>NW_024104073.1:0-1245623 GCF_003945595.2 Pipra filicauda | reverse complement strand
GTAAGTTAACATTTTTGGGTGCTGTCATAACCTTTCTGGGGAGGAGAAAAATGCATAGGGGAGAGAAAGGCAGGATAAGAGCAAGGGAGAGTAAGAGAAAGAAAAGCTGAGAGTGGACAGATGTATATAGTCACCGCCCACGGGGTCCAGCGATGCTTCCATGTCTGTCAGTTGAAGTGGTGGCCTTGATCTGCTGGGGGTGAAGGAGGGAAACCCCCATACTCCAAGAAGTTATGGGTTATATCCATGGTTAGTGTCACGGGCCATGCCTCGAGCCTCCAACATCTCCTAGGTCTGTGTGTTGTGTCTTTTTTGTCTCGCCTGCTTCCCGCCTTTCAAGATTAGCAGAGGGAGGGAGGGGCCTGATTGCTCGTCAGATGTACCAACAGTCAAAAGCCTGCAAGCTCAGCTCTTATCTTTTCAGGACTTCACACCTTCAGCACTGGAGGGAGGGAGGGGCCCGACTGCCCATCGGAGTCAAAAGCCTGCAAAAGTCTCCTAGAATGCATAAATCATTAACCATTTCAGTCTCTGACACTTGTAACAGTAATCACACTGTTATTGTTGCTGGTTAGACTGCTCAGAGTTTGAAACACAGATCTCTGCTATTGTGAAAATGACAGCAGCAGTGCATACACCAAAGACCTGTATTTCTCCTTGTGCAACAAAGACCCACCTCCCTATCTGCAGTACGAGGAGAGGTACACCTTCCCTCCCGTGCTGATCTACTAGTGGGGTCCCCAAAGCAGCCTAGATAGAAGATGCTGTTGCCCCACTGTTTCAAGAGCTACAGAGCCTGAAACAAATTGTCTTAGCTTTAATTCTGTTATCTCCCAGCAAAGAGTTGAGCCTTACTGACCTAATACTTCCTAAATAAGGCCACTTCCAAGATCTCAGATGAGGTGAGAAAGGCCGTTTCTGGTAGAAAGGATCTCATTAATTCTTGAAACTCAGCTAGTTTCAGGATCTAAATATAAACCATAACCAATCGCAAGATGAACAGGTCAACAAGTTAGTATCCTTCCAGAGCATGTGAGTGTTGGCACACATAAAAGCGCACTCAGGTTTTGATAGCACCTTGGTAAGATGAGAGCTAAATTGCCATAATCATTGAATGTGAATGATCTTGAACTGACTCATTAATGGATAAACTGTGTTAATACATGCGCAGTTTTTGAAGTCCCATTTCTACCTGGAACTGGGGCGAGCTGGGTGAACAAAGGCATGGACTCAGCTGATGGACAAAAATAATTCAAAAACATTGCCACTTTAACTCAAAAATGTTTAATTCTGGGTTTGTACCTTGTCCTTTATATCTCTACACCAAATCATTATTCAGATTGATTCTTTCAGCTTATCTCCATCTCTAGTTTTTTCTTAATAGTTCGCAGAAGAAGAGAAAAAAAAAATTATGTGATGAGAAGAAACACTTATTTTCTCAGTGGGAAGCACATGAAGTAAGAAAGACATCAATCACTACCACCTTCTTTTCTTTATCTGGGAGCTATTTCTTTACTTGTACATACCTATAGAGTTGAATGTTGCTGCAGGCGATGTGAGACAGGAGCCTTGATTGTGATGCTCCACCCACAGACTGTACAGCAACAAACCAAAAGAAAGTTCTTCATCTTTTTCTTTGCTACTCTCATGCTATGGCACATTGTCACCTCCTTTGTAAGCCACGAAAGAGATCATGGAAGGAGAACAAAGTAGAGTCTTGAAAGACCCTCTTCTCACTTTCTTGTGTTTCAAAGGATACGCAATTTTTCTTCGAAATAAAGAAATGTAACTGCTGCTCTCTGTAATACATTTCTCTTGCCTCCCTCGGGAGCAGGAGAAGTAGACACTAAAGGTTTAGATATTATTTTAACTGCATCTTAAAACAGCTACAGTGTAATTAGTCCAAACTATCACTGTGAGAAAACACACACGTTAGTGAAATAACATGTGCCATTCCATGCCTAAACTTAAATATATGTGCTACCACCAAGACCCTGCAACTCATGTGACAGTGGTTGATGACACCTGTCCAGGGCCAGGAGCACTGGGATCCAAGCCCCAGTTGCATATAAAAGAAGCTCTTAGGGAGCACTGATGACCAAGAGTGCTGCCAATAGTACATGATGCATCAGCAAGGGCATGGTGTGGCAGTTCCAGCAGCAGTTTGCATGAAAGGGCATGCAGGAAGGATGCTGAAGCCCTGCCAGCTTCACCAGGGAGCAATGGCATCCACCCAGCAGAAAGCCGTGGCCTCTCCAGGCTCTGCACCCACCATGACTGATGCAGCTATCCAGAGAGCGCTCCAGGGGGAACTTGCTGACATCCAAGTGTTAGCAGCAGGATGTGGTTAAGGGATCAGGAACACAAGCAGAGGTTTCCTCTATCCTTCACATTGCAGGGAATTATGAGGGAAGAAACAGGAGGAGACAATGGATCAATACCTGGCTTCGAACCTGGTGTCACTGGCAGAATTTTGGGTTTTTTTTTTACCCTGAGTCAGTTTACAGGATACCAGGGCTGCTGGCAACAGATAGAGGTACACATGCCTGAAAGCTGGAAAAGGATCTTTGCACAGGAGTCATCAAGGCTCATTGAAAGAGCTTTAAACTAGATTTGAAAGGAGAAAGGGACAAAACCAGACCCACTAGATATAAGCCTAGGGGCAGCATACCAATGTTTGAGAGATGGTGTGCTAGCAAGGTTCTTCTAAGTGAGGTAGGTGATGTGATGGCCATCCTGGGCACAGTGATCACAAAGATACAGGTTTTGGTTCTTGAAGAAGTAAAGAGGAGGGTCAGCAGAACTGCCACCTTGGAATTCCAGAGGGCAGATTTCGGCCTTTTTAGGAGCCAGGTTGACAGACTCCCTTGGGAGACAGTCCTGAAGGGCAAAGGAAGCCAGGAAGACTGGACATTCTTCAAGAGTAAAACATTAAAGGCACAGGGAGGCTGTCCCCATGTGCCAAAAGATGAGCCAGTGGGGAAGACTGGCCAGCTGAAACGAAAGCTTTGGCTGGAAGTCAGAGAAAAAGAGAGTTTATGACATTTGAAATAAGGGGCAGCAACTGAGGAGGACTACAAGGTTGTTCTGAGGTAGAGAGAAAATTAGAAGATCCAAAGCCCAACTAGAATTTAATCTGCTGTAAAAGACTATGAAAATATTTCTATAAATACACCATCAGCGAAAGGAGGGCTAAGGAGAATCTCCATCCTTTATTAGATGCCGGGGGGCGGGGGGAGAACATAGTGACAAAGGATGAGGAAACCGCTGAGGTACTTAGTGCCTTCTTTGCCTGACTCTCTAACAGCAAGACCAATTGTTCTCCAGGTAGCCAGCCCCCCCCGAGCTGGAAGATAAAGATAAGGAGCAGAATGAAGTCTCCATAATCCAAGGTGAAATGGTCAGCGACCTCCTATACCATGTCTGTGGGGCTGGATGGGAATCACTCAAGGTGTCCTGGTTTCAGCCAGGACAGAGTTAATTTTTTCACAGTAGCCATGAGGGGGCGGACACTGGAGCTGTGTGGACTGGTCTAGGTTGCTATTCTATACCACTCACATCATCGCCAGAGGGTGGAAGTAAGGGACTCTTGCTTCTGGGAAGAAGGAAGTGTCTTCAGGTCAAACAAAGTGGGGTGGGGTAGGGAACCTGTCAACCCTCCATTGTCTCATTGAGAATTCTTGAATGTAAATCACCCTCTCTTTGTACACTTGTTACTAGCATTATTGCTGTTACTATTCGTTTTCTTTTCTCTGTATCAGTTTGGTTTGCTTTTCTCGACAAGTCTAAGCTGTCTTCTCCTTCCTTCTGCTCTCCTCAAGCAAGGAAAAAAAAATGAACCACGGGAAAAAAAACTGGAAGAAGTTTGAACGAAATGGGATTCTATCAAAAATATATATATTTACAATTATATATATATAATTTGAATATATTATACACAACAAGTCACTCACGAAGGAGAAAAAGGGAAAAGGGAGGGGGAAACAGGGATAAAAGGAAACCTAAAAACCAAATATCTCTTAAATATACCCGTTAATAGAGAGCTAATAAATAAATATAAAAACGAATCAAATACTTCCCTGAGTGGGACAGCAGAGCTGTGTAAGGCAGCAGCCAACTTCCCCCACGCCTCCCGGAGAGACTGGAGATAACGGCAGGTCGGAGCAGGTAGGTTTTGGCCTATACAAGCGAAAACCGTCTGCAAGAGGGACCTGTCGCCTTCAGCCACCAGAAGAGAGAAGAGAGCGAACTCTCTTATCTGCGCCTTTTTATACCTCAGGTTACGTAAAGGAATAGCATGGAATACTTCCTTCATCACTTTCCTAGTTCCTTCCTGGTTACGAGCTGGTCTCCAGGAAGGCCTAGACCGAAACCATCACAATCTCATTGCTATTTGCAGTAGATTGTTCTTATCTCAACCCATGATCTCTGCCTTTTGTTTCCCACCAGAGAGAGGGATAGGGGAGTGGCTAATGTTGGGTTTTTTTAGTGAGAACACTAAATTGGGGAATACCATTCCAAAACCATGACACACGGGTACTAAGGGAGCTGGCAGAGAACTCAACAAGCTGCTTTCAGTCATTTACCAGTAGTCCTGGTTATCCAGGGAGGTCCTGGATGACTGAAAGTTAGCAGATATGGCACATCCACAAGAAAGGCTGTAAGTGGGATTCAGGGAACTACAGAACTGTCAGTCTGACCTCAGTTCCAGGGAAGGTCATGTAGCAGATGGGGGTGTCATTACACGGCATACAGGGCAACTGGGGGTTTAGGCCCAGCCAGTAGGGGTTTATGAAAATCAGGTCCTGCCTGACTAACCTGGTCCCCTTCTATGACAAAGTAACCTGCTTAGTGGATGAGGGAAAGGTTATAGATGCATTCTTAAAGCCTTTGACACCATTCACCAGAGCATTCTGCTGGAGGAACTCGTGGCTTGGATGAGTGCACTGTTCACTGGGTAAAAAAATGGCTGGATGGCTGAGCCCAGAGAGAAGTGGCAAATGGATTTACATCCAGCTGAAGGTTGCTCACTAGTGGGGTTTCTCAGGGCTCAGTCCTGTTTAATATCTTTATAAATGACCTGAATGAGGGGATCAAGTGCAACTGCAGTAAGTTCACAGATGACACCAAGTTGGGCAGGACTGTTGACCTGTTGGAGAGTAGGAACACTTTGCAGAGGGATCTGGACTGGCTAGATTGATGGGCCAAGGCCAATGGTATGAGGTTCAACAAGGCCAAGTGCAGAGTCCTACACTTGGGTCACAAAAACCCCATGCAGTGCTACAGGCTGGGGAAAGAGTGGTTTGAAAGATGCCCACTGAAAAAGGACCTAGAGGGGCTGGTCAACAGCTGACTGAATACAAGCCAGCAGTGCGCCCGCGTAGCCAAGAAGGCCAATGGGATCCTGACCTGTGTCAGAAACAGTGAGGCCAGCAGGATTTGATAAGTGATTGTCCCTCTGTACTTGCCCACTGGTTACACCTCAAGTCCTATGTCCAGTTCTGGGCCCCTCACTACAAGAAGGACATTGACATGCCCTTCTTTTGACTTGTCCTTCAATTGAATGTCCAGAGAAGTCAATGAAGCTGGTGAAGGGACTGGAGCACAAGCTTTATGAGGAGTAGCTGAGGGAGCTGGAGTTGTATAGCCTGGAGAAAAGGAGGCTCAGGGAGCACCTTATCACTCTCTACAACTACCTGAAAAGAGGGTATAGTGAGGTGGATGTGTCTTCTTCGAAATAAGGCTTAAGGACAAGCCTTAAGTTGTGCCAGGAGTGGTTTAGATTGGAAATTAGGAAAGATTTCTTCATGGAAAGGGTTTTCAAGCTTTGGAACAGGCTGCCCAGGGAAGTATTTGAGTCACCATCCCTGGAGGTATTTAAAAGACATGTGGATGTTGCACGTGGGGACATGTTTGGTGGTGAACTTGTTAGTGCTGGGTTAATGGTTGGTCTTGATGATCTCACAAGTCTTTTCCAACCTAAACAATTATATGATTCTATTCTGTAAGCAGAGTACCCAAATGTGGCACTAAACCTGCATTATATGGGAAAACTGTTGTTTAAACATGTCTTAAAATGGCTTTTGGTGGTCTCTTTGCAAACACATGCTTCTTCTTCCCAACACCCCCCACGACAAGTGTTATCCCATGCAGGAGTATCCTGGGAAGGTGTAACCCCTTCCTGTGATTGGGTGTTCCTGTAAGCCCCTTGAGACTTCTAATTGGTTAACCTGTGATTCTCCCTAACCCTATAAATGTAACATCCCCAACAATAAACCCTCTCTTGCCTCCTCTCCACGCCGGTGTGCTGTCTCCATGCCTGCCATGGGACCACGTGCATGGGGGGAGGGGAGGGCACCTCTCCCCTCCAGGCTCGGGGCCTGAGAAACCCCTAGTGCTGGAGTTCCCTTTCCCCATCCCTCAAGACGTCGGAATGGTTCTTCAGATGGAGATGGAACTAGAACTGGGCCTCCCCACGTCGTGGGTGGGGAAAGGGATCCAGACCCAAAAGCTCTTCTTGGAATTTCAAGGTAGTGTTATGTCAACAGCAATGAAATACATAAGTAAAAGCAGTAACAGCACTGACATTTCTGGTGGGGTTACTTAATATCTATGGCTCATCTGTGACATTTTTGAGAATCAGGCAACTTTTAGACCCAACACTGATAAAGCTCATGCCACGGTTTAATGTCACACATCCTGGACATTACTTTACGCTAGTTCAATTTCATGTGCACTAAGACCATCATATAAAGAAGAAAATTCTGCCAGCTGTTTTTTTGTGGAGTATTTGCAGGAAAATGGACACTTTGTGAACAATCCATATTCCCAGTTCTAAGGAGCCGTAGGCCTCACTTGACATAACTTTGGAGGTTGTTAAAAGAATAGTTTATAGTTGCAGGCTGTGTGAGAACTCTGTGTGTTTATACTTACAAACTCTATGAAAATTGTATGTTTATAGTTGTAAGTTGTGGGAAACTGGAGATAAAGAGAAAATTGGAAGGCCCCGGGAAAGTCCCTAAAGGCGGATCAATAGGAGGGACTTTGGGCGGCACAAACGATGTCAGGACGCGTGGACAGAGCATCGGGACCAATGAGCTAAAGGCATGAGACACGTGCACAGACTGAGCTATCCAGTCGCTTTGTTGTAATTACGTACCCAGAAAAAAACTAACTGTATAAAAGCTAACTCATTTAAATAATAAATTGAACATCGTTTGATCATATTGATCATCTGCGTGTTGTTTCCTGAACTCCTGCTGTCCATATTTTTTCATATTCATTTTATGCATCTAATTCATAGAATTATTAATCATCAATGAATACAAGCAAATATCAGTTTGTTATACAAATTGTCCATTAATTTAAATATGTTGGGTTTTTTTTAAATGGGAAATAATTGTGATAATTATTTTAAATCAGGCTACATTACTTTCTAAATTCTTAAAGAGCACTATAATCCAAGAATCGAATGTTTCCCTGCCTGTATTCTTATGGGAGATATGGCTATGAAATAGCCTAGTATCACAATTTTGAGAACCTTCAGCGGAATCCATAGTCAAGAGGATGATGAGTCTCCATTTTCTGAAATGGGACCCTTAAAAAACATTTCAATTTATGCATCTGAAAATTGAGATGTCACAAATGTTAACTACATTTTTAAATGCCATCCATATACATGCGGGTAGCTGCTTGTATCATGCGAACTACTTCATGTTAAGCTGCAGTGCAGTGTCTGAGTCCCCATGTGCTCCAGCCTCATTTCACTACGCTACAGTGTATAGAGGGACCATCCACTCCTTTATGCTTGCTCAGCTCCACAGTTGGACCCTGAAGTGCTGTAGTGGGAAAGGTTAACAGGTGGACTCTGGCAAGTGTATCGTTTTCTTGCCTAGGAAATAGCCTATACTGACAAACTTGAAGTCCTCAGAGAGTGGAACCAGGAAAAATATCTGTCTCCTCATGTTTCTTGTCTCTTCCTGGTATGGCCTGGTGTAGCTGCAGGATGTTAGAAATTTGGGATCACAATTTTGTAACATAAGAAAAATAACTCTCCAAATACTCTTTTCTTTTTTGGGAGGTGGAGAAGAAGGGGTATGGATTGGCTCATTGCCATTGTATTAATTTTTTCTTTGATTCCATGCTAAAACACTGCATCTGAAATGAAATGAAGAGCCTGTGGAGCTATTCCTAACACATCACAAATTTAAACATTACCTTTATCGTTTCTTTCATCTTTATAGTGCAAATGGATACAGTGTTTTTCAGATTCTGTTAAGGTATGCTGGTCTAATAGATATGCTAATTATATTCTCCAAGGGTCAGCTGATGACCTCTGTATGATATCCCAGGAATATGGCAGCAATGAAGCCTGCAGTCAATCTTTAGGGTTCTTTGACTTAAGGGTCCCCACAGAAAATTGAGCAAGTCTCAGTAGTGAAAAAGCCTTTTTCAGTCCCAAGTAATGTGTTAAACAAATGGTTTTAAATTAACAGAGTTTTGGCAGAGTTGTGGACGGGAGTAACCCATTCTTTTGTGGAGTTGTCAGGGAACAGAGAGCAAAGAGCATCCACCTTCCAGACCACCTCAGCAGCAGGAACAGCATGGTCCTTTCCCATCCTGTGAGTAGCTACCAAAAAGAGTTCAGTATAACCCTTCGTTTTTCAAAGGCTATGTTTATAAAATTACATAAAGCAGTGGCAGAGATGGCCTTCAATGAAATGGCATAGACTGACTGCATCCACACTCCACAGCAGTTGCCCTGAGTCTCTGAATTGCCTCTATATGATGCTCCTGTGACACTATGACCCTATGATGCACTGTTTCAGTTCAAAGTCTCTGAAATAATGCTGGAGCTATATGCAGCCCATCAAATTGTTTTGTGGTGATTTTTTATCATTGCATGAAACTGGAGGTATTTGGATTGCACTGGAGGACTGTGGAGGGATGCAAATCTGTTTTGTCTATACAGCACTTGCAATGGTCCGTAGCACACATTGGCTCATAAATTGAACCCAGAGATTGCCTTGGAGTGTGTTAGTTGCTTAGTCCAAGCTATGCTTCCAAGTGTCAGCCAACACTAAGGTGATAGTGTGCACTCAATTCAGCAGTAGGGATGAATGACAGTGTTTCTCCCACAGCCTATTTTATTTAGCTGTATAGTCAGAGGAGTCCAGCTGCTGAGTTGTTGCCCCCTTAGCATAGTCTGCTTCCAGAGCTACACAAACCTAGCATCAGTTTCTCTGCAGAGGTCCCACAGGAGTTCTTATGCTCAGCTGCTTATGGCTGTGGCGGACCAGCTCCTGCTGACACTGTGTACTGCTTGGTTTGCCACTGGCTTGCTGATAGTCTGTAACTGCTTTAGTGATTCTTAATTTTTGATCCAGTGTGGTGATGTAAGCAGTCCACAAAAACCATACGTCACAGAAGTAAGATACATTTGGCATCATTTCCTTCTTTTCAAATAACCTGTTTCTCCAGAGCAGGATCATCCTAGTGAAGCAGATTCAAACATTTGTTTAATGCATAAACATGCCCTTGTTGTTTGTCTCCAATTCATTTGTATTTCTTTCTTTAAACAGAGTTTTCAATAGTAGTGCACTAGAATGTTACAAAACCTACATACTCATGAGTGTACCCTGATGCCAGCCTTTAGCTTGAGTCAGGTCCTGTGCTCTCCAGCAGGTATCTTAAGAGTTTTATTCACCCTGGTTCCACCTTCCTAAGAGGAGCTTGCTCTTTCTCCCCTTCTTCCTTGTTTGCCTGACTCCAATTTTGCATAACGTGCCAACAATTCTTTAAAAAAGTGCACACCTCATATTTCCTATGAGCACCAATTTGCTCTGAGCAACGCACATTTTTGAACAAGACATCATTCAGCTGAATTCTTTTTACCTTTTCAAATTAAGTGAAAAGATTTACAACATTTTATGATAGGAAGAGGTGGCATATTCCTCATTCATACTGATTCAAATATTTGTTGTATTGTGATTGGGCCTCCTGGCTCCATGAGGTTTGCTGGATATTCTCCACAAGTTTTGCTGACAGGTTTTCTTGTATAGCACCTGACTTCTGTGGGAGTTCTTGTGAAATTTGCATTATTCAAACATAAGAATTTGCAGTATCTGCACCCTTATAATGCCTGCCTAAATTAGCATGACACAAAAAAACTAAGCTTGCCAGCTTCTGTTATTCACATTTTTGTTTTCCAAAAGGTATGGAGATTTTTATCCCTGGTTCTCAATTTTTTAATAAGTTGGAAACAAAAGAGAGAAAACAGGGAATTCCCCTCTGAGTATACATGAATTTCCAGATAATACCAGAGGCCTGATGTTTTTCATAATCACCGTAACTTGAACAGATGTTAAAACTTTGAATGCCCCCATGCAGTGCAAAAATTATACCCCAGTCTTGCTCCTATGTTCCAAATTTCAGTTAAAACCATTTATATAGAGCCCATGCAACCCTATCATCAAAGCTAAAAAGGCAAACTCTTCATCACATATGATTTAAAAGAATATTAGAATTTAATTTTGACTGATTCAGAACTCCTTTGTAAATTACTGGTTTAGGTTAAAGAACAGATTTGCCATTAAATCTGGATTCGTGGTAAAATCAAGATCAAAAAGGACGTGATAAAATGCTTTAGAATTTCACATAATTTAGGAATATTTTAGCTGGATCTCTTAAACTCTTTTATTCTGTATTCCAGGTTCAGGGAGCCCTTCTATTCATGTATTGACTACTAAAAGAATTATTTATTGTGAATTGTTCATGTTCTAAGTATTATAAATTTGCCTGTGTACTTGCTAGTTACTGTAGATTCTTTTCTTTTGGTAGGGCTTTTGGTGTAAGTTGTGCAGGGTGGGGGAATGTTAAATTTATTTTTCAAGGTGAGCTTCTAAAAGAAGTCTGCTGTATTACAGTACACAACTGCAATAATTAGACAATAAATGGATGGAGAAATTAGTAAGAATTGTCATTGTCTTAAAGAATAAAAAATGTTACTAAAACATGCACATTTAGAAGCCTGCTAGGAAGTTTACTTTCAGAAAACAAGAGTTTCAGGTAAATAAATTGGATCTTGTTCTTAGTGGGCATCTTTCTTCTCATCATTGTCATGGTAAAGGAAACATGAAGCCAATAAAGAAAGATCTGAGAATTGCTAAAATCAGGAAAATGCTTTATAGGGATTTTTGAGTCAGAGGTTTGAGGCTAATCAAAACCAGATGGACACTTTATTTGGCAGATGATAATTGGGCTTGCACGGGTGCACAAAGAGCCATGTCTGTTTTATCCCATGCCTTTTCCTTGTATCTGTACAAAAGATGGCCACTGTCTCCTTCCCAGTACCCTTAGAGCAAAAGCGGGAAAGAGATCGTGGCCGGCAATGCTGCTTGCCTTAATAGAGGATGGATGGGTTACAACCCTGTCTTATTTAAGACCAGCTGTGGGATTCAAGCTGTCATATAGTCTTATCATCCAAAGTATGTGAAAGTTACCACTTTCACATCAACTTTCCCAGTAAGTCAGATCTTATCTGACATCCTTCATTGATGATCAGAGCCTAAGCTATAGCAGACTGTGTGTTAAAGTGACCGTAAAATCCCGTGTAAGTTTTTCACCAGTCATAGTGCCATAGCTTACAGAACAAGCTTTGAATAAGGGTTTTTATTTTTAAGCTTACACTAATGCCCATGAAACAAGGTCAACAGGAATCACTGCATTTCTAGAAAGATCGTTGCTCATTACCACTAATCACAAAAATGAATCATCTGCAAGCTGCCTGCACTTACAACTGTCTTGCTTAGCTTATTGGATGGCACGTTGCCTGCTCATGTGTTGTTTAGACGTAGTATAGGGAATAGGTGTCAGAAAAGATGATTTTACCAGGATAATTTAAATAGAACAACAACTGTTATCTTGTTAGCAATAATTTCCCTCTTGGTGACTGAACAAGAAAGCATTATTCTCCCATGAAGCTTTCCAACCTGCTGGCACCTGCTCCCTGCTTCAGCATCATGAAGTTTAGTCAGTCAGGCTCCTGGACCGTTATCTCTGAGTTGGGGCCCATTCTTGTCAGGGATACCAGAATATCAAGAACATGTTTTCATCTTGTTCAAATTGAAATTCTTGCTTTGATATCAAAGACTAGGAAAGTACAGAAGAGGGAATGTTTCCTAGCCAGCAGTTTGGGGTTTTTTTCCTCCTCTGTTTCTTGCTGGAGCGAGTTGTCCTTGAAGCACTTCATCTCTTCAGTGGGACAAAATGTTCTGAACTTTTCGTATTAAATTTTTTGGATGTTCCATAAGACCCACCTAGAAAGGGACTTCTGAAAAAAGCCTAGGCATATCCATTGCATCTGTTTTTAAGCACTCTGAATCAGTTTTGAGGGATACACTGATTGTCACCTCCAAAAGGGGTCAAATAATTGCAGAAATTTGAGTTTAACTAGTCCTTCCTTTCTATTTTCACTTTTTTTTTCCTTTTCAACTAAGCCAGAACTGTAAACATGAAAATAAACAATTCTTGCTGAGTTTCTCATCATAGTGTAACACAGTCCAAACTACTTCTCAACTCCCACTCAGCATTCAGAAAACAGAGCATCTCACACAGAGCACCTGCCATCTTGCAGAATAGTGCCATATGTGATTATCTACAAGACTTATGTAGAGATATAACACCGAACTTAAGACAGAGAGGAAGGTTTCCTCTTACCTCTGGTTAGCCACCAAATAAAAATTGTGCAGGTTTCTCCATATCCCTTTCTATTCCCGTCTCTTTTTTTAATCATTGAAAAAGCATAAGATCTGTCAGAAAAAGTAAGACTGCAATTAGGTTAAAAATACTCTGGCAGGGATATGAAATATTGCAGTGTGCTAGCACTTTTGCCTTTATAATCCAATTATATGTCTTGAAAATGCCATTTATTTAGGCATTTTAAACATGTTCTGCTTTCAAACCCAAAATGTAGATTTTTATTTTCCCTATCTCAGAAAGTATGTTAAAAATATTTTGGCAAATTAGTTTCCCTTTCAGTTAGCAAATTTGTCCATAAAGTGTTCAAGCATCCAATGTTACTATCAAAGCTCATCTAATGGAGTTATGCAAACTTTTAAAGAAGATCCAGAGGGAGGCAGTATGTATTTTTCTTCAAAAACTGCAGGAGTAGATGTTCTAAAGTATACGTATTTAAAGAGCTGACTGAAATATGGAAAATTCATTACTTTTTTCCTAAAAGTCATTTAATTTGTTGTCTTTATGTTGGAGAAAGAAAAAGCCCTGCTAGGTTTTTTTAACAGTAGCTGCCACCAAAACTGACTTCTAAGGAGAATTCATTAAAGTTTCTCCTCACATTTATTCTAAAGAAAGTTAAGGAAATAAAAATGCTATACTTAGTGGGGATAATAAGAATGAATAGTACTATTCATAATAATCTTCATATCTATAGTGCATTTGCATATGAACAATAGGCATCTAATATTTTCAGATGCTTTTTTTATTCTCTCTCCTCTTTGTGTACAGCACATGTCAGTGTTTTGAGTTTTTACGTCTCAGATAACTAGCTAAATACTTGTACAACTAATCTGAAATATTTTAGATGTTCCGGAAATCAGATGTATTGTCCAATTGACCAACTGGAGAATTTCTTGGAGTGTGGCTGTATAACAACCACAGAAGACTAATTAATTCAAATAATTTAAAAATAAAAGATAGGTACAGCCTTTGCTGTAGTCCCAGAGCTGCAGTAAATTATCAACTGGAAGTAGTATTAGCAGGGACCTGAGTTAATTGACTTGTTAATTGAAATTAACAAGACTCAACATGCATCTTGAAATTTTAGAATAATTCTCTAATGCTATTCATGTCTATGAGAGAAAACTTCCCTGACGTTCTGCTCCTAATAAATACTATTTAAGTCATCCAAAGTTATTCCTGTATTTCTAAATTTAAACAGCTTAAGCAGATGTCCCAAGCATGAAGGAAGGCCTGCTCAAACAGCTCATGAAAAGTTCCAAATGTGCAACTACGTTAATTCCATAACTCAGGGAGAGGAAAATAATACAAATTGGTCTTTGAAAGAATAGGAAAGTAGTGTGGCTGCTGACCTGCAAACAGAATAAGGCTTTTCATTTTGATGACAATTTTAATGATATTTTTGTTAACCCTGCTTTCACTCTGCTTGAAACTTGTTCAGACTCACCTCCCATAAGAATACAAGAGCACAGGGCTTTTAAAATAAAGAGAATTAACAAAATGGAAGTCTGTAAACTACATCAGTGCTAAATTGCACTGGTAGGTGGAAACGTGAATCCAGTCTTGTGTATTACAGAGGAGGTGAGAAAGGCAGCACAGTTTCTTTAATCTCACGCTTACTCTTCCTGCTCATAAGAAGATCCCAAGTGGTTTTCTCACAAAAAGACATCCAGTTCTTTCCAACTGGTTTCTATTTTTTTCCTACGGAATGAGGCAAGTGGGAGGAAAGAATACAGCATTGTTCTGCATGGACTGTAATTTTTTTCAGCAAAACTGTTTTACCTCATAAAACATAGTGCCTTCAAGCCTAAAACATTTTGGGAAAATACATCAGTTTAGAGTCAGAGTTTTCCTGGCATCTTCAGGAAGGAAATAAATTTTCAGAGGAGGTGAATTATTGTCCAAAGAGACCAGGGGCAAGTTTCAAATTGAAATTTATATGCAGCAATTCTCAGTGTTACAGCTGTTGGTGGCCTGGTGCCAGCTCCAGGTATAGAGTAGCTTCAGGAGTAGCATTTGCACCACTGGCTCAGGCACATTTTTTTGTACTGAACATAATGAACATAGGAATCTGGAGATGCTGAGGAGGTGGGAGTGAGTCAGTAAAGATGATGGAGGTGCATGTTTCAGAAGGCATGCACTGCTTTAGGACATAGGTGAAGTGCCTCACCTAATTTTCCCTAATGTTAAAATGTTCAAAATGCTATTTTTTTAACCAATTTCACCTCCATGAGAATACAAGAAGAGTGGAAGTGCTCACCTTGCTTGATTTAGACTTTATGTAACACAAAACAATTACAAACAATTTTCAGCAAAACAAAACTACATCTCTGTGTTGGGTAGTCCTTGGCCGGCCACCAATCCATTCTATTGCTTCTATCACTCAAATGGATGGAGGAAGAATATGACAAGAGCATCAAAGGTTGAGTCATACAATCTGCCATGCCAAAACTGAAGGAGGAAAGAGGGGCAGATTAAAAAAAAAAAAAAGGAACTAAATGAAACAAACAAACAAAAAAACTAAAAAAACCCTAAAAAACCAACAACAACAAAAACCAAAAAAACCAAACCACAAAAAACCCCAACAAACAAACAAACAAAAACCCCCAAAACCAAAACAAACAAAAAACCAAACAAACAAAAACCCACAAAAAACCAAACCAAAACAAACAAAAACCCAAAACAAAACAAAAAACCAAACCAAACCAACAAAAACCCAAAACAAAACAAAAAACCAAACCAAACCAACAAAAACCACAAAAAAACAAGAGATGCATCAAATCTGGGGAGGGCAAGGACCATTCATTCAACCCTATGCTCTGACTGGTGAATGGCTGACAGCCTTGAAATGATGATTAGCTGAAGCTCCTGCTTTTCAACACAAATTCTCTTGTGTTCCTTCAATCCACTGCACCTGGTTTCTGTATTCCCCTCTGTTAGCATGGTTGAGGAATGGAAAGGAGGAGGTGAGTCATTGGTGTTGTGTACACAAAGTGTGCAGTGAAGAGTTTCTATGCCACAGAATAAACACACTTTCCCGTGCTCCCCAGAGCATTGCAGCTCACCTTCCCATCTCTGCATTGCTTGGGCTTGCTTCTTTACACAGCTCAGGGAATGACCCACATCTCGTGTTGACTGGTGATGGCTGAGGGTACATTGCTGGGGACCAGGATGCTTGGACACACAGCACCACCCAGCCAAGCAGACACAACCAGTGACGACATCTGTCCAAAAGTGGACAAAGCAGGTTGAATGAGGCTTTGAGCAACCTGATCTAGTGGAATGTATTCCTGCCCATGGTAGGAGTGTTGGAACTAGATGATCTTTAATGTCTCTTCCAACCCAAACTGTGAAGGAGCAAGATTTAGGTTGGGAGCGGTTCCAGGTGTGGAGAAAGACATACAGCAATTGACTTTACTATATGGACTTTACCGTTATTGTGTGGTTTCAGATATGTGTATCGCATTGTACCCACACTACACAGAGCACAGCCTGGGCATGCCTGGGTTTGCCACGAGTTTTGCCTGCTCCCTGCTTCCCTGCTCCCCTCTCTGATAGGTTGAAGAAACTGCAGAGAGGAGACTGTTACCATTTGCCCTTTCCTTCCCCGGTTCCTCCCACGTTGCTCCCCCTTTGCCTGTGTCCCTACCCTGATTTGTTCCCCCATTTGTCTGTCTCATGCTCCACCCCATATTCTAGCCCTTTCCTCACCTGAACTCATAAAACCCCGGGCACACCTCAATAAAATATTCCATTTGCACCTCTACCTTGACTCCGAACCCATCCGTGCTGTGTCACGGCCCCATCCCCCCTCAGACCGTGCCACCAAATCATTCTGTAATTCTATGATCCTATAAGCACTTCTCACTCTGAAGGTGTCTGTATCAATCAGCCCCTGTGCTCTGAGGTGTGGGGAAAGTGAATTTGTATTGAGAATTTATGGTCAGCAGCTTCTATATCAGTGGCTTGTTATTAGAATTCAAGGTTTAATTGGTGAATAGCCTGCCAGTCACATTTACAAAATGCACAGGAGGTACTTTTAAATTCTTGCATTTTTGAAACACTTGTGATCTTTTTCATTTATCTTTTAGCCTCTCTCTCCTATTACTTGAATAAAAGAAGTGGGAGGATGAAAAAGAGAACAGCAAGGGCTCAAGGATTGTGTTATAAATATACAGAGCATCATCTGTAGATGGTGATAAAAAAATTACAAGAGATGTTCCTCTCTCTTACTGTATATAGGTATGCCTGGTCAGGAATATAACCACATTGCTGAACATCATTATCTTTCTTTCTCCAAAAGTTTCATTAATAATGGCTTTCAATTCCTTAAGTCTTTCTGAGTGTTTTTGGTTGTCTCAAGAACTAATTTATCAATTTCTGACTTTTGCAATCACATGCTCATTACAGCTAAAATTGCACTGAAAAGTTGTTGTCTGAGTTACTTTATCTGTATTTTAGTTCTTCTCTCTGCATATCAGTAAATCTGAATTGTGAGCCGTTGTTTGCTTTAAATGCAGCCACCTGAATGGTTTTGGTCTCATTCTTCTCATCTGGTTTTTCAGACCACTGTGAAATTTTCCGACCCTGTTTCTCATTTTTAGGGATTTTTGTCTGTTTTTTTTCATTTGCCTTATCAATTTGGTGACATTTTATGTTCAGGAATAAGCAAAAAAAACTTAGCACTCCAAACAGAATTTCACTAGAACATCAAGTAAGTACCAGAATAAATCCATTAAAGTGTTTTACCAGTACTGAAATGTTCAACTCTCAGTTCAAATACAAGAAACCTTTTTCTATCTCTTTAAGAATATCCAGAAGAATATAGGACTGCCTGGAAAGGCATTTTTGCAATGAGGTATTGATTTTGAGGAAGTTTTTACGATAGGTTTATGAGATCCAAGGCACTCTAGTAACTTCTGATAGCAGATAGGAACAGAGATCTGAAATGAAAACCTGATATTGATCTAAAAAAGACGGTTTTGGTAGGGTGCCATTTTTGAAACCAAGAGGTAGTGTACTGTTCCAATGCAAAATACAAACCAATTTCCAGACCTTAAGAGCTCATGAAATTACCTGACTGTTAGTTGCATGTCAAGAGAGACTCTCATGGTTTTCAAGATTAGATGCTTTTTAATTATTTTTCATATTAGAGTGTGTTCTCTGAAGAGGGGAATCCCTAAATGGCAAGAAGCAGTGGTTTCATCTCTTCACAGTTTTTACACAAGAAGGCTAGGGATGCATTATTCTTATTCTCTAGTCAATGGCACCTTGAAGGCAGTGGAAGATTCAATTATCTACTAAAAGCATTCTGAAGTTCAAGACTGGCTATGAGCCTGGGCAAAATGTGCTTCTCTGCAGGAGAACAGGTTGTTGGGGCATCAGTGTAGCACAGGCACTGCTGCCTATTCTCCCATTTCTGAACCCTGGAAAACCAGGCTGGATGCTACTGCTACCTCTGCAAATGCATGGAATGTGCAAAATAGGCTGTCCTTGGAGGAGGGTGGGGACACAGGATGGGAGCACACTCTTCCAGCAGCACCAGCAGTTGCTGTGTCTACCTCCCTGCCAAGGGTCTGGAAAGGACAGGACCAGCAAGATGGATTTCTCAGGGCTCTCACATTCCCTCTGGCTCCCTCAGCTTTTCCTGTGCCAGGAGCAGAAGCATCAGAGCTTTGTTTTAGGTCAATCAAATTCAACTTTCTGTGCTTTCCTGAGAAGCCATAGGCAGCTCTGATAAATGCCTATCATCATCATTAGAGACAAAAATATTGTGGTGGATTGACCCCAGCTAGCAGGTAAGCTTCCACCCAGTTGCTCACTCACTCCCCCACAGCAGGATGGGGGAGAGAATCACAGGGCCAAAGTGTGGAAAACTCATGGGCTGAGATAAAAAAAGTTTGATAAGTGAAGCAAAAAAAAAAAAAAAGAAAACAAAAGCAAGTGATACAAAGGCAATCACTCACCAGCTCTCACCAGCAGACTGGTGCTCCCCAGTCTCAGGCAATGGCTAAATCCCTGGGCTGTAATGCTGAGCATGATGCTATATGGGATGGAACATCTCTTTTGTCAGTTTGGGTCATCTGTCCTGGATGAGTCCCCTCCCAAACACCTGTGCACCCTCAGCCTACAACAGCTAAACCCCTGGTGTGTTATCTGGTCACAAACCTAAAACACAGTACTCCATGGTCTGTTATGAAGACGGTTAATCCCATCCCAGTACACTTAGGCGCTGCAAGGGGAATTTTCAGGGAGGCATTTATCAAGGCTAGGAAGTAGAAAAAAACAGTAGTTTAGCCCAAAAGCTTAAAATGGGGTTAAAATAAAATTGAAACATGATATGGTCTTAGATTCATGTTTCAATGTGGTTTTCACTACATTTGGCAATACTGAGTGCTTCTTATGGATCAGAATGTCACAAAGTATTTTCTTAAATTTTTTTCTTTGTAAGGTTTGAATGCACTGAAATATACTTCTGTTGACAGTTGGGAATTGGACTAGCAAGGACCAAAATTTGTGAGCTTAATTTAGTGTTCAAAATATTTATGTTTCCTGGTGTGCAAATATTTATTTTGTTTCCCTTACTGACATGGCAGATTTTACAACCTTTATGTCCTGTATATCTAAAAATAAAAAGATAATCAGTAATAAAGATCCTTTTATCTTTTTTCACGTGGTTATTTCAAATTTTTCTTTATATATTTTTGATTAATATGATAAAACATTTGGAAAACTTATTTTTTCTCACTTCTGAGATTTTTTGATGTGTGCTTTTCTTGAGGTTTACATCTTTCTCCAAAACACATAGTGTGGACATACATCATAGCAAATAAATGAACAAACTCTTTGCATCAGGCAATTAACATCACAACCCGCTCACTTGTCTCTTGAAAAATTCACCAACAGCATCACTGACATCATTATTTGCTATTTCCCTTTCCTGGTAAATATTTAAGAAGGGTTCTGAAAAAAGAATTCTGGTTTTTCTTACACAAAGGAAAGGTGTTAAAAAAATTTCCAAGCCCCCAACAGGCATTAGCCCCTTTATTTCAAGCCTGTGTAAGTGGCATTATTCTCAAAGTAAGGCTTTTATTCTTCAAAATATGTTTGAACAGGAGCTCTCTTCAGGGACCATTTTAAAGAGATGAAACCAAGTTAAGTCTTGACAACAACTTAGCTAAGTATGGATGGGCACATCCCAGGGACAAAGGCAATTCTGCTTAGTCTATCTTTTGAAGCTCTCTCTTCTTCTAATCTTCTGGCAATACTCTAGCTGTCGCCCTTGAGTAAATCTTGCAAAGATTTTTCCCCATAATAGAAATAAAACCTGATGTTCCCTAGGAGTGGAGAAATACTATGCAGGTAGGCAGCTAGCAGGAGCTGGCATTGTTCCTGACCGTGCTTTGCCTCAACTGAGGGATGCTGTTGCTCAGAGACTGTCAGTACAACTTCTCCTAGGAGCTTTAAATTGCTTAAGGTCTCTTAAAATCTAATTGGAGGTGCTAATTGTCTTCTGTTTGAGTGTGCAAGCTGAAACAAAGCACATAACCTCTGTTGAAGGCGCAGCTAAGTTCTTAGCTTCAAATCCTAACAATTCTGTGCGGCAGACTTAAACAGAAATGCCACTCAAGATAATTTGTAAAAATTATACCCATTTGAAAAACTTGGATCCTTCCAAATACTTAAATGTAGGATAAAACTTTGTCTGATTAACCTTCTGCTTTATGAGGTTCTGAATCTCATCCCATGTAATTTCATATCTTACCAGTACATAGTTTTGTAGAAATCTCTTGGGGAAAATCCAGCCTGTTATCAAGTCTGTAAGGGTCCATAGAAATTTTTCCTATTTTTGCAATGACTTCAGTAGAAAAGGTATTTCACCTCTCTTTTTATATATAATAAGTAACTATTCTGAGGATGATTAATCTATTTTGCCAATGAAGTTTCAACTGTCTTATTTTAATGAGCATTAATAACATATGTTTGTGTTGTTACTTGAGACCTAAGAAACTTTTTATTATTTGTCATAGAGTCCAATCAAGCTATTTTAGTCATCACGAACAACCGACTTAGCTGTGGAAAAGAGTATGCTTTTAAAAATCTGATGGTGTATTAGCACACGTGGAAGCACACCAAGGATGTTGTATTGAGAAATAACTTTTTCATGCTTTAAAGCAAAGCCAAGATACTATCTATAACATGTACCTAATGGAACAAAGCATGTTTATTTTTTACGTAAATTCTTCCAACTTAAAGTATTTCCTCAAAATGGCTGTTATGGACCACGCAGTAGAAGAAGAAAATGAGCGAAAGGGATCACATTTCTTTTCATAGCTCTGGGAGAAGACATGTAAAGGTAAAAGGTGGAAGTGTCATTTTGGATGACATACCTGAGGAATAAGAGAGGTGAAGGAAATGAACAAATTTGTGCACTCAGCAGTTTTCTTTGTCCTATGAACATTGGACTATCTAAGAATTGCTATATGGTTCATCCATCCCGGTGTCTAGCCACTAAGAGGAGTTGAGTGAAGGGCATAGGAACAAATCTGTGGGAGCCATCCCTTTCCTATTTCTGGTAGTCACTGGTTTAACACTTATTTATGAGACTTAAAATAGTGTCTCCTCTTTATACATGATGTAAAAGGCTTCAAAATTGATAGATGCTTTATAAGTGTTGCTTTTCATATGAAGGCACAAAGTTCATTGCAATTGCAATTCTGGTGCTGGTGGATTTGTTTAATTAGTTTGAAAAAAACTAAACAAAACACAACTATTAACTCTACTCTTTTTTATTTTCTGATAATGGGCTATTTGAGTGAAATATTAGTAATTTTCATCTTCATCAGTATATAATGAACAATTAGGTTTGGGTTTTTTTGCTTTCTTGTTTGCCCCACCTCCCAGTAAATGCCTTACAGAACTTTCCTAATAAGGGAGGCTGAGAATTTAAAATGTCTCTGTAAGCACAAATCTTTCTATATGCTCCCTATTACAGATTTATTTTCTTTTCATTTTTATTCTGATACTAGTTTGACCACTCTGTTCTTGTGCTGTATGATGTTACTGAGTTACCAGTGAGACCTGCAACATCAATGAAATGGGGTAAACGACAAAAAAAATTCTGTTCCTACAGAGAAAAAATTTCATCTGCAAAACATCAGATCCCCAAAGACTCTGAATATACACAAGCTACCCTGGAATGGTGGTTTTGCATGTACAATACAATTACCACACCAGCTTGTCACGTTTCATTTACTATAGCTAGCATTTACGATTTAGACTGTGGCAGTGCTTAGTCTACAGAGGCATTCTGCTAGCACAGGGTAGAGTAATACTGCAAAAAAATTTAAAACAAGTCGAGAAAAACAATCAGTTGTATTATAAATGCAGATGACACACAGCAAATGTAAGTCTGGAACAATATTATTTTTGTTAGGAATTAAAGCAATATTCCATGTCTAAAACATGAATTTCACCCCGGCTACTTCATTTTCCAGAATCACTTGGTATGACTTGAGAGCAATTTTCCATCCAAATGAATGCTTTATTATGTTCTTTTCCATATACCTGTAGGACTTGCTTATCATATCTCTTTTAAAATATCAGTTGCTGTGTCTTACAGGTCTCTGGTCAGATTTGCCAGCTTACTTGGCCCTCAGCACTCATGGTGCTGTAAGAATAGTTGTGGCTCCCACTGTTTCTGCCAAGTGGACTTGCATTTGGGATGACCACAGGTTTTTAGGGATATCTAACCAGCAGTCTAATCAGCCTACAGCCTGCAGGAAGATGGGTGCTGCTGCTGCTTCTTTTTGAAATCAAAACCTTCTTTAGCTTCTTCAAGTTAACATTCTGAAGTGCATTTTTAATTAAAATACATACAAACACTTGCATATTTCAAACAACATTATACTAGGTTGATTTCTTTCCATAACCATTTAATTTATTTTCCTAAATATTCTTCTCTAAATGTTCATATTATAAACATGAAAATTACAACCCCCTAACCACAGCATCACTACCAGCCACTCTGTGTTAAATATTGACTTACTGAAGGTTCACAGAGTGATTTTTCTGAAGCCTTTGCAATGTATCAAAGCTTTTTGCAAAAAATTATCTTATCTGAACAAGACTTTAAATGGGAAGAGAGTAGATTCTTTACAGTGAGGGTGGTGAGGCATAGGAACAGTTTGTCTGGAGAAGTTGTGGATGCCCCATCCCTGGAAGTGTTCAAGGCCAGGTTGGATGGGACTTTGAGCAACCTGGTTTAGTGGAAGGTGTCCCTGTCCATGGCAGGGGAGTTGGAACTAAATGATCTTCAAGGTCCCTTCCAACCTAAACCAATCTATGACTTTATGATTTATTTTTATTGCAATTCTAAAGGACTTGGAGTAAAACAAAGAGAAAAGTTTCTCTTCAATGTGTTGCAAAACTCAATGTTGTGTGGGGTTTTTTTAAATTATTTTGATTATGGAACGGAAGAATATTTTTCAAGATCTCCATATTTACCTGGAGAATTATTTAAGTTTAACATCTATTAGAAATAGAAAAAATGTGATTTCTGAAAATGCACCTTTCTATCTGGTTCATAGGTTTCTAGCCATTATCATTAATATTATTCATGGAATAAGAGTATAATTCATAGAGTAATATTTTTGGAAATATTATTAATGGAATAGGAACAACTGGTGTGCAATTGTTTTTGCTCGTTCAAGGAAAAATGTCTTTCTGATTAGATCCCAAACTCTGTTACATATTTGCATAATGGTGCATAACAAGGCCACATTAGAGACTTGCTGAAAGTAGACAGAAGGCAGTGTCTTATTTACTCTAGCATTTGATTCAGTGGCAGGTTTATCATTTTAAGGTTAAGCTAGAGAGATACACGCAAATATTCTGCGATTCTTAATTCGCTTGCCAAACTATCCTTTTCTCATTTTGTTTAAAATCTGGCAAAGTTGTGCAGGAAAAAACTAGGGGACCTTCTTGGTAACCAGCTGATTATGAGTGAGCAAAGTGCCCTTGCAACAAAAGCCAACAGCCTTTTGGGCTGCATGACAAGGGAAGCATTGCCATCAGGTGGAGGTGATCTTTTTCCTCTACTAAGCACTGGTAAAACACATCTGTCATGCTGAGTCCAGTTCTGACCTCTCAAGTAAAAGAGAAACGTAAACATACTGGAACAAGTCAGTAACAGGTTGGTAAAATGATGGAGTGTTTGAGCAAGAGGAGGCTGAGACCACTGGAACTATTGAACACCTATGGCACTGTGACTCTCAGTTAAGAGAGAATGTGTCTCTTTGGGCTAATTTGGGAATACGCCCTTACATTGATGCTTCTTTCTACAGCTCTCATGACCTTTCTTTTAACCCTTCTAATATTTCCACAAAAAGGATCATATTCAAAGAAGTTACAGAGACTAATGTGTGTGGAGGAAGAATTTTTTTAACAGGGATGCTCCTGATTGCAGTATTGCAACTAATGAACAGATGATCCCTGATTCACTTCTCTGAGACAAGAAGCTGCCTTCTTTCAGCATGAAAATACCTTTGTTTTACATAGAATATAACATTCATTGTGTCCCTACCCTCATAAATTCCCTGATATTCTTCCTAGCTTTCTGAGATTTATTTATATACTTTATCATGTGGAAGTCCTTTTGACTTCTGCTTAATGAACTCATCATCAATGTTCTCTGGCCCTGATGCCAAATTATATAGGCCAAATGTGTCACATTTGTCTCTAGGCCTCTTCTTGGGCCCTTCCAGGCCTACAATGTGTGATCTGACTTTATCAGTTGTGAAGGGAGTTATTTTATTTTATTTTATGTGATGCTAGGATTTTGTTGCAGCCCTTTGTAGAAACGTTGGTTAATGTATTACATCTAGGTCATGGCTGAAGACTGCATGGATCTTTGGTGGTGATAAACTTCCTGGAGTAGTGCTGGAGGACTGTGTAGGGTGGAAAATAGGACAAGAGGCAACGGGCAGAAACTGGCACAGGAACTTCCACCTGAACATGAAGAAGAACATCGGTACTGTGTGGGTGACTGAGCACTGGAACAGGTTGCCTGGAGAAGTTGTAGAGTCTCCTTCTCTGGAGATATTCAGAAGCTGTCTTGACACAATACTGAGTAACATGCTCTAGGGGACCCTAGAGGCAAGGAGGTTGGACTAGATGACCTCCAGTGCTCTCTTCCAAACTTACCCACTGCACCCACTGAAACCCATTGCAGCTCTTGGTGCCTACCGTAAATAGTTCTTGATGCTTTGTGTCCCCCAAACTATGCCTAGCACTGCACAGATATTGCTAGTCAGCCTAGATCAAAACTGCCATGATGCAGGAGAACAAGCCTTCTGGACAATCAGTAATTTGGAGTCACTCCCCAACCTTGTTTTTATTGTCAGCAAAGAAGGTATGTCAATAAATGGAGCTTGTACTGTAGTATGAGAAAAAGGATCTTTTAAAATTAGTGTTTCCAAAGGTCTCCTGTAGTAAAAGGGCCTACCGACTTTTCCCATTGCTTCTTAAAGACTCTGAAGGTTTGACATGTAACTCCTGTGAGCTTCAGATTAATTTCCTATTCAAGCTGTAAACTGAAACAGTCTCAGGCTGATTTTTAGCTGCACTCCAGTGGTGCAGGTAGAACTCGGATGTTGACTGCTGTTGCAATTAAAATTACTTTTTCATCATTTATCACTATGGGTTTTATAATCGATTATACATAAGAATGAAGATAAATAAGTCATGGAAAATTAGTTACATCTGAATAAAAATATAAAAAAATAAAAAAAGAGTAAAACATAGATCTAAACTCAAAACCAGTGACTGGAGATATTTCTAAACTAAAAGGTACTGACAGTACTCAGTATTTATCTCAGCTGAATTTGATTTTCCTATAAAATTGCTCCACTGAGTTTAGAGATTGGCTTTAGACCAAAATCTGAAACCATGTCCATTTTATAGATTTTCCTTTCAAATTGTTGTTTCTGGATAGATTTAATTGTTGAATATTTGATGGACAGGTTTTGCTTCTAGTTTGTGGGTTTTTTTAATATAATTTTAATTTCCTTTTTAACAATTTGAAATGTTATCTGATGTATTTATTGTGATAAAAAATAAGAAACTAGTTATTGAATAAAAAGGGAAAGAAAAGTAAGCATTTACGTAGCACACCTATATAAACTAACTTGCTTTATCATGTTGACTAGCATCTTTGGAATTCAGACGAAAGAAATTAATAAATTTCATGGTTTACATTTGTGATGACAGCTTTATTTTGAAACATAAAGGATCAAATTTGAGGCTCTCTTAGTCATGCCTTCAAAATGAGAGAATCACTTGTTTAGTAAAAAATTTATGGTTACACTCTGATACTCCTGGGCTTAAAACTGCTCTTGGAACACTTTTTCAGCCTGTGTTCTCCTACCAATAAATTGATCTTTGTACAGGAAATTAGGTAGTTTTAAGTGTGATCACCTCATTACACTATGTAAATGTTAGTTTCTTTTCTTGCAAAGAGATGTTATCTGCTCACTCTGCAGTTTCAGCAAGACTGGAGTGGAAAGCTTGTACTGCTGAGTATCAGCAAGGTTGTCCAAATACTGGACTTGGAAAATGCTTTTATTCTGCTTAGAGCTCTGGCAAGCAGTCAAAGCACCTACGGAAAAATCATATCCCAGACTTTAGCTGTTGCATAAAGGGGCTGAGTTCAGATAAGAGTAAGGGAATAACAGACAAGAAAAAGTGATAAGAATTCTACAGGCTTTAATTTCCTTTCAATTTTATTTATTTTTTTTTGTCCAAACTGTTGCTAAATTTAAAGTTCATTGAATTCCAACCTAGAGCAAGGGCCTGGTAGATATGCCTACATTGTATTGTTTGAGTCTTCAAGAACCAATCTGGAACAAGCACTCTAGTAAAGAAGTATAATTTATATTGTCAGAAGGAGGACCAATAGTATGTGTACTGGAGACATCCAGTATGTGTATGTGTACTTGGAGACAAGGTCCAATCCTTGCAAAGCTCTTGTGAAAAAAAAAGATTTGGTGCCAGACTTCTGGAATTCTTTCAGAGTATTCAGAAGGGTGATATTTACTTTATAAACAGATGGGGGGAAATAAGGGAGACATTTCATACTCTGTTGGTTACTGCTCTCCCACAGAGACTGTCTTTGTGACTGTATTTAAGTTGCTGGGTTAGAGCCAGACTGGCAGATCATGCCTAACTTGTCAAAACCCTGATGTGTCTGCCTCTTCAAGATCTGTACAACTCTAGTCACCAGTGTTTAGGAAAGGTGAATTCAGACCAAGACAGTATAGAGACAGGTTATTATGATGCTTGGGTAAATAGGAAGCTTAAGGAAAAATGGTAATAGTAGAAGAGCTTGAATTATGCAATCAAGGAAAAGAAAGACTGAAAGGATGTGCTTTTTTTCCATAAATGCACTGAGAAAGACACTAGGGAAGGAAAAGAGCTACTTAAGGACATTTTCAGACAAGAATATTTATATGTTTAAAAGAACCATGAATAGATTTAAGTGGGAAGTTCAATGGACATTCCTAATTATCAGAGTATTGTGATGCAGGAACAACCTTTCACTTTGAGAAGCTGTGCAAAAAAACTAATCCATTTTAGATTGGAGTTTGATCAGTTTATGAAAAGGATTGTGCAATGTAGTTTCCTGAAAATCTGTCTTCAGGCACTGACAAAAACAGTAGGCAGTTACTTAGCTTATCAGATTTATTTACAGGGATTAGGAAGAAGAAAATTTGGCTCCAGACCTTATGAGGTACTAAACCCCTAATGCATCCTTGTCTTGGCTTTTGGCTTTTTATGGCCTTAAACACTAAACGCTTCCTGACAAACAGAAAAAACAAACTAGTGCTTTAATACCTACCACCAGTTTTGCTCTCAGCGGTGTCTGACAAGACCTCCAGGGTGGATCAGTGTCATATCACAGCATCTCCAACATACACCCCAGCTTCCTCTTCCCTCACTGCCATGATTTTCACACAAAACTCAAAGATATGCACAGTCTTGCCACTCAGACCTCAGAGGGGTCTATTGAGATCAATGGTAAAGTCTGCCTAAGAGAAGCTGTGTGCATATGCACATGCATTTCTTCTTGTTGTCTCAAGTTTAAGGGCATCTTACTTGAGGAATGACAACTCTTCACTTCTCCAGCAAAATCGGTTTATCAGCCTGAGTGACACAATCATGGGATCCAGCAAGGGCCAACTTGAGCTGTAGTTGCCAGTGTGCATGCCCACAGAGCAACAGTTTTGTTGTGAAAGAAGATGACATTAATTAAGCAAATTAGACTGCTGACAAAGATGGAAGATGTTCCTGCCCCCATCACAGATCATTTCTGTTTTCCATTACTTTAATGCAGTCTCATGCGAAGTAGCAACTCAGGCATCACCTCAAGGAGTTCACCACCATCATGACTTGATAACATGAGTTGTTTTTCCAGTCAAGGATTTCCAAATAGTTTGGAAAAAAATTAATTCCCTGTGAGTTTCTCTTCTCCTATAGAATGAATTAAAACCTATTTTGTATTATTTCTGTTGAGGGAAATTCCCCAATAATACTAAAGTATTCCAACATGAAGGGCCATGAGGGGAAGCCATAAGAGGAGGAGCTGAGGTCACTTGGTCTGGTCAGCCTGGAGAAGAGGAGACTGAGGGGAGACCTCATTGCAGTTACAACTTCCTCGTGACAGGAAGAGGAGGGACAGGCACTGATCTCTTCTCTGTGGTTCCCAATGACAGGACCCAAGGGAACGGCCTCCCCTAAGGGGAGGCTTAGGTTGGATACTACAGAAAGGTTCTTCACCCGAAGGGTGGTTGGGTACTGGAACAGGCTCCCCAGGGAATTGGTCAAAGCACAAAGCCCGACAGAGTTTAAGAAGTGTTTGGACAATGCTCTCAGGCACATGGTCTGACTCTTGGAGCTGTCCAGTACAGGCCAGGAGTTGAACTCAATGATCCTTGTGGGTCCCTTCCAACTCAGAATATTCTGTGATTCTGTAATGTGGTAGCATTTGAAATGTGAGTATGAGTACTGAAGGGTGCTTGTCTGTAGGCATTTCTTTTTGGTAGGAGAGCTAGTTTTTGCAAAAGTTTGGTCCTTGGTCTCTAGCTCTTGTTCACATGTTTTCAATTTACACTGGCCTAACTGCTGAGAGGTTGCACAGTGAGTCACACTGGGGTCCGGGCAGGGTCAGAAAGAGCATGCGAAAATGTGAATGCATTTGCTAAACTGTTTCACTGTGTGGCTGCACAAAAAGCTGGAGTAGAAACAAGTGAAAGAAGGAACAATAGCTGCTTAAATGAGACTACTGTTTAAAGAATTGCTTGTTAAGCTACAGCTTGAGGTGTAACTGAACTGTTCTGTAGGAAGATTGTCTGTGGGCTGAGAGAGCAGTAGAGCAGGACAGTCTGCAGAAAAATCCTTATTTATGGGGAAAAGGGTGTGATAGAGGTTAGTTAAGAGCTATGTTGGCAGCAAATGAAGCAAATGGTGCTCTAAACAGTGAGTAAAGAAAATTCCAATGAAATATTAAATTGTTGCCAGAAAATAGGATGCATCAGTGTACACAGTATTTATGGCACAGGTAAATTATATATCCTTCTAGAAAATAGAATGAAAAAGTAGCAATTGAAAGATGCCTTGAGGATTCCAGATACAGATACTGTCAGTAGAATTTGGCTAGTATGTTGTGTATGGATAATTGGCATCAATGCATTTCACACAGAAGCACATTTACTGTTAATCATATAACGAATGTCTCTGGCATTCAGTTGTATCTATTTCTTCATTTGCTTGAGAATTATTTACAAAGTACAGGCTGGTATTTCATGCAGAGGCTGAAGATGACAGGAGTTTCAGTACTGGGCTTGGTATGAGCAAGACACAAGATTTCTTTAAAACAATTAATCAAGAAGCCAGGGAACAGTTATCAGATTCACTGTCCCTTAAAAATAACAATTCTGTGAATAATGCTTAAAATCATCCTTTATAAAACAGTCACTTCTTTTGGGTAAACAGTTCTGTGAGTCCAACTGCATGTAATTCACCAGTAGATACATAATTATAACTATACATCCCACAGTGACTTCATGTGTGGTAAATGTCATGCAGGAAATGAACAAAGAAATAGGATTATATTAGAAATGAAGTGTAACTACAGCATCTTAAAATCACTTCTTGAAATTATGACTCCCTGGTCTGTACATTGCAGAAGTTTGACAGTCCAGGTTATAACTTGGAAAATTATTTCTACGCCTCTGTTTTATGTAAATTACATCCTCTTCTGGGCTCAGTAGTTTTGGCGCATTTTATCACCCTGAGTAGGTTGGAGTTTGTTAGTTTTCTTTGCTTAAACTGGAGGCTGGAGTTTTTTTATGAGTACTCCAGTAGTACATTAGGCATTTTTTTTTCTGCTCATTTTAAAATGATTTTTCATAACGAAGATAGAAGTGAGGTAGGTCTCTTGTAACTGTGCAAGGACCCTGCAGGACTAGAATATTTTATCAAATAGCTTCTGACAGTCTGATACATTGTCAATAACAAAGAAGCAGCATGAACCAGTGCCATATCCAAGGACCTAATTGTTTAGTATTTAGAGGCATTAACTAGTTTGGTGCACTGAGGTTCAATTCATACTACAGGTTCTGGCTTTGAACAGTGGAGAATGTTTTAAATATATACCTTCAGGAAATCAGTGCTTCAGACAGCAAACACCGTAAGCTAGGTAGCCAGGTACAAAATGGTAGTCCCTTTAGAGACAATGTTAGGCTTGTGGGGGAACATTTTGGAAGTCATTTGTAGCCTACTGATAATAGGGAAAGCCTTCAAAAGCACAAGTTAGGAGTTAACATAAAGGAATAACCCTTTTTAGTGGTTACATTATTCATTCGCAAGTCCTTCTTAACCAGTCTTCGCAGAAAGAAGCTGGTTTGGGTGAGGGATGTGTTGTTTCAAGGATGGAATGCAGTTTACATACCCTTCCACTAATTCCTGGAAAGGATGAACTTTGACAGCCTTGTAGAAGTACAAGAACTGCCTGAAAATGTGGTGACGTCTCCAGTAATAAATAAAGCAGGCCAAAGGCTGCTCTCTGTCCCTGAGGCTACCTGGCACTGAGACCACAGGACTGAATTCTCTTACATCCCAAAACAAAGAGGCAGCATCAATACTGCAGGATACGGTCACCTGCTCATTGTAAACCTAAGATCATACCTAGGAGAAATGTCAGCTGGGCTGGGGCAAAGCCACAGAGCATTCTAACAAATTAATGGTGTTAACAACTACATGTCAACATGTAGACAGATCCTCTGGCCCTGTTTGTATATTAGTACAGACTCAGTCAAAGACTACAGTGGAGCAGATGCCTGGGAACAGTAGAAACACAGACCACAAAGAGGGCATCTGAGGCAGTAGAAATATTTAGGTTTGGGCTGGATAAATCACTTCCACATGGAGGTTTAGGCATAAGTTTAAGGTTTGAAAGAAAACAGGGTTCAAACCTTAAATGATGTTCATGAGATCTTAGAAAAGCAGGTAAACTCCAAGTGTTCAGACATATTTTCCTTTTTAATGAGAAGGATTGATTTTGCAAAGTGTTAATGACATTTAAAGTGACAGATGACTGCTACGTTTTCTTTCTTGTCTCCTACTGAATATCTGCTGAGATTTATGGTATATAATTGGCATATATCTTCTAAAAGCAAGGTGATAAACTAATATCTGTGAATCACCAACCCACATACAACCTATCAACAGGATAGTGCTGCATCAGAGCATTTTTCAAAACCTACTGTACTTCACGGACATCAAATGATCATGACACCTTAAGGCTGAAAAAAGGTTTGTCCAAGGTTGTGGCAAGTTTCAAATGTGTCTTTTGCTTCAAAGGTTGTCTTTTCAAGTTTTATTTTACATCCTTATTATAATATTACTGTATGTTACTGTAAATTAATAAAGCCTGTGGAAAGACCAGTCTATAAATGGAATCTTGATATCTATGCTCCAACAAATATTTATGGGGTTTAGCAGGAGAGTCACAGGTGATGGTCTGCTCATATGATGTTCCTAAAGAATTTGACCAGACTTTGTCATAAATAATGAATATTCTGCATGGAATGCTTGAGAGCAAATCTAAGAAATGTTAAACAATTTATTATTAGAGTAGCCAATGTTAGTTTGTATTTAAAGTGCTACTGAACTTCATTACAATGTTGTTAAAAGAGCAGAGTTCAAAAGCAGACATTTTGTGAAAGCCAAAAACTTTCTGTTGTCGCAGAATAAGAAATACATCTCTAGCGGTGAAACAGTTCCTTTAATTAATTAACAGTTCCTTTAATTAACTTTTCTAAAAAAAAAAAAAAAAAGACCACTTGAAGATTATATTTGTTTATTTAAGAATTTATACATTTAAATGTTTGCTGGTCAAAATCAAATCTGAGAGTGGCACGAACTTCTGCAATAGATCAAATCTTAAACTCATCGTGGCATTGAAGTGGGGGTTTGTGCCTTATGCCAGAATGAAATCCAGACTGATGTGTTTAGTTACCCAGAGAAATGTTGTATCTGGAAGACAGTCATTCAGACTTCTTTGCAGTGCCCAAGATATAAATTCTCTTTCTATTGCTTTCATTGAATTACTGCCTTATAAGAAAAGTTCATATGTCTTCCTGTGCTGAGTATCTTAATGGCTCTAGTATGCAAAAATTATGATCATCAATGAATTTTATATAGCTTTCAAAAAAGAGTCTGTTCTATTATCTACATCATTTCCAAATATGATTGATGGATAGAAATAAATCTCCCAGTACACCTCCTCATAAGCATGTGCTATGAGTTGTTTATTGAACAAAGTTCTTTGTATTGCTGAGCTTCAGCTATTAAGAAGGACAACACTACTCAAATTGGCATAGCATCTGTTGGGTTGTGCAAAACCCTACATACTTTTATTTTTGTCATAGAGCTGCCTGCAAAATGTTGATTTTCTTTGCATATAAAACCCTGACAAGTGCTGTTTCATGAAGTGGTCATCTTTTTAATATTGATTTGTATTCTTCTGCCTGTGTGAATTGTGTGTGTGTGAGTAGGTTATTGAAGACATGTTAAATTAAAGGATACATATACTAAATATATATATATATATCACAAAAACACAGAAAGCTGTGGCTAGGTCTGCTAGGACAACAAAGCACTGTGTTCTGTTTTGCTTTAGATGGAAGCTGCCATATTTTTGGTACTTTTTCAACAGAACTATCCAGCAAAATTGCGTTCAGAGACATTCAAAGAGTAAGGCTACCTCCACAAGCTGAGGGCAAATTCCTGGGAGATAGTTTAGCAGCACATACCTGTTTGGTATGTTTGGTCTGCTCACCAGCTGTCCAGCACAAGTAAGAGAGTGCAAGGAAGGTGATGCATCTTAACTTATAAATCAGAGCAAGCAGTAACAGCATACTCTGAACATTGGCTTCACCAGAAACCTTTTATAACTGATCAGATATTTCAAATGTTTTGAGTGTGGAAAGATACAGTTTATTTCTAGAAGATCTAATTTCTTTCTTATTATTATATTTTTAATGTAATTGCTAGTATCTAGTGAATAAAATGAGCCTATTTTAACAATACTTATATTTCAAAGTTATCTCTAAAATAAATAATTCAATCCAGTACGCTAGGTTTTGGGTTGTTTCCAATAGATAGTTTAGACAGATACAGTAAGATTTGTTAATAGCAATTTCCAGCTATGAAAAATTACTAGTTTATAAAATACTATCTTTGAGTTTTGCCAGGTATAAATATTGAACTGCTATCAACTTTACAAAATTACAGATTTTTAAAAAAAATTTATTATTTTAAGCCCAGTACTGTCAAAAAGTGCAGAGAATTTATTTGCTTTCCCAAACACTAAAGAATTTGAAAAACTGTCAGTGGAAGGCCCAGTGCAAGCTTTGCTGTGTACACATCTTTATTTCTTTACAAATGAAAAGAATTCTAAAATTTACTTCTAAGAGAAAGTAATCAGTAACAGTTTCTCATGTACATTATTCAAAATAATGTTACTCCTAACATGCAAGCAAACTCATACTTTGGGAACAGATACAACATGCAGTTCTTTTGGTACATGGATAGGTGACATTCCAGTATTGCAGAATAGAAGGTGATTCCTTTCTGAACTGTTACAGACTGAGCTTTGCAGAGGGATTCCTCTCCAAAAATCCCTGAAGGGAAATGAAATCTCTCAGTCACCTTGAGTCACGTGCTGTTTGTCAGGCCAATAACCTCCCTTTCCCTCAGTGTTAAGGATCATCATGTGACACATTAATGCTCCAACTGTTATACTGATCTGCAAGCCTGATTTGCACAGTCCAGATTTGATTTCAGTCTCAGTGTGGTTTTATGCTGTGTGGTTTTATGCTGTTGAATCTCCTCATTCTCTTGATGACACTGGAATGACTCTGAGCTCACATTAGATTATGCCAGTAAATAAAAACAAATGTTTAGTCATCTTCTGCTCACAGAGGACATGTTGTGAACCTAGGATTGATCCAGTATAACCCTCACTTCATTAAAAGAGTGACCTTGTTATTAATGTTCATACATGTACATATGTGAGACATCTAACAGTCAGTGCTGTAGTTCTATCAATTTTTTAATTGTACTTCTATTCAATTATTATTCTTATACCAGTTGCAAACTGCTAAGGTGTAGGTAGTGTTGTAATCTTGTTAATCTTCCTTGTGCAATATTAATACTCCTTGAATCTTTGAGATTTATCTCTTATTCTGCGATTCATTGTAAATTAATACCAGAGGTCTTTTCAGGTTACTGGATGATTCAACACTTTCAGGGATTTGGCTAATTTTATACTTTTTATCTCCAAAAGATGTTTCTCACTGTTCTTGACAGAAAATATTACATTATCATTCTCTGGCAGAGAAGAATTTAATACAGGGCTTTGGGTCATCACAAAAACCTGACCACACATCAAAACTAGGCATAAGGATTGAATCTGTTGGTGGAGTTGATTGTAGCAGGTTCTGCTTCAGCTGCTGCAGCTTACTGAATGGGTGGAGTCTGTCCAGGAGCCTGAATGGTGGTTTCTTCCACATACGTTGAATAAAAGGGAGTCCCACCAGACATTCTTGCTCTTTTGTGTGTCTCTTAGAACCAGATGTGTGTCTATTAGAGCCACATGTCTGCTCTTCTCTAGGAGTTTCAGTCTGTTTTCTGTCATCAGGTTCATTTTTCTGTCCCTGGAATGTCTGAACACCAGTTTCATGGAGAAAAAGCAAGAGGAAGTAGCAGTATGAACATATTTCAAAGTTATGACTTAATAGACCTAATAAAGACCTGATGGGATGATTCATCTAGCAGAAACAATAGTATAAACAGTAGAATTTGTTCAGGACAGATAGACAAAGATGTAGGTGTTACCTTATGTATTATTGTACGTGCAGGCATCACTTGCTCTGAGGTTAAGAATAAAAAGGGTCACAGACTGCCTCATAATTTCTGAGACCAATATAAAGGAGAAGAAGTGTTGACATTCTGATGGGAGTCAATAGGTAGCCACCTATCAAGAAAATCATATGATGACTCTTTTTTAAGCAAAATTATCCAAACCCCAGTCCTCAGTGCCATCAGCATACTTTGATTTCAAAAATCTTCACATTGGGGAAATAATATAGCTGCCCTCAGGCATTCTGGCTAATTTTCCAAAAGATCTAGTGGAAATTTTCTATATGAAAGTTGGAGAATGCAAAGAGAGGTGGCATTTAATAAATATGATTCTCCTAATTTGGTAGAGCGTAAAGGAAAAAGTAACAGTTAAAAGAAACTCGGGCACTTCATGAGTGATCATGAAGCAGCAGAATTCATGACAAACAGGAAGAGCTGCAACGTGTATCAGCAGAGCAGATTATAGAAATTCAGAGAACTGGTAAGTGAGATCCTGTGGGAGACAATTCTGAGAGAGAGTTAAGCACAGTAGGCAGATCTTTAAAGGAACTATGTTAAATGCAAGTTTATGCAAAACTATGCAAAAGAAAACTATGCAAAATTGCAAGTTATGACAGTGCGGAGGAAGGATAGGAGCTGTAGATCACTCACCAAGGAAAAGAATTTAAAGAAAGATGAATGGATGAAAATATGAGGCCAAAGAGAGAAAGTCAAAAGCAGGGATACCATTGGTGCATAGGTGATGTTTCCTTCTCAGCATGTCAGTGCACCAACAGGTAGAGGAAGCTAAGGAGATTTGGTTCACTTCTCTGCAGAGTGAAGGGCTTGTGAGCAGATGGTATCATGACAAAAAGGGCAAGAACTTAAAAGGAGAAAGAAAACACTTGAAGTTATGCAAGTGAACGAGCTATTTTGTGATCAGCTAGTCCAAAACGTCATTCTGAAAATCTAGAATAGATTATCTTATCTTAAAAAAAAAAAAAAAAAAAAAAAAAGAGAGAGAGGGGTTAAAATTGTGACCCAGAGAGTTAATTTCAATTCCTGAAGAAATAGTGGAAAAAATAACTAACCTACTGGTTGTGAACATTTAGAAAATAGCACAAAAAGAGAAAGGAGTGATCAATAAAGACCATGTCAAGCCAAAATAATACCATTCTGTTACAGGATAATGTTTCATGTGGCTCCATAAAAACAGTTTATGTCACATCTTGATTTTAGTGAGCCTCTGGACATGGTCTCCTAGAAAACTCTCATAAGTAAGCTAGGAACATATGGTCTAAACGAAAAGGCTGAAAAGGAAAGATATTAAACTACAGCAATACATTGAGTGGGTTTTTTTTCAGGAATCTGTCCTTGTTCCAGAATTAGTTGATATTTTCTTCAATGACTTGGTTGATGCAAAAGTAAGGGGGCTTATTATACTTGTAAACGATACCTGGTTAGGAGGAAATGGAGGTAGAGGATTAAAACTCAAAATAGTTGTGATAATTTAGAAAAGAGATCTCAGGAAAACCAGGATGTAATTCAATAAGAAAAAGAATGTGAATCTGTACCTGTACAACAATAGCCATCTATCCAAGCACAGGCACAAGACTGGTCATGTAGCTGTTGTATGCTTTTTCAGAAAAGGAGCGAGGACCTCATAAAAAATTATGAGATGAACGTGAATTGGTAAAACCATGCATCCGTGGAAAAGCACTTGCCATCTGCACTGTGGTGATAACTTTGGAGGAAAGGAAATCAGTTTACAGATCTCTGGCCTCCCTGCCTGCCCTGGTTTTACCCAACCTCCTGCTGCCCCTTGCAGTTTGGTGTTGGGTGGTGGTGAGCTCCTGTGACACCTCAGGCTGCAGGTATCCTCATGAGCAACCTATGCATTACCTCCTTTTGCTTCTGATCTACTAAAGTCCTGAACTTTTTAAATTTAGATCTGTTAATCAATTGGAAAACATGCCATTCTATATTTATGCAGTAGTGTAGTCCTACATACAAGTGGTCGCATCCTGTAATTGTCCTACTGGGTAGCAACATCACTAGTGTGTATTACAAAAAGGGCTTTAGAACTGCATTCAGATTTGCTAAAAAGCCCACAGCATTTTGTAAAAAGTGTATCATTTCACTTTTAGAGCTACTTAAAACTTTTTGTAATGCTCTTTTTTTTCTTTTTAAGACTTGTCCTTGAGCAGTTATTTACCCTCACTTTCCACAGCTATATTCATTATCCAGACCTGCTCTTTATGTAGTTTCAGGGACCACATTCTGGCTTGAAGACTATTTTCAGGCATTTCAATCTCCAAAACACCACCACGGCTCAATGTTATTTTCAGGGAGAGGGTGGGAGAACTGATAATAGAGAGTGTCACAGTGCAATTCAGTAACAGCTGAGCCGTCACTAGGGCAGACTGCTCCAAATTCTAGCAAAGCCTTTCACCAGGTAGATACACTTAAAAAATATGAGAGCTTTTGAAGGATGCTGCCACTGTCATTTCCCATCTATATCATAGTAACAGAAGTGAGATAAGGTTTCACAGTACCGTTGATATCTGAAGGGTTACTGTACCACACCAGATTGGAGCATGTTCTGTTTGTGAAATATAATGTACAGCAAATGTTTTCAGGAAAGTTTTGGAGGTATTTATGAATTAAATTGGAATTATTTTGTATTTCTTTTGCTTCTCTCAAAAATATGGTTTAATAGCAGCACAGCTAAACAAGTCTGTCTCTGAAGGGGAAATAATGTGTTGTAATGGGAGAAAGCACTTCTGCTATGTGAGCAAGTCACTGTATAATGCATTACCTTATCCACCCTGGACCTTAAAACTCAGAGCTAAGGCCTATTACAGAAATGGATTTGGCTTCTAAGTTCTGAGGAAGTAAGGCCTTACAAATGGATTTAGCATTAATAAATCACATTAAATCATTCATTTCAAGTCCTCAAGCTGATGTCATGTCTTTGGAAAAAATCATATATTTGATAAGAAAATGAGAAATACATTTTCTGGCAAATTACTCCTCTATAATTGTTTTATTATTATCATATTAAATCTGAAAGCATTTGGATGCTGCTTAAGAGGTTGAGAAGTTAAATTAATCAGAGATGACAGATTGGTGGGCAGACGAGATCAAGTGCTAACATGAATTGATGTCATGTAACCCTGAAATTTAAGGTACTGTCAAATTGTGTAGTCAGTAGATCGAAAAGACATTTACAAATCAGTATCTCCAAAGGAAGCAGATGTTTTAATACCATTTTCTTCTTTATTTTGATGTTCTGTTTGTAGAATGGGAATCAAAAGCATTCAGTAACTGTATGAAAGACTTAGAGGAAATCTATACATTTTTCATGACTGTGAAAATCTATTTATTATTTCAGCAGGTGCTTGAAAGCAGCACACCCACCAAAACCTTCCTGACTTCCAAGAGTCTACAACCTGCCAGGCTGGTCACTGCATAGTGGAGTCCATATAATGAACTGCCACCTAGGGCCAGCATAAAGATTTGTGCAACAGGCTTGAATCTTCCACTTTTCCCCAGTGTATTTCTCCAACTAGAAGGATAATTAATAAATAGACCTGGTGTATGGGACTGAACTAACTTGCTTAAGGAAAAAGACTACACTGAGATATTTTTACATTTTGAGACAGGTTGCCAATAGCTAAACCCAATAAAAAGTAATATGTTTTTATTCCAGTGATGATAAAAGTTACAACAACAATTTCATTTTTCATGGGAGGTCTGACTATTTTTTTTCCCTTTAGATAAAGATGAATAAGAACTAGAGTTACACGTTTTATTAAATAGAGAAACATAATTGTTTTGTTCTCTGGTTTAGGAGGACAGATGGAATGTAAAACAGGGCAGGTGAAGGAGGCTTGAACACAAATTTGTAACAATAACTTAAAAGTCATATTCCAACCTGTAAGTACGAGCTACGTGATAGAAACAAATGATAGCTGTGTGGCACATTTGAGCTAGATATTGGATATAAAATAGCAATCAAATGTCTGCAGAGCAGCTGCTTGCCTGTCTATAAGACATCTGGCTCTTTTCCTCAGCTCAGGAAGAATTTGCTGCTGCAGCCAACTGTTGTGTTTCAGAGACCTGTTTTATTTTCTAGCATTAAATATAAGTGCAATATGACACAAAGCAATTTCCCCTTTTAAATTGCTTAGAATTTCTAGGTTACTTTTCTGTGGAGCTCGACTGCAGAAACCTCTGCTTCTTCAGCTGCCCTTCCTATTTACCCTGATCTGCTAGTCAGGCATGATTGTTGTAATTGGCACAGGTTTCCTGCCTTTAAAAGGCCTGATACTTTGTCTTAATGGTGCTTTCATTATTTAACACAGGACAGGGAAAGATCACGTTAAATGTTCCTTTATGAGCCAAATACAGCTGCCTGAATGCTGCGGAGTCAGGAGGCTGTAGCTACTGATGTGTGCACTGCTCTGACTGTCAGTGCTGTCCCCTGGTGCCCTCCCTATCGCCTCAAGCTATAGGGCAGTTTTCTTTATACCTTTGCTCATTTCTCACCCTCCCGAGGAATGGTGAAGTGTCGAGAAAGACAACACAGAGGCATCCTTTTTTGAGAGATACACAGAGAAACAAAGCTACAACAAAGCTATAGCTCACAGGTTAAAATCAGATTTTTTCCCCAAGAAAATATAAAATTTGATTTACTTTTTAATATGAGGTGAATGGAATTCACTTCTGTCTTTCTGAAAACCACTGAGCTAGCTAGCTGGAAAGTCAAAAAGCCTTCCACTTCTATTTTCTATTTTCCATTTTCCTTTTCCTGTTTTCAAATGTTTCATGAAGCACCCCTTCAGAGAAAATGAAGTAGGATTGTTCCGGGGTGGTTGGTATATATAGGTTAACTTTTTTTTTTGAAGTTTTAGGAGTTAGCTGAGGTATAATCTGGCATTCTGTGTATCTATGTAAAAATCATAGAGTTTTATGCGTTAGGGCGTGGGTTTTCTTTCTTTTTCTTTCTTTCAGAAAAAGAAGTGGGAACTCATTCATTGTCATCTACTGATGACTTTTTACCTTAAGACATGATCCTTAATACAGTCTTTTACACTTGCTGTCCACTTTTATACATTTTGATTTAAGTACAACATGGATAAGCAGATTATATGTTTGCAAAGCAATACTTTGGGGATATGTCACAGAACATGCACCAAAATCACTTTTAGTACTGCTGAAATGAAGACCTTAGTAAATTCACTCCTAAGTTGCTTTAAATTTTCCACTAAGTTATAATAGCAAATTAATTCAGAAAATGAGGTAACAGACTATATGAGGAGTTACTCAACTCTGTTTTGTTAGTCTATAAGGCTTCCTTTAGTATGAGAGAGAAGCTGTAGCTATAGCAGAAAAAAGTTTCCCCTTTCACAGCATTTGGTCTGAAGCCTGTTTATTTTGGAAATTTTCACCTTGATTGTGGTGCAATGAGAGGAGTTTTCACAGAGGGTAATTAATTTTAATCAAAACCATCATCTATTTTAGCCAAAAAATAGGTATGTTTAAGTAGTTTTGAAGAAAGTGTGTACCCTTTTGTCCTTTAGAAATACATAATTTGATTTGTCAGGGGGCATTTGTGGTGTCTCTGTAGTAGATTTTCTATTAAATTTATTTAAATACTCCCATCCTTGAGAAAATAAGCTAGATGATTTGGTTTGAGACATTCATTAAAACCTACTCCAAAATATGTTTTATATGAAAAATGGCTTTGCTACTGAGAATGATTGGTATGTCAAGAATTTCATTTCAGGCAACATTTTTGTTATTAGAACAAGCTTCTGTTGTCTACACAGGGGTTTTGTTCAGAAAGATATAAGGCAAGATATGAAAAAAGCATTCTTCCAGTGTTCTTATCTACTATGCAATACTTCTATTGTAAGCATAGATAATAACAATTCCAATATTTTTTTCATTTCCTTGGGTACTGCTTCTTACTCACATCTTATAATGGTCCTCCTGATTTTACTGCTGCTTCTCTGGGGGCTAAAAAAATAATCAAAGCTTGTTTTTCAGTGTGCAGTGTACTTGTTTATTGAAACCTTAGAATTGGACAACTTAAAGGTGATCTTTTAAATCCCTTTTTGCCTTTTTGTATTTCCTGTGTAAAATACAAAGACTATCACATTAACACATGTTTTTCTTATTGTTTTCTGCGTCATTAAATCTTGACAGGACCATTTCTCTTCCGCTTCCTTTTGAAAGAATACCAGTTTCTGAAAAGAGTGGAAGGAGGGAGGCTTGAAGTAGGTCACAGTCTTTGGTGACATAATCATACCAGTCCTTTCAAACTATCCCAAGAGCCAAATCATCTATAGATTGGAAGGAATATGAGAATCCAATTAAAGCCAAAATAAACAGACTGATAGTTTGTTCAGTAGGTTTCTGTGGTTTCTGTTGTGTTTTGTTCTTGTTTATAACCTGTCCCACCCTTGCCCTTCTGGAAACTTGATTATTTCTCTTTTTTGTACACTGATAAGCAAGTTTTAAAATTCTCTCAAATCAGTACAACTCTGCAGCAATCAACTGTGTAGGACCATAGGTTTCTCTGGGTAGCAGAAACATGTTTCTCTCCACCTTGGAAGACATCTACCCTACTTCTTTACTACAGTGACTATTTTTACACAACTGTTGCTTCCTGAACAGCAACCACGTTCCCAGAGACTGTTTGCATATGTCAGCAACAGATAAAGTTAACAAAACTGAAGAGACTAAGGAATGCTGGTAATGCACTGGATGGTGCTTGCTCTCTCATTTCTATTTTTGGTTGATTTTTTTAAAGTTGTCCTACCCCATCCTGACAAAAACAAACAAACAAAACCTGACTAAAACCTAAAATAAAAGTGTGTGATGCTTGTTGGGAGATAAAACATCTGATTATTGTATGTTTCGTCCGGCAATGGGCTGAGGAGGCAGTGATCATCAAAACTTCATCACAGCAACTGGAAGAGAAGCACCATGTTTCACCACCTGATCACAGGAACTTTCTGGATCTACTGTGAAACCATCATATGGTAGCCCACAGCAACAAGTGTTTTTCTTAATGCATTTTTTGTCTTGTCTAGTGTAGAATGTATAAAGTACAGTGCAGCCAATAGCAGGCAAAATACCTGGAGCTTCTTCAAACCCAGCAATTGTTTGGACATCGTTAGACAAGGCATCCTAGAAGCAAAGGACACAAAAAAATGATGAAAGGGGAAGCAGGGATGACATTGCAAGGCAGTGTCTCCTCTCAGGTCAATGTTAAACACAGCAGGGAAGGGAATAGAGACCAACTACTGATACTCTGCACGTCAGCTGAGTTGGATATTGTGTTCTGAGGGTACATCTGGGAGCATGTTTTAAATATTCCTCTACCCTATCTCTAACCAACAGGATCCTGTAATTTTCAACCACTTCCCTGCTTGCCTGTCACTGAATGTCAACAGTAAGTACAGTTGGCACACACAGAAGTTGAAGCATTTAAGGGATGTTCTGGAAGTTTATTATAATTTGCAGTTGAACTTGATTATTTAAAGGTCATTTCTCTTCTGTACAAAATCAGTTTTCCTTGCTCCTATTTTTACTTTAACATTTGTCAAACTAAAATAATTAAGGAGGTATTAAGTATGGGGAAAGAAATTATTTTCATGCATCAACAATCACAGATATAGTAGGAATCAGCTGAGGTCAGAAGGGACCTCTGGAAATCATGTGGTCCAACCCTCTTCTCAACCAGGTTCACCTAGAGCAGGTTGCCCAGGACCATGACCAGACAGCTTTTGGATATCTCCGAGGATGGAGACTCAAAAACATCTCAGGGCAACCTGTGCCAGTGATCAGTCACTCTCACAGTGAAAAAGTGTTTCCTGATGTTTAGATGAAATCTTCTTTATTGTAGTTTGTGCCTATTGCCTGTCAGTTAAAGATAATGTAATATCATGCAGTGAACCAAGTAGATGGAAACTAATTCATGTATTTCATTGTAGTGTCCAACTGAAGTATGTAGGACACAAGAGTCTGGCAAAATCACTGGTTCATTTCTGGAAAAGAAATGAAATTGCACAATGAAACCTCCTCAGAACTGTCAGCCACTCCTGGATGCAAGAAATGTTTTGGCGTTGGAAATATCTTTAATTTGAAAACAGTGACATATTACCTTCAGTCAACCTGACAAGCATTGTTATTTCAGCATTCAGTCTTCAAACCCACAAATCTCAGCAGCAAGTACCCCATAAATCTTTAAAAATGAGCAGTAGGTAGGACCTGCTGCTTTTAATTCTCTTTCAACCTTTGCTGAGCTGCTGTCCTTTTCATTGCTGCTACAGCTATTTAATTTTCCTCCATTGCATAACCAGTTGTTCAGGTTTTATTATGATGATTATTCCTCAGTTTTTTCTTCTCTCTTGAAAGGTGGAATATAATAGTCATGTCATAGCGATGCAGCACTAACTCCAGACACCACCCTTTCAATGTCATGACTGAATCACTGCAGGTAGAATGCTGGTGGTGGCTGTGCCACAGGCGGAGTAGGTGACATGGGAAGCCCATGATGGATATAAAAAGGGCTGCAACAGCCTGGGTTGGCAGGGGCTGGTGCCCATGGCAATGGGGAGTGGCCGCTTCTCCTGTCTAACACACCTGGATGCCCGGAAAGGTATTGAACCAGACCATATGAGATTCCTGTCCTCTCCCTCCTCTGCCACTCAGGTGGAGAATGTTGTAAGTTTCTGAAAAAACATGGACATAAGGATAAGAAAAAACAAACAGCCCCAGTCTGTACACTATCAGGGCCCTACAGGGTCTTTACGACCCTGGACAAAGGGAACTTCACACCATTGTCACTCTTTGTACCCATTGTGATCTTACAAGGAGCTGGAAGGTCCCCAGAGCCACAATTAATGAAGCTCCCCAGCACACACCTTTTCTGAGTCAAACTTACTGTAAAGTTTCTGAGTCATGAAACCATTGGGTGCTTTTGGTTTGTGCTGTCTTTTTATGGGAAAACCTCTAAGGCTTTTCCTTTTGCATAGCGATTGCTAAAAGATGCCCCACCATCAGGTTTTTCCATATAGACCAGGTCCTCAAGGGTAAGGACTCCCCTTTCATATCTTTCACCCAATTCCTATTCTCCTTTTTGGTCATATCTCTCCAATTGTAAAGAGCAACTTTATCTGATAGCAAAATTGTCCTTTTTTTTTCCCCCCATAAAGTCAAAGTGTCTTGCCATTCCCTTTGTTACATGCTCTTTGTTAACGAGAAAGGGCAGATTAGGGACTCTGACCTGAGTAATTCAAGGTTAATTTTGGAAAACCTGCTAAGACAGAAAATAGGCAGGCTATTTTGTTCTTCTTGCATGAATCCAGACCAAAAATTGCTTTCTTATATGAGAAAGTACTGTAGTGGAACTGAAGATCACTTAGAATACAGTTGTACCACAGGGAAGTTTTTTCTCATTTGTTAAAGAAGGGTGTTTGATAAATAGCAGGTAGCATAACAGAAAAATGATGCTGTAACAGAGGCAGGGATCCCAGATTTCCTTGGAGATCTAAAGTATGGCATAGTGACTTGACCTTATTGCTATTGTAGTTTAATCATCCTTATTTGTTTTTATGACTATTCCAATAATATCTGGACATTCCAAACAAGGTTAGGGTTTCATAGTTTTTTATATACAAAAAGAATAAAATAAGATTGACCCTTCTCACTCATTGAAAGTTTATATGGTCATTAAACACAGCACTGATATTAATGGTAATATCACAGAAAGGTGTTCACATTCGGTAGTCCTTAAAACCAACACCTACCATAGAACACTACAGTCTTAATTTTGGTGGAAGAAGTTGGCTCTAAAGAATAAACAATCTTTATGCAAACCTATCATTGTACTAAATTAACCAAGATTCCTACCTGTAAACACAGAGGTCTTGGCCTACTTTTTTCTTTGGGAAGCTACCACCAGGAGTAACATATAGTCCAAGATATAGAATTAGAAGAAATACATCAGTAAAAATATTTGAAATATAAGACTTTTATTTCACCAATACTGATAAATCCTTCTGTCTTTATGCATTTATGCGAAGAAAGGTTTATAAAAACAAATCATTCAGTGTTATTCAGATGGTGTTAGGAAGATAATAATTACCTTTTTAGGGAAGAAAATGAATACAGTTAATTTAGATAGACTAAAGCTGCTGTCATCTTTCGCCCTTGTAGCCTTGCTTTTTTGAAACCAAAGCAATAAAAATCTATGCACAAAAAGAAAAGAAAAAATATCTGCAAAGGAAGACAATGTAGCCCAACTTTTCTATTGTCTCAGAGGGAATATCTGTATTGAAAAAATTCTTAGGCTACCTCTAACCAGCCAGCACAGGATGCTGGAAATGCTTTAATTGCATTAGCATGGTACTCACTTAGGTCTGTTCACCTGCCTGAGGAGTACCATTAGCCCAGGAAAAGCACCTTATTAATACAACTGTATTTCTTCAGTGCTTGAGCCAGCCTGTTTACACTTAGCTGATATATTACACAATCTAGGCTTAGACTGACTTTGACTTGCTGTCAGAGAAGAAGTGCAGAGCAGTACAGACATTCATGGATTTTGGCATAGGGTAAATAGGTGGGAAAAACAAAACAAATTTCATAAACAAGCAGGCCGGTTGCAATCTGAGTGATAATGAATCTCTGTTGCAAGGATTCCTCCAGCAGCACCTTTAATTGGATCAAGAGGCACTCTCCAAACTGCTGTTCTGTCCAGTTGTTATAGCTGGCTGAACCATGGTCCTGAGTGGCCTCTCCAGTATATGCACAATCCATCACTATCGAGTACCTTAAACTAAATAAAAAACACATCCTAGATATTCTAAGTATCTGCATAAGATTTTCCTACACATCATTTCAACAGCTGAAGGAACACTTTCTACTGACTATTTTCAAGTACCTTATCTTTTACAGTTTGATCAGTTCTACATCAAGAACCACCTGGGGAGTCTTTGGGATGGGCAGATTCTTCACACAAGATATTAACCTGCACACTAAAGATGTGTGCAGACTAACAAAATGGTTATTACAAATGGCTGCTACCATCTGAGTATTTTAGTTCTCAGTTTGTCTGTTGATCCTCTCATACTACTCTAAGTTTCATCATATCTTATCCAAAATACATCTTGGTCCTACAGGCACTGCCAGAAGCGATATTCTACCCTCTGGATGGCTTTATAAAAATGCTTAAAAAAAAAAAAAGTTTTTAAATCTTAAATTTGGGTAGTACTACATATGTGTCTTTAATTTCTATTGGGTCTGACAATTTTATGTAGCAAGCTGTGCTATGGTCTAAGTTGTCTATGACCATACAGCTCAGGTCTCTGCTTAACAGTATTTACTGTACCTTACCCTGATTCCTGTGTGATAGAAATGATCTATGTATCTGAATATGAACATCTAATTTAGAAAAGTAGTAGTATTTAGTAGTCAAACAAGGAAGTGGGAAAATGGGTCTCAACACTTCCTTTGCTTGAGTGACTGAATAGAGCAACAAGATATCATGTTCAAAAATCAGTTGCCTGTCAACTGTATTCCACTTGCACTCTGGTCAGAGGGAATCTGCTCGGTTGTTAGTTTTTAATTTTCTGTTATGTCTTGCTTTTCATAAACCTATTTAAATTCAGAGATTTACTTCTTAGCTTTGATATGGATTCATGATATCTTCATTGTGGCAAACTTTATAGGAGAATAATTTTCCTCTTACCAATTTAATTGACATATATTTGATGAAAGTGTTTTGACAATCCACAGTGAAACACCTGCACTATATTGAAATGGCCTTGGAAAATATGAAAATAACCTGTAAGGTGCTCTTTCCCCTATGCTTCTACCTGGGACATACTCATAATGTTATTTTAAATAATATATATAATATATAATATATAAATAATATATAATAGCATAGTTAACTCAATTTGAATGACAAATGTATATCACACACTGTCACAGAATGGGCAAGGTTGGAAGGGACCACTGGACATCACCTAGTCAAGCAGGGTCCCCTAGAGCACCTTACTCAGTATTGTATCTAGAGAGCTTTTGACTGTCTCCAGAGAAGGCTCCACAACTTCTCTGGGCAACCTGCTCCAGTGCTCAGTCACCCTCACAGCAAAGAATTTCTTCCTCATGTTTGGGTGGAACTTCCTGTGATCTGGTTTCTACCCGTTGCCTCTCATCCTTATTGCTCAGGACCACTGAGAAGAGCCTGGCTTGACCCTCTTGGCACCTTCCTTTAGATACTTATAGACCTTGATAAGATCCCCTCTCAATCTTCTCCTCTCTAGGTTAAAAGAAAATATGGAACACTTCATGAATTTGCGTGTCATATCATATCACTAATGTTACTTTTTCTTACTCCTGATTTATTGTCACCTTGCCCTGAAAGAACAAGATGGTTACAGGCTCTACATAACTGGCATTTCGGTTGAGAAGTCCCAGCTGGATCCTCCCTAGTCTTTTCATTTTTTCTGTCACATGACAGTAGATGTGGTTGGTGTCCAGCTGAGATTAAAATTACCTTTACTTATACAGTGAATCACTCAGTACCTCTATTTAATGCGCAGAATTGTCGTTAAAGAATATTAACTATGCGATGTGCCTATGCAGAATTTCAGAAGATAATCTACCTCCTGTCAATTCTAAAAATGAAAAGAACATTTGATACTTCCGTGTCCACTGTTTTACTAATCTATGCTAGTAAAACTACTAATATACTACATATCCATATATGGTAGAAATCAGACATGAACAAATATACAGAAGAGCTTTATCTGTAGTTGCCTTTCAAATCTAATCCTAGACAAAATTATATTTAGAATCATTTTAGGACATCCTTCCTACCTTCTTGCTCCAGAAAGACAGAAGTCTCCCACAGGTCTTATATTATCTGGTAAACTATGTGCAGGTGTCTCAGATACTCCAGAATGTCTAAAATGCCACTAAAGGCCTATGAATTCAACTCCAAGTATCCCTTGCACTCTTGGCATCATACTACAACATAATAAAGTTTTAATTGAAATTTAAGTTAAAATAATGACATTGGTTATATTTTTAATTTTTGTCTCCATTTTCACATATTTTGTTATTTTAAATTTCTTGAGAGACAATATTTGGGGGAAAAAAGATTTGTGTATACTGCTGAGGCAGAAGAGACTGGTGTGTAAAGCCCACAAAGCCAGGGTGTCATACTGGCAGCACTTTCAGCAGACCGTGCATGTCTAACCTCTTACAGTAGTCATTGTTGAACTTGGTTTTGTTCAACAAACTTCAAACATCAAGATGTGTTTGAAAAGGCCTATTGCAGTTTTTCAAGAAGCTTTAAACATTTTTTATCATACCCTTTCAGATTTGCTTCCTTGAACTGCTTGTCTTTTTTCCCAAGCAGGTAAATGAGGACATAGGATCTTACTGGCTTATGCTGTACCCAGTCTACTGACTTGGACTCACTCTCTTTACAAAATGACGTCAATACCAAATAGTGAAGTCTTAATAACAACCTCCAATAAGGTTCTGTCCATCCAAATAAGCCAGCAGTTACCTTTCCTTGACTTGCCCATAGTGGGTCAGTGTCTGGAAGAAGAAGGGATATCCAGCTGCTCAGAATTTCTTTAACTCTTTATCATTGTTGAGCAGCTTCCTGTGGTTCTTGAGGAAGAACAAAATGAGACATCTAATTGCAATGTAGAATTCATTATCCACTCTTTCTTCAGAGCACCACAAATTAGCCATGATAGGCCAATGCCAAATCATCTGGGGAACCCAGCAGAACACCAAGAGTAAGAACAATTACCTGACTTAAAGTAATCGGTAAGAACTTTGCTAAATGAGGAATGTGTTACCTTAAATCAATTGCAATACTCTTTTCTGTAGACAGAATTTTAGGTAGTACTGCTGAGTGCATATAGTCCCAAAACAATGATTTCAAATTAATTTCACTTATTTCTATTTGAGGTTCTGCACAAACTGCCAAGAAAAGAGAATTTTCCTGCAGGATTTTTTAGTTGCTCCTAAAATGTGAGTATGCTCTGGTGTGTGCAAGTATTGCATATAAATTAGAAACCACATCTAAAAGCAGTGGAGTGATAGAGGGCCTTTTAAAAAGTGATATTTATTTTATCAGCAAATATTATCTCAATTGTGAATAAGTTCATATTTTTACTAAAAAAATTATCTTTGATGTATTTTTTCATACTTTTTGCAGAGGCAAACCGAAAAAAGATTTTTTTTCATACATCCAAGATGGATCCATTTTAAATAGAAACAAGGCTAAGAGCATACATCTTTTGCCAAAAGCATGTTTCTGTTTTATTGACTTTTTTTTTCCCCAGACAACCACAGAAGCAAAGAAGAGTGCTGGAACTGAACAGATGTAAATGCATTTGGGATTGTCCAGGAGAACAAACTCGCAACTGTGCTTTCGCTGTTGGATTATTTGGCAGATGCTGTTGATATGCTCAAAGTGCTCGGCTACATGGGTGGATGTGGCGTGATCCTGAGCGTGGTGCTGGCCTGCTCAGCACACCCTTATGCAAAACCTGTGTATCCGCATTTACCATTGTGTCTTCTGATAGCACCTCACACGTCTACCTGTGTGTCACACGGACAAGCTCACAACAGCCCAGCTATCAGAGTGGTGGGAAAATGTGAAGGTCTGTCTGGAACAGAGGTTTAACACATGGAGAGAAGGATGGTCTATGGCTTTAGTCTTCTTCACAAGGCTCAGGAGAAAAAAATAGGCACGTGATCAGCAGAGAGTGCAGGCAACCTGAGTTAGTATAGGTCAAGTAACAAATGACAAGACATGAATTTGCCTGTCAGCACGTGCACAGTTTGGGCAGGCCATTCAGCCTTGCTGAACATCACCCTGCTAAGCAAGCACATAGCAGATCAAAATCGTGTCCTGGGATGTGGCATGTAGTAATTGCAAAAGGGTGAATAAAAGGGCTACATTTATGTGTCTTCTATGCCGTACAGATCTGTATATTTACAAGCTGCCCTTTTCTATGGGAATCTTATTTTCAGTTCATATATAAGCACTACATGAGTAAGCAGTAGGCACAGTTAAACTTGTAAATCTATTTAAATTTGAATAACATTGTAAAACATCAAAGGAAATATTTCATGAGTAAAGTTTGTCATGGTTTAAAGCAGGACAAGCACTCTACATTAAGATTTCCAATTTGATTGTTTTGCTTTCAATCATCAGAATACATGAGTTTTTCAACTTGTAGAGCAGTCTTAAAATCAATGTGCTATGAAAGTAAAATGACTTTTTTAAATTTTGCATGCTTTTCTTCCTTATCCAAGAGCCTTCTGACAGCCACCTAATATCAGCTACATTTTCAAGTGTCCCTTCTTCTCCTTATTGCAGATAATTGGAAGCATCTGCTCCCTTGTCAAAATGTGCATTCTTGTGTTTATAGCTGAAAACTGTGATCTCAGCATATACAAACATCTCTTCATCTTCCAAGCTTCAAGACCATTTTCTAGCTCTGATCATGTCCTGGTGTAAGGAGTTGGTTATTTCAAGTAGTCATTCCTTGATTTATATCTATTTGAAGAAATTGCAGAACTGCTGTAATTTTCAAGTCAATTCTTTTGCCTCATGCCACCTGTGAACTAAAAAGGATGTGCTTTCCGAAAGAGATTCAGTGGCTGGTGCTCAGTGGTAGGTTTGTTGTCCTTTCCTGAAATTTTCTAAGTTTTGCATCTTGGCTGATACACCAGCAGCAGTTCTGTGGCACAGAAGGTGCTGAGTGTCAGAGGTCTGGTTATGGAAACTATTAAATAGTCTGGGCATGCCATTCCCTTTGATTTGTAAGGATTCTCTAAGGCTGACTGCCCTATATACAATCAAAGAAAAAGAGATTCTTATGCATTGAACGGATGCAGTAGGTTTATATCTAGTACTTCTTTTTTCAGCTCTTGTTGGTTACAAGGGCCAAGAGTCTGACTGCAGACACTGTCTCCATGAGTATACTCAGCTTGTGACAAGTTTAGTAAAGGTGGGAGAGAGTGAAAGAGGGTCTGCAAGTCTTCAGCAGAGGCTGTTATTCTTGTTTGTCTGTGAAGGAGACTGCATTTGCCCAAAGGTGGTAGTTCCTACAAAAAATATATGGGTTGCTGGTGCATGGCAGCATCGCACAAAGAAGACAGAGATAAAAGAACTTGGAGACTACCATAGCTCTTGCTTTCCTACTTTTGATAAGTGTTGCAGACATTCTAACAGATTTCAACATCCTCCAAGAAATAAATATCTTGCATCTAACCTGATAACGCATTTTTTACATTAAGAATCATTAAGATCTTTATATCTACAAGAAAATTAGGTATTCAGTGTCCCATAGAAAAACCAGTCTCCTAGAAAACCAACTAGTCTAGCTCTCTCCACTGACCCTGAAGAGAACTCAGACACCTGTATCTGAAATCATAATACCTATAAGTAGATGGCTAGGATGGGTTGTCTTGAGTTGCAAACTGAACAACTCCCTGAATCATGGCAGTGAAAGGGATATGCTTTTTTAGGAGTTAATGGTGCTGCACATGAGTGCTTGGAGTACTCTTGTGCAAAGTAGGGAACACTGTAGGACTTCTAAACCCTTCTTTGTGCTACTGGTCACTTATTTATGAAGCAAAGAAGATGAAAATGCCTTTTCCTTTCTCTTTCCCATGATCCTGTTGCAACACACAACTCTTCTTTACCATCCCGTCTTTCTCTTTAAATCACCATCATTTTGAAGCTGCTAGTACACAGTTATTTTCCCTGGTTTGCTTATGAACTTGTGTGTTGTAAATTACAATTTAAAGAGTCAATGGTCCCCAAACAGATGGCAAGCATCCAAGCTTGGCCTCCAATCCCTCTACATTTCTGAAGGTCCTCACCGCTTCCCCAACAGCTTTTGTGCTATCTCCCTTCAACTTTCTCTTTCAGCTTACACACTTCCACCATTCCCTTCATGAGTACCACAAGCCTTTGAATCCCATAACCCTTAACGTCCTTCCCTTGTAGCCAGAATTTACTGACATAATTTTTCTTTTCCTTGAAAATAGCCTGACCCCTTTTGTGAACTTCTTCCTGAAGAGAACAGTTCTGCAAAATATTTGTTAAAAGTTTCAACCAGCTGACAGATCATAGCAAGTAACTTCCTTCTGGGAGATTTTTGCCAACAGTCAGTCATGCCTGGTGCTGGGCACAGCTGACTCAATGACTGCTGTACATAACCAAGAACTGCACAGTTCATGTCAATCGGGCAAGACAAAATGCTTTCTGGTGAGAAAGGATATGTCTATACAAGCAGATGCCTACAGGTGCAGTGCATCTCTAGTCTGAAAGCCTTGTGTCTTAGAAAGGCCTGACATCATATCAGCTTGGCTATTTGATGTCCACTAAAGGAAGGGGTTTCTGTCAAAAGAAACTACATCAGTCTACACAATGAATAGAGAAAATTACATCCATCTATCAGTTTTATTTCATGTTCCCTTTGTATTACCTAAGTGTGCTGTTGTCCATCTCCAACTCTTGCTTTTCTTGCTGGACATACAATAAAATTTTCCATTCTGAATTTTCTCTGCTATTGGATGCTTTTTCTTTGTAAAAAAGAATAAGCAGGTCTAGCAGTCACTCTTCTGAGAAGTAGGCTAGCACTTATTTAAGGTACTTTAAACTTCAGTGCACCAGAGTTTCTAATAGCTTCTGCAATTTGAATATAGAAGTGGTTAAGACAAGATACCAGGCTAATGTGGACCCCCTATCAGATCTGTTCAAATGTGATGAAAAAAAAGTGAAGAGTTAGAAGATCCAGAATTGCAGTCCTTACCTATCTCCAAGCCTGCTAATCACTCCCAGTATCTTTTTTCACAGCCTTTGTCTTCACTAGTGGTTGGCAATATCAGAACACTGGTCTTAGTTTGAAGAAAATGTTAGCATAACTCAAGCAAAGCATTTAATAGCTAAATGGCTTTTCTTGAGTAACAACTCACATTTGTAAATTAATCATGCTGCAACAGTCTTACTCCAGGCTAACTCAACATACCAATTTAACTCATTTTCCTTGTTCTGAATACGGAAACATTAAATCTAGGTCAATATTTTCAGTAAATTCAATAAATTATTCACTGAGTCAATTATTTTCTCGAGATATTTTGTACCACAAATTTTCTACTTTATGCCACAGAACCATTTTAGCATTCAAGAAATAAACCATTCTGATCTGCAAAGGAACTGTGCAGTCATGCATCCTAATTCAGAATTTAACATCACTAGGTATAGCATAGCAGGAGGGAAGTGAATTTCACCCCGCCACACACTTGATTATCTTCAGACTGAGATGTACTTGTGTCTATATCAGCTTATTCATGAAGTCAAGAAGGTGAAAATCCTCCATTAATGCAATGAAAATTGTATATTCCTAGAAGCAAGTCATTAAGCAATTTGTCTAACATGGGCTGGAAAGTGTAACATAGCTTCAGATTACTTGCCTGATCTTGTAAATCAAAATGTACTCATGATTTAACAAATTCCATTTTTTAGCTTACTTCCATTTTGATTTTTTGCACTTTGCATGTAATGTTAGCAAAAACACATCAAAGTAAAAATTGGAAGTAAAAATTAGAAGTAAGAAATCAACAATAGTCACCTGTCTTTATAAGGTTTAGAGGTTTTTGAGAGAACTGAACTGCAAGAAAAAGTTGAATGAAAGATATGGACATCTGACATGCAAAGGTGAATAAGCAGTTCTGAAATAAGGGGTGGGCAGATGAAAGAAAGGCAACAATGCAAGCAGGATGCAAAGACCTGGTTTGCAGGGCACATTGGGAATCCTGCCAACACGGGGAGGGGTGGATTTAGACACACTGTCATAAAAGATTCACAGAACTCAACCGTAGTCGATCAAAAGTTAAAGGAAATCTTCCAGTAAAATCCTGTCAAAACTGACATACTCAGCATTCTACTCTTTACAAAGCCAACCCCCCAGCTGTACTGGTAATGAATGGTTCAAACCGAGATGCTGCCGCAGAAGTTTCTGTCGTGTTGGCCAAATGATGCTCATCGGCGGTGGCAGATGGTGTTGAAACTGGCAAGGGTGTCCCACTGTGTCCGTCAAATTTACCTTCCCTTCTCCCTTAAGAGTTCCTTTGATTTTCATCACTGTCACAGCCATGCTCCAAAACAGGTCCTCTTCCTCAGTTGCATTCTCAGAGAAAACTCAAGAGTGTCAGGCACTGCAGGACCACACAGTCAGAATCTTTGCTCCCACTCACTTCCAAAACTTAAACCTTTCTCCCTCTCTGCAGCCTTGACCTGCTAATTGTGGTGGTGGGAGGAGTAAACTGTTAGTGCTGCTCCACTGAGTTTGGATTTTAAATGTTCAGCATGCCATTCATTAAAGCTGTAATTATTAATAGGTATTTTTTAAAAAGGCATTGGTGTCATGCTTTATTTTTTTCCACAGCTTTAGTTCTGATGACTAAGGAACTGCCAGAAACAGAAAGACTGTTTTCACAGTGGAAAGCATTTCGATGGGTTTGACTAGAACTTTTTATCTTCGAGTTGAACGAGCAATTCCAAAGAACCTTGCATTTAATGGATTTTCCAGTTATATTGACTAATGTACAGAGAAGAGAGGGCAAGTAAGAACTATATCCAAATAAAGTTAAATTCTGATGAAATTGGAATCTATGACTTTTTTAATTCTGAGCCTTTTTCCCCAAGCCATTAACTCTCAGAGGTTATCTAATTATAGAACATTTTACACAATAAATGCAAGCATTGTGCTTTTTTGGTATATGTTATATCTCTACTAGAAGAAGCTAATTAGACTATATTTTTCATGTTCAGGGTGAATATGCACTATCTGAACCCAGATACATGAATGTTATGGTGATCAACAGCAGTTCAATGTACAATTAGATATTTTGGATTTGAATTTCCTTGGTAACAACACTAATGGTGTACAATGTTTTCCATTAACCCATTGAGGTTTTGGGGCAGTGAACCATTATTAACTCAAAGGTATTTCCTTTCTGAGGACCTAAGGGGATGAGTACATCCACAAATCCCAGCGAGGCCTCATTCTTGACGGTCATCCAAGTGTTTCCATAACACAAACATTAATCTCTAAAACTAATCAGCAGATGCATCATGTACCAATTCTTCCTGAAGCATGGACACATCATGAACCACATGGCAAATACTTAATAGAGTTTCAAGCACATTTGCAAAGCAGGCTGTTAAAAGCATTTGTTGCATTTAAATGGCATGAAAGGTTGAGTTTATTCTAAGCTCTATATTATGTGTGACATTTGGAATTTAACGCAAAACAACACGAACAACCTAGAAGATAGCTCTGGTACCTATTTTTAGCTGCAAGAAGTCCTTAATACACTGAAGCTTACATGACAGGGCCATTTCCTGTTGCAGGACACTCCCATCAATAACGAGAAAGAGATTGGGAAAGCCAGGGATGAGAAATTAAATCCCCAAAACACTTCTTCTGGAGAGCAGGACAGGAAGTGGTGAGAACATTTATTTTTATTCTGCGTGTCTCGGTTCTAGGGAAATGAGAAAAAGCAGTGAGAGTTGTATTGGCAAGCGGTGAGTCATTGATCCATTTTGTTGATAAAACTACGGAAAAAGTATCCCTCAAGAAGGAAATAAACTGTTGAATTTGGAGCTTTACCTGCAGCAGGAGCAAAATTCTTTTTCTGCAGCTCTCCTGTTGCACCTGTTCATGTGAAACACTGCAAAAATTACAAATTTAAATACAAAATGGAAAAAACATGGTCAAGGAATGACAGTTAATTCACTCTATTTCCCCTGTAGCCCCTTTTATTTTATCTTTGTGATGCCTGATTTGGTGTTTTTAGTAAATGGCAGTACATGGTGTATCCCAGTTTCACTCGCTCATTCTTCTGAGTGCTGTAAATATTTGCGGAGTACTTTACATTTTAGAAACATATAAAATCTATAGGCACAGTTCCCCACTGGCATGACTGGCACATAAAGAGATGCCTATTACATGTGTTTTCTTGCCATTACTTGAATCTCTTACAGCTCCCTACTATCCTAGTGTAATGCTTCCTACCCAAGAAGCTTAACTGTTGGCCTGCTGATTAAAAAGTTTATGGGCAAAAGAAGGAATATCAGGATGCAATCTACTCCCTAATGCCATGAGTTTGCACCAAGGAGCCCTGGAAAAGGAGAGGTACCGCTGCAGCTGGTGTTTCCTAGAGAACCAGGGAAAGGGGAGTATCAAACTGCACCATTGACTCCCTGACTACCTCTTGGACCTGTGTGGTAATCCCTTCCTCCAGGTGGCTGAAAAGGGAATGTGCTAGCTCTGTCACCACAGCCTAGGGTCCCACTAGCATTTCATTAACCTTATTTACAGCCTTGAAATCCAGACCAGGCCGTTTGATTATCAAATTTAACCTTTCTCAGGTGATCAAAACAAGAGAAAAAAAAAATTGGTTTCTGGCCAAACTCAGGCTGAGTCACGTGTTACTTTTCTACGTCACATCAAAGTTTTCTAAGCAATTCAGGACTCAAAATTTAATATGGGTGTTATGTCTTCTTCAAAAAAGTATTTAATGTTGATGTTTAAGCCTTTGCCACAGAAAAATAGTGAAAGAGTAATTAGAAACAGGCAAAAAGAAAAAAACAAATCCTGGAGAGAATGAGAGAGAGAGAGAGAAGGAGCATATGAGGAAAGGGAAATATCAGTATGAGCACTGCAGAAGTGGAGCTGTTCCAAGCCTGTATCAGGGAAATTGGTCATTCATTTGAACTTGGATTTGTCAGGAGCACAGAGCCTAAACCATCATTCACTGAGAATACACCATTCCTCCTCCACTGACCACATTTTTAGAAAAGTCAGCATTTTCCTTAAGAAAACTTTTACAGATACTCTTGGCTATTAAAGAATATCAGCCTTACCAAAAGAGGAGCCTTAGGTTTCTTGTTATTTCCAGCCTCTGACTCCTCAAAGTGTCATCTTTTATCCTTCAACTAATTTTTTTTTGTCAGAATGTGACTTTTTTATTAGGGTTTTTTCCTCTTCTGTCCAGTTGCTTTTACATTTTTATCCTTCATATTGAAAGAAAAAGTTTTATCTTATAACACCACAGTTCCCTTTATGTTTTGCTTTCTATTTCAGCAGTATGTTGTATTTAATAGGACATATTTCCAAAAGGGCTGTGGGTCAGACTTTCAAGTTTGCACTTAACGGCTGTGTATGTTTGAACTGAACATCCATTCAAATAGCTATAAAGGTTCCCTTCAGCAGTGCATTGCTGCCTTGTAGATTTCTGAAGAAAATCCTAGTGAGCAGGAGCAGCCATTTGAGACTCAAAATCAGGATTTCTGTGTCAGTCTCTGGGCAATATGATCATGTCCCTCCCAGAGCAATTCGGGTCAGTGTTGCACTGACACAGTCGCGTTGTCCCTTCCAGGTGGGGAACTTGACTTATGTCTTGACTTAATGCTGGCATGGAAGGAGCACTTTTTCTTCTAGCTTGCTGCACATTTTGAAAGAGTGTGATTTTTGTAACAAAGTTCACTTTCCAATCTCTCATTCTAGTCTTGAAGGGTCTACGGCAGCTGTGGTCTCTAAACGTGCCTGATCAGCTGTTTAGGCACAGTTTCTCTTAGATGTGACTGGAGTGTCTGTTAAAGGTCACTGTGCTTCAACAGCAGCCTAATTCAAAATTCCCAGTTCATAGTTCTTGGCTACTTTTATTATTACTATCTTGCTTAGGACCGAAACTGAGAAATTCTACTGGCTGACCAGACTCAAACTCACTACCTGTAAAATAAACAGACATTTCGAGCCCAAATTCAATGTCTGAATGAAGTTCTCCTCTGGGAAGTTTTCTTTGCCATTTCCTGAATAATATGCCAAGTCTCTTGTATGTTTTGCAGTGGACACCCTTGTTCATGACAGATTTGTTATCACATATTCTGAATATTTCTGCATTTTTGCTGCCACCCATGTAAAACGATCAACTTATTTTTCACAATGTGTCCACAAATAAAAGCAAAATCTAAGCATTTTATAAATCATCTGATATTCCAACAGTGTGCTGTTTTCCGACTTCAGATGACTCATCGTCATATTCGTTAGCTTGTTCATCTATTAAATGTAACACGCTCTATGAAAAGTGACCCATTTAATTTTCAATTCTAATTATGCCTTTTTGGAGCCTCCTAGTTCAATGTTTTTCTAGTCTGAGTGCCAAAGGTTAATATCTTAAAATTAGATATCTAAACAGAAGTGGGCCATAGTCAATGCTAAATGAGTAAAGCAATTATAATTGTGTAGCTTTGAGCACTTCTTCTACTAACTTTCTATAAATAAAAACTTTCCTCAAAGGTCTCAGCACAGATCAACTATAAAAGTTGTTGCCAGATTCAACTAATTCTGGAGTTATGAGTAACAAGACAATTACCATGGAACTTTATAGAAATGCAAATTCTTTAGATATTTTGCTCCAATTAGAATACCTGACACAGGTATTCTACATATACAGGCACAGAATATAAGCACAAAGCACATTTTTGTATCAGATATTCTTGCTGATTGGTACATCTTGATTAGCACATATTGATGGAATGCGATCACTGATGCTATTACAAAACATACACTTTAATAGTGTTCAAGATTGTTGATGTCTAGCAAGGTCTATAATTGCTTTAATATTTTATAGTAATAGTATTGCACTGATTTATTTTACGTATTTTTCTATTCATTATCAAGCTTGTGGATCTACTACAGGTTCTTTACTATTTCTGCCCAGCACCTTTCAAGATCTATGTGCCTTTCCTCTAATTCTACACATCTGGGTTTCAGCTCTTCCACCTCTCATCCAAGGCCAGTGTAAATAAATGATTTCTGAGGCCATAAAGGCTGTGTAAAATGTCTGAATGACAAAGTAATGAACACTCTTTGTGACTGGAGTCAGCACAAGTATTTATTGCTAAGCAACAAAGACTGATGTCAATGAGTTTTGCCAAATGCAGATGGTGAGTAGGTTTGTTGAAAAAATGAAATCACTCTAACACAACTCTTTACAGCAGATTCTAATATAATAGAAATAAAATGCACTCAACTGGTTGAAGCAAAGGGCTCCACAGAGAGGAATGAGGTTAATTTAATAACAGTTCCTGTTTGCTTGGCCTGTATATTATGGAGTTGCTCACATATGAGAATATTCCTAAACTATCTCAGAAAGACTTAAGGAAAGAAAAACATCTGCAAAACTTTCCTAAAGTGCCTACCCTCTCCAGAGTTGTTGTTCAGAATGTTATTGTAAACAAAGGAAGGACACAATACATCATACCTGGTTGGTGGGGAGGTGGTGTTTGGAATATGCAAATACAACCCTACCGGACGCCTTAGTCCCTCATAGGATAAATTACTTTTGGTCCTGTTCAGCAAATGCCTTTGTGTTGTCTCTCTGAACAACTCACCAGGTGTGACTGATGGGCTGAGATCGATGACTATGTCACTGCAAAGCTGAACCTGTGCCCTGCAGGGAATGTCCACCAAATTCCTTTTATCCTTGTTTGAGACCAGATCTGCCACAGTGGAGAACACACTCATTTATCTGCTTTGAGCACCTTGATGAAAACATGGTAATCTTTATGCACACCCTTTAAGCAGAGCTCAATGTCAAAATCAGATGCAGATTTTTCTTCTTCCCATAGAGAGTGGACAAAAGCAGACCCTAGTCCCAAGCTCTGAGAAGTCCTCCCTCTCTGCCAGGGCAGTGTGCTTGATCTGAAGAACATGAAACCAAATGGGTGTTGCCTAGTACTTAAAGACTATGCAGGGCATTCTGTTCTGGCTTGGTCAAACTGCTAAAATAATTTACCACAACTCACTTCTAGTGTAAGCTGCTCTAGGCAGTTACCTGCTTCCCTGGAAACCTGCATACCCTCCTCACCCTCCTAGAAACAACCTGCTTGTACTCAGAAGAACAGTTCTGCTGCCAGACTCCCAGATGCTACTCATGTTCTGTGTGAAGAGATGCTATGTTCAGCCTAGAATTCCTGCTCCTTTTCCTTAAACTGGATGATACGGAAAGACAAGCACATTCCCATGTTCTCAGCCCCCACGGCAAGTGAGTCACCCTTACTGGTCTGTATCAATTGTTATGTTGGTGCAGAGACTGGAATAGTATCTGGTAGTAGGATACGTACTCCCAACAGTGTGATGGTGGCAATAAAGTAAACACACACACACACACACACAAAACCAACTCTACATGTTGTTATAGAAAGTGGCTTAATTTGCTTCAAAGTAAAGATGTTGCACCTCAGGCAACTCATTAAATAAGTCTCTTGCGTCTGAATGAAAAATGTAATGTGCATGAAAATTACTATCTTAACTTGAGTGAAAGAAAGATCAGCCAGAGCTCATGTGGAACTCAGCTGGGAAAACAATATTTTACTTGAAGCTATTTTTATTTCTTTTAGCTGTGTTAGACAACCAGCCATATTGTATCATACAGCTACAACAGAGAGACATGAGTAGCTGCTTAAAAATAGGTAAATTCACCTAATGAAGACATTAATCCATCTTGAACAGTGATTGCATTTGGGAAAAAAATTAGGAAATGTTGCAATTTTTTTGCCACATGCTTCACTGCTTTTATCTGTTGTCAGTGTCTTGGGCTTTTTGAGGGGTTTGGATCTACTTGTTCAGGGTCAATTGCTCTGCTTGTAAATGTTCATAAGCTAGAGAGAATAAATGACTTTTGAAGACTTGAGTTATTCACAAATTTTTCCCTTTTGCAGTTCACTACTGGTTATTTGCCCACGTGGTATGTTTCTGGTGTCTGATCAGGCAAGCAAAAATGGTGAACTGGTGAAAGTGGTAGTGACAAATGTATACTAACTCAAACAATCTCTGAATTGATTTCTTGTTTTTAGGGGCTTTGAAGATATTTTCAGGAACACTGAGACATTCAAATATTCAGGATATAGTGTGGAATATCAACTGAGCAATGCAAATTTAATTTGAATTTCAGCTGTTTAATTACATATTTCTTTATGAATTTGTTTGGATTGACGAGAAACCCCTGGTTTTTCAAGCAGTCCTAGCCATTGTGCTTTTTCTCTTGATCACCAGGTATGTACATAAAGCCAGAAAATTCTGTTTTCCCCATCTCTAATGCACTGTTGAGACATCTAGCACTCATGTAATTTAGTCTTAAAAGCTATTAATGCACTTGGTAAAGATGAAAAGTGAAATCAGAAATCTTGTCAAGCCTACTGAAAGCTGTAGTCAGTCTTTTTTAATAAATGTTTTTTGGCAGCTCAGTTTTGTCTATGATAAATGTACTTTTCCAAATGTAGCACTGTAGATTTAGTACTTAGAAAAATTTGTTGACAGCTCCTGGATTCTGAACTTTTTATTTATCTGCAAAACATCCAGACTACATGCAAAGGCAGCATAAACTTTTCAAGCCCATCAAAGTTCTTTGCCCTTGAACTGGTCAGACAACCTAGAGATGTGAGAGGACACTGATTTTTCCATGTCCATTCTGCTGAGCCTGGCAACAAGGGCTTGAATTAGTGTCAAAATATGACAGTGGGTATTAAATATTTAGCATTGCTGGTTTGGATGTTGAGTTCCCGCATGCCACCTGAGTGGCTAGACTATAGAGTGTCCTTTGACCCAACAACTGGGTGCTAGTTGTTCATAACTAAAGGAATGACTCCACCAAGCCAGGCCTGGAGACACCCACTGTCCAGCCACCAGCAACCCTCGGTGTCTCCACTTGGTTGGGGTAGGGAACATATCCTCACAACCCTGAAACAGGCAGAACTTCCTTGGCCTGAGCATCCACTTCCTAAACTGCAGACAATTTCTGTAGCCATTGGGCTCCTTGAAATGCTTGGGTTTCTCACCTAGCATATCCAGTGTGGCCTCTGGTTTCAGCTTCCTCTCACTGTGGGGAATGGGGGCTGCAGGCAAATGGGACACCCAGCTTTGCAGCAAAGGGATTATGAAGTCTGTGGTCACACAGGGTGCCCAATAATGTCCCACTGAGTATAGTCCTTCTCTAAAATAAGTTTATTGCAGTAAGTTCAGAGTATTTTACTCTACCTTTTTTCCCAGGCACATTCTCCTATAATTTGAAGCCTGCATCTCATGAATCTTGGTTGTAAGGAACATGAAATTCATCCTCACGTTTAGGAGAACATTATCTAGCCAGTTTGCCCCTTAATTTTGATTGTAGTAACCTGAATTAAAACATTAAAAGACTTTAAGAACTTTATAGAATATAGATATTTGCTGTCGTTGTGCTCTGAATTCTCAAATAATGGGCCTCATTTCAGCTTTTTCGAAGGCAGTCCTCAGGAAAACCTAAAAATTTAAATGACTATATTATTATTATTATATTTTAAATGGACTTCAGAAATCAAGATATAAGTTGAGATTAATAACCAGTCTCAATTTACTAGCTTTCCTGTGGTTATCCAAACCTAGCATAGAATCAAGGTCTATTAAATTGCAACCACCCATAGTGTTAGTTGCAGTTTGAGCTACACCATAGGTCAGGCCATCCTTGTCTAATCAAATCCTTTTATATTTGTGGGACAATATTGCCCCACAGCTATTGATGCCTGAGCAGACAATATAACTCGCTTTCAACCAAAAAGCAAACATTGTAAAGGCCATTTGAAAATCAAATCTCTCCCTCAATGTAAGGGAGAATCTGGAAAATCCCACTGAGTATGGAAAGAGCAAATTGCAGGGAACATCTTTCTTACATGTTAATTGAGAACAATGTTAGTATATTATAGTACCCTTAAAATAATCTAATATATTAAAAGACATTAAAATATTATGAGCTATTAAACTCTGACGCTGATTTGGTGTAAGTACCTTTTGGCTGCCAGCCAGAATTTTTGAAATGCTGTGAAATTATTCTGTTCTGGTGTGAAGATGGAAAAGTTTGAAAGCTTTATTTTATTCTTATTCTTTTTGATGTGTCTTACTCCCTATAACATTAATAAGGGAGTGGAATGCGAACTGTAGGGCCATAAAACGTGAATACATTTCTCCCTTGGAGAAAACAGGAGATCATTTGAGAATAAAACTGTTAGCTGCTCCTGGCTGTGGCCCCAGAAGTCTTCTGGTAAACCTGACTTCAAAATTCAAACTTTCAGCTATGTCGAGATGTATCAAATGAAGTACATTTATTTGGTTCCTTGGATGTGCTGTATATTGTACCGTCTGGTAACTCACTAACAAATTCATATCTTGTCTTTTTAGAGAGATGTAGGAAAATAACGGGCCTCAAAGGAACTACCTCTCAGAACAAACATGTTTTCCCAGTGTTTTCTTAGAGAAGGAAACAAGGAAAATTAAGTAGAAGCAAATGGCATTTTATGTCAGAAAAACATCTCACAGAATCATGTCATCTAAAAACTCAATAACTCAGTTACTTGTCTGCTACGGAATTTATGTTTGCTATTAGGATCACGAGCTCCCATACCTATTGCTGTGAAAGTTTTGAGGGAAATGAAGTCAGAATGTCACACAAAAATCAGTGATATCTAATAATTCATCACAACAAATATTTTCCACCATTTCTTATTGAAATCTTGTTTGATAGAGACCTAGAGATCTTCTTTGACACTCAAGTCAGCTTCTGGAGGAAATAAAATACCATAAACAGAGAAGGACAGCAGTATTGATCTTTATGGTGATGAGAATTAGGATACTGAAATGCCAAATATGCTGAAATGCCAAAATTTTGATTGACTTTAAAAAACAAATTCTGGGACTTTAAAACTTTTTAATTCATTCACATAAAAAGGTCAACAGAATTTAGTTGCTCTTTAAAAAAAAAAAAGGACAAAAAATGTCAATGGCTCTTTTATACCTCCACAATATGCAGCCTTTAAAACTACGCTCCTTGCTTAATAATTAGGCAGCTATATCATACTTTTATAAGTCATCTGTATCCTGAGAGATACAAATGGGCTTAAAGTTGATCTGTGTGTGTGTATGATTTTTCTGTGTCTTCTCTACTTTTTCCATACCCAGAACTTGGTCCCTTTGAAGGCGAGGCACAGGTCCACCCTTGCTGCAAGAAGCAGAGAGTGAAGAGCCAGGAAGGAGGTTCCATGACATCACCACCAGCCCTTCCCTGGTGCAGTAATTGGTGATTTTGCAAAACATAAAGACAGGTGAAAGGGGCAGATGGGCCATGGCTGTTTGGCTAATCTGGCACTGGCTGCTCTGCCTATAGTTGAAGTGGTCCAGGCAGCTTGATTCTGCTAGTTCATGCAGAAATTGCTTCAGTGCTTTGTGAAGAACAAAGACAAATATTCCATTGTTGTGCTACCTACATTGCAAAAGTTGGTAAGACTACAAAGAAACAACCTAAGAAGCTTTGGCTCAGGAAAGATGCAGAGAAAACTGAGGTGATGGTAATTTGTTATCCAAAAAGAGCACATGTGAATACTGATGCACTAGTGTACACAGTTTGTTCGGAAAGGATCTATGTTTTTTCCACTGATGTTAGAAAAAAAATCTGGAGAAAACTCCCAGAATCTTAATATTGCTTTAATAATCTGAACTTCAGTATAAAAATACCACATGGACACCAGAAGAGTACATAGACGATGGTACAAAGCTCTTAACGATGTTACGGAACTACCAGCACAAAAAGCCCGAGCAACTCTATTAACAATAAGCACTATTCAGCGCAATAGTTCCGGTAACACATTTACTCAATTGTATGCCTGCTAATTATGAAAAACATCTCCATATGAAACAAGAATAAGACGTAACATAAAGTACACAGTTTATTCCAAAGATTTTACAGAGGATGCACTGCTTCTATGCATGCCTGAAATTGTCTCAGCTAACAAAGCTTGGCAAGATGCTATAATGCTGGTTTCTTAGACTGGCTATGGCTTACATAATGATATAACCTTATTTCTGATTTTTCTACTCTGTTTATGGTGTCTCAATAGCTAGTTATCTGCCTTCACAGAGTCACCAAAGTACCGAAACCTCTGGAGTCCATTATCACTCTCTATCCTCCTTGGAAGTAACTGTGCAACGGGAGACTGCTACATACGCTTAGTAAGAAGGTTGTTGGGGTCACATCATCCCAAAGTGATTAATCACCATTGTGTCTGCTTTCAGTCCTGAGCCTACTTATCGTGGTTAGATATTTGTTTTGGACATGTTTGACGTATACCTGACGTTAGAGGATATAAAGTAAGTTTACAATAATTTCACCATGTCAGAGTTAAGAAGGGGGGAGGAATAGGGAGAACTTTTCCCACTCAAGGAGTTATTAATTAGCTAGTCAAGGACTTCGCTCTAGCAAGAGACATTTGCAACTCCAAGGAACTGAAGTAAAAATACTTATTTTATTGAGAAGAATGATCAGATTTTCTCTCAGATAATGAAGTAAAAGAATAAGTTTCAGGATGATTAGGTCTATCTGGGCTCCCTATAATATTTCAAAGGAGAAATTTCCTGTAAGAGATAAAACTTTGTCCTAAGGGAGGAAAAATGTAAGTATACACCACAGGACTAGCTCATTCCTCAGGGTATGCTACAGGCCTGCTCTGCTGGGTATGCCCTGGCCATGTTTCAGCTCTAGATACTACCTTGTTCCCCCTGGGAGTTGTGGGCATGTCCCCTTATGCTCAGACAGATTAAGTTGCTTCTGAAGACAGCACAGAAAAGGTCACCAAAAAGGCAATGGCACCAGAGACATTAGAATTCACATGCTTAAGACCATGTAAAACCACCATATTTCTGCCTCTCTTGAGAAAAAGAAATCATTTGTGGCATAAAAAATACTGTTGGGGTGAGAAAAAGCCCATTTCCTGAGCAGCAGTTACCAGCTCCATTCTTCCTGTCCCTCAGCAGTAGGAGCAGCAACAGGAACAAACGCCGGAGCTGTCTTGCTACTGCTGCTCAGGCTCCACTTGACTTTCCCAGTGGAAGAAACCAGGCTTTACGCACTCAGACTTAGGATGCAAAATTAACGTCTGCCTACTCCACTAATGAGCCTTGAGCTGGCGATGCGAAATGTATTGGCATCCCTCGTTTCTCATTAAAAAGGCTGCTTTTGCAGATTTGAAACCATTTATGCAACTATTGAATTTTCTTCAGTTCTCCACCATGCTTTTGAAGAACAGGCAGTCTTCCAGTAGCAGCATCACTAATTCTGCAGGCAAGGTCTTTACTGCCTCTCTGTCCCTTCTCTGATTGTATAACCAAAGAGACTTTGCCTTCACCTTAAAAGAGTATTAACCCCATTTTGTATGGATTCAGACAGGGCAGTCATGCTTATTTTGATAATTTATTCATATCACTTTCTTAAGTGCCACCTCAGTCTGTGTGTGGATATGTCCTATTTAAAAAGTCTTTTGTATTTGTTTTGTTCTTCTGGTGAAGCCAATGCTGCCAATCCCCCCTACCAGAGGGACAAACATTGCAGAAGGAAGACCAAAGCAGTGCAAACACTCAGCAGCTTCAAAGTGGAGCTGGCTGGCTCCACAACATCTATACCTGCTACAGAGATTGTTCCAGAGTCCATTAGAACAACAGTTCTAATGCACTATAGTGCTGCTTACTAGCTACAGTATGGTCAAGAACTGCACCCCATCTAAACAAAAATACAACCATTTATAGTGGAGGCAAGAATATGAACTGCGGCAAGAATTCTCTTTATTTGTAGTTATATAAATAGCTAAGAGATAAAACACTAAGAGGTAGAGCTTGAGAATATGGTTCTTAGGGCTAAGAACCAGCTAATGAAGCTTGTACACCGCAAACAGTGCTGCCTGTGGAGATCTTTGTATCAGCTTCAATGCTTCCTCTGGAAGCTGAGAGGTGCTCCAGAATATCTCAGGAGTCAAAAGCAGAGAAAAGGTAACAAAGCAGGGGGGAGGACAGAGATGGTTAAAAGCAATTAGGAACTTCCCCCCATTCAGGAACTTGACAAGAGTTTCTTGGAGCACAGCAAAACTCCCAGTAGGAACTGCTCTTTTCTAGCTGGGAATGGATTTCTGAAAAGTTGAACAGCTCTGTAAAGGTGGCTTCACAAAGTCAGAGGAATAAGAGATATCTCTAAGTAAAGCCTTGACGTTCTGTCTTATCTTTACTTACCATATTTTGTGCTCAGGCAGTGTTTTCCCAAAACACTGCATGACAATCCTAGAAAAGCATCTCTGAAGCCCATAGGAAGGATGTCCTTTTGGAGCTCTACTGACACATGTTGAATTCAGCATCTGCAGATAGCTTTCCCCCCAGCTAATTATCCATGAATTCTAAATTCACCATCAAATATTTCCATATTCTGATCAGCTCTCCTTCAAAACAATTTAAATTAAAAATGATCCTAAATATGTACACCTGGGACCGGGGCAGGTGTCCTCCTACAGAACTGGCTTAAGAATAACCTTCCTTGGTGATTTAAGCTGACCCAGATGACTTTCTGATGAAATAGTCGCTCACATTGTCCATTCTAGCATCTTGACTTTAGGGGAATCAACTTTACCTGAGGGCAGTACTTCCTATAGTGCTTCAAAAAGATCCCCAATAGAAATGCCTCACTGAGTCTTCTCATACAAGACATAGCCTTTTCACAATCAGCCACTGTTTAAATGAAAAATCACATTTTAAAGAAAAAATCAAGCAAACAAAAAAGTAAACAAAAAGCTCTGAAAAGTCTTGCATCTAGATCCTGAAACACTGGACCTAAGGGCCAAAAGCACACATAGGATCAGACAATCCAGTAATTCAAAATCTGTACTTGTAAAATATTTGGCCTGAAAGATGGGTTCTTCAAGAACAGTATTTTAATCCCTCTAAATCTGGTTTTGTCTTTGTTAAGGATGCTTCAAATATTATCAGCTTCAGCTATAAACTTGGTTTGTTCCAGTGAAACAGACACACAAATACTCTTGTTCCTTTAAATCAGAAACAAGGTTGGACCATTTATATCATTATAGACATGATTCTATGGAGATATGCAGGGAATTGGTTATTACATGGATAACAGATTGATTTAGGATGCCAGTTGCCCTTTGTGGTTTGTGTTGGGTCAGAGTTAATGGAGTATATGAAGTTGGCATCCAGTTTCCAATTCACTTCATTGCTCCTCCTTATGCACTCACAGCACATTTGGACATCAGGCAGGATGCCAGATTGTGTTTAGAAACACTGGCGAAAAAGATGTGCAAGGAATCCCCATAAAGAGTCAAACAAAACAGCAGTCCAGGTTGTAATCCTCCACAGGAACTGTACAGGAATAGGCACCATGTGATGCCCTTTCCATCTTTCTTCAGTCTCCTGATGCTGTGGCCCAGATGATCATGTTGTAGGTCTGTGTTGCCTGTCCCAGTAGATGCAGTTGGCAGGCAATGTAAGCCATCCCCAAAGAGAAAGAATAACAATATGTTCACCTCCTTGGTAGGCAGAAGTTGCAAGAGGAACACCACCTCTTTGTATAGACTCGGGCTGATCAGTCACTAAGCTGTAGATTCCTGTAGCTGTGTTGATTACTTCTAAAGATTTCACAATATTTAAGAATTATTTAAAAAAGACAATCTTGTTGCCAATACATTTAAACTTGGTATACAAAAATCAGAAAAATTGTAGTGTCTCCACTCAAAAAAAAACCCAATAAAAAACCATCTGAGAATCACTGAGCTAGGACTCCTCTCAGGGCAGAAAAGCATTTCATTCTTTCATGACTTCAATTCAAAAAGAAGAAAACGTATTTCAATTTTCCTGACACTACTGAACTTTCTGAACAAGCGATCAATAGGGTTTCAGACAGCTTCCCTGTCAATCTGACGCCACTGGGGAAGGAGGAAGAACTGCTGTTCCCACAGGCCTTTGACCCTCTGCTGAAGTTCAGGAGCATGAGGATTGAGTCTGTTTTTCCCATTCCCAGAGCATTCTCTGCCTCAGAACAAGTTGGTTCCCTTCTGTGCACTGCTCCTCTGTAATCCCTCTGGCTCTCTGCAGAGGAGAGGAATGCACCTTCAGACAGGGAGCAAAGGGAAGCATGGCCAGTTTGCAGCCTTATTAGAGGCCTTGCAGATATGTCCATCACCCATCATTGAGGCCACATCTAGAAGGTGACACTGGTGAAATGATCTAACAGAACATGACAGACTGAATATTTATTTTGAAAAGAACAGTGAAATGTCTTTGTAATTTTTTGAGGCTACTCTGTGCAGATGACAGCACATATGGATACAAGGTAGACCGTTTTTTGAGGTACAAGGTAGATTTTTGGTAGCCTTACTATTAGGTGTATTAAAGCAGTATATAAGATTTCCATTTAAGAGACATACATGCATAAGGAAAGAGACCTTTTCCAAACAAGCATATGTGCAACAGAGACAGGACAGATAAGAAAAAGTGCTGTTGTCTCCATGCTTTAGTCTCTTTCATCTTAGGAAAACTCACTCTTTACTCCAACATTTTCATCTCTAGTGGTCCACATCTTTCAGTGCTGTGTACAATATCTACATGAGATTCCTCCTCCCTGCAAATTAATTTGTGCCTTTTGTATTCCCCTCAAATTCTTTTAAGACAACCTCTAATCATTTTCTTGATCAAATGGCAAAACTAGTGTTTAACCCATCCTATTACTGTCTTCTCAGCAGCAGCAGAATATTCTCACTTAATGTCTATAAACTGATCTTCATCCAGTTAACCTTCTCCCTCTGCAATTGCTCCTGTAGCAGAGCTCTGAAGGAGCTTATTCATCTTCTCCATGACCCCACACTCAGCAGAAACATTACAGTCTTATTCCCTCTATGCTTTTTGCCCATAAATAAGCCATACTGGTAAATAAAAAATCATCTATCATTTTAGGTCAGTCACCAACAGATTTATTACCCATTGACAGATATGTCTCATTTAATTCAAACTAAACTAATAGTCTGCTGTTATGACATTTCCTCTTAGTGCTCTGACTCAAGACTTTAAGCTTAAGTGCAAAATGTTCAAAGCCAAATCCTGTCTTTCTTTCCATTACCTTTAGCTTTACCCACAAAGACTTATGATTGGGAATAATCTTAGATGTGACCTCCTTATCCCTGCCTACTTTTCAGTTCTCACTGCATAACATTTCTTCACAGCTGAAACTTACAACCACATCACTCACTATCTCATTACTTGCTTCCCACAATATTCTTTTCTCTGGCTTTGACAAATACCATCTTGCCTTGCTTCTAGCCTGTCAGCAGCAAAGTTAGTTTTCTTAGCTTATTGTTTTGACTGTACCATTCTTCTCCTTGTATTCTGTAACAACAAACATAAGCTGCTCAGAGTGCTTTCAAGGCTTCGTGACTGATCTATCCTCTCTCATTTACTGCATTATCACATTTAAAGGCCACCTTCATGCTAACAACTTTCCCTCAGATTCCCACCCCGCCACACCTAAATAGATCAATTTCGATTATCCATTGGTAACTGCAGCCAGCTTGCTAGCAACCAAACCCAGCTTGCTTCTTTGGTCTTTACCACCAAAGCGTGAAAACATCTTTTCCATCTGAGCTACAAGACACTTGCTAGCAGACTGGTCAAGCCAAAGGCTGCAATGAGGATTATTAATGAATGATATGAATGCTTCAGTAGGTCAGTCATTGAAAAAAATTGCTTATCTCAAAAAAAAAAAAAAACCAACCAAAAAAACACCCCACACGTGTTCTTGACATTTCCAGCTGTGATATATACTTTCTTGCTGTTGCCCAAAGAAGAGTCAGACATATTCTTACCTGAGAAATCTACTTTGTACCGCGCGAATGAGAGTTTCACCATTTACCCCAATAGGACTACGAAGTGCTTATGTATTTTTTACTTGGTTTATGTATTTTTAACTTGGTTTAAGATTAATATGCATACCACAGAACACTGTGCAAGAAGGGGCAGCCTTTCTGCTAGAATTGGGACTGCCTGACATTGACAAGTCTTGATCACCCTTTTACTGACATTTCCTATTGTGTGACACACGGTAGCTGTCACATTCAATTCCTCGGGGTATAGAGGTCCAGACCTCTCCCAGAGCCAATAACCATCAGACTGTCCAACACTTTAAGTCTTATTATTTGTCTTCATTGGAACAAATTCATTCCAGTCTTCAGAATTCCACTCCTCTCCACCAGCTATCAATTTTCAGTATTTTTCCTGGTTTAAGCACATGGTGTCTTTCCAGTGATACAAATCAAGCCTTCCATTGACTCAGTGGGAACAGCTGTTTCTCTAGCAGATAATCACGAAACCAAATGTTGAATGCAAACATGAGACAAAAAGTTAAAATAGTCTTATTATTAGGTAGAAAAAATATAAGAAAAGCAAGAGTTCAACTGAAACAGGGCTATTTATTAATAAGTATGGTTTAGAACAAAATTGACGTACGGGAAGATTTAATTTAAGGACTGTACAAAGATAGAAAGAAAGGACTGGCTAGGGCTAAATTGAATCAAAGAGACATCAGAGAAAAAAGTAAACCATAGGTATTGATACTAAAAAATAACCCCAACAAAACTGTATAAGCCACCTGTTGCTTGCACCTACTCAGAGTTTGACTCATAGGCAGAAGTACATTCAGGCAAATGTTGTCACTCTTTCCTCTCTGTATCATGCTCTTCTACAACATGAATTCTTCACTACAGATTTCTTAACTTTCATAGAAATTCTATAGTAGTTTTTGAGGGGAGTGTAGCAGCTAGCAAAATCTGAGTGCTATTAATGGTAGCAGCAAACCAAGATGTTTTACTCACTGATAAAGTATTTTCTCTTTGGTTTTGGTGTGTGTCTGCAGTCTGGCTGCAATATGTTGTTGTCCAAGTAATTATTTCAGATAACATCCTGAATGATTTTTAAACTGTCGTTTATTCTTTTTTCCTTACCAAAAGGTATCAAATATCTTCTTTTTTTATTTTTCAACTCTCTTACTCTGCATAGGTTGTTATTAACACTGCTCATCTATCAGTGAAAAGGTAAGGGCCTCTTGACTTCTTTCTGTAGCTCGAGATTAATCAGTTTGTCTCTTTCGAAGAATGCACAGTGTGCACCCAGCTGACAACAGACATGTGGCCATGCAAGTTGTGCAGTCAGGGGGATCTAAATATGATTCTGGCTGTCACTACTCACTGCAAAAACTGGCACACCAGATCAACAACATTTCAATGGATGGACCGTTGACCTTATACTATTGTGGCCCTTAATATCTCCACCTGAAATTCGGTCCCCAGCTGGGGTAATCTCTGTGATAATGTACAGAAGAGGATGGGACACATGAAAAGATTTTGCAGTCATAATAAATAAAGTGTAGGAGAAAAAGAAGACATATAGAGATCAAAGACAACATTGACTTAGAGTATTCTCAAAGGTGAGATGTGGTGCACAGTTAATCCCAAATGCATCATTGCACCAAGGTTACAGATTACTGTCATGTCTGGTCTCAGTTAAAAGCCATTAAGGAGTCCACCAGTCACATTCTTTTTACTGCTGGTCAGAGAAATTCACTTGTCATCATTGGTCCCAAGAAGATATTTCTTCTTCTCCTAAATCTGGTGACAAATTGCCACAGAATATCCACAGGGATTTATCCTACTACTCTTTAGATAAGAGCAACACAATGTACTGGATAACTCAGCAATTTTTAAAGGTGCCCTATGCCACAGTTTTCAGATTTGTAACCAGCTGGGGTAAGAAATGCTTTGCTATATGTTAGATGACTAAGCAGATTTATTGCTAGACATGATTAGAGATAAAAAGTTACTTGAGAAACATAGGGTTTCAGTCATGAAATACAGTCACAGAAGATAAAATTACAATGGCATTGTTACGATTACATTTAACAAAACATTCTCCCTGAGTGAATTCAACAGCAGCTATGCTGTCCCTCGTTTTCTCTTAGGTTTAATTGAAAACTTAGCTGTCGCTATTGAGTTAAGATGGGATGATTTGGTCATGATGGCTCTTGCATCTGCCACAGACCTGCCTTCCCCACATTCACATCCACTTGGACATGAAAGAGCACAGGAAAAAGGCTAAGAATCCCTTTTTGACTCATCTCAAAGCCAAATTGTCTCATCTCTGAACAAAAGTTTTCCTCCTCTTTACTTGTGAGTGATGCCACACAACACTGAGGAACTGGGGATTACTTTACTCTCTCCCCACCTCTTCTCCCAAAGATTCCATGAAGATTGTCACTGTATCTCTTAATTAGCACATTCAGCCTGTCTGTTTAACAGCCATTTTAAAATACATATGTAAACCAATGAATGTAGGAAATATTTATAGATACTATTTATTTTTAGTTCTATTAGTCTTATTCTAAATAAATAAAAGCAGGTAACTTTTAGGTTAGGTAATTTGAGTAACAGATCCAGCTTTATGCTTTAGGTTGCATAAATTTTCTTCTACCATGTGAATGATATTTGTATTGCTATGTACAGTATGATGGTTAACATACATAATTGTTGAAAAAGTAAGGATCAGTGGATGAAAAGGCTTCCTTCTCTAGACTACCCTATTGAATAGGAGTACTCTTAGTGGATTAATGATGGACTAGCAATGTGAACTGTCTTTACTTACCATCAAGACCAAGCAAAGAACTACACCAGCTCAACACCCAAAGGCAAATAATGTTTCCAAAGCCAGAGGGAACAGATAACAGCTTTGTTAGGAATAACACGGGAGTCAGGACTCTTTCTTGGCTGAGTTTAGAATGAAGTAACTGCTGGGAATGACAGGCATTTGCCTAACTCAGACCTGAATGCAGAGTTCAGATCTGTGTCTGGAATACAAAGAAAAAGTGGGACCTGACCCTTCTGGCATTTGACAAAAGACAAGTGGATCCCAGCCCACAGCAAGGATAGTTATGAGTCTGCTGGCTGAAATGTGCAGGGTAAGGAAGAATGTTAAAACCAGTGACAGGGAGCTATAAGTGTGGAGTTATTGCACTTCTGCACACATGCACTTTTGCAAAACTTCTTTCACTCTGTTATCTAATATTGGTATATGTATAAAAATACTTCTGTTAAAATAGAATTGACTCACAGGGTTTAAAATGTAACTTTAATGGTAACACATTTTATGCATCCAGCTTTAACTGGACACATCACACAGCTGGTACAATCCAGACCAGAAGATTCCTAAAAACCCTGGATGGCAACTTAATGGAACAGGTCATAAGGGACTGATTCATAAAGACAGCCTCCTTGATCTGCTGCTTGTCAGCAGAGTGAACCTCATCAGCCAATTGGAGATTGGTGGCTTCTTGGCCACAGCAACCACAAAATGACCAAGTTTAAAATCTCTGTTAACAGGAGGAAAAGTGCCAGCAAAACCTCAACTCTGGACATGAGGAGAGCAGACTTCAGGCTGCTCAGGGAATTAGTAAGTAAGGTCCCCTGGGAAAATGTTTTTGCAAGTGCTGGGGTCCATCAGTGCTGGTTGCTTTTCAAACATCACCTCGTGAGGGTACAGAAGCTGGCAAATGTCGGAATTCAAGCAGGTGAGACAGAAGGTTGGCTTGGCTGAACAGGGATCTCCTCTTGGAAATAAGGCAAAAAAGGAAGGTGTATGCCCAGTGGACGCAAGGTCAGGGTGACACAGGAAGAATTCAGAGATGTTGCTTGCTGCTGTAGGGAGAAAATTTGTGTGGCCAAAGCTCGACTGGAGTTGAAACTGGCCAGAAATGTGGGGCACAATAAAAAGAGTTTTTTCAAATATATAATGGTAATAGGCAGTATAGAAATATCATTGGCCTGTTACAAGATGAGGACGGTCATCTCACAAACAAGGACAGAGACAAGGCAAAGGGGTTTTATGCCTCTGTCTTCAACACGGATGACACACCAAGGTCTCAGTGCCCTGAGCTGGAGGACCATGATTGTGAGAATGATCAACTCCCAGTCCACCCTGAAATTGTGCAGGATCTGCTGATCCAGCTGGATCCCTATAAATCTATGTGGCCTGATGGGATTCATCCCAGAATCCTCAAAGAGCTCTTTGACGTCATCACAAAACCTCTCTCAATGATTTTTTAATGGTCTTGGGAATCTGGAGAGGTCACTGCTGACTGGAAGCTCATGAACATTGTCCCAGTTTTCAAGAAGGGCAAAAAGGAGGACCCTGGAAACTACAGGCCTGTCAGTCTCACTTCAGTGCCTGGTAAAGTTATGGAGAAGATTATTCTGGGAAATACTGAGAAACACCTGAAAGACAATGCAGTCATTGGTCACAGCCAGCACAGCTTCATAAGAGGAAAGTCCTGCTTATCAAACTTGATTTCCTGTTATGATAAGGTAATCCACTTAGTTGATCAAGGGAAGCCAGTTGACATAAGAGTTCTGGATTTCAGTAAAGCATCCTTCTGGACAAAATGTCCAGCACACAGCTGGATAAACACATCACAACACGTGAGCAATTGGCTTATGGGTGGAACACAGAGGGTAATAGGGAATGAGGTAACATCAGACTGGTGACCTGTCACTAGTGGGGTTCCACAGGCCTCCATCTTAGGCTCTGTGCTCTTCAACATCTTCATAAATGACTTGGAGGCAGGACTGGAAAGGATATTAGGGGTGGGGGGAAGGTGTTGCCATTGTTGCCAGATAGCTCCCCAGAAGATAACTCCCCAAGCATAACAAGGCCATTAGTGTAAAACCAAAGCACAGAACTATTGTTTATATTAGCATGTTCCCAAAACTTAGCAAAATAAAGTGACAAGCAGTGCAGCCAGCAAACTCCGTGTCCCACACAGGAGCTTGCTATTCAATAGCTACTATTACTATAGCATGCAACATATATATATAACTGCCTTTATCATGCCCTACGTTGGGCACCAGAAAGGACTGTGGTGGGTTGACCTTGGCTGGATGCCAGGTGTCCACTCAGCTGCTCTATCACTCCTCTTCCCAGTAAAACAGGAGAGAGAGTACGGTGGGGAAAAAAAAAACAACTTGTGCGTTGGGATAAGACAGTTTATTTAAAGCAAAAAGTAAAGCAAAGCTTGCACGCGCAGAAGCGAAAGATAACAGGTTTTATTCTCTACTTCCCATCAGCAGTGATGGTCGGCCACTCCCGAGAAGCAGGGCTTCGGTACGCGTGACGGTTTCTCGGCAGGCAGCCATTGGAGACAGTGAATGCCTGCCTTTCTGCTCCTTGCCTTAGCTTTTATATCTGAGCTAATGTCATGTGGTCTGGAATATCCCTTTGGTCAATTTGGGTCAGCTGGCCTACTTGGGTCCCCTCCCAGGATCTTGCCCTCAACTGAGGAAGGACTGTTACAATGCTGATGCTGTGCTCAGCAGTAGCCAAACCACCGGTGTGTTATCAACACCTTTCTAGCTACCAATGCAAAGCACAGCACTGTGAGGGCCACTGTGGGTAAATGAACTCCAGCTCAGCCAGACCCAATACAGCAAGTTTGCAGATAACACAAAATTGGGAGGAGCTGTTCACTCCTTCAAAGGCAGGGAGGCCCTGCAGAGAGACCTTGACAAGTCCTCCTTAGAGGACTGGGCAAACACCAACCATAGGAAGTTCAACAAGGGAAAGTACTGGATTCTGCACCTGGGATGGGGCAACCCCAGATGCACATACAGACTGGGGAATGAGATGCTGGAAAGCAGTGCCACAGAAAGGGACCTGGGGGTCCTGGTCAACAGCAGGTTAAATATGAGTCAACAGTGCCCTGGCAGCCAGGAGGGCCAACTGTGTCCTGGGGGGCATCAGACAAAGCATCACCAGCCAAGTGAGGGAGGGGATTGTCCTGCTCTGCTCTGCACTGGTGCAGCCTCACCTTGAATATTGTGTGCAGTTTTGGGCACTGCAATATAAGAAAGATATTAAGCACTTAGAGAGCATCCAAAGGAGGGCAGTGAAGGTGATGAAGGGTCTTGAGGGGAAGTTGTATGAGGAGTGGCTGAGGTCACTTGGTCTGTTCAACCTGGAGAAGAGGAGACTGAGGGGAGACCTCATTGCAGTCTACAACTTCCTTGTGAGGGAAAGAGGAGGGGCAGGCACTGATCTCTTCTCTGCGGTGACCAGTGACAGGACTTGAGGGAATGGCCTGAAGTTGTGTCAGGGGAGATTTAGGTTGGATATTAGAAAAAGGTTCTTCAATCAGAGGGTGGATGGGCACTGGAACAGGTTCCCCAGGGAAGCTGCCACAGTGCTAAGTCTGAGAGTTCAAGACGCATTTAGATTACACTCTCAGGCACATGGTGTGACTCTTGGAGATGGTCCTGTGCAGGGCTAAGGGTTAGACTCAATGATCCTTGTGGGTTCCTTCCAACTCAGCATATTCTGTGATTCTGTGATTACTCAAAATCAGGCTTCTGAGATACTTTACGGATGATCTGAGAGCTTATAACAGAGAAAACATAGTTAAGAAAGCTCTGTAGCATCCAAAAAGGTAGAGGAGAATATGCACAGATCCTAGAAGTTCTAAGAAGCATGTGGTACTCACACCTCAAGATCAGGGGCATTGCTGTGGAGTTGCAAGCTAGACGACTAGTGGACTGTTCTGCCTGGCTGAACTTTCCATCCCTTTCTGCATTAAAGACAGATTTCTCTATTCAGGTTTGGGTTTTGATATCACCTGCATTTTGCTATTTCTCTAGTAGATTTTAGGTAAATGACAGCTAGTCTCAGCATCATTTTGCATTGCATGCTGAAACATGGAAAAAGGTAGCTCAGGGCAGAAAAGTGGCTTTGAGGTACAGAGAAGAGGGATGTGACAAGAACTGAAAGGAGCACTGTGGGTTCTGAACCTTTAGGTCTGCCCTGGAATGTGACAGAAAACAACATCATCTGATTAAAAATCTCATCTGTCATCTTATATCACATTTTCTGGAACTGTGGGTGGGGTGGGAGGCTGCATCTCATCATTTTTGTTTCTGAAACACCAAGGGCCAAATCATGTGAGTACTCTGATGAATTCATACTCCTTTGGAAAACAGCTTTCCTAGGACTGACACAAACATGTTCTTTAAAGTATAGGATGACAATAATGCTTATTTCACCAAAGGAAGAAGATTGGTATCATTGGCTCCCTTAAGAGAGGAGATCTAAGGCACAGAGTTACTCAGGGACACTTTGCAGATCAAAACCAACCCAGTCTTTCTTCTGTTTCCATGTTTACTTGAAAGTCATCCCTGGGCAGCACACTGCTACAGGGTCTCAAGGCATCCACAGCATGGTGCAGTACCCATGAGGTGGGTGCTGTGGTGAGTGATGCAGCCTTGGTGCAGGGGAAGAGCCCTGCAAAATACAGCTTGGGCAACAATGGGGCTAGCAAAGACTTGGGTTTCCTTGGGAAGGTGAAGAGTGAAAAAACATGGGGAGCAGAACAAAAATTATTTTCCCTGTGGTACGTGATCTCAGCAGTTATGTTGAGAGATTGCCTCACACTGAATTTCAGCATTTCAAGGAAAAATGAAATTCATTAAGCACCTTCTTATATACAGTGAGGATGGGAAAGTCAACTGTTAAGCTACTCACAGAAGTCAGGCAATACAAAAGTACATATCTATCTATTGTTTCTTTTGATCATAACATCGTTAAGCAAGTGTCCAGACACTCAAATACAACGCTTGTTTGTACTAAACATCAGCTGTCCTTCCGACAGGCCCCCTGCCCTGTCTCTGCCAGATGTCGACTCAATAAATGAAAAAAGCACTTTACCTTCCCTATTCTTGGGCTGCTTGCCAGGTCCTTTTCCAAATCCTTGTGACCGCCTCTCAAGAAATGGGAGCTGGTTGTACCTCTTCCCCAGAAGCAGCAGGAGCCATCTCAGGCACCCCTGTTGACCCAAGACAGGATGCTATGGCAGGGGGCAGGAGGGCAGCCCCCTCAGTCCCAGTCATGCCCCCGCCGGCATCTCATAGGACCTTCCCAACCTTGCACGAGGCTGCCTGACTCTGTGGACCAGATGCTGGACTCCATTAGTCCCGCTCAGCAAAGTGAGGTGCCTGTCTGAGCACCTCCGAAGTGTGTAACGTACAGCCCAAGGGCAGCTGATTGGAGGTATGACTGCATTTACTCCTGAAAGCCCATGGCTTTCTGGACAGAGAGCTGACTGATTTACAGCTGTAATATCACTGTCTACTGGCAGTCAGGGGTCTAAAATCCTTCCCAAGTAGCAATGCTTGGTCACTAATGGGGGCCGTGCTCCCTCAGTCAAAGGGAGTGGTATGTCCTCCATTGACTCCAGCAGCCTTTTATACTGTACATGAAAGTAAAGGTGCAGTACTCTCAGATATTAAAGGAAATAAATATGTGCCAACATGAACTCTACAGCAGTACTGAACAACTGTGCTTTACTAATACAGTGGACCAGAAAATATGAAGTTTTTAGCTAAACGAGCCATTTAGCCCCGAAAGTTTTCCTTGGGACTTAGAAGCACTCATGTTGGTTAATTCAAGTTCTGTAGATAAAGAGCTGCTGTCACATTCAGGTAATCTTTTAGAGAAGATATCATTTTACTCGCCAGTATGGATTCTCCTTTTTGATATTCCTTTCTCATAATTTTCAGTTTTGTAAATAATATTTTTTTTAGGAATACGTAAGACATTTGGAAAGGGAAGGATATGAAGCTTGGGTTTGAAAAAGGTAGGTTCAAAACCACCAACTTTTCAAACAACTGAAAAGAACACACGATCACTTTAAAGATATTAAAAATCTCCACTTTTTTCTTATAAAACTATCTGCAAATATAGAAACCCCAGTGGTGCTCCTCTGTTTAGGAACAGCTGTTTCATTAAACACAAGAGGAAACACTGCATCATTCTTTCTACTGTCTTTTTAATGATGGGTCTGGATTCTTACCTTTTAAGCAGGAGTACTGTCTCCAGCCAATTTCAGGATTTAATCCACATATATTACTCAGGTAAGAATCACATATGTAAAGGAAGTAGAAAGAATGTAAAGAACCTCCTTCTATTAAATGAACTAGTAACCGTGCAGCTTGGAAAAAGCCTGGAGGAATCCCTTTAGGATCTTACCCTATGCCTGATTAAAGGAACTCAATTATGTCTGCTGACGAACCTCTCAGAATATTTTGTGAACTGTAACTGAAGTGTGACTGAAACTTGTCATTCAGGCAGAAATCAATTCACTGTTCCTATGGCAAAATGTAAAACTCCCAGTACTAGTAACTCTGATTTAATTGAAATAAATAACCATGATTTTAAAGACTAGTTGGGCAAGAGTATCCTACAGGGTGTTGACATCCAACTTCCTTCTGTGGAAGCTGAGTTATCGCATTGCCCATTTATGACCTAGTGAGAAAATCTGCAATTTAATTAAAAACAGAAGAGATAAAATCCTTCCTTCATAAATGAAAGCTAATGCCCTCTAATTGTTTATAGATGAGGAAGAATACAGAGGAGCATATGTGAGCCTTCTTTCCTTGCAATACCCTGGAGTCTCCAGTTCTGGGAAATTGCATGATGATTTTTTTTTTCAAATATTTTATTCTTATGTTTATGTAGAGACCCACTTAATAATCCAGAGCATCAGGAACTGGGGCCTGACTTTTCAAAGCAGTCTACCAGTTCCAGAAACCTCATTTGTTGGATGCCCATCCTGAAAAACCTGAGGTGATGCTTCCTTTGAATGAAATCATTATTGTACCATCCAGTGTCCATTTTTAGCTGCAACTTAACATATAATAGAGGAGTCATGCCCAGAAAACTGTCAGAATAGTCAAGCGTCTTAATTCCTCTCCACCTAATGCAGAAGCAAGGTCGGATGGGCTGGGGAATCAGCATTCATCAGTACAACTTGAGACAAGAAAGGCATCAGAAATGCTCCCTGGGGATTTTCAGGCACAGTGGAATCAGACCAAGCAGAATTGCATTTAGAAATTTGTTTCCCATAATAATGGTTGTACTCCGAATGCACTTTCCCTTGCATTGCTGTTGAGTTCTCCTTGTATGGTACAAAGAGGAAGCCTCAAGGACCATCTCAGCTATTTTGGTAGCTAGGGTGCAGGATTGCTCGTGTCCAAATGAGGCTTCAGGCACACGCTGATGATACTGTTTGTTTTCCTAAATGTTTTCTATTCTACTATATTATTTCTGAGGCAGGCTTGACCTTCTTGTAGTATGCAGGATATAGGATGCAAGAATTTACAAGGTGAAGCAATGCTGCCTTCTGCCTTGTTTTCTACATGCAATCTTTGGTTTGCTCTTTTGACTGTAGTTGTTTTCGCAGAAAAGTGCCACCAGAGTGCCTAAAAGAAGTCTTTTCACTGTGCATTCGTAAGTGGAATTTTTTACCCCATATTACATTATTCTGCCCTTCTCAACATTACTCACCTTTGCTCACTGATTTTCCAAGCCTCTCTAGTGAAAATGTTCAATACTGTATGTCTCTTATACATCTGTCGGACTTGGCTGTTGTCAAAATGCAGGACATAGACTCTCCCCAAGGTTCCTTGAGGCCCCAAATCACATATTTAAGAGATCGTCTCTTACTCCTATTTGAAAATGAGGAAGTTCTTGGTGTCTTGATTTAGTTGCATGTAAATATACCGCTCACAAGTATATTTAAGTATGTCAGTACACTGCCCAGGCACCTATATTTGTCCAGTGCCTTACTGGTAATCTCATAAGAAACTGAGGGTAGGTCCTGCTAATATTTTAGCCAAAGCACAAGTATATAAAAATGAAAGAGACTGATTAATATATCATGATGACTACTTCAATTATCTTTTCCATTAGTGTGGAATTCATCAAAGTACATAACGTTTGCACAAATGCACTTCAGATCTAGCTGTCTGATATGTAAGATCTAAACTTGGGATATGAAAAATCTGTTTCTGACCTGACACACAAAGACCATTAGTTTTCAAGATCCCAAAACAAAGACTAGCTATGAAATACTCGTTTGTGAGCTGGCCATCTAAGATTGCTTAGTGGTCATCTAAATAATCACACTTTGCCTATGGTGTCTATACATTCATTCTGCATGAAGACTTCACGAAAGGTTTTTTTTATTTTGGTAGGTAGTTTCTGACATCCTAATTAGTTCAAATTAAATTAGACATTTAGTCTTCCGACATCTGGAACAGTGCCTGCCAGCTATTTTCCTTCTCATTTTTTCCTGAAAGAGATAAAATCTTAGGTTGTGTGCTAAAAAGCTCATCTGCATGCCTACAAAGGAGCATAGAGATGATGGCAGGTGGGGGAAGCCAAATAATACCCTCCCTAAACTCCCCCCAAGACCCATCATGGAGGGGTCAAAGGGCCACAAAAGGCCCATCTCCACATGCCCAGGAGAGCACAGGGGCACAATGGCAGGTGGTTCTGGGGGACACAAGCCCCTGTATCCAGACATAAAGCCCATCACAACGAGTCAACAGGAGTACCTTTAGGACTGGAGCAAATTACCGTCTAAGGATATGGGATGCATTATGAGAGCCAAGGGAAGAGCATTTGGGCATAGCACAAGATTTAGAGTGTGATGTTTGGCAGAGAAACCAAAGGTGGGAAAAGGGAGGGTTCAAAAACATTTGGGGACAAACAAGTGTAGGAACAAATGACATAATGAGTGACAAGAGGATAAAAGGGACTGGCCCTGTGTAAACAAGGGCTGGTTCGTATCCATTGCCTGGTCATACCCTGTTCCTGATCAGTGCAGTCTGGCATGTCTTCTAATGATCTGTTTCTAACTCTTTTCCTACCACAGCATCTCTATCTCACGTGCATGTGCATGGCTGGAGGTCTAAAAGCCAATGGCTCAACTCCTCAGTGGGAGGAGCTGTGTGTCTGCAGTGCAAAAAGTGGCAAGACCAGCAAGAGTGAGTGTGTGATCACTCGCAAAGATCAAGCCAGAGTAGCCGAAGAGTGGGTGAAGTGCCCTGGGAGTCAGGTGCATGTGTGTGTGCCTGAATGCGTGCCCGTGGCATCCTTAATGGGTGTATGTGCACACACACATGTATGTGTGCATGTGTGTGTACATGCAGAGATCTGTACCAACAGCTTGAGTGGGGCTACAGCATGACAGATTCATATGTCCAGGTGAAAAAAACTGGGATCCAGTGTTTTAGTCCAGCTGCTGGAGGGATCCACCTTACATATCTGCATATATATATATATATATATATATATATGCATATAACTATTACTAGTGGACCTCCAACTTGATTAGCCAGAGAGGTGAGGGTCCTCTATGAGGCCATGGGTGCTGTCTGTCTTGGTGTGAGCACTAAGCGCCTCCACCTGTGCTCATGCGTGTGGTTTGCAATGTGTATACATATAGATGTGTTGCACATATATACAAGTATGCATGTAGCTGGGAAACATGCTCAGCCTGATGACTGATTGGACCTAAGACATGGAGCTGTGCAGCTTCGCCTCTACGAGGCTACTGGATTTGGCTCCCCCAACATGGTTCTCGCAGTAGTCTGATCCATGGCCAGGCAGCTCCTGCATCAGAGCTGCCCCGAGCCAGGGCCAAACAGACCCACAGGAGACAGAGCCTGTGGGGCCTCCAGGGAAAACATGTTTCTTCACCGCCTCTCACCTATATACACTACTCCTTAGAATCTTTCTGGACTCAAATAAATGCAGAGTTTTGGTATGTCCCTTGTGGGTCAGAGAGACCCATCCCAATACAAACTTAGCACCGATGCTTTGCTTCTGCTGCCCAAACACCTGGCTGTTCTCTGTATCTGCACTGGTTTATGGTCCAGAGTCTGTCATATCTGCATCCTTCAAATCCACCTTAGGTTTTTCTCGGAACCAAGTTCAAGGAAGGACAGTCCTCTCCTGTAGATAAGAAACAGGAACATTGCTTGCTTTTGTACTAATTCTCCTAAAAGTACTGATCCTAATATTCCCTTTGAATACAATGTTTCTCATAGAGACTGAATTTTAGAGGGCTGGATTCAAATGAGATTTATGTTCTAAACAGAGCACACAAGCAGGAAAGAGCACAAATTGCAATTTGAAATCTACAGGAAAAGAGTGAATGAGCTTGGGAAGTGTATGCCTTAATATAAAAGTGGATGTGAATGTATTAAAAAATGTTAATTTGAACATATTTGGGAATATAAAGATTTTTAGAAACGGTACTATATAACTAATATTAGGATAGTGGGACCCCTGAGGTATATGGATGGAAGGAAACTTCTAATCTAATTTCAACGTCTCTGAATTCTGGAAATGTTTTGGGGGGTTTTTTGCCCCATCTTACACTAAACATGTTCCTGAAATCTGATGTAACATCAATAATGCCTTAATTTTCCAGACTGTGTTTTTTCCTATTGTTCTCATTTTTGCCTTGCTTCTGGATAAGGAAAGAAATACCAAAAAGGGGTTGTTTTACATAATCATCACCTGTTCCCATCTTTCTTCTTTTTCTACGACCGTTCAGCCTAAAAGACAGAACATATGATTACTCAGTGAAAGCCCTGCAGCCGTGAACTCCATCTGATTTGTAGCCTTCAAAGTATTATTTGTATAAAGACAATAAAAAAGTCTTGTTCCTTTATAGGGATGACTGCAAGGAGTTTGATCTCTGAAAGGAACAGCAAAGATTTTCTTTCTCTGGCTCTTGAAAATGACTCAGTAAGAGATTTTGATCTCTATATTGTAAATTCGATATCCTGTGGATCTCCTCTTCACCTCACCTATTGAGTTGCCTGTTATATTACATTTTTCAAGCTTAATACACGATTGATTAAAAATCTTCATTTCTTCTTGCTTTTCTATATTATTCTGCACTTAAATGTTTCAAGGTCATTATCAGTCAGACTCATTGCTGTAGGAGAGTTCACTTAAACTGCTTCTGTGTTCTGTCTTAGCTATTAACTGCTGAAATGTAAAAAAACTCTTAACACAAACCACTAACCTTTCTGTCCTGATGTAGGCAGGTTTTTAAGGATGTATCTCAAATATGTGTAGTCCCCCTAAAGACAAAAGGGTTCCCAACACACGAAGAGGAGTTGGTACCTACTTTATTGCATAAATGCACACCTTTTATTTTCCTACACGCCTCTGGGTATGGTTCTTCTCTCTGAAACTGTCTGCTCACCTATCTACTGGACTCCTGAGACACAGAGTAGTAACTTTGGGTTTTTCTCCTTATACTCTGGTCAAAGCTTGAAGATTTTGGACTATTTCCTTGACCTCTTTCTTTGCTACAGGCTCTCTGGTGGAGAAATCTGTTCTTCAATCTGTGCTACACTTAAAAGGAATTTTACCATTTGCCTACAGAACTGCTCTCAGCCATGCTGCTCAGCCTTAGCTGCTGTTACAAATCGCAATGCTTGTTCTCCAGTGTTACTACTACTTGTCTTTTTCACTTTGCTCCCTGAAAGAATAGCTTTAGACTGAACTGGATTTTCAAGTTAAAGATCTGACAATATCCAATTCTTATGGACCAAGAGAACACAGGAGTAGCACCTTTGACTCAGAAAATGCATGGAGTGCTCTGCTAACGGAAGGCAAATTGGCTTTTTGCAGGAAGCGGCAGAAGAGGGTGGAAATCAGCTGCTCCAAATGGAGTCATCCCTCCTGTACATGGCCCTGCTGGAAGCTGAAGGTCAGGCCAGTTTCCTCAAACACTCTGGCAGTGAATATGGTATAGATGTGCAGACAATTAGTTTAAATCTCTTTTGTCCCATGGAGCCTTGGCACATTAGTCTTTTTTTCTTTCTTATGCATGGAGAAAAGGTAGACCTTTGTAGGCTGCTGCACAGCTGTATGAAGGTTCATTGCAAGTGATTTCCCCTCTCAATTTCTATATTCTATCTCTGTTTTATTAATTGGAAGAGTGAGAAATGCCTCTTAAATAGAATTGAGGAATAGTAGGAAAACAGTGCAGCTATGGGGCTGCAATCAGCTGCTCCCACAATGGCAGCTACAGTTGAGCTGTCATATGCCTCACAGCGCTTGCAGTCAGCAACACTATCACACACGTATCCCTTGCCATGAAACGTGGGAAGCACAAGGCTTGCAAATGTGTGTCCAACTTCAAACCTCAGTGCCTAAGAGACATTTGTCTTAAAAGCATCATCTGACTGTGTGAACTGAAGGCAAGAAATATAAGAGAAAGGCATGCTACTTCTGTAATGAAAGACGAGACAGCATGAGCTTAAGCACCTTTAGAGTTTACCTGCAGGGTCATGAAGAGGTTCCTGTGACAAAACCACGAAGAGGCAGGGTCGTCTGAGCCATTTCCATGGGAAGACATACATGAGGTGGACAGAAAGGATAGCCTCTCCTGCCACCCTTCAAAAGGCAGAGCACTGCACCCAGGCACAGCAAGGGAGCAGAGAACCAGGACAGCAATATCCTCAGACCTTCAGAGAAAGTCTTAACTTTACTGCCAACATCCTGAGCATCTTTTAAAACCTAGGTTCAACCAGGACACACTCTGACAGTCACAGAGAAGTGAAGCACACACAGGACACTCTACCCGCCCTAAAACACTCTATGCGAATCCTGGAACACGTTTTACATATTTATATTTTCTGGCACTGAGCAACATTTGCCCTACATTTCTTCTCCTTCACTGCGAACCGATGCATGTCCTCACTCTACCTATCTCCCTGGGGGAATGGTTTTCTGAACAAGATGCTGCTGCTCCAGTAGCACAAGGCCTTTAACGAGCAGGTATCTCAGCAGGGCTCCACTCAGCCTCCTCTCCTCTGGCCCCAAGTTACTCAGTGCAGCTTCCACACCGTCTTCCCAGCAGTGAGCACGGCTGTCTGAAGTGCTTACTTGTGCACAAAGTTCAGAGCCTCAGCATAAACTTAGAAGGATAATTTCTTGACGAATTAGTTTCTCAGCAAAATCCTTACATCACAACAGAGAGCTGGGAGTATTTGCTGCCAGTTGCTGAAGATGAAGGTATATTAAACAGTGTGAAGAACACAAAGCCCAACTCCTAAACCTCGCTGCTCTCCAAGTCCCATAACTTTGTAAAACTGAGAGAAGACTCGAGCCTCTGGAAATGCTGAAAATATTCATTTTACAGTTTCATTTTCCATTTTTTACACGTACGAGAAGCCTGGTGAGAAGGAACTTGGGGTAAACAAAATTCATTCTACATGACCAGAAAATGACAGATGAAAATAGGTTAAGCACTGTTTTATGTTTTCATCCTATAGATGCAAAAAAAAAATTAAACTTAAAAGGAATACAAGCATTTCAATCAAAGAAGATAGTGTTTTAGAAAATTCCTCTAATCACATCTGTCTTTAATAATTTAAGAGGGTACTTTCTTGAAGCATACTATAGTAGGTCTCTTTTTTGAGGTATGCAATTTTAAGGAAAGTTTTCTGTATTTCTTTAAGTTACTGAAAATGCTTAATTTCCACTGCTTTAATTTGTATCTTAGACACTTCTTTCTGCCCATGACCAGTTCAGAAGCACAGAGGGTCAAGGTTCTTTCTTTACTAGTCAGTTAGGTAAATAAATCCTTATTACTTGAATGACTCTCTGAAGAATAGCAGGTAGACAAATCAGGTAAGATTTTTTCAGTCTTGTAACAGCCCACATTTAGAATATGTACATAGAGTTTTAAAAGAACATTGCCTACAGTATCCACCAAGTGCTAAAATAAGTTTTGTTTGCTTTTAAAGGAGTAAGAAAAATATTGTTTAAAAAATCCTAAAAATTTTATTCTGACACTACATGAAAACAGTAAGTATTATACCTAACTAGTTACAACTAGTACTAGTTACAATTAAAGCTGCCTGTTAAAAAATTAACTACTGATTGAAGATCATAATTTCAACTTCCATCAATTGCTTTCTCGAGTGACTCATCAAATCAGTGTTACCTAAAAAGTCAATACTGAGAAACCAGATAAACCAATAAATACTTCTTTCAATCACACAATTGCTACCACTCTTGAGAACACAGTCAAGCGTTTTATTGTTTATACTCATTTTCATTTACACATAAGAGAAACAATCAATGCAGTTCTATCTCAGCAGGTGGACCATATCCTGAAACTCTGCTGAGTATGTATAGACCTGTCTTAAGGTCCAAGGGGGGGGGGGTAGACAGGGGGGAAAAAAAAAGAAAATAAAAAATGAGGGAAATAGGGAGGAAAGAAATTTCACTAACATCAGTTAATTCATGATTCATGGGTATTTATTTTGCAGGTGAAATTGCTCTTCTGAAAGGGCAAACTGCTTCACTTCTTTACAAAATACACTTAATAATATAAGTACTTAGAGAATTATAAATTTTGCAGTGGTTCATGCGGTAAGGGTGTGCAACCAACACAAAATGGAAAACATGGTTACAACATCAAACTGCTACTTCTATTCCCAGCTGGTTTATGGAAAAAGTCATTGGACTTCTTGATTTCTGCTCTTGAGTAACGGAGTAGAATCAAGAAGCATTTACTTTATAAAGTCAACTATGAGGACAGACTACAGGTATGCAGTGCAATTGAAGAGGTCTACAACTTTTGTTTCTAGAGCATTTGCTATTGTTTTGAAATACAAATATAACTTTTGCACACTGTCACTTCTCACACATCTTCAGCTAAAGGAGTCATTTACAGAATTTACTGCGACGCTCCTATTTCAAAAGCTGTTTTTTATTCCTTTTGGCCTCCTAAGTGAAGGAAGCAACTCTTTCCACTGAAAGAAATTACAGATGTGCAGAAGTACAACTACGCTACCAACACGGACAGAGACAACTGTGCTCTTGTGCACACCCCTACAACCGGTTGGAGAACAAATTAAGAAGTTAAGCCTGCAAAATAAATGGAGTTTACTCTCAAACTTTTTTCTTCATTCCAGATGAATTATAAACCTTGATTCGAGGCTGCCCTCTTTTTTTGCAACTGATCTGCGTGCCTATTGGAACAGCATCTCTGCCAGAGTCATTACACTGAAACGCAGAGCTGAGCAGTTTGGTGGCAGTATGTATTGACGTTTTTGCAGCATCATGAGTCTGGCAACTGGGCTTGGGGAAGTTTCAAGCAGTGGGTCTTTACAATAGCAACTTGATTCTGCAGACAAAAAGCAAAAGATTGGCAGAATTATTAAAGTATCACAATAACGGCATGTATGCATTCTGCAGAACCTGGCGCCCTGTTTAGCGATGAGCTGGCAGCCACTGCTGTCCGAGGCGCGGAAAGGCAGAGCCCCTCCGCGTGTGAAGAGACACACCGAGGTGACGGGTGTCACGGAGGCTAAGGGGCAGCTTTCCCCTCGGGACGCCTGCTCGCGGCCGGCTCCGCTCCCGCAGGAGCAGACGGAGCCGTGAGGAGGCCGGAAAGAAGTAGGGCTCGACTTCGCCAGTAGCCTTCATCTGGGGCCTGTCCTCGCAAAAAAACAAAAAACCCAAAAAGCGACACGCCGCGGGCACCGGGGCTGCACGACTGTTTGCCAAGGGGGCTGCACTCCCAGCTGCCCATCGGCCCGGGAGGCGGCACCGGGAGCGACGCCGCGGGGACCGGCCCGGCCCCGGCGCTCTCCAGGGAGCTCGGCTGCCGGGGGCTCGAAAAGCAAGTACCGTTTAGCACTAATTGGCCCAAACATGGGCATTGGCATGCGAAATGGCGGCAGACTGGTTTAATAGGTGGAGTAAAAAGCAGATTGTCGTTGAGTCACTCCCTACGAGCTGGGGGGCGGGGGGCACACACGACACACACACACACACAGTGAAATGTCAGGAGCGTGCAGCATCCCCGCTGCTCGCCGCCACTAGCAAAGGGTCTGAACACCAGCTATTTGTAGGGTCGCACCCCCTCTCTCCCCCTTCCCGCCCCCCCCAGCTCTTCCCGTCCCGAGCACCGCGGCTCTCCAGGGAGGAGGCGGCGGAGCGCGGACCTACCTGTGGCGCCGGGCGCGGGCGTGCATGGGGGCTGCCCCGGAGAACACATCGCATTCAACATCTCAACCTGTGTATCGGAAACGTATGAGTTTGTGAAAAGCTTGTTTGAAGTCTTCGTTAGACATAGTATAGATGACGGGGTTGATGAGGGAGTTGAGATATCCAAGCCACGTGAAAAAGTCAAAGATGGCCATGTGGAACCAGCAAGCGTCCTTGCAAATAGGCAATACCAGGCTGATGATGAAAAAAGGCAGCCAACAGACGATAAAGGCTCCTAAAATAATCCCTAAAGTCTTTGTAGCTTTCCGCTCTCTAGCGGCCGTCAGCTTCTTTTTCTCCAGCAGGGCATCCGAGACCTTCACCTTCACCTGGTTCATGTACACGGGGGAGCCCGTTTCGCTGGATCCCTCGGGAGCCTTGGAGTTTATGGACGTGACGGAGGAGGTCGACCCCGGGGAGTCCGTGATTAACTGAGCCCGCGTTAGTCTTTTACCTGCTTTCTTTGGCGTCTGCTTCAAAATCCGCGACCTGGCTTCCACGTAGATCCTCCCGTAAAGGGCTATCAGAAGCAGAGTGGGGAAGTAGAAGGCTCCTACCGTGGAGTATACGGTGTAGAGGACGTGGTCTGTGTTCACCACACAGTGAGAGACCTCCTCAGCCTTCGCCTGCCGCCAAAACAAAGGGGGCATGGAGATGCAGATGGAGAAGATCCATACCAGTGCGATCATGCCCGCTGCCCGCTTGGGAGTCCGTTTCGTGGAGTACTCGACGGCGTCGGTGATCGCCCAGTAGCGGTCCAGGGCGATGACACAGAGGTGCAGGATGGACGCCGTGCAACAGGTGATGTCCGAGGACAGCCAGATATCGCAGACTATCTGACCCAGCTTCCACTTGCCGGTCACAGTGTACACGGTGCTGATGGGCATGACGAGGATGGAAACGAGGAGGTCGGTGACGGCCAGCGAGGCGATCAGATAGTTGGCCGGCGTGTGGAGTTTCCTCGTCTGGTAGACCGTGGCGATGACAAAGGCGTTGGAGAGCACCGTGGCCAGGGTGAGCAGCGCCAGGACGACGGCGAGCACGATCTTCCCGGAGAGGGGGGTGGCATCCTGGTAGATCACTTCCTCGGCGCTACAGTTTTGGTAAGAGTCGTTGGCGGACACCAGCTGCGCCCGGCAGGGGCCGGTCGGCTCCATCCCTCCGCGGCCGCCGCCCCCGCAGACGGCGGGATTCGGCGCGGCACGGCGGGGCCGCTACCCCGGCAGGACCCCGTCGGCGCCGGGGGAGGGCTGCAGCATCCCCGCGCCGGCACCACCTCCTGCCCGCTTGCCCGCCCTTCCGGGAGCACCGAGCGGGCTTCGCGGAGCCTCACTCCCCACGGGTGAGGGAGCAGGGCAAAACGGGGGCCAGGCGCGCCCGCTCGCCCCGCCAGCTCATCGCCCCGCCGCCTGCCCGCGGAGCTCGGCGAGCATCAGACATGGGGCTCCCGCCCCGGCCGGCCCTAAGCGCAGCCCCGCCGCCCGCGGCTCCACACCGTGTCTCGACGGGCGCAGCGGCGGCGCCGCATGCCCGCGGGCGGCGGCCTCGTCCCCCGGGCTGCGGGCGCGACGGCGGGGGCTGCGAGGGCAGCGGAGCCGCCCCGCCGGGCTGTGCCTTCACACGCAGCCCGCCGCAGCAAGTTTGCAGCCGCCACCGCGGGTACGGGAGGAGCAGGAGGAGGAGGAAGAGGAGGGTCCGCGGGAGGCAGAGGGGGAGACCACCTCCCATTGCGCCCCGCCGCGGGCCATGCTGCCTGGGCCCGGCCTCCGCCCAGCGCCGGCAGCCGCGGGCAGGGGCGGGTGTGAGGGAGCAGCGAGCAGCCGCCGCCTCTTATATAGCGGGCGGCGCGGCTCCGCCGGCACCGAGCAACCGGTGCCGCTGCCGGTCGGGCTGCCCGCCTGCCCGCGGAGGAGGAGCTGCCGTCGCCTCCCTCCGCCCTCCCTCCCGCACCCACCAGCCGTCCGACCGGGGGGGGGGCCGGCCCGCCCCGGCTCCGCGCACCGCCCCACCGCTGTCCCCCGCCCCTGTCCCTGCAGGCGCCGGGAGGAGCCCGGGTACGCTCCCCGCCGCACCAGGGGGGGCAGCCCCTCTTCTTCCATCCCGGTTCGGAGTGCCATGGCGCTGGGTGTTGCGGGTGCCCCTTGGTCCTGCGGTTGTCCCCATCCCACCTTGCACCGTGCCCTCTACGCCGCGGGGCTGGGCGATGCCAGGCTTCTCGGGGGCTGTACTGCCCGCCGCCGCGTCCCTCGGCGGGTGGCAAGTGTCGCTCGGTGCCGGAGCTGGGCGTGCGGGAGGGGCCGGGGCGACCAAGACGGTGCGGGACAGGGGCACAGCCGGAGCGGGCCGGCAGCTCGGTTTCCTCGCCCTGCCCGGCGGGCGAGGGGCTGCGCAGCGCGGCGAGTTCCGCTGCTATAAGGGTGCGCATCCCACCGCATCACACGCCTGCTTTACAGTTATAGTAATCTCGTGCCTTCTGGGCTCTGGCTTTCTTATCCCCCGCCCCCCTCCCCTCCATTTTTTTTATATATTTTTTCCCTTGGTGTGCTTGGAAAGGCGCGCCCGCGGTTGAGCAGCACTGACGTGCCCCGCAGGTTTCTTCAGCGGTCGGGAGGCGGGGGCAGGAGGAGCACCGGGAGCACACGTTTGTCCAGGTCCCACGGCTCCTGCCAGTGTTTGTTCTCCGCAGCCGCAGAAAAGTTTTGCACACAAAGGGAAGTGCGAGCTTGCTTTTTGCTGGGTCAGGGTAATTCCAAGCTCGGTGAAATGCCTACGGTCCAGCCCGAGTAAATCTCCCAAAGATGCCACGACAAAGCCAGTAAAGTGGAGACAAGACTTTTTAGTCTGCAGGCATGTTTGTTCACATATGCTGTTGCCTGCCTAAGCTCCCTGCAAACTCTCAGCACTTCTGTCTTGGATATCTGCGTCTGGCTGGTTTCCTGTGTCATGGAAAGGCAAACAGTTTCTCTGAGGTCCCATTCTTCCTGGGCTATGGTCGGCACCACACAGGGACAGGCACTGCAGTGTTCTGCTTGGGACACAGAGCTTATGGGCAGGGTGAGAAACCTCAGTGCCCTGTTGGTCATCCTTGAGCAAGAGGAACTGGCACACCTGAGAGGATGCAGATCAAGGAAAGGCAGCGAAAGGAGGCTGGAGAGAATCCATTGTAGCCCAGAGGGTGAGGAAACTGTAGAAAGAGAAGCACTGAACTGAAGAAGAGCCAGGTCTGCACAGTAGTATAGAAAGCCAGAGCCCTGCAGAGACAGCCCCTTCTCTCCCTATTTCAATACAGGGCAAGGTGCCCCGATCTTGGGATGTGCTAAGCACCCACGAGCCTCCTGAGATCAAAAAACCAGTGATGGTTCTTGAGATTTTGTAAAATCAGTTCCAGATCTTTAGTTAGACTTTCTCAAGGAGTGAGGTAGGATTAATGAAAGTGTGGCAGTCAAGGTTTGCCTACATTCACTGAGCCGACAGGAAGATAAAATGTCAGTGAGCTTTTCTGTTTTCCCAAAAGGGCTTTGGAGAGTGTTTGGTCTGTTTCCATGTTTTTATTTGTAGTGCCTCCTTGTATTCAAGCAGGCACCACCTCCTTGGGGTGCCTGATAATTGATTGGAGCCTCTAGGCTTTACTGCATTAAAAATAATAATACAGAGCTATCTACATTCTTCTGATCTCTTTGATAGGCAAAGATTTTATAATCCTGGTTTCTAATACAGTGTGATATTGCTTTCACTTCTACTTGACATTTCTGGCTTAATTTAGTTGTGCTTAAGTTGGCAACTGCCCTCGAGCCTCTGTAGCTCAACATTCTTCCCAAATAGGGCTATGTATCTGAGAGTGATTTAAATTTAAAACACCAATAATAACAAGAGAAAAACCTAGCCCTTGATTCAGTGTTGGAACAGCTTTTCTCTTATGGAAAGGCTCTTATAAAATTATAGAGTCTCCAAGGGCAATGTTCTAGCTTTAACCACTGCTGTCAGCCATGTTGTGTAATGTAGACAAGTATTATGTGAACGAGTGATGAGTTTTGGCCAACCTACTAATGTCACTGTTTATCCTCGTGATAAAATATTTGTGTTCTGTGCACAGCTTTTGCTGTTGCCCTTCTCCATTAATTCTGGATTATTATTCAGCAGTAATCATCATTCATTGCTTCTCTCTTTGTCTTGCCAAGAAGATGCTTTTTTCATCACTCGTTTGTTTTCTTCTCATGCTCACTAGTTTCTTACTTATTTGTGTAGAACTGCTGTGAGCGGTGAGCAAAATGTTCACCCAGGGCATGCCAGCTCTCTCTGTGGTGACTTCACCTGACTTCCCACCTGGTCTTCCTGGGCAGGTTCAGTAAGCATTCCCCATGCTTCTCTCCAGGGCTTCAGTCTCGGGCTAGGAACAGCTGCAGCAAGAAAGTAAAGCCAGCTTCCTCCTATATCGCTGCTGGAGGGGCATGCAGAAGATGTGTCCCCACCCACTGGAACTGCTGCTTTCTTTAGGCTGTGCATGCTGGTTCCCAGGATTTGTGTCAGAACAAGAGGTGCTCAGGTTTTAAAAAATTGCTCTTCCTCTCTGCTCACCAGGCTGCCCATAGCCTCCTGTCACAACTCGACTCCCACAGGCCAAGGCTTCGTGAAAGCAGGACCAGGTTCTACCTAGATTATCAATAAGTACTGCAGTCTTGGAGTGCTAGTCAGACACATATTGTAAATCATATGTATTACCACATGAACGATCATATCACACTGTTGTGCTGGCACCTGGAAGCTTGCATTTCATTGTTTATTTTCCCCTCTCCTAACTGGATCTGAAAAGATGCTTATGAGAAGAGATCCTGTTTCCTGAAGCTTTTGTCTTCTGTGCAGAGGCAGGCATAAAATTAACTTCTTTCTGCTGGCATAAGACTGTTAATACTTCTTATATCCAGATTTTGATGTACTAAAATACCCAAATATAGAAACAGCAATGAAAACTGAGCCTATTACTGGTTTATTGCTTCAAAAACTGCCCATGTATGGCATAAATGTCTTATAAATAAATTAGAGGAGACAAACACATAGAAACAAACCTAAGTACCAGAAAGGAAAAGTCCTCATTATAGAGTCAGATCTGTCCTGGCCACAGGTAATGTTGTGTGGGTTTTGTTCTATTTGCCCATGGGGCTCAGTGCACAATATAAACCTCACCTCTGCTCTTGACTCAGGTGGTAAGTTGTATGTAATGACATCTGTAGCCTCCTGCACTTGTGATGAGATTCATACTCATATTTTAAATAATGAAATTCTGAGTCCTGTTAGCAAAGATAACCTTCACTATGTAAATCAACACAGTGGTATTTTGTTGAGTTTGCCAACAGACAAATAACACTAATTTACGTGTGAAGTTTCTCAATGTTAACTTTGAAATACAGCTAAGGCCATTTAAATGCCATCACTTTTAAGTCACTAGTCAAAATAAAATCACCAAGCTTGAGTTACTGAAATTTAATTGTAATGAACAGCTGGGCCTAGTTCTGATTTTTACTCTAAGGACCCAGAAAAAGAAACACAAGGGTTCAATAGGTGCAAATACACACTGAGTTTCTAAACCCGTATTGGTCAGTTGCTGAAAAATGTACTCAGATATCCTCCAAGGAGTATTCAATTACCCTAACTAGGCAACTGAGGTCAAGAGAAAAAAAAATAACACCTTCAGTCCTCTCTTAAACTGTCTCTAGGATTTTATTTCCAGACACTGCACCCATCTTCACACATTTCAGTTCATGGAGGCAGAAGTTGAAGTTGGTGACTGTCCTCATTCATCTACGTGGCCTTTGCTCTTTAACAGTGTTCCTGGAGGTACTCCACAGGAATCTGCTTCAATACTGCCCCATATCCTCTCCTTCCACGCTGCCCGTAATTCTCATGCTTCTTCATTAAAAAGCAGAAGAATTGACTGCTTGTGTGAAGAGGGCAGTTGGCTTCTTGTTTTTGTGGTTTGTGTCTGAGGCTCCTGGAGCCTCTAATTCACACTAAAATCAGTGCAAATGCCTGTTTTTCTACCATAGGATTTGACTCCATTATCATCCCTTCAGTTCAGGCTGTTTCCAGTTATATACCTGAAAGGATTTTAACTTACCTACTATAATATGGATGGATTATGACCCACCCATATCTGTTATAAAACATATACAGATGACCTGTAGGGAATAGCCATGACAGTATGACATAAAGGTACAGCTGTCTACCAGGACTAAATGTCAGTGGCATAACCTTTAGCACCTGTTCATCATGGAGGCAAAGGACACTGCATTTAGACTCTGTAGGGATTCAAATGAAAAAAGGTTTCATATTCTGTGCTCAGATCTGCCAGAAGATAAATCCTCCACTTTCAGATATGGACCTATATCAGGTTTAAAGCTTTGTCCCACTTCAGAATGTTCAAATCTTTGTCTGCTTTAGAGGATGGAATCTGTAAGGGTCTCCTTTCAGGATCCTGGGTTGATTTCAAAGGGATTCCAACTACCAAGTTTTCAGAAACAAAACACTGAATTTTGTGTTAAAAAAAAATTCTGAAAACATTTTAAAGCAACAAGCTACTAATGCACAAGGCTTGCTGGAAACTTTTGCAATGCAGTGAATCACTGTAAAGAAGTAAAATTGCTGAAAATTAAGAATCAAGTCTTTTCCATGTGAAATCAGTATGTCAACATTGATTCGAGGGGATCTGCAAAGATTTCTTCCTACTAAAGATCTAGTTCTTCGTCATGGCTAATTAATATTTATCTAGGAAAGAAGGTAACATATGCTAAGCCCACTGCCACTATTTATAAGACTAGAGTCTTTGTTCCTGGAGGTAATCAGAAGCTAGGAGCTTTTGCTGGCATGCAGATTTGGGCTGCTAATTTAATAAAATGCATCATCCATTAATTTGATTCCTTTCAGGATGTTTACTAGTTGACAGTTTCTTTTGCAGTATGAGACTTAATTGCAAAATTTAATTGTCTGTTCTGCTTAGCAAGAGGCTTAGATAGAGATGCTTCATACAACATGCAGAAATTGAGGAACAGAAGGAATTTTGAAAGCTACAAAGATCTTTTAGGCCTACTGTCATCAGCAGAATTGGGCAGCAAGACTAAAGCAAAAGTGAATGGCCATGGCATCATGCAAATACCAGAGCTTTGCAAGGTCAGGAAGTCGTTTGAGGGATTTGAGGTACGTACAGTAATTCTCAGCAGCACTTTACAAAGCAGTGCACAGTTGAAGATCTTATTCTGGTGGCAAGGGACAATTTCTGTAAACGAACTAAATCAAACATAATCTGGTCTTGGAGTGAGGCTGTTATGAAACTGTTGGTCTAGATGTTGCTAACTGTGAAGTCCACTCTACTAAAGAATAATTGAGCTGGCACAGGCCATCAGTATCCACCAGTGCTCTATGTGTAGCTCTTTGGGGAAGAAAACAAAGACTCTCAGAGTCAAAAGGCCCTGAAGACGTAGGTAAATAAAATTGTGACACTATAAGCTTCTGCCAAACACAAGGCAGTTGTATGTCCCACTGCTTGGAAGCAGAATATGTCTCGTCTGACTTTTCTCAAAGTAATCAAGTAGAACTAGAGAGGCAGAATCAGCAGCCCAGATCAAAACTGACCCAGCGATTTAGGGTCAGTGCCATTGAAGTATGGCAATTGTCAGTATTTTATTTCTTTTCTTTTTTCCCAATCTTTTCATTATCCAAAGATTGTTTAACTGAGAAGCCTAATAGAAGCTTGTAAAAATGCATGTCTTGATGTCTTGTGTATAAGGTGTTTATTGGAGAAGCGAGTACTTAGCTGTAAAACATAGATGTGATCTCTGTTTAGTAAGGTATGTTTTACTTTTCATTACAGGAAGAAGTCAGTCTTAAAGGATTCAGATCTCAGGTAGAACATGCCCAGATAGAGGTTTTCAGGTGATCTTAAAAATACCTTGGCTTCTGGGTGTAGACTTTAAAATGCTAGTGGATTAAAAAAAAATTGAGATTGAATTTTTGCCAGATGGTCATGTCTGTGTTTGTGGAAACAGAATCAGATAATTTTAATTTGTAGCTTTTATATTTCAGTTGTGAATTTCATGGGTTTTCCTTTCTTTCCTTGGGAAGATCTTGCTATATCCCTTCCTCAATCCTTACTCTCCTCATAGTTCTGTCTCTACGCTCCAGGAGCTCTGCAAAGGTACATGAGTGCACAGTTCACCTCTTTAAGAGGAAGCCAAGGCTTCCAAACCTAAGCAGTCTTCTTACCAACTGCTATAAAAATATGCATCTATTGTTAAAAAAAAAAAAAAAAAAAAAGAATCTGGAGCTCTCTCTGGGTTTCCTTGGCTTTCTCATCACTCTCAAACATTCTTTAGACTTGGCCCAGATCTGTCCCTGCATCCCCTTATTTCATGACTTTTCATCCTAGTGATGAACTTTCTCCCTCTTACTTCCAAGCTGCCTTCTCCATGTCTTGCTCCTGCAGAGAGCACACATCTGCATCGGAGCCTGACCTGTTCTCCTGCACTGCTCACACTCCTGTCCTTGGGAAGGTGGAGGGAGAACATCCTCCAAGACCCACAGCCTCTCTCATGTTTAAAACAGAGCACTAAATCATAAGGGATTTCTACATTCCAAAACCCTAAGCCTCATCTGGTAATCTAAAAAATACAAAGGTGAAAGTTATCCTATTGCCCAAGTTGCCCCTTCTTAAAAGTGGTGTGGAGCTAGGGAGGTTTAGCAGCTAAAACTATCATCCTGGTTTCTATAATGCTTCAGTTACTTTTTTCTGGCCTTGGAAGTTGCACTATACCTACACAAATGCTACCACACAGTTCCGTACCTGCTGCTGTGGCCATGACCCTCTTCTCTCTTCATCCCTTCTTTGTACAGCCCTTTCCTTATCTCACTCCTCCATTAATACCTCACTAGCAAGCACATTTTCTTTACATGACTTTCAAAGCCTTTGGTAGTTTATCCATTTCTTATCACATATTCAGGTTAATTACTGCCTCCCACTAGCCTCTGATGCTGGCCCCTCCCAGAGTATTACTTGATTTTAATCAGGCATCTTCATGCCTTCTCAGGCTTGAGACAAGTTTCCTGTAGCAAGCACAGATACCCTGATTATATTACTTAAAAATCCTCCCGTGGTGTGATGCCTACAAAACACACTTTACAATAGAGTCAGGCTGTTGATGAAACTATGACTGCTGCCTGTTATTCTTCCTGGTAGTATTTTGTTTGCTGATGTTTTCCCACCTGTGTGCCTCTGCCAGTGCTAATGTTAGACTGCAATTCTTTAGAAGAGAGACTTTGTGTCTGCTCTAAGTGCTTATAGAACTGTGAACATAGCTTTGAGGGTCCTGATTCTGGGCTTTGAGTGGCTTGCTATAAAATCTTTGTCTGTCAATAATAACTATTAACAACATCTCTTGCATTGTTTTTCATCATGTACGGTTCAGAAATCACTGTCAAGATCCAAGAATGATAAGAGGCTTCACAACTGGATGCCAAGTGCCCACCAAAACTGCTGTATCACTCCTCTCTTCAGCTGGACAGGGGAGACAAAATACAACTAAATGCTTGTGAGTAGAGATAAAGGCAGGGAGAGATCACTCACCAGTTACCATCACAGCCAAAACGGACTCAGCTTGGGAAAATTAGTTTAATTTATTGCAAATCAAATCAGAGTAGGATAAGGAGAAATAAAAACAAATTTTTGAAAACCTCCACACCACCCCTCCCTTCTTCCTTGGCACAACTTCACTCTTGATTTCTCTACCTCTACCTCCTCTACCTCATCTACCTCTAAACAACTGAGGGGGATAGGGAACAGGGGCTGGAATCTGTTCATCACACATTGCCTCTGCCCCTGCTACCTCCTCAGGGGAGGACTGCTCACACTCTTCCCCTGCTCTGGTGTGAACTCCAACATGAGTCCTTTCTATGGGCTGCAGTTCTTCATGAACTGCTCCAGCCCGGGTCCCTTCCATGGGGTGCAGTCCTTCAAGAACAAACTGCTCCAGTGTGCGTCCCTCACAGGGTCACAAGTTCTGCCAGCAAACCTGTTCCAGCATGGGCTTCTCTCTCCACAGGTCCACAGGTCCTGCCAGGAGCCTCTTCCTGCATGAGCTTCCCATGGGGTCACAGACTGCTTTAGCTGCATCCACCTGCTCCAGCATGGGGTCTTACAGGGGCTGCAGCTGAATATCTGCTCCACAGTGGCACTCCGTGTGTCTCAATCTCTGCTCTGGCACCTGTAGCACCTTCACCCTCTCCTTCTTCACTGACCTGGATGTATGTAGAATTGTTACACATATTCTCAACCCTCTCTTCTGCTACAGTTGCAGGTACAAGAGGTTGTTTTTACTCCCTTCTTAAATAGGGTGTTCTAGAGGCACTACTGCAATCACTGCTGGGCTCCACTTGGCCAGTGGCGGATCTGTCTCAGAGCCAGCTGGCATTGTCTCTGTTGGACATAGAATAAGCTTCTAACAGCTTCTTATAGAAGCCCCCTTTGTAGCCCCCTATGCTACCAAAACCTTGCCATGCAAACCATATACAGCAACATGTGACTGATTCACATAAAATGATCTGATCAGCACAGAAGAGAATTCAAAATATGACCAATCAGAACCTACAAAATGGAATCATTCCTAATTTTCTGTTTGAGAAAAGCAGTTTTACTATATGTTTTGCTATATTTAAAAGATAAGAACTGTCCCTTATTTTCCTTATGCAACTAACCAGAAATAAAAGAAAGTAAAAAAGCAGACTATTAAAATGTAACATGCACGTGGTTGCTTGCTTCTATTACAGCTCTGAATTCTGAGCTGTAGAGATAAAAGGGGATAAAACCCCAAACCTGCTAGAAATTATGTTCTTAAAGACTGGGGGTTCGAGAAGTAGAGAACATGATTACCTTCTCCCTTCTACATCTGCTCCTTATCTGCTCTTGAAGATCAAGTTCTCCAGTCTCCCCAAAGGACAGTCTTGCTTAAAGTTTGATTATAAGAATTGGGGGGGTTCCTCTTAAATCATCCTGCCTAACCTCTGCCTAAAATGTACACACTTAAAATAAAACTTTAGGCACCTGGTCATGGCAGACGGGACCTCTTATACCGGTGACTTTCCAGGACTCTTTCTCTTTCCTTTGGCTGTAGGGCAACTACTGGCATTTATTCTAGATCTCTTGCACTGTGGTAAGTTCCTTACCTCAGCAGACTTTCTTGTTGGCTTAGTACTGTATGTAACATTAGGTGTTAATATACTGTTGTCTTCCACTGTGCTGCCTATCAATGGCCTTGGTGATAAATCCAGTAATGTATATATATTGCTCTTTTACATGATTGAATATGAATCTGATAAGACCTCAGCAGTGCTCTCACTTCCTACATCAGGGACACTTTGTAAATTCCAAAAAAAAAAAAAAAAAAGAATTTTTAGTTTCATGTTCTCAAAGAGACCTGCAAGAGTTCAGTAGTTCCCTTTAAAAAAAGCATTTCAAAAAAGCTTTTTGGTAGCATTGTTCAGTCTTTGACATTTTGATTGCCAGTAAGTACACAAAGTCCTCTGGGACATCATCCTCTGAGGAACCATGAAACATGGGTCAGTCAGTTGATGAAAGCCTAATATTATCTGACTAAAACAGTAGGAGAGGTATTCCTGGAAGCTGATGGTTGTGTGCATTGTATTTCTTGGATTTATTACATAAAAATTATTAGAGCATATTTAGGTACCTTCCTTTCCTTTGCAAAGGAAGCCTTTTAAGCTTGCTTTGGAGATTTTAGGCATACTTTAAAATCATCTACTGTCTTCTCAGTACCTCCCTCCCTTTTCTGTACTCAATTCTGCTTTCATTTAAAAGGGTCAGACTGCTGCTTATCAAAGAGTCATTTAGGCTGGAAAAGGCTGTTAATATCATCGAGTCCAACTGTTAACTGTTTTCAACCCCTCTGACTTCTACTGATGCATCAGCAGTTTCCAGTGAATTACTTATCAGATTTGCAAAAGGCCAGAGAAATGAAGAAACAAATTACTTGCATGTCTAATCACGAGCATGTTTAATATGACCTTGAAATGGGAGGACTGGATGAAATTGTTCTAGGGCTCTTTTGGTGAAATTTCTACATTTGGATATATTTGAAGCTAAAGGGCACAATTTTACTTTCTGTAATTTCAAGAACACTTGGTGGGCACAGCCAGATGAAGGAAAGCAATAGAGAAATTTAAGAATATTTATTCAACAGTTTTAGATAATTTCAGTCTTTGCAGTTTGATAATAGTAGCTTATACAAGCAGTAGCTTCGTTAAATTATACACTATTCAGATGGAGGTGATTTGCAAATGGATGTATCTCTGTAGGAAAAGTTTGTGTGGGTTACTCTAAAAGCCAGAAATGTGATAATATAGAAAATTAACAGCAAATGATCTCAGGGACCAAAACCAAATTTTGACAAAATAAGGACTAAACCCCACTGTCATTTAAATAATGTAACTATGTATATTTACAGTTAAATTCCACCCACACTACTTACATACTGGATAGCATTTTTTGAATATCTGAAACGTGTTAAAGAATTTGAGCATCCACCTATTGCAAGCAGAAAAAAAAGTATCAGGTTTTTAAAGACTCAAGGAGTTGTAGCATAACCACAGGCCACAGAATTTTACCAACCATACTCCAACTCAAGAATTTATGACTGGAGTGAGAATCAGGCCATAAAGGAGGCAGAGGAGCAATGTATTTTATCAGCCCAGCTGAGATAGTTGGAAGAAAAGCAGAAAAATCCTCAGAGGCAGAAGAGAGAGGTCTTCAGCAGGTCACATATTCAAATGCTGACCCACCCCAACTCATTCTCCCATATCTCTTTGTAGTCTGCTTCACTGGTAAAATGCTTCCTCTGGTGAAAATTTCCATCTTTTTTTTAACATGAACTTGTATGCCTTTGGTGTTCAACAGTTGGTCCTTCCATGCTTTTTGTCTGTTAAATTAAAGACTACCTGGTACCAAATGACTTCTGCCAATATAGTTTTTAATAGCCTGCAATAAGATTGCCTGCAATCAAGCTTCATTCTTAACCTCTTTCTACGGGTTAAACAGACTTGCTGTCTCCAAGTCTTTGTATTCCCATTCCTACTTTTTGTGATATTTGACTTCTCAGTCTCATTAGTTCTTCCTACACCATTCACCTAAGTTGTTTCTCTTATGTTACTTGAAGTTTTTGTAAGAAGATTGACAGATACAAATATAGATAAATATGAGGTATATGGTAAGCATTTATATCTTTATATCTAGATACATAGATAACAGAATTATATATCATATGTAAACATGTATGTGTGATATATATAAATATATGTGAAAGGCAATCATGAAAAGGAAGGGAAGAGTCTATTGTTCATGATCATGATGGTTAGTATAAGAAATAATGTGAAATTGCAGTCAGAAAGTTTCTTACAACACATTTGGAAAATTTTCAGATTGGCTGGAGAATAGTAAAGGTCTTAAGCTGTCTTACTTCTTGGACAAAAAAAACCCCTAAATTCATATAAAAACAAAACTGCACGTTTTATTTTAAAATATACATATATAGTATAGCTGCTCGCTAGTAAATTGCAGATGTACTCTATCATTTTATAAACTAATCCATGGAAGCAAGGTGGGGGACAATTTCAAAGAGAAGCTGCATCTACCTTTGCTGCATTGGCAAAGCAAAACCACAGGCTGACCTGACCCAGCACTGGCACAGGTCTGCTCTCCAGAGGATGTCAGGCTGGATGACTTCCAGAGGATCCAGCCAGCATTTCTATACTTCTTTGCATTAATGCAGCAGGATTTCTGGACATAACCACAAGGGATTAATAAATAGTGATGACAGAATTGTGGAAAGGTAACTTTAGCTATCAATGCAATGAAGATATAGACTTGCCCTTTTAAGTATTGTATATAAGCAGGAGCAGGGAGAATCACCATTTGTGTTAAAATCCCAGCAGGATTTGGATCCTGCTTTGTCATGCCACTGGCCAGCACCACATTTTAACAAAGTAAGAGTGACCTGATTCTGGTAGTCTGCTGTTTGATTTTCAGAACAAATTACTGTAAAATCACAGGAATTAGAGAAAATAGGGATTGGACTAATGAAGTAAGAGATATGAGGGAGTGCCAGGAATGTGGAAGAGCTCAGTGGAAACCAGGAAGCAGCAAGCTTCTCACTGATCCAAATGCAGTTAAAGGAGAGATATGATATTCTGGAAAGCAAATTTGATGGACTAAAGCAAATCTACTTAAATTACTGATCAAGGCAAAGTTTTGCCTTAGCAGGTATGAAAACAAAGTGTTATAATTTTGTTGCCATTATTGTTGTTTCTAGTAATTATCCAATACAATTTGATAAAGATTCCTTTTGTACTAGGCAAGCCCTGTGGATCCTGTGATCTTCATAAGAATTTTCATTTAGCAGGAACACTCTGTGCCTTCTTTTCTAACTTTTTTTTTTCATGCTAATACAGTATTTGTATGACAGTACAGCTCTTACTAATCTAAGGATTTAATAAGAGGTTTAATTGCAGAGGCGTTTTTCTGAAAAGCAGAAGGATATTTATTTGCTCCTCAAATAGCCCTGAGGAATGTTAAATGAAGATGTTTATAGCATGAGATTAATATTGGGTTTAAAGGACTTCAAACCCACTTCAGCAGAAGTGGGTTTGTAACACAGTGATGAAGTAAAGAATTGTTTCATTTGTTGCAGACAAGTCAAAAATTTGAGTCTTTGGTAAGCTTGGAAATTAGCTTGAAGTAACACATTCGAGTTTAGCTTTTCTCTGATAACCACCTCCCTGATAGGTGATGTGATCGTATGGTGCAAAATGCACTTTTTCATGGTATGGGAATCTCAGCAAAGTCTCAAACCTGTTCACCCTGTCTTGGCCCTCATTAGTGAGAATAAAAGACTCACAATCTCTCTCTGGTAAGAGAAATGTGGGGGTCAACATTTAGCCACTAATACATGTGGAGAGCCTGGTCTGTGCTGATGAGTGCTGTTAAAAGCATTACAATCTGTGCTGGGGAAGGACAGGATTTGGTGCTACACGTCGGTCTCTGCTGCAGCAGCAAAAAAACCAGGGAGGCAGCCTTAGCCTAGTTGCCTCTGCAACTGAACATTTGCAGCATACATTAGATTTTCCCTATAAAAGTGTCTCTGTCGTCAGAATGGTATAAAGGATCCTAACGTAAGTGAAACTCAAACCCATATTGCTCATTACAATAATGTTAATTTGTTACAAAAGGAAGTACTGCTGTTCAACACTGTGCTAATGAAATGGTGAGGTGTATTCATCTTGAAACGGGGAAAGGACACCAAAGCAATTGATTAGAAAATAAGGAACATTGAAAAGACGTATGTTTTATAAACCAATGTTAAATATGGGCAGTAGGCTTTGGCTTCAGCTCTACAAAATTCAGATTTACTCCTCATTAAGGAAAAGAATATAATTTTTTTGTTGTTGTCACCTGACACCAGAAGAGTCATTTAATGAATCATAATTAGGTTTTCTTAGATGTAAACTGAAAGGGAAAACAAAACTGTACAACCTCAATAGTGTGGGACATAGAAACCTGATATGTTACCCTCCAAATTTTCAAGATTTTGTTCTGTTTGCCAGATGTCATTCTGTTCTCCATTGCTTTTTCAATGTCAATGGCAAAATCCAGCCTTACTTTTATTTAATGTAATACTTGGTGATGGCAACCATGGATGTTACATAGTCAGAACTATGCCTGAAGACCAGCCAAAGGTAGGAAGTCATATTGCACTGGACTTGAGATTTATGTAGGCGACAATAACAGTTACTTTTAAAACAGTGAGTGGAAATAAAGGCATTTCTTATTGTGGTTTGTCTTGGTTTTCTTACACTAGGAAGTCCAGTGATAAAGCTGGTTACCAATAAGGCAGTGATAGCTTTGAGGATCTGGATATTTCTATTCATTTGAAACAGTCAGAAAATATTTCAAATCTTTGAAATAATCTAAAAAAACCTGAACTCCTCTTGTAAGGAAAATTGCAGGGATCATAAATCAGTGCTTTTCTTAATCAAACTATAAATTTGTTTCTCTTGAAATTTATTTTAAGAAAAAGGAACTGGCACATGGCTCAGACATCTTCTGTTTTGTCAATATAGGCTGCTTTGGGATCCTTCTCAGATCAGAAAAATGAGCAGAATTTTTCTCAATGTGATTAGGAACTTCTACAATTCTGCACCCTCTTTCATCTCCTCCATTTAAGCATGTGCCATTTTGCTGAAAACTCCTCCCTCCTCCAGCCATCTCACCAACAGTTTTCTCTAGGCTACAGTCTCCGTGTTGCCCCTTTCAGCTCTTTAATTCTTTCTTCCTTATTGGTTTTTATGAAGTCACTCTTTCACTTTTATGAGAAGTCTCCTTGGCATGTGCCTACCATGTTCTTGAACTTTGTATCTTCTCATGTCACTGTGCCATTCCCCTTCCTGTTCTTCCATCTGCACATTCAGAAATCAATCAGCACCGATTACCCGCTACAGGGGGTTCAGAGCTGCAGTTTTGAAAGAAAAATTGTGGAGGAATTCAGACTTCAAAGGGGGTCACATTCTGTTGGATCAATTTGGACTGAGAACATTGGAGTAACTTACTGTTCATTGAGATTAATGCTCCCACCAGTCAATTGCTGAATAACTCAGAACTTGCACAACACATTTAATTTCAAGCCAGTAAAGTACCCACTCTGACCTCTCTGGAAAAAGCTAAATGGTATCAACAAAAGCAAGGGAAGGCTGTTAATTTTATTATCGTTTTTGCTGGCAAATAAAACACTGGAGAAATCTAAAGGTTTGTGTTCACAATCTGGCATATTCAAATAATGCAGATGCTTGCACAGAAAACTACTTAAATGGTTAATCGGCACGTAGCCCCAAAATAATAAAATATCAAGCCAAGGAATCTTTGGGGTCACATTGATTTGTTTAACAGTTGATGCATTTCATATGATCACAGCAAGCAAACAGAATTGATTTAGAGATGCTATTTATGGAGATCAGCTCACCAGGAGTTGTAACCATTCAGCCTCCTAGAAGACTGTCTCATGCTATATTACTAACGTGCAATGCAGACTGATAGATTTCTGTGATTACTTACCCTGTCCATGGCACCAAGAGATCAGTACCACTATGCCTTTCTGGTAAACTTTATGATCCCGTTTCTTTGCTTACCGTCAGCAGATCATAGAAGAGTTTCTTCTTTTGGGAAGTCCAGCTTGAATCAGGAGAAATCAAAATGCAAGGGCAGGGAGGGAACTGGGGAAAGCAAAGTTTGAGAAAAGTGAAAATAAAGTCTGGAGGAGGTGATAGCAAAGCACTGGAGTGTGGTGTTTTCAGCACAATCATAATGCTTAGGAACTCACATACCATTAGTAACAGACATATTTAAAAAGAAAAGTAAATTTTTAGTGCTTGGCTCTCAGATAATTTTGGGGGTTTCTTGAAAGTTTTGGAAATTGATTTGTCATTAAAACAGATTTGAAAAAAATATTTTGTAAACAACAGAAAAGGTGTGTCTGGTACAGAGTATTATGTTGCCTTTGAAACCTAGATACAGAAGAGATATTTTAATGGGATTCACTGCTTGTGTAGCTTAGGAAAAGAATAACATAGACTTATTCTTGTAAGTTGTGTGCTTCACCAGAAACCTCTCTAACATCCAGAAGAAGCATTTAAAAAACACATTCTTTGAACTGCAGTTTGCAAAAACAACAGTTGGTGGCACTTTGAAACAATTTTTATTTCTAAATGCATTTGCTGATTGTAGGTGTGTAGAAGATTACATTAAAATATTAAATCACTAGTCTGTAGTGATTCAGATTATGGTAACGATACAGAATTTATCAGCCGTCTTCTGCACAGCACACAGACAGCTTGCTTAAATTGAATCTGAAGATCTACATTTGTAAAAACAAGGGAAGGTGCTCAGGAGATTAATTCTTCTTAAAAAATGTCATAGAGAAATTACCAGAAGACAGAGTAATGGCAAATGGAGAGGGGGAAGTCACTGCAAATGGCATAACTTGCTCTAGTCTGCAGAGGCAACATAGCCTGTAGCAGTGTGGTGTTTCTGTGAGCAGCTTGCCTTCACTGAATTTACATTTTGAAGGGTTTTTTGTCATGGCACTGATGTGCATGGTATGTAACATGCATACAGATTTCTTTTTTAACCAACACCCACTAGGTAAACAGATATTTCCCGGAATGTGAGCGTGAAGAGCAGAGAGAGACTGCCATGGCTGTTCCAGAAGAACCAAGTATTTATCCATGGTGTCCCTGTTAATCAAGTGCAATCACACCACCTGCACAGGTACTGCTGCATGTCTGATATCACAAGGGGAAACCTGGGCATTTCTGGGGAAAACTGATGGTTTGAAAGATACACTTTCTATATTATTGCACACCTTGTCTGAATACGTGACATTTAAAGTAATTGAGAAGAAAAACCTCTTTCCTTAGAGATCATATATGAGCCTTTCTTCCACAGGCCAGTTTCTTTTGGGCCATTTCAATTACAAAAGAGAGACATCACCACTTGGTCACAAAGAAAGCCCTGAATACCAGGATGACTTGATGCATTAGCTGCTGCCATTTGTTCAAAGGACTGAAAGACCAGACCACAGCTGGTGCTTGGCAATCTTTACAGCTTGGCCAAAGGCTCTTCAGTGCCTTCTGTTTCCTCTCCAATTCTTGCATATTGGAAATGAGAAGTCTATGTCAACAGAGGGAAATAAATCTGGAACCACTGCTGGGCTTTGCCCCTCCCCATCATATTCCAGATCAATTGCAAATGATTCCTATTTGCCATCTTGGCCCTGAATATGTTGGTTTTGCTAGTTTAATCCATAAGTGATTCTTACTTAGCTTTCTAAATGATGTATTTTGCACTTATTGATAGTTCTTTGTATTGGTCAGTTTGGGTTCTGTGGCAAAACGTTTCTCTCAGCTTCAGACACAGTGCTTGATGCATCTACAAATATGGTCTTGCCTGGGTATATTTTGTTGCTTTCCCATTTGATTCCACAGGGCTGTTTGCACTGAGGGGAGAGCTTGCAATATCCAGTATGCTAAGGCAAATCTCCTTGTTGGGAACAGTGATGCTGCCTGGCATTTTAAATTTTCCATAATGTGTTGCTAGATTTGGTGTAACTGTGAGCTAAATACTGATTTGAAGTGTGCTGGCTTTCATATACTTCCCGTGTACCTCAGCTTTTGCAATGTTCTTGCTTCAGCTGTATTCACATGGTGCTTAGGCAGCCCAGCAGTACCTACAAGTTTTGTGCCTTAGTAACTTTCTGCATGCTTGATACCCCTGCACTCCCTTCCCTGAATCAGTATACTTCTTTCAGTCTGAGAGCACAGCTCTGCTTCAGTTTGAGGTAATGTTTTGAGGCTTTTCAAAGTTCTCTCCATGCCTAAATCAGGAATTTGGACCTGCACCCACAAGACATGGTTTGCCAATGCTAATGTTATTTTCTTGTATGCCTGATCCTGTGCTTGCAGAAGGCTCAGGAAACCTTTGTTTAGGTCTTTGGTATACCTGCCTGGATGGCTAATCAATTTTCACACACTGGTGCTTTCAGTTCAGATATGAATGCAGAAATGCCTATTTCCTCTCTGAATTTTACCTTGCCTGCAAATAGACTTATGACCCGCTCTTTAACTTGGCTGCTCTGCTAGCCAAAGTAGTAATTTTGGGCTCAGCAGTTACTATCCTTCATCACATTTCTGACCTGCAGGCTTAATTGTTTTTATTATGTGAGATATAATTCTTTTGATCACATTCTCTCTCTGAGTGGCTGTATCAGCTGTACAACTGTGTACCTGTTATTAATATTGGCTCTGAAGTGCCTGTTCTGAGTAGGTGTAAATCAGGGGCCCCTCCAGGGCTTTCTGTCATTATATTAAATGGACTGGATCACTCTCATCCTCCTTTATTCCTTCTTTCTCTTTGTCCCTTCCCTTCCTCTCGTTACTTCCTCTCTAGGCCAGGTGCCAAAAATGCTGGAGAGGCAGTATCTCAGCTATCAGCTTAAATTGTCAAACTGGCATCTACCTCTTTCATTTCAGAGAGCACTGTGATTGAAATTCCTTTTATTTTAGGCAGCGGTAGTATTTTAAACTCAGAACTATGTAAAGAATTGGCGATAATGCTGAACTGCTTTGCTGCGAAGGGATGGTTACAGACCAAGTGAGGAAATATTTGCATAAATCCTATGTAGGCAGATTCCCACCTAGAAAAAGCTGTTGTTTCTGCCAAAATATTCATAATCTCTCTGGCATCCACCACAAGACAATTGTCAGACTTTATTGGTCTGATCAGGAAAGGTTTTTGCTTTCATTTGGTGCCAGCATATTTCCCTGACAGTGATGTGAGATATCACCAGATGAGTTCATTGACCCTGGAGATGCCTATGCAGGGAATCTCCTGTCATCTTCTTCAGCAGAGGTGAGTGGAAGTCTGCAGTTGCTCCCGAGGAGGATGGGTTGACAGTGTGCTCAGTTTTTATGAAGTCTCCAGGTTGCATGAGCTGGCATTAATGCTTAAGCATTGCAGGTGGCAGAATGAGTCTGGGCTTTGCTCTGGAGCCAGAGCTCTGAGATGAGAAAGCTGTGCCATGTCCCAGCCGGGGAAGCTCAGCTTGAACTATGCCTTGTGCAACATTTCAATATTTTTATTGACATGGCTAAAAATCAGGGATTTCAGGGACACACGAGTCCCAGCTTTCTGTTTAACATTTTGTTAACCAGGTGGTAAGTAAAACTCTGATTCTGCATTTACTAAACCAGAGAAACTTGCTTCACAGTTGCTGCACACTTCTGTTGTGTCTGTTTCATCAAGCATTAGTGGGCAATAGCAGGAGAGAGGAGAAGATACAGATTCTAACATTTCTATATGGACCTGGCTGTGCTTGTTTGTGGGCAGCTTCCAGACGTGTTAATGTTCAAACTATGGGACTGCAGTGGGAGAGGTGCTTGCTGGAGAATTATAAAAAAAGTAGGACTTTCTTTAAAGAAAGTAGTAAGATATGTTTTCTTTTGTCAGTTGTTATCAACTAATCAAGAATATTCATGAGCGGGAAGCCTAAGGATGAGGCTAAAAGGGAAATGCTGACTGTACAGAAAGATGGAACTTTGCCTCAGGTAATCTAAGTGATGGTTTGCAGTCTGAATTACTGGCAAGGAGAACAGTGAGGCACCACGTTATCTAGTAAGGCTAAGGGAGGTGTTTTCTTAAGGCTCGTTATGGAGTTGCTGACCTTACCAAAGAAGGACTTATCATACTATACTAAATGTGTAAATTGAAATTTATAGGACAACAAAAGGGAAATGTGGTATCTTTTGATTTGTTAATGAGGAAATACTGTACAGCATGTCTCATAAGCAGTATAGCAAGTCTCACTAAGCATTATAATTAAGAGGGAATGCAGAATTATCCTTTGGGAGATGGACCATTTTGGGAAACTGATCATCTCTTGCATGGGAAACCTCTTGCACAGTGTCAGCATTGATTGGTTTGTTTGGTTTCAGTGGGAAAACATTTTCTCAACGTTCATATTTTTTGCAGAACTGATACTTAAATTCTCAGCCATCTCCTTGACTGCTGTATTCTCTGACTGAAAATATCTATTTAAATGCTTTGCTGCATCCTCCCAGCAACCTGTTCTGATGGATAGCTCCCTGCCCAGGTGATACCAGAGATGTGTTTGGCTTTTGCAGATCTAAGAATGAAATACAGAGTTCTTTTTCCATTTTATCACGAATTCAGCTGCCAAGGCCAGCATCTTCATTGCCCCACTTTATCATGCATGGATGCTAAATCTAGTATTTATAGGCAAATTTCTGATGATGAATATTTGTATGTCACTGGCAGAAATCCGCCTAATATGCTCCCTCAGAAATAGATTTGCATTACATAACCTCACCTAATCAGCCATAATACTATCAGTACATGTATGCAGTGCAGCTCAAAAAGAAATGAAACATTTATTTTCAAGTAACAACATAGGTTACAGTTGTGAGTCTGAAATTATTAAAAGCTGACTTACAAGGTGGTATATTTTTATCACTTACTGTTTGGGATCCAATCTTAGTTGTCTGTTAATGTTAAGAAAACAAGCCACAAGTGATGTCCCAGTAAAATAACACAAAGAAATAATAGCTGATTCCTATAGGTGGTCATACATTAAAAAAACTAGAACAGCTTCTTCCAAAATGGAAAATTGTGTATGTAATGTGTAGACCTAGCCTTAGACAACAAGCTCATAGGTCCTGTTGTCTCTTCTGCAAAGGATTTCCTACCTGGCAGAGCCGTGGCCCTGTCACTGAAGGCTACTCATACAAGTAAAGAGCTACATGATATGCAATTGTCTCTTGTCTGTCTAAAACCAAAACAAGCAAACAAACAAATTATTTGCATAGAAGAAGGTTCTTAAATAGAAAAAAACCCACAACCCACAGATGAACAATATTATGATATCTCTTAACCCTGTTGAAACCAAAAGGTCAACAAAAAAAACCCTAAAAAATTTCTCTTGTTGCTGAAAAAGCACAGGCTTTTGCAGACACTGTCAGATTTTTCATTTCACTGGTCTACCTGGGTGAGACAGTCACTCAAAAATGGGATCAATGACTTTCATCAATACCTCACCCAATATTGTAGAAGATCATCTATCATTGTCTCCCAGTGCTAGGGTAATTTGCAAACAGACACTCCTTGTGTCGGAGTCATGCCCAGAGGGTTTTATCAGGAAGGGAATGCCACTCTCTTGGGTAGCCACAAAATAAAATAGTCCATGTGTACTGTTGAAACAGAAACAAGCTGTGACAGGACTAAGACACAGGCAGCAACGACTTGTGAGGGAAAGAGTAAGTGAAAATAATGGCAGAGGAATGGCACAGTAAGGCAGAGCCTTTGAGCCACTGTTCCCCGACGGTGAGAAATAGGGCAACTTATTGGAAGACTGAAGCTGTTTCCAGCACCTAAAGCAATAAGTAGATTTTTCAGAGGAGCTGGTGCCTGAATATTTCTGAAAATCTCCCCATAGCATGACTGTGGGAGCTACGAGCTCCTGACTGCTACTGAAAACTTGGCTTTTGCTTAGCTGTTGACATGGAAGTTAAACCCACCCAAAAGACTGTTTTGGTGTGGCTGTTTGCAATGTGAGTCAGCACACATTCATCCTCCATGTCCAATACCAGACCCCGTTGTGTCCTAGTTGTGAGAATTACCGATGTTGTCAAAGGCTAGTAGCTAAAGAAATTATTTCATTTGTAAGTACCCCCAGCTGACAAGCTGTTAATCGCATCCCTGGAGAGTTTGCCAGCTTGCATTTTTGGGGATGCAAGGAAATAATGTTATTGCCTGGTATTTGTTTTATATCACTGTGTAATGAGAATGGGTATCTTACTATTTTATATTTCAGATATGAAATACAGCAGTGCCTGTTTTGAAGTGTTATTCTGGTTTGGTACAAATTTCAGGAAAATGGCATACATTTATTATATTCCATATATACAGAAAGCTCTGATTTTGATTAGGTTATTGAATTGCCTCACATGCAGAGGGAAAACAAAATATTTGCAAGTGAAGATAAAAATGAAATTAAATTGAGCTTCACTGGATGGCATGGATTTCAGGGGCTGTGAAATCAGAGCTTAAAGTGAAACATTGCATCCTGAATATTTTATTAATAATTATAATTGCTTTAAGTATGGCATAGCTGGAGTAGTGGTATTGTTGTTTTGCCTTAGGAACACATTTAGTTTCTCAATTGTCTACCGATAAACATTGCTTTCAGTGAAGTCAACCTGAGAATACCATCAGGAAGGAATCTAAAATAATACAATCCCTTTCATTGAATGCCATGAAATGTTTATTAGCTGTTTCAGCTACTGTGTGTAAGTACATTCATCTGACTTTCACCAGGATGCAGATACACCACAGGATAGATAATGAAACTGTTTGAGTTGCCCTGTGTCCAAATTCCTCAGCAAACATTTTTTCTGTAAAACTGAAGAAATATTCTGTGATGCTCCTTGTGTGATGGTACCCTGATCCGAATTCAGAATATATTGTAATGAATTATTGACCATTCCTGATGATCCTGAATATTGAAATATAGCTCCTAGAGCTTACATGTGCTCAAATTTCTTCAACTAATGTGAGATGCTATCAAAGCAACACCAACTCCTCTGCACAGATTGCAAGAACTATATCTTTCTTTACATTCATTGTGTGTAAATATAGCCATGATATCCTGCAAATAAAGAATTATGGTAGCAAATCCATCAGCTGAATCCTTGGCTCACAGGCATAACTATATTCCGACAAAATATAAGTTGAGGTGGGCTACTTTCTACTCAAAAGTTACAGATAAAAAATGGATGTAAAAGAAAGCAGATAATGGAAACAGGTTTTGGTTTTGTACAGCTTTTTCTGGTTGAGGATTGCACCATTAAAGTAGTCTAAATAATCCTAATCGAAATTGTATTCATATCTATGAGACCAAAACCCTTCACATTACTGTCTTATGCAGTACAGATTTTACATTAAAAGCCAATCTGAGAAAATTATACTAGATGGATACTAGACTAGATTGGAATTCCCGTATTCACATGGCATATCCTTTTCTTCTTAAATGAAAATGCATTTGATTCACTCTGTTATTGGAAGAGCAAAGTACTTTTTAATGCAATAACAGCTCATCTGAGTGACACTGTGAAGATCCTGGCCCACGTGGAGATGAAGCAGAACGAGGTTTGCTATTCCAGAGAAACTCTTCTGTACTGTGGATGTATTCTGCCACTACTAAAGGTGCTATTACCACATAAACACACAAACCAGACCTTGACAATATTCAGTTGATCGAGAAGGAGAAAAATGTTAATGACTGTAGTGATTGAATGCACAGGGTTTTTTCTAAGAAATGGCCTGACTTCATCTTATTTCAAATGGTTCAGATTTTTATGTAACACCTAGGAGGTCCTTGTGGTGGTGCTTGGCCCCTTTCCCCACCCTCAGGCTGCACTGTGATCACCAAAATGCTCGTTGAGCCTCGGCTTGCACAAAGAGCACCTGGTCTGAGTTCTTCTCGAGCTTATCAGAAACACTGTCTGCTCCCAGGAACTACTGCTGTCTAACAAGGTCTTGTTTTTTAACCAGCAGTCTTGGAAACTTATTTTTCTTATCTGACTGGCAACCCAAATGGAAAAACAGTTTTGTTATTGAACTTTCAAAAAAAAGTTACCAACCCATATTGCATCCAGAATGGAAAATTACCATGACTAAAGCCAACTCTCTTGTGACACTAAACAGCAGTCCTAGGTGAGACACTTTGAGCTCTCCTGGACCACAGAGGGCTTCAATCAGCAATCTCCCTCTGAGTGGGGCCTCTCAGAGCTAACAAACACTCAAATTTGCTATACTTGGAGGACTGCCACCAAACACCATGATACCCCCACTCCCTTTGCACATTGAGAAGATGCAAAGACATTCAGTGTAAGTACTCCACTGAATTTGAGGTAAATTTTTTACAGGTATACCTTGTACAGTCTCCTTTAGGTCTGTGTGAGTGTGAATATGCTATAGCAAATGTACTATAAATGTCACTCTCTTAAATTCATAAATATTAGATTCGTAAGTTAGGCCTATGAGTTAGTTACTGTTTTGTCATAGCAAATTCTATAAGAATCTTTTGTAAATTGTTTAAATTATTTTAATATTATTAATATTATTTTAATAACACATTACATCCTGTTAAAACCTTTAGGCCTATAGCATTGGTCAAGTCTAGGGCTAAGTTTGGCAAGGAAGTCTACTCTGAACCTTGTGACTCAACAGGAGGGTCTCCCTTATTCCTTTTCGTCTTTACCCTTTCCCATCCTTACCCTTTTTCCATCCCCAGCCTCCATGTAAGTCATTTTATGTTGATTTTAGTTTTAGATTGATTGATCTTAGATTTTAGTCTGATTTTTCTCAGTGTGCTTTAACTGTCTATAAATATTAGAGTGAACTTTGCCAACGAACTTTGTCATGCCTTCACTTCTGTATTAAACCTGCTTTTGCTATACCTTAGCTAGTGATTCTTTGAGCAACCTAAAACACTCATTCACAACAGTCTTGAAATCCCACATGGTTCTTCAAAATAGTTCTTTACAATGCAGCTATTAAAGTATTTTCAAAATAAATGAATGGAAGGCTGAATCTACATCCCAGTCTTAGTCCAAGATGCCAGCTCAAGTGAACATTTTTAATCTCTTATTTTGTCAATATGCATCTACTAAAACATGAAGGTCAGTTTTACAAACAAGAATCCAGTTGTTTCCAAAATTTAATAAGTAGCCCCAAATAATTTTGGAGTTTGAATAACTGAGCAACTTTAAAAAGAAACTTATTAAATACTTCCAGATATAGAAAATCTTTATGTGTTGTAAATCTAAATCCCATAAGAAAATCTACCACAAATATAATATCATATAACTCTTAAGAGAATTCTTCCCCATTGCACCAACAGGTTGTCTGAGAGGATTTTGTTTGAGGAAGTTAGAGGTAAGAACTTTTTATTTAATCATGAAAAATTTATTACAGTGTTAACTACAAAGAGCCCACTCCTACTCCATAACCATTAAAATGCAGGAAGTCACCTATTCAATAATGCAGAATTGTTGTGTATTAAAAATTTAAATCTATAAATATTAATAGAACACAGGTCAGTCTCTTAACGAACAGAGGTAGTTTTACACACAGTTATTGTTGTAATCCTTAAGGGTTGCACATTAGTTATGACATAGAGCAAAATAGACATGTTAAAAAGCAGTTGTCCAAAAAAGGAAGTTTTGTTCCTTTTTTTCGGATGAAAGACAGGGATAATAAATCCTATACTAATCCTAGCATCGGTGCTTTTCCTTTGGGAAGAAAAAGTTCCTATTTCAATCTAACAAGTCAGCATGTTGGAGTCAGCTTTACAAGGGCATGGCATAAAGGTGTTTATAAGTAACAGCAGCCAAAGTCACTTTCTGCAGCCTTGCTCCTTCACACCACTTTGGCCATGTCAAGAGGTCAGAAACATGATACTGCTTTTCAAGGGATTGAAAAGATCCAGCCAGAATATGCCAAATGTATCCAATACCAACAGAGATTTGGAAAGCTACATCTAGCTCCTCAGCAGTGAATCCTTTTAAATGTGTGAGCTCTTGTAGTAGATATATGTGACCCTTTGCAACCTAAACCAAATTGACATGACTTGAGCACTCTCCAGCTCAGCCAGGGTAGCTAGTTAGCTACACATGTGAGTGTAGCCTATATCAAAAACACTGATGTGACTTGACAGCAGAGAGGAGCTTGGAGAGCATGCATAGCACAGGTCTGTCCAAGTTGTGTCTAGAGAAGTGTATTTCCTTCTTCACTTGTGCCTCTCCCAGTCTTCCCAGGCCATTCTGGGAAACCATTGGGACATGGCTATGTTGTTATACAGCCTTACTTGTGTTTGCCACACTGATGGATGATTAACTAACTCTGTGTAATACTGCAAATGGAGGCAGAAACAGATGTCTGCTAGGTGCAGCGGAAGGGTGAGTTATGGGTGGCTGAGTGGCCAGCTCCCTGGGACAGGTCAGCTGTCTGAGGTCAGAGATGCTTTACTCTCAATCTTGAATCTCATTCCCCTGAGGTAACAGTAACTTTGAGCCTGTCTTCTGCTTGGATTAGGAGCATGTGAAGGTGCCCCGGGGTGTACACTAGAATAGACTGCAGGAAGGGGTCAGCATCTCATGCTCTTCTTAGACAACCTTCCCTGTTGCCACTGTCGGAAACAGAAGTAGGAATAGATGGAACACTGGTCTGTCCAAGGAGGACACCTTGTATGTTCCTATTTCCATCCCTCATCTCATCCAAGATATCCCTCACCCAGCTTTGTGAGAATACAAATACAAAAAATGGAAGCATCTTGCTGCAGTTGCCTTATTTAGGAAATGTTTCCTGGGTGTCCAGTATCTGTGACTTTCTCAGAAAGTGCACCAACAGAATTGCCTCTGGGTGAAAACGTTGAAAGGAGATAAAGGAAGGGAAAGAATTAAGGCAGCTTTGCCACAGCCGTAGGAAGACTTCAAAGGATCCAAGGGTCTGTCCACATTTGTTTGGGACTGGGTGCTAGGTTGGGCAAGACTACACATCCATTTTGTGAAGGACAGGGAGTGTTCTGAAAATCTTGGAGAAGGAGGAGAGACATCATACCTGTGATATCCTTGTTAAGGAAGGGTATAAGGAGGACACAGACATCCTGGAGAGAGCAATCTGTGCTCTCTGAGCCAAGGCAAACAGCACAGGCCCACTGCAAAAAAAAAACCAAACAAAAAAACCCAAGACAAAAAAAGAACAGTCTCGGGTAGATGAATTTTTCCATGGGTTTTTTTCTTTTTCTAGCAGGCTGTCAGTTCTTCCTCCTATCCCACTCAGGTAGAGCAGTAAGAAACCGTAGGCTAGAGAATAGGAAAAATTCTCCAACACACTACAGAGAAAGCTGATTTCCTCACAAGCATTGGCTTTGGCACCATCAGGAAAGCTCATGTGTTTTCATCATTTGTCAGAATGACAGTTTTGAACCCTTCAAACTGCTCCGCAGGGTGCTCCTCCAGCCCTGCTTCGTGATGAAGGCATCAGCACTTGAGGTCACGCCATGGCCCCTCTGGGCCCTTTGAGAAATGCACCAGGCATAGTCAACATATCCGTATTCAGCAACTTCCATAGGGCTGTACACAGTTCCAGTGCCTCCTAGTATGCTTAATAGCTCACACGAGGCCTTCAAATCTCCACGCTTTGAGAAGCACTGGAATGTTTCCTCTGCGTGAATTTGTTGAACTGCCTTGAATCAAGCCTGGTCCATTTAATATGTTTAGGAATAACTCTAAACCAACTGCATGGAGCTTTTGCACTCTTGTTTTCCTGGCTCGTGTCTTCTTTTAAAACTGTTTTGTTCCTTATCAGTGTCTATAACTGGTGTATAGAATTACCTTGTCCACATCTGCTGAAAGGTGAAAATTCATTGGAGAAATGGGCAAGGGAAAAAAAGTTTGTTTGTCTGTGCTTTTTTAGTGGGTTAGGTTTTTTTCTGTTTGTCTGTTTGTTTATTCTTACAAGGTCCAGAGCTGGTGCATGACCTGTTAGAGAGAAAGCAGCAGAAGAAAAGAACACCAGGGTATCCTCAGGAAAGTCACCACAGATTCTTCAACTAGATGTGCAGATAAGCAGCAAATCACATTGACAGTGATGTGATCACAGTTAGATGTGACTTCCATTCACTGCAAGCTTTCATTCCAAATTGAGGACTCTCTACATGAGAGTCGTGTGCTTCATCCATGTGCATGATTTATTATTAGGGCTTAATTCAATTTTAGACTAATGACAGTCATAAATAATTTCACAAGACCAGAGGAATGAGGAAAATACAAACTTGATGGAGACATTTCAGTTAATGAAATGTTTTGAACTCAAAAACAGTGGTTTGAAATTGAATGTTTGTTAGGCAATCTGGGCCTGTTCAGAAATATTATATTTAGTTATTTGAGCCTGAAAGTGAAAAGCAATTTCCTAGCTGTGTGTTTGTCCTAAACTTCTTCAGCTGCATTTCTAAGGGCTCTTGATATGCTACTTTGTGTAATGCTCCCTGCTTTTAATGATGTGACAGCTCTGCAAAAGATTGATGGCTGCTATTGATATAGCAGAGAACATATAGGTCCCATCTGACTGTTTCAGAATAGAAATGGAATAGATTTGGCCACACAGAAGTAGAATAGATCTGCCACAGCCAGTGCCAGATCTCCAGTCTCCAAATATCCCATCGTGATATTTATCCCATTTCTGATTCCAATTTTTTGAACTCTGCAACACCAAAGCCAAATATGGCACATGAATTGTTCTAACTTGGACCTTGGCAGGAGGAAGAAGTCAGGATGTAGCACTAGTTAATAATTTTGAAGTAAGAGCTTAAGTAGTCAAGGTCAGCAAGGAATAGATCAGCAAGGCACTTCTAATCGATTTGATAAGGGCAAGCCATATCATTTGTAACCAGCATCTGTGCAATAAAAGATATAAAAGCAACATTAAACCCTGTTCTTTTGTATGTTTTAGCCTGGGTTCCTCCCATGGGGCCTGCAGGGCTTCTCAGTTTGTTCCACTTCACTATTCATTTTCACTCACTCAGGTTCATACTATCTCATGTAACTGCATATGATTAACACCACTGCCATTTTTTACTTCTTTGTCATCTCTTTAATTTACTGCTCAACTTTTTGTTCTTTGATCCAGTAATTGGATCCTTTTTTTTTTCCTCAATTTACAGCCTTATCTTTTAGAAACACTGACTTGGTTGTTCCTTATGCCCAGTTCCTTGCCCTCTTTTTCTTTATTTTTTTCTCCCTCCTTCTCCTGTACATGACAGTTATGGTTTTTAGATATTAATAAGTTTATCATATGTCTATTTTTGGACAATTAACATTAATAAATTCAACTTTATGATTCTGTGTGCCCCCACAGGAAGAGTGTGGGCCTGGAAGCAAGGAGGATGTGGCTTTTCATTTATGGGTGGTGCTTTATTGCCAGAGACTCCCTCATCTCTGGAAAGCAGACAGATATGTTTAGTGTTGTCTCCTTAGAGAGACCCTGAGAGTATTATCTGGGGAACCAAATTCCCTGCTAGCAAAACGAGTGGGATTGCTCCAGGGCAAAATGTGACCTAGTATCTCTGTGGTATTTCAGAAGTGCACATTTTTGCATTCTCTCTTAGTATTTCTCCTTTCAGAAGAATACAGGGCATCTAACAAATACCAGACTATCAGTCTGTTGGAGCTAGTTGATGGCTTATGTGATGAAACTACAAAACTTGTGATGGATCTGAGGAGTTTTATTCTTTTTTCCCTTATGAGGGCCTCTGCTTAATTGAGCTATATTGCCTTTTAGCTAAGGGCAAACAGGTTCCTTACAGTATGCCCGCACTAAAACATAGCCTAACACAAGAACATTTAGTAGAGAGATAAGCTCAGTCTCCACATCTATCTAGAATTCTTAGCGCCAGCCACATGTTGACACTTCTGTGTGCCTCTTGCTTCTGAGCTCACATGGTCTCTCCTCTGCACCTGCCCTGTCTTCACAGGGTGACTGGGCATAGTTAAACCATGCCTTGGGTTTAACAAGCTCCAGTTGAGTATTTTACTAGAAAGCAAATCTTCATTAAAAAAGACTGGATTTACAGTGACAAAAAGAAACAAAATGAACACACGTAATGTATTATATAGGGTTATAAATACTAAGACATTTTATTTGGCAGAAGACAAGAGAAGACATGTTTACCTCTGTGTCCTAGATGGCATAAATGCTGAAAGGTTTACATTTGAATATGTGTCACAGAAACAAAGTGGAAATTCTATGTGAGGGACATCAGTAGGTTTACTGTGTAATAACTTTTATTTAAAATTTATCTGCAGTCTTCCATAGCACTCACAGTGATTTAGAGGATTCCATTTATATGCTTTTTACAATTTACACTATTTGTTCTAAGTACTGAAATTTGACTGGAAACTATTAACACCTATTTATCAGAGTATTTTGTGCCAAAGTCTAGAGAGTCAGACTGTAGCTAATGCTGTAGGAAGAGTTTTGTATCTATATACATAGCAATTCCTCACAAAATATTCAGAGTTGATTCAAACAAGAGAGTGAAGTGGTTTCTTCTCTTTGTCATTTACCAAGAACAGAAGACTTGATAGCATAAGATGCAGCTATTGAGGCTTAATAAGAGAGAATGGCTGAAATGTATCAAAAAATGGAATTTAACTAGCACTGGTGTTAATAAATGAGAAGGAAAAAAGAATCGAGGTTGTCACCAATCTGCAAAGGCATTTTTTAATGATTAAATATAAAGCCATCTGAACAATTCTGGCATTAGAAAAAATCTGAAGGAGAAAAAAAGAAAAAAAAAGATATCATGGAAGAAAAAGTGATGTAAAGCAAATTCTCAGGTAAATTTCTTTTTTAATACATTGGACAGAGACAAAGTAGTACGACATTTCAGAAACTATATATTTTGTCCCGGCTTCTAGAACTGGCTGGGTCATACCTTACTAAGCAAGGGACTACTTGATTTTGAGTATATCTTCAATACAGTTTGTTATTTATCCATGTGGGATTGACATCAAATTGTGCTTACTGTAAAACATACTTGTAACAGGCCAAGAAAGTTTAGTTCAACCTGGTGCAACACTGTCCTCAGTGCCCAGGTCTTCTCTCAGCTATACTACTTAAATTGCAGTATGATAACTGTTAGTGTGGTCTGACATTATCCTTGTCAGTATTGTAAATGCTTTGTTTTTCTATGTATTACCACTGAGAAATTCAATGGATAATTAATGGAAATTTAATGAATATTAGATGTTATGCCTCTGGTTCATATAATTCTATATCTCCAGTTCAGCCACAAAGACACTTAAAATTAAGGTTCTGCCTTTTATCATAGATTAAAATGTCACTGTGAAGAATTCTGCCTTTGCCTCAATTATATCTCATGAATGTATTCCTGCTAGTCAATTAAAAAACTCTCTTATAAAAGGTTGTATAAATAACGATTGGCATACATTAACTCAAATTTTTAGGAAGGTATTACCATGAATAAAACCGCTCAGGAACGCATCTCCCTGCTGTTGTCTTCAGCATTCTGTAATTTCAATGACTTCTTATCTCAAAATTCAGGACAAAAAGGCTTGACTGAAGACATTCTAAGAAATCTAACCAACTGCAAAATGCTTAGAACTGGCCTTACTAGTCACCTTAATATTGTCACAGATTCATAGAAAATTAGAGCAGGAAAGTCCTTCATGGGGTCATTTAGTAATTTAAAAAGAATCAGGAGCTGTCACTGAGCTCAGTGACTACAAATCACATCTGAGGAAATATAGTTCCTGGTAGTGAGAAATTACTCATTTTAAATATGTTTTTAGCATTTTAGGGGGTTTTATTCTAAAGAAAGATATATTTTCTCACTTCTCATTTTTTCCACTTCCTGTACTACACAATAGATGCAGTGTTTTTCCAAGTGCCAGGTTCTTCCAGTCAAAACTCCTTTTCCCTTAGCAGCTGTAATCTTTCAGGGTACCCCAGGGTCACAGCAGAGTTCTGCTTCCCAGAGCATTCTTTTACCACCCAAGCTTAGTCCACTCCATGAATGTCCTGTTTTGCTCATGTCTATGCCTGTCTGAGGAGCCTGTCCACTTAACAGATATGCTAACAAGGGAAAAAAATGGGACAATACTGACCAGGGAAAAAAGTGGAAGCTTTGAGTGTCTAGTGATTTCTCTTGGTTTTTTCTGTGTAATTTCTTCAGAGAACAAAAATTTTGTTCTGTGTTGGATAGTCTACCCTGGAGTTTGAGCGTAACGTGAAGCAGACTGGCTTCCAAGTGTACACTGTCATTTGTTTAGCTCCCTCTTGCCATTCCACTGACATGTTTACCTGCCTCTGAAGTATCATTGCTATCTCTCTTGAAGATTTCTGTTAAACCTGTACTCTGCTTATTGCATTGCTATTCCTTGCTCTGGGGTTCAGCTGCTGCTGGACATTTGTTGCTTTGAATTTCTCTAGCTTGGTAAAATTCCACCAACACTTTCAGGTACTGGCTGGGGGGAGAATCAAGAGGAGTGGCTGATCAAGCAGTGAGACCATTCTGTAGTGTGATAAGACACTCTACTCAGGTTTGCAGAAGTCCATGCAAATCCGTATTCATATATATATATTAGAAACTTCTAATCCTGAATTAAGCTAGTAAAGTGTTCCTAGTGGAACAGAAACTAGGAACTCTTCCAGCTCTCACTCAGAGTGCAAAAGATGATGCACGGCAGTGCTGCTCTCCTTTTATGAATTTTTTTTGCCCAGCAAAGGTGGCAGTCTCTCTGCTTGTGCTGGATTTATCGCTAGCTGTGAGTCCATCAGAGAGACTGTGCTGGTAGCTGCTTATGGCACTGTGGTTTCAGGTTTTGATGGACAGTGTACACAGAAGTCTCTTACACCTCATCTTCCAGTCTGGATAAAGTCTCACAGTCAAGCCCAGATGGAATGCGTTTTGTGTCCTCTGAATTAAATTTTAGAGTTTATCTCTAGAAACTTAGGATGATGTGTGATTGACTTCAGGACTTCAATTTCGTTGGAAAGTTCTCCTTGTATATAAGACTCCCTGCATTGGCATAAAGGACATTGACCACCATTAGTTGCTATTTCTTCTAGCATCACTAGTTACACCTTTGCAGCTTCTTCAGCTTACTCTTGGACTCGGTCCACCAAATTCAGGAGCTCATCAGTACATGACATCTGCCTTAAGAAAACATACAGGAAACATTGCTCTGTCAGTTTTTCATTATATAAATGCATCTTTTGGTGATAGCTCAGAAAACCCACATAAAAATTTCAGCCACAGGAATGATCAGAGGGATGGAGCACCTCTCCTATGAAGACAGGCTGAGACAGTTGAGGCTGTTCAGCCTGGAGAAGGGAGGGCTCCAGGGAGACCTCATTGCAGCATTCCAGTACATAAAGGAGGCCTATAAGAGAGCTGGAGAGGGACTTTTTACAAGGGCATGGAGAGATAGAACAAGAAGGAATGACTTTAAACTGAAAGAGGGCAGATTCGCATTAGATATTAGGAAGAAATTATTTACTGTAAGGGTGGTGAGATACTGGAATGGGTTGCCTAGAGAAGTTGTGGATGCCCCATCCCTGGGACTGTTCAAGGCCAGGCTGGATCAGGCTCTGAGCAACTTGGTCTAGTGGGACGTGTCTCTGCCTGCGGCGCGAGGTTTGGAAGTAGAAGATCTTTAAGGTTCCTTCTAAACCAAACCATTCTATGATTCTATGATTCTAATTTATTGTTTCAGAGTTGTATAGTGTTGAAGAAACAAAAGTATGTTTGGCTTGTGATAAATCTTTTGTTATAGTCATCCAGAGCTCATACATTTTTGACTCATGCTACATTTGTTGACATTGTTTCTAGCTTTTAAATAATTTACTTCAGTTTCCAACTATAGCATCATTTGAAGTATATGGTCAAATGAAAATATAAGTATATGCAGTTAGAGCCTGTTAACTGATCAGATTCCTTCAGGAAAGGATAACTTGCATTCTATCACTGCATTTTTTAAGGATAGTATCTGAGTAAGCATTTAGCAGTAGAAAAATGCCACTTTCGTTAGTGCATGGAGTGAAAGGATTTGGGAGGTTTGGTTTATTTTTAGAGGGGTGCAGGCCAGGTGCTGCTGCATATAATGGTTGCCTGGTAACACATCTAGGATTACAAGATAGCGGGGTCATTGATGTAGGCTCATTTCATCAGTAATACAGCAAAGAAAGAAAAAAAACCAAACCCACTCCAACACACTGTTCCTTGGTAAGTTCTGTTTTTCAGTGTTTTGTGAGTAATTCAGTAATGCCAAGCTTTCAGCAATATATACTCTAGAAATGAAAGACCAGAGTAGAGGCTTGTTAGTCATTGCTTTTGTTGTATCAATGAGAAAGCCAGTTTTGCCTTTGGGCTTGGATTAGGTTTATTTTCATTTGCCTTACATGTCCATTTATGAATACACAAGAAGATTTGGATGTTTCTTTGTATGCTCTTCTGCTTTAATAAATATTTGTTGATATTTTGATTGTAATATATTTGGAGCTCATCCTAGGAGTATAATTCATACTGTAAGCAAAAATTATTTAATAAGGTAACTCTTGTATTCAGCTACTACTGCTCATCATTAAGAGTGGCAGAATTAGGTTCTACCTAACTCTAGACTGGTGAAATTTTCTATGCATGTGTATTTAAATCTATATTTAGATGTTCAGTTGCTGAAAAAATACTCCAATTTGCACAGGCATTGAGTACTTACATTAATATTGTTTGTCATGGGCATTTTTGATCCTCAGAATGTCTTGGTTTGGGCAGCATTCAACAATTTTGGCATCAAAATATGTTTGAAATTGTTGGTTAGCAAATACAGTTGTCATTGCCATATCCTTAAGATCACTTTTTTTCTCTCAATGCGTCCTACCGTTCTGCCAAAAACACTTCTCCAGACAAACTGGGAACAGCTACAGAAGTCCCTTTGCAAGTGGTTTTTCAGAGGTACAATGTCTTCCTTTGAAGTCTTTTAACTTTCTCCAAATCTTTTATTTCACTCAGGGACCAGCAACTCATCCTATATCGTGTCTTGTTTGTTGTTAAGTTTCTTTAAAGCTCTGGTGTAAACAGGAACCAATAGTGATTGATGATGAAATACAGTGAGTCTTGAGTTTCTTGTGCAGCAAAATTAATATTCCTGGCTTTTTCGAGTATGGACTCAGCCTGTGACCTCACAGCTGTGATCTGTGCTGAAGCACATCACAATGAATCATAAAGAACCTTGTCAGAGATTTGGGAGGGGAAGGGGGGGCAGGAATTTTTTTTTTTTATCTTCTGGACTCTCTTCATAGGGCACCAAGGGACAATCAAAATGGGGAGTAATACCCTCTAGTGCAACTTAAATAGCCAGAAGCTCAGCCTGCAAAAGACAGGTATTTTGTCCTAGGCACAGGCCTGTTTCCTGATGTATCCTCTTGTTCAATGAATGCTTGTGTCCATCTTTAGTGTTCATAGAATCATTTAGGTTGGAAAAGACCTCCAAGATCATCAAGTTCAACTTTTCACCAAACAGCACCATGTCAATGCTTTGTGAAATGCTTTATTTTGGTTGTATGTTACCCTTTCAACTTTTGCCAAGTTCCCTTATTTTCAAAAGTTTACCAGTAAAAGTACCCTCTGAGAAAATGTGTGCAGCATTTCTCCTGTGTGCTCTCTCTTAAGGTGTTAAAAGAACCGAGGGCTCTTCTAATATATTTGGCTCTTCTGATATATTCTTCTAATATATTCAGATATTGTTGAAGCCTTGTATATTTTTATAGTAAAACCCCTTTGTTGAGCTTGTAGATCAAGACTTGGGGTCTTACAGCTTACCCATACTGAACCCCACTAGTGACCAGCCACCAAGCGGATGTAGCACCGTTCACCAACACTCTCTGGGCCCAGCCATCCAGCCAAGTTTTAACCCAGCAAAGAGTGCAGTTGTCCAAGCTGTGGGCTATCAGCTTTTCCAGGAGAATGCTATAGCAGACAGTATTGAAGGCTTTACTGTAGTCCAGGTAGACCACATCACAGCCTTTCCCTCATCCACTAGATGGGTCACCTGATCATAAAAGGAGATCAGGTTAGTCAGGCAGGATCTTAATTTCCAAAGTCCTTTGAGTCCACTGGAAGATGTTTATATCATCAGTAGTTTGCCACATCTGGTAGGAACACTTTCAACACCATTTATGAAATGTAAATACAGGTTCTTGTGGAAAGGAAAAGGAATAAAATGGGAGAATCACTGATACCCACTATGCCCTAGCACACTAGTCCTTATTCTCTTTCTTCTGTGTAAGTGATGACCTGCATTCTTCTTGAGGAGCAGAACCTCCTTCCACTCATCCTTTCTTCACAAGACAAACCTTGATCTTTACACACCTCTTATGTTTGTGCCATGTTTTGACTTATGAAATTGCAGCTTTTGATAGAAAATATTTTATTGGTATGAATAGGTAAATATAAAAATTCTACCTTCATAATAAAAATGAAGCAATTAAACCATTGCTTCGTCAAGGTATCATCAGTTCATCAGTCCAGGCTTCCTATACCGGAAGCTTTGCATTTCCTAGTGTTGCTAATAAAAAGTCTTTAATTTTTTTAATCTGTTGTTGTTTTTTTTTTTAACCTGCATCCTTTAAGGTGTCATTTCTAATATTGTTTCGTAATTAAAATAGATCAGAGAATCTCTTCCCTGCTTTCTATCTCCACTGAAAATAAAAATAAAAAGGAAGATTTTCTCTTGAGTATTCTGATTCTTTTAATTACTGTCTCAAATTTGATTTAGGTTGTTTGAGGGGTTTTTTTCTGTCGCTGAAAGTAATTTTGCTTGCCAGCAATTAGAGATAGGTGTTGTGCAATAAACACTGGGGGAAACCTCAGCAAAATTGTTTCCATGGTGTTTAGTCAGGCCTGCATAAATGTTGCTTAGTGAGGAAAATAAGACAAGGGTACTCAAGAGCAGCAAAACAGAGGTCACCGGGTTTCAAGCTGCCTGTTCAGCCATACTGGCCACACCTTCCAGCCAGCCTGCTGAGGTGGTGTGCCATGGTGTGGATGCGTTATTTTACCAAAGTGAATTTGTTCAAAATTCTCAGTCTAAAGGCCAGATTATTATAAGATTCTTTTTCCATTTTACTTTGATAGTTATGAAGAATAAAATATGCTGAAAACATGATTTATGAAGGGGTAGATCTACAAAACTCCCTCCTTCAAAGCATACCTTTCTTCTCTTAGCTCACTGCTGGCATGCAAGAGGATTTCATTGTTCCCTGAAAAAGCATCCCTGAGCCTCTTTGGTACTGCTCCAAAGCTGCAGAGTGCCCCAGAAGCTGAAGGCTGGGTACTGGTTGTCCTGGAGCTGCAGCTCAGGGAGTCACAGTTGAAACTCGTGAAATGTGTTGCAATTCCTTAAAGCTAGAAATACTGTTTCTTGCTTCTCCAAGGGAAGAAGGTAAGAGGTAATTACCTTACCTTCTCTCTGCAAGGTAATCTGCATGTCGAACAGGCTCTCATATAAAATTGTGCAAGAACTAAAGAGTTTTGATTTTATTTGGATGAACTTGCAACCTGGCCATTCAAGCTGCCAAAGTGTCATGCAGTCCTGGCTGTCCCCAGGCTATTCTCTGTGTAGCTATGGTTTTATCTATTGCATTACGCTTTGCATTATCAGTCCCTGTTAACTCCATCTCCTGTAGCTACAGTCCTGAATTTCACTGTCAGGCTAGCAAAAAAAACCCTAACCAGTCTGTTATGTATTAAACCAACTTCTGTCTACAAGTGCTTTATTAAATCCATCAAATCTATTTTGGTCTTATTTCTGCCATCAGTTCTGCCACATTTTGTGCCAGCTCCAATAAGCTAAATTATTAAGCCTTGGAGTCTTACTCCGATAATATGGGCACTTTCTGAGCAGTGCAGGACAAGAGGTTAACAGCGGAACGCAGCAGTGGAAAATGAAACACAGAAGGGATGTAGCATAAAGATGTTTTCTAGCCAGTCCTAGCATTATGTATTTACTATATTTTCCATGTCATTTACAGCATCCCCTTCCCAGTTAATTTTGTAATCTTTATCTGAGGACTCAGGCTGATGAGGACTGCTCTTCTGGAAAAGGGGAGGCTATTTTAAGTATTTGAGAATTCAAAGAGAAATAGCAGTTATGGGGAGAGGGAAGACTGGGAAGTTCTCTCAGGGAAAAGGAATGTATTGCATTATACCCTTCTTGCACTATAAAATGACTGTGAAATGAACAAGATTCGGGTAAGCAGCTTTAGTTTAGAGTGATCTCAAAGCTCTACACAACTGCAGCTGGGTTTGTTTTCAGGGGAAGCTTCATTTTCCACTGAAGAATTATATGATGCTAGAAAATAAGAACTAAAGTCTGCATTTGTTCCTTCTATACCAAGATACCATATCATAGCAACAAAGGAGATTTTCATCGCTTTGATGTGCCATTGATGTGCCTTTCCAGCTCCTGACATCCAGGGTAGGGACCCTAACCTCACCTGCCTTCCCCAAGATCTCTTGTATTTGATTGATCCCCCCAATGTGAGGAATATGACCATCTGTATAAAAAAACCTGACCTCATCCTGACCTTTGTGCTTGCTGGGGAAGGAACAAGCAAGAAGGAGTTGAGTGAAATAAAAATTGAGAGGGTTTTTTTAGATGGACAAGTGTGAGGATAAACTAAACTGAAGTGGCTTGGAAGATATTGACTGGTTTTAGGAAGAGAGGTTAAAAAGGAAATCAGCCCAGTATGCATCTCGTTCTCCTCACCCATCCAACCCAGAAACACCTCTTATATCCCCCTCACAGGAGTGGAATTTTCAAGTTGTGACCGGCTCATGTGTGGCCAGGGCATAAACCGAGACCACAATGGTTTATGATACCAGCTCCATGTCAACAACAGCTTTGCTGTTTCTTCTTCTACAGTTCCCACCAGTTAACCAGTTAACCAGTAATTTATTGTTCTTCTTTCCAAGGTTCAGTTCCTGTCCTAATCTAGTGTTTTTCTTTCCAAGGTTCAGTTCCCAACAGTGAAACTATACAATATTTTCCTATGCCACATTGATGAGCACAACCACGGATCAGCTGTGGCAGGGCCTCAGACACAACTCAGGTCTCTGACACATAGACCCTTAGAATGACTATATTTTGAGATAGGCTAACCTAGGGACAGTATTCTTAGTGCAGCAGATGCATCTTGATTTATAATGGGCTTGTGATCTTTTTATTTCTCATACCAGCCTTTTGTAGCCTAGTATTTACTTTCTGATTCTCATCTCTGTTGAGCAGTGATCCTTAGAGCGCTGTGATTAGTAATTTAGAACTGCACCCAGATGAATTGTTGCATTGAATTTCTTATTGTCACCTCACTACACTGCCTGTTTCCCATGTTAGTCCTAGTTTTGCCTGGGTTTGCCTGACCTATATAATTTTGCTGTCTTGCTGTTAAGCACCCTCCCCAGAACACTGCTACAGATACGTAACCGAACAAACCTTATGAGTATATTTGTTGTATCTCAGCAGTCACCTTTTTTAAGCAGTTTCTAGTCCATGGCAACAAATTGCCTCTCACCTTGATCCTTCTGAAGTTCATTATCCATTCAATGTGAGGGATTTTATCAAAGGCAGTTTCAAAATCTAAATAAATAACATCAATTAATTTTCTTTCTCCTATAAAATATTTTCTTGGCTTTTTGAAAGACTGCTAAATAAATAAGAAGACATGAACTTCCTTCTAGCATACTTAATCTCACTGAGCCATATGGTCATGAAGCTTTAGAGGACATACAATTATGGTTATAGTCATCTCCATAAACAATTCACAAAGTACAAATTCATAGAATCACAGAAAGGCTTGGGTTGGAAGGGACCTTAAAGATCATCTAGTTCTAGCCCCCCTGCCATGAGCAGAGATGTCACCCACTAGATCAGGTAGAATTATTCTAAGAAATATATATTTATATATATTTATGAGACACTAACAATGTATTTGAATAAGAATAAATACTTTTGAAAATTTAATGCTTTTTATTCATTTCTCAATAGCAAAAAATGTAGGCATTGAAGAAACGTAAGCTTTCCCTCTGTAAGTCATTTGTGCAGTCATTAAAAGGGATGCCACATGGTGTTATGTTGATCTTCTAGAACAAGATAGCCATATGGAAGAACTCAGTATTACTAATGTTTTCAGTTACATCAATCTTCTTTTGCAGAAAAGTACTTTTAACAGTTAGGTAAGATTTTCTGTGGGACCCCTCAGTTGTTACATGGGTCCCCCATTTTTCTTCATTTATTGGAGAACATGTTAAGGCACACTGGTATATATCAGACACTCTATAGCACGACTCTCTATGCTTTACTGTTGATTTGGTATTAAAGTCCTTTGACATATTTATTCATTTAGAAAAAGTTCCGTTAATTACTATAAACCATGAGTTTGAAAAGTCTTAAAAACTAGCAGAATGGATTGTCAGGCTAAACAAAAATCAAATTGCTAAGTAGCAAATTAAAACATTAGATCACATTTTCCTTCAGTTTACCTCTATAATACTAGGTCATTTTTACAAGGGGTAACAAATGACCATATCCCTTGTTTAACTGGTGTCACCCCAGAATGCTGATCTCTATAGGTCTCTTCTGTATTCCTGTCCAATTACCATTTTCCCCATTTTGAATTGCCAGAACATCTTATTACAAAGAACTCCATCTCATTCTAAGCAATTAATAATTTTTCTGCACATAATTTCCCTTCCTTTCAAATGGGGTAAGCTTTCCCAAGCTTGGAAAAGTCCTGGAGGAACTAGAGTGAAGCACAGTCTTTGAGGGGGTGACTCAACCCGTACTGAGATAAGCATGAAGACAGATAGCGTGCATTGCCTTTGGAAAGCACCTCTCTCCCCACTGACTGCAGAAAGTAAATGAAACATCTACACTGTGTAGTGCTACACATATACCTGAGCCTGGTCTTAAAATCAGAAGCATAGTGTCCACTCTACCCTCACGGATTAGTCGTTCTGGAAAAGCACCAATGTGACTGACCACAGGCTCTCAACTTGCACCTCTGCGTGACACTGCAGTTCAGAACTGCCCAGGGAACTTTCTATGGCAATGCACTGCATTGAGCAGATGACTCACAGAGGCACAGGCAGATGTCAGATGCAGATGGCAAATCCAAGCTTGGAAGCAGCCAGGAATGTGAATGTATTATTTTGTCTTTGACACTACCCTCAGAAACATCAGGGTCTCGCATAGAGGCTGGAGTGATATGGTAATGCTAGAAAGCCTAAAAGGAACCTTCTGGCTTTGAAATTATTAAAACAAGGAATGAAAGAGAGAATAAAATTTCTCTAGCAATTTAAAGATTTTGAGAATTTAACTGATTATAAAGACTTTTCTTTTTTTTTAATTCTCTGGTTTCATTTCTCTCTTATATAACTGAAATCCTTTTCACTTGAATGTGTAGATTTTCTCTGTGTGTATAGAAAGATGATTTAAATCTACTTCCATTTTTTATTCTAAAGGAGATAACCAGATTTTTATGATGGAAAGACACTAGAAGAAAATCTAGTAAAGAACATGACTTTTAGTAAGTTAAGACTGCTACTCGTTTATTAATGTTATTACCTTCATGAATCTCTTGACAGAATTAGGTGCCACAAAAGTGTAAGCTTTTCTAATCTATCCTCATGTGCCATTTTACTCAATTAAAATGTGATTGCCTGGAGCACAGGTTAGATGTTTGCTCAAGCCAATCATAGATACTGGATGTATTCTAAACATGAGTAATGCTTTTAACCAGATGGCTGTACAGATAGCTGTTTTGCAATTTTATTTTTTTTTTAATATTTGCTTCCTGGCTCTTTTATTTATATTTATCATGAGATTCTAGCACCATATGTCCATTTTATATACCTTTTAATTGCTTGGAATTGGTATGCAACATTTTCTTTTTGAATGAGTCCACAAAACAGTAAAATAACCAAATAGTTAAAATTTCTGGGCATTTTCATACTCTTTTATCATAATCTTTTATCTTAATCTTTTATCATCTTTTATAATCTTTTATAATCTTTTATCTTAATCTTTATCATAATCTTTTATCATAGTCTTTTATCATAATCTGTTTAAAATTAATTCTGGTACCTTAATCAACTTATGTTGCATCCTCTGAGAAATTCCAGAGAGATTCTCAGAAAACACAAAGGGGTTGTCCATTCATTGAGCAAAATGTTAATGAAAACTGAGTTCTGCATCTATCTCATTCCTGATTTTAAATATGCCAATCTCATCATTAGATGGCAAAATTAAGTGAGCTTGTTCCTATGTAGAAATATTGTAATTTTCCTTTATAGAGGAAATCTGTGTGAATTAACATTAGATTTTGCAAGTAATTTTGGTGACTGCAAAAATAGGTTCCCAATTTTGGACTGTATTTTGCACTCAGATGTTTAAATTTACTTATGTGAATAATGTAATTTAATTTTTTCAGTTTTATAATTTAAACATACTGCATGCACAGTGTCTCACTAAAGATGTCTATATATAATGGTATTGGCCACAGTCTGTGTACTGAACAAGACTTGCTGAAGCGACCGCCAATAGAAAGAAAAATATTTTTAATGTGTAACCAATTTCTTCAGCAAAAGTTGCAGATTTATTTCGTAACTATTTGTCATTAAATGGCCTGAACTGAACCTAGATGACATTGATTCAGTACATCTTCCTGGATGTTGCATGTGGCAAGTCTTTACATCAGGGAGACTTCTCTGTCTTTGAGTCCTTTGTTCAGTGCCTCATATTCCATGAGCAGAATATTGGCACTCATAGAATCATAGAATCAGCTGGGTTGGAAGGGACCTCCGAGATCACCAAGTCCAACCCTTGATCCAACACCACCATGGTTACTAGACCATGGCACTAAGTGCCACATCCAGTCTCATCTTAAAAACCTCCAGGGATGGAGAATCCACCACTTCCCTGGGCAGCACTCATCCTTGCTCTCATCACCTCCAACCTGCCAGTATGATTATCAGATATATCTAAATTTTTTTCTTTTGTTCAGGCAATTTTCTTTGTGCTGTTTTGAATAAAATTTAAATTGCTTCCCCTTTGGAGGCTAAAGCTCTTAAACTTTTCTCTTAATTTGACGCTATAAAAATAGTACCCACTAAAAAGTCAAAACTGATTGTGCTCATGTAAAAACTGTTAAATCCTTTGAACACAGATAAATAAAGTCTTCAAACTTCTAAAAGACTTTATCGGAAGAGTTTCTTAGAGGAAAAAAACACTCATACCCAGAAAAAACTAATTAATATTGGCAATGGATTCACAGAGGAAACAACATTATTCTCATATAGTCAAATAAACTATACTTTTCTACTCATTAAATCAGAAGCTGTCATCTTGCCAAACAGTATAACAGTATCTGTGGTCCAAATATCAGATTCTAAAAATAAATACAAACAGACTGTGGCACACGTGGTGGACAGTTTGTTCTCAGATTGCCTGTAATGTGATGTGCCTTTCAGCAGAGTGGTGGACTCAGGTCGACCCAGCCTCCAGAGGCTTGGGAGATGGTCACTGGCCCCAGGGGAAGAAAAAGTGTCTGTGGGTGACAGGGACATGGCAAGAAGGCAGGACCTGTAGCCCATGGAGATAGTACTGGAATGAGTAGAGATCTGACTCACCCGTAACTCAACCCCCGCTGTGGCAGAGAAGAACTTTTCAGAGATCAGAGGGAGCTGGCTGTAAATCAAAACCTACTGTGATCACAGCAAGCAAGCAGAGAAGCAAGAACCTGCCTGTGGGTATATGATAGATGGAGCAGATTTGTTTATGTACAGTTTTATTTCTTTTCTGTCTTACTTAGTCACTCTAAGTCTAAACCTTTAAAACATTTATCATTTTGGTTTGTGTTTTAATAAAATCTGGCTTTGAGTTGAGAGAACTTTTTGGTCTTCTGGTCTCCACTATAAGGTAAGGGTTAAGACATACATCTCAGACATTTACCTATCCGTCCTCTCACGCTATTGCACATACATCCTTTGCTTAACACTGTGCAGCATTTGAATTTATCAGAACTGGCTGCAAATTAATACTTACATCATGTGAAATTGCCAGAGTTTCAAAATTTGTGCTGTGTCACTCAAAAGAAACATTGACACTTTCTTTTACATGGCTTCCCATTCTTTTGTTTTCTTTTGTCATTCTAAGCTAAACAACACTTCTTGACATTTTCACTCGGTTCACTGTGATCTTAATTGAAGCCTTTAATTTCATCTTGCTCTAGTTTACTTTCTATTTTGAGATGCCGCACTGACTCCTGAAGAGCTGGTCTTTGTGCCTCCACTCTAACTCAAGTGTAACAGTAAGTTTTTTAAGTGAAACTTAACCATGTCAGTGCTATGTAATGCAGGTCTACAGTAATTATTTAATCACCCAGTGGCAAGGTAAAATATTTGAACCGTTCTGTAGCAGTGAATCTGATGAGAAACTTGTTTAAACATGTCTTAAAATGGCTCTTTGTGGTCCCTTTGCAAACACGTGTTTCTTCTTCCCAACAACCCCCACAGCAACTGTTATCTCCCATGCAGGAATGTCCTGGGAAAGGTGTCCTGAGGTGTCCCATTGGTCCTTTGTTAACCCCTTCCTATTGGCTGTTGACCCTTTACCTGATGGTTTTTTCTGTGTGACCCTGAACTTGTGATTGGTTCCCCTTTGACCCTCCTAAAAGCCTTATAAACCCCTTCCCAACAATAAACGCTCTCTTGCCTCCTCTCCACACCCGGTGTGCTGTCTCTGTGCCTGCCATGGAGCCACGTGGGTGCTGGGGGGAGGGCACCTCTCCCCTCCAGGCTCGGGGCCTGAAAAACCCTGTCGCTGGAGTCCCCTTTCCCCGTCCCTCAAGACGTCGGAATGGTTCTTCAGATGGAGAAGGAACTAGAACTGGGCTCCCCCACGTCGTGGGTGGGGAAAGGGATCCAGACCGTTCCTTTTGGGTTTGGAGTTTGTTATTTGGTTGGTTTTCAGTTTTGAAAAATTCCCAAGCAAGTCTACATATCATTTATAAAAATACTTAGCTTAATTTAGGAAGTTCCAAAGGAAGAAAACCCTCCATTTATTTCATAGTTACTATAATATTTTATCCTGGCACTCTGGGGCACTATTTTGGGGACTGATTTATGTCTTCTCCCATGGGCTGCTCTCCTTAGTCTTAGATCATCCAGAAACTGGGGAAAAATCTCCATGAATTCTAAGAAAGTGATTTTCACTTACTTATCTCCACCTTTAAAGCATTTTCTTTCTTCCCCACTAGCTTTGTATGGTTGTTTCCACTTACCACACAAGTACCCCAAATAAAAGTTCTTGAGAGCTGGGCAGGGTCATCCAAAAAGGCTCCTTGCTACTGTGGGAAAGGCACAAATAATCTTGGGTCATCACATTTTGTTACTTGTTTATTTATTTGTAGGTTGAAATCCTAATTGTGTAGTTGAATTGATTTAAAGTGAGCTAAAGGTCATACTTATTTTGGTCAGGCAGTTGAGATGATTTGTAATTCATGTTTCTCTCATTTTAGCCATACTATGCTAATTTTCTTTTTTTTTTTTTTCATAGTTACAGTGGAATTCTATCATGTCCAAACATATTTTCTAGTTGATTATTTCATGGCTCTTACACCACATTTTCATTTTGTGTGTTTACTGTTTTCCTCAGACACTAATAGTTTCTTTAAGAGTCTACAAGACTCATGCCACTGTTTACTTCCAATTAAAAGGTAAATGAGAAACATCCCATCTCCTCATGCACACACAGAATTATAACTGGGTTGTAATTCTGTGTACCTGTACAGAGACAGACATACATATATAGATCCATCCTAAACCCAGAGCAGAGGATTTCATAACTGTTCCATGGCCATCAGTGAATATTCCGAAACTATTAAATAATGAATTTTTATGCTGGTATTATTTCAAGAAGTCATTATATTTGTAGCATTTTCCATTCTAAGTGTCTACAACTCTATAATCCCTCTATAATTAAATTATTATTTGTGTATAAAATTTTGTGAACACTATTTGCCCACAATAACTCTGCTTAAACCTGGGGAAATGCAGACAAGTAATTAAAAAACCTCTTGTTATAACCCTTTGTTTGAATGCACTGTCAATTTGACTGTAGATTTTTTATGTTATCTTTTGTTTTCACAATATCGAGTTACTATAGATTCCAATTTATTGAATATAAAACTATTTTTTCAGAACCTCTGTTACTGAGATCTCAGATGAAAAATTTTCAGTATTTCTATGGAGAAGAAATTGTATTTTTCAGAATGTGAAGGTCTGGAAACTATTCTAATGCATAAAGTGCCTTTTAGTGGACAGGTACTTCAATTAAAATACAATCTGTCTGCAATGTGACAGGCTTACACTAACTGGATTTCTTGTCTAGTAGTCTAATTTGAAAGCCCAGAGGTAACCACTTAAAACCATAGGAAACAAGGCTCAATTTGACTATGTGACCATGTGCCTTGATCCAGATTAGTTGTTTTATGGTTTCCAAAACCCTAATCAGTTTGTTTAACAGCCACCCTGTAATAAGCACCCAGTAAACAATACTTCTGCCTCAATCTACCTATTTTTATGTTGAAGAAGGTGAGAGTTTTGGAGATACAGAATTAAAACTAAAAAACAGTAAAGCAAATGCACAACTAGATAGGAAATAGCAAACAAATTGTACCCAGATGGGTAGTTTTGATAGCAACTCCTAACTGCTGTCTCTAATTTCAATGCAGAATAACCCTGCAGAACTATACTATTGCTAGTTAGGAACGGTTTTCACAGTTTTACAAGTTTCCTTCATATTTCTTATTTCAAAGAAATAGATCTGTTCCCTTGCAAACAAGTTTGATTTGGGTTGGGTTTTTTTTCTGTTCTTATTCTGATCTAACGCTAAGAATTTTAATATACTTAATCTTCACTTGATTTATTCATCTACTTGATTGGTTAAACAGTGATCACACATATAGGTGTCTCTGGAATGTGCTTGCTTTTTTTTTTTTTTTTTTTGTGAACTTGCAGTCCTGTGTGCTGAATACTTAACAGAAATAGTCATCTTGGTTAGATCTGTATTCAATTACAGGACAGTCGTGTTTCACTTTCCCTATTTGTGTAAGGTGATTTCATCCAGAATGTTATTTGGCTTGTCCATTATCATGCAAAATAATATTTCCAAATAATGTTCTTCCTTTCTTATCTATAATTTGCTTTCTCATGGCCTTTTCTGACTGCTTCAAAATTTCCTTATTCAAACTCCCATGGTCTGACTCTCACTTCAGCATAAGAACAGGACAACCTGGACAATATACCTAAGTATTCTAAGTTCCTGAGGTTGCTGATCCTGGTTTTCTTTCCCCAAACTTGGCTTTCCTCTACCTTCCTCTTTTGCCGTTACTGTCGCAATCTCTTCTTTGGACATCTTGCAGAGCAAGCATCCTGTGAGTAATATGGGGTTTTGTGGTTTTCTAATTCTACTTCTCTTATCCTGTTTCTTATCCTATTTTTTCACCCTGAAAGATTTCCAATAGTACAGCTCTGCCTCTAGCAGCGCAGCTGTCAAGATGTCTAAAGTGTAGAGAAGTTACTTTTTAGCTCTTTACACTTTTAAACGAGACTGTCTTTCTTGTACATCATTGTAGAATTTTTGAAATACAAGAAAACTTTTCCAGCCTCTGGAAATCATTGCACAAAGCAGTAGATGCTACAGGCATCTGCACCATGAGCAGATTGGCTGTGAAAGGCAAGATCTGGGGACACAAAAATGCTAATTGCTACTCATAAATCTCTGTGCTTCAGGAGCTATAATATTAGAAGTTCTTGAACTCCCAGACCTTCTGATAGCTGCAAATAAAGATTTTGGCACTACTTCTATTATCCATTCATAAGAAGGGGCACAAATGAAAATATATGTATATGGGAGCTGTAACTGAAATGTAAAAGTATGAGCATCATTATGGCTGTCTTCCATACTAATTTAAACTGATGCAATCAAATGTATGCAGGGATTATTAAACCAGTCCCAGGCACATTTTGATCTGAGCAAACTAGTACCCTCCTGAGCAGCTCCACAGCACAGGTTGGCCCGTGACAGGCTCCATCCACAACAGACAGCTTGGAGGTGGATATCCCATTTTGGAGGCTGAGAAAAATTATCGGTGTGGGCACAGCCAGACAAAGCCAGCTGGTCTGGGGATTAATGAGTGGACCTTGGTACTAGTATGTTTACTGGTATAGACATAACTATCTTGCCTCCTGAGTGCTTGGGTATGCCTTGCAGAACTTCAGCTAGACAAAATCCCCAGGGAGGGGTGGGGGAGTGGCGTCTGGCAAGCTTACCAACTGCAATTTAACTCTTTCGTGGTAGAAGTGTCTGCAATGGGTATGAGTGGGAAGTGCCTGAAATCCAGGCTTTTTGCACTCTTGCAATCCATAGCAATTAGGATCTGCATGAAAGGGCAGGGAGTGTATATAGAAAGTCCCTGTATTTGGGCAATGAGCACTAGGAATGGAAAAACCTCCACAGCTGGTTCATAAAACATCTGCAGTACTACCCAGAGAGGAAGCTCTTGGGTCAACAGCTGGCTGGTAATAGGCTTAGCCCTGTAAATTTTCTTGCTCCATAAGATTTCTGCTTTCATTTAGAGGAAAAAAAACATTTTATGGACCACTGTAAACATTGATTCAACCAGATTTACTTCTGAACAAAGAAAAGGAGACCGCAAAGATAGCTAAGAAGGTGTGTCATACTGGCTAAGTATACAAGCCAAAAGGGGAAGCACTATTGTTTTAAGGGGTGTTCTACATGGTTATTTCACCTCTGCAGCACTTGGCATTTGTGCAGAACAGGATTTGCCTTCAGTTAAGCAAAACAGACCTTGTGGTCTTGATCATCCATCGTCCTTCCTTTCTTGTATCCTTGGAAATACATATAAAATGCTGCTGATTAGTTTGGATCGCCTGCTTCTTTCCTGTACAACAGCAAGAAGCATAAGGAAAATAAAGTTATTAATGAGTAATAGGTTTACTGTTCAGGAAAGACAAGATTAAACTGGTGGGACTGAGGATCACTGTGGCAGTAACCAGCAGTGAAATAAAGGTTATATCAATGGATTAAGGAGAAGTATCTAGTTTCTGCAGTAAATAAAGTCACCTGTTGGAACAATAGAAAACAAAATTATAACAGGTAGTGATCCTCCAATAGCCTGATGTGATGCAGCCATATGAATAGAAAACATTCTCATGGACAGGGAAGTACTAAACAGTACTTTAGCAAGAGCTTACATGAAGTGTAGTGCACAATTATAGCTGCTTACACAAGAGAATTAAATATGCTGAAAAGTAGAGAAAGCATCTAAGATACTTAGGGAAAAGAAAGTTTTTCAAATGATCAGAGGGATGCAGCACCTTCCTGTGAGATAGTTGGGGTTGTTCAGCCTGGACAAAAGAAAGCTCTTGGGAGACCTTATATGAGAGCCTTTCAATACTTAGAGGGGGCTTATAAGAAGAGACTTTTTACCAGGGTCAGTAGCAATAGGACAAGGGGGAATGGTTTTAAATGAAAAGAGGAGAGATTTAGGTTAGGTGTTAGGGAAGAAATTCTTTACTATCAGGGTGGTGAGGCACTGGAACAGGTTGCCCAGAGAAGTTGTAGATGCCCCATCCCTGGAAGTGTTCAAGGCCAGGCTGGATGGGCCTTAGAGGAACCTGATGTTGCTCTAAAAAGATGTCTCTGGCCATGGCAGGGGGGGTGGACTAAATGACCTTTAAAGTTCCTTTTCAACCCACACCATTCTATGAATCTGTCTTCAGTGAGGAACTTGGCTTTCACAACCTAACAAAATGTTGCATGTCTATAATACTTGTATTAATACACCAGAGAAAAGTTATTTGAACTAATAGCCACTGCTGGCACAAGAAAAAATGGGTATAAAGAGGCCATTAATAAATTTATCCTGAAAAGAAGGTTTATAAGCATCAAAGCAGCACCATTTTGGAACAGCTTTTCTAACTGCATCACAAAATTTAATTTGGTTAAGCAGCACAATCACAACATGGATTAAACTATATGATTGACCAAAATTGCAGAACTCCTATGCTTTCCTAAGGCCTATATTACGAGAAGGAAATATTTTACATGTTTTGGGTAATAAAGGTGTAGATCCTATATTTCTATATAAGATTATGAGTTCAGTACACACATTTGCTGTTGCTGACTTTTCCTTGCTTCACTTAATGTTTATTTTGGGGTGATGTTGATTAATAAGACTTTATGAACTTGATTATATCTAGTTTTGCTACTGTTTAGGTACTTAACTACATCTCCATCACTAAATATACATTAATTCTATTAGATTTTTCCAATATATTGTTAATCTTGTAGTTATAGTATCACATTTCAGCTTGGCGTGCTGATGTGTGATGTCCATTCCCCTCTCCTGTTCGGGTTTTACTTTTTGCTGTAGTTACTGACCATAGCTCCACTCATATCATTTATGTAGGTTAAATTCTTAGTGACCCTAAATCTGTTATCATACACACCTTATTGTTTTTATATTGTGAGATGCCATGGTTCCCAACTTGTTATGAGGGAGACTTCCAAAGAAATTAAGATAGCTTGTCTGTGTGACAGTCTGGACTTGCAGAATACCTCCTTGCATTGTTGTATTTGTTAAATCCACCTTAACAGTAACTCAGCAAGGTCTTGTATGTGCTGTAACACAGTCTATCTTAATATTTATTATTTAATCTATCAAAACATTTGGCTCTCTCCACACACGGGGGAACAATTAAAAGTCCTGAAAAACTATACAAAATTTCTCATGTAATTAGATGTTTCAGGGTACGTTATTAAGGCCATCTGTTCTCCTGGATGACTGAGTATGACTGAGAAATGAGATGTTTCCTTTTCTACTTGAGGTTCCGTCTGTCTTGATTCTATATTTGATTAACACTGTATGGGGGTGGGGGCTTAATTTATTTGTAATGATCTTAACCTGTATAACTGGTTAAGTATGATTAAGGTAGGATGTTGAACTGTTTAGCATTTGAGATGCCCTTTATTGTTTCAGTGTAAATAACTCACTTGAACATTTTTCTAGGAGAATCTCTATTGCTTCTCTGTTGTTTACATTCCCCCACCACCTGCTTTTTTCCTTTTCTACCAGTGATCCAATTTTGCCGTGGAATAAATGGTTACAACTAGAGAAAAATCGCTGCCATGTCATGCTTTTTGAATTTGGCTAGTAAAGCCAAGCAGATCTGAGCAGTGCAGCAAAACATATGCTGTAAACTTATGAGAACTGGCTTGTTTTCCCCTCTGTAACATCTGTGCAGTCCAACCAAAGGCAACTTAGAATATGCCAGAGTGCTGCACAATGTGGAGGTACCCAAATTAACTTTTAATTTAGGTATTTCTGCTGTTCTGCCAGCCGTGATGTGCCAATACCATTAAGAGGAGAATTCAGTCCCTTTTTATTCGAGCAGCTGGTTGTCTGCACTTTTCCCTCTAAGTGCCTCTAAATCCTAACAGAGCAATGACACGCAGCAATACTTTCGTTTAACATTTCTAACAAGTGATTGCTTTAGCTAGATTTTGCATTAGCACACACACATTTAAAAGTTAAACCTGGCTCTGAATTATGCTTCCACTTCTTTATATAAATTTTTGCAAATAAGATCAAAGATCTCTTCTGCTCTGCATATAGAAAAGTATTTACAAATCTGTGCTAAACCAAGACATCTGGTCATTGTGTTTTGGTTACTGCACTGTGTTTTGTTATATCTATTGTGTTGTCTTTGATATTTCATCCACTTTATGTACAGCAGCAAGTACAGTTATAGAAATATTCAAAAAACACATTTATTCATCCATTCACTCAAATGCAATATTGTTTGAAAAATTAAACATGAGATATGAGTTTATAATACATTGTTGCTGCACAATTAGCACTGTTAATGTCATTGGTCTGGCATCACCCTTAGGCATGTAAACCCTGGCACTTGCCCAGACTGCATGGCTTCCTGTTGGTTTTAGGAATGCTTATCAAAATCCATAAACAGTTTAAAAATAGTATTGGAAGATAATTGTAGGCATTTAGAATAGCACATAGCTAGTTATCAAGGAGTGAGTTAGTTAACTTTCACTCTCTTTAGTGTCAGCACAGAATAACAGGAACTTCCAACTTGCAATTATTTTTCCTAACTTGGGGAAGGTATGTAATTAGGTAGCTCATTTGGAGCGAGATATATCACCTAGGAGCCCACATTCCTCATCACTTTAAAGAGCTCAACCTTGACTTCTCTTTTAATCCCCTGAAGTTAACTTCATCCCTCCCCAATGTATGTTTCCCTGGCCTGCAATGAGATGAAGTCAGCATTTTTCAGCTATTTGTAGCTGACTCTAGAGACATTCTTTGTCCCTCTTGAGCAGAAAGGGCATGCATCTTTCTACAAAGGAAACATAAGTGCTGCTACTGTGGCCATGAAGCTACAGATGTACCATGATGTACACCATTGTGAACACAATTCATACAGTCATCTGGAATTTATGATCTACTGTGAAAGAGATGTGGACTTTTTTGTGTAATTGGAAAGAGAATTTAAATTCCTTTTTAAGGAATTCTTCTTGAAATAGTACAATTTTTTATTATTATTTAAAGTGAGAGAAGTTGCTTAAAGAACATCACAATAGCTATTAAAATTTTGACAGATGTTCTGCTCCAGTGAAATGTGCAACTGTTAATTTTAACCCAAGTAACATAGAGATAGGTTGAGCATGTCAGAACTTTTTGTTACAATACTTTTGTAGACTAAAGTATGTCTTCATATTTTTTCCCTTCAGGAATTACACAATGTCATAGTTGTAATAATTCCATAATCAGAAAACTGAAAAAATGAACTTTGATGGATTTTTTTTTTCCAGAATGCCTCTTTCATAAGAGAACTGCATAAGAGATCTGGAAGCACCAAGATTTGGTGAGAAATTAAATCATTCAAGAAGTGGAATTTTCATCCTTATAGGAGCTCTACTTAAAGAGTCATCTCACAAAGGTGTTTTCATCTTGGGAATGGTCATGTCAGCTCTCTGCTCCCTTGACAATAATAATGTACATCAGTTCTCACAGATGGTATAAGTCACTGCAGATTATATCATTACTGGATAGTAAAAATACTGTGTTTATAGATGTCTTTACATCATTTTCTATATATTTTAAGACCTGTATTGTCCAGGTGCTACAGTAGTAGGTTTGTTTTCTCAGAATTTAATAATCATTAGAAATTCTTAGCATGTACGTTATAATTTTTTGTTATAATTTTCATGTGTCATAAAAATACACATTCTGCTACAGGGAACTAAAAAAAAGATATGCACATGAAAGTCAAGGTTTGAAATATATATATATATTTTATTTTTTTTCTCCTGTTATACTATGAGCAGGATATAGAAAGGTGAGTTTTCTGGCCCTTTTGGCTTTTCTAGGCCCTGGCAAAAATATCTGGGCTTCTCAGGCTCCTCCCCTGTCTCAGCAAACTTGTTTATAAATACCTACAAGGGACATGTTTTCTTATAATTGAGACAGTAAAGTCTCTGCTGTTCAGTGGTGAGTGTAATTTTCCATTCCAGTACTTCACCTGGAGACACAGCAGATCCTTTGTCTCTCAGCATCTAAATTAAGATGGGGGTTTTATCTTATGTAAAAATTCCTTTGTGATATCTGCTGTTTTCCGTGCTACAGAGAAGGTTACAGGAGATCACTACAGCCTGATCTGGCTGCAAGGACCTGTGAAAAGTTCAAAGCTGTTATCAGTGACTATCCTGTCCATGGGATTCATCCTCCTGCCCCTTGCCAAGAAGAGGGAATTGCACGTGAAGTCATTTGTCCTCCATCTGGCAGATCCTTGAAGCTTGTATCCCACCTGTCTCAGCCTGTGGAGCCCTGGAGAGCCTGGGTGACTGGTGCCTGGTGCATTTCCCCAGGGGATGGATTGGGGCTGAAGCTGCAGTAGGCACAAAAGAGGTGCACCTGCTTTGGGGAGCTGTTGTCCAAAAGATACTTGTGGAGCTTCTTCAGTGGGGTTAGTAGATTTTTGTTTATTAAATCTTGTTTTTGTAGAGGAACAAACAAGAATGGATATGTGAAAGCTCTCCTGTTAGGCAGAATATTATAGACTCTGTGTTCAAGCTGTACTTTAATTAAGGGTATCAAAAATAGAAAAATTGTCAAACAGACTGAACATTGGGGATGTTTTAACAGGCAGAAAGAAGGATGAGTGAGAGCTTAGCAAACTAATATAGGCTTGGAAAATAAGATTTGATGACCTTTTAATCACTGCTTTCTCAGTATGTAGAGGAAGATCATTTATTTTCCCAGTACTTCAGTTTCTTTCTGTACAGTGGGAATAATAAAACTGCTTGAAATAAGCCTTGCAGGGAGAAATGTTAAATATTGGCAAGTGCTTACAAGTTTTGATCAAAGAATCACACTAGCTATTTACTTTGGGCAAGTAAATGCTATGTGTGGATATGGAATTTCAAAGTAAAATAGGTCATTAAATCATGATATGGTAAGGCATTCCTCTTAAAGTCATGAGCTAAAGAAAAACAACTGAACATTAAAGAGCCTTTGACAATCTTCAGAGGAAAAGACAAGTTATCACCTTTAAATATGAAATTACAGATAAATATTGATTTTGGAACATTTAGGTTGTCCCCCCAAGTTCCTTAAAATGATCATCTCACTCCATGAGGATCAGCACGGCCAAGTCAGATATGGCAACACACTTTCTGAGCCCTTTTTAATTAAGAATGGTGTGAAACAAGGCTGAGTTCTCTCTCCTACCCTATTCACAGTCTTCTTTAGCATGATCCTCCAAAGGGCCACGGCAGATCTCAATGATCAGGACGGTATCTACATTCAATACCGTACTGATGGAAGTCTATTCAATCTAAGGTGACTGAAGGCCCACACCAAGACCTTAAACCATCTTGTCCGGGAGCTGCTTTATGCTGATGACGCCGCCCTTTTTGCCCACACAGAAGCAGCTCTGCAGCGTTTAACATCGTGCTTTGCAGATGCTGCTGAGCTCTTTGGGCTGGAAGTCAGCTTAAAGAAGACAGAGGTCCTCCATCAACCTGCACCTCAGGAAGTCCCCCATCATCCCCACATCACCATTGGCCAATCAGAGCTCAAATCAGTCCAACAGTTTAATTACCTTGGTAGCCTCATCTCCTCAGATGGTAAGATTGATGGAGAGATAGACAACAGGTTAGCAAAGGCATACAGTGCTTTTGGAAAACTCCACAAAAGAGTATGGCGTAATAAACACTTGAAGAAAAGCACCAAGATCAGTGTTTACAAAGCCATAGTGTTGTCTACTCTCTTATACAGATCTGAATCATGGGTCATCTACCGCCACCACCTGCGTCTCCTAGAACGCTTCCATCAACGCTGCCTCCGTACAATCCTAAACATCCACTGGTCAGATTATGTGACCAACACATCTGTTCTAGAGCAAGCAGCTATCACAAGTATAGAAGCCATGTTACTGAGAACACAGCTGCACTGGGCAGGGCACGTCTCCAGGATGAAGGACCACCGCCTCCCTAAGATCTTGCTTTATGGTGAACTTGCCACTGGCTGCCGCAAGAGAGGAGCCCAGAAGAAAAGATACAAGGACTCCCTGAAACAACATCTCAACCTTGGCCATATTGATCACCATAACTGGTCTACTCTGGCCTCCAATCGGGAGGCCTGGAGACACACCATCTATAACGCAGCTGTCTCCTTTGAGAACGCACGCAGGATCACTCTCGAGGAAAAAAGGCAACGCAGAAAGAACCGTGTATTGCAGAATACACCATCTAAGGAGTCTTTCTGCTGTGCCTTTTGCAATCGGATTTGTCTGTCACGTATTGGCCTCATAAGCCACCAGCGTGCCTGCAGCAAATGTGGATAGAGCCTTCCCAAATCTTCGTTCGCGAAGCCTAGCCATGATGACAGATAAATATATTTTCCTTCCTTAACCCCCCCGTAATTCCAATTAGGGATTTTACTTCTCACATCCCTCCCAAACTGTGGCACAATGCCACTATGCATTACTGAACAGCTGCCTTACTTGACCCCAGAAGTGACCACTTCTTGGCAGTGGATGAAGAGTCACACAGGTTCCTTGAGTACTTCACTGAGATATTGTGACTAGATTAATGCTCAAGAAGTGTTGTGAGATACTTGGATTAAAAGCATTATGTAAGGCCAAATTAATTATGAGTATTAATACAATCTTGATCTAAAGAGTAATTTGAATAAGGGATAAAGTAATTACAAGATCTTTTTGAGTCACGTACAGCATGATTTGCTTCTCCATATAAAATATCTCCCACATCATTTAGAATGTTTTTGTGGAGCAGAGCAGGGCAGTGCCACTCAGAAGTGACACAAATATATGCTGCCAGATGTGAGTCATCACTGAACTCCAGCACTTGTTTCTTTGTTCACATTTCAAGCACAAGACAACCTGTTCCCTACAACAGAGTTGCCAGCAGATGCCTTGATGGAACATGTAATCAGGAGGCTGCCAAACAAGGAGGGGTGTTTGATTTTGTTCTGAAATTTCGGGAATTATCTTCATTTCCTGTGAACACCTGTGGTTACATGGCACAACCATCCTTGTCCTTGGGTGAAATCCTGGCATTTCTGAAATAAAAGAAATCCAAGAAATGTCCTGTTTGCCTTCAGTGGAACCAGGATTTCCATCATGTACATGTTTCAGTGCCATCTTCTTTCAGGTAAGGAAACACAGAAATGCTGGAAATTACATGAATTTGGTAGTCATATGTAGTTAATTTCCCTACAAAAGTAGAAAAATAAGACTGAACCTTACTGACTGGTCTCCAAATCTGTCTTGACAGTTGGGTGGACCACATGGGTTTCCACTGCAGCTTTTTGCATGGCAAGCTTTTGTGAATACCTAGAAAGTTTGGTATCAATTTGACTTTAATGAAATCTGAACACATGGAGATCAGATTTGTAAGTCTAAGCCTTGTATATTGCTATGTTAGATTCTTTTGATTAACTACATGTATCCAGAGTATATTTAAGGCATCTGTTCTAGGATGAACTGAGTTGCTCCCTAGATCTGCATTGACTCTAATTGACTTCAGCTAGTCACATGAATTTTATAATTTTATACTTATTTTTGTAAGTACTTTAGGATTTTAATAAAATGGGACTGGAATATTGAATTAATTAATGTTACTGAGTTAGTTACCACAGAAACGTGAACAGATAATTGAATTTTAACTTTAGAAGCAGCATATCTCTGCAAACTTCTCACCACCAAATGAAATATTTGAATTGAATAGCCATTTTCTTTCCAGATATTGGACAAATAACTCTAATGACTATTCACACAAACACCACTTATAAGGCCAGAATTCCACATGCAGACTTCCTTTTCATGTAAAATTTGAGGCAACTGTCTAAAGCCAAGCATACAAATGGCATTCTGAACATTTAGTTCTAGTCCATTTATTTTTGTTTACTTCTGTGCTTCATTATAATGAGATACACACTTTTGTGTATCAGGGATTATAATTACTCATGTCCATAGAGCAGCTCACTGGAGAGTGTAATTATTGCTCACATGTTGGCTCAAGGCAAGAATTAGACTCGAAAGTCTGACATGGTCATGACTCGTACATTTTAATTTGTTCACCTCCTGGTAGCACCTAACAGATCACCTATGCCTGTCCTAATTTTTCAGCACAAAGAGATTAAACTCCTGTCTCTGTATCCTTTTTTGGGAGGGAGATAGTCATACCTGAGAATGGAGTTGGCCTTACTCACAAAGACAGAGCTAACGCAGGGACGGGGCTGGCACACAGGGCAGCTGGCCATGTGTGCGGCACTGCCAACATCATAGACATGTCCGAGGAAGACATGTCTATGGAAGACACTGGACCCTTACTCACCTGAGGAACAGGAGCAGGCAAAGGCTGCTCCAGCTCCATTGCTGTTACGCTGGCCTCTGCACTGCTGACACTTCTGGTCTCTTATGTTTTCTGTCTGGTGCACCATTAAATTTCCTGAGAACTCTCACACTTCAGTAGAACAAAAACCTCCAGGATTTAACACTGTGTATTGGGTAAGGCATTGTGGTTTGGCTACATGTTGGCTAAACCAAACAAGTTATGCCCTATTAAGCAACAAAAAACTTCAAATGTCCCTTCTTTGCCTATTACCAGTAAATCCTGGGTCTCAATCGTTGAAAAATATCTGGTACTCAGGCTTTTCTGGGCTGGCTTATTCTGAGTTTCTGTGAAGACCCCTCCACAGCATGGAGCCATGACCATCTCCTCAGAGCTATATTGCAGGGCATGTATGCATGAGCTTATTGTGGGAATTACAGACAGAGCTATAATGCTATGGTTGGCCAAGATTTCTCCATAAGGCCTTGGTAAGGTAGGTGAGCCTACACAGAGATGGCCATCCTGCTCTCCATGCTATGACCGAGGGAACAGAGGAACCATTTTTTCCTCTATACTCATACAACTAATTACAAAACAATAATAGTCTTTCAGAAAATTGCCTCCATTACAGCAATGTTGGAAGTGGTAAGACGAGACCAAGTGCGCTAGTTGTAAATATGTTTATGTATGTTTATGTAAATAATTATGTTTTAATATCTTTTAATAATAAATGCTCACAAACAAGCACAAATTAAGTTAATTCTGCATATTTTAATTCATTTTACTTTTTTATAAGACTAATGTCTTTCTATATGATTTTAAGTGGTTTTACAAAATCGCTTCAAAAGAGATGATTCTACAGAGTTTGCATACACTTGATATATATCTTTGGAATTATTTGTTCTTGTGCATGCTTTTAGTTACAGAATAAAGACTGCCTAAACTTTTATTGAGATAATTTAAGTAATTTCCTTATAACAAACTGAATGAAAAACACATCATTAAAAAAAAGATTTAAAGACAAGAAAAATGCCATTTCATGAGAGCACAACTCTTGAATGATTACTTCATCTCCAACAGTGAATTCTTAGTTATTTAATGAAATCCTGGTTATTCCATATGTGTCAGGAGTTTTCAGTGAGACAAAATGAACCTTGGTCCTAATGTATGCTCTGGGAGTGAGAGGCACTGGGCAAATATTATAGCAGGTCATTTTAAACTTAATTTGCTCAGTTGTCTTTGAAGGTATCTTGGGTGCTGATAACAGCAATTTCTGATTGTCTGTCAGGCAGTGCATGTATGCAGGAAAAAATGTGTCACTGTCCTTTCCCTCCTCACCCACCGGTTATGGATCTTTCCTGCTGATACACAATCCATCTCCCCAGCTCTTTCATTAACTGTGACTCAGCTGCATACCTTCACCCCCTCCTCCCCCCCCCCCCCATGTTGAAAGTGCACATCCTTCCCTGCTCTGACATCTTGGCACAGGGATTGGTGTCAGGGCAGTCTGGGGTGCTGCTGCAGTGCACAGCAGTGAGCCACCCCCGTCCACCACCTGCTCCTTCCGTGCGGATGCTCAGGCCAGCACCACAGCTGCTGCTGCTCTGAGGTACCACCACATGTTGGCTGCACCTGAACCCCAGCCCGGCAAGGTCTGCAGGAATGCATCAGGCCACCGAGGCTGCAATTCCTCTCACCTAACCTCAGCTTTCTAAAGGTTAGAAATATAGATACTGGTCTATTCCCTTTCCAGCTAATGGAAGGAGACAGGAACAGCTGGCCAAGATTTCTCCAGGTGGACGTCACCACTCTCCAAAGGTGTCTGTCCTGCACCTACAGGGACATCAGTTGGCTAACACTAACTGCATGTGGCATTGCCAGGTCTCAGGAGTTTGCAGAGGCAGAGCTTGACCTTAATGTGCACCAAAATGATTTTAGCATTAACAGAACCTTTTTTGGCAAGCAAGTTGCTCTACATAAGGAAAGATCTGCACATGGTCCTCCCAGCATCTGGTACTAATATTCTTTTGCAGATTATAAGATGCAAGAGCAATACAAACAAAAAGTGTTCTCAGTGATGAAGAAACATCATTAGAAGTTAATGAAATAAATTTCTAAACCATTTAAAACTGGTTTGCCAATAGGCCAACCCCAGACTGAGTTAACTCAAAAGGACTATAAATACTGATTTTTGAAAATTAATAAAATAAAGGAAACCACACTAACATTACCTGAGCAAAATTAAAGGTGGAAACAAGAAAAGCAGAAGGAGATTATGTACATTTCTCAAAGATAATTGCTGGAAGTATATTTACGTCTGTAAGTACAAAGGGGAAATTGAAATTTATAGTATTTATGTCTCAGCACATTTAAAGTAATATTTCATAAGTAATTCCAATGAGTATAGATCCACTTAAAAGCCATATAGCATAGAAGAACAGTGGTCTCATTACATGAAGTACTTTACAATAAATAAGTGAGCCACTGACTAAATTGTTCTCGTTCATAAACTGCACAGAAGAAAATAAGGGCAATCAGTGGGACAAGAAACATCTGTTGATGTTCAAGATGAAGTTCTCGTTTAGTGCTAAATTAAACTTTCTCAAACTTTTTTTCTCATGTCACTATTCTTTGATTCTTTATGTTAAGAGTCAAATCTTTGTTGGCAAAGTCTCACTGGGATTTGCTTGATCTTGCAAAATGCAGTTTCCAGCTCAGCAAACTTATACCAGACATACACAACCCTAAGCAGACCAATAGTTCCATGTTTAAGAGTAAAGGTTTTCAGCACATTGCAAAACTCATCCTTAGTTGTTTCTGTTCCAGTAACGTTTCTGCATTTTACTGTAGAAAGTTTTTGCTAGCTGATACAAAATTCCTTTCTTACACTTTGTTCATCCCAGAAGATGCAAAACAAATTGTCTGAATGTGATTGTGTATATACACACACACATACAAATCCACACTCATGCTCTAATGCATACAACACATCAGCCAGACTCCTAATATCTACACCCAAAATTAAAAAGAGGGACTGACTGACACCAGAGTATGTAAATATCCACACTGAACTCAAAAGATGAGGATATTTTTTTAAATGTTCCCCTCGCTGTGACCACCAACATAGCTGACCGAGCTCTCCTACTATAATTAATTAATTTTTTAATTGCTGTAGGTGAAAGGTATATTTAAATCAAAGCCATGGAGGCATGAAGTTCCATAGTCATGTACCATTTCAGTAAACAGCCAGCTTCGTCAGTTTAGATTTAATTTACTCATGAGGAAAATATCAAAGAATCTGGAGATTTTATTTATAAAATCTATGTATAAAACTTTTGAGATAAATGACAAAAAAATCAAGGTACAAAAATATTACTGATTGATAAAAGCCATTGAAATATCCGAAACTCCAAAAATTCTTAGAAGACCGGATTACTTCTAAAAGACTCTTTGCTCAATGAACTAACTTAGCAGTGTTCAATAAAGCTGAAAAGCTACTAAGCTAAGTTAATAATAAGCTCAGTGAATAAAATTAATAACTGTCAGAAACTATCTGCTGTTTTGTTAGTCGGCTTCTTCACAACCAGTCGTAACCAATAGCCCTGGTGTCAGATTGGGAAAACTCTTGGCTGTAGATAGGTGCTTAGAGGAGAAATTTCAATATCAAAATAACAAATGGTTTCCATGTAGATTTAAATTTTCATTTTGTTTCCTCAAATTATATAAGGAGATGGAATTTTATTCCTCATATACCGATCAGGAGCTAAGAAAATTTAGCAACAACAGTCTGGATAGATGATTACACATACTATATTGAGTATTGCAATAGGATGTGGCATGCTGTGTATTGAAAATGACATAAGTAATTAAATCCTTTAATGTTAAATCCCTTATGTTAATCCCTTTAATCCCTTTAATGTTAATCCCTTAAGTAACTTATGCAATTTACTGGACAGTCCACAAGTCAGTGTTTCAAGATAAATATTATATTGTTATGGGTCGTTGAAAAATTTCAATGGTCAGTTCCCTTCTTTTTCTACTACCTTATTTTGTGGTTGTCATTAGTGATATTACTTAAGCCTTTATTGAACTTCCATTTGCCTGTTTTCACTGTGTACATATATTTCTATTCCCAGCAGCCCAGCACCCACAAAATAATATGAATACTGTTCTCTTTAAAATGTAGTGTCATTATGAATACTTTCTCAAGCACACAAAAATTGCTTGGATTCAGAGGCCAGTAAATATGGAGTCAAGCCAGTCTCAGGCGCTATTATCAAAAATTTCTCATTTTTCTACTTAGGTTTGTACATACATAGAGGTATATGATTGTGTTGTTCATAAAGAGTACTGGGATCACAGCCTGACTTTTTAATTTCTGCTGGTTTTATAACAGCATACACTTCACTTCCTCATCTTAGAAAAATAAGAAAGTAAAAGAAATAGAATTGTATTTTCTGTTCATCATCGTTCAGTGTACAAAGTGCTACTCTGATATATTTGAAGTTCTACCTGAAAATTTAGCACTGAATGGTTATTGAAATATTGAAATAACCACAATAACCACACAGAACACAAAAGAGAATTCTATTAACTCAATTATAATGGAAAGACAGGTGTCAAGCACCAAAAAATCCCACAAATTATTAATTATTCCTTTAACATCATCCTGTTCTATCAGGTAGCTGTTAGAGTAAATTATCTCCTTATCAGAGGAAATACCAAGCCAAATGCTATTACTCTACCTTCTGATTCTAAAATGTCAAAATGTTTTATTCCAATAACTTATCTGAAGTTTTATTTTTCATTATGCTTCTTTGTATGTCTTAAGAGATTTATTTTCATGAAACCAATGGAAAAAAAAGAGGACAGCAGGAATAAAAGCTTGAAGTCAAGGCAAAAATAAACTATCTATAGTCATGCATCCCTCTGTAAAAATGCCAGATATCCTTGACACCAGGAAAATTGACTGCTTTGTGTGACAAAAAGGATATAGAGGAGGCACTAGCTCACTCGCAAACTGTATGGGCTTTCATTGGTGATATCCAGTCTTCTCAGGTCAGTGCAGCAGGAAGTCCAGCTGGACAGAAGCTGCAGTTCCAGCTGCAGATCCACATCTCTGTGTCCTCTGACCTGGTCACTTTTGTCACTGAAACCTTCAAGGATGTGATCAGCATGATGTAACTTGTTCTGCTTGTTTGGAGAGGTAGGACAGGAACAGCATGTCCTACCTGAGGCTGGTGCAAATAGTATTTGTCTCTTTTTTTATATCATGATTCCCTTTCATCACCCACTGATTCAAAGAATGCAATTAGACTAACCCTAAATATGAAATCACTCCATATTACATCTACGAACAGAGGATGGACGTTTTTCAGGTGTACATTCCTCTTATTAATAATATCAATAAGCAAAATCGGTTGTCTTCTTAGGTAGGTTGGGGAATACAAGCAACTGTTCATTATCTCATTTACACAAGTACTCTTTACTCAATAGGCACATATTCTTTTATCCTCACCGCACAAACAAGACAAGATTGATGGAGCTCAAAAGAAACAGAGACACACCCAGAGGGACTGCAGATATTTACCTGATACAATTTACCTGATTTTCTTAAGCTACTTGCTCACTTGAATTCAAACCCATTCATAATAAAGAATAAGCAATTCACCAAACTTTGAGATTTAGACATCAAAACAAGTCCATTTTATCTAAGTAAGCTGAAAGGAAAATTTCACAGTCTGTGGCACTTTAAAAGATAGAAATCCTCCTTTCCTTTGCCCTCCCCCAGACGCTTACACCTTGTCTCCAGGAACGCATTACAGGAGAAAGAAACTTGTCAATTATCAAAACTTTTATCACTAAGATTGGGATTAGATAGAGAATAGAAAAATGTTTCAAAATTAATGCGGTAAAGAAGTATGGGAGTAATAAAAGAAGCCTTATGCTTCATTTTAATATTTCCTCATTTTTGTTATTGGTTTGCAATATCAGCATCCTATTAGAGTCTAAGCTAAAAATAAGACTTCAGGATAATGGATCTTCCTTTAGGCACCAGTTTTTGAAGAGAAAGGGACAATTTAATATTCTAAAGTCAGTGGAAGTGTGTGGGCACTAAGGAAGAGGGGCTTATCTGTAGATTTACTGTGAAACAATTACGCTCCTGTAAGCTCTAAATCCCTCTCCTACTCACAATTAAAGGCATAGATAACTTTCTAATGTACAGCAGCTGACAGATCAGATGATGGAAAGCCAATATCTATCATCCTCTGTTTACTTCTTACTTTGTATGGGGAAAATCAGCCATATGAAGAATCCATCTGGGATAAAAAGAGCTTGGCTAGCAGTGCATAGTATGAAACTGTTTCATCCATCAACTCTCTCCAGAAAGACAGGATTGGATGTTTCATTTGCAGGGCAGAAGAGGAGACACTAAAGGAGGAAGCAATCAGTTCAATAACAAAGGGAAGACTCCTTTCAAGCGGAATTTCAAGCTGCTGAATATCTTTCTGAAAGGCTCTGCATAGCTCCTTAATGGTTCTTTTGTTTGTCTTCAGAAAGGCAATTGCCAGAAAACTTAATTTCAACTTGCAAGCTTTCATTCATAGAGAGAGCAGTGCCAAAGAAAAGGGAGTGAGAGATTAACAGGTACAGTGAATCCAGTGGTGAAGACTTCCTTCAGAGTTTGCATATAGAAACTATAGAAACAGCCTATAGAAAACTCCAACCAGACCTGGCAGAATCTTTAGCACTTCAGGAACCTCAAAATTTGACCTGCTGTGTTTAGCTGTAAAGCTCTTCCATCCAGCTTTTAAACAGTTAAAATATTTCTTTGTACATCTAAATCTCATTTATTTCACTAGTAAAATTAATCCAATTCACCAACAAAGCTTGCTTTTAATGCACATTACTGTTGTCTTCTGGCACAGAAAAGTCCTGCTGAATCTAAAGCATCCTATGACTCTCCTAAAATTCTTTGGAAGCAGAGAGACTTGCCCACTGTAGAAGTGGGAATTTCCTAAAGAATCAAACTGTATGGCACCTGGATTGTCAGCTTAAGTACTTCTATAAATCTCTTCTGTGTCCTTATTTTTCCAATTAAACCCTTATCTCATGGGATGTAAAAGGAAGACTGGGAAACTCTGCAATTAGGAATCCAAATAAGTAGTTTGGCTTACCTCCAAAATACCAGTAAAAAATCCCCCATTTTCATATTACTTTTCAAATTTCTGTATCCTTCCTCCTCCCCTTCTCTGTTAATTTCACAGGAGCTTCCTGGCTGATCCTTACTTGTCGTAAGGATTTTGCAAGTAATTTGCGTAAGGGGAATTTAATTAAGATGACTCGTAATAGCTCACTTTTGCTAACTCAAGCACAGCATCGCTTTTGCTAACTCAAGCACACCTCCCTGGTTGAGGGAGGTGATTGTCCCACTCTGCTCTGCACTGGTACAGCGTCACCTGGAATATTACGTGCAGTTTTGGGCACCACAGTATAAGAAAGATCATTTATGGCACTAAAGAAGAGCTCAACAGTGTCTACAAGCTGAAACAACACACAATGGAGAAAATGCATGCCAGAAAGTAAACTCTAAAAAATATTCTAGCAGTCTTTCCCACTATGCTGTATGAGAGACAAAACTGGGCTAGATGGACCCTTGGTCTCACCTACTGTGGTGTTCATTTTGTTTTCAACTGATGTGTGCTTCCCTCTTTGGTGTTACTCGCTACTTGATTTAGTAGATAGAGAGACCCAGGTGAAATGCATTGATTGACAGTCTAAGGAATGATCTGTGGGACACTGGGATCATCTCTTTGGCTCAGAATTGACTTTAAACTGAACTAAACTCCCAGAGCATTCACACAGTATATCTCATTTGTTTTCCACAAATAAAATATAAGTAGCAAGGACAAGCTCATCTTCATGAATATTGGCAGAACAATTTTTAGCCCTGAGAACAAGTGTAGAAGTAATTACTTAGAAGGAAGAGTGGGTTTCTTAGCATACGAAGGAACACCAGTGGCAGCATAGGTTTCATTGAATTTTGACATTACGTCAAAAACTCTGAGCAGTCTGAAGCACTTAAAGTATTATTCCTTGAAGACATTTAATAGCAAGAAATAGTGTTCTGAGGGGTACCTAAATGAACATTTCAAATGAGGAAACAAAGACGAAAGCATTTGTTTTTTTACTTTTTATAGCACCTCACTTGCAATGACCATAAATGTGATTGAGAAGGTATTTAATTTCTATTATGACATTTAGAGGTTTAAGAACATGATCTGTTGTGCTAATATTGTTCATGTTTGTTCACTACCCAACTATGAATTATTATCAAAGTGTAGTAAAAATCCAGTCTGGCTGTTTCTGAGTTATGGAATATAAGCAGACTTCTGAATAATTTGAAAAATGTTTAGGTTGCCCTTTTACACTCCAATTCATGTAAATTTTAACTTGACATATACCTGCCTTGGGCATGTTTGAAGAAATCTGGTTTTGAAATTATCAAGTTAAGCATCTTAGAACTGTCTAGCTCAATCATAACTGTGCCACATTGCATATTTATTGACAACCACATTTTCTCTTCAGAGAAATATGTTCATATGTGCATGGCTCTCAATGTAATCATGCACATATCTGTGTGTAGGATATGGCAATAAAGCATAAATAAAATAGTAGGGTTGAAGAAGACAAGAAAATTATAAAAGCTATTGGAAAACAACTTCCCTCCAAATGCAAGATGCATGGGAATACAAGAAGATCACCTCCATAAACACATTTCTCGGTCCGTAGATTCTCACAGATCAGTGCAGAGCAAAACTTCTGAATAAACTTCAATTTAACTTTCTTATAGACCTTAAGGAAATTATATATATATATATATATAGCACGTATATCAAGTATCACATGTACTCCACAGACCTCATATTTCTTTATTCTTGGATATGAATTATCTAAGGAACCTACACAAGAATTTCACTCTGTTGACTTGCTGTTTTTTCTTCCATTGCTTCCTAAATTCTTCAGATATCAATTTATACAGTTAATCAAGCTTATAGTAGAGAGCAAATGAATGTTACACCTGAAAAAAAGAACTGTGCATTTATTTTACATAACTAAAAAATCAAACTGTGAATTACTTCAACAAAAGTCTAGAATTTAGTTAGAACTAAACTAAATAGAATTAAGTTAGAAGTGAATTTAGTTCATTTTATGAACTACATTTATACAGTAGTTTTCATGGAATTAAATTAAGTGTCCTCCCCTCTAACAAGGGTTTTAGTGTTGTAAGTCATGACAACTATGTGTAGTTCCAAAAGTGCATATATAATAAAATTTATGTTCACTTTCATTGCAGCCTATTCCTTCTAATCACTTGTTTTCTTAATAATTACAGCATTGGCAATCCTGGTTTGGTTTTTGCGGGGTGAATTTTTTTGTTGTTGTTGTTGGTCTTTTTTTTTTTTAATATTATTTTCTTCTGATGTTTTCTACGCATTCAGTAGAAACATGATTAAAGACAGCACACATTTTGGCAGATGGGTGATTGCCTCTTAAATCCTCCTATGGAATGGGTATTTGTGGAAACTTATGGGCACATGCAATTTTCTCCCCTTAAAATATGCACAGCCCAGCCTTTGTGGTTCTAATCTGTAACCTGAGGCCCACATACAGACCTTTGGATTTCTGGACAGCTGCATCAGGATGTAACTTGTACGGATTAATTTGAATTTTAAATTGTATCACTTGAGTCACACCATGCAACTTTTAAATAGCATCTTCATTTATATCTACTGGTGCTCACATTTGTACATCACCACTATTTTATTTCAGCCATGGGAACCCTGGTAATGTGACCCTCTCCTGCTTTAAGCAGATGCTCTTCTTCTCCGCAGCAGCAGCCCAGCTGCCGAAAGAAAGGATTTATGTCAGGTCCACTGCCCTTCCCTGATGGACTACAGGAGTCACAGGAAGCACAGTATTGATTGGAACTTCTTTGATCTGTTAAAATTATGTTCAACCCTTCAGCTGTAAAGCTGAGTAACCACGGACCTAGGATATGTGATGGGATTTTTCTTAGGGAAGGAAAGTTGTACGTAGAAGAGACAAAGTTTTATCTTTGGAAACCAGTTATTATAGTTAAAATATATTAATCAGGTAACAAAAAATTACTTTCTCTGCCTCTTTACCATAACCTGGTCACTTTGTCACTTTGTATCTAGCTATGTGTCTATTCTATCCATCTGTCTAAATGCATACACATATATATATTTATATATATACATATATTTATATATGTATACTTCTATATATGACCAATTCTATTTACATTGCAAATTGCATTAGAAATTCATTTTACTAGTCTAAAATATCTAAGTTTTTTCGAGGAGAGTTTTTTCGTTCTCCAATCTTCTTTACATAGCTGCTAGATACAAGGAATTCTGGGCTCAAAGAATCTATATTTTTAATAATTTAACCTGAAGCCTACATTTCACACCAGGAAAAATGAATGAATTAATGGTTTAAGCTTGTTAAACTCAGTGGGACATGTTAGAGCAAACTGACAGAACTCTTTTTAAGTCAATGAAATGGTGACAATTTACACAACTTAGCAGATGGCCCTCCCTCTCCTCACCTACAAGAGCAGTACAGTACAGCTGTTTTAAGGGGAGAAGTTAGTGTAACTTTGAAGATCAAACTGGACTGCATATTAAGCACTAGTTATGTGTGCAGACAGCCTGACAGGCCAGTGCATGACCTGGATAGTGCCACAATATAGCACAGGTCCATAAAACAGCATCCCTGTTGCTATGCAGTGCAAAGACTGGATATTTTTTAGCAGGAGACTTCTCAGCACTACTGCCAAGGACCCTGGGAAGGATGAAACCAACTAAGGCAGGTGCCAAGCAAGGAGATTCCTGAATGAGTCAAAATTCTTACCCATGGGTAAGACTGCCAGACCATATGCAATTTTCCACAGTGTAGATAAGAGCATGCGTGTCCACATAGAGGTCACAACCCAGAAAACCTCTCCTGACTTTAGGCCTGGAATAGTAAAAATTTTACAAAATACAGGTAGTAGCTACTCTAACCAGCTTCTGTCCAATAACCCAGTGGTCAGAGGGCTCACCCACAATGTGGCACACATACTCCCCTTGCTTCCAAGTCAGTGTTCAAGCCCACCTCTCTCACCTTGCAGACCAATTCACCAGGTTGCAGTATATCTTCAGGTGGCAGGTCAGAGCAGAACATTCTGAGTTTGGTATGTTTTGTTTTGTTTTGTTTTGGTTTGGTTTGTTTTGGTTTGTTTTGGTTTGGTTTGGTTTGGTTTGGTTTGGTTTGAAGGAACTTCTGGAGGATGTCTAGTCAGTCCTATGTCCCACTTCAAGTAGGACTATCATCAAGACCAACACTGCTATTACAGCTCTTCCATCAAAGGAATGACTCTTTGGCTGAGACAGCATAGAATCATAGAATCATTAAGGTTGGAAAAGACCTCTAAGAACCTCGAGTCCAAACATTAACCCAACACTGCCAACTTCAACACTAAACCATGTCTTGAAGTACCATATCTACACATTATGTGATATCATATATAACCTCTCACATAAAGGTAATTTGGTTTCTTATCTGAAAATAGGGCAAATTTCTGTCTGAAGAAAAATACCTAGTGCCTGGAGCAGGGAATCAAAACTGGAGCCCTCATCTTCCTGCCAGGTAATTGCTCTTTCACCATATTAAAGCTCCCTGTAGCCTAAAGTCTATTTAATGCCATCCAAAGCTGATAATTTTTGGCAAAGGTAACCGAGACAAACCTCTTCCAGAACACCACTGGGATTGCTGGGTGCAATGTTCCTGGGGGAAAAAAGGTGCAAACTTCCCCCAGGAAAAGAATTTACTCTGTATCCTTCAAGCTCTGAACTGGTTAGACAGGTGAGGAGCTAGAAGCAATAGCACAACAAACTGTGCCTTAGGTGGGCATCTGGTACTTTTAGTGTATGAAGGTGAGTGAGTATGCTACAAGAAATGAAACTCATTTCATCAAAACTTAAGCCTGACTCAGCTGAGTCAACAGAAATAAATGAACATTATAACCCATGATGCAGCTGACACCCAATGCCTGCACAGAGGAATGCCAATCAAAATGTCTCAGGATTAAATCAGAATAATGTGGACATTTTAATGCACTCAATTTCCTATATGATGAGGCAGTTAGGGAGAGCTGCTCAGATGTTCTTTGATTAAAGTTCTGTGTTTAGAAGTATAACCTGAATTTTCTGTATCCTAAGTTAGCTATTTCATAGCAATTGCCTGTTCATCTCTCTGCTTTTTTATAAACTTCATGAAGAAAGCCTTGTGGAACTACAATAAAAAGTACTAAATTAAATGAAAACTCTTTCTATATGTCTTTGCTCTAATTTTTCTTTATTCTCAGACATCTGTTGACCTATACAGAGAAATGTCTCACAACACTGTTTTGTTACTCTTAGATAAATGATGAAATGTAAATGCAGAAAATTATCTGCTATATTGTCACATTATTTTTAAACATCATTCTGATTACTTGCTAACATGTTTTTACCCTTTTTCTTACCTGGTGGTGTGGGAATCTTTTCCTATAGATTTCCAGATATGAAATTCTTCGAGGGAAAGGTTTTATCTTTCTTTATGTATACTATAAAGAAAGGAATGGAAACTGTTGTTACTAATTTTATGTAAGTGATGACATTTAAATAAAGCACTGTAAAGTACCTATTCATAACTGATGTATGTTGCCTCTTAACGGTAACAAGTTTTTATTATTTCCCTGTTCTCCTCATCTTATGCCTAACTTTTTATATTGTTTTTGTAGATTGACATTTTCATTGCATCAGGCCCTGAAGTGTGATCCTTTTTTCCTCGTGGTAATACTTTGTTTCCTGAACAGAAACAAAGAATTCATTGCATAACTCCCTCAACATTCTAAATCAGATGACTTGTTTAGAATTGCAGATTATGCTCAAAGGGACTGCTTGAGCCATACTGGTGTCATCAGAATTACATACAAAATTGAGCCATCACGAACACATTATAATCTGTTTTGAAAAGAGCATGATGCTGAGTAATGAAGAATCATGATGCCAAAATTTTTTATTTTTAATTACATATAGCCCTGTAACACATGGAAAAAAGTTCAAATGAGAAGACATTGATGCTCCTGCTCATGATTTTCACGTGCTCTTCTCAAGACACTATTTCTAGCCCCACATCAACTAAACAAAATTGCAACTGCAATAGTTGAGACAGCATATTTTATACGTGTTTTCAGACACTTCCAGCTCTCAGGTAAGTAGACATACATTAAAAAATAAAGATGTCTTATGAATTCTGACAGACTGTAGTTCTCCAAATGAAAAAATATTCTTTCATGCTCAAACTGGTGTTGGTACTGCAGGCATCCAGTAAGAGCAGGGAGTGCATGTCTGACAGTAATGTATTTCATATTACTTTTAACAACTGATTGAAGCCTGTGTTTCTGGAGTTTGTTCTCAGTTGATCACTTAGTTGTTGGAAATTATTCAGCACGTGGATTGGTTAAATACTGAGAATTCATGACCTCTGATGTAATTAAACACCTGCACTGCTTTTATGTTTAATTATTAATAAAACCAGCTAATTATTTTGTATGACCTTTTGCAACAAAGGTGTCTTTTGACTCTTCTTGAGATCAAAAGACATCTTCAGAAACAGAGATCAAAAGAATTCATGTGCAACTAGTAGAATCAGCTTCCTTCATGAAGTGCAAAAAGCTTATTTCAAATCGAAGCTTAATTTCACTGTTGTTTCAATTGGGATTACACACAGTGTTAATCACCTCATGTTTGGACATAAAAATGGGAATAGTATCTTATTTTTTATTTATTGGATATAACATGAATTTGCACATGTGCACAAATACATGTGCACAAACGCTTTGCTCATTTATTAAAAAGTAATGTTAGATTATGTTGGTTGGACATAATGAAGAATTTCTTCCCTGAAAGGATGCTCAGGCATTGGAATGAGGCGGTGGAGTCACCGTCCCGGGAGGTGTTCAAGAAACAACTGGATGTGACACTGCCATGGTCTAGTTAACAGAGTGGTGATCGGTCAAAGGCTGGGCTCAATGATCCTGGAGGTCTTTTCCAACCTTCGTGATTCTATGATTCTATGTAATCACTAGGAATATTCACTGCATAAAGCTAATACAAGTTCTATACATTATTTTTGAAAAGTGTTCTTCAATAAAACAGGAGCACACATCTCAGTGATTCGGCAGTTGATTGTGTTCTGATTTTCCTGCTTTAAGATGAAAAGTCCTTAGAGTTGCTCTGTTAATGGCAAGGGGAGACACCAGATTTTTTTCACCTTGAAAATATTGGGATAGTCAACATATTTTAAAAACAAACCTAAAACCTGTGATAAGGTGTACTTTGGTTGATATTCTGAAAGTTGTACACAATAATTTTGCAAGTTTAAGACACATTCTTTTTAACGACTACTAGTTCCAAATAAAAAAAAATTTAAAAAATTAAAAAATAAAAGGACTTGTCCACCTAAAACTAAATTTACATGACTCTTTTTTTATTTATGCAGTTTAAGTACAAAATAATCAAGTGAAAAACATCCTTCCAGGCAGCTAATAGTAGAAGGCCTTGGGATATTTAGGTGTCTCTCAGTAAGCTTACAATTGCAAGCAGGACTGGGACTCTCAGAAAAAGAAGAGCCACTTTCTTTTTCAGACCAGTAATAATGTTGCCTCTGTCTAATTCTGTTTTTTAGATTCAGCTGTCTGTATACAAACCATAGCTTTTCAGGTAAAAGCACTGATGCCTCTGAATCTTTTATTTCAGTCTCAGTGGAAAAGATTATATGAAAACATGGACATTCCGATCTACAAAATGCCCGTCCACTTTGCAAAGCATCTGCATCACTTACATGCACAGAAGATGCACAGAAAATCATAAAATGTAGCTGCTGCTATGCCACTGTAATGGAAGACTAGAGAATATTTTGTTCTTTTTCCCCCTCTTGGGTTTCACTGAGAAATAAGTAGTGCTGTCAGAATGAAGAGAGTCTCTAAATTATTCAGTCTAATTTATCATTTGAAATCTAAAATGAAAGTTCCAATGTGTTAACAATTTTCAGTAGTTGGGAAGGTAAATTTATAAAAGAAAAGAAAATTAAGTACATTAGTTTAGAGGTTTACAACTATGTATATTGTTTTTGAACAAAAGAGCATGATAAAAATAAAGCTGTTGAGATTATCCAAGAACAAGAAATGGGGGTAAGAATTTTAAAAGTACGTATTGTTTGTCACATCTGAATACTTCTGTGTTTAGAAAGATCGATCCCCCTCTACTTAAGATCTTGACATACTGTGATGAGACTAACTGCACCTAATGCATCTTGCTTCATTACTTTCTTACCTCTCCTCCTGTCTTCCCTCCTCAGTCTCCTCAACATTAGTAAACTAACTAATGTTAATTTACTCAGCCTCCTCAACATTAGCCTCCTCAGCACTAGTAAAAATTTCTTAGGGCTGTCAAGCATTAAAACAGGCTGCCCAGGGAAGTGGTGAAGTCACCACTCCTGGAGGTATTTAAAAGACTATAGATGTGTCACTTAGGCACCTGGTTTAGTGGTGGACTTGGCAGTGCTGGGTTAATGGTTGAACTCAATGACCCTAAAGGTCCTTTTCAGCTGAAATCATTCTCTGATTCTATGACTTTATAGACTCCGTTTCTGGCCAAGAAGCCTTAACACAGCCTTTTCAGCACAGTTTGTGTAGACAATATAATTTTACATACAAAGCTAATTTCTTAACTTATGAGCTTTGATCACAGTGTTTCAGCTAAAAGGCAGCTTCTATTTCCAATGTACTGCTGGAAAAATACTGTTCTGAAGTTTTATGATCTCATTTCCTTTTAAGATATCCAAACAAACAAACAGTTTAAAGAGACCTGTATTGGCCCGCAAAACACTTCGAGAGACCTGCATGCAATTTACAGCAGTAAAAAGTGTTCAAGCGCGGGGGCCCTCTCAGGTGACCCAGGGGACGGTGAGCTCTGACAGACACCTCGCCCCTCAGTAGGCGAAGCCCAAGCGCCCGGCGGGTCCCGGGCTGGGCCCGCACCCTCCTCAGGGCCACACCGCCCAAAGCCTGCCCGCGGCTGCAGCCCCTCCTTCTCTGGCGGCACAAGGGGCCTTCACATGTCTCCTGCGGGGCTCCCTGGCTTCCTCCTCCCTGCACATTCCCGACTGAGGCGGCCTTCGAGCGGGAGGCGAGGCCCAGGCCGTAAGCGCTTCCAACACCCGCACGAAACACCCGTGTGTGGCCGAGATCGACACGAGTGGGACGCAGAGGGCCCGCACCGAGGAGCTCGCACCACAGCGCCTCGGGGCTGGCGCTGTGCCTGATCCCAGATCCCAGCCGGGGCGGTGAGCTCGCATCCCACTGCCCGGGCCAGCAGGCGCTGCCCCCGCCATGGCGCTGGGGGCCGCGGCAGGTGGGTCGGGCCCGAGGCTCTCGGGGCTGCCCGGGAAGGCGGTGAGGGAGGGTGACAGAAGGCTCCGGGATGGAGGCAGCAGCCTGAGGAGGTGCCCCCACTCGCGGTGTCAGCGAGTGCCTCTGGCCTTCGGGGACATCCCCCTGTGTAAACTCCGCGCCCAGGGGTGCGGGTCTGGGGGCTGCCTGGAACACCCCTTGGTACTCCTGGTTCCCCTGGGACAGTTGCCTGGCTCTCCAGGTGGAAGGCCTTGCATGGCAAGCCTCAAATGTTCGAGGAGCAGTTTCCTGAGGAAAGGCTGAGTTTATTTGGTTTATTTGGAAGGAAATGGAAGCCTTCCCATGGAAGTTGCACTGCTTTGGTTATTAATAATGAAGAATATCAGCTATGAGTGTCTTCTCTCAATATTTATTCAGATTCCTAGTTTTTTGATTTGTTACAGGTCTGAATTTTTTTTTGTGTTCATTTCACCCAAATCACAAGTAAGAACACTGTATTGTTGTGTATGGGATAGATTCTGGGATTCAATTAGTGGTGTTAGTGCTCTGCTTGTTAAAAAAAGGTTGCATGAATATGCAAGTATGACAGAATAGTAAAGAGTTATCGAAGTTGCCAGTATTTTTACCTGAAACTGAATATTTCTAATGTCAGTGAATTCAAATGATTGTGTCTGATCACCCCATCCTTTGAAACTGAGAAATCATAGTGCGTCATCTCTTGCATTTTTCTCAGTGGCTGATGGAAGAAAGCAATGATTAATTTTGTCTTACCACTGAATACCCTGGGTTGGAAGGACCTTGGAGATCATCTGGTTCCAACCCCCCTGCCATGGGCAGGGACACCTTACACTAGACTGGGCTGCTCAAAGCCCCATCCAGCCTGGCTTTGAACACTTCCAGTGCAGCTCCTCACTAGCAGAGCATGAGGCACTAAGAAGTCCATGACTTAGGGTAAACAGTCCATAGCAACAGCCAAAACATCAGGGTGTTATCAACATTATTCTCATAATAAATCCAAAAGACACACCACTATACCAGCTATTAATAACTGGTGTATCTATATATATATATATATATATATATATATATATATATATATATATATAAAAATGTCCCAGCTGAAACTAGGACAGGCATCCTCAACTTCTCTGGGCAACACTTTCCAGTATCTCACCACCCTCACAGTAAAGAATTTCTTCCTAATATCTAATATAAATCTACCCTCTTTCAGTTTAAAGCCATTCCCCCTTTTCCTATCACTACATGCTCTTGTAAAAGGTCCCTCTCCAGTTTTCCTGTAGGCCCCCTTTAGGTACTGGAAGGCTGCTATAAGGTCTCCCTGGAGCCTTCTCTTCTCTAGGCTGAACAACCCCAATACTCTCAACCTGTCTTCATAGGAGAGGTGCTCCAGCCCTCTGACCATCTTTGTGACTCAGACGTTTTTTCAATTTGAATAGACTATTAATTGAGCTGAATTAAAGTGTAAAAAGTACTTGTCTATGGACTTGGCTACAAATGCTTGGGCAAGTGCCTTCAGTGGTTCACTATCTTTTACAATCTCTAGTGCTTCATAAATTCTTATTTATGCACTACATATTCAAATGGGGCTATGGTTATGTCAGTATCTGTAGTATATATAAGGCTTCGTTCTTTATTGTGTACTGTATGCTTTTTAGAGAGCTAGATTCCTAGAATCTTTTTCTTGTTTTCTAGTACAAACATTTCCTTTCTTTTGAACAATCTCATCTTTCATTCTGCCAATATTAAATTTCTGTCAGAAACCCAAGAACAAGGTTTTCTAAGTACGATGGATGCTTTCTGGAAGCGTACTTGAATGAAACTTGTTCACTGAAAGATACTGGTCTTTTAAAAATTTAGGGAAACCAACCTTTTCGGGTAAAGGCTGAAAGTGTGAAACTGAAAAGAAAAATGGTGATATTTTAGTCACTAGCCTCTGTATAATCCTCCAAACTCTTGATAATTGTCTTTTTTTTGAACTCTGCTTTGAAATTCTACATTGAAAAGCTAATGCAGTCTTTGTAATAAGAAAATCTTGGAGAGATATGGCTGCTTTCTTGTTGTAACTTAGCATTATATAAAGGCTGTGATTGTTTTCCACAGTCCAAAATGGTAACTGTAAATTTATACTTTATGTAATTATTGCTACCAAATATGAAACTTTGTAAAAGAGTAAGGGTCTGAATTTCATGGTCTGTCTCTTAAAGCTGCAATGAAAAGTATATCCTCAATTCCTAAACGGAGTGGATTTACACTCAGCTGACTAAACGATCGCAATTTTGTTTTGGTAGGGGATGAAATCTGTGCTGACATAAGAATAGATAAATTTGTACCATTGAGTTATACTTTAATTTCTGAACAGTAGGTTTTATAGAATAAATTCCCTTTTCTGGAAATACTTTCATGTCTTTGGTAGTCAAAATAGTAAAGAGATACATGGTAATGGTAGTGTGTGCCAGATCAATTAGATGTTGTTGTAAGTGGCGCATAAAAAAAGCCTGTTGGAGGAGAAAAAAGAGTGCAAAGGGAAGAACTCTCAGCTTCTAGGGAGAACATATACACAATTTTAAACTTCCAGAAAACTCAGGCTTATATTAGAGTTTTTGAATGATCTCACTGAAGAGTGATGCACAGAAACTTTGAGGGGCTGAACTGATTGTTTTATGCTCGTATAATTTTGGGCATACTTGACGTTCCTCCTGTTTTACTTTGCACCTGTCTGCTATTTTGTTTGTGCATTGAAAATGTTTATATGTTTACAAAGTTATTCTTTCAAACTTTTTTCCATGATTTTTGGAGTTTCTTCTAGAAAGCTTTTTTTTTCCCCCAGAAATATTCAAAAGGTGGTGGTTTTGGCCTTGCAGAATTTTTCCTGTTAGTTAGGCACTTAAATAGTTTTTTGAAGGTCTCAGCTTTAGCTGCCTGTGGTGCAGCAACTCATCTCACTGAAGTTAGCTGTCCACAGTGCATGTGTGCATCTGATCTAGTCATCTGAACACTCTGTGTAGTCTGTGAAGAGAAACAAATGGTTCTGGGTCACGACTTAACTTCACCACACAGTAGATGTACAAATAACTTGGCGTATTTTTAATGTTCGAAATCTCTGTTTCTGCCCACTGATAATAAAGGAAGTCTAGGCAGCTGTAGCCTTCTAAATTGTAATCTCTGTTAAGAGAAGATGAATCCTACCTCTAAAATGTTACTGAAATACTGAGGGATTATGCTTGTTTATGTTCTTAAATTCTCTGAAACGGTTATAATTGGGAAATGTTAATAAGCTCTAAAATATTTTTTCAATGCATTCATGTTATTTGGTTTTGGAGAATTTGTAAAACTTTTAGAAACTAAAATTATTTAGAAATTAAATAGTTTGAAGAAAAAATCATGCTACATTTAAATCAAGTTTTCACATGCTTTTAAGTATTTATTATTTTCAATATTATTTCAGCATTTTGAGCCATTAAAAATATGCTGGAGTTATTGTTTAGGCTTGTTTTAGGAAAAGCAAGTTCTTTGCTCAGTGAGTATGTCCACATTACATAACTTTGTGTGTTACGAGAATAGGTTGTTTAAAAATGGCACTGTGTATATTAAACCACAGCTGTGGTTTAATATACATTTTTACAATAAAAGCTGCTTAATTGGAACACAAGGAATACTTTGGTTCATCTTGATTATGCAGCTGTCCCATTATCATTGTTTATTATATACATGGATGACGGTATTATGCTAGACATACCAATTAAATCAAGTTTATTTTATTGTTGCTTAATGTTATGGCCTTATGTGTCTGCAGCTCAGCCCAGTTCCACTGGAGCACTTGCAGGGTTTTGTGCTCCATCATAGTGAGTCAGTATCTTGATTTCTCTTGTGTAAAGCAGAATGAGGTTACAGAGATGTGGGGAATTTTGTCACCTTTGTTTGCACTGTATAATTGACAGACTAGTTAAAGTAAAAATCATGGCAACAAGTCAATTTTTCCTTTTATATTTGTACCTTTAAGGACAGACCAAACACTTAAATTTAGAAGGAAAAGCATTTCTTTTTAATATTTAGGACTGTCTGAAGATTTTTAGCTGTGTAGTAGTGATGAATGACAATTTATTTCTGTCCTGACAAATTCTCTTATTTTCAAATAAAAATTTCAAATGTGAAGAAAACTGAGCCCTTGAATGGCCTGGAAGTTAAGTGAGTTACAGTCCATTTCATGTCTTATACTATTAATTTTTTAAATTATTTTTTAAATTCAGATTATAGTGATCTGTGTCCTCTTGAAAGCAATAAGGTTTTGTCGATAACATTTGCAGCAGTTTCTTCCATTATTAGCCATGAATTTCATGGACAAACTTAGAAATCATGCCTAAGGTCTGCAATTCTTTGACATTAATGAGTATTACTCCAATGTTGAAATATTTCAAACAAGTTTAGGCTTTGGTTTTATGTTGAGGTACCTTATAATTTTAAATCATAACATAATTTAACCATCTCCCCCCTGTTTCTCTGTGACTTGCCTGTTTCCAATATCAGTCAGAAAACTGTGTACCCCTCAGAAAGGTAAATTATCTAAAATTCACCTCTCTTCCCCATAAAGACCCGTGAAAAATTTCTTAAAAGCTCTAGAGCTGAGGATTCACCTGTGCCAACTGAGTAGCTCATCCTTTGATGTCTTGGTGCAGCATATATTGTGGCTCCTCATGGTAGAGAAATCCAGAACTGCTGAGGAGCTCCAGTGGACATAGGCCCAGGAGCTGGGGTAGGCTCATCCCAAGATCACTGGACTGCCATTTTGATCTGACTGCAAACTCAACTGCACCTTTTTCTAGGTTAATCCTTTCTGGGAGACCAATTACTCTAGTTCACATGTGTTAATGCAAAGAAAAATGAAGGGATCATCCCCGCACTTCAGTTAAAGAGAGAAAATTATTCTTATCCTTGTCAGCCTGCGTTGACTCTAGTGCATTCTGGCATGGGGGAAAAAAAAGAAAACAACAAAAAGTGTGCACTCAGGGGCTGAGTTGTTCAGTTTTATGTAGTTAACAGTGGAGAAAAAAAATAGAAACATTGAAGTAAGAGGTGGAAAATCGTCTTCTGACAGCTGGGAGAGTGGAGAGTGCTAGGGGAGGAGTGGATGCCTTTATGCCAGTAGCGGGCTCAGGGAATTGTCCTTGTTTTTTGAAGATGTCACGTGTTTGACCTCAGCTTCCAGACTTTGACAAGAAGTAATTGGTATGAAAGTGGGGACCACTAACTAGCAAGGTGCAGTCCTTTTGCGGCAGTGCAGGTCCTATTTTTGGAAATAGGAGATTTTTAGGTTGTTAAAACTACTCTAATGAATGGCTTAAGTTTAGATGCAAGTTTCACGGCTTTAGTGAATGTTTTCTTTTTTTTTTATAATAATGACTGATTTGAATTCTTTATGTTTTTTAACAATAATGTGAAACCTTTCTCCTTTGGAATGGAGTTAAATATATGAAGTTCACACTGAGAAGAAAACAAACCAAAACTGTGACCATCTGAAACTAGTGGGGTGGGCTTTTTTTTTCTGATTACTTCTTCTTCACATGTTTCAGACCATGTAAAAAACAAGGTGGGACTTACCAGAAGTTTATATCAAAGGTCCTCAAAGAATCTTACACTACATCTCAATTCCCCTTGGTTATGTAACACAGAGCTGTAAAGGACAGTTCATGGCTTATTTTCTAATTATTTCTGCAGGTGAATAGTTGCTCAGCTGCTTTCCATGGTTAGGATCTCAGCAGGGCTGTGGGTCCTACAGGAGGATTAGAAGGCTGGAGACAGGGAGATCTCTCTCTCTGGTGTTGGAAATCTGGGGACCAGGTCCTGTTTGACAGTGATGTCAACCCATCAGGTCCTCTGAGGGCACTTCCAGTTTGTGGACTGGGGGGGTTGCATAGGGAACCTGTCACCAGATGGTATCTGTGCTGTGCCCTGCTTCTGGCAGAGTTTGCAAGGGGTTAATGGTTCTCTCCTTAACCCTCAGTAAGCACACAAATAGAGCTTTGTGTATAAGTACTTATTCCCACTGAGTAACACTCAGTATCAGATATGTTTTGGAGGATAATTCTTGATCCTTTTGATTCCTGTCGTACATATTTTGGCATTAGCAGGACTAGACTAGTGACTTCTTTCTGCTCTTGGCTTGATACTATTCCCAATCAAGGAAGGTTTTTGGTTTGGTCTAAAACTTTTTTTTCTACCTAAGCATTGGTGTAATTTCTATGTTGATAGGAGCAAAAATATTATTGATAAAACTCTGTAGCTGCCAATATGCTTTTAGTGGAATGTATTTACATTTGGTGGTGCAGCACTTCCTGAGAGCAACAGATTGCTGTGCAATTTTTGCTAATGCATGGTTGGCCAGCATCCCTCTATTTCTAACAGCATCATCCGGTGTGTTATTTTCTAGAGGACTTTTACAGTGGTTTCTGAGAGAGCAGTTGTCCTTTTAGGGAACAGTGAAAAACCTGAATCAGCCTGTAGAACTCCTGCTTTTTGTTAAACAAGCTTCTCTTTTCATGATCATAAAGGCAGCAAAGAGAGATGGTGACAGTGACAGAAAGGAGGTGAGAGAGCTGTATGTTCTCCATAAAATCTTTGAGAAATCTACTCTTTCTGGAAATATGCAGGAATATTGCTATTTTTCATTAATTATCTGGTTTTAGACAAGAGATTTTTAAAATTCTGAAAGAATAACTTCTCCAAAAAATGCTTTGATTGTGTCTTGTTTCTAAGGAGAACCAGTTTTGTGATCTGTCCTGCTTTTTTTTTTTTTTTTAACGGCATCTTTACAAGTAATTATTCTAGAAAAGTAGTTATTCTTTTTTTCCAGAGTAAAAATATCTCCTTTAAATCATTCAGTGTAACACACTCATACTGCAGGAGTCTGTATAAGATGTTAGAGGAAAAGGCCTTCCTCAAAATCCAAAGTAATTATTAACTAAATTCTATTAACTAATATTTATTAACTAGTCATTAACTAAATGTATGTCCTGAGTGTTAAGGTGGAGTGCTATTTGAAATTTTAAGGATTGTGATTTAAAGCTAAATTAGGTGGTAAGACACAATGGTTCTTATTTGTGATTTATTAGGAATACATCTCCTTTAGAAAATGGTATTTTAGAATGTTGTGGGTGAAATATCCCTTTGCTTGTCTGTGCTGTGTTATTACCTTGAGCACTAAGGTTTTTTTATGTTTAAAACACAGTAGTCCCTTTTTAAAACAAAGTAAAAAAATGCCTCTCTATATTTTGGTGATAAGTGGTGAAAAAATGCTATCAAAGTAGTATTTCATACTTTTCACTGTAGCATAGTGGTAATATATCAGTGGCCAGACAGCTAACTTCGTGGGTTTGTTTGTTGGGTTTTTTTTGTAATAATATGTAAGTGGAAATAAACAGAGTACCATAGATAAGAAGGTATTGGCGGTGACTTTGATGATAAAAGGCGCCCAGGCACTCATGACATGCTGATATTAAATGCCATTCTCTGTCCCATACTAGAATGTTGGGCCTTCTGCAACTTCCCTAAAGGTAATTTAAAGGAGAATGCCAATACTGACAAAGCATGTTTTGAAGCAGAAAATAAATCTTTATTTGTCCTTAAAAGGAAGATGAATCAGAAAGCTTTTGCAAAGCAGTCTCTGGAGATACCAAAATGTTAAACCACTAGTGAAAGCCTTTTGTAAGACATCTTTCTGTGTGCCCTAATTTATGGCTCTGCTCTGCACAGGAACTTTATAAAAATGGAACTTGCCAGACACTGTTTGAGTAGTATCTGGGTGCAGCTTCTATTTAGAAGATGAGATAAATTGGGAAGCACCTTTGTGGTTCAAAGCTGAATATTTTGAATACCGTACTGTTACTATTTACTCTTCTTTCAGTGTGGTTCCATGTATTTCATTTTATTCACAGCTTTGAAGGCAGTTCAATTAATTGCATGGTTCTGTATTTGTAAACATTTCCTTTGATGTCTAAGGTAAACAAGAGTCCTACACCAGTTAGTTGTCCCACAGGGGTGCTAATCCTTTGAGGATGAGAGAATTCTGCTTTTCCCTGGAATTCTTAGATATCAATTGAAAAGTTTTGTGAAATAAATTTTTTGTAAGAAATTTTGCAAAAGGTACCATTTAATGTATAACTGCTTTAAGTAGTGAGCATATATAGTATAGTTCAGTTTGAGCATTTCAGAAGTATTTGCAAGGTGAAGGAAATATTTAAAAGGCAGCGCTTTCTGTAAGTGCCCCTGATGGATAAATGAATATATGATGATTTATGACTTACTATCCAAAGTTGAGGAGAACCAAAGGGAGAAATCAGCTTAGTGATAGCAGATGATCTGGTGAAAGAACGACCTAAAATACCTTATTCAAACCTGTACTGTGACTATTTCAGAGCTACTCAACACGACATTATAGTGCTAAGCATGCAGTTTTGTTGGATAACAAGAAAAAAATAGTATTTTGATAAATGTTTAGATGTCAAGGCCAGGACAAAAGTGTAGGAAGTGATTTTTATTATTATTATTATTATTATTATTATTATTATTAGTCTGGGAGTAGTATTTTTTCAAGAAAAAATACATTAAACAACTGAATTAAATTGATGTAGAATTAGGAAAAAACAAGCAATTAGATAGGCTGGGTTTTTTTAGTTATTTTTAATTTATTTTTTTTACCTTTTTTGTTCCCAAGTCCTGTGCTGTTGCCCATGACATAATCATCTAGTTAAATATTTTCTTTTTCTGACTCCTAAAGTGCCTTTTGCCCCATCCTCATTGTTTGTACCAGACCTGATGAAACTGTCTTCTTCACTGACCTTACTAGCCACTTACATCACCTTGCAGCTGTCTACATAGACCTTTTTGCAGGCTTGAGGCTTAATGGAGACTTAGAACTTCCAAGGGCAGCGGTACCAGGTGTCCAAAATCAGAGACTGCCTCAAAGCTTTATCTTTTGAGCACTGTAAACTCATGGTAAAAAATTATATGTATTGTGTTTAAGTGTAAATAATCCCCCTGTGATTTCTTTAGTCATGGGCTTAGGGTTTTTTTTGGTAAGGAGGAGGGGGTGTCAAAGGTTTTTTTTGAGGTTAGTCTTTTTAGTGTCTTCATCTTTGTTTTAGTCGAGATAGCATTTGAATTTAAAATTTTGCTAGAATAAGCCTATTTGAAGTGCGTGCTATTTCCACAATTATTTTCAAACATTGCCTCAATTTTATTTTTATAGCCGGAGTGCAGCTCATGTATGTTTTATTCTCACATTGTGCACAGATGCTTGTATTTCTACTCTTCTCCTTGATGATTTAGGAATGCACTAGAAACAAAAGAATTGGTCTCACTGTTAAATAGTTTTCAAAGTCAAGAAAATACTGTGCATAATTTCCTTAAAGGAGTCATAGTGAAGTAATGTTTTTGTTTTCTATTTTTCTAATGCAGTACAAATCAAAGATGGAAGAGAAAATCAAATTTGGTATTTGAAAATATCAAAACTAGCATTGGCTTTTGCAATTATCCACTCGAAACCACCAGGGAAGAGTTCCAAAGAATATACTGAGCATCTTGCCAAAACTGTATCTGAACGAGATTTTGGATGGAAGTGGAAAGTTGAAGTGCTGGAAGCTGAAGTTCTTCGATTAAGACAAGAACTTCTTTTGAACCGGATCTGTCCAAGATTCTGCTTGGAAAATAGTAAGTTTCTCAAATAATTTCTGACAATGTTTCAGTAGCAGGGAACCAAATAGCTTTCATGTTGCCTGTAGCATTTCTTTTGCCTAGATATGAGAGTCTTCAGTGTACAGCTTTCTGTTTTTTCCCAAAGCTCTGAAGTAGTGGAACACTTAATTAATTTTTAATGGGATTGTGCTTGAGAATTTGGTCCTTAAGCAGAATTTACATATTTAACCCTCAGAATCAATATGTATTATACAGAATAATTGCAGCAAAAATTGTCAATACTAAATGTTACTCTATAACCTTGGAGATACTAGTTTGTAAGAATATTGATGTACCCTATTTATATTTGCATCTTGCATATTTTTTAATGACTTTACAGATGTTTAAAATCTGAATTTAAGCCTAATGTGTTGGAAGTGCTAATCCCTAATATGTATAACAGGAAGGTTGGGCAGGCAAAAGACTGTATGTCTGCTGATTCTCTTAATGTATTGAGACTCTGGATGGGTGAATGGGGTTTTTTATGGCATATGATAAAATATTGTGAGTCTGATATTGTAGGAATCAGGAAGGAGGCTGTTAGTTAAAGAAGATGAAAAAAAAAATAAAACTAAAACAGATTGGGTTCAAACAGCACTGTTTCTCTAACTCGTGCATGTGGAGTGAGTCATGCTTGCTCCAAGAGATCAGTGGCACAGAGTGAGCTTGGAAATCAGGCAGTGGAGAATGTCTCCAGGTCCTGGGAAGATGTTTCCCTGGGAGAAGGAGGTCAAAATGCTCTGGGCTGAAAGAGAGAGTTTGCTGTTGAGGGGATCACTAAAATCAAGTTGAATAGTTGATTTATGACTTGAGATTTTTAGAAGTTTCCCTCATAGAAAACTTGATGAGGCTTTACCACGCTGCTTTTGTACTGAAACAGTGACTTCTTTATTGCCTTGTGAGATTTCTAGTTTCTAACTTTGACTGACGGGGGGATGCATTATTAGACTTTAGCTAGAAGCTCTAATGATTTATTTATTTAATTTTTATAATAGGCTTTTCTCTCTAGAGAAGTGATTTAATGACTGTTCATACTTACTTATTGTTTATGTGTCAGTTCTCTGCAACCTGTTCCAAACATGAAGTCTAAGAGTAAAAGTAGCTTTTAGAGAGATTTCAGGAGAGATTTATTAACATCTGATGTCTGATGAGGATATTCTAATTGTGGATTAAGCAGAACATAGTAAACACTAATCGATTAGCAAAACATAGCAAATAAAACCAATTCATCTGCAACTTCTGTGTCCTAAGTCTTGCTTTTGAAAGATTCTTTAAATTTTAGTTGTGAGAAGGATAGAGAAAAGCAACCATCCCAGGCAGATAACACCCCTTGCAAAGGTGGTTAATTTTCATTGCCCTAGTCACAGTGAAGTTTGTTCACAGATATGAAATGTGTTAAATCTTTTGTAATTTTAGATGTCTACAGCTACACTAAATTTCTGCGCTTTCTTCTTTACCTGTACAGGGAAATAGCATGCTTACTCTGCAGTCTATGGTTCACTTGACCCATTGCAATGTTCACTAATATGGATGTGGGGAATTGTCTCGAAAATTCAATCTGCATTCTGCTAGTGGTAGTCTGACTAGCTTAGAAAAAGTGCTATGATTCCCAAATCACTTAAGTAAGCTGCTCTTCATGGATAGCTTTTTTAATTTTTCAAGGTCTCAACATATCTGACCAAGTCTAGTTTTTTAGTGAAGCCAAACTTTAATTTCAGTCTATTTTTAGCTAATGGACTCATAAATAGTAGAGATGAGTATCTGTTGTCCATAATCCTTCTATATTTCTTGATTTCTCTGGAGTTCAAAACCAGCACCTGACTGATCTGAAAGATTAGTGTGTAGCTGCTTTTTCCTTGGAATGTTTATTTTTGTGACTACAGTGTTTATAAACCTGTTAGACAGAAAACCTCTTGACATATGAAATATCTGTGGGAGTTCACATCAACCCCAGCTGTATCACACACTGTCCGAGAAAAGTAGGGCATAGTCTTCCCCTTCAGTTTCTCTTAACCACTTGAGTGTAAGAGCACGAAAATATGTGGAAAATCTGAACTGAATAGATTTCTTCATGCACGTTTTCCTTAGCTTTGAAAGGACACTTTCAGATTCTTGGAGTGTAACTTTGAGATGGCCATTTTTTTTTATGATGTTTTGTTCTTTTGGCTCTTTGGGTTTTTTTCTTCTTTAATTTTGGTATGGCATGTGATCTCTTTTGATAATGGATTTGAGCCATATGTTATTTTGGAAAGAGGATTTTTGTCATCAGATGTAACTGCTTAGTGGGCATTCATGATTACAGTGACATTGGAGACAAATGCCTGGTCTCTTGCTTTTTGAGTAAAGTGAGATTGTTACTGATACCAGATGGGCTATCTGTTGGTGAGATCTATGCATTCCTCTGGTGATCAAGTTGTTGATATATATTAATAGTAGAACACCTGTGGTTATTATATATAGGAAGATGGTCGTAGGAGCAAAGCCTTCCTGAAATAGGGGCCACTACACCACTGACATCTTTTGCTGCAGGGAAAATAAAAAAATCCTTTCTTGTGTGTTGTGCCAGTTTTGAGATTTTTTCAAGCTCATGGAGATTAGAAGCTAGAGGTGGTTACTGCTGAGATATGGAGGCACCAGGAGCTTGAATCTAAGTTGAGAAAAAAAGTGGTAGAAGTACTGTTTCATCCTATTCACTTGAAAGCTACTGTGGATCCATCAAGCCATTTGTATATTTTTTTGTTGATGGTATACATAGCCCGAGTCTACCACCTAATATCACACCAGAGACATGCTCTTTAGGGATGAGGATAGCTCATTCTGAGTACCAAATAATCTGCTGATATCATGGATCCTTTTCCTCCTCTACTCATTTCTCCAGCCTCATTTTTGGAGTTGGTGTTCTGCTTAAAATAACGCAGCCTCTTAAAATGGTTTCAAACCCTCAGCTTTTATGTGGCTTTCTTGCATTTTGTTTAACAACCCTGTAGATAAAAGAATGCCTGGGTTTCACAAAATCCACTAACAGAAAATCTCTTGCAGTAAGGATAACATATTGCGTTTGTTTCTGCTGGTCCCTCTTCAGAATTGAAGAGTTTGAGTCCTTCAGCCAAGGTTCACTTTGCAGCTGTATCTTCCCTGCTCTGCATTCTGAGTGTGAGAGCCTTCCTCTCCCACCTGCTGTTTGTAATAATAATAGTAGGTCTTTTCAGAGGCTTCAGGAATGATTAGAGACTGCCCACGGAGTTTTATTTCCCTGATGTGAGAAATTTGTGAGCTCTTTGAAGCTGTGATACCTGTTTTCCCTCTCCACATAAAGTTGCACACAGCATGGATGTGCAAACACATGAAGGAGAAAGAACAAAGAATGCATTTTTTAAAGATATGTTGTCTAAATTATTTTTGTCCCATCTGAACAGTTCTTCGTTCTCAGAGACCCTTAAAAAGTTAAAGGTGCCTAACTTAGGGGGAGGAGCATGCTTTGCTGCAAGTAAACTGTTCGGTGGTGTGAGCTGTTACAGTTTAATGTGTTTATAAAATTGCTGTAGTGTATATTCAATGACTGTGCTGTGTCTGCAAGTTCCTGTTCCGTTGCCTTTCTGAATACAAGGACTCTATTCCTTGGTGGTGCTTTTGGCTGTACGTCAATCATCATCATCTGAGGAGGAGAAGCAAATCTTTTTGTAATTATCTGTTCATTATTTTTCACCTTGACAGTATTGTCCTGACAGCTATGCCCATGAATAGAAAAAAAGTCAAATTTCATATTAAATCAAAGTTTCCAGCCTTTCTTTGATTCAGATTGAAAGTTCACAGTAAGGAGGATAGAAACTTCTTGGTGTTATTCCAAGAATAAGTATATAAAGTATTTGAGCCTTCTGTTGTCACTTTGCTTTGGGAGCTACATGAAAAGATAAAGGGTCTTACAAAGCACTGATAAATTGATAGATTCATGGATTGAAGCACCTGTCCTCTAAGACAAATTCCTTCACTGTTATCAGCTCATAAAATCAATGATCATATTGTTTCTTGGCAGGCTCTTTTAAAGAGCTCTGAAAAGCCTGCAGCTGTTACTCCAACTTAAGAAGGCATAAATGCAGTACTCTACACTTTTTTTTGCCAAGTACATATTTTAAGACTGACAATTTAAAAGGTAGATATTTATTGCCTTGGTTGGTTTCAGCTGATGCTCTTGAAGGGTTCCAAATCAATTATCCAGGGTATATGTTTGGCAAAACTTGTATCAGTGTGTGTTCTCCCTTCCTTAGCTTCACCTTCAGTCTTGGTTCATGTTATTCCCTTCTTATGCAGTGGGTAGACATAAAATGTCTGAACTGCTTGCTCCTCTAATTGAAATAAAAATCAGATTCTTTCCACACTGTCCCTTTCTAGAATTAGTTTAGTCTTCCTTTTATAGATAATTTACAGCAGAACTTCATCTGCCATGCCCTGAAGTCCCCTCCTGTTCTCAGCCTCAACAGTAGCGTGTGGCTGCCAATCCACCCTACTGTAGCATGTCTGTGTGTTTAGGGAAACTTTGAGTCAGAATGTGATTAATGTGAATGTCTGATATTTAACTGTACCCTGAGGCTGTGTTCGACCTTGCAGGATATTCTATTTCCTGTGTCAAAGAAGCAACTTGTATCTCTTTTGGGAATAAATATAATAAGAACCAGGAAAAAAAAAAAATTGTATCTTCTGCTTCATTCCTTAACTTGGTGTGTTCCTTGAGGCATTTAGTTGTATACATGGAAAAAGGGAGCAACTTCCTTTGCAGATTAGTATGAATGAAGACACTTCAGTCTCCTTTTTTCTTACTTCAGACTTCTCAGACTTCCTGTGTAAGTAGAAGCATACAGAACTGGAACCAACCCACTCAACAGCTGAAGTAAAACTGATTATAAACAATACCCAACTCCAGTTTACCAGCAGCCTTGGTTTGGGTCATAGAATTCAGCCTTCCCTTCCCTTTCTGTTTCCCTGTAAGTCATGGCTTGGGTATTTCTTGCTCAATGGAAAGAGGTGGAAACTCTGGATGCTCATCTTAAAGCCCCAGCATTTCCTTGGTGGGCAAAGACAGGATCAGATAAGTTCTGCTTTGATGGTGGCAGGAAAAGTGATGGCCAAATCTTTTCTGACTAATTTGATTTCAAATTTCTGAAAGGGCAAAACTCTCCATCATGACTTAATGTAATTTGTGATGCTTCCTCTGCCTCCTTACATTAAAAGGAGTGGCGAGAGAACATAATTGATGATAGATTTTGTTTAAGCTCATTTTCAAAGAGAAACCAATCAGATAAATTCAGAAAGGTCAGACCAAAACATGCAGATTCCTTAGTGAATATGTTATCTGCAGCCTCATAAAGAAGTCTTCCTTGTTAGTGGAGATAGCAGCAGTCCAAATCTAGCTGAATAATAATAACACATTAATCTATTAGGAGAAATTATTTCCCCCTCCAGAGGGAAATAGTGTGAAATGTTTATGTCTGCTGTGAGTAGCACTTAGCAACAATTTTAGTTCCTATGGCGTGGTAGTAAGGTGGAGGACTATAGACTGGAATTGCCAAGTTACCATGGTATGTTTACATAAAAGCTATTTCTTCAAGTCAGTATGTTTGAATGAGCTGCTGTTACAGATTGCTGTGTCCTGTCAGCACTTTCTCTCCCCTGGTATTTGGCAGAAAGCAAAAAATTCAAAAGCACGACAGTTGCAGAGGAATTGTCAGCCCCTGAGCGGTACCTTTGACTTCTTCCTTTGTATGCCTTCCAAGGTGAGAGGATTCTCCGTTGGGCAGCAGTCACACTTAGTTTGGTGTTGCCATGGAAAACGGTTCTGATTATTTTTGTCTGGTGCTTAGGGATGTGATGTTTCTGCATAAAGACATTCTTCCTCCCTACATCTGCCTTTCCTCTCCCTCTCCGACAAAAAAAGAGTATCCTTCTCTCCATACAGATCTATAAGGGCAGCCCAGTGTGTCATCTCAACATTTTTTTCTCTAAGGCATCATGGGTGTCAGACAGACAGTACTTAAAAAATGAACTATCATTTGACATCTAAAGTGTACTAATGTACTCCCGTGCTTCTACCAGTGGAAATAATGCAAGTAGGCAGCATTGCAAGGAATGTCTCACAACCTAAAAAGTATTTTATTTTTTATGAGGAGAGCAGAGAATTGCGAACAGATCTGTGAGATGGCAAAAATGAAGTTAAATTGTGTTTAGTACAGATTTATAGGAATATGGCTCTTGCAATATGATGATGAGATAAATCTGTTCTCCATAATTGTAGTGACACAATGGGGAACTTTATGAAAGCTGAGGCCTTTTCAGGATAATTAAATAAGTTAATTTGCAATCTGGAGAAAGCACCAGCTGGAGTGTAATGATTCATTGAAATCTCAGAGTACTGCTCCTTCCATGGATAACAGGTCTGTTTTGGTTGTGGAAACTTTCTCCCTTTGAAAGCAGATGCTTTCTATCTTATCCATTGGCATTGCTACAGCTGTTCTAAGCACATACTTAGGGTAAAGGGACCCAAGAAGCATCCTTTTCTTTCCAGATTTCTGTGTAAGGAACCCATTCAGAGGCAAAACCAACCCAATTGTCCCCACAAGAGGAAATGTTTGTTATTATTTTATTAATTGCCTGTATAGATCAAGTTCCTCATAAGATGAATGGTGATTATTGAGAATAAGGTTCATAAAAGCAAGTGGGTTCATAATATAGTATAGATTAATTTCTTTTCTTCTGGGTAACAATGGTAGTTTTGGGGAAAAATAAACGTATATGGTAAAAACAGGTTAAGAAGTGTGGCCATGGCAATTAGGATCCTCTCGCTGATAAGTCTACTGTAGGAAGCTAAGGATCAGTCAAATTTTTCACTGGAAATACAGAATCACAGAATGATTGACACTGGAAGGGACCACTGAAGTTCATCTTGTCCAAGTCCCTTGTCAAGCATGGCCACCTAGAGCCAGTTGTGCAGGACACAGCTGTGTCCAGGCAGCTTCTGAATGTCCCTGTGAATGGAGGTTTCACAACCTCTTTGGGCAGCCTTAAGCTAACTCAAGCTTAGAATCTCAGTTCCTCAAGCAAATCTTTGTTTGTGTCCTTGTGTATATATGAAGAGAAAAACTAAGTATTTATACCATGTTATGTTCAAGAAAAGAGGGTTTTTTTAGGAAGGAATACTCTAGCTGATTTCTTAAGGAGTCCACCTCATTTCAACCTTCATTTCATCCATGTCATTGGCTGATACTTCATGTCTCTTAGCAAAGCTCAGTTTGTTTTGCAATGTGAAGCATTTTTAATAAGACATAATATTTCCAGTTCAGTACCACCAGTTCAGACCTGCAGTCTATAGGTAACATTAATTCACTTAATATCTTGAAATATCCCCTATCTAGCTTAGAAATCAAATTTCAGTCATGTCATTGAGATGGTCAATATTGTAAAGATTGTCAGATCTTTTGTCATACTGCTTGATAAGCATTAACTGACCCAGACCTGTGTTTGTCTCCTGATTATTTATCCTTTCATATCTTTACTGCAAGTATTCTTTATTTGACTTGAACTACAAAAGACTTGTGCTGTCATCTACAGAAATCCCCTAAAATGAATGTTTATATCCTCAAAATCCTTCTCAGTTCTTACTGAATTCTAAACATTTAGATGCTTTATGTTAGCAAAATCCTTAGCAAATTGAAGTATATGCTTCTAAGCCTTCAGAGAAGCATTTATGCCCTGACATTGAACAATCCATTGAGAATTTTAGATACGCAATCCTATATTCATTTCTGTGAAATTATTCCTAAATGGGATAAAGTATGTCAGCATGCACCTTAGCATAAAAAAGTATAAAAAAGCACCCTAGATTTAAACAGAGGATATTTTTTTTCTAAGGTGGTTATAAAAAAACATGGAAATGCGGATGAAAAGTGTGGGATACATGGCTTCTAAAATTTCTTCTTGGAGAATCCTAGGATCTTTTTATTATTTTTTCATTATTATTTCAGAATAATGAAAACAGAAGTTTGGCTTGGTTCCAGGTCAGGACAACAATGGTGTGCCAAATATATGGCACACCATTGGGTTTGGGTTGGGTTAGGGGGGGCTGTTTTTTTTTTTTCAACCAGCCAGCTCTGTTAGTAATGAAAACAGCAGAATAGAGACGTTTACATATGAAGAAAAGGCATGTGGGTTTTTTAATAAGAGAATAAACCTGATTCATTGTTCATATAAAGTGCACTTCAAACAAACCAATCAATGAAGATTAAATGAGGAGTAACCGATAGTCCTGAAAAATGCAGAAGTGGACATAATTTCACTTAGGTTTTCATTTCCTTTTAGAGGTTATTGACTGAACACCTCCTTGGAAAGCAGAATACAGTATCATCAAAGAGGTTTCCAAGATTGTCTCATTTTTAATTGTCTCTTTCTTTTAGAAATGGAACTGAGCCTATCGAGTTTTAAGAGAACTTTAAATGTCTAATGTCGTTGTTTTTGATTTTCAAGTGATAATCCATGCATATGCTCACACAGTGAGAGAGTATTAACAATGTCTAATGCTTGAAACGGAAGTAATTTTTTCTTTGCAGAATTCAGATAATGTATTCACTTTGTTTCTTGCCTCTGCCACCTTCAAGCCTGTTTTCTGTTCTACAGTCCCTGTTGGTGGTGGAGCTGCAGATATATTAAGTTTTTCAAAAGACTGGAAGACCATTTTATCATTTTACAACAAGTTCATCAGCTGAGGACCCTTCTTCAGTTTTTAAATGTTGAACTACATATGGCATGTGACCTTCCTCATTCAAATGCTGTCTGGTCTGTGGCAGTACACAGGTGTCTAAGAAAGCATCTTTCACCACCCCTGCTCCTGCTACAGGCTGCCTCTCAACCCACATTAGGTATGAGAGAATGCATTTGGGAGATGGGGTTGATTTTGGTGTTTGCCAGAGCTCTGCTTCCTCACAACTAGCTGAAGACTCCCCATTCTCTAATCATAAGGCTGCTTGGCACCTCACTGCCCCGACAAAAGCCTCTGTGTTTTGTGGTCCCACTGCAGAATGTACATGTGAGTTCTAGTGCCTACACACCTTGCTGACAGACCGTACACAGTTTGCAAGTCACTCCCCTGTCCCTTAATGATTTCTGGTTTTCAGACCATAGTCTTTCTGCAGTGGTGAGTATATTTAGAGGGATGTCAGTTCTTCAGCCTTTGCACCCCAAGGCTCTTCTTGTGACCATATCTTGCTTTGCTTCGGGCTCAGGATCTTGCTTGTTTTTTCAGCTCAGAATCTTACAGTAGTAAGGAGCTAAAGTCCTAAACAGGAATTAAGAGTTTAAATATTTCCTTAATCTTATGTGACATATTTAAGAAGGCTGCAAAATTGCTCATGACCAGAGATTTAATTACTTATATAAAGGCATTGTAAAATTTTGTGATCAGTTTACATACACTAAATTTTCACATTTCTTGTTCCAATATATTTTTAGTCAAATGTTCTTGAAATTACTGTTTAAAGATTCTTGTTAGTGTGAGGCAAGCTTAATGCTGTTTGTTGGGGTTTTTTTCTATACTTGATAACCACATGGTGTGAATGTCAAGACTGCTTTCTTCTTTAAATAATAGGTCAGTACAAAGTGATTAGTTTAGCTTCTTTCAAGAAATAAATTATAAGCTATTTCTAGGCATTTTGAGGGAAATAATAAGTATCACCTGGTGGGTTATTTATTTGTCTTTTTTTAAAGATAACTACCATCTCCCCAAATGACTAGAACATATAAACGAGTAAACATTTTTAAAGCATTTTGTCTTACTCATTTAACTGGGAATATGCTGATATTGGGGACTGTAACACGGTTTTCTGGAAGCTCATCATGGGACAGGAGTTTGATATGTCAGTGAATAGAAACCCAAGTGTAAATGCAACATTGTCTCCTGCTGGACGGAGTGTTTCATTGAACATGGTATCTCTTTTATTTGACAGCAGCTCAAGTTTGGTTCCTGTGGATATTGCTGTACTATCCTTCCATTTTTCTTCTCTTTTCTTCTCCTTTCTTTCACCTCTGCTATTTTTTTTCCTTCCACAAGAGAATCAGTGAACATACATATGGATTTTTTGCACGTAGTTCTTGCTTTCTTCTTTTGACTTCTGGCATTATATCCGCATGAGCAATTTTCACGTTGCCCCGTGGGATTAAGAACAGGAATAAAATACCCTCATAGTGGAACTCATAGTAGATGGATTCCCTAGAAGGGCTTATTTTCCTTAAATGACACCAAAACCAACTTTCAGGTTTTTTCTTCTGGAATGTGTTTTGCTCAAAACCCTAGGGAGAGAAGATATGAGAGGTTGGTGCATGTTCATGGGAAGCATGCTTTGCTTCTTTGCTTGCTTTCCAAGTTTGGGCATGCAGGGCATTTGGAAACAGTGTTATTCTGTAAAATGCTAGGCTGGCCTTAAAAGTCCAGCTTTTCCTATGTCCTGGAAAAAGCAGTTGATTTCCCTACAGCTGGCCCTTTCATTTTGAGTCAATTGTTACGAATCCTGTGCAGTTTGAATACGTCTGAATGTTAAAGGCATGAAATTCAACAATAAATAAATAAACCATGTTTCCAGTTTTGATCTTGGTAGCAGTACTGTCATTGGATGATCTGGTATGTTTTCAGGGACTAAAGTAATGGTCAGAGTTCAATTTGAAATTGTAAATTTAGTGAAGTCTGTATAAAAATTTTTGAGTAGTGTTTTATTAGCGCACAGAACACTCTGGATTGCTGTGTTAAAAATGCTTTCTTTAACTTGCTATGAAATGAAACATTTATTTCCTTTTAGGCCAAACCAACTATAAGCTCTTTTATTAATTTAAGAATGCAAAGAGAGAGGAGTATGGTATTGCTTTGGATCCTTGTGGAAAATATGAAGAGTATATAGAAGTTTTTTAAGAGAGGAGAAGCAATTTGTGGCTGTACCCTGGTAAGCAGAGCAGAACCAGATGGGGTTCTAGCTTTGCCTCGTGGCATCAAGATGCTTATGTGCACTGGTCTTCCACTTCACTGCTCTTGCTTGTTTTGTGTGATCTTTTTGCATAGGTTGCATGTAGAACAGGTGTCTGTTGTCACCTAGTACTGTGTTTATGCCAAGAGGTACTGTCTTAAATGTATTTAATGTGAGAAATGGGATGAAAGAGATTCTACAGTAGTACACAAAAGTAATTTATTGGTGTGAATGCAATGCATACCTTCTGTAATATAGTTTGGCTGTCTTTGAAGAAGATGAGATGAGATAGATGGTGACTGGAGAAGCTTTTGATTCTGAATGTTTTTCTCTGTTAAATAATAAAAAAAATCAAGTGTAATGTTCTGTTCAGCTTTGACTCTGTTAGAATTCCTTACCTGACTGGGGAGAAAGAGTACACATAAAGGAGAATATCTTATTTGATGCAATTATAGTAACAGACCTTCACTGTCTTTTAAAAGCAGTCAGAGTTCTTGAGAGTAAAAGTAGTGAAAACGTTTGGGGCACCAGAAATTTACATGCATTTTCTTCCCTGGGAATTAATGGGAGTATAGATATTCACTTAAATTGTTTGTCTTATATCTACCTAAATTATATATGTGAAAACTTAAAATTCCTGATAGTTTGAAACTCAAAATTGCTGTAAGCATAAAACACCTTGTTCACAAATAGACACTACCTTGTGAAAGTTTTGACTTTAATTTAAAAATATCATCTTCTTTGACAGCTAAATTCTAGTCATGGGAAGTTCTTGGGGAGCAAAATACACATGTAATATGTGATTTTTGCCCGAAAGCACCTTCCATAAGCATACATAATGAAACATTGCACAAATGTAACTTTCACCTTTGCGTTTCAGGAAAACCAGGTACCTCTGCTGAAACTCTTCTGAATCAAGAATCTATAAACCCTACGAATTACTCAAGCCAGCTAGAAGACTCTGGATGTGATGTCTCTAATGACTCTGCATTTGATTCTTTAGGCATAGCTTCAGATTTTCACCAATCTGAGCATAATGTCAAAGTTCCCCCATTGAATCTTTGCCATAGTAGCAAGGAGCAATCTCTGACTGCTCCAGTACAGTTTTTGCAACATTTGCTTGAAATAAGAAAACTGTCAGAAGGAGGAATTCTTCAAGCAGATTTCTCAGAGCTTGAGAATGATTCTTTCACCATATGCAATTCAGTGTCTCAGTTACTTGATGGACTGACCATTTTTTACAACAGTCCTAAATTTCCAGTTTCGAATTTTCTTACTGAAGCAGTTTGTGTTTTGGTCAGTTTAATAACTGATACTAAACTATCTAATCATGTTTTAAAAAAGTGTTTCAAGAAGCTGGAAGAATTTAAGAAAAATCTAATTCAAATTATTTTAAGAAACAGCAGTGTCAATAGGGTAAGTTTAAAATATCTTCCATCTTTCCTACCCCACTTCAGTATAATGGAATATTCTCCTAGTTTTATGCACTTCTTAAATATCGGTTTGCCTTATTATATTTCGAAGAATACCACTTTGAGATTTTTGTGATTGTACTTTTTTGTGATAGGGGCAATAAATGCTCTAAAGCATTTGAAACAGTTCTTGTTCATGCATGCAAGAAGTTCTATCCTGTTCCTGAGTATAGGTCTTTTAAGAACGGATAAAAAGGCAGTTAAAAGCAACTTTATAGAAAATATGAGAGAAAACCACATTGTTTCTCTTGCTGAAGATATATTGTAGATATTCACAAAGTAACGAATATACAATTATTTTTATTCTTTTTTGACCACCTAGATAAAATAGGTTGGTTTACTGCAGAAGGTCTGTCACTCTCTAGATATTTGCAAATTTCTGTTTTAAAAATAGATCAGCAAATGAGTGAAGAATTCAGAAATAGCACGTCTCCAGCACAAACAGTAAATAGCACTGCCTTGCATTTTGTTTGTACACATCAGTCAGTGCTGTTCCATGCACCATCTCGTTAGTTTCCTCATTCAGCTGAAATATGCCCGGCCTGTCTTCATAAGATGCCCCATAAGTAGTGGATTCCGTTGCCTGTCTTAGGATTTTTGGTTTTCATTCTGACTTTTAGAGTAACGTGGAACAGACATGATGGTGGTATTGTTTGAGACTTAGATGTACCAATTTAGTGTCCCCATGTATGCAACTGCACTATCATTATACTAAATGAGAATCCTCTATAATCCTTGGAACCTAAAGAACGCTGACGAGGTACTAGGTGCCTATTTTAAGGTGAGCTCCAAAGTTGTCTTTAGACATGTGCTGCATGTGTGGATGGATGTACCCATTTGCCTTAATTTGATATGAATCCCACTATGTATTGACTATTTACCCCAGAACAGAAACATCAAACAAACATTATTACCAAATTAAGAGGGAGTTGGCTGGGAAGGATATACCTGTATTTTGGTTAGAAAGCATTCAGAATTAAATCCTTCCAGGACTACAGCCTTGTGTCTCTAATACCAGAATGCGTTCCATTTCAGTGTCACCACAGTGTGATACTTAGTTTTTAGTTAGAGGTGTCCCTGGCCAGTATTTTGAAAGAATGTGTCTTTACCTTCTATTTGTGTGGCATCAGGAATGGAGTCATACAGGTGTGACTCCTTTTATTTTTTTGTGCGATCACTAGATACAGAACAAAGAGAGTTTGAGCAGTCCTTCATTGAGGACTTCTTCATAGTTGATGATGTCCAGTGTTTCCACCCTTTCCCTTCTTCTGCCCTAATGGGAAGTCAATAAATAATTAAAGCAATGTTAATTGTAGGAGAGCAATCAAGAGGTTATCCGGAGAGGGATTATTTGTTGATTGGAGGAACCTGGCAAAGTTTAAGTTAAGTGAGAGAAAATATCCTGATAGATCAGGGATGTTTCAACTCTGCAAAATGCTTTTTTAAATCATTTGGAGTATGTCCACGTAATTTGAAAGTGGTATATTTTCTCTGAATAACTTCACTAAAACAGATGGCTTTTTATGCGATGCATTATATCTTGCTTCCACCAAAATATTAACAGTCATATTAACAGTCATTACTATGGGCAGCCATTACCTGAATCAAACAGTTGAGTTTAAAATTGTATAAACCAATTAGTAAGGTATAATTGTGGAGGTTCCAGATTTCTAGGGGAACAGGAAAAAAGTTGTGCGTAGTAATTGCAATGTTTATAAAGATTAGTTGAAAAATCCTTTTAGAGGTTTGCTTTTCTTTAAACTGAATTGAATATGGAAATAAATACGCAGAATTCAGAATTAGTAGTATTAGTTGTATAAATAATTCTTCATATGCTGTGTACCAAATATCTCCCAGGGACCCTTTATACTTCAGTTTTAATCATCACTGTTTACTCAAGTGGTGATTGAACTGTCAAGATTATATGTTTAAAATAAAATTACCATTAATTACAAGGCTGTCATCTGGAAAGAGTGGCAAGCTGTGTGAATTTCAGTTCCAGGAAGATGCCTAAATCCCTCCACTATAAAAATATTAAGAATTTTGTTGTATCTAATCTTACTGCCAGAAAGCATTTGTATAGACAGCCATCGATACAGCTGTATAGTATTTGACACAACTTTACCATCCTCACCTATAAAACTGGGACAAAGGGCTGTGAGAAACACCTTCAAAAAGTGAACAAAGAGCAAAGGAGCTGTGGATTACACTTAATGCCTCATCTTCAAAAACAGTCTCAGCATTTTTCAGAGCAAGTTAAATAACTTAAAAAAACTTTGAGAATTGGAAAAGAGATAATTATCTCTGCATTAGATGTAAAGGAGGAAAAACAGTAGCAGAATTACTTGCTGTAATCCTATTGTTTGAGATGTTTCTAATTATAAAGCATTGGAAGCTGTAGGAACAAGCAAAGACATGTACTCAGAAATTTTTTTTCTGGATTCAGTTGCCTAAAGCCGTGCACTTTGGATACAGTTTTTGGCCTGAAACCCCAAATTGACATGAGTATAGGAAGGACAAAACAGTAAGTCTATCAATTAAGGTATGTGAGGTAAAATAAAAGGTAATATTACTTAAAATATAAAAATTATTTAAATCAAAAAACTTCAAGTAGCCTCTTTCCTTTCAAATGGACTCTACTACCTTCAAATGGACTCTACAAAACATGGGAAAACATTTCCCATGGAAAACTCTGGTAGAAGCTATGGTATGTAATTACAGCTCCTAACAAATTACTTTGTCACTTCTCCTTCAGAGAGGAAGCACTAGAACATTTTTTTCCTTAATCTACCCATTTGGAATTTGACAACACCTATCTCCATCCACCTCCACAGGGACATAGCAAATGTGCATTTCTCCTGCTTCTGATTACATCACTCACTCACTGATAGTGAAAGGTGCCTGTTCTGCTGAGGTTTGTCTCTGTTGTCCAGGACGTATTGAACAGGGGATCATTTCTCCTATACCAGAAAAATGCAAGTCAGAGGCATTGGGGATTCCCAACTTGCTGTGCTGCTTAGAATAGCATATGTGGTTTATATTTCTGGTGAAGGTTTTGCACAGCTCGTGACAGTAGGGCACTTCAGAGAGAACATCCTGGAGCCTGCCTGGAAGCCTGCTGTGGTGAATCTGGGCTGGCTGTAGTTTCATAGTGTATAGAATTAGCTTTAGAAGTCAAATCCATACAACAGAAATTAAGGCGTTTCATACATGTCATCTTTGCATCTCTTGTATATACAGCTATATGAAACTTCAAGACAGTTATTGTTAAGGAATCCAGAGTCTCATTTGTTACTTTGGAGATAGAAGAAAAATAGTTTTATCTTTGGCTTCTTTCAGTGCAGTTCAGCTATGTTCAAAGTTGTCATGGTCAAATACAGTCACAGGGTGTTGCATTACGTGGGTTTCTGTGTGTGACCCCTAGTGGTGCCACTCTAGCTTATTAGCATTGAAGACAATTCAATTCACTGATTGTACTTCTTTTAGGTGCAGCTCATGCTGCAATTTGGAGCACGGCTAATGCATCAATTATGTACCAAAAGATCCTGGTCTTCACCCTGGGTTCTGTACAGAGCTCTGTGCCTGTTTCTTGGAGGTCTTGTTTTAAGGACTTAATCAAACCACAAACACTGCCTTTAGGATTCTAGAGTAAGGTTGAGCTGTGTTGGGCTCCTGTTCAACAAACACCTCGTGCCTCTGGCCCATCTCACTCATAATCTCTTTCAAACAAGACCCAGAGGGAAGAGAGATGTGTTTCAGGGATATGTCATTTTTTACTTCTCGTGCTGTTTAAAACATCAATACTGACTTTTAAGAGTCATGAATTGCCTGCTTGATTCAAAGAGCACACACACACAAAAAAAGGATTATTGATATTTCCTTTCTCTTTTTTTAACCCTTTTCACTTTTGGAAATTGGCTACCCTACCTATAGGGTAGTTGTTTTGAAGCTATTTAGCATTAAGAGCATCTGGATGTACACTGAGACATGAACATAGTCTTTAGGAACTTATCCTATTTGGGACTTTACTGCCCATTTTCATTTTTCTCTCCTGTTTCATCTGAAAGTCTTTATGTAGAATTTTGCAAGTGCTCAAAATATTACTGTTGATATATTTAGCAGAAGAGGAAATGCAAGAGTTCTGAGTAGTAGTTTAATGCCTTTACTGGGTATTTATGTGAGAAAGAATTCATAATTCTTTATGAAAATAACAAGTTGAAATGTAGTACAGAGAAAAGCAGAAAGAAAAATGTTTGAATCTCATTGGCAATTATATAATGAAATATATGGAAGTGTGCCTGTGGAGTTGAAAACAGTACACATTAATCAGAACCCTGGCTTTGAATCTTGGTAGTGAAATTTGTATGAATCTTTAATGACTGAATTTGCCTGGAAGACAGTAATCATGAAGTTACTCTGATGCTTTACTATATGCAACAGTATGCATTTAATACATGTTCCAGCTGGTTGTGTGTGACAGTAAATTCCTCCGACTGTGTGTAGTTTGCACAATCTTTTGTCAGCCAGGACTGCCTTAACTCATCAGTTTACAGGAGTTTTGCCTGCTTAGGGACAAATAAGATTTAAAAATAGTTATTCATGTCACTGGTGGTTTTCAACTGTAAAATTAGTGGGCTTCAGTTTTCCTAAATTAGTTGAGTCCCAAGGGGACTGTCATGGGTATATTTTCATCAGTCAAAGAATTTTGCCTATCTAGTGGAAGAACATTTCATTTATATGAATATTAGAACAAGTTGTCTGGATTTTAAGGTCTAGTAAGGGTCAATGTTTGAATCTCTTGACTGTTGAATTAAATTTTCTCAGCAACCTGTTGTCTTACTTAGAGAGCTCTTTAAGTGAAACGTTAAGCAAAATCCATTGTCTTGTGAATCACTGCAGTGAAAGGCAATCGCCAAATTGACTGACTCTCATTTACTTCAGTAAAGTGGATCACAGGAGCAGCTAGACAGGAATGAATTAAAGAAAATTGTGTCCACCTTCCCTCCTCAGCCAGCCTCAGCTGATATACATCACGCACTAAAGCTACAATTACAGAAGAGCTAGAGGATGAAGTTAGCAGAATTTTCTTTTACCACCGAAGGGTGATGAGGGAGCTAGTGGAAGAGCTCCTCAAGCCACTCTCCATCATTTAGCAACAGTCCTGGCTCACTGGGGAGGTCCCAGATGATTGGAAGTTGGCGAATGTCATGCGGATCCACAAAAAGGGCCAGTAGAAGGACCCGGGAAAGTACAGGCCTGTCAACCTGACCTCAGTGCCTGGCAAGCTTATGGAGCAGATCATCCTAAGTGCAATCACACAGCACCCAAAGGGTGGATAAGGATCAGACTCAACCAGCACGGGTTTAGGAAAGGGCAGATCCTGTCTGACCAACCTGATCTCCTTTTATGATCAGGTGACCTGACTGGTGGATGAGGGGAAGGCTGTGGATGTGGTCTGTCTGGACTTCAGCAAAGCCTTTGACACCATCTCCCACAGCATACTCCTGAAAAAGCTGCAACCTATGGCTTGGACAGGGGAACTCTCTGCTGGGTTAGGAACTGGCTGGAGGGCCAGGCCCAGAGAGTGGTGGTGAACGGTGCTGTATCCAGTTGGTGGCCAGTCACTAGTGGTGTCCCCCAGGGATCAGTGTTGGGCCCAGTTCTATTTCATATCTTTATTGATGTTTGGATGAGGGGATTGAGCGTACCATTAGGAAATTTGCAGATGACACTAAGTTAGGGGGAGTGTTGACGAGCTGGAAGGCAGGAGGTCTCCTCAGAGGGACCTGGACAAGCTGGAGAGATGGTCTGATTCCAACAGGATGAGGTTCAACAAGGCCAAGTGCTGGGTCCTCCACTTTGGCCACAACAACCCACTGCAGTGCTGCAGGCTGGGGACAGAGTGGCTGTAGAATAGCCAGACAGAAAGAAACTTGGGAGTTTGGATTGACAGGAAGCTGAACATGAGCCAGCAGTGTGCCCAGGTGGCCAAGAAGGCCAATGGCATCCTGGCCTGGATCAGGAACAGTGTGACCAACAGGAGCAGGGAAGTGGTTCTTCCCCTGTACTCAGCACTAGTGAGGCCACACCTTGAGTCCTGTGTCCAGTTCTGGGCCCTTCAGTTCAGGAAGGATATTGAGGTGCTGGAGCAGGTCCAGAGAAGAGCAGTGAGACTGGTGAAGGGACTTGAGCACAAGTCCTATGAGGAGAGGCTGAGGGAGCGGGGTAGTGTAACGTGGAGAAGAGGAGGCTCAGGGGAGACCTCCTCACTCTCTACAACTTCCTGAAAGGAGGTTGTAGCCAGGTGGGGGTTGGTCTCTTCTCCCAGGCAACTATCAGTAAGACAAGAGGGCATGGTCTTAAGCTGTGCCAGGGGAGGTTTAGGTTAGATATTAGGAAGAAATTTTTTACAGAGAGGGTAGTCAGACATTGAAATGGGCTGCCCAGGGAAGTGGTGGATTCTCCGTCCCTGGAGGTTTTTAAGATGAGACTGGATGTGGCACTGAGTGCAGTGGTCTAGTAACTGTGGTGGTAGTGGATCAAGGGTTGGACTTGATGATCTCGGAGGTCCTTTACAACCCAGCTGATTCTATGATTCTATGACAAAAAAAAAATTTATTCATGGTTTCTAACCTGCCTGTAATGCTGTTTGCTCAGCACCATCTCTTTTCCTAATAACAAATATTGTCATTTCCTGGTTTTGTGCAAGTAATTAATTAGTATTCAGGGTATTATGGATTATTTCCATTTGGAGAAGAAAAAGGATGGAGTAGGCCTTTGCTGTTCTTTTGATTTACAAATGAAATATGTAGGGGCCCTTAGTGCAAGATTACAAAAGTTCTTGTTTTTGTTAAATATGATAGGAAATATGTATCAAAAGCTGTATGTTTCTTTCCTCTGCCCCCAGTCTCTCTCCAGTGAATGCTTTCTGTCAGAGCTCTCTTCCTGTAGCATCTCTCTGATATTTGCAGATGAGACCACGTGGAACTGCAGCATCAAAGCCCATCCCTCAGCCTATCACTTAACATACCTGGGTAAAATAATTTGAATTCTATCTAGGTCTTGTTTTTTGTTATCGTAGACATGTTTTTGAACAAAAGGACCTAAAATTGTTCCATTTTTTGATCTCAGGCATGCCATAGTAGTTTGTTTTTCAAAGGGGCTATAGGACCACCTTAGCTCCAACACATCATTACTTATCCCAGCTCTTAAGTTCCATTCTGGTTACTTTCAGGCCACTTTTAGCACTGTTCCTACTGTAATGATTGTCTTTCTCTTCATGGAAAAATTCAGTTTGTTGATGTTTGTTTTTTTTTTTCCTTAGGGGAAAATTACCTCTTGCATCCTCTAATTTTTGAGGGCAGCTGTATGTCCCAAGGAGGTTTTGATAGTAGTCCTTAAGCATAGCTTTAAATGTATATACATACTTTAATAATTAGAATCTTAGGGTTTTTCTGTTCTTCTGCCTGTTTACTAATGAAACTTTTCTCATAGCTTGAATTTGTCATGCTTCTCTAAGAAATGTGTTTTATGTGCCCAAGTAGGATGTGTGTTTGTGTTATGGCAATAGGATAGAAATTAAAAGTAAGCTCTGTGCTGTATATTATCTACAGACAGTTGCAAAAACAGTTGAGTATTCCTTGCTTGCCTTTTCAGTGCTCAACTCCTGAAGTGAAATCCACAACCCTAAAAAAGGTACTGCTGTACTTTGTAGGCATGCATGACGGATACTTGGCATCTCTAAGTGGTATTCAAAGTAGCTCACACATGGTGGGCAGGAGAAAAAGAGTGAAGGATTGGGAAATAAACATCTGAAATCCGTTTTCATTTGCAGGAACTGGCTGTAAATCTTAGACACTTAAATGAGACATTTATTTATATTCCTGCTTCTTTTTAAGGATGACCCACTCACTCTTTAGTTAAAAAATCTAAAAGCTAAAAAATACCAGTTTTCTTTAATTTATCCAGTGACTTTTTCTAAGAAGATGAAGAATTTGAATCCATATTCTTCTGCTCTGAGCAAACTAACACTGGTTGCATACTGTCTTAAGTATCCATTAATATAGCTTAGCAACTCAGCATCAGCAGACGGATGTGCACTTCTTCAACTCTGCAAGGCTTCTGACTACGACTAGTTAAGAAGGAAGAATCAAGAGTAATATAAATTTTAATCTCTCAGGTCTGGAAGACTGTATCTAGAGCTCCTCCCTGATAATCAGTAGACTATTTACAGTAGTTATTAAAAACATGGGCAGCAGCAGCATTAGAGGTGTCTGAGTGGCAGCTGTTGTGAATACTGTTTGTTTAACTGGGATTGATACTGTCTTTCTGTTGACAATATTTACTGGATCTAACCTCTTGGATGAATTAGATATTTAGATGCCTAATTGATGAATCCCAAGAAGATGCAGATGTTCTTGATCTCTGCCAAGATAGCATTGTTTGAAGTAAATTTATTGTTGAAGACTGATGCCAACAGGATCCTAAATGTCTTTAGTAGTTAGCTTAACTTTTTAATACACCATTTTTTTGTACTTAGTCTTCAGATGAACTGATGACTTATGTGTTTGCGTGGTCACAAAGAAAGTATTGGCTTTTCTGTAAAAGTGATTAAAGCGAGGTGATAGAGCAAGGTTTTAGTGTATGGAAATGGATATTACCATCTTGAGGTAGTCACTACATTAAACATGACAGTGAATTTTATTAATGGACATTCAGGTTGTGCTTTAGTTTTGGGTTGGTAGTTTTTGTTTGCTTGGTTTGCCTTTTTTGTTCTTGTTTAAAAAACACAAATACAGACATGCACAGGATCTGTTATATGTGTTACGTGTGTTTTATCCTATTAACTAGGTGTCATTGTTTTATATATATTAGCCAAGTCAGGAGAATGCAAGGTGCTCAAAATGGGAAAGACAAGTTTTTATCCTATGCAACTGAAAGAAAAAAGTGAATTAAGTTTAGAATCAGAGATAGTATTATTCTAACTGTAGAATTTCTAATATAGCATGCTCAGTGTTAAAAAGTGAAGGTTAAGTGGAAGTTACCAGGGTAGCAGTTTATCTTAAAAGCGTGCAAAGCTTTGTAGCAAAGCTAAAAGAACAATTAAAGATTTAGAGATAAATTATATAAGATGCAACATGAGTTTACCAGAGATAGATTGTGGCAGAACAACATAAGAGCATTCTTTGTAAAATAAACTACGTTTACAGATGTGAAATTTGGTAGCTTTTATCTATCTGGTGTTCAGTAAAGCATTTCTTATGGAGCTCATACTAGAAAAATATTAATAAAACTGTAAAAGATGTTCTTTAATGTTTTACATTTTCTTATTGGATAAAGAAACAGCTAGAGAAGTAGCAGCAAGTTGTGCTCTATACTGAGCATTTATACTTAACAGGAAGAGGAGGGAAAAGGTTTGTGGATGTCAGTCAGAGGGCATATTACTCAAGGGTAGTCCCGTCTCTGCAGGTGTGCTGGATCTGGTCCAAGTCTGTCATCCTTATGTCAACAGTAGCAGCTTTCCCTTGTGCTAGGAGGGAGGGTAAACACCTAGGAAATAGTCTGGGAAATTTGCTTCTGCTGGAGGCCTTTGTGGTGTTAAGAAACAGTAAGGAAAGGAGAGAGTAAGAAGGTTTCTGCAAGCGCATCTGTGCTTCACAGCAGTTTCTGTGGTCTCTCATCGCTCCCCCTTGCCGATGTGGCAGCAGCAGCCGACTTGGCTTAGTTTAGCCTGTGGACAGGAGCAAGCAGATGCACTAATTATTTCCTGTTTCACTAGGGAAGTGATACTGGGTTGGAGCTGGTCAGTGACTTGGAGAGTGACTTTTAGGCAGCCATGAAGAAATAAATTTAAGAAAGATATTTCCAATCTGTAAGTAGAAGAAATTGCACCTTCACATTCCCAGTCTGACGTAAAAGCTTCATGGTCAGTAATGATGACTGTGAGGAGTTTGTGTGGTGCACTTCGTTGGAGATCTTCCCTTCTCATTCCACAAATTCAGCAAGGCTGTACTTAAATCAGTAAGTTGGTTTCTATTGCCTCAGGAGTCCCTGACTCATCTCCTGAAGAATGCAAGTGTGTTTCAGTGTAGCCAGCACATTTCAGAGTCAGCAGCAGAGGACCGTCGTTAGCACCCTGTTCCTCTAACCTTTGGCTCTCACCCCACAGCTTGCCCATGGGGCACAAGCCTCATACTGGCAGCTTGCAGCAGCTTGCAGCAGTGAAGCCAACTGATGGTCCTAGCAGAGAACATCAGGTTTAGAAGAGTGGAGAAAAGCATGAACAAGATTATGAAAGAGGGGATATTTAAGGCTAGGTATGAGGAAAAAATTCTATACTGTGAGTGTGGTGAGATACTGGGACAGGTTGTCCAGGGAGGTTGTGGATGCCCCAACCATGGCAGTGTTGAATGCCAGGCTGGATAAGGCCTTGAACAACCTGGTCTAGTGGGAGGTGTCCCTGCCTATGGCAGGGGAGTTGGGACTAAATTATCTTTAAGGTCCCTTCCAACCCTTGACACTCTATGATTCTTTGAAAAGGGCAGAGCAAGGGCTTAAAATGAGGCTTATGGAGCAAAGAGTTGAATTAATATGTATCGAATCCCAAGACATGAAGATAGGAGAAATAGTGGCACATGAACAGGAGGAGAGATAAATGACAAGCATCAGTTTACAAAGGAAGCAATGTGACAGTAAGATAAGAAAAGAGGTGCTAATGTTCTCTGTATAGAAGTGAAGCTTTTCAATTGGCACTGATGATTACGAATGGAAGTCAGGTTGGACTAAAAGGGCAAAGGGCAAGGGTGATACGAAATCAAAGACAAAAATATTGTTTTGTTTTTAACACCTCACAATTTGAGGATACCTGTAATAATTATTTGCCTTAGTCTTATATTGCCAGATATGCCAGTCACCTGGGGAAGAAAGCTGTTACTTGGCACAAAACCAGTAAATTAGCGAAACAGAAACTGAGGTGCAGTTATCATAGTTGCAAGGTGTAGTGAATTGCACAACTCATGAAAGAATTAAACTCACAAATTTTTGGATATCCATTATTAAAGAAAAGTCTAACACACTGATAAATGAATAATAAAAGAATAATTCATAAGTTTTTTTATCCTGTTTCCTGCGAAACAGGGCTCATAGGAGTGTGCTGTCTTTTCCTCATCAGTCTTTCCCTGTATTAGTAACTTTTGATAGCTACTTTCGAAATCACTTGCAAAAAAGTGGAAGGTCAGTAATACCTTCAGGTAGGCTTTAAAATCAGTAGCTGGCTAGAGGAGATATCAAGTTAGTATGTTTGAGGTAAGCAGAACATTGACATTATATATTCGTTTTGACAACAGCCGGGTCGACAATCCACACATCCTTCCCAGTTACTGTCACAGCATTGCTCTGTCTTGCTCTGCATCCTGAAAGCATGGGAAGACAGCAGAAATGGCAGTGTGGGAGGAGGGTTAGGGACAAATGATGCAGGACCTGAACGGTGAACCAGGCTTCATTATTTTCTTGTTTCTAATAGTATATTTTTTTACAATCTAATTTTCTGACTGCTTTTACCTGAGAATCTCTGAAGCACATAGGTTTTGTTTCATCTACACCATTAAGCAAGTCCAAGGGATTAAAAGATTTTTGTTCTTTTTTTAACGTTGGGTAGATTTGAGAGCTGAAGATACACTTTTATCTTTAATGAAACTGCACACTATTTGAAGTATTTTCAGTTTGAATGTTTCCAGAGTTTAATTAGCAATACATGAGCATTGCTCTACAGCAGTCTTACCTCTGTTTGCTATTTACAGATTTATTGCTTATATGCTATAAATTTGTTCTATATTAATTTAAGGCATACAGACTGTGAGCATTTTTAACCTTCTTTCTTGTCTCTTATTTTCTTAAAATATACTGAGATCCACCAAGATACAATGTAAAATCCATAGTCTTTAATAAATCAGCATTATTTTAAAAAATATTAATAATATTAAATATAATTATAGTACATTTGCTATATTACTCTAAAATATTTGTATAATAAGTATATATTTAATAAGAATATTTATTAAATCTTAATAATTTCACTGGTGGGATTTTTCAGTGGCATTGATATCCTAATCTCAAGTGGCATCCTTACAAAATACGTATTTACTTCTCTTAATAGAGGCTCAGGCTTTAAATTTGAAGATCCCCTGTTATCTAGTCCTAAAAAAATTCCAACTAGAAAATGGCAACTCTTGCCAAACCAGAAAGGATATGGAAATTTTGTGAAAGATCCTATTTTATTTAAATCTCAGCTGCTAACATTAATAACTGCACCAAAAAAAAATTTCATCGTTTCACTATCTGGCAAAAAAAGATGTAAGCAAATAGAAGAGAGCTTAAAAAAGAACAAAAATTATGATGTTTTTGTGTAAATATATACTTTTACTGTGATCTTTGGGAGAGGTAGCATTGAAAAACTACTCTGGATTGTCTAGTTTAATTGCTTGCCAAAGGCAAATTAGCAAGTATACTCAATGTTATATGCTGAAAATGTAGAACTGTAAAATATGTATCCCCCCTTAATTTATATACAAAAAGTAAAAGTCTGATTTTAATTCATATATCTTCACGGCACATGTAGGTGCAAGGATTACATTATCCTTTCATATAATTGTAATTGTTCAGAAATCTATTTTTATCTCACCTTATTTCACATTTCATCCTTATGGGATATTTTGTGTATATGTTTATGGGTGATTTTAATCTCGCAGGTTTTCAAAGCTATATGCGTACAATTTATGAAATCTCTTCAATTTGTAAATTTAATCTCTTTACTTTGTATCTCTAACTGCAGATTTGATTCTGAACATGAGACTTGTTTGTCTTCTGTAGTTTTCTTTTGCTATTTCTTTTGGGATTACATGCAGAAGTGAGATGATTCAGAGAAAAGATTTATTAAAGGTTGATTATTATGGCTGTCTCATGTTGAGTGGATGATAACCAAGCTGGTCCTACTCTTCAACTGCAAGAGGCCAGTAAAAAGGCATTGCATCAGGCAGGAAAACAGTAACTGTAGATGAGAACCTGCCTAATTAACTGGTTTTACAGCAAAAGTTTTCAGTCCACTTCACTGTCCACTTATGTAGACCAAAATTTTGTAAGTTACAATTTTACAGGAGACAGTGTTGAAAACCATGGTAAAATTAAGGTAAATGTTAATAAATTCATGCTGACTGCTACCTGGATCACTTCCCTACTTTTCATGTGTTTGGAAATGTTTTCCAGGAGGATTCATCCCATGCAAATATTTTTATTCATATATATGCATGTGTATGTGTGTACACACAGGTGAGCTGGCTAGAGGTATAATCTACATCATTAATAGGATGCAGTGGTCTGATGTTGAGTGGTTAAGACATGGCAGTTATTCTTAGACATAAAATATTTGGTCAGAATATCCTTTTATTAGTCAAAAATACTCAAAGAGTTATTGAATATTAATTTTGTAAGGGTATGCATTTATATGAAAATGGAATTTATAGTAATTGTATTTAATGTGTCTTTTTTTCTTTGAAAGAGCTTTTATGTACAGAAATGACAGTTTCTTCCAGTAGTGTTTTACAAAAGAATGTCATGTACACTTTGTAGAGCAGTAAGTTTCGTTACATAATATCTATTAATTTCAGAGAACAAAGAAAACAGTTATAATGTTTTCTTAATAGAAAAGACAGTGGCAAAAAAACCCCAAAACTTAATAAAATTCTCATGTAAATTCACATCACTCCTGTGGTTCAGGAGAAATGCATTGTTAAAAAACAATATGAAAATGAATTGTTTGAATTTGAAAATATAGTGTGTCTTCCAGCAGTTAGCATTTAATTAGGTTTATTCCTGATAACTCTGTTGACAGAGTTATCAGAGTTCAAACACTTATGTCTTAGCATAAGTGTTTGAATTTCAAAGAATTTGTTCATTTGTCTACCTGTGACAAACAGAAGTACTGTATGTGCAGGGTAGTCATCAACTTTCTTTGTCAGCAGATGGCCTTGATGATATCTAATGCTGAAAAGGTGTGTCCTGGGGAATTCACACTTTTGGAGGAGTTTGTTCATATGAGAGCTTCCTGTAGCGTTAATGTTTTGAGAACAGATGTCAGTTTGTCATAGATCTCATATGTATGTAACTAATAGATTTTTAAACAGTTGACATTTTTGAATTTGATTTTTTCTTTAAAATTCGAATATGTAAATCGCATTTGTATTTAACATAATTGCAGTAAAAATGACGGAGATGTATTCTGAAAGATTAAATTTACTGTTATTTCTCTTTAGTTTCAGGCACTGCATTCTGTATCAGAAACACTGATTTTGCTAGGAAGGAACAACATATTAAGAAATTCTTTAATATCGCTTCTACTATCAGAAGTACGTCAGTTTGCTGAGCAGCTGTTGCAGGCCCACCAGGTACTGTCGTCTTTTCTTTTGGAGAAGGGCTGAAGAGTGGTGTTGGGGAGTGTTTTGGCTGTATCTGTTTGTTTCATAAAACGTAATAAATGCTTTAGCCTATAGAATATGCAGGTTCAAGAACCCAGAAAATGCTAGGACCTAACTTAAACAGGAAATTCAAAAAAAAAAAAGGAGGTATAAAGTAAAAGAAAATTTCCCTATGGAAAAGTGAAATTATCAGACTGTGTAATAAATAGACTCAATAGGTTTTAAGATTATGCTATATAATTGGAAAAACACTTGAAATAATTAGTTAGAACACTTAGTGTAATGTGTAAATTGTTGATTATGCAGGCAGTACAACTTGGGGACCCACCTGAACAAATTATTTCTGTCTCTTGCTCATGTAAAACTGGAAAGATCATTGCTTCATTTTATTTTATAACTAAATTTCATGTTTCAAATCATAATATTAACTTTCATTATGCAAAAGTTATCCAACACATAATATTGTATTTAGTTTGTTGCAATGAGTAGGAGGTAAGGAGCAGAATACAACTTGTGGTAAAATTTATATTTAGGTTAAGTTTTTTCAGTAAACTATAGAGTTTAAAAAAAGAGAGGAAAAGAGAAAGTGAATGTTGCTTTAACATTTGAAGAAGAGAGGTATGAAATAAATAGGTTTTATAGATTTTTCATGTATTTTTATGTAGTGGGTATGTATTTTATGCAAAGTGTTCAGCCTCACTTGGGATTAGGAGTTGATTGCACACTATCCTAAAACGATCAATAAAAAGAAAGCATGCAGCTTTTTATTTGGTGGCCAATAAATTTATTGATACATACAGAAAACATTCGTCGTAGATATATTCAGCAGTGGTCCAGTTTAACAAATGCCTTAAGTGTTGCTCGAGAACTTTATTATTTTTCTCGCTAGGGTATGATATGATAGTAAGTTCGGACTGCTGTGAGGGAATGTATAATTTCCAACACTGATTTCTACTACTGAAAAGAAAGGCAAATTTTGAAAGAATTAGACAAAGAGCTGTGTCTTACTTTAAGTCACTGTTAGCATGCAAGACATTGATGGCAACCAAAAGTCAACAGACTTCTAACAAATGTAAGAATAGGGAAGTGTAATTAGAAACAATAATTGGTTTTTAAGTTTAAAGAAGTTGTTCGGTTTTAACATTATTAAATCTCACCTGTGTAACAGAATTAGTCATCCTTCCTGGTTTTGCCAGTGGCAGCACAGAACCTTTCAGTGCTCCACAGTGATGTCAAGCTTACACTGAACCTTGCACTTTGCTGACTTGGTTACTGTGGTGCTTAACCTTTCCGTACTGTAATTATTATAAGTATTGCTTTTGTATTTGGTGAAGCCTTAGGAGCTGTGTGTCTGTCTGTAGCTGACACTTTGTAGGACTTTGAAAAGCTGCAGTTCATGTAGGGAAAGTAACTGAAGTTCTTAGCTTGCTGTGAAGTCAGTGTTTTTAAATTTCATGCATTCTTGCATTTAGTCCAAATAGATATATTATGTTCATTTAAAAACTCTTATACATTCTGTATGTGATAATATAATATGGAAATGTATCACAATTGGACTCCAAACTCTGGTATTTCTGATGGCCTGATTTACAGACCTGCTTCTAAATTTCAGACTTTGTGTAGCGTTGTTTTTGGTAGGTACAATTCTAAAAAGGGTTAAAGTATTTTTTTCCTTGTTTTGGAATCAAATCTAATGATACGGTATCAGTTCAAAATACAGAAAATGACAACTTTAAAAAAAATGCTTCTTAAATACTTAAATTAGAAAAGATAATACTTCATTAGCTGACAAGTATCCTAATTGTGGTCTGTTACTTAAGCAACGCTGCTGTTAATTGCAAAGGTGTTTCATGTGTTCCATTGAAAACAGTCAAATTAAGGACTCTGAATTTTAATTCTGATTAGAGATGTGCAAATATGTGGGGTTTGTTTTGCTTTGTTGTTTGTTTGGTTTTTTGTTGGTGTTGGCAGATGGGAGAAATAAAGAAATCATCTGAGGCATGTATTCAGGTTAGCTTGCAATTGACGTTTGAGCATTTGATGAAAACAGAAATTGAAAAAATAACTTATTCATCCAAGCAAATTTCTGTGTATTTATGTTATAGTAATAATTATTTTTTTAAAGTTGAAGATGCTTTTCAACACTGACTTGGACTGAAAACAAAATCCCTTTTAATTTTTCTAAATGAGTAATCTAGATAGCTCAACATTTTCATTTTAACTTCCTCCTTAAGGCTTGAGCTAAGGTCCAAATAGTTTGTCAAATGTATGCATACCAGAATATGCAACTTTATATTCAACCATTTCTTCAATGGGAAGTGTGCTCAGCTCAACCCCTTGTGGGTTTGTGGGTACATCCTTTGATAAATATTGAAAATTTTTTACTTTAGAATTCTGACTGATTTTAGAGAGTTTGAGTCTTCTTGGAGCCAGCTTATCTCTCTATGACCCGCAATTTCAAAAAGCTTCCTATGTCCCTAGCTTTACAATTTAAAAAATCAGGTTGACTATATGAGAGTGTATCGAATAAACTACAACAGAAAAGTACAGAGATTATTATGAATATTTTTATATTCTCTAATTGGCTATATCCATTAATCTTACAATACGAAAAATTAATGTCAAATATATGAATAATATAATGTTGTATATGATATCCCCACATGTTAATATAGAAAATTAGGTAAGAAATATATAAAACAGTATCATTATCCTGATGTTCCACCCGGTTAAAATGAATGTTATGGTTGTAAGCTCTCAGGCCAGTTATTAGTTTGCTTTAATTCATTCAAGTACTTCATCGTGTGCTTAAAGTAAAGCTCCTAGTTCAGCACTTTGCTGAACTTTGCTAAGTCAGGATGCTGACTTCTAGACAAAAGCATATTAATATAAACTCAATTGGATCCCTTAATTTTTACAGATGTTGGATCAGTTTTATCTCTAATAGTAACCTTTCAAGCTTCATAAATACAGTTTATAAGAATACAGTAACTGAACCTTATTGCCCTATGGAATAGAAATCTTCTGATCCCCAATTGGCTTCCTACTACAGACCACAGAAAACTGTAAGATACTAAGATTTCACAGTGATATTGTGGAAGATGGATCATTTTTCAAATGTTGAGCTCCTCACCATGATCTTTCTTTATGATAGCTGTTTCAAAGACAGAGGACCAGAAATGGAAAGCACATATTGGTTTACTGCCCATTTCTAACCCCACAGTGATAATTCCAAGAAATATGAAGAAGAAAATTAAAAACAAGAAAATAGATTTGAAAATAGAAAAAGGAAGATGTACTGTGAGGTTTTGGAAAACTCAGTTATTCAGTAATTGCTGATACATAACTTGTCTAGCATTATGTTTTATATCACATTACTTTCTTTATACTATTTTTCATTTTTTTAAAACTTTAAATATTTTTATCCTGGAGCCATACACTGAATAGTTGTGCGTTGGTTTTGTGGTTTTTGTTTAAACAAAGACACCAAGTTATATGTAATTCTTAATGTTATGTGTAAGTGTTAAGTCCAAATCCAAATGTGGGTGCTGACTTCTAACCTGAAATGATTGGTGCAGTTAGACTTCGACACAAGACATACAGGGTGAGATTCTTCTTCTTTAGATGTTTGTAGTAGACATGGGTGTTTTGATCTGATTTACTTGCTTTAATTTTCCATGATAGCAAAGGGAAGGAAAAAGTCATTTCTTGTCTAACCTATGTTGTTGTACATAACTATTATAATTGTCCCTTGAGTTGTCCGCTTCTCTCATTTGGTTATGAGAAAGGAAACTTACATTGATCAGCTGAAATATAGATATTTGTGTTGAAGGCATCCAAAGTTACGAGATGAAAATCCCATAATATCTCTATGAAATCTCTTTTTGGATTATCTGAGGTGTTATTACCTGAGGTGCCTGATCCTACAGAACAGTTGTAACGGGTAGTCATGCAAAACATACTTCTGTCTGTACACTGACAAATTAAGTAAGTAACGTTATTAGATGTTTGTAGCAAGTTATATTTTAGTTAGGATAATTAATAAGTTAACTTATTTCCCAAGTGTTCAAATTCTCTAAGTGTACACAAGAGGTTGATGATTGATGGTGATTGAATGTGCAGGATGTGTGTATTGAAGCTTCTTTTAAGATGCATTCCAGCTATGGTGTGTGTGACATGTATGCTTCTCCATAGGAAAAGATAAAAGTAGAAAGTTATATAGTTGCCACCCATTGGATCCAGGGATGAGACTTGGTAGTTGTAATTTTGATACCTGTTGGTTGAAGTGATGGTGGCAGTCCTGTCAAAGGGATGGTCTCCTCCCAGCCTTGTTTACTTCTCCTTAAACCTGAGATAGTACCTGAGTACAATAGTACCACCCTTATCTTATCTCAAGTTCCCATAAGGAGGCTTAACTCACAGTCCAATTCCCTGAAATCCAGGAGACATATTCAGGCAGGGAGCAGGCTTCAGTGATCTTAACAATGTTTAAGCCATTAACCATTTCAGTCTCTCACACTTTCTTCTTAAGCCTTTCTCCATGCATCCATTCTGTGTACAGTGGATGTTCTGGGCAGATGTGGTACCTACCTCATGCTTTATTCCATGTGCAAGTGTGTCTGACGTGATGTAGAGAATTCTTCAGATAAGCTCCTCTTTCCAAGAAGTTTACTTCATTTATGGAGTATGGCTTCTCTCTTCAGCCATAAATTTATATATGTTTTCTTACAGGTTAGAAAAAAAAGCTATACATTTTTTTTTTTTTTTTCACAAATAGGGTAGAAAATGGCTAAAATAGTTAATTAAAAAAACAAACAAACAAAACACAACAAAACCCTGAGAATATTATGCAGCTAAAAAAGGTAAATACATTTTGCAGTCTACTGTTGTTTGAGGTACTAAAATGGCTATCAAGCACATTTGGCTCTTTGTAGTTTCTACTGTTGGCTTTACTGACACATCAGGTTACTAATACTTCCCCTAGGTAAAAGAAAAGAGATTGGTGCCAGGTAGATCTTATGAAAATAATTAAACTTGCATCTGGACATCTGTTCATCCTTTCTAAGATGTCATTTCTTTCCTTGTTATGCTGGTAAGCAAATTTCAAATTGTGAATTGTTAAAGATGCTGCAAAATAGTGCTCTGGGTAAATGCAGGATTAATTTTTATTACATGTGACTGCTCATGCTACAGTTAACAAAGGAAATAATGGCTGGATAGAATAATCACTGGATCTGCATTTTTTTTCTTATATACCCAGTTTGGAAATATGGATTTGGGAAAACATAAATCTCTTCCCTGAAAGGCAGGAATGAAAGAATCAGTCAAGACTTGGTATATGCCAAGAGTGCCATACACCTTTGAAATGTATACCTGCTTCTGCTGCATATGTCATCCCCTATTAAAGATTAGATTTTAAGATGCTTACGAGTCAGACAGAACTGGAAAATGACAAATGGTTCGTGCAGTTTTTCTCTTTCCTGTCATACTATCTTAAAATGATAGCATTAAGGAGAAAGGAGTTTGAAAGTGTTCTTACAGAGCTAAAAGGAGCAGGGCTTTGACTACACTTAGGTGCTTGGCAAAATTGAGGGTGACATGTAATCAGAAAACCTCAGGTGTGTTTGGGAACAGAAGCAGCAAATATCAATTACATGAGGAGAACAGTGTCGACTAGAGAATTGTTACTCTTAATATTCATGAATCATGTCATTCATGGAAACATAATACTGGAAAAGGAAAAATGCTTAATTAAAAAAAATCAGAATATATCAAATCTAAAAAGCAAATAAGTAATATTCCTGAAAATCTTCTTAGTTTAAATAGGGCACAAAATCCAGGATTTAAAACTAACAAAACCCCCCCACCAAACAAACCCACAAACAAACAAAAAAAACTCAAACAAACCCAAACCAACAAAGCCTAAAATAACATGATTATAAATTAAATAAAATTACCTAAAAATTACCTGTTTGAATTTCTGATGCTGTCAAGCTTTCTTTGCACTTTTTTTTTTTTATGCTGCTTTTACTTCCTTATTATCAGTGTTAATTCTGTCCTTTTCCTATTGCTTTCTTTACAACTTAGTTAATCCTTTTGCATGCCTGAAAGCAGAACATGAATAAGGAAGAAGCATCAGATTTTTGTGGCATACGTGGTATACCTGTTAGTCTGGCAGGCAGATTTTACTTAACCTGTGTCTTCAAATGCTCCTGTTAATTTACCTTCCTGTTTAATGCTCCTGTTAAGTTACCTTCTTCCTGGAGCATTCTTGCTTACAGACAATGATTTGCAAAATGGAATTTCAAAAAATTAAGCACTGCTTCCTTAATGCTTTTGGATATTGGAGTTACCCATGTGAATAGTATATATACCATATGTGCTCTTAAAAGTTCAGTTTCCAGGCAAGGTAACATTTTGTCACAGATTTGCCTTCTGCTTTTAGTTTTGGATACTTGTTTAAAGTCTTTATTATGCTGCGCTTTTAACACAGTTGCACTAAATGCTTTTTTGGGATACAGTATAAATACACAGTTCTTGTGTCAGTGGCTTTGCAGTCTATTGGCTGCTTGAGTATTTCATATCTTCATGAAATGGAAAAGAGTCGTAGCCCTAGAATTTCCAACAAAGAATTACTGATATAATGAATTTTTGTTTGGAAGAGTAACAACGGCTGATAATTAAAATTGTCTTTAAGAGCTTAGAAAAATACAGTAAAAAGTAAATGGAAACTATAGAATTATATTGGATACCAGTGTGAATCATAACTTCATTTTGCTTTTAAAACATTCTTTTTATTTTACAGGACACGTCAATAGCTTTGAATTTCTTAGCTTTGCACACACTTACCTCTCTCTAAGCACGTGTGACAGTCCTCTACATAATGACTTATCAGCTTGCCCCATTGGGACTCTCTTTTATCGGTTTGGTTTGGTTTGCTAAAAATACATTTAAAGCTGTGTTTATCTACCTATAGAGTTTATGCATAACCATCACTACTTTAAATCACAAGACCAGGAAGATTAACTGGTGTTTGTTCGGTGCTTTCTAATATGTTCAAATGCTTTTAAAAACTCATTATTATGTAGCTCACTGTGAGATGTTATTGCCGCGACCCGCTGGGGTAAAAGGATAGGGTCACAGCACTGCGAATAAGGGTTCTGAGACGGTGGAAGGTCTGGTGAAGCAATGCCAACGTTTATTAGAGGGGTAACAACTTATATAGGGTTGGATGAGGGGTGGAACTTGGGCTAGGGAGGAGCAAGGGATTGACAACCAGGGAAAAATGGTGATTGGGTAGCTGAGTAAAGAGGGGAGGAGTCCAGGCATCACCGGGGGGAAGGACCAATGAGAGCTACCTCTGCACTGCACCAAACTTTGACCAATGGCAGGCAGAGGAGCGGGAAAACAGGGAAAAGGCGGGAAAACTGAGGGAAGAAGAAGGGGACAATATGGTGGACAAATTTTTAAACAACAACTAGGGGTACATATAACATTAGAACAATACAATAGTGAACTGGGGGTAACTGGGGTACGACTGTCACATCCAGAAAGTGTCATAATAACTATCAGAGGTCAAGTCCGGTACATTGGAGTCCATTCAGGGATTATATATTTTTCTCCAAGCTTCATATCTTTCCCAGTCGTCCTTATTTCCTCCAACATCTCCCCCTTCTTTATTTCTTTCAGCGGCGGCTAGGTTGGCTTCTATGGTCTTTAGCAGTATCCTTCGTAGACAAACAATCAGGCATGGTAAAACAACACAAACAGAAACCGAACCGAAAAGAAACAGAGCGCCAAGCATGATAAGTTTCTTCGTCCAAGAGGGAAAATTTGGCAGTTGGATCCAATCAAAGAGGCTATCGAGGCCGCCTCCTTTGTCTTGATGAATTTCCCGGACCAACCCCCTCAGCTGGTTGATACTCTGATGTATAGATTCGGAGTGGTCCGAAAAATTCATGCAACACATGCCCTCAAATTCCTGGCACCCGTGACCGTGTGCCAGGAGAAGGAAATCTATGGCGGCCCGATTTTGTAAAGACACCTCTTTTAACTTCTGGGTGTCTTCGAGCAAGCCCTCCATCGCCTGGGTTGTTGCATTCGCCTCCTTGGTCAACCAGCATCCAAGGTGCGTTAGGAGAGAGAGAGCATGCGCTGTCCCTATCCCGGGGATAGGGAAAGACGCCCAGAAGTTCTTCACCCTGGACCAAATGTGAATGTTGGAATCACAGTCCTCGGGGAAGGGCAGAGGAGTTGGCCAATACTGAGGCCTTCCAAGGTTCATATGAGGTGCAGGGAGAGAATTTTGTATCCGAATCGGTTGGGGTGTGATTTCAAGTTTAGGTATCGGTTTAGGGGCTACAGGCTTAGAAGCAGCGGGTTTGGCGTTGGGGAAGCGAAGGGGAGCGCCCATGGAAAATGAAAGGGACCTTTTGGCTCTTTCTTTTTGGTGCACTAATTGATTTTCAAAATAAAATTTGGCCGGATTGAAAAGGGCAAGTTTTCCTATTGTGCAGGGACCTCCCTCCGGGTAGGCTCTAATCCCAGGCCACGCCCGATCCCCACACAGTAGGAAAAATCCCTTAGGGAGCCTCATGTTACGAGGGATGTGCTCAGTGGGTACGGTGGTGGCCACTGAGCCATTGCACCACGGGGAATGTGTCCCTTTGTAAATGGGCTTATAGGCAGTAACATTAAGGGGAGTGAACAGAATGGGTTGGGTGTAACGGTGGAAAATAATGCAAGCGGTAGATGGGAGCGAACCTAGAAGATCAGTCTCTTGAAAAGGGGTGTCTACGAAGGGAAGTGCTGAAATCGTTTGTGCCAGATTGGGGGAGTTCATTGGTAGGGATCCCTGGACCCGCGTTTGTGATACAAACGCGGTCCAATCAGATGGAGAAATGGGGATCCCTACTAGACATGTCTTAAAAGGGCTACCGGCGCTGGTCAAGGCCAGGCATAGAGTGTCAGTGCCAGTGGCCTTGGCCAGCGTTACCCATAAGTTCTGGGATGGCTGATTCATCCATCCTTGGAGCGGGATGTTGACAGCGCGATGGATGACTCCAGCCAGGAGGAGACACAGGAGGTGACGTATCAGCAGCATTGATGTCTTTCGCTGCGACGTGAACGTCTTCTTTCAGGCTGTAGTTGTCTGTTCCCGGGAGATCTTAACGCGCCGGGCTGGGACCCACTTTGGTCCGTCAGGACCTGCAATACAGGCGTAGCCCTTCCCCCAGGTGATTAAGGGGAAAGGGCCCGTCCATTTCTCTGTAAGTGGGTCCCGGTACATTACTTTTGCTTTTAGGTCTGTCAGGACTGATGATGTTGTCCTGAAGTGGCGATCCACGGGACTTTTGCTTGTGTGAGTATTTGTATCCTCCATCATATTGAGAAAGTTGAGAACATACATGACTTTCTCTAATTTTTCTTGGGGGGAGAGGCCAATACTCCCCCCTTTCTGTTTTTTAAGCATGTTCTTAATGTTTTGATGTGCACGTTCCACAATACCTTGTCCTGTGGGGTTGTGGGGGATCCCTGTGGTATGTTGTATCCCCCACTGTTCAAAAAACCTCTTCGTGTCTGCAGACACATAGGAGGGCCCATTATCTGTTTTTATCTGTTTTGGGACTCCCATCCTCGCGAATGCAGACAGGAAGTGTTTTTTGACATGGCTACTCCTCTCTCCAGGATGCGCGGTGGCTACAATCATTTTTGAAAATGTGTCGATAGACACATGTACATATTTTAGTCTTCCGAATTCGGCCACATGGGTCATGTCTGACTGCCAGATTTCCAGGGGCGACAAACCTCTTGGGTTCGTCCCCTCTGGGACAACAGGTGTAAGCGTTTGGCAGTCAGCGCAAGCCTTTAAAATTTCTTTTGCCTGTGATAATTTAAGGCCAAATTGTTTTTGTAGTGACCGCGCATTCTGGTGAAAAAACTCATGTGAGAGTTTCGCCTGTTGGTATAAATTGGGGGTTACAACCATACCTGCTAGATGATCTGCAAGCTGGTTCCCCTCCGCCACAGGACCAGGTAGAGTGGTGTGCGAGCGGGTGTGGACGATGAAATAGCCGAATTCTCTTCTTTCTATTAAAAACAACAATTTAGTTAATAATTGAAATAAACTCTGATTGGTCACATCCTTTAGATATGAATTTTCGATTCTTTTTACCACACCCACTACATAAGCCGAATCTGAGATTATATTAATTGGCTCACCACTAAAAATTTCGAAGGCACGTACAACTGCCGAGAGTTCCACGATCTGGGGAGAACCCTGTACCTTATGGATGTCTTGCTGCCAATCGTTGTTTTCCTTCCACACTATTACAGCGTTTCCCGTTCTCCCTGAGCCATCGGTAAAAATTGTTTTAGCATTTGGAATTGGTATTTCCGATTGTATAATTTTAAGCCTAATTGGAATGTGAATTAATCTTTGTATGAATGGGCACGCCGGGAGATGTAGCCGAATTTCTCCCGGGTAACCCCCGATGGCTATCTGAAAATCGATGGAGGTCTGCAGCAGTTGATCTAGGTGTTCAGAAGTTAGCGGGAGATAGATGAAATTTGGTTCTTCCCCACTAAGTTCTAAACACCTAGTGCGACCTTTAAATATTATCTTTCCAATCATTTCAATTATAGTGGTGATGGTTTTTCCGAATTGATGAGGGAGGAACATCCACTCCCACAAGCAAAAGTCTCGGTGGTCGCTCGTAAATTGACCCAGAAGGGCCAATGGTTGTCTCTGTTCTTTTATCACCACTAAGGAGGATGGCAGTCCCTCCATCCTCCTACATGCCTGTCTCTCGGAAATTTTCTTTTCAACAGCGGTAAGGGATTTGATGGCATCTGATGTTAAACGACGGGGGGAGGACAGGTCAGCGTCTCCTCTTAGCAGCTCAAATAGGGGGTGCAAATCTCCTGTTGTGATCCCCAACACAGGTCGGATCCAATTGATCGCACCCAGTAGCTTTTGGAGGTCGTTCAAAGTTCGGACATTCTTATCAATTGTTACCGATTGAGGTCTGATATTTTTTGCATTAATTTGGAGTCCGAGGTACCTCCATGGTGCTTCCCTCTGCACTTTTTCAGGGGAGATCTCCAATCCTTTATTTTTTAGGGCCGAGATTGTAGAATTTAGTGTCTCATCAACTGCCAATTGAGTTTTCGCGCAGATCAATACATCATCCATATAATGGAAGATGATTGACTGCGGATATTGCGACCGAATTGGCCTCAACACCTCCGCCACAAACATCTGGCAGAGTGTTGGGGAATTTTTCATCCCCTGGGGAAGCACACGCCACTGGAACCTGCGGTGAGGTTCACAAGAGTTGATTGCAGGGACAGAGAAGGCGAATCGAGCCGAATCAGCCGGATTGAGGAATATATGAAAAAAGCAGTCCTTTATATCAATCACCACTAGGGGCCATTCAGCAGGGAGCATGGATGGTGAAGGCATCCCCTGCTGGAGGGCTCCCATTGGCTCCAGGACTTCATTAACTTTGCGCAGGTCCTGGAGAAATCTCCAGGAACCTGAGGATTTTTGGATCACGAACACTGGAGTGTTCCAGGGACTGGTGGAAGACTCCAAGTGTCCTTTTTCTAGTTCCTGATTGACCAAATTGTTGAGAATTTGCAGCTTTTTGGTAGGTAGGGGCCACTGATCGACCCAGACTGGCGTATCGGTCTTCCAGCTCAGTCTGGGGAGCTGCAGTTCTTCAGTGACCCCTCCTAAAAATTTTCCTCTGGAGTCAGGGTGCCCAATTTGAGCTCCCACTGCTCCATTGCGTCCCGTCCCCACAGTGTGATAGGTATGTTTAATACATACGGTTGAAGGGACGCTGGTCTGCCCTCCGGCCCGTAGATAGTTAGTACCTCACGACTCCTGACGGGGTACTGCGTTCCCCCCACGCCGCTAACTTGAACGTAGGCTGTTTGTGCTGGCCACGCGTGCGGCCAGTCTCTGGAGGCTATTATGGTGACATCCGCCCCCGTGTCGAGAAGGCCTTCCACCTTGACCCGCTGCGGTCTCTTCGGCTGTGAATAATAAATGAGACAAGTTAGGAGAGGGCGCGAGGTTTTAACTGTGGTAGTCCACAGGACTTCCTTGTCTGCCGCCTGCCTCTCCTCCTCGTCTGCCGACAGGACACACAGCAGGTCTTCGGTGGAGACCATCTTCGCCACGGGGAAGCGGTCCTCCAGCTGCACGGGGGGAAGATGAACAGTTAGACATATCGCGATGTTATTATATGTCAAACCCGTCAGGAGAGTGGGCACAACAACAATCCCCTTACCAACTGCTGAAAAGTGTGAAGTAACCAGATATGTTAGGTCAGGGTCTACTGGGCTTGATGGTACAACCCTTGCAAGCTGCTCGTACGAGCTTAAATGAGTGGATGGGTGGATTACTTGTAGAACATTCCAGGCTAAGGGTTTACACTGTTCCCGGGTGGGAACAGGGTCTGCTGGTGGCAGTCGGACTACGGGGTAGCTGGGCGTGGCTGGCGCAAGATGGAGTGGGGGGCAACTTGTGTCATCGCGCCCCCCCGGGCGCTCAGCTCCCCGTTTCCCGACTGCTCACAAGGACACTGTCTAAGATCGGGCATAGATGAAAAAGTTACCCGTTTCCGGAGCCTGGGTGACTGTTTTGGGGAAAGGGGTTCGCCGTTAATGTTTGTTTTGGACCTACAATTAGAGGTCCAATGGCGACCCTTCCCACACCTGCGGCACAGTGTATTGGGCAGGTTGGGCTCCGATCTAACCTTGGGACAGTGCTTGCGGAAGTGTCCCTTTTCCCCACACTCAAAACAGTGTTGGGGCCCCGAAAAAGCAGCAGCCATGATTCTAGCTTTATGGGCATTGGAACCAACGTTCTTACAGGCTTCGATCATCTCCAGCAGAGTGGGATCTTTCAACATTTTCAAAACTCTCTGGCAGTCCTCGTTGGCTTTTTCGATTACCAATTTGTTAAATAGAATTTCCTGACTCTCTTTTTGATGGACTTGCCAAGCTATAGCTTCTTTGAGCCTCGTAATAAAATCTACGAATGGTTCCTTAATTCCCTGATTAATGAGTGTAAAAGAGGGCGCCTGCACGTATGCATCCGCCACTCTTTTCACTGCCTCTAAAGCCAATTCTTTAGTAACGTTCAGTAATTTGGGGTCTAATCTGGTCTGATCCCCTCTGCTGGTGTAGTTCCCCTCCCCATAAAGCATATCAATGGCCTGCCTTATTGGAATCCCTCTTCTCTCCATTTTGTCGTTGACAAAGGCAACGATACGTTTTTTCCATTCAGCCTCGAAAACCGAGGCTTGAATGGTGGTAAAAAGCCCTCCTATGACGGCCCGAATGTCATAGGGGATAAGAGTGTAGGCGAGAAAAAAGGATTCCAAGAGGCCGATAGTAAATGGGGCCCCTAGCCCGTACTCAACAATAGCCTTTTTTATGTCCTTAAGCATCGGATATGAAACCGGCCTCCACTCAGGGGGTTTCCCCTCCTCGTAGTAAACCGGAAACGCTTTAAGAAACTCTACGTCTTGGGCACGCGCGGCTTCCTCCCGGAAGGCCTCCCAAATATCTGGCACCGAGGGTTGCCTTTCCGGGGAACACGGCGCCCACCCATTGTCATAGTCTGGTTCCCGGTGGGCGGGGTAGGCCCTGGCATTATGGGGCCTATGGGCGCGGCCATCTTCCCGGAAGGAAGGTTTGGCCTTTGCCCTTGCCCCGCCCACTGTTTCCTGCCTGCGCCGTAAGGGCAACACATCCGGGGAGGAGACAGGAGTGGCAGAAGTGGGCGTATCCGAAGGTGTGTCGGGGGAGGGACTTATCGCGCCACGAGTGGGAGGAGAGGGAGGCGGTCCACGGGGTGGAGCTACGGGGGCCCGCCTCTTCTTTTCCCGCGCCGATCTTTCGCGCGCTTCACCCTCCCCCCTTCTCTCTGGGCGATCTCGGGGTCCCTCCTCGACGCCATTTTGTGGTCGACGCGACCTTCTTCTACGCTCCCTCCCGCCATCTTGTAGGGTGGTGTCCGTCTCGGTCTCCGTCCCGCCATTTTGTGTGCCCTCAGTGTCCGTGCTTGTTTTAGTGTCCTTGGTTTTGTCCGCTGGGAGGCTGTTGTTCGCGTTCATCATCTGGTGCTGTAGCACCATCAGAACGAGCCTCCATGCAATTAGCGCTTGTTTGGCCAGTCTATCGCCTCGATCTGAATCCCGCCATAGATTGTATCCGAGGGCTTGCCATTTGTCTAAGGAGATGTTATCATTCATGGCACAGCCCTGGCGGTCCAACCACCTCGCTAATGCTTTAGCCGACTTCTTATCAAGCGGGTGGCCGTGTTCGATTACGAAATCTTTGAGGCGACGATATACAAACTTTTGAGAGGTGGAGAGTGTTAAACCCATGATGTTACTCGGGTTACTCTCTCAAGTGTTACTCCTCTCTCTTTAAATTTAGTTGCTTGGGGTGGAGTGGGGTGAAGGTGATTGGAATGTCCCCTGTGGCTCACCTGGTCCGGTGTGCGACCCACGCGACGAGAGCCGTCCGTAGCCGTCAGCTGCACAAGGGAGGGTCGGCGGAGCAGTCTTCTCTCCTGAAGCTGCCTGATCCCAAGTGGAGTCACAGGAGTTCCCTTGATACAAGGGACCTTCAACCGTGCCCCACGTTGGGCGCCACTTGCCGCGACCCGCTGGGGTAAAAGGATAGGGTCACAGCACTGCGAATAAGGGTTCTGAGACGGTGGAAGGTCTGGTGAAGCAATGCCAACGTTTATTAGAGGGGTAACAACTTATATAGGGTTGGATGAGGGGTGGAACTTGGGCTAGGGAGGAGCAAGGGATTGACAACCAGGGAAGTATGGTGATTGGGCAGCTGGGTCAGGAGAGGAGGGGTTTGGACATCTCCGGGGGAAAGGACCAATGGGAGCTACCTCTGCACTGCACCAAAACCTAGCCAATGGCAGGCAGAGGAGCGGGAAAGCAGGGAAAAGGCGGGAAAACTGAGGGAAGAAGAAGGGGACAACATGGAGGACAATTTTTTAAAACAACAACTGGGGTACATATAACATTAGAACAATACAATAGTAAACTGGGGGTAACTGAGGTACGACTGTCACATCCAGAAAGTGTCATAATAACTATCAGAGGTCAAGTCCGGTACATTGGAGTCCATTCAGGGATTATATATTTTTCTCCAAGCTTCATATCTTTCCCAGTCGTCCTTATTTCCTCCAACATGTTATAACCACTAAGCACATGCACAGTGGCCTGTCTTCTGTAGTATGCTGTGATATGCAGTCAAGCATAGAAAAACTGCTTCTGTTCTTTGATAAGCAATGGGTTTGTTTTACATTTTGTTTGCGCTTGAATTCAACTCTTAGCTTGGGTTGTTAATTGGGAAGGATGGCTCTAGTGTATTTAGAGTTATGTTTAGGATTAGAATGGGGTTTAGAATTAAGATGGAAAAATTAGATCCTCACCACAGAGGGAAATGCTTGAAAGACTGGGCCTAGGAGTGTTTGTCATGACTAACAAGACTGTACTTGTTCTACTAGTTTACTCTTGGATTAGAGTTGGTGTTAGAACAAACTGTCTGGTTAACTTCTCAGTTGAAACTGTCATAGGCTACAGTGGTGATGGTGGTGTATATTTGAATACATGTGCTTGTGAGCTGCACTGAATGCTGCCACCACATTCAGAAGGAGCTGCTGTCTCAAGTTTGGCTCTGAAACAAGCAGAATTCATCATTCTAAGATTTAACTGACGTAGAAGTCATTAATAGAGTAGGTTTAAGTCTGGGATGAAAGGGATTGGTTACCTAGAGTTTATTCTGTAGCTAAGGTTATAGTAATGGTTTGCATGGCGGAGACAAGTGCAAGATGAAATCTGGTTCTATAGCTTATTTTAAACTTTGTATAGATTTTGAGTGGCAGCGCTCTACCTGGCTGGTTAAGGCTTGATCTGGCAGCAAACTACTATTAATTCTGTGCCTAGAGGGGAAAGTAGTTTTCAGAACTCCTATGCCTTGCTACATTGACAGGATTTCTGGTGTAGATTTAATTTAGGGAGATAAGTAGTGATGAGCTAAAGTTGAACATCTTTATAGAAGATATCAGAGCTAGATTTAAGGTTTTTGTGCTGAGGGCTTAGGAATCTGGGGTTTCAATTTTCAGTAGGCACTGATGATGTAGCCTTTTCAATCCACAGTGGATTCAGTGAAGAAGATGTATTGGTGGACCTGAGTGTCAGAATAAGAGTGAGTTTATTGAGACTCATAGGGGCTTTGGAGATATAGAAATGAGATAGTGGTCTAGGTTTGTGGTGAGAAAGGAAGGGAGAAGCAGCTGAGTATGTTTAGATCTGAGTGTTAGCTACATGAGTTCCTGAATTGGTTCTAAGATAGAGAGCAAGGCTTAGGTGTCCAGGAATTGAGCAGCAGAATGCTTTGCTGTAGTTGGAGGTGTTCCAGAAAGAGAAGCTGAAGTTTGCTCAGGCAGGATATAATTTCTATGACTTGGTTAGATTAAGGATTAAGACGTTGCTGTTTGCAGTCTTGAACTTGGATGAAATGCAGATAACCAGATACCTTTGCAGGGTTGAACCTCAGCTGTAAACACACACGTACACGGTCACAAAAGAATTTATGATAGCACTGTGTATATAGCACTGTATATATACAATATTGTATATTGTATATTCTAGAATTATTACATTCATGCTGAAGTATACATTTGAAATGCGTGTAGCACCAACATTACAGAATTAAAACTAGTCTTAGAAAATAACCTTCTTGAATCCACTCCAGTTTAGCTTCTTATTGTATAAGAGAGGATTATTTTCACTTGATTCCAATGGCAATTCACGTAGGGAGAACTCGAATGCATTGAGCAAGAAAATGAGAAAAATAGAAACAAAATTTGTGGGTATTTCTCCTTTTTCATAAACAATGGCATCCCAGGTTGCATGATTATAGTGCAGACTTTGAAGATGTAGCTTGTATGTTTTGAATTTCTTGGCATCTCTCATTCCTGGAATTGAGTTGGCAAAGCACAATTAAACCTCTGGGTGTATTGTCTTGAAACAAGATCCTTTTGGCTCTATTTCATCCTTATAATTAATTCTTTCATTAAAAGTTACTACTAGTGTCTCTTGAGTTTTCAGATTATTAAACTTCTAGCTGAAGTTGCAGTTTTAAAGAACTCTTTGTGTAACCTTATCATTTAATCAAAGCTCTTTTACTAAGCCTAGCTACAATATTTAATACAGAATAGTATAGGGAATTGTGTATGATAAATATGAGAGAGAGCTAAAAATTTAAGTAGTATTTCTGCCACTTGGAATAAATTGTAAAAGAACTTAGTTTAGAGTAACTGAATAAGTTAACCATTTTGAGTTCTTCCTACACAATTTGATTATATGGACTATGATTCAATCCTGTTGACTAAATTAAAGAGAGTGAATTCATTGAATGATTGTAGAATTGTGGAATGGAAAAGGTTGGAAACATCCTCTGGAGTTGATGTTTCCTCCTCAAAGCAGGACACCCTGCTCAAAGCATTTTTTGCACTTCCCTTTGTGGCATCTCAGGATTCCTCTTGGCCAGTTTCTCCAGCCTGTCAAGGTCCCTCTGAATAGTATTAAACTCCCTTGGTATGTCCATCACTTCTACTTTTGTATGATCTCTAAAGCTGCTGAATTTGGAGATGCAAAAATCTCGGTGTCCAGGTCATTCACGAAGATGTTAAACAGTACTGAGTGCCAATGTCAGCCTCTGGGGTGCACCACTAGTAAGTGACCTCCAGCTGGATTTTATGCCTCTGATCACAACCCTCTAAGAATGGCAGTTCAGGCAGCTTTCAGTCTTCACCTTCACTCTTCACCTAACAAGCCTGTAAGTCTATGCTGACTATTCTCAATCACCATTTTGTCCATCGTAGGCCTGGAAATGGTTTCTAGGATTATTTGCTCCATCACCTGTCCAGGAATCAAAGTGAAGCTGACTGACCTGCGTTTCCCTGTTTGTTCTTGAAGAAAAAAGTGGCATTTGATTTCTTTCAGTCCTTAAGAACTTCCCCTAATTGCTATGACTGTCCAAAGAAAATTGAGTATCCCTTCCATGACATTGGCCAGCTCCCTCAGCAATCACAGGTGCTTGCTTCCAGGTCTCATGGACTTATGTATGTCCAGTTATTTCAAATGTTCCCTAACCTGTTTTTTCTCCACAGATAAGTTGTTCCTTGCTCCAGACTGTCCTGCTTGTCACAGGGATGTGGAATTCCTCAAGGCTGGTTTTACCAGTAAAGGTCAAGGCAAAGAAAGCACTGCATCCTTTGTTACCAGTTTCCTTGGCACATTTTTCTCATCTTCATTTTGCTACTGATGTACCTGTAAAAATCCTTCTTGATGCACTTCACCTTCCTTGCCAGATTCAACATGAGATGAGCTTTGGCTTTCCTAACCGTCTCCGTGCACACTCAGAGTGCCTTCATATTCTTCCCAATTCACCTGACCCCACTGTATGCTTGTTTTGTGTTTTTTGTCAGGACATCCTTGTGCGTTCACACCTGCCTCCTGCCACCTTTGCAGTTGTGTACATCAGGTATACCATTCTTGAGAGTGAAGGAGGTGATCCTTGAAAATCAACTAACTCTCCCAGATCCTTCTTCTTTCAAAGCATGTTGGATATTCCCAAATAAATTCCTGAAGAGGCCAAAGTCTGCTCTCCTGTAAACCAGGCTGCCAATTCGTCTTTTTGATTTTGATAAATTTTCAAGAATTAAGTGAGATTATAGTTGCAAATTAGGTGAGTTCCTAAGGGAAGTGTTAAGTCATATAAAGACAAGTTATATTTCTACCTACCAAGAAGTAATACTCTTCAGGAAAGTTTATAGGAGCTTCACTAACACTCTGGGAGTTATGAACCAGTGAAGCTAATAATTATCAGTTTATGGGAACATAAGGTGAATATTGAAACATGCTGTGAAGCTCACTTTTCTCGAGTGTCCTATAGAAAACCTTTCATATACCTAAAAAAGTGAAATATCTGTTTTGGAGGATGGCACATAACCCACTAAGGTAGCCCTTAGTCTTCCAGGACTGAAAGATATTTCAGAGCGACCTTAAATAACTGCTAGAAAAAATTATGTTCAAGTATGTCCCATATTTTTGCTGTTGTTACTTTTTAATTATTTTAATGAAGGAAGCAGTTTTTAGGAAACAAGCACATTAGCTTCTCTATCTGTTTAATTTAGAACTTGACTGATTTTCAGAACTTGAATAACTAGAGCAAGCAAGCAAAATTATTTATCTAGAAACCTTAGTACTTGGATCTTTTAGGAGCTGTTTTGTTTTTCATCAGGATGTGTAGTTTAGTTGGGAAGCTTGCAGCTTATACTATAAGCTCGATGAACCTTCTTTGTGTCCTCTCATGTCCAAGAGCATACATCATTTTTGCTTCTGGGGAAGGTTTTGTTGTTTAGCCAATGCACAAGGAACAGGGAAATGACCAACGATTACTGAGATCTCAAAATACATCTAGAGCAATGCTTGCCACTAGCAGGAGTGTCATCAGCATGGTGGTTGGTTCCTTCACTGTGATGAACCTCGCTTCTGTGTCCATCTAGATATCTTGAATGATATCTCTTTGCCTAGTCATTTTCTGTCTGCTGCTGTTGTATTACTGTTAGGTCTTTGATGTTATCTCACCTCCTTTCAGTCACCTAAAGGCCATCACAATTACCTTCCTTTCTCTTCTGTCAGAAGACATACCAAACCTTGTCTGTCTTTCACAGACTCTTGTCTCCTGATAGCCCGGAGAAGGGAACATCAGAAATTTGGGGTTAAAGAGAGGAAGGAGCTTTTAAGCTTGAAAACTCTTTCTTACTAAGTAGTAATTCTAGATAATTGCTAAGTTTTTTGTCAAAAGTAAATGGTGTATATTTCCAGTTGGTATTTCCAATATTGATAGCAAAATTAGCCTAGTGAGTTGTGCTTCTGTCAGAGGAATGCTGTCTGGTTGAAAGTTGTTATTGTACCATCTGCTGAAAACAGAATAAATTTTTGGGTATAAAGTGAAAAGAATACTTTTCTCTCTCAGTAACAAGATGAAAAAAAATCAATTCTCACTCAGCAAAATTCATCCACAGTGTAGATCAGGTAAATGATATTGTTTTCTATCATGAAAGTTTTTTTTCATTTCATAAATTTTGGCAGATGTTTACCATTCAGGCTGAAACTTTTTCTCTGTAGATGTCTGTCTCAGGCCATTTCTGTATGTGCTTTTTACTTTATTTTTCTTTCTGTGAGTGCATGTCTATGAGTTTAAAGAGGAAAACATCAGTATACAGAGTTTTCACAGAAGCCAGTAAGGGTCTTGCTTTGAATTTAGGTATTTCTGTGTGATAGCAGGCATTGTAAAACCATGTCCTAGACAGCGGAGATTGGCATTAGCAGCTACATTAAATATTTAAAAGATTATTTCTTAAAAGGAGGAAAGTGCTACCTCACTCTCTCTAAAATTATTTATGAAGTTAAAGTAATATTTGTGTGTGAGGAATTATAGCAATGACTGTCATTAAAAAAAAAAAAAATCAGTTCTATATTCAGAGCAGAGACTGAATGATACACATTTCATGTCCATGCATATAACAAGGACAGGAAATAGTATTTCTTCTAATTGAGCATCATCCATTCTCTACAGTAACAGAAACAAGTGCAGTTGCAAAAACAAAAAACAGAACAAACCACAACCAAACACAACTGTAGGCATAAAATAGTCAAATTAGGCTTGCAGTGTCATTATATTGATTTAAAACTGCCATTCCTAATAAAAGCAGGCAGCTAGTAGTACATTAAGAAACTATATAAAATAAATAAGATAATTATTTGCAATATTAGAGAACGTAGTCTGAATCATAGACCTTAATTTCTTCAATGTTTCATAATTCTGCTAATGAATCCCTTGACCAACCTTTGGAATGCATCCTGCTAGTTTATTCTACACAGGGGTTGCTCAAGAATCACTCAGTTTTACTTAGCTTAGAGGAAAGTATACTTCCATAAGCATCTGAATTTAATTAAATAGAAGTTTGTACCTATATTTTCTGTCTGTATTGTAGGAGGTGATTCCAGTTTGTGGATTATTAAAGATATGGTTTTTCATGGTCACAGTTTCTTAAAACTAATTGCCATATGAAAGACAGCTATTTATAAACTATGCCTGTCTGGTTCTCTTGAGTGTAGAAAAAGTAGAGGAAGTTAACTTTCAGGGAAAGCATAAAACTGCTGAGATTCTCCTTATACGTGGGTTTAAGACTAACAAAAAGGAAGAGGGTTTCTGCTCCTGTAATGCTTTTAGAGAGTCACATGAGGATTAAACTGCATACAGAATTATCTTTTTTATGTAAGAGGTTTTTTTTATTTGCTATACAGCATTACTAATCACGTTTAAAGTGTGACTTTTGAAATCATGGAAAACTTACTAATATCTTTCTGAAAATTCATCTGTTTTCCATAAATAGTGTTGCTAAATAGGCCAAGCAGTAAAGGCTGCTTTGTGATGAAGAGTATGAAATGTTGCCCAACATTCGTTATCATTATAATGTAACATTCCTTATAATTGTGCTAGTATAGCACAATATATAAGAAACAGTTGGTCAAAATGTCAAGAATATAATGATTACTAAAAAAAAATCATTATTACATAGTGTGTTTTAGATTTGTTTTTAAAGTTTTGCATCTATTTAAAAATACAGTAAATCACAGAATAGGGCATTTCCATGTTTTATAGGTAATCTTCATGGGATTCTTTGTGTGCGTGTTTGACGTATTTTGTGATATTGTGGATGAAATGTCAGTTTCCATAAAATAATCTAGAAAAGTGAGGACTAAGGGGGGAGAGCAATTGTAATAGTCTTGCAGAACATGAAAAGTTGCCATTCAAGGAGTAGTCCTTTTATATTCTGAGCAGAAGAAATGTACTTGGTGATTAAGGTTAGATGGCAAACTTACTTACTGAAGTACTCCAATACATTCAGGATGAGCACCTTTTGGGGGTGACATAAGTATACTTAAATCTGTTTCAGGCAAGGGTTGTGAATAGAACACTTGAGCGCCCTTTCAGCTATAAATCTGAACTCTTGAATTCCTATTTATATGTTATATTAACGTTAATCATTATGGTCAACATTTGCACAGGAAGAGTATAAAACACTGGATTGCTATGTTAGTTATAGCTCGGGCAAACTCAGCTGTGTGTGTGGGAAGAAAGGGCCAGGTTGAATTTCATGAAGGTGAAATGGTGCCCAGTTCCATACCCCAGCCCCTCAGAGCCTCCTTGGTCAGCCCTGGAGTAGCTGTGGGTCACTGGCACACCAGGAGCACTGCCCCACACCCCGCCCTGGAGCCCCAGGCCAGCCCCAGAGTGGCCAGTGGGCCAGAAGTCCCACCCAGGGCCGCAGGGGGGCCAGAGTAGATAAAACTAAAGACGTGGGCTCCACAATGTTGCAGCCCTGCCATTTCCTGGACTCCTGACAGCTGGATCTGTGCTGTATCTAGGGTGATAGCTATAATTCTTCTTTTCTCTCTCTCTCTCTCATTTTTTACTGCTTCTTCTTCTAATCTCATTTCTTGATATTTGGGTAACTTAAAGCTGGATGGGTTGGATTTTGCTAAGTTGTATGGGTTAGCATGTGCTAGGTCAGTGCTTTGTGAAATGCTTTGTTTTGGTTGAATGTTACCCTTTAAACTTTTTCCAAGGTCCCTTATTTTCTAAAGTTTGCCTGTAAAAGTTTAGTTTTCTAAAGTTTGCCAGTTTGTGTTATTTAACCTCCTGAGAAACGTGTGCAATGCCTTCTCCCATACACTCTCTCAAGGTATAAAAGAACTGAAGGCCCTTCTAATAAATCCTGCGTGCAGATTTTTGAAACCTTGTATATTTTTACATAAAACCCCTTTGATGAGCTTGTGGGACGAGCCTGGGATCTAGGGGGAAGTAGGCAAAACTCCACAGCAAATTTCCTCTGCTTCTGAGTTCTGGAAGAAATTGAAATACTATTCTGATTAAATGTGTGGATGTTAGTTTTGGGGAGATGGGTATAATAAGGATGTAATAATTAATGCTAGTAGTGCAGGACAGAGGCTTTACAGAAAATGTACAAAATTTGACTCATTTTATAAAATTACTAACAAATCCTACAATCAGGATTTCAAAATGCAAGAGGTTAAAACTATTCTTCAGGCAGTAATAAAAATTCAGGGTGTAGCTTAGCTGTGTCCTGCCAGACATTTAAACAGGTGATTTTTTTGTGCAGAAGTGACTGGTTTGCAACAGAGGAAACCTTTTGGGGATTTCATTTTTGGATTTCTGTGGATTCTGTGTTTCTCAGAGAGATTACTTTTGATGTCCCTGATTATATTCAGTATTCACTGTAACACCTGTGTATAATATATTTTATCTATAAAGGTGGAGGAAATGGTAATTTTAAGAGAGGGCTTGAAAAATGGTAGAAAAGGCAGCTGAAGACTGGACTGCACCACTGATTGATACCTTGTAGAGTTGTGTGCAGTTACAGTGGTACCATACATATGTGTAAGGAGCTGAGTAATAGTAGACTACAGCTGTGTTCACTTGAATAGCATTTCAAAGAATATGTACTGTTCTGGGTTATTTTATGCTAATGACAAAATTAATAATATTCAAGAGCCTTTTGCTCATTTTTAAATATTTCTATTTATCAAAAGAGCTGTTCTTAAAAATGTATTTTAGCATACATTTCAGTTTCAGAACATACTTCTTAACTTCCTTGCAAACTTTTTCAAATGCATTTGAAAGTTAAATTATATTATTGATTCATGGATTCTGAGGTCAGAAGGAGTAATTTAGTCCAAATATCTTTCTACACAGGCAATAGATTTTTTCAGATGCTGAATTTAAGGATGTGTTATTAATACATCAAATCTGAAAGCTGTTATTGATTCTGTTCATTGTTTAAAATTATTACTCTCCTCATTCTTTAATAATAGCTTATGAGTTTTGGCTTTCTCCATCTTAATTTTATTGCCTAAAATTAAGTGACAGCTTTTAAAAAAATAAAACAAAGCAAAGAAACCCCAACAAAAAGTCCTGATCAAGATTGATAGAATATGCTGAAATGGTATTACAGCTTCATAAAGTTATATAATGCTATATATAAAGTTATATAGTAAGTTAGATAAATTATGAATGAAGTGTAAGGAATTGTCCAACTGGTTTTATGTTGAATCAACTTGAATCAATAGTATTGACTAAATATTGGTTTGTTTTGTTATTTATAATCTATTTGTTAAAATATTTATTTGAGGAAGAAATCCATCTGAGGGAAAAAAAATTTTTAGTAGAATTCATGGTCTAATAGCATTCTGTATGCTGCTTAATTCAAAATTTAAAGACCAGATCCAGAGCCTGTTGCAATCACTAGAGGACTCCATTTTTCAGTCAAATTGCTTGAAATGTTTGGATTTATAATACGATAGCATTATACAGTTGCTGAGTTTGGGTGCTCTTAAAATAATATAATTAAATTAGAATTAATAATTATATAAAACAAGAATTAATAATTTGTTTACATAAGTATAATTGAGGTTTTTATCTGGCAATTTATAATTTTTACTTTTTCTCCTTCACATAACCCTTACTTTGTATCACTAATTTTTATTATGATCCCATGCAAGGCATGCTTTCATCCTTCTTTGTTTTTTATGAAATGAACTCTTACATAATGCTACCTGTACTTAGCAGTAATGTCTGCCTTTGTTGTCTCTCCTACCTGATGCTCTGGAAAACAAATCTCTTCTCTCTCCATATTCACGTTTAGCAAACCTGAAGTACTCTATTTGCATCTTCAGACTGTTTATCGACCACTTCTGTTGTGATTCCTGTGAGAAAGCATCAGCTACAGCAATATGTATTCAGTAAGAAATGCAAATGTTTGGTTTAAAGAGAGGAGAAATCTTAATAGTGTAAGATGTCTGTAGTATTTTATAATTGTTTTCATGTCATCCATATTTTCCTTCTCTTACTGCTCCTGTTTGAACAGCTTTAAATTGCAATGTAATATATTCAAGGAAAAAATTGAGCAGGGATTTTGAGGGGTTATCATGATACAAAAAAAATGGTATTTGAGATTGGTCCAGTCTTATTCATTCTTAACAGTGTTGGAATGGGGAAGAAATTTTATGTTTTTAACCCAACTCCCCCAAAGATATATATAAAATAAGATTTACTAAACATAGAAAAGTACATAGCATAGTTGCCATGGCAAAGCTATTCTTTCTGTTGACAGGCAAAGCAACTGAGAGGGCTTTTGCTTTTCCGTATGACCCTGGTACCCCATCAGTCTCGGGTCCTGTGGGACAGCATCCCAGACAGTTTGCCACCAAACCTGTATGCAGCAGTTCTCCCTTTAGAGCCCTTTAGGATCATTTGCTGACTCAGCACCTTGGCACATCTTTTGTCATCCTGAGGTGTTTACTGATTGATTCTCCTGCTTGAAAAGTAAGGCACAGGAACCAAAGCAGAGCATTTTAAATATCTTTCCTGACAGCTTTAAAGTCACTTTACTGTCACTGTTGCAGGTATGAGAAATTCTGTCAGAATAGCAGACAGCATGCAACATTACTTCTAACTACATACAGCACCACCACCTCTCCACCCAAAAGATCTCAATTTTTCATTGGTTGTATTGTCTTCAAAGCTGCATTCCTCATGCCCACTTCTTTCCTCAACTAAGCAGTGCAGTATTAGGAAAGAATATGACTTTTTTATCTCCTTGATCAGTATCAGTATACAGATGATGTGAATTCCCTGTGAGCAACTGAGAGTAGTTTATGTGTGCAGAAGTGAATTTCTGCACATACAGGAACTAGTATAACATAAACGTGGCAAATTTTATTGTAATTTGTGCACAAGGCACTGATTTTTATTTTTTTTATTGCATTTGACTCATCAGGAGACAGATTTCTAGAATTTCATTCACAAAGATAACATTCCTGTAGCCATTTGATCAGTAATATGTTATTTGTAAAGTATCAGCCTATGCTAAGTTCCAAATTTCAAAGAAGACTTTAAAAAAGTAATAAAAAAATTTAAAGCTGAGTCTAAAAGACCAAGTTATTTCTAAGGAACCTGTTTCCTCTAGTAAGAAGTTAAAGGAGGGAGGATTTTCAATCAAATGCATCATGTGAAATCTCAGGATTTTCAGAAATTTCTTAGCTATCAGTGTAGCTATAAAACTTGGTTGATAGTGCACTGTCTGTGGATTTTTTTATGTATTTAATTATGTTGAAATTGAGGCATATTGGTTTAACTGCCCTTATGGTATATTGAGGGTCTGCAGGAGCAGTAATGGACAATTCTCTTATCAGATTCTAATTGTTTCTATAATTGGCAAATGAAAAAACCACTTTTTTTTTTCTGAAGTCTGAATAGTTAAATGTAAAAGCATTGCATCTAAAAAACAAACTCAGATACAGAAATCCAGTTTCAGTTGACATATTTCTAACAAGGCCTTCAGGACTTTGTCGCTGTAGAGAAATGGTTGCAATTAATATGAAATTTAGCAACTGCACGTCTGTCTGCTAAGTTAATAAATAAGACATAGATGGGTTTTATTACTTGCCAGTTGTATCCAGGAACGCAGGCAGTGAACTGTGATACTTAAAATCTTACAAATACTATTTGAGAAATAATTATAGTCCCTGAAATGATTAGCCATAATAATAAATTTTATTTTCCTGCTTCTTCATGCTATTTAAAAGTAATTAACTATGTAAAAGTAAACTTCTGTTTTTGTAATATAATCAAGTATCAGTTAGTGCGAAGAACTTTCTGCAGTGGAAGAAAGGTCTGCTTCCTTTGATATTCTTTATTTGCAGTCCAAACCATGAAATACTATGTTTGTATTGAACATAACACTTTTTGCACTGGAAACCTTGTATTTTCATAATGTTCAGTGTGAATGTAGGGGCCAGAATTGTGCTCTAGTCAGTTCCTGACTGTACTAGCACAAAGGAAATGTCTTAGTAGACAGGCCCCCCTGCCTTTTTGGCAAAAACATTGTTCTGTTGAAATAGGTCTTCCAAGCAGTGACCTAGGACTTAATATACGTGTTTGATGTTTTAACGTGGGTTTTGACATAAATTCATTGTGAGAAATACTACAAAGGTGCTCTGGAAAGTACCGGAGAGCACCTCTTAATGAAGTGTTAGGCTGTTGCAGATGAGGTTTCGTATCCCCACTTTTTTAGTTCTGTCCACAATATCATAGGGAATAGAAATGTCCTTTTCTTCTTCCACTTCAGAATTCATCAGAAACCATTCTGTACTATTTCTGTGGGGTTTTTTTTTGTAACTGCTTATAATTGTCCTACTTGTATTTAGTAGGGTATCTTTGTTTTCATCTGTGGCTTTACTTTTACTCCTAACCTCTTTTAAAGTTATTTCTTTTGGTTTTGATTTGGTTTGTTGTTGTTCGCAGGCAGTCATTTGTTTGTTTTTACTCTATTACTTATTTATATTCTGTGATCCCTTCAGATTCTCTCATCAGTTACTTGCATTACAATTTTTACCTCACCTTCACTGCCATTCATTGCCATCTCATCTACTTCCTACATATAGATTATTTAGTGTTTTATCAGTGCTTTCACATTTTCCTTTAGTGGGTTTACTTTTACATCAGCATATGTTTCCATTGCTGACGTTGATACTTGGAAAATTCAGCTGACATACTGGCAGGTTACAAGGAAAAACCGTGACTGCTGTAGTTTATCATCTTTAAAATAAAACTACATATCCTTCTGAAAGACAAGTAGATTTGCTTTCTGTGGGGAAAAAAGAAATTATTCTTTTTTTTCCTTGAACTTTCAGATCAAGCAGTGTGGCATTTGTGGTCCTTTCTAGATTTAAAAATAAGGCTGTGTGAAAACTTAATAACATTAAGTAACATTAAATATGTTATTTAATACTTTCAGATACAGAATCACTAGGAACTTGGAATTATTCTTTAAAAGAGGTAGAACTACTACTCTGATTTGGTCTATGTTTGTTTGCTGTAAGAACTTTAAGTAAAAATATTTGTTCTGAAAAATATGAACTTGTTCATTTAGTTTGGTTTTAAATGGTCTTTCCAACATTTCAAGGGCAGTTGTGCTGTAGAAATACCAATGAATGGGTATGAATTGGGAATTATGAAGGGCAGAGTAACTATGTCATAAGATATGAGTACAGCAAAAAGAAAACCTTTGAGAATTGATTTCTAAGTAAGCAAAGCAGCAGCAAAGGAGGATTTTCTTTTTGTTTTGATTTTATGGACTGTAGAATTTCAGCCTTCTGTAGTCTTACATACACACACAAAAATAGAAATAATAATGCGTGTCACAAACGCAAGGAAATGCTACAAATAATATACAAACAAGGAATATCTAGTTGTAAATTCTAAAAATAAATAACTTCTTACCATCTTAGTGTTGTTCTTACCATCTTGTTTCTGGTGCTTAAGTTGTGTGCCTGCTTTTAGATAATATTTGAGCCTGAGCAATAGATGTGATTTCCTAGTAAGCGTGTGCTGCTCAAAGTGGGCTGGTGAGTCAGTGTCATTTCTATTTGGCTTTTTGCTGTCAGCCAATTTTTGCTGTCTTTCTCGAATCTTTTTGCAACTTTGTTAGCTTTGCATTGTTAATTTTTCCCTACTATCTCACTATATGGTTTGCCTTAAGACTGTTGATTTTTCTAGTTACAGAACTTTGTATTTTTTATTGACTACTTTCAGAAGCTAAACTGCTATTCATCTAATTTTTACTAAGTATTCATATTTTTGTTTTGTATGTTTCTTGATTTAAAAAACCCAAAAGATAGTCTTTGTACTGTTAGTTAAAGAAACGTGTGTGTCTTAAATTTTGTTTTTCTGTGCAGCTCACCTGCAGTATTGCAGTTTACAAACCCTAAGTGGTTTCCTTATTGAAGCACCGAAACCTTTTATTTCAAGTTGGAAATTGGAAGGAGGAGATTTGTATGTCCTTTTAAATGAAATCACTACATAAAAGTGCTTCTGATGTCCCATTTTCTTACAGAGAATTACTTTCTTAGGAAGAGATAGATTTGTACCACCTAATTGCTGATTTAGACTTACAGATTGTGCTGTCCTTCACAGCTTACTATATTCTCTACCATACTACTTGACATACTGCTTACATAATATTCATATTTGATAAACAAGCACAGCAAAACCAGTCTGGTAATAAACAGGGAAAACACTTGTATCACCTTCTGCAACGTTTGGACAACATAGAAGGGTTAGCAGCACAGGATGTCTTCTGTCAGACACATTGCATTTTCCCAGTGTCCTGATTCCAGCCAGGACAGGGTTAATTTTTGCAGTAGCCAGGAGGGGGCATGGCTGGGACACAGAGATTATTCTGTACCACCTCACATCATTACTGGAGGTGGGGAGAAGGGGTCCCTTCCCTTCCGTGGAGGGAGCTGTCCAGTGGTGTTGTTTCCATGTGAATCGTTCACCTCTTTCTTGTGCCCTCTGTTATTAGTATTGTTGCTGTTACTGTTCATTTTCCCATCTCATTGCTGTTTCCAGTAAATTGTTCTTATCAGCCTGTTGTGCCTCCAGTTTTCCTCTCCCACTGCCCACTGCAGGAGGAGGGGAGGGAAACAGGGAAGCAAGCAAGGGACAGCCTGGTTTTAGCAGGAACACTAAACTGGAGAATACCATTCCTAAACCATGACACCCAGTCTTGCTATCTCACAGTTTCTCATCAAAACTGTCCTTAAGTATTGTGTTATTCTAATTTTCTTATAGATCATTTGTATTTGTATTGCATTTACTCCTCCTTCCTTTAATTTGATCACACCATGTTATCATCCAGAGCTCATTCTTAAAAGACAGTATCAAATTTGCAGTCATCTTCTACGAATTTGTATCAGTATGTTCTAATACTGTATCTTTCTAAAGTAATTCAGAGCTTTATTGTCTCTGTAGTGAATACTGAAGTTATTGGAGTAATCACTGTACATGAATTAGTTAACTTTTTTTAAAAACAAAGACAAAAAAAAATACTTTCAGACATTCATAAAGTCAAAATAAATCTAAAAAATGTATCTATGTTCCTGCAAAATTATTCCCACCACTCAGTGATTGTCTTCTCAAATGCTTTTAATATAAATGCAAGGAGAGCATTCCAAAAGAACAAGTCATTGACTGCTATTCAAAAATGCTTACAAACACGAATATTATAAAACCAGGAGAATGGCAATTACAGTCTGTGTAGAATAATAATGTGCTACTTAGCATGAAGTAGGCCTTTGTTGCAAGTTCATTTTATAGGTGAGGCAATGTAGATTGTTTTCAATATGAAATATGACAGGCAGTGATATTAATAAAATCTTGTTGTACATATTGCCATCATTTAATATGCAATTAAGCACAGTTTTAAATCCTAAGATAAATCATACTGCATGCAAGAGCAGCAAATTAAAAACTACTCCATATTTTGTCATTATGCTTTCATCAATTAATGTAGCAAGGTGGTGCTAGCTGTTGTAAATTTAAATTTTGAAGATTGCGGTTAGTGTAATTTTTACTCATTAATGTAATAAATGATTATTGTGTTTAACCCTTAAGTGTTAAGTCTTTAATGCCATTAATCAAGTACAGAAGATAGGCTCTTAGCTATTATTTCCATGCAGAGCAACTGTTCTAACATATTATTAAGATTGTGAGATAAGCAGGTGACGATACAGATGATGAGTTATGGCAAAATTGTTCCTGTGATACTGTTTTCTCAGAAAATAGGTAACAGACTAGAGAAGGTTTGGATAAACCCATCAGATTTAGAGACTTGTAAAGTCTTTTATTCTGAGAGAGCAAAGGATTGTGATTTAAAGAGCAAACAAGTGAGGGTTTACAACAGAATATATTAGCCAGTGTATAATGTAAATAAAAGCTGAGAGTTTTTTTTCTGCCCTTTATCATTATGGAAGAACTAGATTGAAATTTGAAGGTAAGAAAAAACCTTGCCTCTGAGAAACAGACACCTATGTTCAAAGGTATATCTAGTGTATCTTCAGATCCTGCGCAAGAACTTTCTAGCTGCATACGCTGTGTGAATAGTCCATGAATATTCTTGTCATGTGCACTAATTCTATGTAATCTTTTTTAATTTTCTACTTCACCTTTTATCTTTGGACTAATGATATCACTGCAGATGTGTTTCTCTCTAGGGCAGAATTTTCAGTCAACACTTTGTGCTTTTCTGAGGATCCACATCTGATGGATCCTAAAGGGTGAGTAAGAAGAGTAAATTCGGCAAGGACTGAGATTGTAACCTATATCTTGTTCTTAGAAACTGCCAGAAGATGCTGCAATTTAAAAAAGGAGTCCTAAATGTACTAAAGAATTAAAAAACTGCAAATTTTCTTTGAAAACTCTCAGTGTTTCTGAATGTTTCCAAAACTGTTTCAGTTTTTCAGAAGGAAAATGCAGCACATGTTGGCAAGGATGAGATGATCAGATATCAGTGTAATAACTATTTCCTTTTCACAGTAGTCTCCCACCTTCGAATGCTGGTTGCTTTCAGAAGCAATGCATGTGGATTACTCACATGAACTGTTAGGCTTTTTTTTTCTGCTACAAATGTGATGAGAAAAATGGTTTAGGATGAATGTTTTATTGACTCTTCCAATTATTAGTCCTGATAATCATCAAATATATTTCACCATTTTTGCTGTTGTGCACTTTTGCTTGACGAAAAGCCAATGTCTTAAGTCAGGCAGTATGAACTCAGTGTACAAACAGAGCTGTGAAAGGAAAGATGTTTGTCCCAAACACTGACAATTTCCAGCTGATGAGTGAAGAAGGCAGAAAGCTGACTTTTCAGGTTCTACTACCTTTTTTCAGCGTTAAGAAAAAATTCGCAAAGCTTTGCACAATTTCTGCTGTTAGTAGTAACTTTGTCAAGTGTCATGGTTTGAGATAGCCCCAACATCCAATTCCCTAGCTCCATTCCCCCTCCCACATCTCAACCTAATGTGAGATGGGTTTTTCCAGACAAAACACACACCAGACTCAAAGTGGGGAAAGGGAATATATTACAATGACTGTACAAATAAATACCATATCACATTATACACATGATCACAAACTATCTCTACCATGACATATGTATTTACAATGGATCAGATCTCTTCTCCCCTCCAAATAAAAGTCCAGGAGGGAAAGAAGGACAGATCCCTTCCAGTCTCTGAACAGCAGCATCTTCTAAGGCAGCAGGTTTCTTCTTCTCATGCATGCAGCAGCTGATAGCTGGATTTCTGCCAGCATCCACAAGGGAGGTATCCAAGCCTCTCTCTTGGCCCCATCGCCTCACAACCGAGGGGTCTTCCGTGGACTTCGTAACCCCAGACAAGGTCGTTTCACCACGTCATATCACGAAGACACAGGGGGGTCTTCGTGACGGTCTGGTATCTCTTGCAGGAGACTCAGCTCCTCCTTGCAGGGCCTCTGTGCCCTGTCTCTCAGGCTGCCACCGTGGCAGCAGTGCAAGGGGGGGAAGCCAAGGTCGCCCCCCCCACATTCCATCTGGCCGTCCCGGTCCAGCTGCGGGACGCTCCGAGCTTCTCAGCTCCTCTCTCTCCGGTGCTGCATGTCTAAAACTGCTCTCCAAAATAGGAGTCCATGTCCCTCTTCTCCAAGAGGGATCTCAAGGGAGTTTTGGGGGAGTGTGGTACAGTCTTACCCCCAAGAACTCTGTAGCTCTCAGCTGCTGGTTCTCTCTCTCTCCCTTTCCAGGAGTCTCCTCTGCAGTGCTGCATGTTGCTTCTGCTGCTTCTTCAGTTCAGGTCTTATCTCTGGCTCTCTGCCACCGTTTCTCTGGTCAGCGTCGGCTGCTGCTCTGCGCCCATGGAGAAAACATCTCCCGGCATAACTACAGGCACCTAGCCCAGCTTTATGCTGTTCCAGGTCCCTGCAGCCCCCAGCCAGGGGCTGGGAGGGGGCCAGAGGCCCCAAGGGGCTCAGAGCCCCTACCTCGTGGCTCTACAACATGGCCACCTCTCCTACAACAACCAAACTACAACTCTTCTTTTCCGGTCTGGTTGTGGTATGTTTACATTTCTGCAGGAGCGTCCATTGGGCAGAATTTCAAAACTTCCAGGGGTTTCCACCCCTTGGGGTCTACCACTTCTCTTAGCCTCTGGGGAAAACACGGTTCAAACCACTACATCAAGTAACTCTAATAAAGCCCAAGAAAGGCAGCAAAAGGCATGGACTTTATCCAGAAGGAAGTCTTCAGTCTCATGTTTCAACACCAGCAGAAGATGCACATACTGTGTCTGGCATCACTTTCATTGTTATTATTCAAAAATCATGGTATAGGAGAATTACCTTTGGAATTACTTGAATTCTTTTAGCCAACCTCCGGATAGACTAGCTGGATTGTGGATTTGGCAGTATTTCGAAGCTTTTTTCTCTTCAGACTTGTTACACTCCTTGTGATGCCACAACTGTGGCATACACAGATCACTGTGCATCCATTTCCAGAATGCTTCCTTTGTCAGCAGATGGTGGCCAGAATATCTCTCTGTTAACAAGGCTATTTTAGATCTGACAAAGCCATTATCAAAGTCTCGAGTTTCAAGCTATGTAATGAATAGATAGATTAAAACAAAACAAAACAAAAAAATGCCCCAAACCAACCAAACAAAACCCAAAAAACCAACCTGGGTTGGTTGACTTTTCATTTGGTTTCATGAAGGAGGTTTCTTGTTACTTCTGTGGCTGCGTGAGTGTGAATATAAGTTAAAGGAAGCAACGGTTGTGCTGATATTCCCTTTCAAGCAAGATGTACGGTTTTCATGAGGAGTACCTCAAGTTTGAGTCTGTGTGTTTACCTAGAGAAATACTTTTCTTGATGGTCGTCTACTTATTGGTAACTTCATTCCTTTCTATGACAGAACAGATGAGGTCTTTCTTTGCATTGAAGATTTTAGAACCACATTAAGATCCCTTGGCTTAACGACAATTACTGTTCAGAGGAATCCAGTTCTGTAGATCATACTTAGTGAGGCCATGCTTTTTCACTGTTCCATGTGTACAGACAGAGTTGGATCCACTGAAATAATGGTTTTAGCACCACTCAGATGACAGCCTAGTTTGAGAAGGGTTTGGTAAGATACCTACCTTCACATTTTAGTAGACAAACCCCAAAGGCCTGATGCATTACTCTTCTTATTTATTACTTTTTCCAGCTTTGACTATAGTCTCCTCTTTAATAAGTTCATTTACTCTATATCTCTGTGTGTACATTTGTTTTACCACAGCCAGAAGCTGTTCCATTTAGTTTTCCGTACTGTCACCTGGAACTGCTGTTAACTTTTCCCCTGTTAAAGGATGATGCTCATGAAGATCTTTCATAACAGGTTAAGTTTTCTTCAGATCTTAAAAACAAGTGCAGGTTCCTGTAAAAGGAAAGAAGGCTCTTCAGCTCATAGGTTCTTGCCTTCCCCCCCACCACCAAAAAAAAAGAGTGGAATTGAAATCAGTCTAGAGGCCAGATAGTAAGTTCTTTCATCCGCACATGAGTATTTGAGTTGGTAACTCCGATACAATTGCAGACATTCAGGAGTTGGGTTGGAAAAAAAACCTGATTTCTTGCTTGTTGCTAAATCCCTGTCACTTGGGGACAAAAGCTTTTGGAACAAATGATGGGGCATATTTTATTCTGGAAAGAGATCATAGGTTTTGGGAACGTTTCATGGGAAAGTAAAGCAACATACAGACTCAAGGTTGACCTTGCTGAGCACTGGACTGAGATGCCACTGAGGGAACAGTAGGTGGAATGAGTCTAATTAACCCTTTTAGGATTAAGGATGTCAAAGTCTTTAAATTCTTATTGTCCAGAGGATTGAGAACTGAAAAGAAATTAAATGAACCATAGTTCTATATGGTGATAATCCCATCTCCTTCCTCTCTAGTAGGGAATATAAAATACACAGTATTAAGGAAGAGAGATGAACCTGTGACAAAACCAAATGAAAAATTGTTACATTTCAGACTGGAAAGCTTAAAAGCTTTACTAAATCAATGACTGTGTGCCCATATAGTATAAAAGAACCTTAATTCAATTTAAATGAGTAAAGTTTGGTCACAGAAACAGTCAGAGCATGTGTTCCCTGTTGGTTAATTTGCTGTCATCAGGGGAATCTTGAAGGAATGTATTGCATGGCTACTTTAAAGCCATAAAAATGTGGCAGTATTCTCTTTCTTATTTGTTCACACTCTGCAAATTGCTGCTATTATTTCAGTTTTCCCTGTGCTATAACACACATATTGTCTACGTGAGCACTAACAGCAATGAACACATAAAAGCTCAGATGGAGAATAGTGATTTTCTTCTAGTAAAATAAGTTGGAGCATGAAAAGAGGAGATTTTCTTCATATTGCAGCTGTTGTCTTTCACTAATTTGTAATGTTATGTTTACTATGCCAGATAGGCCAGACCTTCTAATAACTAGAAATTTGCTAGGAGTCAGTTACAGCATAGCAGAGATGATCTGTGTACCTCAATTCTGATAGTTTGATTTTGTCTCTTCTGTGCTCCTTTAATGAGTCAATTTGTAATGATTTTCTGTGGTATTTTTGTTAATGTATTTCCTGCAGTCATCTGAAATAATTTTGAAGAGCAAGGTGGCCTGTGTGTTTAGTATGATTTGTTAATGTGACCTTTTAATATCTTTCACAGTAATTTAAATCTTGCCTAATAAATTAAACAATTATGTTAAATTGCATTAAATTTACAGCATTATATCTGTAGCAAAGAGAAAAGACGAATGCTATTGTGTTACTGAAGGCATTTAAAGAAGCTTTGCTACATTCTTCTTTGTATTGCCTGCTGGTAATTATTACCTGATTGTAAATATTGTCGTACGTAAAATAACGTAGCAATATTTTGTATTATTACATCTAGTCCACAGTTAGGAATGTACGTTATTTCTTGTTCCAGATGATTTAATTAAAAAAGAAAATCTGTCTCCAACTGAAGCTTAGCTTTTTCTTCAGTTTGAAGATTCGCTCATTTTCTACTCTTCCATTTTATTTTTTTTTTCCCCTCAATACCATGTTCTTGTGGGAAGTTCAAATCAAATAAAAATTGTATTTTGTCCAGATTCAGAATTCAGAGACATAGCCCAGACTCACAGTCATGCCAATGGGACACTTGCCTTCTGTTTTCTGGAGATGGAGGAGAGAAAAAATAGAGAAGAGACAAAAAGATGGTGATGGAAGTACAGCAGGGAAAGGGATGGCAGAGCAAGTTGTAACTGCTAAGGAAGACAGGAGAGGTTTTCAGATGCAATTCACCTTATATTATCATTGGTGCAGGCCATCAGAGGACATCACAACCTTAGCTGAAATGTAGAGTTTAACTCTTTTTTTACAAAAAATTAGAACTAGATGATCTTTAAGGTACCTTCCAACCCAGGCCATTCTAAAATTCAATTCCAACAAGTGCAAGTATGTTCTTGACTTCCAGTGGCATCACTGACACGCTGTTTTTTGCTGCCATTGTGTTATTCTCTGGTTGTTTTTTTCGATATTTTGGCATTTCTTTTATGCAGTTGTCATACCACATTCACATGAATGACAATGTGTTTATGGAAACTTTACCTTGCTAACTGTTGTCAGGGTACCTTATGGGCCCCTACAGGTACATTTATGTCAGCTTTCTGTAACAGGTCCACCAGACAGCTCAGTAATTTGCCTAAAACACTGTCTTTTAGGTTTCTCAAGGCAAATGTTGTTTCATTTGGCCTTTGTTTCTTGACTTTCAACGTACTTCAAACTCCAATTGGATTGTTGTTTCTAATATTTTTCTGGAATTGATGCTTCTGCTTCAAACTTAATTGCTTTAAACTTCTGTGATATCTCTGATTTGGTTGCAATAGTCTCCTTTTGGGTGACTCAATGCAAAAGAGTGCGTGTCTGGTCATTTCTCTCTTTATTGATAAAATATTTATTTTATCTTTATTGATAAAATCGTCTGTATTTTTGCTGGGGTATTCAGCTCTTAAGTATCCAACATCAGAACATTATCCTTCACACAGAGTCTGTGAAAGATAAGTGAGCTGCTTGTCGAGCTCTCCACTGCTTGTCAATTCCACATAGTCTTACTGAGTTGTATTGAAGGTTTGGCATAAATTATACCAGAGTGAAAAATCAAATGCTTCTCTTACCATATGTAAATCTTCCTAGCTTTTCTTTAGCTTTCTTTTAGGTCATTTCATATCCTGGCATTCCCAGATTCATCCTTTCTTGATGGTATCCATTCTAAGCTGCTGCTCTGGAGCTCTTAAAAACCTTTTTACACTACTGTCTTTTTGCACTACTGTGCTGCTGAAGCAGTTGAAACAAACATACAAATTAAAAAATGTGAAAATTTCTGGGAAACTACTGGGTTGGGGCTTTCCAGAAGATTCTACTGGATAATTAATGGAAAAGTAAATTTCGAAAGCAAAAACACATTTGCTCACAGTCGTACCCATTTAGTTTCTGTAAAGCCTAAAAAGATTGTAGGGAGCAATCTATTCTATGTTTTGTCATGCTTTTAGTCAAAAGGTGTATTTGCTTCTAAAATGAAGTTTTAATGCATATATATAAACTTTTAGATACACTGTGGTGTACTCATGATTCCATGACATTTTATATTTTGTATGATTTTCAATTAAATATGTTGATTCTGTAATTTCTCACATATTTAAGGTGAATAATCAATATTTTCTATTGTTAAATTCTATTAATCCACTCAAGATTTATTCTACATACGTATGCCATATAGGTTTTAAATACAATAAATAAAAAAGTGGCACTGCTTGTTAATCCTGTAAAATTTTCATGAAATTATGATATCCTGCCATGTCTCTTGAGTCTTCCTGTTAAAGTTTGGAAAACTGTCTTGGTATTTTCTGAAAGTTCGGAGGTTGCTATGGGATTTAGTGGCATAATTTTAGTGGAAAGCAGATGTTTTAGACAGATGCTGGGATCATTGAAACACCATTGCTGTCTTATTTCAGTCATATCTAAGGGAAATATTAATCCATTTTAGGAAAATAATTTGTAAAAGTATTTTATTTATATGAAATACAAATACTCTCCTGAAGACTTTTTTCTGTACAATAAATGTAAGATTTTTTTCCAAAACAATATTATTGCCTTGAATAGTTAAAGAATATTCAACCTCTAACTATGGAAGAAGAAAAATAACTGCATAATAAGAGAGAAACCTGTCTTCATTAGCAGTATATTTTTTAACTATTAAAAGTATGCAGAGACTTTCATTCATTGGATGAAAGTGGTTCAGAAAGCAGATGTCGCTTTTTTTTTCATACAAAATTATGCTTGTGTTTCAGCCAGCTTTGTCCTTTTCCTCACACAAGGCAGTGCCTAAAATCACTCCTCTTGCTCCTTAGGTGTTTTGTTTTGCCTTTTTTTTTTCATGGCTTTTCTGTTTTCTTTTGCAGCAGATAAATACAAAGTTTGGGCACATGCTGAGTTTTTTAAGTTAGTCCAAAACATCCTAGTTTTGCTTACATTTGGACTTTTTTTCTCTGTGATTCTGAACCTGGAGACTCTGATTGTGTCTCTGGCTTTGGAGGAAGACTGAAGTGTTGGATGTATATAGTAGCAATGGTTGCAAGCTTTCAGAGCTGAAAACAAGCTTTAACTTGGTCTGAAAAGTGGAATATTTTCTTTTCTGAAGTAACCTAACACTGATAGTGGGTAGGGCAGCAAATTAGACTGGGAGATAGGAAAGCATGAGAATGGCCATGCTGTCAGAGAGGTCAAATATTCTGCTTCTGGGAGTGGTTATAGTAGACGTTCAGGTAGGAGTTTGGAAATGTTTCCAGGAACAGTCTCCCAGTATCCAGCAATTTGGGCTATCTAAGGTGAAGGGTGACTGTTTCTTTCATGTGTTTCAATGGATTTCACTCATATGATTGCTTACTTTTCTTTCACCCCATGCAAGCCTTCAGCTTTCACAGTGTCCTGTGGCAAGCAATTTAAGTGCATGTTGTATGATAACCTCGTACCAGCCATCTGCCACTTGCTAGATTCAGCTGATGCTTTCCATTGCTAGTATTGGAAGAGGTAATTTTAGTAAGTCAAGCTGAATGTGAGGCAAAGTTATTATGCTTTTAGAAAAAAAAAAAGCCTTATGAGTTGAAAAGCATGTTGAAAAGCTTTTTTTCAAAAATTAATGAATTACAATTAGGTAGAAATAAATGTGTATCTTGCATTACTGTCAGGATTGTCTGCTCTGCTAGAGCCATTAAAGCAAAGTGATTGCTATTCACTTTCAGTACTTCTCTGCATTTTCTAAAGATAGGTAAACTTCTGTCAATAAACCTTTTGAAACTAATATAGCTGTATTTTTCACCAATCCATTGTTTTCTGATGATTTTAATTAATAGAAGATTTTTTATTGTTGCTATTATTCAAAGCAATTTTCTTACGCTAGTGTCAGTCTTTACCTATAAAAATGTTATGTGTGTGATGTTTATTTTCAAGACTTGCTTAGATTACTGACCTTGCTGTATACTTTATGACGTTTCTTGTAGGATGAGAATATGATTTCTATGTCAACAAACAATATGTATTATTTTAATGATATGGTTATTGCATGTGGTACTCCTACACTTGCAAGTAGGCAAGTCCCCCAAAAACAAAAAACACAACAAAGTCCTTTAATACTGAAGAGTTCATAACTGAGAAATTTCATTAGATTGGTTTTGTTGGTTTCTTTCTCTCGATCGTGTCTTTTTTAAATTAGACTTATGCTTAAGTAGCCCATTTGATTTTGAAGGACCCACATTATAATAGATACATTTACAGTCTTTATTTCAGATTCTTTGCTGGAAAGCAGAACAAAACAACATATTTCACATGCTTCAACTTGTAAATAATTAATTTTTATAATTTTAGAATAGGCTTCAAAAATAACATACATGACATAAGTGAGAGTTGAAGTATATGCCTTGTAGATTGGAGTAAAATATGTTTATAGATTCCCATTATCCCAAGAAGGTTCATACCTTCATATTTTTTGGTTGTTCTTTCTAAATGGTATATGTTAGTGACTTATATTTTAGCTTTCTTTAACAGGATAAAAGGGATCAGAATTTTCTTTTTAAAGTTTTCTGTGTTTTTGTTATGTTACTTGCAAGGCAATAGTTGTGATTCTTACTCCAAAATGGAAATGTCAGTGCTCTACTGCTGGTATATTTAATTTCGTACAATATGTTGTGGAAATTGTATTACTAGATAAGAATAATATTGCTTAAGATGGCTTGGGAATTGCTTGTAATTCTGTGTGTCATAGAAAGGGCTAGTAACGGATGACCCTGCTTAGTGATATATGGAAGAAGCACAGTGCACAGATGCCTCAGGTATAAGTATCTTCCTCTTGGGTGATAGCAAAGAGAACAAGCACTTGAAATTCTATGAAAAGTGTTTTCCAGGGTATGCCAAATTGTTGTGTCTGGGCAGATACTCTTTTCACAAGATTCTTACTGTTTCTTCTGAAACCTCTCTAGCATGAGGCTGGCTGGGACATCTAAAGTGTTGTTGGCAGGATGTTGCTCAGGACCAGTCACTGCACATGCTGTAGATTCTATTGTTTCAAGAGTTTAGCTGATTGTCTCTCCTCTGGAATTTAACTTTCACAAATGTTGATAATTCCTTGACCCTTTCTGCAGTCACATTTGGTCTTGATCTCTAAGCAGAATAGTTGAATCTTAGGGAGCTACTTGAGAATAAAATGATCAGAATGAATAAAGATGACACAATTAGAGTTTCAGAACCCATTGAATAAAAGATCAAAATATTTTGAAAATTTGGGATGGGGGTATAAATTTAAATAAGGAATTTTAGGTTATGTGAATTTTGCTTTAAGTATTGAAAGAGGGGATACATCAGTTTGAACTTACTTGGCAGGTGAATATTGACATGGTTATGCGGACTATGATTACTGGGAGGGATGTTCAGGAAATAGGCTTTTTAAATCACAAAACAAAAAGCAATTAAAGGGAAGTGCTAATCACCTAAAAGCTGAATCCAGTGTCATGGCAATTGTAATTACCTTTTACCAAAACACAATAGTATTAAAAAGAGAACAAAAAGATTCTTAGTAAAATCTTTCATGCCTGCCTGCCTTACATGTTTTAGGGATGCATATCAACATATTATATAAACACTAAAGAGCAATTAGAGATAAGCTTTTATCCTACTGTGCTTTCTTATACTGTGTTTACTGGTTTAGTAAATTTTAATGATCCATGTAGAGGTTATTCACATGACTGTGGAACATCCAGTTAAAAGATTTCTGTGTTATTTTGAAGTAAAATGCCTACTATGCAAATGTGCACATACTGTACTCCAAAAAAAGGTCTTGTGTTTAACACTTGAACACAGCAATGAGTAACCTGGATAGGGATTTCTCAAAAGAAAAATGAAGGGTCAAGAAGAGAATTCCCTGTGAGAATTAATCTTTTTTTATTCATAAAATGAGAATGTACTGACGTTTGAGGAAACCATTTGGTCATTCTTGAAATATATTTCCATTAACCTCTGATTTAGACTGGATGGGTACTGTAAAACAATGTTGATTTTACTGAAAATTTGAGTTGGTCAGCATTCCCTTAGCAAATACAAAATTTACTAGAAAGTGACCGCTTGTTGACAGAGTTTCCAGTCAGTCACTCTTTTCTTATTTTTCATTATGCTACATTAGAAACTTTTTTCCTCAAAAGTGATGCTGTCAAATATTTGTCTATTTAGGAGCTTGGTTTTATAATTACATACTTGTTAGAACTGGGCCCCCTGGTGGTCTAATGGTTAGGATGCGGCGCTCTCACTGTCGCGGCCCGGGTTTGATTCCTGGTCAGGGAACTCCTCCGGGCAGATGGAGCTCGTCAGCCCTGTAAGGCCATCCATCTAAGAGAAGGTCACTCTAAACAAACCTACGTCCTGAGGACCTCGCTGCCACCGTCCGAGCTCGCTCAGCCCCAGCAGATGAACCTTAGGATCAAAGGGTGGGCTCAGTTCAGCTCACACTGTGTCTCACCTAAAAAATTCACTGTGCAGGCTCGAAGGGTAATGACCTTTCCCAAATCTTCGTTCGCGAAGACTGGTCATGATGATGATGACTTGTTAGAACTGCAGTGTTAAAATATGGAAGACAGCTTTAGAGAAACCTCCTCCTGTTTGTAGGCATAGTGAGCACAGAAGTATTTTTTTTATTTCTGTGGACAGCAGTGGCTGCATTTAGTATGTTGTTTAGTACCACATGCCTTCCTCTTAGTTCTAGATGGAGTATCCTTTCTTACCACCAGAAAGCCAAGGCAGCAAATAAAATAAATCAACAACAACAAAAAAGAGCCAGGGTAATTGCCCATTAAGCAACATCTCCAGGATTGTGTGTTTCTAGAAATGTGTAAATCAAGCTCAGACATTTTCTAACAGGCATTCTCCACTTCAAATATTTTCTAGTAGTTTGTGTGAGTCCCGTGTTCTATGTTACCCAAGACATCAGCTTACACTTCCTCTATGGCTCCTAGCCCATGAATTGGAATTTGCTTGCCAAGAATTCAGTCTGCACATGTACGTGCCTGTACTAGCAGCTACCTACAAGGAAGCAAAGGGGCACTGGGACTATTTGCTGAGATGACGTGTTGGTCAGTGGTAGGTACATCAAGAAAAATGTATGCTCTCTGTCTACCTGCTCTGGAAAATTCATGGCAGCTTTGGCTACATTTGCTTCCCTGAGGAGGGGACAGGCCATGGGGAATTTTTCCTGGAAATGGCTAGATGGCAGATTTGATTCTATTCTATCTTCCATCCTCCCTAACTAAGTGGTCACAGCCCAGCAGCTGGTGGTGCTGCAGTTCCTACTGCCTGTGCTTCCATTTGAAGGCAAAACTAGCCAGGCTTTAGCAGATCCTGTTGTTTATTTCAATCTGCCCCTTATGCTTCTCTGAAAAATCTGCATGTAAAAGAGGAGAAATATCAACTTTCAACTTTGTATTGAAACATAGAAAAGACACCTTACTAGCAAAAAAAGTTATATCCTTGCTGCATAGGAAAGGTTTTCCAAGAAATGGGAGAGGCAGAAGTTGCAAGAAAAAATTTACAAGAAGCAAAACTGTTAGAATATGATGGATTGAGAAGATTTGGACAGAATACTTTTCTGCTAAGATGGCTATCTTCTAGAAGTGTTAATTTTATGACTTCCTAAACAGCAGAAGTGTATAAACTCTCATATTTCCAGTTTGATTAAAGTTTGTATCGATATGTCAGTATTTTATATAGCACTATGTTGTATAATTATTTGTTGCAACATACGTTTAAATGTGGTATCATCATGGGACTTTTTTTTAGTCATTAATCATAGTGGTGCTTCTAAATTAATTTTAATTGTTTTAATTTTGTCAGAAATTTCAGCATTTCGGTCTTCCATTCTAAACCAAAGAGAAGTTTTCCCCAGTTAGAGATGCTTGTCTTATTACAGAGAGTGTGCAGGTGTTGATGACACTTTGTCCATTGCTTACATAACTATCTGAGCTGAATGGAAGCAAATACTAGTTGCCATGAACATACCCTCTTTCTTTTCGTCTAATTTTTATTTGCACTGTCAAAGTATTGTCTCTATTCTGTAGGTCCTTTGAAATATAAAAGGAATAAAAGTTACTCGCCTATACTGAGAAAGTAGTATCAGTCTTCTGCATGTGAAAATTCCAGGCTCACAGACTTCATCACTAGAAATATGACTTGTGGCTGCTGAAATGACCTAAGAATTGTAGAGAATTTATTCAAAGCTAAATTTATTTTCCTTTTCTTGTTTTATATTGCTGTTTTTAAGGGCATTTGAATAAATTAAATAAACGTGCATGAACCACTAAGACAAGAAAATAGAAATACTCTAAGTGCAATTTAGAATTGCACTTATCTATTTCATGACTGGTCAGTAAGACTCCGATTCTGTCCAGTAAGAGAGCAGCAGCTTGGAATTTGATCCAGGGCCATCTGATCTGTTGTTTTGCAAAGAGGAAGTATGATGAAGGGCCAGGGACCTGGAACATAGCAGTTTCCTTTAACATATTAGTTCTGGTTCTTGTGATAGCATTGTAAAGAAGACAGGTAAGAGAACTTCCTCCCTGCTTTCAGATTTTGTAGTAAATATGCATTCTATTCCAGGTGGTTTCCATGTAATGTAGGAGAAGCTTGGAGAATTAATTTCAACCAAAAGCTTTGACACTTTCTGCATTTTGAACTTGATGACATAAATACGTTAATTCTGATTAGCAGATCATCAGATCCAGCCAGGAGGTCCTTGTAACCCTTGTTTCCATCTCATGTAATGCTCAATCTTATATAAATAATTTTTTTTAACTTATTTAACTCTGAAAAGTTTGTATTGAGAAATCATAGTAAGAAAATAATTTTTAAAATTAAATTAAAAACTGACGAGCATGAAAATGCATATTACTGCTAGGAAACACATTTCAAAGTACTTGGTGAGGCAAAATTGACAAGGACTGATCTCATAAAAGATAGTGTCCAAAATCCATATTGCACACCCATCTGATCTGTAACAAGAGTGGTTATCTTAAAATTCGCTCTGAAAAACAGAATTAGTGTTACTTAAGGTTGGTATTAATATATTCTGGAATAGCAGCATATATATGAGGCTTGCTAATTTATAACCATACCCTCTGAACTTTCTGGGTGGACTAGCTCTGTGTGTGTGTACATGTACATACACTGCTACCCACTTACAGACACTGGTGGGCAAGATCAGTAGCTCTATTACCTGACTGTGCATTCTGTGGCATAAATGTGCAGTGGTAGTAATTGCATCAATTAGTGCTATGGAAGACATCTAACAGAAGAAATACAGACACATTTTGTTGAGATTATTAAATGGTTTGGAAAGGTTAATAAACCTTGAGCCAGAAAATGTTCTAGACTGATTTTTTTCCCATGGTTTTATAATACAGTATTTCAAAGTGCGTTTGTCTCCAGAAAAGCAATTATCTGAAAAAATACTTCCTCCTTGCCATCAGACTTACCCTTTCTGTTCAAAGTCAGTTCTGTGTGATTAAAATAATCTTCCTTTAATGCAGAGAAAAGCTAATTAGTTAACTTGTAGCTTCTATTATCCATAATAAATTAGATAGCTTACTAAGTTGCAATTAGTTGCAATTTTCAAGACCTACTGAAAGTAACACAATTGCCTAACTGCTTGGAAGAGTTTCTCTGAAACATTTTATATAGATTCCTCACTTAAGAATCAAACAAAGATTTTTGCTTGTAACATCGTACATCTAATATCCAAATTACAGGAACTAAGGTCAAAGTGAGCAATCTCTGAGCCAGAATTTTCCACAGTTTTACCTGAAGAAGGTAAAGTGCTGTATTTTTGTTAGATTCTAATGGAATCAAAACCAGCTTGCATTATTTGTAAAAACAATAATTGTATAATAAATTTCACACTTCAGAAAGTCTATAACAGTATGTAATTTAGTCTGAGTGAAATTATTTCATACTTTTTCATAGACCCATATCAAAGCCTGGACCCGTCTGATTTTGTAGCAGTGGCATAAACAGTATTTTAGACTTGCTAGAGCTATCGGTCCATTTTCTAAAATATATAATTAATTTTCTAGCAGCAGTGATTTTACCTTTCAGTTCTGGTCATCTACCTACTGTAATTGCAACCTTTTTCAGAACAAAGTCATCTCATATTATTGGTAGATTTTTGCTGTTAAGCAGTACACAGAATTTCATTCCGGAGAGACAACTCCCCAAGATTTAAGTTTTTATCTTCCCAGTTATTTCCTATGTACGGAAGGGATTCTGGAAGCTTCTGTTTAAAATTCAAGTTTCCAAATACAGGACAGGTAAATTTATATTGGATTAAGCTGTAAGACTTTTAAAATTTTTTTAATTTGGTCAGTGAGCTAATTTGGCAAACTGACTCTTCCACTTTAACTGACTCAGAACTGGCTTGTGTATTTTCTATTGAGATTGAGAATTTGGACTTTTGTTTTCTAGAGGTGTCAACTAATAGGTGACTGTCTGTTTTTAGGAGTAAAAAATTCTTTTTTGCTTTTTATTTTATTTCTCAGAAAACAGAAATCCACCAATTCTAATTATATGCCTAAAACAAACAAAGCTGTTATTGTTGTTGTTTTTCTGTGCATCACTATTGTATGTCACAGCCTGTGGATAATTAGGTAAAGAAAACTCTCTGACTCATGAAGAGGAGGTTATGATGACTTTTCATAGTATGATGGAGTATTAGTTGTTTGGCTGTTACGATCAGAAAAGGAAGCATTTCTTAGAAACAATCATCCTGAATGTATAACTGTTCTGACTATGTAAATACTACTGCCAATTTTAACGGTATTCCTTACACTGTCATTGAGATGTTGTGCTGCAGAAACATTTTCACACTGTGCTTATGTACTGATTTTATTTTATTCCCAGGTCCAGTCTGTGTATGACATTACCCAGTATGAGAATATTTTTCCTTTGTGCATGATTCTGGAAAAACTTCTTCAAAATAAGACAGAAGAAAACGTTTCGAGTTCAGACTATGAAGGAGAAGAAAAAATCAAATTTCTGAAGAACCTTGATCAAATTATTCTTCATCTCTCAGATGAATTCCCTCTATTTTCTTTATATTTATGGAGAGTGAGTGTTCTTTTAAACTCAGCTCAAATGCAAATTGATTAAAACAAGCAGCCTACTTTTTAGTGCATTTTTTGGGGGGGTATGCATTGGAAGGTTTTCGAGCCAGACAGGAAAATTGTTGTTATTGGAAAACATTTACTTTAAACTACTATTCTATACACCAGTTTCAGAGATAATGCAGTTTATTTCCAAACTTAAATATAGAAAAAAAGTAATAATCCAGGTGCCATTTTGAATAAATGCTGTTTCATGTAATGGAAAACAATATGTTGGTGTTTCTGTACACAGTGAAAATGGAACACAGAAAGTTGTTTCAGGTGCTGTTTAAAATAAACACTATGAATTTTAAAGTTGAGTCATAAAATGTGTGTAGAGATTTCAAGTTAGGAAACTATTGCCTGTCCTTTAAGAGTTGTGTAGCTTCTGTATAATTTAGATACAGTGTCTGGTTGGCAGAAATAGAAATGCTTATTTTTAAACTTTGTAGCTCATCATTACAAATACTTATAGGACATACTTTGTTAACAATTTAATCAAAATAGTCATTACCTGAGCAAAATAAAATCTGGGGCTCAGTTTTACAACTTTCTTACACTCGTATACTGTTTGGCTTTACTTGTGTATGCACAAGTGTAGGTACAGTAGGCCTAATTCATTCTGAGTTGAGTAATGATTTCAGAGATCTAATCTGAATAAATATAACTCATTTAGTGGTTACTTTAAACCTCTCTGTTCAAAATTAATGAATATTGATAAAATCCTCTTTGTGTCTTTTCATTTTATCTGATTTTTAATTTTTGTTTTCCTGTGTGATGGTATTATATTCATAGTAATAATTAAAGTAAAAGATTTTAACAGAAATTATCTTAAACATAAAAGGTCTTTATAGTGTGAGTTCAATAATACCTTAACAGAACCAGAGTACTTAATTTATCTAGAGGATAACTATAATGATAAACAACTTTTTTTTCTAGTAGACAAACAACATTTTAGTTGTATTATGTCTCCTAGAAGTGCATATTTCCTGTAAATATAAAAAATTTTGAGAATTAGTCCATATCCTTCCCCTTGCACTTGTTTCATCACATCAATTTTTATGTCAGGAAAATTTGCTGAAACACCGTTATCTTGTTAATTTGAATGCATTTATTTTGTAATAAACCATTGCTTTATAAATTTGTAAAACACATTGATATTTAGAAAGCAGGTGAATTGGCAGGTGAATTACTGTGATGGTGAATTGGCTTCCCAAAGAGTGTTTCTTAGTTTGACACTGGCCACTGTTCTGTTTCTTCATATTTGATATGTCATATGGTAACAGTTATTTAATGCTTTCTTTCAGCAAAGTTTTTTTCCACAGAAATGTTTGATTTGCAAAGCAAGGATTTCTGAATAGTCACATGACAAAATCAGATGAGTTTAGCCAAACTAAAGAAAAGAAATATGTTTTGTAGTTACTCAGGAACTGCCATGCCCTTTTTATTACTACTTTACTTGCTTGTTTGGTTGTTTCATTAAGATAAGAGAATCAGTTCTCCCTCCACAGCACTGAAAACATGGTTACAAAAAGAGCAAGGAGAGAAGTCAACAAAATGAACTGTTACCTAATTGATATAATTTTCATTTTCATTTTTTCAAAAAAGCTTCATTCAAAAGTAGTTTGTAAACAAAAGACACAAAACACAGGAGGATACTGGCATCTGTATAATAGCAAACTGTGTGTGTTTCAAGACTCTGGTTCCAAACAACAGGTTCAGCACTAGATTGCACACTACTGCACATTTGCTGATCGACTGGCAAAAAATATTTTTGTCACTAGTAAAACAACACGAGCACAAAGGGATGCATATTTTCTTCTTTGCAGATTGTAGCATTTTCTCACCAGCAAACTCTCTAGGCCACTGGAAAAGCAATGGATATTTTGGGAAATATATTCATTGCTGGTAAATTTTGAAGTAACTGCTCACTTGAGACATGATTTTTGACATGTTTTTTCACAGCATAGAGAGAGAGGAGGTTTTGTGTCCAGAGATGGCATAACTACACGGCACTTATGCTCTGATGGGAATTTGAAACTGTTATGCAGCTTTGAAAGCATTGAGGCAGTGAGAGTTCCCCTTGTAATGCCATTGCAGCAATCTAGACACACGCTGGCCTCTCTGCAAAAGGGATGTCACCTGGTCACCTGGGCTCTCTTTATCTGTTTCAGTGGAAAATTAAATAATGCAGTGAACCACATTAATGAGCACCTCAGCTTTGGTGGGAGCAATAACCTCTGCAATCAGAATACTCATTAGATTGTCGTCTCGCATTTCTTGAAGAGATTTTTCACCAAGATGGGACTTGCCTTAAGATGAAGGTGTGCAAAGGTAGACACGTGCATTTAGATGTCTCCCTGTGGTTGAGATGTCTAATCTATGAAACACTTGCAAAGTACCCCAATGTTTTGGCCTGGGTATCCAGCTACTACCACAAAGGACTGCAGATCTTCTCTAAGACCTGCATCACATTTTCTCTCTTTATGTAGATGCGTCTGATACCCTGGAGCATCTTTAGTGGCACTGTCACTTACAGTGTGTGCTTAGACAACTGAATTGAGCAGTGGTGGTAGCGTGAGCATGGATATACAGCTCATGAACATCCATTTAGGTGTCTTAATGTGAAAACTAAATCCTACCTTTGTGATACCTTATCTGTTTTTTAGAGTAGGAAATCCTAGGTTTAAATCCCTGCTCTTCAGACAATTTCTGGTCTTGTCTGATGACTGTTAGATGTAACTTGAGTAAACATCACGAGTTTTGTAATAAAACAGGATGACTGAGACAGTCCCTGGAAGATTTACAACCAGGTTACAAGTCTTGGACTTAAACTAAGTCTTTTAGTTTTACATCCACACATCCAACTTTTACCTATCTGACCTCCAGAGAGGAATACCAAATGCAGAGAAAGTATCTGTGATCTTTGCTGAGTGTAGGATGTCTCAAAAGAACAATCTCAAAATCCCATGTGCTGAGCATAACACATCGTAGAACTAAACAGAAAACACTTAAAAAAATAACTCGGTCTGATCTGTCATTGCTCCCTGGAGTGTGTCACCTGAGTTACACTTATAGTTTTAGAATGAACAGTTCAAGGATATTTCTTTTGTCTTGCAGATTCTTTTTGTAAATAAATGTGCTTTAAAATTTGGCAAAATGATAATGTTTTGCAAATGCAAATTGTTCAGCCTTATAAATACAAATATATATATATATATGTATATACACACAGGGTTAAATTATATATTTATATGGTTGAATTAGCAGTGATTATTTATTAGTAGCCTAATTTCAGTTTATGATTTTGTAATTTGTTTTTCTGCCACATTCTTAGCTTCCTGGATGACTGTCTTCTGTACTTGTCTCCATCTGTTTTAAAAAGAATTTTGTGGTAGAGTCTCTTTTTATGAGAGTAGAAAAACTATGAGACAAGGAAAATAAATTTTTATTCTAGTGCTGTTCATTCACTGTTCTATTCACTGAAGAATTTTACATTAATTTTACATTTACTATTAATGACAGCAGTGGGTGGGATTTTGAAGTGAACTGTCTTAGGATATTTTTGTAAGCCTAATTTGGAATCTTTTCATAATATGCTTGTCATTTACTGATTTTACAGGTTATTGCTTATATATGTTGGTAACAGTGGGGGAAAAAAATGTACCTTGTTTTAATCTTGTAATAATTTTTTTTCATTCAGTACTGATACAGAGTAACACTGTATAGTTTACTGTGGTGCAACATTCAGCTGATGTTCACATGAGCATAGGAAAATTTGGGCTGGAGGGGACCTTACGGCCTCCAGTCCAACCTCATGGTTGAATCAAGTTTAGCTGTGGGGTCAAAACCAGTGTTGGTCAAATCAACATTGTCTATTGCTGTTTTAATATTCAGTCAGGTATTGAAAACTTTCAAGGATGGAGACTGAATAACCTGCTTTTCTACTTGACTGTCTTCATGGTGAAAAAATGTTTCCTTGTATACAGTCTGAATTTGTATATAGTTGCTTCATTTATGACATGTCTTCAGTCTTCCCACCACCCAGAGCCTGGACCTATCTCCTTGATACATTTCCTACAGGCACTGGAGGCTTCTGTTAGGTCCCCTGAAACCATCTCTTTCCCAGGCTGAAGAAGCCCAGCTCCCTTAGCCCACCTCACGGCACAGCTGCTCTGGGCCCAGCCATCTTGGTAACCCTGTGCTGAACACACTTCAGTTTATCAGCATCTTTTTGCTGGGGCCCCAAAATGGGCTGTAGTAGTCTAGATGCAGATTAATGAGTGCTGATTACAGGGAGGTAATCCCTTCCTCAATCTGTGCTCCTTCTGACACAGCACAGGATGCTGTGTGCCCTCATTACTGCCATGGCCACTGCAGGCTCACAGTCAGCTCACTGCCCGCCAGGGCCCCCCAGGACTTTGCCTGCAGAACTGCTCCCTAGCCAGGCACTTCTGTATCACTGCAAAGGACTCTTACTTCCCAGGCTGGACACTTAGCACTTGTCCTTCCTTTCATAGTCTCCTGTCAGCCCATTCTTCCAGCCATCATCAGACCCTCTAATGACATCCATGCCCTCAAGCATATCAACTAGGACTCCCAATTTTGTGTCATCTGCAAATTTGATAAGGGTACACTCCATGACCTCCTCCAGGTCACTGGTAAAGTTGTTAAACAGGACGCATCCCCTGATAGCTCCTTTTGTTTCTCCACTTGTAACAGGCATCCAGGTAAAGTGCAACCTGTTAACCTCTACACTGTGAGCTTGATCATCAAGTAATTTTTTCACCCACCTGGTTTTTAGTCTATCCTTGCTTTGCAAGGACACTGACCAAATCTGTCAGCACCCATGTATCTAAACCACCTGACTCCACAGTGGGAAGTTATAGACATATATGAGCTGAAATATGACAAAACCGCAACTTGATCTTCAGCTACCCCGATAGTCCCTCCTACTGAACATGTTCACCTAAGCAGGAGGGCCCAGGAGACCTTGTTGAAGGCTGAGACTAAAAAGGGCATCAAGTTTCTCAGTCTCGTATGTGCCTGCTATCACAAAAAGTTTCATCCTTTGAGAAATCCTTAATTTGATTGAAAGCCATCTGTGAAATACTATGAGATAAATCACTTTGGAAGTCATCAGTAATGTAATTAAGTTTATCTTTTCACTTCCAAGAAATCTAGCTTTGAACATCAGATTTGTATAAAATTATTTAATCTGAAATTCAGTTTAGCTTAGCTTGTTTTAAAAAGCTATAGGTTTAGAGGTCATTAATATATGTTCATATTTTATGTTCATATGATCTAGACAAGGGAATTTAGTCTTTAGATCTCTTGTTGGTATAGGAACAGAGGACTCAGAATGACTGTTTCATCAAACCAAAAAATTCTTACAGCTTCTGCTTTTTTTTTTAGTTTTGCAACCCATGAGCATGTCTAGCCTGCAGGGGCAACTAAGTGGACCAAAACAACTTCTCAGAGGTGGAAAGCCCTACTCATAACTTGTTTTACACAGTAGAAGTGAAGGATATTCTCCAGAATTCCCGACTTGCAAGGGAACACAGCAGTGATCCTTGTCTGCAAGGTAAAATAGCAGTGACTTCTGAGCAAGCATATTAAAAATACAGTATTGACATGCAGAACCTCTTTTAGCTCCTGCACAATTCCTGTACCTATCTTCAGTATCCCCTTGCCAAGGGGGGAAGCATCTGAACCCAAAAAATAAGACTGTGGAGAAGATGAAAAAGGAGGTGTTTGTGAGCAGGACCCTTTGACAGCACTGGAAGAGCTAAGTGGGATGAGGAGTACGGGACTATCACATGGCTGGGCAACAAAGACAATGTGCAGAGAGATCTGTACTCTAAAAGAACATAATTTAACCTCTTCACAGGAAAAAAGGGAAAATACCAGGGCAAAAGCAGATTGTTTTTGTAGTAAGGTATTGTCACCTCATTCCCTCACAGCCGCAAATCTGATTCCAGCTTCTTCAATTCTAATCCTTTTAAAAAAAAAACAAAACTCTTCATACCTCACTGTTCCATCGGAGATTTCAGCTTAAAAGAGAAACAGTTAAGAACTCCAGTCAGATAATAATCAAAGGACTACATTAACATTAGCATCTTACTCTATTTCAGTTGAATAGTAAAAAAAGGGGCAAGTTTTAAAATATTTTTAATTATTCATAATGCTAAGCACAAAAAAGCATAGGATGTTTGTTTTCATTCTCTGATCAGCTGTCCATATATGTATGTTTCCCTTTAGAGCTGAAAGAAGTTCTGTATACTTATTGTTTCTATAGCTGTATACTTGTAGCTTTCCTGCTTTGTGCTTTTTTTTGCCTGTCACATGCTAGAAAGGGTCTTTTGCTGTTCTGCAGTTCTTAATTGCCTTGAGTTGAGACAGTTTCTGCAATTTCATCCAGATGGTGTGCTTCACTTAGACCTTTATTAGATCACCTCCCCCTTATATAAATTGTTCCACCCTCCTTATATTTTAGTTTTCCCTTTTTGCTTATAAGTAAATTCACTTAGTCTGCACCTGCTTTCTTAATTGAACAAGCAAAGTTAGTTTACAACCTTGCTTTAATTAAGCCATTCTTTCAACGTGGTTTCTTTTCAACTTGCTGATTTCAAATTCGTCTTGAATTCTTTACGGTTATGCCCACCTTTAGAATAGTTATACTAGAGAGGCTCATCCTTAATAATAGCACTGCTTACCAGGCTTGAGTTCATGTTTGAGATACTCTTTTAAATTATACTTAAGGAAACAGTCTCAGCAAACCAGGAATATCCCACAGTGAATAGAAAGACTTCCAAGACAAGTTTGGGGTTGCTCTAAAGAGCAGTCTTTTTCTTTCTTTTCTTATTTCTGCAAATGCCATAGATTCACATGACTTGATGAAGGCCAGTTCTGGCACCTTACAGAATTCAACTCTTCAGTATATGCGGCTTAAAAAGCAGCACACATGCATTCATCAACATTTTCTCTGACACAACAGCATGAGAAACTGTATACTGCAGATTTTAGTAATGTTTGTTACTCCTCTAAGATGTCCTGGTGATTTCTTGCTTTGTCCTATCAGCTGCTCTTTCTGGTGTTTCTTCTGTCAAAGCATAGCTTTTTTTTCAGTTATAATTACTGAATTTAGTTATATTCTTTGAAGATTTTCCAGCCTATGAAGACTGAAATTCATCTTTGTCCTCCAGAGTAACCAACCTCCCCTGACCCCAGCATGATGACACCCACAAATTTCATAAGTATACTCTGAGGTATTCAGCCAAGTTTGTACAGTCTGAGGAATATTATGAAGTAAAAACTCTGGAGAAAACAACAGAAATTGAAACTCCTGTAAATTACTATTATGTACTGAAAGAAAGTAAAGCATAGAAAGGACTTTTAAAAGGCAGATACAAAGTCTAATCTGTTTTCTTGTAGTATAAATCAGCTCCATTGCATTAGTCAAGCATTTACTTTATATTTCTGCTGAATGCAAGTAAAAACTGTGTCAGCCTAATTTTCTATTATCTTTTCAACATACAGAATTATCAAGGGTTTACAACCACTGAAGGCTGTGAACGTACTTATATACTACTCTTTTTGTTACCTGAGGAAGATACTGGGTCATTGCTGAGCTTCACAACCCTTCAGTCTGTCTTCTTCTGGAAAGTTGTTACTTTTGGCCATTGCATATTCTGAGCTTTGTCTTTCATATTAGAGATGAGGAAATATGTCTTGAGCCAGAAAAAGAAAGAATGAGATTAATCTTGTAGCTTACTATTTTTCTTAGTGACTGTACTCTTTTTCTTTTGGGAGGCGTGGGGTGGTGGTGGAGGCAAGAGGGCTAATTATCCCCAGGGGGATTCTCAGTACCTGTTTTCAGGACTTCTGCAGGATATCAAGATGCCTCACTGGTACCTCACTGGGTACTTGTTATTCGTATGGTAATGAGTCCTCTCAAGATCAAGGTTCTTTAGACCTTATAGATAAGAGTGTTTTCCAGCTAATCTTTCAATTTATTTTAGTAGCCATCCATAAAAGCGATTCTAAGAGCTGAGATAATTCCACATTGACCTTACTCTGAGGCTGTCTTGTCCTCCAATACAAGAGAAAGGAGACAGATCAGAAAAACAAAGAAACAAAATGACAAAACCTGATAATGCGTCACAGAAAGTGCCAACTCCACCAAAATTTTCTGAAAGCCTTCAGCAGTGTGTCATCCTTTTAAGAGTCCAAGCAGTAAGACCAAATCATGCCTTTCAGGGTCCTTGCCTAGCTGGAGATAGCACGGGCAGTAGGAAAAATGTTCCCACAGCCTAGTGCTGTGTCCTCAGTACTGTGCACCTCTGGGATCTACAGCACGAACTGGTTTGGATCACTAGGGCAGGCACTCAGACACTTAGCACGTAGTTCACTACAGATCTTCTTTATAAAATTAAGCACAGTCTGCTTCCTAAATAGAGAGCCAGTTGCAGTTTTTCTTTTTTTTTTTTTTTTAAAAAAAGGAGCCCCTCATAACTAGGCAATGTAGATTGCTAATATCCCATTCAGTATTAATTGTTCCTTATTTATCACTTACTTTTTGAGGCAAACAAACGATTTCAAAGGAGACACTTTTTCTCTTTTTGTTTTTGTATAAAAAGCTCTTTTCAGTAGAGACAATTTATAAAAAATTATGCAACACTTTAAATGTTAGGCTGCCACTACTAGAATATAATAGATTTTTTTATAGGTTTTTTTTTGTGCAGCAATTTATTCTATTATTCAGGAAATGGATTGTACTATTTGATCCTTCAAAAGTCTACTCATATATTAGAAGCTAAGAGAAGGATGAAGAAAGCCTGTTCCATATGAATACCACTGGACTCCAAATTCCTTCTTGCGTTAAGCTACTGTTGAAAACTTTTCTGTGTGATATTAATGTATGCTCTTGAGCAGCATACTCTACTTTACTCTTTTTTCTCCTAATGATGATATAAACCAAAATTGACATCTGAAACTGTAACAAGTAAACAGACTATGAACTTAAGGATTCTGTTTGGCATTTCTAGTTTTTTCTCCTAATGAGAAAGAAAATCTACTTAAAATAATTTATGCTGTAGTATGAAAATCACTTAAGGCAACAAGTGAAACAAGTAAGTTGAAGAAATAAGTGCCATTCCTGTATCTCACTAGAATTATTTTTGACACTTTCTGATTTTTTTACTCATTAGTTTCTCGTAAAGTTGAAAAGGGTACTAGAGGCGGGTTGCACTCAAGTCATTTCGCTGCTGAGTTAGTGATCCTATGCCACACAAAATTCCCTTATGGCTCTTATGAAATAAAATAAGGGTTTTGGTTTTTAACAAGGGAAAATGTTGACAGCTGAAAGGCTTTGTTGCATTCTGTGACTGGACCACACAAAAATATCAAATCTACTCTTACTGTTAAGAGTACTCCCCTCTCCTCAGGTCTTCAGCTTTGGTTGGCAGACCATACAATTAGAGTTAATCTGAACCTGTTTGGAAATTAATGAGAAGGGTGAAATACTGAAATTTTGTGATCACCTTTAAAATTAAACAATCCCAAGGTTTTCCTACTTATTTTATTTTTGCAAGATCTTTCAGCCCTGTTTTGGTGGCTGCAAGCACGCAGATATAACGAAGGGTTAGATTCTCTGTTCCTTACTTGGGGTAAATTAGGGTGGGTTTTTTTGTTCCAGTTCCTGATTTATTAATTTATTTTGACTTCAGGATGCACCCATGATGCAGGAATTAACAGAAAAGCAGAGGCATGAATCCTAAGCTCCCATAGCACTCCTGTCCCAAAAAGCAGGAAAGACAAAAACTTTATAGATTACACTGATGAAGAAGCCTGTGCAATTTTGCTTTTTCATTCTGTATTTCTTCCAGATAGATTATTTTCAAAAACATTTGGAAAAAAAAAGGGCTCATCATAACCAGATCATCAAATCCACCTTTAGGCTTAGGGACATAATTCATGTCAACAACACTTCAAAGGAAGATTAGTGAACAAACATCTTACTAATTTCCTGATAAACAGCAGAACATTTTACATGTGCTACCAAGTGTTGATAAACAGGAATACATCCATTTAATATTCCCTGTCCCTGGTCAGATCTTATATTCCTCATTTGCTTTCATTTAACTCTCTAGGCTGTCCCCTGTGATTCAGTCTTTCCAGGCAGCATTATTTGTGTTGATATCCTGAGCTGATTTGATAATAGCTTTCTGATAACATTATTCTGCTTGGAGAATAGTAATTCTAGCTGTGACTCCACCTGGTCTGCTTTGTATGATTGCAATCTTCCTTAAACGTGTTGCAGCTGTTGTAAAAACCACAGTACAGTGTGCTGAATACATTAGTCACTTAAGTCCACTAACACTACTGGACAGGTTTGTGCATTACAATTTAGATATGCATCCTTTTTTATTTTTTTTTCAGTGAAAAAGTAGCTAAGATCTTCTAACCGGTCTCTGATCACACTGAAATAGGTGTTTGGTTAAGATGGGTCAGTCTAGCACGAATGTGCTCTTTTTGGTAGCTCATTTCAGCTGAGATGGGTTTGGGGTGTGAACAAGAGCAGTTCAGTAGGTCATCATGATCCCAGGCAACTGCAGTCATGAGCAACTGGAAGCTGACCTTTTCAGTCAGTTCAGCTGCAGTCAGGAAAAAATGTGTCTGCAATTTTACCAATTTCTGGGTTCTCCTTTCCTCTTTGTGCACTTAACTCCTTTCTCTCTTCCCCCTTCCTCATTTTCTTCTTCTCATAGATACCTGTACTATTTGCACCACTCACCACATAGATGCAAAGAATTATCCTAAGCCAATATGATCTGTAGGGCTTCTCACAAAATGCCTTTGCAGGTATCTTGTTTTGAAAGGTGACCCCAGAAGGCTGTAGTAAGGACATTCATTCATTCTTCTTACACAGTATCCAGGTAGGTCACTCATCCAAGTGCTGAAAATCAGTTGTCCCTGCTCAGTCTTTCTAAGAAAGGCTTCTGGACAAATATTTTCAGAACAGATATAACCTGTGGCTCTCAAGTACTTTATTATCATTTTGCATAAAGGGTAACATTTAAGACACATCCTTCTTGTTATTCACCCAGTAACTAACATTGCACAAGCAGGGCCTTGCTAAGTGTGTTGGCATTGGATGGCTCCCTGCCTGCTGCAGTTCCTGTTCTGAGGTGTGCAAGATGTGTACCACCCTGGTGAGGCCTGAGACTCAAAGGCCACATCTGTACTAGCCGCATCACCATATCTTCCTTTGGACATTAAGCCAGCTTAAATTCATGTAGTTTTCTAATCAGGGTTGCCATGTCCAAAACAGCTGTTGTAGGATGACCTGTACCAACACCTGGGCTGAGTTGTAGGGAATCATACGGGCAAGTGCTAGATGACCAGTCAAAAGAAGGTATCAGGGACTGTTCTGAAATTTCAGCAATAGGTGACTTAACTTCTCTGTCCTGACACTCTCTTGATTCCCCAGTACAAACAAAGTCCTCAGGTTTCAAAGGTCATGCAGAGATGGAAATAAGTTTTTGCACAGATGTGCCTGTTGCCAGAAATTTGTGTGGGTGTATTAGGCTTTGCCTAATATCCAGCTACGTGTATTTAGAAATTCCATCACAAGGCTTGTGCCCTTTGCCTTAAATGTCATCCTACCCACATGGAAATGTCATCAGAGGTTCTCAGAAGCTCTGGACAGGGTGTCAAGAAAAGTCCTAGAGGAAGCAGGGGAGCAGAGCATTAGAGGGGTGGCAAGCCATGAGGACTGAACTCCCAGGAAGGAGAATTACAGGAAGTCAGAGATAAGGATTCCTGAAAAGTAGAGCTAGTATCTGTGCTTCCAAATTAGATGGCATGTGAGAGATCACATTGGATCAGCCGTTGGAACCAAATATCAGCCAAATATAATCAGCCGTTGGAACCAAAATACCATCCTGGGCTGAAATCTCTTCAAGATTATTTTCTTCCTGAAGACATTGATTTCATTTTTTTTCTGTTAACTGAAATTTTCTGTGTTTTAATTATTCCTCTGATTAATTTTTCATATTGATTTCTTTGCTGTGTTTGTGATTTGCAAGTTGTCTCCTTATGGTCTGCTTATATTTGAGACTGTCACTATACAATCTTTACTCCTTCTTGCAGATCACTTAGGACAGTATGAAATACTTTCAGTCTTAACACCCTCTTCTGCAATACGCTTCAGGATAGCTTTCTGCAGTCATTCACCAACATTTGTCACTACTTTTTGCTAATGCTGCTTTTGTCAGTTTTTAGTTTACTCAAGTAGTAGTATGTATGAGCCATGGGTAAACTTTCAAGAGGAAATTTAAATGGCAGTCCACATAAGGTCCCCAAGGCAGAGGAGAACAAGCCAGGCTTAGAGGGGGTAATCATTAAAGCTAGGGGTCCTGTTATATATTCAGATTCCATCTCCAGCACCTGTTTAAATCTTTGATAGCACCACTGATCTTACCTGTATATCAGCTCTGGTGTTTATCATCCTGAAGGAAATGGTAATTGTAAGGGGGAACAGCTTGAAAGTAAAGGAATTAAGACTCAGGGGAAGGGAAATCACTCAGAAAAAGAATATCTTGGCTTGACCTTCTAAAGGACAGCTTTACTGGGAATAGGGCCTCAAAGTATACAATGGAAAAAAAGAAACTTTTATAAAAATTGGTAGCAATTTAAAAAGTTACAATAGGAGATACCTGTTTTTCAGGAGACTGTCTCCTGAAATAGCTGCAGCTGAAATATTAAAGAAGAGAGAAGCTGAGAGTAAAGATGGATTCACTCAGTAGTGTGCAGGAAATAAAGGTAAATAAAAATAATACCAAAAATAAAGAGCAATTAGTACGAGCAATACTGAGTTCAGCTTTAATAACCTCACTAGGAACTATGTTAAAATTGTGATTTTTGTGAAATTTATGTTAATATAGGTTTCTGTTCACAGCATTTTCAAGATTAACCTTTAAGGTGTTGAAATTATCATGAACTCATGGAGAGAAAAATGGCATTTACAGGTGTTGAGAGTAGGGTAAATACACCTCTCTCTATATATAAATATATGTAAGAAATATATCTTGTAATGAAACTATTGTATTCTATACTTTTATTAGAATTATCAGGCATTCAATTTCTATTTTTATTTGGTTTCATAAGATTTTTTTCAAAACCCATTAGCTTCATAAGATTCTTAATGCATAAAAGTAGGCAGATTTTGAAACATTCATTTTAATTTCTAAAATTTGAGGCCTGCTATACCCAGTACCAAGTTTCACGCATTGAAGGCTTCAGATTGCCCAAAATTTTAAGAATAATCCTCCTCTAGTACAGAAACTCTACAAGTTACAAAGACAAAGAGTATAAACACACTAACTTAACTTGTGAATAATTTCAAAGAAAATAGGTGAAGCATAAGATGAATATGGAATTAATTGAAAATGCTCACATATCAAAATTTGCCTTAATTCAGAGTTTTAATGAAATTCTGATAATACTAAGTTTGCATGAAATACAATCTCTGCAACTCTGCAATTTCTCCTTTTGTTCCTATTGGAGTCTTACCTTAGAATTTCACTTTTTTATTATATATTTGTGTTATTTCTGGTTTTAAATATATATGCATATATACTTATACATGTAGTTTATTTACATCTTAGTTGTATATTTACTATTATTTTAGACTTATTGCTTTTATTTGCCATAATTTTGTACATAAAATGCAAACATACCTTGCTATTGATATGTCATAGCAACTTAAACTTCTAGAATTTGAAATGTTACTTTATCTTTGTTTTAAATCTCTTTGTTCCTCAGTTCTGCTTGAAATACGTTGTCATTTTGTCTTTGGTGCCTCAAGTTTGAAACTTGAGGAATTTCTACAGTAATTGTCTCCTAAGAGAAGTCTGTGACGCAGAATAGAAGAAAAGTATGTGTCTCTAAGTTTGATTTTTTTGAGTAGCACTTCTATGTAGGTGTGTTTCACATCCCAGTCAATTTGTCTCATTCAGAAAAAAATTAGATCCAACTTAAATATGCAACCAATTTCAGTACTTCGTAATCAAAAAGGTTTTAGACTACAAGTGGCTCAATAAAGTACTAATAATTAAGGATTTCATTCAGCAGATCAGATTGCATTGAGTTCAGCTCAAAGTTGTTTAGATGTGTCAACAATTAATTCTATAGAAACAAATGGTATTCATTACTGAGCTGGAACCCATTAATATACAAATCTTTGAATAAATAAACTGCAATTATAGCAGAATGTAGTCCTCTGATGGAACAGCTACAAAGTTTTTCTCCTTCTAAAAGCTTTTGCTAATGCCTCACTGATTTCTGTTTCCTACTTGTTAAGTTATGGACTAATTAGTGTAGTGCTTTGTTGTAGAGAAGCAGTTTGCACTTTCTGAAATGTTTATCTTTTCATATTTCAACTTTCAACAGTATTCTGTATAAAAATGATGCTGCTCTATATCAAAGTTGCCACTTCATTTACTGTTATAAAATGCTGAGGTGATGAGGACTGTGGAAATTGCTGTAATTCTGCAAGTATTTGTGTTTGCTTACTGCCTCACAGCTGCCTAGGTGTTATTTGAAGATAGGGCTTATCAGCAAACAAAAATTTCATTTACTGAAATTTTTTTAAGTCATTCACTTTAAACTGCTTCCAGTGCAGTAGAAAAGACAAACTTCAATCAAAATAGCTCTTTCACCTAGACCCAAGTTCAAGCTTTTTGCTCTCCTACAGTGTGGATAAGGCAAGATCTTGAATCTGGTTCTATCACTTTGTCTGCCTTAGCTTACAAATTGACCATCTCTGTCTCTCACAACTCAGGTATTCTTGCTGTGACTAAGATCTCATTTATCTGGTATTTAAATCAGATCAAAACTTCTACCTAAATTTAAGAATATTTTTCCAGCAATTTTTTTTTAATGAAAACTTCCCTTAAAAAACAGCTTGCCTTTCGGGTGGATATTTTTCTACAAAAAAAAATGTTTTCTTGAAAGTTCCTGCTCAGCTCTATTTAGCTGCTGAAGGGGGGAACGTTTTTCTACTATAAATCATCCACAGCACTTAAAGATAATTTGTGGAGCAATTAAAGTAGCTACTAAGATTTTATGGTGTGCAATTATGTTTCCTCCATCAGAACATCATTAGGAGCATACTTGTTTGCCCTTGCAGGTAGAGGTTATTAAATGCAAAGAAAAATGCAACTGGCAAGCAATAAAGGGCAGATTAAGGGACAAATAAGATGTCCAAGGAGTTCTTTGTGAACAGGGCTGTTTTGTGTGCTCAGCTTTTGTTTTTCTAGCCTTCCCTGGAATAAAAATAAGAGCTCAGAAAATCTATTTAAATCCATGTAGTTGGCTAACAGTTTTAAATGCAACTTTCTGTGTCAGTAGTAAATACACTAGATTATAGTCAAGTAAAAAGGCAGTATGTTCTGAACTTGAGAACATCACAACATAGCATTGAATCCACCTGCTTTTTTCAGTTTTAGTCACTCTCCAAAAGGTAGATTTATGGTTTTTAGAACTGTAGGAAAACTCGGGTTAGAAAGTACTCAAAAGGTCTAGTGCAGCCTCCTGCTCAAAGCAGCATTAACTAGAAGGACAAGCCAGGTTGCTCAGTGATTTATACAGCTGAGTTTTGAAAACTTCCAAGGATACTCCATTGGAAGCATGATCAATCCATAGACTGCATGACCTCTCTGGTCAGCGTATTCTGCTATTTGTTTGGCCTCATGATGAAAATGTTTGTCCTTACCCAGTCTTAATGTCATTTGTTTCCATTTATCCTTGTTACCTCGCTTCTTTCCATCACTGTGCAAAGGCTGGCTCCTGCCCCTTGATAATCTCCCTGTAGGCAGAGAATTGGTGGTGGCATTGCTGGTTTTTTAAACTTCTTCATTATTAGACATCTAATAATACTTGGGAGAACACTAGAAAATTAGAATTGTTCAGCCTAATAAAGAGAAGACTTAGGAGAACAATTAATAGTGGCTTTCAAGTACATAAAAGGTATATTTAAATATTGTCTCTGATTCTGAATTTCTGGTTCGTATGTAACACTGAAGTTTACAAGGTTACTTGCGCGAATCAAGGTGGCAGAATGAGAGTTGTCAGATGGAGCATACTCTGGCTGAACCACTGCTCAAAAAGGATTAGTTTAAAGTACGGACAAAACTAAGTCATGCTCTGCTCTCTCTTATAAACTTGAGTTTCAGCTGAAACAAAAAAAAAAAGAAGAAAGCGCAAATTAGTTTGAGATATTTGTTCTGTTTCTTTGATAGTTGTCAGAAAAGATAAAAATTGAATGAGCATAAGGTCAGTTTATCTCATTCGTATTAGACATCGTCAAGTTTTAGGGAGAAAGTAAAGGAAGGAAGAGGAAATCTCTCTGTATACTGCATAGGCTATTCAAGAGTGTCATCATTTATGTCATTTTTTTCTTGCTGCACTCCTGGAGAGAAACAGAAGTAACTCATCTCTGCAGCAGTACACTGGATTCCCAGGTGTCCACGTTGAAGGTATATTTAACTTCTCATTTCAGACTTCAGCCGAATAGTCCACTATTTTGGCTTTCAGACTAAAACACAGCACTTCATGTTTTAACTTCTGCAGCTAGAACAGAAGTAGATATTAAAAAAAACAGGTCAGTAGATACTTCATAACTTCATAATAGATTTCTACACAACTTCACTCAGAATGTCCATTCCTTCTTCTCAATTGTATCACCATCCCTTACTAGATTGTATTAAAAGTGAACACTGAATTTACAGAATAATAAAAATATAAGTTTCTGCCATAAATAATTCTGAATTTAAATTAAATTTAACACAGCAGTAAACCAAAGCTAGAAGAGCAGTTATACTAGCAGTTGACAGAATAAAAAGTGGGGTCTTTTTACAGATCTTTAAATTTAAAAATGGTTTGAAGTCAGGAGTTAATGTCCAGAGGGCAAATATGATACATTAATCCATGTTCAGAATAATAATAAAAAAAATAATCCAGGAGTTTTGTGACAATAAAGTTATTTAAAGTGGCATTTTAAGTTCTGCAGGGTGGACCCTCCACTCTCATTGAATTTCTGGATAATGCATATGCCAGACCATGCCAGACTGAAGTCTTGTTCATATTCATGGTATTTGTAGATCATTTCTCAAACATTCCTTTCTTTAATGCTCTGTGTAAGACTGTCATGCAAAAATGTAGGGTGATTCTCATTTCCTTTTGTCAGCAGTGGCTCAAGACAGATTGAATATTTTCTATCTAACACTTCTGTTCTTGTCGGTATAGCTTCAGTTTCATCACTTAACTGGTTTGCTTTGGCCACAAAATTTTCATTGATTACCTTTCCTTTGTGTGTCACATCATCATCAACCACCAACCTGCACCTAGAGTGGCTGAACACAGTCACCATGTTACGTGTTTGTTTGTCAAAGAACGTCGCTGGAAAATGAGACTAAACTCAAATAATTGCTGCACAAGCAAATCCTGGAGTTGTCCTCTGACTGAAAAGTGCTAGAGGCCATGGGTCTTCAGCTCCTTGTCTGGAATGTGTCATACCTTTGGACACCAGCAAAATTCCAAGTCCTGTAAGCTTCTGAGAGGTCATTCACTTAATGACATTGCATCAGGAATCCCTCCAGTAGTCCTCCAGCAAGGATATTTTCTACACAGTCCCATGAATTCACAAATCCCATGCCTGAGGATACATTATCTATATTGTGCTTTTGCTGTCTGACAGCCTTCCACTTTCTGGGTTTGTTTTCAAGACACAGAGGAGTCTGAGAGCCTGTTTTTCAAGCCCTTGGCAACATTAACATTGCATCTGTTTTTGAAGTGTCTTTCTATTTTTGATAGCATGACCAGGAAGGGAGAAAACATTTGAGTTCTGTTGTTCATCCCCTGTCTGCAAAGACATGGTATATATGGGTGCCATGCACTTTCTGAGATTTATCTAATTCAGAGGACTAATCTACCTGTGTTGTACCAAGAACTTCAAGTGGACTCATTCTTCAACACTTCCTTTGTCAAAAGAGGATTGTTTTTCACCACAGAAAGCAATCCCCAAGATTGTTTCTGCTGGTAATTGGGAAAGCTAAATGTATTATCTCCTGCTAGAGATTCTTAAACTGGATGAATGAGTTGTGTCAAGGTCCAATATGAGACTAGCAGGATGAAGACTATCCTCAGCACTCCCTGGAATTCAATAAAAGCTCTGTTTCCATCAAGAGATAGCTATGGGTAGTTATATTACTGACACATACCAAGCTGCAGCTTCCACCCAAGTGCAATTTATCAGGCATTATAATCTCCGAGGGCCTTGGGTGACCTAGTTTGTACCTGTACTTTCTGCAGTTCTTTTGGTCGGACTTGGAGTCTTATACGTCAGGGACAAGTTGCTTCCAGCAATGACTCAAAGGCATAACAAAAAGGTTATTCAGCACATTCGTGCTCATATGCACTTCTGTGCTTTTCCTTACAGACACTTAAAAAACTAAACTGTGTTTGAGTGAGTATTAATGCACTCACAGTGGAGTCACAGCTATATGTGTCTCTGTGGGCTGCTCCACTAGTAATATAGTTCTTGAGTCTGATTTAAGGGAGCAACAGTTTTGATAGATTATTAGAAGGAAGTCTGAGTGAGGTTATATTTTGCAGTGCCAATTCCTGAGCAATAATTGCAGTAAATTGCTCAGAAAATTTACTACCCACATCTATGAAGCTGTCTGATGCTTTTTTAGACAGTGTATCTCTGAGTTCTGTTCCAGCAATCATGTCTGGTTTTTTGCCCAGTCACTTCCCAATAGAATTTTGGCTGGTAGAAAGTTGGCCAATCTTCATCTTGGCCTTTGAATCCTCGCTTGCCCTGATCCTTAGCCTAGTGCCTTCTTTTCTCACTTTCTTGGCCTTGGTTTGTGCTTGACCATGCAGGTCTTGTGTTGTCTACCTCTTATAGCTCCAGCCCCATCTTGGCCTCTAAGGCTTCCTCCCATTTGTGCTTAACAACCCCCAAGAAGAACAACACTGTTCAAGCAGGATCTCAGACCCTAAACATCTACTTGTCCTGAACTGTTTTTTTATTGTTTTGAGGGTTTTTATAATTTTATTTAGGCTATTATCTAAATACATTTAGTTAAGGTGAAAGAATTGTGCTGGAGTTGTTAATTTTTCAGCAGTTACCTCTACTTTTTAAGACATTTGTTAATTTCTGTGAGGGAAGCAGGGATTTTAGCCACCATGAGATTTTAGCATATGAATGAAGGGAAACTAAATCTCAATATTTCTCTGCAACTGGCAAAATGTGTCTTGCTGCCCTTTTGGATGAACCCCCTGAGTCAAAGTGCTACATTAAGAATGGACATTCAGATTTTTCAGCTGTTAAGTCAGGGCCATGGTAGCAGGCAGGGCATTAGCTACTGGGCAGAAAGGAGATAGATGGATGGGTTTTTGGCTTTTATGTTTTCTGAAGTAATGGATGTAATATATGTTCCAGCAGTATCACTATTTATGAATTGTTGTGGTTTTAAAAAGATATTTTTTCTTATGTCAACCTCATGATTTATTCTCTGTGCTAATTCGGTAACTTGATACTTTCAAAATTCAGGAGAAAATCATTATTGATTTATTGGTTGATTCACTTAGACTTTGATTTGATATATTCATTATTTATTTTTAATTAGCTGAACAATTTACAGTAATTTAGCCCCAGTCATTGTTATTGTTATTCACTTCTTCCTTTAATCATAATCCCTACACTGAGAAAAGAATTGATCATTCAAATTACATTGTTAGCTCCAAGTTTGTCAATAACTTAGCAAATATTTTCAGTTACTTAGCCATTTTTCTCAATTAATACTTTTGTCCCACCCAGAAGAACTATAAAGTCAGTATGAAAAGCAAATAAGAAAGATTCATGTATTTTGAGGGACGGATATAGCATGGTTAACAATCCTAAACATCCACTGGTCAGATTATGTGACCAATACATCTGTTCTAGAACAAGCAGCAGTCACAAGTATTGAGGCCATGTTGCTGAGAACACAGCTGTGTTGGGCAGGGCACGTCTCAAGGAAGAAGGACCACCGCCTCCCTAAGATCCTACTTTATGGTGAACTTGCCACTGGCTGCCGCATGAGAGGAACCCCAGAGAAAAGATACAAGGACTCCCTGAAACAACATCTCAGCCTTGGCCATATTGATCAACATAACTGGTCTACTCTGGCCTCAGATTGGGAGGCCTGGAGACACACCATCTATAACGCTGCTGCTTCCTTTGAGAAAGCACGCAGGGTCACTCTCGAGGAGAAAAGACAAGGCAGAAAGTACCGTGTCTTGCAGAATATACCACCTAAAGAGTCTTTCTGCTGTGCCTTTTGTAACTGGACATGTCTATCTCGTGTTGGCCTTACTAGCCACCAGCGTGCTTGTAACAAATGTGGATAGAGCCTTTCCCAAATCTTTTGTTCACGAAGCCCAGCCATGATGATGATAGCATGGTTAAATATGAAGCAGAGAGGGCATGGCTCTGTGTCAGTCAGGGGTTTCCAGTGCCCTCTGAGTGCTGTGAGATATCTTGAGGAAGTTATGGAAGTAAGATACTCCACTTTTGGATTGTCCTTCAAATTTAGCATGTAAGTCATCACCCATTAATGTCCTGGGCTCTTCTGTGGTGTTTAGCTGGTTAGCTGCATTTTAACACGTTATTCTTAAGTATATAGCTGCCTCTGTTCTGTTTTGGCAATGCTTCCTGATGCTGTGTCTGTTGTCCACTGATTTCATTATCATCCTTCATTATCTATGAAAAATACTTATATGTTAAATAATCATAGAATAGTTTGGGTTGGAAGGGACCTTTAAAGGTCATCTAGTACAGCCTTCAAATAAGACTTGTCCAGAAAGCAACCTTTGGTGGAAATCCTCCTCTGTCCTTTTAGCCCAACTGCTATGATTTGGCTTATTTGCACATAACTGCACCTCGCCTACTATATGTGATTCAAAAACAATTACATCATTCCTAAGTACCATTTTGCAACAGTGATAATTTTGGAAGGGCAACTGTCAATAGGTGTGACTTTACTTTAAAGAATGGTATAGGACCCCAACTTGATTAATACAGTAACTACATTTTTCCTATTATTATGCAGGGACATTTCCTTGTTTATGCTTTTTGAGAAACACTGAATTGGGTTCTTTTCCCCTCTGAGAAAATAAATAAATCTGGAGACCTGATCTGACACAAAATTGAGCATTGAAACAATTCTGTGATGTTCTCTAGGCATATTATTCCTGACTTTATATGACAAGTTTATTGGAAACATTCAGGTAAAATATTCTGATTTATTGCCTTTCCATGGTAGATATACTGAGTGCTTAAAAATGCAGTGAAATTAAATAGGATTTTCATGAAATTACACACGCAATAACATCTTGGTATGAGTGAGAGATCACAATTTTAATTTTATTTTAGTGTGTGCTTTGATTCTTTATTCTTATATCAATTATATATTCTTTTTAACCCCTGGTATTTCCTTGTTAATATTTCAATCATGCTTTTTATGAAAAAAATACCTGAATTTCAAGTACTGAGACTTTTTATAGGTGTTACATCTGGTAGACTGCAAGCTTGTTACAGGAGAGCATACAACTAAAATTAAAATTAGCAATGTATTTCGTGTTCTGTATGAAATAAAAAATGAGGAGTACATCTTGTCTTAACATCACCTGATGATGAGATATTTTAAGTAAAGCTCTGATCATTAACATTAAGAGGGGCCAACTAGTGAGCAGGATGTGTATACAGAGGAAATGTGACAGTGCAACTCCTCAAGGGCCTCAGAAAATAAAATTAAAAAAAATTAATTAATACTAAACACCACAAACGTCCCTGTGATTGAAGAAAAAGATCTCCAATAGGCTGAAACCAAAAGTCTTGCCTTGAGAAAAGAAGGAATGTTCTGGTACAGGGTATTCTGTAAGGATAAGTATAGTTATTTACTTGGAGGAAATAATTAAAAGTGTCCTGGAGACATTGTAAGGCATTTAGTTTCTCTAATAGTGTGGTAGTTGAGGGATTTGGAATAAATTTTACATAAACATTCACTATTGCTTCAAAAGCTTGCAATAGATTACATGGTTTAAACTGTATTTAAATTGTATAAATTTGCTCCTACTAGACTTGGTTTGAAATAACTTTATATGGTTAACTCACATAACAAAGATAACTTGATTTTTTTCTTCAAGTCCCAAAACTAACATCTGAATTTAAAAATAGAATCTAAATGCAAGTTTTAATGATTATTATTGTAGAAGTAGTAACCAACCCATGTGTTCATTTCTAAGTCTCTCCTCTGGTCATTGCTGGGAAACAGATTCTGCACTAAGTTGTGGGCTTCCGTTTTTTTCATGGTAATAATGAAATAGGTTCAGAAAATTCAGTCTGAAGTAAGAAAAAGTTTTTTTCTCTCAAAAACTTTTTTCCTTCTAGTCTTAGAAAAATAAAAAAATACACCCATCAGTATCATCTTACTTCTTAATCTTTTATGCAGTAAACCTGAAGAAAACAGTAATTTTCAAAAGTTTTGCATAACTTTTCATTTCAAACATTTCCAACGTGTTCCACCTGGGATATGTTGTGATTATTGGAGCAAAACTCATTTGTGTAGAAACAGTGGCATATTTTATTTAGCAGACTTTGATAGCAGCAAGTTCAATGGCAGAAATCAGAAAAGCTTAACCAATTTCCCCTTCTTTCTGCAGTAAAAAGGTTTTGTAGTAGAACAAATAGGCTTTTCTAAGTGTTCTGAACATTGTTACGCATGAAGTACTTTAGAATGGTTGCCAAACTGGTGTTAACATTTTACAGGGAAACCATTCTGTTTGTGAAGGCATTGAAATAAGAGACAAAAAAGAACAAACCCCTTGAATTACACTTCATGTAAATGTGCACATTAGGAAACATTGCAAAACAAAAATATTGTTATTCATGTTCCCTACAAGAGTCACATGGATTTTGTGACTGATGTCATAAACCACAGTAACCCAGGAGTACAGAATTGGACAGACTCATATCTGACAAATAAACTCCTCATAAGCTTCAGAAATTAATTCACAACTAATGATACAGCAATATGCGATCTTATAGGAAGTGGTACCTAGAACTCTTGTCACCTGGAAAACTGTCTTGCTGTTGAGTAAGTAGGTTGAATACCACGGGAAGGGGGAAAGCAAACAAGCCCAACCCTCAAACCTTTCCATACAGTGCCAGATCTCAGCATTACTCTTATATATTTTTGCCTGTGTTACATTCCAAGAGTGTATATCTATATCATATGCTATAATTGAAAAAAATCCATGTTCTTCATGATTTCCACTAAGTTAATTAAATGGAATTCCCAAAATTATGAAATTTTCAATAGGGAAGCCCATCTATTAATTTAATTTCATTTACCCTTTCTGTCTCATCACAGGAAACTATAATTTTGCCTTTTTGATTTAAGGTAAAGTATGATCAGCCTTACAAAGGAAAGCAAATAAGCATTATGTCTTTGTTTCAAAACTTTTAGTAGAACTCTTTCAGAATTCGTAATTATTGAAGACCTAGTTCAATGGTCTTAGTTTTCTAGCAACTGTATTTGCAAATTTTAAATGTAAACATTTAATTAAGTCTGTGTTTTGTCTGTGACTTAGTGCCGTGTATCAGTACGTATTTCCTTTTCTGTTTCTCTGTTACCATTAATGACTCTGTGGAAGTTGTGGTTTAAAAATGGAGAAGGGATGATTTTGGAGGTAGTGGAGATGGTAGTGATGCAGCAAATTTGTGGGAAAATTAAAATGGAGATGGCTGTGGCCTATAGCAAACTTGAGGAGACAGCAGCTCTTGCTGCAAACTCCTCTTCCACACCTTGTCAAACCTTAGAAGCTGCAGCGCATCATGAAATCATTTAGACTGGAAAAGACCTTTAAGATCAAGTCCAACCATAAAGTCCATAAAGATCAAGTCCAACCTAACACTGCTAAGTCCACCACTAAACTGTGTCCCTACACACCACAGTCTACACATCTAAATACCTCCAGGGATGGTGACTCAACCACTTCCCTGGGCGGGCTGTTGCAGTGCTTGACATTGCAGCTAATTACCATCTTCTGAGTCAAGAAAAAATGGAAAGAACCAGCTGCTAACGGATTGTAGAGAAAAAGGGGTCACAGACTGTTGCGTACTAATTTGACAGACTGCACGTGCACTCTTCTGCTGCTCTTGCTATGAGCTGTGTTGCCTCTGGCAGAGGAGGGAAGCAAGCAGCTCAGTCCACCAGCTTTCTCTTGAACCAACCGAGTCAGCAAGAGCTGGTCTGCCAGTGTCTGCACACATGGCATCTTGCTGGCAAGGAAGGTGATATTGATTTTTGTAGTCTATGGCTATACAGGCTTTGCAACAGATCTGAATAGACTTTTCTGGAAAGCACCTCCAGAGCCCACTAGTTAGTCACAGTTAGTTCAATTGTATGTGGTTTAACTGAGTCCAATGTTTGTCTGAGCTGGAGCATTTTGTACCTCTGTGACACGTTAATAAATCAACACCAGAGAGAGAAATGCAATCAGGTAATAATTTCACAAAATCAGAGCTATTGGTCACTAATTATTTCTTATCACTCCTATTTTATCCTTAAAACAAAATCAAAGAAACAACAAAAAAAAGAACTTTCCCACAGGATAAACAATTGTATTTTTAAAAATGCTACTAAAATCTGTTTGTCCTTTTAAAACACAGAGTTTAAAACTGGAATACTTTTACCAGCAGGATTATTTTACAACTCAGTTTCCTTGGATAATATTTTTTCCGCTTTTTATTCTAATTGTGTCTGCACAGAAGTCAATAGGTATATAAATGATTCTTATTTTGTATTCTAAATCATAAAAAGATATACTTTAATACAGAAATAGTCCCATGTGGCAATGAAAACTCTGAAATTCAATAGTGAAGCAGGCATGCCAGTTACAGTGAAATGTGCATGCACAAGAACTCACCTGGTTTTGTTTGAGAGTCACTGTCAAATTTTTAAGATACAAAATCACTGTGCTGTGGAAGACCCCACTTTATGTTCACTGCCTGTCCCAAACTCTCACTAAAGGGGCAAATGGATTAAGAAATGACCGTTGGACCCAAAGGACTTTTGTGTTGGCTCTCTAGTGAGTTTTACAATAATACTGGTACACCGTGTAGTGTCTAATCAAGTAAACAGAGCTTGCATTTCTGTAAACTTGAAGGGCTACTACAGAGAAATAGAGAAATTAATTTCCCTGGTCTGAAAACAATGTGGGGTTTTTTTTTTTTTTTGGTCTGAGGAAGTATGTAGAATTAATACAGGTTTGCTATGTGAATGTCACCTGTTCTAGCGTGATGATTTATTCACATCATTTTGGTAGCCACAGTGAGAGTATTTACTATCCCATGCTATGATTTTTCACTCTGGCTAACAAGGAATTGAAAATCAGACAAAAGTATCTAAGCAATAAGAAGAAAGTGTGTGTTTTGTTATTGACATATCTTACATCATGCCCTTGTGTTGTATGTGTACAGCAACATACAATAATGTGCTGCATAGGAGTCCTATGCGAGCAGAAAGGTTCTGGGTATAGGGATACAGCAAGGAGCAGAATAGTAGGACGGAATTTAACAGCTTCTGAGTTAATGGTGGAAACTTTCAGGAACGAGCTAGTGAGAGGGGACTTGCATGATGAGAAACAAAAGGGAAAGTAAAATGTGTTTCAGTGTCAAAGGCTAAATTGTAAAGCAGGTTTCTTATATAAAGCAGAGGTTCAGATAAGGGGAAAAATCTTCAGGATATACGGTATGGTGCAAATAGAAAAGATGGAGGGGAGAGAAAGATCAGAGGTGTAGAATAAGCATGGAGGAGAGTGTAGAAGAGAGGTCAGAGAGTCTACTGCGGATCCTTCAGAGAAGGGGGAAAAGTTTTAATTGAATTTAAAAATACCACAAAGGCTAAGGAAAGTGATTGATAAGGTGCAGCTTCGAGATAAAAAATACACCTGACATGCCATGTACTTACTGGGAAGATTTGAAGAGATGATGAGCAACTGTTGAGACAAGAGGACTTCACATATGAAAGTATTCAGGGAGACAGTTAAAGCAGATGATGGAAATGCAGCAATGAATTGTAGTAAGATTTCAAGGATGGAGTTAGGCTTTCTCATAGCAAAAATTATATGAAATAAAGGCATATGTTAGCTATGAAAGCCTCTCAAGGTTTTCCTAATAATTGGGCTCTAAGGACAAAGTCAGAGTCTGAGATTCAGTGCTAATAAAGGTGCTCAGCAAAAAAGAATAACATCCTATGACTGACTAGCACTGGTTTATCTGGTTGAAATGCATAAATAAGAGCAAAATCTAGTGGAGAAGAAGATACAACAGGGCAGAGCAGCCTCTAAAACATAAAATTAAAGCACTCTTGTGACCTAGATTTAGATAGCTGAATCACACAGGCAGTGGAAAGGGAACATAGTTTTAAAATTATGCAGGTGAGATGTGGAGTCACCAACAGTTGGAGGAAAGAAAGCTGCATAAAACAGGGATATGATGCCAATAAAAATCTGAAAGCCCAGTCCTGTCAGAGACCAGATTCATATCTCACCGAATTGTTTGATTGATGGGTTGAATAAACCATGTTGTCTGGGAGGAGAGAGGAAGGGGAAGGGCTGGGCCTAGGCATGGAGCCAACATGGCTGTGCCCACACAGAGCACAAGGCAGGGAAAACCATGTGGCTGGGCTGTCAAAAAGGCCATGTGGTGGCCCACCCACACCACACCCCCTGGAGCCTCTAAGTGGCTGTGGCACCCCTCACTTTGGCTAGAGGGACAGTGAGTGGCAGTGAACGAAAGGTCCCAATCCAGGGGGACTGGCCAAAGTCTATAAACAGGCACACACATGGCCTCCATCTTCCCTTGGCCTCTGCCTTCCTGACTTCTCAGCATGTGAGAGAGTCGTAAATATGTCTCTCTCCTCTCTTTGTCTTTTTGTTCTTTCTTCTCTTGATCTCTCTTTACTCCTGTGGGCGAGTTAAACACCTACTGTTCTGTATTTCACTTAAATTGTATGGAATTTGTGTTTGCTGAGTGTAACAAAGGTTCCCTTACTGTAACAATGCTTGCTAGTCTCAGTAATCTGTTGTAATGCTTTTAGGAAGTTGCATGTTATTTCTGTAAAACCCTTTTTGCCAAAACCTCTATTTTCTCACCCAATTAAAAGAAATCTCTTATAGAAAAATGTGTAGTTCTTCTCCAGACGTGAACTCAAGGTATCAAAGAATCAAAGACTTTGCAAGCATTCATGTGGGCGAAATCTCTTGAAGTCTAAAATTAAAGTGTACAACTGGTAAAAGCCTGGAGCTTTTGTACTGGAGTATAACAAGTCCTCCTGACTCATTCATCACTTTGGGATCCATGGGTTGAACGCTGTCTTGATCCTATATGCCCCTTATTTAAAGAACTGAGGAGCGACCCCTCGGGTGTATGACAGATGTTCTACACCAATGCTTGCAAGACACCAGGTAAACTTTTGCCATACTAGATAAGTCTGTCTCAAATGAGGAGTTTAAGATTTCCTTTTTCTTATCTTTTAGGTTTCATTCGGAGTAATTGGAACAGAACAGGAATTCAGATTTTCCCACAGGATGTTTAATTTGTCCAACCCTTTTCACTACCTCTCTCCACTGTACTAGTTGCTAAGAGTTCTTGCAGTCTCAGCAGCATGAGTAATTTGTATTACCTTTCCCTTTGCATGTTAAAGAGAGTGTTTCCTTCATGTATCTGGAGTAGCTACTAAGTGCAAAGGCACACAACTATCACAGCTGTTTCTTCTTTCATCATCTGATCTGAGATGACAAAAGGATCTAGGAATTATACAGCTATATAAGAAAAATTTGAAGATGACTAGAATAAAATGGAACAGCTGCTCTCTGAGGAAGCCGATAGCATTATAGCAGAAGTAGAATCATCTCCCTTTAAGCCAGATGTCTCTAAATTAGGAACAGACCAAATAAAATACTTAAATATTTATGAACTATATTGAGATCCATAGTTTGGATTTCGTTCCTGACAAATGAACCCAAAGCCCAGTTAGGTACACAATTATAGTAATCATTGTGTGAGGACTATCCAACATGTCAAAATGAGATCCAAATGGCTAAAGCACTGAACAAGTGGTTGTTAAAAGCTGGATATCCAGCAAGATTGGGAAGAGGGCTGACTGTATTTTGAAGTCCCATCTTGATATTCCAGAGCAGACTCCTTACAAATACCTATATAGAAGCCCTTCTTTCTGGTCTGGTTATCCTATATGTAGCCATCTTCTCAAAGCATGTGTCTGTGTTTATTCATTAGTAGCAGGACAAGTCTTAGTCTTTTAAAGGGTAGTCTTTGGTGATATTGCTTACTTCTTATGTACATTCAAAAAGTTTAATATGCAAAGAAAGAAGTTTTGGTTTCAAGATTATTCTTAGTCATAGAATCATAGAATCAACTGGGTTGGAAAAGACCTCCGAGATCATCAAGTCCAACCCTTGATCCAACACCGCCGTGGTTACTAGACCATGGCACTAAGTGCCACATCCAGTCTCATCTTAAAAACTTCCAGGGATGGTGAACCCACCACTTCCCTGGGCAGCCCATTCCAATGTCTGATTATTCTCTCTGTAAATACTTCTTCCTAATATCCAAACTAAACCTCCCCTGACACAGCTTAAGACTGTACCCTCTTGTCCTACTGCTGGTTGCCTGGGAGAAGAGACCAACCCCCACCTGTCTACAACCTCCTTTCAGGGAGTTGTAGAGAGTGAGGAGGTCTCCCCTGAACCTTCCCTTCTCCAGGCTGAACAAGCCCAGCTCCCTCAGCCTCTCCTCACAGGACTTGTGCTCAAGTCCCTTCACCAGTCTTGTTACCCTTCTCTGGACCTGCTCCAGCACCTCAATATCCTTCCTGAACTGAGGGGCCCAGAACTGGACACAGGACTCCCGGTATGGCCTCACCAGCACTGAGTACAGGGGAAGGATCACTTCCCTGGTCCTGTTGGCTACACTGTTCCTGATCCAGGCCCGGATGCCATTGGCCTTCTTGGCCACCTGGGCACACTGCTGGCTCATGTTCAGCTTTCTGTCAATCCAAACTCCCAGGTCCCTTTCTACCTGGCTACTCTCCAGACACTCTTTGCCCAGTCTGTACCACTGCAGGGGGTTGTTGTGGCCAAAGTGCAGGACCCAGCACTCGGCCTTGTTGAACCTCATCCCATTGGAATCAGACCATCTCTCCAGCTTGTCCAGGTCCCTCTGAAGAGCCATCCTGCCTTCCAGCAGATCAATGGTGGACTCAATCCCCTCATCCAGATCATTGATAAAGATATTAAACAAGACTGGTCCCAACACTGATCCCTGGGGGACACCACTAGTGACCGGCCACCAACTGGGTGCAGCACCGTTCACCACCACTCTCTGGTCTCAGCTCTCCAGCCAGCTCTTAACCCAGCAGAGAGTTCCCCTGCCCAAGCTGTGGGCTGCCAGCTTTTTCAGGAGTATGCTGTGGGAGACGGTGTCCCTGTATTTCTGGCTATAGACCTTCTGAAGATTATTATAAGAACAAATTTAGAGGTTACAGTAGACAGGGTAGAGGGGTACTTCTTTAAAACTGAGAGGAGTAGGAAGTTCATTGTCTAACACCACAATGGTTATCATGGTAGCTAAGGTAGTCTCCCTTTTTTTTGGGAGAAGCACCATTCTGTGGGGTGTATCAGGTGCAATCCCAGCAGAGCAGCTCTGCTGACTCCAAACCCTCTTTACTGGGAGTGTATAATATTAAAAAGTTAAGCCAAAATGGTGAATACAGATTGATGATAATAAGGTAGTTTATGAGATGTTAATTGGCATATGGCTTACATCAAAAAAGTACATTAGAAAATTAGTGGAATACCAGCACTGTGGTTAATACTGATACAAAACAAGCAGCATCTGACCAGGTAACAGCCACAGCTGGGTAACTCTGAAGGAGTGGCTGCACTGTGCTGCTGCAAGGAGTCTGGGCAAATGAAATACAATCCATGTTTCCTGTACTGAGTATAATCAGTTGTCACTGGTTATTCATTTCACCAGCTATTCTGATTATATGTATAATACTGTTATTCACGTAACATCTCTACTAATCCGTATTAGTAAAGATGTTATGTTCTTTGGACAATACCATTTCTCTAAAAAATAAGTTCAGCTAAGAGGCACATCAGTGTTTATACAGCAAGAATGGACACAGTAAAAAGACTAGTTTACTTGATGAATTCAGAATGATCATCTTGTGAATACCAGTACAGGTGTCACATAATGCTAATGAAAAATACCGGTGCTTCAGTTTTTTCAGAAATAAATCTTTGCTTTCAAAATGCAATAGACACCTCCTTGATAAAAGTGATCACACACCAGCTATACACTGTCTCTGACAGTGCAATTTGACATACCAATCAGGATTTTCAGGCAACACATTCTAATCAAGATAGAATAATAAAAATAGTTAAAATCTTTTAAAAGAAGAATGAAAGAATATTTAATAAAAAAGAGTCACATGGTCAGAATTTGGAACTTCTGGGCAGCAGAACCATAGATTACATTTTTTTACCCTAAATCTCTTTTCCCCTGTAACCTAGTATGGTTATTATCAAAGGAAAAAAATGAATAAAATAGCAGCAAGGAATGTGTCTAATATTGAATGTCATCCTTTGTTATAGATACATACAAAATTATTAGAAGTGCTTTCTCATTGTTAGGGTTTTCAGCTGGAAGGTCTCTGAAAATGCAGCTCATTGAAAAAAGTACGTGAAAAAGTTAGTTTTGTAAACTTTATATGTACACATACACTGTTTGTTTATTTTGTTGTGGAGGTTGGTGCATTATGTTCTAGGGCTTGTTATCCATGGGTCAGATGGTACTGTCACTTGCACCAGGTGAAGAGCCAATTCAGGATCCTTCTAAATGAAGCAATCAATGTAATATTGAAATTCATCTTGGTAGTGTTTGTCATGCAAATTCATCAGAGAAGCTATGATACAAAGAGCAGATAGTTGTGACTGTCTGTTTTTCATGAAGAAAATGAACATATATTTAATAGCAGCATGTAGACTCCATTCCCCTCTAGTGCTGGTTTTATCAGGACAGCTAAAACTTTCTTGTACACGGAGTTCATACAGGCTACATAGGATTTATGGACCAAAACTCATCTAATAAGGCTTCAAAAACATGAGGCTTACACAATTATTTGGTTTTCTGACGTGAAGAGGACTGAAGGGAGATGTAAGGATAATTTGCCTTACACATAGCAGAGAGCATTCCAGAGGATCTCAGTCAGACCAGCTGCTATTTATGTGAAGAACTGTCACTGAGATATGTTTCCTCCTTCTCTCCCTCATAATCTTTTTTCTGTTAGCTTGGTTAGCCTATTTATTATTTTATTAATGATTGTCAGTTACTCATTCTGATCCTGATTTTCTTATCTACAGACTTACAGGTAAGATTTGTATTCTGATCTTGATCAAAAGGGACAATCAGACTCTCACTGCAGTCCCTGTCAACTGGTAATGAAGGATCTGTTTTAGGGCGTGTAACTGTTAATTTGACAGAAGCAAGAGGGAATAAATGGTAATATAGAGGTGTTTTTATGTTGCAAGTTGTGTTCAAATATTGCAAGATGTCATTGAAGGTCTCATACAGGGGACACATGAAGGTTGTTTATGTTTGTTACCAGATTAGTGATTGGTGTATCAGCTTTAATGTTGCTCATCAAGAAGTTGTAAATAAAATGTTAAAAATCATGTCCAAAGACTTGTGATTCTGATCGCTTTGTCTTGTACAAGATTCGAAAGACATCTTGTGTCCCTGTGGAGAGACATAGCCAGTGTGTAATTTTGAAGAAGTACATTTTCTTTTCTCCGGTAAGAAAGCAAATATCTAAAAAAACACTAAGAAACCAGGAATGGATTTTTTTGTTTCAGTTATCTACCATCCAGGATCAAAGCTCTGACTCCTGAACAAGGAGAAGCTGCTCAAAGGTTAATTCATAATTCATCTAATTGAAACTTGCAGGGTAGACGTGATCAGGATGTGGACCAGAAGCAGTACTGCTATATAGGGGTTTTGACTGAAGACCTGAGAGGAGGTTGAAAAGATCTGGCAGAGATCCAGGAAAATCAACTAGGATAGTCTGAGTCCTTCTTGGAGGGATGCATCCACAAAACAAATTCTGTGTGAATTAAAACACAACTGAAATGAAACATGTCAAGTTGTGTACATTTAGATTATAAAGGTTATAGGAGCTTCATAGAAAATCTGTGGGATTTGTTTTTCCTTCTTTTTTCCTCCTCTTGTTTTCTGACATATTTATAACTCAACCATTCCACTTTTCCTGGAAGAAAAAGAAAAATCATTTTATTAATTCAAGTGTGTGTTAGTCCAGTTCTATTTTTTTTTTTTTATAGACTATGTTTCTTAGTTTCATTCTCTTGTAATATTCTGGCCTGCACTGCTTTAATATGGTCTTTTTGTTTGTAATCATCTTACTGTATCCTTTGTAAGGGCTAGAAGAATTTCTTACGATGTGCCAAATTTTTAAGTACATTCATAAGATGATGAAGCATTGAAAAGATTCCCCAAAAGTCATTTAATCCCACCTGTGCAAGCTCAGCAGATACCTTATGATTATTTCATTAAACTGTTCCTAAAAATCTTCTGAGCTTTGCTGTGATCCAATTCTTTCTAAAATAAATAATGAAATAAATAAAACCACATAAATAAATAAATAAATAAATGGCAGTGTACTAGAAAAGCTGCGTTGAATTAATGAGAATTTTTTCACTATAAATTTTTAATAGACATTTCAGCTTCAAAAGCATGTTTCAGTCCCTTCACTTTAGTATTATTAGATAAAAATTGTATTCTGTCATCTTTGTTCACCATAAACTAGTGCTTACTTCTATATAATGAATTAATAAATCAAATGGATGAAATCCCTGGATAAAGAAAGGAATTTTTAGCACATATTTAGGAAATTATTTGATCTCATTGGTGATGAATGACTTCCTAGATGACAGCAACTACTTTGAGCTGAAGAACTTGTAACTATTCCCTATCCTCGAGAAGAAGTTGTGGGAGGCATGTCTGAGGCACAAGAGACGTGCCGGGACAGTGGAGCCCAAAAGAGCATGCACCATCATAGGTAACTCCATTGGCTAAAGAAGTCACATGGTATGTAAGGATAAAAGAGCGCGGATTTTGAAATAAAGCCTCTTTGTTCACCCCACCACGAGGAGCAGTGTTCTTTCCTTGTTATACAAGGACTTGCGCCCCCAACAAGAAGTTATACAAAACATTGCTTGCTCACAACTGTGGCACTCAAAGCTTATCTCTTTTGTACTGAAGTCATTTCACTGAAAGACAGACAAGCCTAACAGCCCCATTTTAGTCTGTAACAGCTGAACCCCCCCGAGACAGTATGTCTGTACCCCTAAGCTTCAGGTGGCCCTTTGGGTGCAGATGTGCCCCAGGCTAAATTCTGTTAGCAGGGATCTCATAAGCACACCTTGAGGTAGGACAAGTGATGGACTTCTTGGCTGGAAAGAAATTGCCTGATATTTCCTGAAATTGCATTACATTGCAGTTTCTGGGGTTTAAAATCAACTGGTCTTGTAGCTGAGCTTCTGCACCAAAGTTGTGTTAAATGGCGAATATAATTTGAATGCTGGAGTAGAACTCCATCAGTTTGGTATGCTTATTATTCAAAATGCTTTACAGTTTGTTTTAGACTGTGTATTGTGATCTAGGTATGCATTGTTTGTAGAAACCAGGGAAATTCCTTTCCTGCTGTTTTTTTGGTGGCACCAGTGGATTTCTTCACATTTAGTTAAAACATCTAAGTAACAATCTGGAAATTATCAATATTTTAAACAGGAAGCAAAGGATTAGGAGGAAATGTGATTTCTCCAAAACAGAGTAAAACAATCAAGCCTTATTACTTCTGCTGGAAACCTAATCTCAACGTTTAGGACATTTTTTTCTATTCCAAATACCTGTTTAAGCATTCACTTTAAAACAAACAATAGAAACATCTTGCTGGGGTCATCTAGACACAGAATTGGCACTTACTCAAACTCAGAATTTAATATCAAGATCTGTTCTTGTAAAATCATGCGTATGTAAAGCTTAAGGATTTATTTTGAGGCTTTGAAAAAATATTTTCTTGTCTTTTCTTTACAAATTTTGTATCTTAGCCACCATAAAAACCATACCAATAAGTTGCATCTGAGTGTGTGTGTTATCTTTTTCCTGGGGTTATTTATTTAATTTGAATGTAATTTGATCAGTGTGAAATCCCATCTTTTACATGTTAATCTTATAATAAATCAATATACCTAATAGCAAAAGAATGTATGAAAGGAATATGTTAACACTGTCCATTGGACATTGCTCATTTTGGGGTTTGGTTTTCTTTTTGGTATGGACCGTATCACTTGCTCTGTTTCTAAATAACAGCCCACTGATGAGCCAAATGATCCTTTGTATCTATAGTTACACTCTAGTCAAGCAACACTAATCTTGTTACTGCTTGCCACCGTTCTGCAGAGGGAAATAATGGCCTGGGCAAGCTGGAAGTGAGGAGGGGCAGGAGGAAACTGCAGAGCTTGGGAACTGAGCACTGTAATAGCGGCTGCTGAAACTGCTGTACAATTGGAGGATTGCTTTGTGTAGTATTTCTAGAGGCATCCTTGAGATCAAGACTTTCATGTGTTGATTCTGGGGATGAGATGCAGCTTAGCTGTCAGTGAGTTCTGAACATGAAGTTAAATGCACAAAATTATTAGTGCTTTCCAGTGTTTAAGTTACAGTGGAAAAAACCAGTGTGTGTCTCCCCATGGAACAGCAAACATCTCTCATTGAAAGTTCAGCCTGAAGGATATTTTGACCCTCTGAGGCTATTTGCTGTGTGTAAGTGATTGCTCCTAAATGCCAGCCCTCACCAACCTGGAGGGATCTGGAAGCCCACAGACTTCAGAGGCTGGTTTACTTCAGAGGATAATCTGGCTTATCATAGTGGTCCTTTTCGAAGACAAGAGTAATAAACTAGTTTATAAAGTGTCGTTTCTCCAGTGTTAGAAGTTGTACCCATGAGAAAAGCCCCCTCCAGGTTTCTGATGGGGCTCAGCCTGACAGTGGTGCTGCCTGGGAGAGGTGACTGCCATCTCTCGGTATGAGCAATGCCCAGGGCAGATCTCGGGACTTTCAGGTACTCTGCCCCTGCTCTGTGTCATAAAGGTAGCTCTGTAAGTGAGATTTCTTGTCTTTTGGCACAAATTAATTTTCTTTAGAGGATACTATTTTTTATGTCTGTTTATTAACAATCGTGTACTGGGAGCAGGCTGTAGGCAAGGGAATGTACCTTCCTCTGTGCAATAGTGAAGACCCAATTTTGCCGTTCAGCTCCAAAAAACTATTACTGACTGCTCCTAGCTCCAGAATAGATCTCTGATTGTCTGAATAATCTTCACTTCCATTGTAGTTCCACACATCCTCCAAGATCTTAACAATGGAGGATGTTGAAATTTCCTTCCCTTTGCAGCTCAGATCTCACAAATACAAAGATGAAGTCTCAAATATGAAACAAATAAACAGAAGATCTCTCTAATTAGAGTTTACTGATTGGTGGTTGTCTTCCCCTTTATGATTGGGATTCATAGACTGGGACAACATCAAGTTTTCTGGTCAACCTGAGTTTTCTAGAGCACTAGGTAATGCGTACATCTGCAGGGAAGTATGTCTGGTGTGTTTTACATGTTTCCACTTGTTATGTCTTTCCACTGACTGCAAAAGATCGAACTGCTGGCAGAGTCTTACATAACTACTAATTTGAATGTCTAAATTAGGTAATATGGGTTCCACCAGAGATGTTTGTCTAGTTTCTGCCATTTGTAAGGGATTTATGCCTGTGTGGATGGGAGCCCACGTCAAGTTCATTCGTCAGTGGATTTCTGGCACATTGCAATGCTGATTTCTGTGGTGGGTTTGTTCCTGTTGAAATAACTTTTATGTATGAGTTCTTAATTCACTAAGAAAAAATGACACATTTTTATTTGAAAACAGATTGTAGAAGAGTAATAAGAGAGATAAATAAAGTACCAAAGAGTAATAAAGAGAGATAAGTGGAAAATAACATGTATTTGTTTGTGAAAGGCAGAAAAAAAGTCAGTATTAGTCAAGGTGCTCAACAATCATCTTAAAATATCTACCACCTCCCATAGGAAATCATTCTTCTTGCTCTACAATGAATCCATCTATGCAACTGCTACGCCAGTGCTGACAGGCACTCATGTGTCTCTGGGTCCTCCCACTTCCCAAACCAGTTCTGCCCCTGCTCTCTTGTGGCCTCCTTAGCCCCAGTCCCTGCCCTGCCTGCTGCCATCTGCCAATTAGACCTGAGAAAAGCTGAAGAAAGAGTGATTGAGAGAAATTGTCAATAGGCAGGCTGTGAATGGAGGAAGCTAAGCCTTAGATCTGAACCTTCACCTCCTGTTCTCTCCTCTTTCCCTGTGAATGGTGCTGGGTTTCTGAGAAGAGATAGGAAATTACACATCCTCCCTGTTGTAAACTCCTCTCTTGGTTTTTTATATAGAGAGACCACTGTGGGACTGGATTCAACCAGCCTGGGTATAGAAAGAGTTCTGTGGCCCCATTTACTGCTGAACTGTGGAGATTATGAAGATTTTATATTTTTTTTCTACCAGTCATTTGAAGCCACTATAACTAAACAGGCTGAGAAGGAAACTCAAGACTCATAAATGTTCCTGATTCCCTCTCCCACTGTGCTTCTACAAGGTGCTTGGAAAGGTGGTTGTTCAAAGGTTATGTCTAGAACTAAATACTCACAAAAGATCCCAATGGAGTGAATAAGACTTGTTAAACCTGTGGGTGACAGCAACAGGGCTGAGTCCTAGTGAGCATCTACCAGGCAGCTTTATGAACCGAGGTTGCTACAACTGAACTCATAAAAGCATAAGATTGGGCAGTTTCTCAGGAGAAATGCAAAACAAGGTAGATAGGGCAATACCCACTGACACTAGAGCTGTTAGTGAATGGGACATGGTTGGAGAGAAGGAAGGAAAATGAGCAGTAAAAGAATATTTACTTAACAAGTACATTTACAGCTGGGTGGGGAACTGGAGAGGTGGACTGCTTACTGTCAACATTTGCAAGAGGAAAATTTGAATTTGCCATTTAGAGTAATGTTTTGTTTTCCCCGAGCTGATGCTGAGTTTTCATGTAGCCTCACACTTTACAGAAATGTAAATGTGAAAACATGGCCTAGTACTCAAGGTAGTTTTCCAGAAATTTAGAGTTGAGATTGCAGCTGATGTTTCTTTACTTTGCAACTCCTTGGTTTTCCTGATACAAGACGTACATTTCTTTTAGGGCTTTCTAGATGGTCTAAAGGCGATTAGTACTACTTGTGTCTTTGCCATGTTGTAGAGATTAGCAGATTTGAGGGGATAGGTTTTCAGGGATTTGTAGGAAGCTTGGTTAATAAAACAATAGGAACATAAAAATTCATAAAAGGACCTTTCCTTAAGTCTTGTTAGTTCCTCTAACAATTTTTCCATGAGAACCTTGTCAGTTTTAGAGAATCCAAATAAATTGTATCTGCTGGATCACCTTTATCTACTCACTCATTGATATCCTACTCAAGCACCAGCTTGTTAGTGCAGCAGGTGCTGACACCATGCTGACACATTCCCAGCAGACTATCTCTACCATGTCCTTCTTGTTCTTAATTACAGACTCTACTGTCTCATCAGAGCTGAAAGTCAGTCTCAAGAGTCTGTGGTGGCTCCCCTCCAGAGTCCTTTCCATTGATGTGAGGCTGTATTAGCAGTCCTCTGGCATAATCCTTGTTTGCATGACAGGTTACTCATAAGGGGACAGTGGGGAGAGGAGGAAACCTCAGGCTGACTGCTCTGGTGTGCTGAGGAGCTGCTGTTGCCTGTGCTCAGAAAAGAAAAAAAGAACTGAGCATTAATTATTAGCAAATACTATGTTAAATAATAGCAAAATATTTGATTGAAGTTGTCAGTAATTAGAAACAAGATGAATCATTCATAATCTGCTACTTAAGTGTCTTAGCTATTATAATAACACACAATAAAAAAGAAATTATCAGAGGGTTTCACATGCATGCATAGAGGGCAGGGCATGTAAGTCATTCTCACTGAATTGTCAGTTCTGTGACTTTTGCCCATTCTCTTTTATTCAGGCCACTCATCCTCTCATGGTCTTTCTAATAATGTGGCTTTGCTTTCAAGTTTGGCGTACACAGGCTTTGAAATTTTGAATGTGTCTGAGGCATCTTTAACAATAAAAGACATTTATTTGGGATTCTTCATTAAGGCCTTTACTACTGCCCACAGAAGCAATGGATGAAATCACTGTTATGACAAATGTGCTTCTTCATCCCTTTTGGAAATATTCACCCTTGAAGCAGTACCCCCTCAAATCTGTCAACTATTTAAGCAAATATATAAAAGCTCTTTAATTTTATTTTTTATTTATTACTATTTCACTCCTCTATCTCTGATTTAATCACTTGACTGATGCTCTCAGAATATTCTGCTTTTGGGGGGCTTTTTTAATATTCCATTTGGAATAGCTTTTATTTCTGCAGTGTTCCTAAGGAGAAATTTGTCCTTTCAGGTAGTTGGGGCATCTCTGGAGTGACAAAGCAAGCAGTCTGGAATGGGTCAGAGCAGGAGGGGGAAGTTACCCACTGCCCAAAGCAGCTCCTTACTTATTTCTGCTCTTAAAATGACCTGGAGGTGGGATTGTCTGCTACAACATTTTGTTCTCCTTAGCAATTTAAAGATCATACTAATCTTTAACTCCAATCATTAGTGCTGCACATTAGGCCACTGCTTTTTGCCATCATGGACAGAAGGGTCAAACTGTTTCTTTGTGTTTTGCACAACCTTCAGAAACTGTCCTGCTTTGATCTTCTTTCCCGTAAAACAACCTTTGTGTCTTCCCATATATTTTCCTTTCCAGTCCTTTCATGTGGTTGATTTTTTTTCATCTAAATAAATTATTCATGTGCAATTTTACCCACTTTTTCCAGCCCTTTTTGCCAGGTGGTCAAGATCACTTGTTTTGCACGTCTTTTTCTGTTACTTCCTCACAAAAATCAGAACTTGTCACTATTATTCTGTGGTTTTATATAGACCTCATGGTAATTTAGGGTAGGGAATGAGAGGCCAAGAACAAATTTAAGAAAGAAAGGATGAAGAGAATGAGAAGACAGGTTTTTTTATATATTATTGGATCAAAATGCCTGCTTCTCTATAACTGTCCTATAGAACTGTGCAGCACTAATATAGTGGAAACACAAAAGAAGTACAGAAAATTTTTGAATAGTACATATTATGTACTGTCAAGAAGTATAATTATTGGTCCAACTTATTTTCTCCTTTGAATTATATTATTTAAACAGTCATAGTTGAGCTATTTTGAGGGGAAGGAAGTGTGATGGTTGTGTATTAGCTGATCTCACAGAACTTTTTAATTTCCTGAGCAACAGTTTCAGATATCCTTGCCTGGACACCACAAAGGCTACAAAGACTGAGTCAGACCTTTGTAACCCCTCCTTCCATTCCACTTCCTTGTAAAATTTTCTTCATCCTGGGTGGACCTAGTCCTGGAGTGGCTTTGTTATCTGTCTCTTTTCTTTCCCCAGACTTCCATGACTGGCCCCTATATCTGCTCTTGCACGAAAAGCTCTGTACAAAGCACAAATGTTGGGCAGTGGGAGTGGGAGGAGAAGGATACCTTTCTGGATGCCTTTGCTCTTGTGACATTCAGCTTCTGTGTCCTTTCCGAAGTCACTGGTATGATTTAGTTATCACTGTGTTGCTCATAATAAAACACCCTCAGATAATCAATGCTCCCCTTCTAGTTTAAAAAGCTCACCCCTGCATACCTTGAAAGCCTATGGTGATTTTGCTAGGTTAATAAGAGATAAAACTGTTTTCTGGGAGGTTTATAAGTGCTGCATTGCTCGCTCACCTCCTTAAAGTTTATTTAACAGATAATCTCTATTGATTTGAAATATCAAACCATGAGTAACCCTGAGATAAATTAATAGCTGACATAATGCATAAATAAAGCATTTAATCAGCCTCCAAAGCCATTAATGTGCTATGTAATAAAATAATATTTTTTATTCTGTAGCAAGTCATAAAAAGAGAAGAAAAAGTACTGAATGCCCTTCTGTGTGGTGACATCAAAGTGCTGAGGTGACCACAGTGTTTTGAGCTCTCTGCTCTGCAACTCAGTTGTTCAATATCTGCTGTTTGTTGCACCCATGTTTGACAGACACCCTAAAATGAAGTCTGACCTGTAAATATGCAATTCCCATGAAAGGCAGAAGACTGACCCAAGATCTCTTTAGCCTGGTGATATATTTGTCCTTTTACAATACTGAACTTAGTGTTGATTTGGGTTTCCCTCCCATCAAGCTCATTTGGGCTTCCCTGCCATCAAGCTCATTGTCTTCTCTAATTGATAAATTATTGTTTCCAGAATAGCTGAATTTCTCTTATGTTTTACAAAACTTTTAAGAACTGACTTAATTACACTGTAGTGACATCACCCTGCTTCAAAAGAAAAGGAAATATGGGTGACTGTAAGGGTCAGCTTGTGTTACTGGATAAGGACCCTTGGCTAGAACAGAAAGTCTGAAGTTGTTCTTCAGCACCTGATAGCTGCCTCTTCAGACCCCACACCTGAGCAGAGGCTGTGTCTCTTTGTGGGTCAAGCTTATTTGCTAAGACAGGCTCTTCCCAAGCTTGTCCTCAGAAAGCTTGTATGTGCTGTCAATGGTCTTGCTGGCTTGCACAAGAATGGGGAAGCCTCTTATTGACCTGAAAGACTGTAGTGTATTTGGAAAATCCCATCACAAATGGGACAATTTTCTCTCAGCTAACAAGAAGTACAGTCCTCCCTAATCTTTCCACAGTCCCCTCAAGAATTTGAACTCTGTGTGCAATGAGAAATACAGATGGTTTACTTATTAGTTCTTAAGTTATGGCCTATGGCAATGTTAAATTATTCTCCAGATTACTCCCTTGTATTTAAAAAGGGAAAAAAGAAGCACACACACATACACCAAAAAAAATCCAAAAAAATCCAGTACTAGGGCAGAGTCCCTGCTGAACAAACTGTAAAGATGGCAAGTTGGAAAAGGGTTCAGTGTCACTTAACAAAATAAGAATGTTTTTTAACTACTTTGCTTGCTATTTTTTTCAGAATTAGTGTGCTCTTACTGGAGTAATTTTGTAAATATAATATTGAATAGATTAAATACATTCTTAAAAAAGAAAGGCATAAAGTATAATCAGGACATGTTTCCCCAATTCACCTTTGGACTCAGTGGTGAGTGATTAAATCGCTTTCCTGAAACCTTTGCCCTACAACCCATGTTTCCAGCTTGTGTCTCCGCTTATGTCCCTAGAGCAAGTCTTACTGTTCACTTTTATGAACTAGATTTCCTAAATTTTGTATTTATGTCATGTGAATGGAAAACAACAGACTAAAGATTGAGATCCATATTTCTTCAGGAGTAGTTCTATCAGGGCAGTCAGATGTCCCTGGCATCTCAAAAAAGGCAAATTTCATGTCCATTTTCAAGAAGGGGAAGTGAGAGTCCAGAGAACCACAGAACATTCAGCTTCATATTACTCCATGGGAAGATTATGGAGAAAATCCCTCTGAAAGTCCTTCCTAGGCAAATGAAAGACAGGATAACTGGGAACTGCCAGATCAGGTCTACCAAGGGTAGTTTATATGTAACTAACCCCATTACCATTAGTGATGAAATGACCAATACAGTGGATGAGGATAGAGCAGTGAATGTTATTTTACTGTACTTTAGCAAGACTTTGATAGTATCTCATAACTTCTTTGCAGCCAAAATGAGGAGACATGGACTGGACTTGTGGACTATAAGTTGCAGAAAAAATTCTGGGACCATTTGTCTGAAAGAATAGCAGTCAAGGGATTGAAACCTAATGGATAGGTGATAGAAATAGTATTTCTTGAGGGTCAGTCCTAGAGGTTGCACTTTTAAGCATCTTTATCAGTGACCTGAACAACAGCAAGGAATGCATTCTCATCCATTTGATGCACAACACCAGAAGAGTGCAAGTCAGAAGAGTGCAACATGCTGAAGGACAGAGCTGAAATTCAGAGGGATCTGAACAAGAGGAAGGAACTGGTCAATGAGAACATCATGATACTTGGCAAAGACAAATGCAAAGTCATCCTCTTGCAACAGAACAATCCCATACAAGAGTACAGTCTGGGAACCTGTTGGGGACCAGCTCTGCAGAAAAGGGCACAGGGATCCAGGCCTTCCTTATTCAGAGATTCACAAAGAAATGGCAAAAGGCAGCCAAACTACAACTAAACATAAGGAAAAAATTTCACAGCAAGGTTGGCTAAACACAGGAACACATTCCTTAGGGACATCGTAGTTCCTCCACCCCCAGAAATTTTCCAAACTTCAAAAGGCCTTGAACAGGCTGATCTAACACTGAAGTTAGCCTTGCTTTCAGCTGGGCATTACACTAAATGCCTGTGAAGGTCCTTTCCAACCTGAAATATTTTATGATTATTTTTATAACTTGCCCAAAAGGAGCTGGCATATTTCTATCTAGCTATAGGATCCTGAACTGTCAGGATTCAAAATATCCCTCCTAACCATTTTTCAACAATGCACCTCTGCCACACCTTTTTTCTTCAAAGAAACTGTTTGTGACACTAATTTCCTCTTCTGAACAGCAAGGCAAATGTCCAGGCTGCCCTTGGAGACCTGGTGCACAGCATAAATGAAACAATTTGGGAACAAGGATGACTCTGTGTGTCTGTTGAGCTGCGTTCAAAACCAGAAGTGTTAGACCTTGCAGACTCTTCTCATATGACATCAGACAGATGTGACAGGAAGAAGTTAAATTGGGAGGTCCTATTAACCTTCTGCAGAAAACAAATAACTGCAGAAGTCAGTAAGATTTACTTATTCTGTAGAGAAAAAAAAAAAAGTAAAACCTTGGGCAGGGGCAGAGAAGTGATTTTTAAGTATTAATATGTCTCAGCAGTGGGAAATGAAGAATGTTTTGATGTCCATCCATCTGCTTTTTCTTGTGAAGGTCCTTGTCTTTCCTAACACTCTTTTCCCCATCACATGAAGGTACTCAACAGAATTGGCAGTGAGAGATTTTTCAAATGACAGTCTCAATTCTTACTGCTCCGAGCATTTTCTTGTGGGTGTGTATTGAAATATTTCTGCTAGAGTTGAAACTATTAAAAAATTCTCTGCAGCTGAACTGTGTGCAAGTTTGCATTCTGGTTACATTCTTTAAAATTTCAGCCTTGTGGGAAAAGGGAAAACTTACAGCTACAGTTTTTATAGAGTTTTAATATCTGAACAGCACATCTGCTCCTGGTCTTTGTCAGCATTCTAGCACGCCACCTTTTCCACTCCTTTGAAATTCTTCAAGTTTTGTGTACCCTGTTAATTTGGTTGGGGGAATGTGCCTGTTCAACAGCAGTACACATCTCCAAAGCAGTTCCAATCCTTGCCACTCTGAATGCTGTCCACTTATTCCTGCTGTGTTTCCATTGATTAGTTTCCAGTCTGTAGCAATGCCCCATCCCGTTACCGCATGGTAACACTCTGTGGAGGTTCCATTATGAAGGTACCACTCTGTGGATGTTCCACTATGAAGACACCTCTCTATGGCTCTAGCTCTAACCATAGAGTTAACTTGGGTAGAAGCAGGTCAGTCTCTGCCCACATGAGAACATAGTGTTCAATCAATTTTACTGCAATGGGATTAGCAGGACAAGCAGCTGCATCCCATGGCATGAGCAGGAGTCAAGCTCCATCCCTGCCTCCTATAGCTTCTGGCTGAAACCCTGATTAACTCAGTCCATAGCTCAGCATGCTGGTGCAGGCTGAGCAGTGACAAGTGTCTGAATTGTCCCCTGACCTAGCTCTACTAAAGAGATAAATTTGACTTATTTTCTCGTGTTTGGAAGAAACACAAGTTTAATCACCCTCACTAAATAATCCTTTCATTTTTTTCCTTCTTCTTTTTCTTCTTCTTGTGTTTACTCCCAGGAGACAATGCTGTATGGTTTAGCTGAAGGCAAGGACACTTTTTGTTACAAATATTGTGTGTTAGCAGCGGCACCAAGCTGCTCTTCTGATAACAGCCCACAGAGCTGTGCCATCTTATAGGAGAATCTCTACAAATCTTTGACCCGTCTCCAAATCCTCCAAAAAAAAGAATGCAAAAAAACTAGTTTGCCACATAAAGACCCAGGCTGTTCCTCAAATGATGGCTTTGAGGACACTGTTGTGTCAAGTAGCTGTCCTGCAGTGTCCTTGTTCTCATTCAACCTTCCAGAAGGAAAGAAGTATGGGTTAGACTGGAAGGTGAGTAGTAGTGAGATGAAAGGTTTGATAAAAGCTGTAGAGACAAACTAGGTAAGTAGATATCGAGGATATGATCATTAATACAGTGACACAGATGCATCTCCCAAGGAAGTACTTGCTCTGCCTTTCCTGTTGGGTAGTTCAAACTTCAACCTAGCTAATCAGGCATGACCATCTAATCAGAAACTTATTGTGGTAAAGGCATCTTACAGCTCACAGCAGCTGCACAGGGTTAATATCACTGTAGCAAAACATGAACAACTGCAGTTGTGGAGGCATATGTTAGACTACACTTCCTTGTGATTTTGCTGAGTAGGAGCAAAACGAACATCTCTGTAATTAGTGCCTGGTGACAGCAGCAGCTGAGGCAAACCTGAACCAAACTACCCCAAAAAGGCTAGTGAACACCTAGATAAAGACAAAAATAAGCACCTAATTTGATTTTCTGTCTTTTGTACCTTCTTTTGAAGCTGCTTGAGTTTTGTTGAAGATGTATCTTTTTGAACTGTGGTTTAGAGCCACTGTTACCACTTTTCTGTTATACCTAACTCCCCAACTGTGCGATCACTTTTAAACATGGACCAAACAGCTAAAGCACAGTTTATATTTTCTTTTTATTGGCAATATTTATCCTCATTTTCTCAGAAAAGACTAGTTTGATTCAGTATAGTAACTGCAACTAACAGTCCATCTTGGCACAGTTCACTTTTGTGCCAGTAATCCTCACATGAGGATTTTGTTCCATTTAAGGCTTTTAAAATCATTTCATGAAACTGGAATTGTCTCTTCATTACAAAGCAAAGCTCAAAAAACCTTTCATTCGGAAAAAGTAAGATCAAACACTACAATGATTTCCTATGAATTTAAGGAAGAATCTGTTGGTCCCTAACAGAACAATGTCTGCTTCAACTCTAACCTGGAAGACTTGAATTTAGCTCATTAGATCACAGAATGCAGGGAGAGAATGAAAATTACTCCCATGTCATATGGGGAACTAAGGCATAATGTTTTGTGGTTTATTCATATTTTTTTATGTAGGACACGGATAACATGGTGACAATTAAAAAGTCCACACCTCCTTGGGAGCTTTATCTTGCACCCTTATTATTCATGTATCCGTAGCTCAACAGCACTGGTGTGTAATTTGATGTGCTTGCTCTTTGGAGATTACTGTGAAGATCTACTGAATGTAGAAATGATAGAACCATGCCCGATCTCAAATTTGAAAGCTGAGAGGTTTGAAAGTATACACTGCTATTTTTCTTCAGCTTCAGCTTCTCATGGATAATTCTTGAAACATGAGTTGCTGGGAGTTTGTATCACTGCTTTACTGTCATCAAACTGTGAATGTTGAAGCTGTGCTCTCACTAAACAGGAGTGCTGAAAAATTAATGTTGACCTAATTGCAATCAAATAATATATTAGCATGCGTGTCTTTGCCTTATCACCTAATCACAGATCTAAAGAAGGAAGCCAGAAGTGAATGTATTTCTTTCTGAACTGGTAGATATTTTCAAGGTTTGAAGAAATGTGTTCCTTCAAAAAGGAACGTGAAATGGCTTTTCATTCACTCCGAGACAAAAAAGGAAACAATAATACTTCTTATCAGGACTGACCAGGTTTATAGCATCAGTAGTGTTTGTAATGTATTTTTCCAAGTACAGCATCATATCTAATATTACAAAGATACAGAAGTGATTACATAGTACCAAAGGGCATATTGCTAGCTGACTTCTTTGATCTAAGATAAATTATTGGGTACAAAAATATGAATTCAAAACACTTGTACTGCCCTTAAGCTGTAGAAAGACATCATGTATCTTCCAAGTTAAAGCACTATCCTATTAGACTTTGACTACTGGCAGCTGCTTTCTTGAAAGAAATTCCTTTAAGGAATTTAATAATCCTGGTACTTAGTTGGAAAAGCTTCATATTGCAAATGTAGAGGCTAAAAATTACCTCTTAATCTTGCATTTCCATTACAAAAGTGCTTTTCAGTCTTCCCGTATATGGTGCTGTGACAAGTGTAGTATGATGCCAATATTTTATATAACAAATTAACGGCTGGAGTCTGCACTATGGAAAAGGTCAGAATCCATTTGATTTGATATTTTTCATTCACACACAATTCCCTTCTTTCCAGTAGCATGACTTAACACCCCAAGCAGACAAGCTCTTGTGTGTGAGCACCTCTCTTGTTCAAGCTGGGACAATGCTGAGAGCACGATTCACTCTGAGCATGTGTGTGTGTGTGGAAGAGAAAGAGAAAAGAAGTGAGGAGACAGTAGGGCAGTGGCGTAGGTGTTCGAACAGCAGTGGGGACATTCCCATGGCTGCAGCTCCCTGGACACTTTCTGTTTTTTAGCCAACGGCTACTGAGAAGTGACTATTTAGAAGCTTCAGTTTAAATGTTATGTTATTAAGAATGTAGGCACTGTTTACTCTTGTCTGTGCATGTTCAGAATCTTAAGGGCATATCTCCTTGGTTGTACCTTTGGGTCAATTCTTGTCCTAGAGAAGAAAGAGAAGGTTAAATAGCTTCACACATGCTAAGGTGGCCAATGTGCTTTTGTGATTCTAAGGTATAGTTAAAATCAATTTTCCTTCTCTTCTGTCCAACAGATACTTTTTTAACTGTCTGTTCATCATGGCTTATTTATAAACTGAGGGCAAGGGTTGTTTTCTTGTCCTACCGCATGTTCCGTATAAGTCCAAGGACAAAAAAAAACAAGTAGTCAGCTTATAGTGTTTTCGACTTGCCACACAATGCCAGTATTCCATTGAAATTCTCTCATTTGGGGTTGCAGGTACAGCAGATGCAAATCAGCTTTATGTATTTATTTAAATGTTACACCATTGTTCCTATCACTGTCGTGCCGCTGCTTGCATTGCCTTTCTGCAAACCTTGTGCAGGAAGGTTTTTCCAGCAGAACCTCTGCAGAAAGCAAATGTGAAATTTTGCAATGCAGTCCTTGTGAGACATGCATTTTCAATTCAATTTCTATGAGCACTGGCACCTGCACATTAGGCACATCCTTCAACCTAGCCCACGTCAACAAAACACTTAAGGATTTGACTGAGTGCTTTCCTCAACTGGGGCCTTCAATTCTGAGCTCACTGCAGTTGGTGTAAGCTTTGATGAGAGCTGCAAGTTGAGAAGCCCCAGCCTTCCAGCTTCAGTGAATATGTGAAATGCCCTTAAAAGTTTTTATTCTACTTTTCTAACCTGGATCATTAATATCTCCTCCTACTGCAACTCTCCTTAAAATGCTGCAATTTGCCATGCCTTGTTTTTACCTCTTGATGTGTTAAGTTGAGGACTAATGTAGTGCTGTGGGAGAGCATTTTGTTTGTTTTCTCATTACAGTGTTTGTTTGGTAGCTGATTCCCATCCAGATGGATGCAGAGGCCCTGCAGCTGCCTCAGCAGAGCACTGCACAGCCCTGCAGTCCTCACACCTAGTATTTTAGAAAGCATGTAACTTCAGCAATTTATACATCACTGCTTTCTATCACACCTTAAACAACAAGGAACAGGAGCTGCTCCCTTTCTCTCCCCTCCTCCACTGTCTTACACTGTTTTCATCAACTCCTGCAAATCCTAATCACCAAAAATCTTCAGAGAAAAAGACGTAGGGTTTATACAGATATACCCTGTTTTCTCTATTTCTTTTAAATATGAAATAGTTACTTCTAGAGTTCTTTTATTATTGAAGACTGAGGATGACTCATGAAAGGAAGTAAACATAGACTCAGCCTGAAGCAAAGCACTCAGCCCTCACTGCTTTAAATGAGAATTGAGCACGTGCTCAAATACCTTTATTAATTAAAGCTTAAATAATGCCCCAGCAATTGAGTTAAACTGTACCTCTGGATCTACAAGCAAGGATCTTTGTAAAAATTAGGGAAGAAGAGTACCATGACCTTAAATATTAAAGATAACAGCATTTTCAACTTGCATATTTCTAAATCTGCATTTAAATTTAGTTCTGGGAATGTTAGTTCTTTCAAAAATAAGACTTTCAAAAGCAACTACTGTTTGAATTAATTGTCTACTGTATATATTTAATATGTGAGTCAGATCAAGTGCAAATTACCTTTTAGAAGCTGCCAGATCAAAAACTTGTTTTATCTAGGGCTGACTTTTCCCTTCAGGTTTAATAGCTTCTACTAAAGAAAAGGTGTCAAGGTTCCCCTTTTCCAGTGCAACTATGGCAAGAAAAGCCATCATTTTGTCTTTCTTACACTCACAGGTTACATAGCATTTAATAACATTATAAAAAGATGCCATTTCATGACAATTATTGAATTATTCTCCCACTTTCAAGTTCTGTATCACAACTGAAGTAGGTTTGTTAACATGCAAGTTGCATCCTCAGCAACATATTTCAGTCAATTTATATTGATATTCTGGGGGTACTTTCATTCTACATGTGTCTGTTTTTATTCTAATTTAGAAGCAGCAAGAGGTTAACCAGGATTTAAAGGAAATACAATAGACAATAATTCATTCCATTGCATGCCTGAACCATTTGCAATTATGAGTGGTATTGAATTTTTGTAAACTGAATTTCTAATTGAACTTCAGGAAATATTTGCCATCATTACATTTCATAAAAGATAAGAAGCATTGTAGAAGGTTCAATTTTTTTAATTAACTGTTAAGCAAGGTAGACAGTGTTGCCTTTCAATTGTCAGGAGAAAAAGCAGTAAGAAGGAGAGATTAGCAAAGTTAATACCAGTAACAAATCCTCTGCCTCAGTTAAAGGTAAATAAGATAGATAGATAAGACAGCTATTCCAGACCTGATGAACTTCATTTTTTGACAAAAAAAACCACTTACTAAAAAGGTGTCAGAGCCAGCAGCAACCAGCTCTGGAAATTCAAAAATGGAATGGATGAAGGGTCATATATTGATATCATCATTGTTGTTTTCCCCCTTTCTTTGGATGGAACAAGGAAACAAGGATGAGGAGAAGTAAAGGAGCTGCATACCACTCAGCATAACTTTAATACCCCGAAGAAATCTGGAACAAATAACTCAGCAACACATTCATAAGTAACTGGAAAATTATAATGATAAGAGTTGCCATCAACTCTCTTCTCATCTAACTTGTAGCATGTACTCTAATCTTTTCAGATTCAAGTAACTGTTTTTACAGTGGGCTAATGGCATTTGTGGGTAGAATGGGAGCGTGAATACTTTATACCTTGGTTCTTAGTAAGGCTTTTCACAATGATATTCACAAGCCAGCTAAAGAATCATAGTTTAGATGAAAGAACTATAACCTGTAAGCTAAATTGTGCTCAAGAAATACTTCTCAGCAGTTTCTTGACAAAAGGGGAAGATATATTTATGCAGCTCTACAGGGTTTTGCCTTCACTCTATTCTAGTTTGTTTTCATGAGCGATTTGGGTGAAGGAACACGTAGAGTGCTTATATTGAAAAAAAAACCAAAAACAAATAGAAGAACTACAGTTATGCTGCAAGGCAGAAAATAGATAAAAAGGGAGAAATAATATCAAAAAAATCTGCACATTCAGTAGGAACAACTAGAAAGTGCTACACATAATCAGATATAATAGGGATGACAGAGAATGGGGAGCACTGGACTCCCATCTCCAATCTAGATAGATTGGAGCCCTGGGCAATCATTAGTGGCATGATATTTAAGTCCAAATATTGGATTCTGCACCTGGAATGGAATAACACTGGGCACAAGTATAAATTTGGAGAGAAGTGGCTGAAGATCAGCCCTGCAGAAAGGAACCTGGCGGTGCTGGTCAGCAGAAGTCTCAGTATGAATCAACAGTGTGCCCTGGAAGCCCAGAGGGCAACTCATGTCCTGGGGTGCATTAAGCACAGCATCACCAGCAGATCAAGAGAGGAGATTATCCTCCTGGATTCAGCGTTGGTGCAGTCTCACCTCAAGAACTGAGTTTGGAGCCCTACAAGTTTAAGAAGGATGAAGGTCTTTGTGTCCAAAGGAGGACAACAAAGCAGGTGATAGACCTGGAAGGAATGTCCTATAAGGAGCAACTGAGGACATGAGGTTTGCTTAGTTTGAAGAAAAGGAGGCTGAAAGGTGACCTCATGACTCTCTACAGCTTTCTGAAGTGGAGATGTGAAGAGGCAGATGCAGAGATAGGAGGTATGGGAATGGTTCAAAAGTGTACCAGGGGAGGTTTTAGACTACACATTAGGTAGCATTTCTTTATGGAGAGATTGGTCAGTCACTGGAACAGGCTTCCTAGGGCTTCCTTGATGCCCCAAACATGTCAGTGTTTTAGAGACACTTGGACAGTGCCATTATTACCATGCTTTAACTTTTGGTCAGACCTGAGTTGGTCAGGCAGTTAGACTGGATAATCATTGTAGGTCCCTGCCAACTGAACTACTCTATTCTACAGAGCGGTTCTCCGGGCATTATAATGTGGGACTGAAAAAGGGAAATACCATTCTGGGATGAAAAAAGGGAAATACCATTCTGGGATGCATAAACTACAAGTACAACCAGCACACAGAGCAATCCTTTAGTTCTGCTTAGTAATGCCCAGTCCCTTGTTGCAATCCTCAATTGAGTTTTCTGTGACATTTCCAGGAAAGAGTGGAAATGTTTTGGAACAAGCTGGAAAAGCACGTCTCCAGAGTAACCGTGGGGCAGGCAAATGTGCATTTCAGATCCTATCCAGCAATACTTCTCCAGGCTTTTCTGAACAAGACCAAAGCACATGAGATGGTATAAAATATTCACATGTGATTAGTTTTGTTTGTGTTTGTTTTGAGTTGCTGCTGTAAAATTTAACTTGCCATTCAGTTTGACCCATGTCCTCATGAAGTTCAGGTGTTAATGCAATACAAGGAAAAAAATGCTTTTTTTCCTTGTTCTTTCATTTTTGTAGATGAGGCTTTTCCAGATGGTGTTTGTGAACAAGGAAATCAAATATATATGCATAGTGGTTACACTAACATTATTTCTGCTTTGGTTTTGTTGTTGTTGCTGTGGTAGTTTCTGCAAAAAATACAGGTTTATTCTTCATAACATACTGCCATCAATTTGAAGGGTCAAAACAGATGATGCTGGATACTAAGAACTTTGAGGATAATCCTCTTTATCATAGGACTCTTGCTATGAGACAGCAAATTACTGTTTTCTTCTGTTTATAAAGTTTTGCTGTGAAAATTTTTCTTAATAATCTGTTCTCTTGAAAACTCCTATTGCTCACATTGGCTACCTCAAAATTTTGGTTTTACTTGAAGTATTTTCTGATTCTATTTCTAACTAAATTAGATTCCAGCCTAATTTTAGATAATTGACAATGTCTGAAGTGAATATGTATTTATTTTGTCCACACATGGAATTTGTTTATAACTTTTTCTCAAGTAAATGCCAATGGGTCCCATTTGTTCAGAATGCTGAAATTAATATCTTTTAGCGCTAAAAATACATGCTTCATTTCTATCGAGTTTGAGATCATGCAAAAAATGCTACTCTTTAGGTGTCAAATTTCTTATGTCACTTAGTCACATATTTATACCTCTCTTCTTATATCTCTTCTGAAATGAGACATGATATTTAGAATACTGCAGATGGCAGCAATCCTTGAATCAGTTATGCAAACCACTAGCTGTTTTCTCATATAAGACATAGATATGAGACTTTTGCAAATACTCTTTTACATGTTAACAAAGAAATTGGCCTTTAAAAAAGTGATAAGGAAATGAAGTGAGTTCAAAAATATCTGAAAATCGTCAACTGGGTGGTGTCATTTTAGCAGGATTCCTGGATCCTTCTATGGTGTGGGATGCTTGAAATCTTAACAGGCTTTACTTATCTGAAATCTTACTCATTCTTCCGTCAGCGTCCACGCTGCTTTAGCAATCACCACCTGGCTTTCTGCAATGGGGGAAGAGTTGGTTGCCTCTCGTGATTTGCCAAGTCTTGTGCTAGGAATTAGGGCAGACCCAAAAAGAGGGCTTGCACCGGGTGTTTAGGACCACCTGAGCTGGCTGAACATTTACTTGTGCCACACTGGGAACACTCTCCCTGACACTATTCCAGAAGAAAATGTGAAGCTGAAGTGGCTGTTACTATAAAGTATTTCAAAATTTTTACATTGAACAACACACTGGACAAAAAATGTTTGTTGAAACTGGAAAGTGGGAAGCCTACCTCTTAGATCTTCTTTTTATTCTTCATGCCCATGGTGACAACGCATGATGGTGCTCTAGGCTCAGCGGATATTTACTCGTGTCCAGGATGGGCTGCAAAGTGAACTGTCAGTGTGGCAGACTGTCTCTCACAAGGAGAAAGGGAAGAGAGCTCTCCCAAGAGGAGAAAGAGGATTTGGAACCCAAGTTTAGAAGGTATTTAGGAATCTGAGGATGTAAGGAAGTATTTGGTGGTTTACCCAGGGCACGTGAGGGATTAGTTCAGTGTCTGACAGCCCCAACTGAGTCCTAGAATTAAATACTGAATGTGGATGAGATGTTGGCATGTCGTATATGGCTCACGGGGAAATCAGCTGTCTTGGGAACACCCCCTCTGGCATAGCTATTCTTACTGGATATCCAGGGAACTCAGCTTGACTGTTCTGTTGTCAGTTTGAAGCTTTCCAATGGTTGCCATGAGGTCAGACGGGCCCCACTTGGGACCACGTTGCCCAGACCCTCCCTGTTATCTTAGGTCGTGGCAAGGCATCCCACTTCTCAGGAAGAGGTATGTGGGTCGAGAAGAGGCTGGTTTGATATTGTGGCTATGCAGCAGTGAATAGCACCGTGTTAAACAGGTGTAGCTGTGCAGCTCACATCAGTCCGGGTTAAAGCTTTGATAGAAATGCTTGGGCCTCGTTTGGAGATGGGCTTACTGCCTATAACTCTATCCAGCAAAATTACACCTCCTACCCAAACCAGTCCCTCTCCAAGACCTGTGTTACTGACATCAATGCCTAGAAACATTCATCACCAGAAGAGTAGGACCATGATTCAGATTTTTCACTCATTAGTTGAGGATCTTGTTGCCAACTGCTAAGAACCTTGTCTTCTTTCTCTCTCACTCATGCAGCCCACATGTGTCAAAATGAAGGTTTTATTAGGGTGCTTTACATTAAAATGGAGATAAGCAGTGTGTTTACTTGAAGCAGTACAAGATAGAATCAGCTGATATACTCTGTCACAGCTCTATAAAGATAATGAAGCTACACTAATCTGCATTAGGTAAGCAGCAGAGCTGCTCTCTCTCATACAGGCTCCTCTGCAGGTCTCCCGGTAAGACACTGGTGATAACAATGTATTGATTCTGGCTGAGATGGAGTTAATTTTCCCCGTTGCAGCCCTCATAGTGCTGTGCATTGTATGAGTATCTAGAAAGGTGTTGATAATACACCAATGGTTTGGTCCAGCTGAGCAGTGCTTTCACAGTACCAAGGCTGTCTCCCCAGCTTACTCCTAGCATCTGTAGGCTCAGGGTGGGCAAGATCTTGAAAGAGGACATAGCCAGGACAGCTGACCCAAACTAAGCAAAGGGATATTCCATACCATACGGTATGTGTTCAACAATAAAAGCTAAGGGAAAGGAGGAGGAGGGGACATTGGGTTATTATGACATTTTTCTTCCAGAGCGATTGCTACAGCTGCTGAAGCCCTACTTCCCAGGAAGTAGCTGGACATCATCTGCTGATGGGAAGTATAGGATAAATCTTTTGGGTTTCCTTTTTTTCTGCACATGGCCTTTGCTTTTGATTTAATAAACTGCCTTTATCTTGACCCATGAGAGTTTTTTCCCTTCTTATTTTCTCCACTCCCTGTCCTGCCAAAGAGGGGAGTGATAGAGCCTCTGGGTAGGCATCTGTAATCCAGCCAGGTCAACCCACAACAGACATGCAGCCCTAACAGTTTCTAGCACATGAGTCAGGTAAGAAACAGTCTGAATCATGCCCCTGCTGAAGCCAGCTGATAGGCAAGATTTAGTTGTAAGTAAAAGGTGGAATTCTTAGTATTTTTCCAAAATTGGCTTTTGGTACTATTAGGAAGAGCTGTTCTATTTTACCTTTGCCTTTAGGATAAGGGATTTGCAATTTTCATGACTGCTTGGAATTTATCATGTGCAGCTAAGAATCACATGTTTCTCCAAATCTAGCTGAGGACACACTCCATGCTCTCTGTTTTTCACCTCTTCACTCTCCTCTTTCTTCTCAATTCTCAGTCAGTGGGGACGGTTTTCTTACCTTTTCTACCTCTTTTAACAATCTTTTGTTCCCTATCTCACTCACTTGACTCAAATTTTCTTGTAAGGCCACCTGCTCAGAAGGAATAAAACACTATTTACCTTATCTACATACATTTCTAGCTGATATAGCGCTGCCTTTTTAAGTGACAAAAGAAAATAAATTTCAATAATTTTAATTTTGAGTAAATAATAAAGGTTGAAGGGATTCCATATCGTTGTATTATTCTGAAAACAGACATCCTTTAGCCTTCATGAGCCTGCAAACTCAATCAGAAGTATGCAAGTCCTACTTAAACACCCGCTGAAGGTCTCAAGTCCTTTTGCAGACATCACTGTTTAATTCATGCAAACTGGAAGCAAATGTGATGATAACCAAAGAGAAGTTTCCCTCCTGTTTCCCATCACTGGGAAGTTAATACAGTTTTCATGTCTTGTAACAGTCTTTAGTGTTCCCATGGATGGCTGCATAACCACAGCATGACAGCCGGGGGGACTGGGAACAGAGACACTCCTAGCCTCTTAACTGCAAACCTCTGGGACAAGTGATATAAATTCTTTTAAGAAATTAAATATTTTTTTAAATGGAAATTTAATGTCAATTTGTGTGTGTGAGTCTATGAGCAATATGAGCTAGTTTTTCACTCAGCATTCAGTGTGGAAAATTCCTGTAGCTGCAGGTACTTTTCTGTCTTTGAGTCAGAGTATCCACTGAGATATAATATTCATTTCATTAGGCTCATCAGTATTAATGTCGTTCAGCTCCATTTAATGAAAACTGAAAATTAACATGTGCAGTAGTTCTCCTTCACTAACTAATTGATAGATGATGAAAGTTCCCATGTTACCAGCTAGTACATCCACAAAGAGAGTAACGAGAAACAATGGCTTAAGGGGTTTTAAAAATGCATGTTTTTAATGACAGTGATAGCCAGTATATGCTATTCAAGAGATACATGCAAAAAAATAGTATTACTACCACAGGATAACAAAATCTTATACAAATCATTTTCTTCCCTGGGAATTTGAGAACAATTGAATATTGTTCTTATGCAGGAATGGTCTTTGAATACACATTTCAGTAACATTATGTACTTTAGCATAAGGATTATCATTCTGAAATCTGTTCTCACAGTTGGGGTTTTCTGGTGGACTTTTAACTTTTGATCGTGAGCTTGCATCTAACTGAAGTGCTTATAAAACTGATTGCTGATTGCTAGGCAGGAAAGCCCTGAATTAGTAGATGTTTTCCAGGAAGTTAAAATAGAGGATGGCAGATTCTCATCTGACATTAACCAGCTGATCTGCTTAAAGTTGATCTGTATTGATTTGCATCAAAGGATAGGAAAGAAGCCTGTTAAGGAAGTACTGAAGGACACTTCTGTCAATGACAGAAGCATACAGTGCCCCAGAAGTCCAGGAGACTTTACCAAGCCACAGCCAAGCCCCTGTTGCCAAAGGAAACTTTGAATGACCAGTAAGGGGAATAAATGAAAAATCATAAGCTTCATCAACACTGGTTTGTGGATTACTTCAGTCTTCCTAAAAAATCACCTACTGACTTCTCCTTCTGTAGTTATATATGCCTATAAACATTTGGAGGGAAATATCAGAGACAGATGAGAATTAAAAATGCAAAAAGGAACTGAAAATAATCCATTCTGCTGTAGGAAGTATGGAAAAGACTCCAAATATGAGCTTGCACATCTCCCATGTCATTGTGTTTTTTTAAAAAGGGAAAGGATTGGTGTGAAGAGAAAGCAGATTTAGTCACTTTGTAGCCAAATGGTTTTGCTCAAATTGCAAGAAATCTCTACCAGGAGGTCTTGCAGCATGAAAGTTACCCAAACACCATACAAACTGTACAAGGCACCAACTTGCTTAAAAGTCATGTTTCCTTTGCCTTAGTAGATCTGCAGTGGTGAGATGCTGCACATCTGTCATGGTTTGAGATAGCCCCAAAAATCCAATTCCCTAGCTCCATCCCCCCTCCCACATCTCAACCTAATGTGAGAGAGGTTTTTCCAGACAAAACACACCAGACTCCAAAGTGGGGGAAAGGGAAATATATTACAATGACTGTACAAATAAATACCATATCACATTATACACATGATCACAACTATCTCTACCATGACATATAGTATTTACAATGGATCAGATCTCTTCTCCCCTCCAAATAAAAGTCCAGGAGGGAAAGAAGGACAGATCCCTTCCAGTCCTTAAGCAGCAGGATCTTCTGAGGCAGCAGGTTTTCTTCTCATCTCATGCATGCAGCAGCTGATAGCTGGCTTTCTGCCAGCACTCCACGAGGGAGGTATTCTAGCTCCCTCGGCCCCATCGCCTCACAACCGAGGGGTCTTCCGTGGGCTTCGTAACCCCAGACAAGGTCGTTTCACCACGTCATATCACGAAGACACAGGGGGGTCTTCGTGACGGTCTGGTATCTCTTGCAGGAGACTCAGCTCCTTGCAGGGCCTCTGTGCCCTGTCTCTCAGGCTGCCACCGTGGCAGCAGTGCGAGGGGGGGGGAAGCCAAGGTCGCCTCCCCCTGCATTCCATCTGGCCGTCCCGGTCCAGCTCCAGGACGGTCTGAGCTTCTCAGCTTCTCTCTCTCTCCGGTGCTGCATGTCCAAAACTGCTCTCTAAAATAGGAGTCCATGTCCCTCTTCTCCAAGAGGGGTCTCAAGGGAGTTTTGGGGGAGTGTGGTACTGTCTTACCCCAAACTCTGTCTCTCTGCTGCTGGCTCTCTTTTTTCTCGGCTCTCCTTCCAGGAGTCCTTTCTCTGGTGCTGCATGTTGCTTCTGCTGCTCCTTCAGTTCAGGTCTTATCTCTGGCTCTCTGCCACCGTTTCTCTGGTCAGTGTCGACTGCTGCTCTGCGCCCATGGAGAAAACATCTCCCGGCATAACTACAGGCACCTAGCCCAGATTTATGCTGTTCCAGGTCCCTGCAGCCCCCCAGCCAGGGGCTGGGAGGGGGCCAGAGGCCCCAAGGGGCTCAGAGCCCCTTCCTCGTGGCTCTACAACATGGCCACCTCTCCTACAACCTCCAAACTACAACTCTTCTTTTCCGGTCTGGTTGTGGTATGTTTACATTTCTGCAGGAGCGCCCATTGGGCAGAACTTCAAAACTTCCAGGGCTTTCCACCCCTTGGGGTCTACCACTTCTCTTAGCCTCTGGGGAAAACAAGGTTCAAACCACTACAACATCTGCAAGTGCTGAAGAACCAGTGCTAATGACCATTGTGTTTTCTGAGTTCATGTGTCTCAGGAAACACATTGCTTTCCTGAGACAAATGCACTACTTGCTTCATCCTGCTGCCCATCAGCAACTACTCAAATCTGTACAGTGCCAAACCACATGGCCCTTGCAAGTGAAGTTTTTCTTGGCAGGAAAACCCAGAGGTGCTCGGCAAGGTAACCTGAGGGCTCCTACTCTCACTGCATTTCTTTTAATTGGGCTGAGCTGCCACAGTGCTGTGCAGAAATAGGACTTGCAGAAGCTGCAGAGACTGAACAATGTGGTAGGCAGTTTTCATTTAACTGGAAGTGAACCTTATAAATTCAAAGTTTTTGTTTTCTTATTCCAAACTTGATTTCTCCCAATTATTTTTTCACAAGTATACGCATTGCATATGCCCTGGTTTTGAACAAAATGGTTCAATATTTTTCTATTGCTCTGGGCCCAGTCAGACAGTGTGTAACCAATGCTGCAGCTCTCTAATGGAGTAGCAGTAAACACAGCCTTGCCTTTTACTATTTTTATACTTTGCCCACAAGTAACATTATAAAACAGGTTTCCCAGTTGTAATTGAACCACAACAAGGTCTGCTAGAAGAAAAAAAGTATTTTCAAGTGCCTCGCCCCTTTCCTTCCCTTCCTCCTGAGAGTCATTCCTGGGTTATGCAGTATCTTATGTACTCTTATATTATGTTTAACTGTATCAGGTAATTTAACTGCTGAATAAAACAATAATTGTCTCATTGAGGAAAAAACAGACTCTTAACACTTTTCTTCTCTTGCTGTTCATTTTGGCAAGAACACTAAGGAACTCATGTTCTAGCATCATAATAATGATGGGAATGCTGCTCATAAGAAATTCCAGTTATCCCCTGGATTTATTATGCCCTTTTCTGTTTGTTGGTTTGTTGTTTTTTATTGGGGAGGAAGCACTGATTTGCTTTTTACCCCTGGTTATCAACCTGTTTCTTATGCCTGTTGCAATCCATTTCTGTGATTTGGGTTTTTTGGCTGTGGCCTCACTGCACTTGCATATTAGCAACATTTTACTTTGAGGTGATATGCAGAACAGAAGACTGGATCATCTTTAGCCACTTATTTTGCTAAATTTCATTGTGGTACCCTGGTATGTAAAGAACCCACATATGAAGAATTTTATTCCTACTCTGGTCTTATTTAGTTAAAGTGGGGTTCACTGTTGGGTACTGGATTAGATGCACTGACTCAGTGCAGTCACTCTTGTGTTATTATTTCTAAGTAAGAGTAAAAGTGTGAACTCTTAATTTGCTTCTTTTTTTTTTATTTTTTGTTTTTTCCACTAGCCTGAAGTCATAAAGCATTAAACTGAGCATAGGAACCAGGCAAATTATCAAAAGTTGGTTGGCATCCATGAGTCTTTTAATTGTTAGCCTGTTCTTTAGATGCTGAAAGAGGACCCAGACATACCCTGCTCCTCTTCACATTTCTGTTAGGCTGCACGAACATGTCTTTTCACTCCTTAGTGCCCCAAGTTACCTCTAATCTCTTGAAGAAGGGAGCCAGGGGGCTTGCCATTTAGTTCTTCCTAAAGATTTAAAGCAAGTAAGAACTTCTTTCCATATCTAAATAACCCATGGCATTATACCCACTGCAGGGCTGTGATTACAACTAGACACTGCATATTCCACATATGATAGAAAACTATTAAATATATATTAGATCAGGCTGAAGGCTGACCTTTTTGATGATACTTGAAAAATCTCATGGAGAAGTTAGTTGGAGCCAAGGAGGGTAGCCATGGTCATCCACCCATCATCCTGACTCCATCTGTCCATGAAAATCTCTAGCACAGTGCCATGTGGACAATTGGGAGTGGTTTGTTTTGTAGGGCTGTGCTGGTTTTGGCTGGACTAGAGTTAACTTTCTTCACAGTGGCTAGTATGGGAGTGTGTTTTGGATTTGTGCTGAACACAGGGTTGACAATATAGAGATGTTTTTGTTATTGCTGAGCAGGGCTTACTCAGAGTCAAGGCCTTTTCTGCTTTCCATATTGCCACGCTGGTGAGGAAGCTGGGGGTGCATGGGAGGTTGGGAGAAGACACAGCACAACAGGTGAGCCAAACTGACCAAAGGGATATTCCATACCATATGGCATCATGCTCAGTATATAAAGTAGGGGGAGAAAGAGAAGAGAGGGGGATGTTTGGAATGATGACATTGGTCTTCCCAAGTTATCATTAGCCATGATGGGGCCCTGCTCTCCTGGGGATGGCTGAATACCTGCCTGATCATGGCAAGCAGTGAATTAATTCCTTGTTTTGTTTTGGTTGTGTGCATGGTTTTTGCTTTTCCTATTAAACTTCATCTCAACCCATGAGTTTTCTGGCTTTTACCCTCTCCCTGATTGTGTGGGTAGGGGAGTGAGAGAGCGGCTGCATAGGGAGTGGCTGCTGGCTGGGGTTAAACCATGACAAGGGCATGACAAAAAACACGTTCACTTTAGTTGCCCTACTTCAGGGAATGAGCAGCCCTTGAGGTGCATCTTCATGTCCAAAATCACTGCTCTCTGAAGAGAGGGTTCCCAGAGTGCACTGCCCCTCCTTTACTGCCTGTGAGTCCTGCCCTCTGTGAACTTTCAGGTACCTTACTGACAAACTCTTTTTTATTTAATATTGAAACTTCTTTCAGACAACCTTTAATAATAAAGCCATGAGATAGAACTCTCTTACTTTTTCTTCCTATCTCTTAACTGTCATGTTTATGTATGAAGCAAATTATAATATCCAATAACTTTGTATTCCTGGGAGTTTTTATAAATATTTAAAATGGTTGCACTCTGTTTAAAATTTCCCATGCATTAGAAATGCAAGAGACTGTAAATTAAATTTATATTGCATATTTGAATATCGGATGTCAGTATATGCTAAAGTCATTTGGACTAAAGCAAGTGAAATACCTAATACAAATGCAGAGATTTGCCTTGACATAGTGTCTTGATTCATTGGCAGCTTATACAAGTAGAGAAAAAAGATGACACACATTTCAAATTGTTTGGCAAACTTAACAATCAGGTCAAAGTTGTAATTTGCAAAGCTAAATAAACTGATGTAGACATGAAACAATATCAGATTTTGAGGTTATTTCTTTTTTTTCTTTTTTTTTTTTCTTTGGCTTCTGTTGTTTATTTTCTTGTATTACGGATCTCCTTTCTCTGTACCCTGTAATGTTACCTAGTCACATAGGTACTGGGAATACATTATATGTTTATTTCCACTCAGACTCTCATATAAATCATATTTTAGTTGCTTAAATTTTCTGTCCTTGAAAGCAAAAATGAAGATCCCCTGAACAGTCTTCAAGAAGTGTCCTAACTACTGCTGTCTCACGTTAATGAAAATTGTAGTCAATACAAATAATGAAAAAAAGAAACAAAGCAAATGCACAGTTTGCAGTGCTTAATCTCCGTCCTTCATGTCTCTTCTGTTTCTTACTTATTTTAATGCTGTTCTCAAAATCATACTTATAAGTATTTTCAAATACAGCAAGGGAAAAGCACTGTTAACCTTTCCAGTTATGCAGATTCTTCAGTTTCCTCTTTCCAGGTCCTCACAATCAGCATTCACAGAAGAAACTGGCAATTTTGTTTCTTTGCTGTTATCCCTACCTATTTCTTTTAAACAAAATTAATTTTTTTGGCCAAAAGATGTGCAGCTCATGATAACAAGAAATGTAATCAAGGATTCTGAAAAAAGTTTTAAGAGTGTAGAAAATTTACACAGGTTCAAGATTCTAAAGAAAGAACAGTTAGTCTGGTTTAGCTTCCTCACTGCAGAGGTCAGAGCATTCCATGAATTTGCCCCATGCTGATCTACACACTTTTAGTCCCATTTGAAACAGTCTTTCAGGAGACATCTACAGCATGGAGAAACCACTTATTCTGTAAGTTAGCTTTTCTGCTCTAGAATGTACAGAGAATTTCAGATTAAATTTGCCTGGTTTGGGTATTGTTTTGTATGCTCTTCTCTTCTTCCAAGAGGTTAGACTCCTTACTATAATATTATTTTACATCTGTAATGGTAATCTCATCCTTCTCTGTTACAGACTGAACTGTCTCGGAAGCACAGCCAAAAGGGTGAAATGCAGAGCATAGGCTGACACAGAGATATTCTGCCCCAAAAAGGCCGGGGGAAATAGACTGACAACCACATGATGCTTTGGTGCCATGCAAGGGGTGGAGGGAAAAGGTCACACAACTGGGACTGATTAATCATGGGCTTTGGGAAACAGGAAATGAACTGAGTATATCCCTATGAGACGTGTGTGTGGTGCTTGGTTTGCAGCTCTTTCACTGCAGAAGAGACGAGTATACTTTGGAGGTACTGTCCAGAGTTACAGATTAATTAACCTTGAGTAGAGGTACTTATAGTAGTCTCCAAGTACCTCAGGTCTTGATTTGCTATGTTAGTAAGTAATGAGAAACTAGAATAGACAAAATGGAAGTAATTAAGATAAAGTACTGGAGAAATTAATAGAAAAGTAGTGTGTATTTCAGAACAGTCACTGCTACCTAACAGGCACTAAGAATTCTATGCTTGTGACAGGTTACAAATGAGCCTTAATCACCTTTCCTGTAAGAACACTGATGGCCATTAAAAAAATGACCACAGTTAATAAGGGAAACACCACATCTAAAAATCGGCAGAGTCAAAAAGAGAGCTTAAATTTATTCAGCTATGAGTAGCATAACTGGAAAAAGGTTGTTAAGTATGAGATATGGCTCCATTCCATGTACTAGAGCCTGTAGCAATGGATATTTTAATAAACTTCACTTGGAAGAAAATAAAATGATTTCTGCGAAAATACCTGAGGTGTTTTGAAGATACCAGAATCCAAGGAAATATATCTAATGGCAAGCATCCCTACAATGCAGAGAAGTAGGGGAAATGCAAGTATGTAATGAATACAGAACAGGCTTGAGGAAATAAATGCTGGCGAATTTAAGCAAACCATGTGCCTTGAAATGTAAAACAACCAAAGTATATTTCTTCAGTACAACAGTGACTAGTAGGACCAGTAGGATACATTTATTAGCTGCAGAGGAACTGAACTCGCTATCATGTTAAATGCAAACCCCCTGAAGGAATAAAATGTTTTGATTGAAAAGAAATGGGGCAGTGCATAGTGCAGCCAAGCCCATTAACAAAAAGTTTTCCCTCAAATTGCCTCACAGGCTGCTGTCTAAGAGTCCATGCTGCCCCAGCAGGCAGTGGCTACTCAGGTGGAGGAGTGGGGTGGATGGGTCCTTGACTGGAGGGAATGTGTCATGCCGGGTGGCAGGAGAAAGGCTGCAATTAGGAGGTTTCACCTCACGCTCCAAAGTCACCGATGGCACCACTGCTTGTTGCTGCTATAACAAGCACACTGGCAGCATGGGAAGATAAACTATTTTTAAGCACAGCAGCCTTCAAATTGTGATAGATCCAAGACTATCTGACAAAAAATCTTCTTTCCTGGGGCTCTGTGTTGCTACTGCACTAGGTACCTCCCTGCTTGGCTTAAGTCTCAAATCAGCCCCAAGTAAAGGCTGTTCCTACTTAGTGATATAAACTTTGGTGTTTTACTCCATAGACAAATAGTACAAGAAAGTAGTTTCTGATGAATCAGCCTGACTACTGTCATGATATCTGACAAATAAATGCACTAAACAGAGATACTTATTTCTTTAGCACCCAAAACAATGTTAACAGTTTACACAAGGTTGTTGAGCGTGAAGCAAAAGCAAGGCAAAGTGTGACAAGGCTGCTTGTGTGCAGTACAGCAATGCTCTAGGGACCTTAGCTCCTAGAAGCGACAGAGAAGAGCACTTCCCTCTGTAAACTTGAGCAGTTTCAGTGACAGTGTTCACTGCTGTTGTTTCCATGAGGGAGCTCATCTTACTGCTCTGTGGACCTGGAGGATCACCTTGTCTGTGCTGTAAGAAAATAATTATAGTACATTGTTACTACAAGCTCCATGTGAACCCTTATAGGAGGAAAATGTAATTTTATTTTAAAAGAAATCTTACTTCACTCACATTTTCCCACTCTACTTCTCATAAGCACCAGGATAGGCATCTCCAGGTGGACACCAACTTCGAGACCTCTCCATGCTGCCTGGGCTGAGGAGGGTGGCCAAGTTTTGAAGTGTTCTTTTTGCCCTTTAGGAGACACTGATGATTTTTCCCTCCCCTCCCCATCCCCTCCCATCCCATTGCATCCCATCCTATCCCATGCCATGACACCTTTGTGAGTCCACAGGTTTTCCTTGCCATCCTTTCTCACTTTCTTTGGGCAGCCTAAGGCTCTAGCCTGTTCTTAATCTTCCCACTTTGATGGGAACCCTTACTGTTTGAGTATTTTAGTTTGGGTGTAGGCTACTCCCGGACTTCTAGTTGTCCTGAGAAACTGCAAATAGCTGTGCTTTGCTGGGATGTCCATGACCTGTTTATCTGGGTGCCACCAACATGCACCGCTCTTGCGGCCTTTCTGTTCCTTTGGGTGCTCCTGCGTCCAGACCTACACATACAGTCTCTGTTCATGCCAACCTTAATATTTCTGTTACAATTATCTAAAATAATCAACAAAGCTCTTAAAAGACTCTTGTCCTCACTGCTTCTGCCCAGCATTTTTGTAAGTGAAATGAAGGTAGAAATCTAATGTTACCTTTCCTTGAGATTCTTACTAATTCAGAGTATATCATTCGTCTTCTGCCTTTGCAAAACAATTCCAGTTCTTAAAAATCTGAAATGTAGAATACCTCAGGAAAAACATTAAGCTTCAATGAATATATGTAGTGGGAGGAAACAGAAAACCTCTGGGTTCAATTAACTAGTTCATTCACATCTTTCTTCTATTGCATATTACAGTGATTCTGCAAAATGTTCTCGGTTTGATATTTTCCACGATTATTCTTGTCCCAAGCAGATGAATGTGTCTCTTCAGGGTTTTTAGAGCTGTTTCCCTTTGTTGTTGTTAATTTTGAAACAGAAAGTAATGTAGTTTTCTCTAAGACTTTTTTTTCAGGCAGAAAAGATGCACTGCAATGCATAACTGCTACACATGTTTAGCTATCCAAACAGAACTCAAAGACCAGAAGCTGCAGCATGGCTCATTAGGGATTTTTTGTAAATATAATGTTGATACATAAAGGAAAATTAACCCAAACTTTCAAGGATCCATGAGTTAAACAAATCAAGTAGACTCATAAGATTAGCAATAGTCAAACTTTTTTAGTACAAAAATATTCAGATGGAGTGTTTTAGTTTTAACTGGTGTCATTCCCATAACCCATTTACATACTTATAGCTGCTCTGATAGTATTTCTTCCTGTCATTTTCCTGTGCTATAACAGAAAATGGTTTCTGAAATGTAATAGCATACAGCTTCTATGACCAGAGTTGAATCTTCTCTCGATACTACTCTGGGATGTTTGATGTTAATTTAGAATGCAGTGTCATTTCCCAGGAGTGATGGGTTAATTCTGAAAAAAATTAAATGACCTTCAGATACATGTGGCATAAATGATTCTCACTCATCCATATTCAAAACAAGGCTTTTAAAAGAGGCTCTATGTAGCTCATATCTGCGAGTGTGATCTCAGGAAAAATAATTGCATTCAAAATTGCACTTACTTGACTAGAGGCAACATTTTAAAAATTTCTACCTCTTTAAACAAATCATCTTGCATTTGAAACTTATTTTCAACTTTGCAGGTGGTTATCTTTGTCAGAGTTTCAGGCAGGAAAATAATATATATAAGTAGTGGATAATTGAGGCCTCCTATAAAGACAAAGTACTGTGTATGTAAACATCTCAGCAGTGCCAATATAAGTAAAAGTGTGCTGAAAAGCCTTTTTATTTCACACCAGTCAGTCTCAGATAATTGTTTTCTATGAATTTGTAAAGAACAATGTTATTCCATTTCATGGGATTTAAACATCCACTGTACTTTTTTGTTAAAATTACTTTTTACAACATTTTAATGCACTTACATGTGCTCCAAGATAATAGAATAGCTGCCTTCAGGTTCCTTAAAATATCTAGACCACCTCAGAAAACTGCCTGAGAATAACACATGTTCTCATTTTATAATGCAAGTAAATTTTCCTTTTGAACAAGGAGTAGAATTTAACAAATTCCTGCTTTCTAGATGAAATTAAATGGATAGTAGTACCTGTTAAGATGCATAGATCCAAACCCTTGTTTGGATGGGTGGGTTTCTTTTTTCTACTTCTGAAGACTTTGGCCCAGACTCTTTACTCCCAGAAAAATTGTGCCTCTGACATATTTTCTTTGCCTCTTTTTTTCAGAAATCAGCATTGTTAAGTCTCACGTAAGAATTTATCACACTTCTAAAATATTTTTTTACATTTTAGCCTGTTCATGCTCCCCAACTGCTCTGTCTGGCAGCCTGTGAGTTTGAAGGCACAGAGCAAGTCCTTCACATTTGCGTGATGTGGGTAATACAGGGAAAATAAGTAGTAAAGTAGAAAAGGTCTGTGTATACATATTCCAGAATGGCATGCCAGGGATGACAGCAGAATAACAGTGTGCCTTGCTGCAGGATCAGGAGATGGGATGGGATCATTGTTCTAACTGTCCCATCCTGGGAGCAGTGCCCCTACCCTGGCCAGGTCTGTGGTCTCTGCCTCTGTCCAGCTGCTTCCAGGTTCACTCTCTACAGTCAACAATTTCAAGAGCTCTAAAGTTTGTTGCAGTGCATGCACCCCTGCTTGTCTCACAGTGGCCAAGAGAAGGTGGAGCCTCATGACATGATATATATATTGAGGAATATTTTGTTCTCATTCCCTAATTTTGCAAATGGTAAAACCATTTTGAAATATATCCTGAATTAGGGAACACTTTATTTTAAGTCACAGATGAAAATTGTCTAAACCTTCTGATTTTCCTTTTAAAAATTTTCCTTTATGAAAAGTCTAAGTATTCTCACTTATGAAAAAAGTCAAGGATATGAAGGTCCAGAGTATCCTAGCACGTAGGTGTCAACCCCCTGCACCCAAACCAGGGTCTCAAGGGGTATTAACCACTACTCATTTTCTTTTATGCAATACTTTTCAGATCCTTTTCATGCTTGGAAATGCAGGTGGCTTGTTAAGGAGAGAGCAGTGTTATCTGCAGAGTGTTAAGGACTGGAAGGAGGAGTCGATACCTTCTCTTGTTTTACTAAATGAATCAGTAACCAAATTCAAAAACAAATGACAGAGACGGATTCCATATCCTCACAAACAGCGGTGGCAACTGCCCACTGATTTCAGTGCAGTCTGTCTGAATCAGCAGAGGTTCAGCCTCTGCCTTCTAAATGGGGTATGTACTTTAGCTTTAAGAACCATGCCTGTTGGACTGGGGCTTTCTGGATCTATTGGATCCAGCTTTCTGGATCTCCATTTGGTTGTTGTCTATTGCAAAGGCATTTAAAATAGAAGAAAAGGTTTGTTCAGATAAAAATCCACCTCCTCTTTTTCTTTTTTTCCTTTCTTCCTTTTGTCTTTCTGTCCTTTTTATAGTTTATCTACCATTCACACTCCTCTCTCCCTTCAAAAAAACAAACAAAAAACTCCAACAAAACCAAACTCTAGTTACTTGCATCTACTTGTACATACTTTTCTGTTTTATCTGCAAATGTGTAAAACCACACAGTCCTGATCTAATCCTTTATCTTTTTGTAGCAGGCGATATGACAGTGGTTGTAGAGATAGAGACATAGATGTTCTAATAGACCTAAATGGATCTGAATCTATCTTTTGGCTTTCCCAAAGTAGTTTCTTACCTGGGTCCCAGTTCCCTTTCTCTAGAGCCACATGTTTTCTCTCAGTTAAAGGTGTGTAGAGGACAAACTGTAAGCCCTTCACTCTGGCTTTCCTTTTTCAATTCAGGATACTAAGTTAAAGACAAAACAATAAATATATCCACTGACACCACTATGTCTAGATATTTCTGGGTTTTTTTCCATTGACTCTAGCTCTCTGTTTTACCATGAGACCCATCATCTGTCTTGCAAATTCCTAAGAACCAAAGTAGCAATGGCCATGCATTGCCACTGCAATACTGTCCTGGGAGGAACAAGGGGAGAAACAGTGCAAGGACTATTGATTTTTCATCTGACAAGAGGCAAGTGAAGACTATTTCCATGAAGTGTTGTATCTATATTTTTGATCACCTCTTTGTGGCTTCGGTATAATGGTGCTTGGAAGCTCTGGGTTATGCTAGATTTAGGATCCTAGCTCTTAACAAAATAGATAGCCATGAATATATAGCATTATACTCACTAGTGGCCTAAAGTCTGTGTTGTAGGTTCCAGTTTTCAGTCCCTAGTGGGATTGTACCTTGCACTTTTAGGAGGTATCAATTTTGCAGAGGCTCTACCCTTTCTTCATCATAAATATTCTTACTTGGATACAAATTTCAGAGTGCTGAAACATCAGTTTTGCGCTTCTACAAAGAAATCATGTGTACAGCCATGGACCCCGCTCACTGCAATATTTATTTGATTTATGTGACATTGAGGTTTGCAAAATCTCCACTGTTTTCCAGTCTATGGAGTTGTAAGAACTGTCATTCAAAAGTGGATCAAACATTGCTGGTACAGTCTATAAACAACCCAAAACACTCTGAGGAATGTGAATAAATCTAGAACTCATTAATCCATATAAAGTGCTAATGCTGCACTACTGTCATTGAGAGACCGCTCTATTTAGGAGTCCAAGTGAAGTCACCTCAGTATTCCAGGAATTTTGCCTGAGGCACAGCTACTAACATCCTGCACAAGATTTACTACACAATTATATAGCACAAGGCTCTTAGAGAAAAAGTACTTCTGAATATAAGATCATTTAGGATAGTGGATGGAGCAGAAATTTTGGAAGACATGACATGAAATTAATGTTATTCTCTCAGTGACAGTACTGGGTTATGTTCCCTTGTGCATCAAAGGAAGGAATTTTTGGACAGAAAATGTTTTGATCTGTTCATGAGCAGAAAACATGGGAAGTACCCAAACTTTCTGCACATGCAATTTCGAGGTTTCCATACCAGTGCATGTAGGACACTCGGAGTTTTCCAGGTTCCCAAGGGCTCAACACTAGTTTTTCCATAGTTATGGGAAAAGTATTTTATTTTTTAAAAAAAATCCCTCGCTGAAGATAAAAGGATGTCTAAGTGCTTATTGAGATTGAAAATTTGAAAGTCAGGAGGGCTTTACGCATTCTGCAGCTTTTCACTGCCAATGCTTGTGGCTTGGGCTAAGGGATTGCTAGCTTCAGAAATGTGACTGCATATGCCATTTCCTTGTTTGCAGAAGATTAAGGGCTTTTTCTTCATCTTCTCTCTTTTATTGCTTTAGACATGACTTGAAGCTGACACAAAGCATGATCACAATTTATACAAACCTAATAGGTATAGAGTGTGTCAGGACGAAGATCCAGCCCATTCACTACTCTGCCTTTTGGGAGTTGCCTGGGGAGCAAATGTAAGTACCACAGGTTGTCTCAGTGGCCCTAGTAGTAACTTGTGACTAGTAACTTTGCACTTGTGTGCAAGAACGTGCAAAGACCACAGAGAATGAAGGGGGAGAGAAAAACACTTGCAAAAAGATACTGAGTTTGTTTTTTGATTAGAATCACCAGTTTACAGCTACTTCTGACTAATAACAAATACTTGGATTGAAATTTTATCTTCTGGGTTCCTGTCTAGCACAGAGGGGAAGGATGACCTTCCTTGACCTCCTGAGGACACCTTTCCTAATGCAAGATAGACTCTTACTGAATGAAGACAGTGATTAGATCTGACTCCCCCTTAGCCTTCTCTTCTTCAGACTAAAAAAAATGCAGTTACCCCAGCCTCTCCTATCATGTGTTCCAGTTCCTAATCATTTTGGTAGTCCTTCACTGGCCTCACTCTGTTTGACAGTCTCCCTTTTCTTCTGGAGGGTCCAAGCCAAGACACAATACTTCAGATGTGTTTTCACAACTGCTGAATAGATGAGAATAATGTTTTCCCATGGTGTCATGGTTAAAGCAGTTTTGCTCTGGATTACTTACTGTCCATTCCTGTAAACACAGTTTCCAAGAGTACCAGGTGTAAATAACATAACTCTAACAACTTCTATCTATTTGTCTTATTCCTTTTCTTAAGTCACTCTGTTCTCATTTGCAGAAATTCTGGTAACTCCTTGAAACTGCTGAAACCCACCTGAGTTATGTGACTTATTTTGAACTAAGGAGATTTTATTTAATGCGGTATCTGAAAAATGACATTACAATGAGCCTGGCTCATTGCTATAATAGCCACAGTTAGAGGATAATTGTTATTTTTAAAAGTTTCTAGTCTGTCTCCTAGGTTGTGCTCATGCCAGAGATTGCTGAGAAGCCTGACTACAGTTTGTGAAGCCCTCAGACACTGAAACAAGTACCACAGAAAAGCTCATGAGAAATTTAAAACCTGCTTTCACAGAAAGGTTTGAAAACCGTATGGAACACATAGTGAGAAGACAATATAAAATACTGAAATTTTGTATATGAAGCAAAACCAAATTGTGTCTCGTGCTGAAGTGGGAAGGGGCTCCTTATGAAGAAAACGTAATCTTGAATTTGTTATCTGTATCAGAATACATACCTAAAGGCACCTTTAATCTTGGCATTTTCTATGTGTTGAACACTTCTCAGCCTTTATAACAGTCTTGTAACTTTAAGAGTATTTTTTTTCTTCTAATTTAATAATATCTAAGGTGTAGTTACTTAAAGAATCTTAAATTAGGTTGTGCCTAAAGCTCAACTAATATACACTAATAAAACTGCAGAATACAAAATATTCCTTTTTTTATATAATCTGTTATTATGGTATTTCTCAGAACTTGCACTGTGCACAATTAGTGATACTGAAATATCCTTAGAGGATAATTATTCAAAGGAAAATAAAATCTATCATGGTACAACTGGAGTTGGAAAAATCAACCAAAGACTTTCCACCTATGATGGAAAGGGAAGTTCTAGACCCTTTTATCCCTTTCTCTATCCAGCTCCTTTGTGGACTGGACATTCACTCCTCCTATTCCTAAAAAAATTGTTAGCCAGAGCAGGAACTACAACTGTATGTTCTCAGATTATATTGATGCTACAAGGTGATAGCATATCCTGGGGTGTGGAGCTGATCTCAGATATACAAATGTTCTTTGTGCATTAAAGAAGTACATGTCAGACAGGGGAAAATGAGCCCAAATACTATGGCCTAGCTACTACACTCTGTAGACCTTTTAGAGTACATTACTCAGAATTAGACACCAGATCATTTGTCTGTAAGAGGAAGTTCAAACTACCTCATTACAGAGTCCTGCCTATCTGTGCTCTCCATCTGAGCAGATGAAACAAGACTTAGGTCCTTATTTGCTACTACCTTATTCTGTTACTTCAGTGTAGCAAACACTGAGCAGTAACACCATAATAAACTTCAGAAAAGTAATATTTAATAGTCTGAAGCAACTTGAACATGATGGATGTCTCATTAATTTTTGGTTTCCTTGGCCATTATGGCAAAACAAGGTGGCATGATACCTTTGGATGTTAACTTGTCCTCCTTCTCTAGGGTTTTTCATGCCTATATTTTTCTTGACTGGTATTTGCCTAACCTGTTATTCTTAAAGACTTTCAGAAATGTCTATCTCATAACTTTTCCAAGCCTATTCCTATGTTTTTTTCAGATTTTTTGAGATTTTCCTCATAATGCTTCAGCTCCTTACTTCATCTCATATCCAGTCAAAGATATAGGGAACTGATTACTATTTTTGTCGTTATGGTTTGATATATGTTCTCTAGGTTATTTGGCTTTAGACAAATCCATCTGAAATTATCCAGCCTTTCTCTACAAGATGCATTTTGTTACTTTGAGCTCTTTACACTTGATTCACAGCTGGATTTTTGAGCACATTTATTTCTTCTGGGGACACTACTCATTAAAGTCTGAGACAAGAAAAACCCCGAGACAGCAGTCTGCTGCATTTGGGAGGTTATATTATTGTGTGTACACTTATGCATATATGTGTGTGTGTGTGTGTGTGTGTATATTCTGGTAGAGTACCTGCCTTTTTTTTCCTAACAGCGTGATCAGATTCATTAATATTCAAGTCAAAATCAAATCTTCATCTCAAACTCAAATCCTTTCCTTCACAACTGTTACCCAGCCTTCTGCACACACAGCCTGCTGATCCATACTATAACATCTTTCACATCTTTATTGAAGAGCTCACTGTGCACTATTTCTTAATTTCACACAATCATCCTAAATTTTAACCCTGGTTTTCCCTGTTCTTTCACCCCCTCTCAGCTCAGTGTCATCTGCAAACTTCACAGTTTGCTGCTCTAAAAGTTCTTAACAGAAACATTGAGCTGTAGCCATATCAGGAGAGACCTCTTCAAAATCCCACTGGCAGGTCTTCCATTTTGACAACACAACATTAAAAAATACTTTTACTTGTTTCCAAATACTCTAGATTTAAATCTTTCATCAAAATCTCTGTTTGACAGTTTTTTCTGCTAACTTCTTTTAAGGAATATCATATAAAAGTGTCAAACTTTTATGAAGATATGACATATACTGTTCCTCCTTTTTTTGTCTCATGGAGCACTTAAATCAAATTTACAAATTCTAAACTGTCTGGTTTATATCTTGTTGTCTTCATCCAGGTGTCTATAAATTACAGTTTGAGTATTTGTTACCACATTTTTTTCCAGAAACTCCATCCTTGCTAGTGTCTAACTCCCCAGCACTTCCTTTATTTTTTCTTTAAAACTTGTAATGTTTGCTCATTTGAGTGTTTTGGACCATATCTCTTCTCCATGAACTCTGAAAACTGTTGGTGGTTTTTGCTTGAGATTGTTTCAGTCAGTTCTCTAAATGCTTTAAAGTGAAGCTCATCAATCTTAGTCAATTTTGCAATCTATAGCTTAGGTAGAGTCAGAGGTGTGCAACAGAAAGACAAGAGACAACATGTACAGGTTGCCGTTAGATGGAAGGGGGGAAAAATCATAGCTTGAGTTCCCACTAAGTACTTGAAAAGGTTTCTCAGAGAGGTTGTAGAGTTTCTATCTGGATGACCTGAGAAAATGTTGAAGTTGGCCCTCCTTTGAAAAGAGTTGGGACTGGAAGACCACAGAGGTCTCTTTGATGTACACAGTTCTAGAACTCTGTATTGATTTTATCACTTTTGTTTTCTCTGAAGTTCAAGGTTAAACTGATCTTTGTCTCTGATGAGTGGACATGACCAAGTCAGATGTAAGCATAACAAAATGATGGTTTAGTAACAATTCAACTCTCTTAGTTTTCTGCCATCCTCCTTTCTACTCAGTGACAGCAGCAGTGCCCAGTCCCCTTGTGTCATTTGTTATTGCTCATCAGCTGCGTTCCCAACTGTTCTGGGAATAAAATAGGTAGGTCACATGAATGACATATATTTGAAAATTGCATCACCACAGTTATTAAGATGGTGTTTCGTGTTTCTTAGACTTGTTCTCATAAATTTCTTTTATTGTTTTTCATATATGTCTCATACTTACTTTAATCAGTTTCCAGTATGATCCTATCATGTATAACTTGTATGGCAAGAAAAAGGCTTGTGTGTGTATCTACATGTGTGTTTTAAGTCTTAGTGTGCTATATCATAGGCCTAGGCAAACAATAATTAGCATCACTCAATTAAATAGATAAGCCAAAGCATTCTCATTCATCTGTGTAAGGTCAACTATCTCAAATCACATCTGCCCTTGGGAGAGGCACTGGGAGGTTAGCCCATGCTGTGCCATGAGGAGATTCATCATTTATAGTGTAAGTAAAAACAAATTATTACTTCCTTCATCTTTGGTGCACTTAGTCATGGCACAAAGAGGGCCTGTGAACTGCTGAGTTTCACACCTCCTTGTTAAGAATCTTGAAGCTTAACTGGGATTACAGTATTTTCTGCCACTTCCATTTCTTTGAGCTGGTCTCTGCATTCTTGCTGCAGTCAGTTTCCAAGAAAGAACATGAAGTTGTGTTTTTGTTCACCTCCACACCTTTCTGTGCACAAAGCCTGCAGTGGGTCTGCGTGCTAGATAGCTCTTCTTTCTGTGAGAGCTGCTGTGTGCCTTGCTGTAAATATAACTAGCTTGGCCAGTATGATCATTGCTTTATAAACCATTTGTCACAGCCCTCAGTGTATTGTCTGTGTCCTTTATGATACTAAGCACACAGAGGAAGCTACAAAATAATGTATCTGATTATTTATTCTGGGAAGTAATTTCTGCTGAGTGAGAGAACAGCAATGACTAATATGTCGTGCCAGCTCTTGGCAGGCTGACCAGCCTGCAAAATCCCTTCGTTTGTAATCATTCACCAAGCAGAGATGCCTTTCTAAACCTCTTTCTGAGCTCTTTATAAGCCCATCTATTTTCATTCTTCCTTTATATTTTCTCCCTTAACATCTTTCTTTATTTGCCAAGAGCAAAGCCGTATTTTTTCCCAGCTGTACCTCTAGCAAAATGGTAAGTTAGAGTTATTTTTAGGTGGGGTGTTTACACCACCTTTTCTCCTCTGAGTCTCCAGATTTATTTTTACTTTATTAATAAATCCAGAATGTTTACATATCTGAGAATTTTACTAACATTACACATTAACATGAAAGGACAACTTTCTGATTTACATCACTTTTCACTTGTGTCTTTAGAATCTGGTAATTCAGGTTTTGATACAAACATTCTGTTTCTGATTCTGTATATTGTATTTGCTATGAAGTATATTAACTTGTAAATCCAACAGCTAGCTTGTCTAATGTCTTATCAACAATTCACTCAAGTGATTCACATCAGTTCAAATGTCTAACTTCTTTTTTCTAAATTATGTTAGACTTCCTGAATCATTATCATATTCTTTTCAGCATTCCTACACTCTGCCATGCTTGAAGAATGACACTATGCTATATGAACATGACTGACAACTTTTTCAGTTGGAAAAGGTTTTAAAAGCATTAATATCTTAAAAAAGGAAAGTTAACCTAATACAGCATTTCTAAGTAAAATTACACATATATTTCTAACTTATTATCCTAGTTATAACATCTCAAACTCTCTTTACTCTTCATAAAAAGTATTGTAAGGATTTCCTACAAATATTAACCTTTGTATCTCTATTTTGAGGTAGTAGCATATATGAATTTACAGATGCTAATTTCACAGAGGCATAAGCAATCAAAATGTTAAAAGAGGTCATTGTCAATGCACTAAAGTAGATGTCCTTGCACCCCCTTTGCTGATCATGGTTTGACATATAGTTCAATGTATTCCTACTCACATAAATGCAAAGAAAAATTATATTTTTTATTGCAGTCTTTAGGAAAAATTCAAGAAACAGGTAGCAGAGGCAAAGGATACCACTAACGTGTCCTAAGGGAAGCACTGTCTTTGACTGTCACTAAAAACTGTGAGCAGCATATGTACTCTGGGAACTCTGAGCAGTGTATTTTTGTGAAATGATGGACCTCTAGAATCACCCTGATACACTGTGTCCTCCAAGGTATCGTAACAAATGCAATATCAGAAAAAGCCTTTGGAAATAAATACTGAAGAAAAGGTGGTTCACAAGAGAGAGTTAAAAAACTTTCAGTGGTGTGTTAAGGCATAACCTGAAAAAGCAATTTATTATCCTGTGCATTTGGTAGCCTGGCACATATGCCTTTAAGCAACAGGTTTGGTTGGCTCCTGTAGGAATGATCTCTGATTATTATTGTTTTTGTAACACCTCTTCCAGTGGTTAGTTGAAAGTGCTGTCCACAGGCTATCTATTCTACTAGGAGTTCAAATTCATTACAGTCATTTTTCAGAACAAGGAAATCCATTTTCTATTACCCAGAAGATGTTAGCTTCGTGTGTTTCTAAAAGAGCACAATTGTGGTGGTTGCTGCTGGTGAGTGAGTAATTGACTAGAGAAAGTTTTTGTATCCACTTTGGCATGATAAAAAGCTAGTGCTGTTCACAGGAAACATTATAAGCTTTTTCTTTGTACAGAGAACTCATTCTTTGTCCAGGTAGTAACTGCAAATAATTACATGCCATTTAGTTGGATAAAAAGATAGATGACAGAAAATAGGAGAATACTATAGCAAAGAGAAGAAAAAAAAATAATTACTGTGTAAAATGTATAAATCATTTTTACCTCCACGCAGTCCTTGAGATAAGAGGTAATAGTTTGCTTAGCTACTTTAAAGGGAATATGATCTTAGAATTAATACCACATCCTTACAAATTAAAAATAAACAACTTTTTTACATCCTACTGAGACCTCCCTAGTATGAGCTATCATGGCTTGAACTCTTTTGTTGCCATGTGGTGGGCTGTGCCACAGAGCACGGCTGGCACAGCCCTGCTAATAGGCTGTGGGGAATGGGTGTTGGGGGAAAAATCTCAACAAGCACAGAAATATGTGAGTCATGCAATGCCTCAGTACCTGTGTCTGGAGCTCAGTTACCTTTGTTTCGTTTCTGGTACTCTTGTCTTTCCACTTCCACTCTCTCCAGTCTGGTAGATGGTGGTAGATAGAGGTCATACTTCAGATTAACATATGTCCTCTGAAATTATTTTTTTTCAAATTAATCTTGTTATGCTTATTTTTTGACAGTCAAAAGAGAGGAAGGAGCACAGGGCACCATAACATGAAAAACATTTCTAGCAATCACAAGTAGGGCAGACACAAAGTTGTCAAAGAACAGCAAATCCCAGAGGCTCTATTCATACAGTGAAATGGGTTTTTTGCATTTTATGTTTTGCAATTCATGACTCAGTTTCCTAAGATGGGACCACTGTTCTTTTCCTTTTCCTAGTAACTAGCATAACAAAACACAAATGAGCTACTCTATTGCAACATAAATTTGCTTTCCCTAACTTTTAGCAAAACCTAATGCTGTAATTTAACATTGAATAAACACTGAAATCCAAAGACATCATAATCAACTACTAGAGAATTATATATTTTTGCAAGGCTGAGTATCTCAATGGCTACACAGAAAGAAGCACTGAGGCAATTTAAGTACCATTGAGCAAGATTTTGGTAACTCATTAAGCATGAAGGACAGTACAACAGGAAAGAAAACTGCAAATGAAGTTCCCAAGAGTCAGACAAGAAAAGAAGAACAACTAAACCCCAAATTACCACTAAATATAATGCTAAAAGTCTGATTTCAGTCATCTTGTAGATAGGAAAGCTCAAAAAGCTATAATTTAATAGAAGTTAATCAGCATAAATCCATTATTGGAAGCCCAGACTTCAGAAATTCCCTTTAACATTTTTGTATATACAGCAATGGCTGAAAGCCATAATGTATCTGTATTTCAGGAAATATTTTAAACCATAATGCAGAATAGATATTCTGCAGAATGTGGGGGAAGGTGCCCAGAGCAGCCATCAAGTGAGTGCAACAAGCCCTGACTCAGGGACAGTGTTCCCAGTGGCATGGGACATGGGCACACTTCTGAGCAATCTGTGTGTATATGTCCTGCAGGGGGTAAAGGGAGGATTTGTGTGCTGAAGCATGCCCTGCCATGAGAAAGGATCCAGACTGCCTTGACAGGATGGCCTAGATTATCCTTCTATCAATTGAGACAATCACAGCCCTCCTGCCCACATCCAGCAATTGAACATTTCATCAGTCTTTTCATGAAGACACCGTGGAATAGATTTAGTCTGCTGAGCCAGCTACTTTAGAGCTGTACATTGGTTTTCTGCTGGAGCTCTCTTCCTTCAGCTCCATGCTGCTTCCTTATCCACCAGTGAAATGTGGCTAACTGTTTTTAAGTCCTCCAGGGGAATATTTATTATCCTGGACCTGGGTTCTGAGTCAGAGTTAGGAAAAGAGGAAGCTTCCATTCATGGGTTTTATTTGCAACACTTACTGACTTGCTTGAGTCATTTAATTCCTCTTTGCCTCACTTATCCTACGCTGAATAAGAGAAAATATGCCTTCATTCTTTTCTGGGGGCTTTTATCCTTTTATATGGCAATGACTATAGTACTACTAAGCATTTTTGGTTTTGAAAGGCTACAATGATCATTAAGGAAGCTTAGTACTATTGTAATACCGATAGATACTCATCAAAAATCTGTGTTGTGTTTATTATGGGCCATGTGCAAGCCAAACTCTTTATAGGCTTGAATAAAGGAGAAATATTTTTCCTTTTTTCCTGCTAGGGTTTGTCTTGCTGTCTCATCCTCTGAACAGATTCAAAGTGGTTGTATTTGCCAAAATTTTAGCAACACTAAACACTTACTTAGATAGCAACCTCCTCTTTTGACAGCTCACATGATACATTCTAGGCTCATTAATCAAGGTCATTCTTACACAGATAGTAAAAACTGCCTCTGGTAACAGATTTTCGGTTGAAGGGATTTGTCTTATTCAAATGCATGTTAGACCTAAGAACAATTCTCTTTTTCCACTTTCTTCATAATATGTTAAATTTGAAAACCATCTGGAACTGAGTTTTAAATCAGGCTCAGTTTGGTTGTTCGTGCTATTGCTAGGGTGATATAAACATTCACATTACACACATGATAAATTAACTGTAACCAACTGGTTTGTGTCTTTCCTCCCCAGTGAAAATAGAAAATTCTTGAGGGTTTGCTGTCTGTCACAGTGAATTATAAGCAGAGACTAATGTGTTTGAGGAAACTGTCTCTGATCAAAACGGTAGAATTCTGTCTGTGAACTCCTATCCAATAAATAAATAAATAAAGTTGTGCATCATTCAGAAATGAGGGTAAAATACAGATAAGTCAAACACTGCTATCACGAGAAGTTTTGATGCTGGAGCTACAACCTCTTCTGTACCCTGTATAGCAAAGTAAGTCATTGCTTTTGGGATAGCGCTGCCATTTACATGTACAGCCTGTTGCCCTGAGTCCCAAACGTATCTTCGCATTCAAAGAAAACAGAAGTCTTCTTTTGATGTCCTAATACTGATATCTGCTTTTGTTATATATTATAATGGTTCCTTTGCTTCTCTTACAGAGAGTGGAAAACAATCATAAGAAAGACCTTGTACAGGATTCAGAGTGAAGTAGCATATTATTCATTCAGTTGTCATACTCATTTACCATATTACAGCTGTCACTGAAAGGTAGTCAGAGTTCATGTTGTACGCTATGTTTGTAAATGGTGATGCTATCTCATTATTTTCCAGCCTTCTGCAATTAACCTCTTATTTTGAGTGTGGTGAGAATGTGCAGTAGCAGCATACAACATTTCAAACATATTTCAAAGTGCATCTTTGTCACTTCAGTCACTCATGAGGGAAACAAATGCTTCCTTACTGATTTGCATGCATGCTGGTCATAAATAATTTTTATCCTTAACATCATATATTAGAAAAAAAGAATAAACTTCATTAATGGCTTGGATGTTTGTCATCATTGTCTGAATTCTGATAGTTCCTGAATCTTGAACATAAGTAATGCAGTAGCAAATGGGTTGGGAGCTCTAAGGAGATCATCCTGACTCTGGAGCTGTCTGCGATGAAGACTGGTCAGATGCTAGTCCCAAAATGAAGTCACTGTGCTGTCACTCAAACCCTTAGGAGAACTTTGCAGTACTCAAATTTACTGGTGCTTTGAGTGTGCAATATAATGCAGAAGTGCTACTCATTTTTATTTTCACCCTCACACATGCTGTGTGGTAACATATCTATTTCAGCATTTATATCCTATTTAAAAGTTAGCCTTAGGGACCTAAACTTAGCACCTTACCCTCTGTAGTCAAATATGACACTCCTTCAGAAGGCAGTTCCACTTATCCTTGGATGATGGTAATAATAGGTGAGACAAACTGTTCCTCTGGAGTTGCCTGTTCTCCTTAAGAGCAAAGTTTGGAGTGATGAGCTTCAACTTGGGCAAGGAACTTCTAACCTCTGGCATTCGTTGGGCTTTGCCTGCTGATTTTTTCCTTTTCTTCTGTAAGACAGTTGTTCTAAGGTAATGATCTGGTTTCCCACCTACAGATAGCAGAGAGCAGAGACTCTCCGAGGGATGATTCATCCTCTCCAAAGATAAGTATCTGACACAGATGGGAGTTAGTCAAAGTAGAAATTGTACTTTAAATTAATTTCTGCTGGTATTGTTCACTACTTAAGTAGTCTCTTAGGAGGAGAGCTTCGTACATGATTTTTGCTTCAGAGAAAAGAGTAGCCAAGCTGGCCCATTACTATAGGATGAGATCCAGATCTGAGCATTGTTTCCCTGCATAAATGAGGGAAGCACACAGAGGAAAGGAAGGCCCTTGGGAAAGGTGCGAGCAGTGAAAACTAATTTGGGACACGTAAGAGGGTATATGTGAGAGGCAGTGATTACTGAAACAAACAAAAAGGGATTTTTAGGAGAAGAATGGTACGGGAAATCAAAAAAGGAGCAAAAAAGATGTGAGAAAAAAAGATAATGAATACAAGTGCCATCAGAAATGGATGATAAATACACTATGAAACTGGTGCAGAAAAGGATACCTTAAAGCAGGAGATTTTGAAGTTATTTACAAAATAAAAGCGTAAGCTGTTGTCAGCTAAATCAGCTGTTTTATTACTTCCATTTCAGGAAAAGTTCCTGACAGAGACAAGTAAAGTGTTCGTGAAATGTGCCTGTTAGATATTCCCAGGCCAGGCCACTAGAAAGAATTGAATTCTGTATTGCCCAAATATGAAGTTTAAGAATTGTTTGGATAATGCTTTCAGACACATGATGTGATTTTTGGGGTTGTCCTGTGCAGAGCGAGAAGTTAGACTCAAAGATCCTTGTGGGTCCCTTCCAACTCAGAATATTCTTTGATTTTATGATTTACCTGTGCTTACTCTATGAAACCCATCACTGGGTCCTAAGTATATGTCTATCTAGAGATTTTTCTACTTGGTTACAAGCCCCAGTTGTCAAACTATTATGTGTTAGGACTGAATATAAGGGAGAAACAGCATCAAGTGATACAAAAGACCTAGAGGTAATCCAAAAATCAAGTATCTTTGTCAGGAAGACTGCAGTCTCAAGGAAAGTGCTATCAAAATTTGGATGAATCCCAGTTTCTAATTCAAAGGTAAGAAATCAATTAAAAGGGAAATAGTAAAAATCCAGTTTCTGGAATTATTATTGTTTTAAAAATCCTTTTCCTTTTCTCTGGTCCTTCTTGGATTGTGCTGCCTTCGTAGTGATATGGTCTTCCTCTACAAACATGTATGTAATTGAAAATTATTTAGTGCGTCCTAATATTGGAAAAGCTGTTAGTAAAGCAGTAAATAAGAAAACAGTCCAGTGCTTAATGTCTAGTTCCAAACAGCAGTTTGCAATTTATCCTGACTGCATCATGTAGAATATTTCAGACACTCAATAGCAGTACCTAGTCAGATGTGAGGATACAGTGATTTATTTTAACATTTGAAACAGAGAGGACTGTATAAAAATGTGGCTTCAGAGAAGAGACATTTTGAAACTTAAAAGTACTTTAATATTACAAATTTGAACAATTTTGTCTGTATAGTGAGAATATTGTTTTGTCCTTTTCCTTTCCCCCTTTCCTTCCCCAACCACAAAACTTGCTGGTTGAAGAATGTATTAATGTCTGATGAAAAAATGTCTTTGAAAGGTAGAAGTATAAGCAGACTCTTGCTCCAGCTGGATACTTCATCTGACTAAGCAAAGATGTGGATATCCCTTACATTATGTGGTTGAGGCACTGAATATGCCCATAATTCTAGGTTTCTCTCTACATACTCCAGGGCAAAGGAGGGGACCATCCTTAGCATCCTTAGTTTAGCTGAGCTTGTAATGGTTTTCCTATATCAACGGTAGGGGAAAAAATTTTTCGCTCCTACTGCGAAAAATTTTCTCACATTCACAAAGCATTTTTAATTCATGCATGAATACATGGAAATAGTATAAAAGGACCCATGTCCTCTCCATCTCAGTGATTGGGAAGCTGCTTCTGTTTTATTCAATTCTTCTAGTACCGGGAAAGTTACTCCTTTAGGGTTCACTCATGAGGGAAAGGAGAATTGTCAGTTTCTGTGCATCTATTGATGTTCATACAGATTGGGAAATGAGATGGTGGAAAGCAGTGCCACAGAAAGGGACCTGGTTGAATATGAGTCATCAGTGCCCTGGCAGCCAGGAGGACCAACCATGTCCGGGGGGGCATCAGGCAAAGCATTGCCAGCCAGTTGAAGGAGGGGATTGTCCTGCTCTGCTCTGCACTGGTGCGGCCTCACCTTGAATATTGTGTGCAGTTTTGGGCACCACAATGTAAGAAAGATATTAAGCTCTTAGAGATTGTCCAAAGGAGGGCAACAAAGATGATGAAGGGTCTTGAGGGGAACCTGTATGAGGAGCAGCTGAGGTCACTTGGTCTGTTCAGCCTGGAGAAGACGAGACTGGAGGGAGACCTCATTGCAGTTACAACTTCCTCAGGAGAGAAGAGAAGGGGCAGGCACTGATCTCTTCTCTGTGGTGACCAGCGACAGGACTTGAGGGAATGGCGTGAAGTTGTGCCAGGGGAGGTTTAGGTTGGATATTAGAAAAAAATTCTTCATCCAGAAGGTGTTTGGGCACTGGAACAGGCTTCCCAGGGAAGTCGTCACAGCACCAAGCCTGACAGAGTTCAAGAAACATTTGAATGGCACTGTCAGGCTCGTGGTGTGACTCTTGAAGATGGTCTTGTGCAGGGCTAAGGGTTGGACTCGATGATCCTTGTGGGTCCCTTCCAACTCAGCATATTCTGTAATTCTGTGATTATGATTATGCAAATATGTCCCTAGAAAGAAAACTGGAAAACCGGCTAGCTGTGGTTCTTGCAGCAAAGGGAAAGTCAAACTCTCCACTTCTAGCAGCACAAGGAGGAAGCAGGAAAAAAGTTCAAACATTGACAAGTACTGTAGTGTTTTATTTTTTTTAAACTAGAATGGTAAACCTGGTTTGCAGATTTTGCCCAAACATTTTACCTGTAACATGATGATGCTCCAGGGGGGATTCAATTCAGGACTACAGCATCTGAACTGAGATGATCACATGTTGTGTATATAACTTACTGTGACAGCTGCTGGGGGTTTGGTCAGTCAAGGGAGAGATTCAACTTCCCAGCAATTTGTTTTGGTGCTAGCGGAAGTACTCTTCTACGGGGTGGATCTTCATTCACCAAAGAGGGAATTCATCTCCCTAGTGTGCCTGCAAACACTTAGATGTGGAACGGGATAATTTTGAACAGAATCTTAGTCTCCTAGGCTGTGCTGTCCTGCTCACGGAGACAGTAAATCTAATTATATTTTTTCTTTCCTTTTCTTTGTTTCTGTAAGGATTTACTTTCTTGGGCAATAATAAGTACTTGTCCACAGCAATATGGATTCACAGTGCAGCAACTGTGATGTATTAACCCCACGTGGACAGAGAATTCTACTTTAATGTAAAGATGGAATGTTTACTAGGACACATGAATGTATTACTTTCAAATAAGTACATAAGAAACATGAACAGGGAGTCACTTCACCTGATTTAAGATCATAACTAGTCCCAGCTCTTAAGGTCTAAATAAGGCTACTCTGAAACAGAAATCTTAAATGCTCAGGGAGAGGAGGGACTCCAGTCCTCCAGAGAAAAACCCTGCTGTATTTAAGTGCTTCATTTTAGCATACACGATTTGACTGTGTGGCTATGGTCCACAGTATTCATTTGAGGACTCGGGATAGATAGAAAACTCTACCTAAGCTGCACCTTCTGTGTAAGCTACAGTGCAGAGCTGTGTCGTAACATAGACTAAATTAATTATTCTCAGGCCATTTCTTCTTACTTGTTGACAGTGTTCTTGACACAACAAAAGTGCAGTCCTGACTACGGTCCTTGGATGCAATTATAATATAAACAAAATCCAACAGTTTGACAATTGATCACAGGAGGCTAATGGAGTAGGGACTCTTTGAGTTCTTTCCTGTCAGAAATGAAACTGCATTCTTCCCTTGGTATTAAAAGTAAATCCCTTAAATTTTCTGAATGTCTGTAAGCCACTTTTAAGTATGCTTTAGCTATTGGTATTTGTAGCATTGCTCAAAAATCTGAGAAAGAGATGTCTTAAGCTGCATATCAGAAATGCCAAATGGCCAGCATAAAACTACATCAGTGTTTTGTCAAAATGCTGAGAAAAGTGGAAAGTTCTTATCTTTTTATTCCAGACTGACAGCTGAGTTTTATTCTTACTCGGATGGATTATGAGCACAGTCTGTTTCAGAGCAGAAATCTGAGCATTAGAAGTCTAGCCATGACTCTGGACTAAAGTTGATCCATGAACCAACAGAGGCTTCAAGAATAATATTGGTTTCCTTCTTTGAATTAAGTCATAGAATCATAGAATGTTTGTGTTGGAAGGGACCATAAAGATCTTCTTGTTCCAACCCCACTCCTGTGGACAGGGACAGCTTTCACTAAATCAGGTTGCTCAGACCCCTATCCAGCCTGGGCTTGAACACTTCCAGGGATAGGGCATCCATAGCGTCTCTGGGCAACCTGTTCCAGTGCCTCTACACAGCTTGCTGTCATTGGCAAACTCGCTGAGGGTGCACTCAATCTGATTGTCTGAATTACTGACAAAGATGTTAAACAGTGCTAGTCCCAGTGCCAACCCCTGAGGAATGCCACTTGTCACTGTTTTCCACTTGGACATCAAGCTGTTGACTACAACTCTTTGAGTGCAACCACCCAGCCAATTCCTTATCCACTGAGTGATCCTTTCATAAAATCCACGTGTCTGCAATTTAGAGACAAGGAAGTCATGCAAGACAATGTCAAATGCTTTGCACAAATCCAGGTAGGTGATGTCAGTTTCTCTTCCCTTATCCACCAGTGCTGTAGCCCCAGCATAGAAGGTCACCAAATATTTCAGGCAAAACCTGCTCTTAGTGAAGTCATGTTGGCTGCCACCAATCACCTTCTTATTTTCCACTTGTCTTAGCATAGTTTCCAGGAGGATCTGCTCCATGATGTTGCCAGGCACTGAGGTGAGACTGACTGCCCTGTAGTTTCCTAAGTCTTCTTTTTTCCATTTTAAAAAATGGATGGGGTGTGTGGAGGGGGCAGTGTTTCCCCTTTTCCAGACAGTGGAAACTTCACTGAACTACCATAACTTCTCAAATGGATAGTGGCTTAGCCACTTCTGCTAGTTCCCTCAAGACTTTTGGATGCAGCTCATCAAGTCCCATGGACTTATGCACAGGCCGGTTCCTTAGATGATCTCAAATCTGACCTTCTCCCAGTCCCAACTTTTCCTTCTGCCCCATCTTGTTGGTGAGAACTAGGTCAAGCAAAGCACCTCTCCTTGTTGGCTCCTCTATCACTTGGAGAAGGAAGTTCATCATGATCACCACATTCCAGGAACTCCTGGATTGCTTGTGCCCTGCTGTGTTATTTCTCCAAGAGATATTGGGGTGGTTGGAAGCCCAGGGCTTGTGAACATGAGGCTGCTCCTGTGTGTCTACAGAGGGACACAGACGCTCAGTCTTCTTGGTTGGGTGGCCTGTAGCCAACTCCCACTACAATTTTGCTTGTTCCTGCCCTCCCTTTAATCCTGACCCACAAGCCCCTCATCCAACTCCAGGTGAAGCTCCATGCACTTCAGCAGGTCATTGACATACAGGGTGGCACACCCTCCTTTTCCTGCTCCTCATCAGTCTTCATTGGGAATGCTTTCTACTGTTCATATTACACCTCTAGCATAACAAATCTTTTATTTGAAGATTATAAATCACTTCTAAGAACAGTACTTAACTGAAAGCTGAGGTCTTTCTTCTGTACATCTGATAGTCCAGCACTTACAAATGTGAGTGAGTAAAAATGTAAGTTCCTTCTCCTACAAAGCAGCGTATTGGACTCCTTTAAGACTCTGGAAGCTCAAAGAGAGAAATAAAAGGTACCTTTGTAGGTGACTCCTTTTCACATATCATACCTAGCCTAACTAACCTCTGCTGTTGGCTTCAAAGGCCTTGGACTCCATGTAGGTCAACAAATAGATAATCATGGCTTGCTATATCAAGATATGAATGTATATTTTCAGATTCTTCGTCATTTCAAAAGGGACTCTATATGTAGGTATAACTTTTACAGCAGTATAACAGCAGCTGTCAGCTGATCAACAATTTTAGGTCCAAAAAAGCGGGATGTTTATATATATAACTGTCCTGCAACACCATCTGAATCCAGCATCACATAGCTAAGACTTGTCTGATAAAATCATGCTCCATACACCTGATTCATTTCAATACCATAGCACATGTAGACAATACACTGGAATAGAGTCTTGAAATAAGATTGCTTGCTAACAAAGGATAATTTGAACAGTGCCAACAAATTTGAGAGAAGATTTTTTACTCAGATTTGCTCTGATCCTTTTGTACATATATTTTAATTCCTAAGAAGAAAATCTTAGATCAAATACTATCCGTTCCTATGGAGTGCTTCGGTTCTTTTTAAAACTCCAAATACAACAGAAAATAGGCTTACATTCTGAAAAATACATTACAGAACCAAACATCCACATGGTTTCTGTTTCAAAGGGTTTGTGCCTTACCTATTTGTCCATTGTAAATAGCAAAGATGGGTGTCAGAAATCACAGGAGTACCGAGAAGCTCCAGTGTTTTACATATTAAAATAAAATAGAAGCAAAAAATTATTTCTAAAGTGAGTTACACATAAACATCCTGATATACCAACTATAATGGTCTAAACTTATCCCGTTGTCTTTTAAAGGTATATCTGATTTTTTTAATCCACATTTTCTAGTTTACGCTGTTTTATTATGTCAAACTCATTCATGAGTTTGTTCTTTTCAGTTCTGAACATTTGTCAATTAGGATTTTTTTCCAAGAGAGTTCTTCACTGGGTAAATTAAATAAACATTTTTTTCTCCTAAGATCATGGTAAAACCCTCTACAATGATTGCGCTTTCTTTCCTTAATACACTGTTGTGGTGAGTTCTTCCTTCTTCCAACATGATCTAACTATAGGACACACTAAAAATATTGTATTAAATTCCCCTCTTCCAAAATAACTTTAGATCTCGTTCTGGCCTAAAATATTTCCTTCAGTGAATGGAGGGTTATAAAGATAACTTACTGTTATGGTTCAACTGATATCTATATTCACTGCAGTCTGAAGGAGGAATATAGTTGTATGTTTCAGTCACAGAATATTAATTTGAAATATACTGATTCCCCCCTTAGATCAATACTTTCACAGCATATATATTTTCATCTATATGCAAAGTTGATGGTACCATTTGGAAAGAAATAAAGGCGGAATTTTTTTTAGGTAGGTCTTCAATGTTAGGTATTTTATTACGACTACCAAAATAATTGATCATATTTTTTTTTCCAAGTTCATCTGTTTGTGTGGTTTCCCACACATCTTAAGAGGAAACTCTGAAAATACTATGTTAAATCTCATTTTAATTAAACTTCAAAAGTGTTTACATATCCTTGTTGCTTTCAGGAAGTGGACCTCAGTGCAAACAATTCAACTAAATTATAAGTTGGTCAAAACACTTCATAATAAGAGAAATGCAACAGCACCAATCAATTTGCCATAGATGTGACTGTTTTGCTTGGTTTTTTTTCCTCTCCTTGGGCAGTTAAGGGGGTGTCGTCATCCTGCTTGTTCATTACAGATACTAGAAATCACATTTCACAAAGGCACATTTGCTGCAATGTGTTAGCAATCACTGTAATTGATTTAAATGCTTGAATTGACTGAGAACATTCATAGATTTTTTCATTAGTTGGCTGCAAGATAACGTTGATGAAAACTGGAACATTTTGTTATACTGCACAGAAGGCCTTAGAAAAGTTTCTGTGACGAGCAAATTTGATTTTTTCAAGCTGTTGTTCTGAATAGTTTTTAAGTGAAGGAAAAGATTCGGGTGCATCAAAAGGTGAATGTATTGTGTTACCCTAGGCATTCACTCTACATATTTTAAGGGAATGGTAGCCTAACAAAATCCAGGATTTAAATAAGCAGTGAGAAACAATATTAGTCAGCACATTTCTACAGCTTGAAGTTTCCTCTGGATGCCACAGGAAGGACCACACTCCTTGAATAAATGAATGTATCAATTCATGATTTTTAAAATGCTAAATATTCTACTTTGAATTTTAATAAACCCTTGAAAAAAATCAAGGGTAAGAGTCTAAAGGTCAAAGCTGAATAGCCTACAATTGGGTTTTTTCTTCTCCTGGGACAAGCTACATGCTGGAGCAAGAAAACTAAGATGTGTAGGAGAAGACATCTGTACTCCCAAACTTTAGCACCTTGCAAGAGACAAACAGCTGCTAAGTAAATTCTTCTGCACCAGAGGGAAAAACAATCCTGGTGTCATTAAAACTCAAACTATTAAACTTACTAAACTTAACTTACTGAGTGTTTATAATGAGAAAAGTGAAAACAAGCACAGCCTCGATTCTTGGTATGCAGCTCAAACCTTGTCCCTTCTTAAGTTCATCATTGCCAACACAGAACTCTTAGGAAAGACTGGTTTCAAATTCAAACCTGGGACAGAGGAACAGAAAAGCTGAGCCTGGCAGGACATAGAAACCAGAGTGCTGACAAGGTCGAATCAGCCTGATACAGTAAACCACATTGGTTTTACTGTTACTCATTGAGGTCAGTTAGCGATTTCTATTTAGGTAACAGACTCATTTCCACATGGATTTTTCTCTTTATTTGTGCTGATCAGCTGTTATATTAAAGGGGGTTTGATTTATGAATATTGACAGGTCACGTTCTGCTTTCAGCTATAGCAATAATAAAACTCAATTCCCCCTGTATAAATCTGTTATGCCAATAGTCAGCTTATACAGAAATAGGGTAAAGTGATGGTGGCATTTTGATACCTAAATGTAGTCTGTAAAAACGAAAAACCTTTATGCACTTTTTTGAATCACAAACATTCTAGTTTGATCTGCACCTACGAGCTATATGCCTCTGACACTTACCTCAGGTGTTACAAATTACTGGATTCAGAATGCATCAGGATTTATTTATTGTCATATGAAAATTTCTATGTTTTTAAGAATCATTGATATTAATTTGTACTTGTTCAGGTCAATGTCTTTGTAATAAAGTAAGAAATATTCTAATTAGCATAAATAAGGCCTAAATTAATTCTTTGCTCTTTCGATGGTAGCATTGATTACTTTCTGATTTGATTTATTCCTGAGATTCAGTCTTTCCTATCATTTATTCTCAAAAGTATTTTCATGTGGAACAACTTTTAAACATTGCTGATGATTTTTAATGGTTAAGATTTTCCAGGATATTTTAGCAAAGCCTTCTCGATTTTAGTCTGACTCTAGAGTTTGTTTAAGCTGCCCTAGTGCCCACAGTCCTAATTTAAAAATTTATTGAATCTCAAACTATTAGTCAGAGTGTTCTCAAATGAAGAATCTCCCCTATTCTAAGCATTTATGAAGGAATGATTAGAACAATAACAATATCCATAAAAGTTAAAAGCGGCTAAAAAGTCTCTGCAGAGGATTAGGAAAATTCTCAGAACACCAATTCTCAAAACTTCAATGCCAATGGATGGCAATATGGGCTACTTAAAAATATAAAGGTGACTTTTATATTTGTAAAATCTTTCCTGCATGAGATAGTTGTAAGGTTGGAATGTTTATCAGTCATGTTGGACTAGGAGGGAGAAATTTCTCTGTTGCACCTCTGTCCCTTGAAAACTGTCCGCTGGGGTACAGCAGTGATTTGTGCTGGATAGTCCCCTCTAAAATACAGACTCACACTAATCTTCCCTTGCTGTACCTTTAGTTAATTCAATCAGTCCTTTAGACAGTTCAGAGAAAAAATATCTATAAATTACTTCTTGCCTGTGAAGATGCAAAATGAGTATCAGTGCAAATACATACTTTTGTCCATAACTGGATTTTTGGCAGTTACTTGACTCCACGAGCCAAGTTCTTAAAGAGTTAGTTGAGTAAACATCTTTGACCATTATTAGCTAAAGTGTAGTTAGTTCTGGTTTGGGATGGAAGAGAAGAATTTGTTAGCATCTCTAATTCCCTCCCATCTGTGTCTACTAAGGGTCTATGATATATCCTTTTCTGTGCACACTGCTTGATATTGTTGCATGATATCCTTTTTTATTAATCTCTGAGCCTACCTAATTGCTAGACTATGGAGTTCTAATTTCCTAAGGAACTGCTCCATCTGCCAGATTCTTACTTACAAGGTAAGTTTACATTAGCTGGCACAAAACCAGCTATATAGTCTTGCTTCGAAGTTTGAGTTTTAGAGAGGATTTTGCCTACTCAGCTGCAGGGAGCATAGAGTTGAAACCACATAATCTTCCATGCAATAATTTGGATGCTCTTGAGAGTTTCCTGACAGCCGCGCTCAATTCTGTACTGACCCATGGTTCAGAGATCTAGTGGTCTCCAAGCACATGCAGGAATAAATTGGTCATTGCTAAGATTCATGATCTGAGGTAAATAACACTTCTTCACCATTGGCAGTATCCCAGCTGCAGCAGAAGGAAGCTCAAGTAGTGCTACAAATACACAGGAAACTTCTCTTGCAACAAAAAAAAAAAAAAGGAAAGAGCTATTTTTCCTTACGTTGCTTTATTTAGGGAACATGCTGCCAGATTTGGGGGCAGAGTGAGGGAGCAGGAACAGTGACAGAGATGGAGGTTTCTTGGCAGGGCAGGTGAGGTCGTCCTGTGAGCCGGGGATATACAGCTTCTGGATCAGGGTGATGGGATGCAAAACTCTCACTGAGGTTTCAGCGGCACAAGATCAAAATGCATCAGTCCTGTCTCACCTATTTAATGAACTATTTCTTTTTAAAGAAGTAAGTCACATTTTCAATTGTCAGTGCTTATAGCACCTGACTGAGCTGCAGCCATTTGTGGCTTCAAAGTCATATTGAGATGTGATCCATATCCCACATGTTGGCTATGTTTTTAATCAGAAAATAGACTGCAGGGGATGTCTTAAAATGTCCATTACTGAGTTTTAAGGAGAATTAAGCTGATTTTACCACTTCTGCCTTGACTAACACATTTTCATTGCATTTCAAAAATTACAGATTCTGGTCTTAAAAAAAAAATGAAAAATGTCTTCGTCCTAGCTGAGCACCTTAATATTCTTACAATTCACTCTCAATTCACCTAGCTTTGTAGCACCTAGCAAAGATCAGACTGTAATACCTGTTTTAGGAGATCAGTTGATGCCATGGCCTCCACAAAGGACAATTTGAAGGTTGGATGGGCTTAAATTTGCAGTACCTAATCTCTCACCTCGAAGAGGAAGTAACTAGTTCCTTAAATTAGTCTGTGTCTACTTTAGCAAGTGGTACAGCATAACAGGAGTGAATCAGAACATGAGGCATTGTGTGGGGATGCTTCATCTACTCTATATCCTCTGTGATGCCTTAATTTGTATTAGTTAGCCCATTTTGCTGTCCCAAGCACACTCATGGTGCACAGAGTTTGAAGAAATTGCAGCCTTACTTTGGCACCCAGGCTAGTGTTCCATAGAGGTGCTCCAGAGAAACAGATGCTGCTTCTGCTGGCTGTCTTTTTCTTAAGGGAGAGGACATGGGCCATAAGGTTCTGGTAGTCTTCTCTGCTATAGCCGCTTTTACCCTCATTCATATGAAGTTCTGGATGCAGCAGATGAGCTCAGAAACAGGAAAGGTGGAAATTGCATTGTCTGTGGGATGGACAACAACAAGTGCAAAATTTGCAAATGTGTGAGCCTACTATGAAGAGCCTGTGTTGTTATTCCACCCTCAATGAATACAACTTTGGGGTCCATCCCTATATGCAAATGAATGGCTATCACAATATTAAATCTTGCAGACCTCAGCACCTACTGCTTGGTGGATAACTGTGAGGACAGCAACTGTTTTTGAGGAGAGCAAAGTGACGAAGGAGGATTCAGAAGCCAACAAATTGGCAGAGATCTGAGTGGCACTCCCTGAGTATGAATGTTCCCAGAGCCCTCCAATATGTGCTCATCCCTCAGCAGCCTCTGTTAGGGCATGAACATTTTCAACCTAATGTTCAGTTTTCTTTAAAGTGTTGATGATATTTTATTTCCTGAGTCTAATTAGTTTTATACAACATACACTATTTTCACTGCAACAGGTCAGTTCAGAGAGTTACCTGGACATGTGTTGATAGGGATAGGAATGTACAAGGCAGGTTTTGAAAAAAAGTAGGTAAGCCTTGAGGTCTTTGAATAGCTGAGTACATTTGGAAAAAAATGGCAAAAGTGAAACCAATCCTTAAGCTTTGGAGATGGTAATGAAATTTGTCCGTATTGTAACGTGTTTATACTTATAGAAGAAACATCCAGATTCTAACAGAACTGTCATTGTCATTCACTTCAAATATTTCTTACCAAAATACTTAGGAAAGGGTCTTTACATTTTTACACACTTGCTGTGCTATTAATATAAGACTATCAAGTATGGGGGCTTACTGTTGCAAGAGTTAGATGACAGCCTTCAGGAAAGTGATGAGCTGAGCTGAAATTCTAACTTGTACTTTTCTCATTTGTTTTTTCTTTTATTGTTATGTCACTAGTATTGTTATTATTATTATTATCACCATGATCATGACCATCCTCATCCATAATAATCACACTTCTTACTATATAATCTGAAACTAGTATAAAATAGACTTGATAGCATGCCTGCTCAGCAATTTGGGAGAAGAAGGATAAAGCAATTTGCTTCATGTTTCCTGCTACCTTTGCAGATACTCTGCAACTGAATCCCGTATCTTCTCTGCATAATTTGATTTTTTTTATCCTATGTATTGTTGATACTGTCATGAAGCTGTGAAGAAGACATACTGCAGAAAGCAAACAGGCTTCCCTGTATTCAGTTCTAATTACAGAATCACAGAATATTCTGAGTTGGAAGGGACCCACAATGATCATCGAGTCCTTACTCTTAAGTGAATGGCCCATATGGGGATTGAACATGCAAAGTTGGTGTTATTAGCACCATGCTAATGTCACTCTCCCTTGACTCTACATGCTGCCTTTACATTTTTCTCCATTTATCCGACTCTGTATTAGGGTCTTTTTGACCCTATTTCTGCTCAGGAATCCTGACAAAATCCACTTTAGCTAGATGTTTCAAATGTGTGATGGTGGAAATCTCTGTGATTTTCTTTTAATAGTTAATATTTGAGACTTGCATTTCTTGAGGGTTTCTTCTTGTTGTTTTTCTATGCTCTTGTTTCACTAAAACCATCTTAGACATGGCAGGTGGACTGCTGTCAGTGCTTCTCTAGTGTAATGTGAGAAGGCAGTGAGAAAAAGCTGGATGCATTCCTGCTCACAGAATAAATGGTCATTGTAAGCACTGCAAAATCAGAGACTGTATGTAAGAATCTATTCCTGTATTAGCATTACCGATTTGCTTACAAGATCCAAATAATGTTAAACTACTTTTTCTGTACAGTGATTTAAAGACAAATAAGTTAACATCCATATCTAATTAGATTTGCAAATCATTAGCCTGGCAGCTATGAAAGGATATGAGAATATAGCCCTACAGAGTAAAAATTAATAATACCTACAGACTTCTTTGCATTACTTTTTTTCATCTTTGTTTTACCTTGGTCCCCAGGTCAGTGGTCACTACGCTTTATACAGTAATATGAATATCAAGTTGCACCAGAGTCAGGGAGAATTGTTTGCCTTTTCTGTGCACAATAATTCTTCTTTCTTCAGTGTAGAACTCAGACTAAAAAATAAACAGCCACCTCTATCTGTGGATCAGATTGTTTTCCTAGCTTCTAAATGCCTGTATCAGTTTTACCTGGGTTCTTATAGAGTTCTCTGTGATACAAACTACCAGAGAAAAGAAAATGATCCTACCTGTTCCTTAAGCATAAATTTCAATTAGACCGCACTGTATATAGTCATAGTATATAGTATACTTTGTACTGGGTTGTACAAACTGGAGGAACTGCAATATTTAAAAATAATGATCTGTAACAGGATTCCCTCATGGACTTTCTGAAACAAATTCAATTTCCCCAGAGAAAGAAATGATAAAATCTGTTTTTACATTCCCCACCTTGTATATGACTTTCCAATATCCTTATGGAGTTAGAAGAGCATCATTTAATTAACATTGCTTGGTTAAAGCACAGTCTTTGAGCAATGAAAACACACAGGATATCGCTGTGCCTGGTGTGCAGCAGAACATCTGTAGCCAGTGAGCAATATGTCTCAGCAGGGTTTGTGCTCTGGAGAGGCCTAGCATACTGCTAAAAATAGTTTAGTTAAAATATTTCTGCAGATAAATAATGAGGTGTAAATAACACAGAATTTAAAAAGGTTGTTTTTTTCCCTTTGTATTTCAGCCTAAATATAGATATTGTCTCTGAGCCTTTATTTTTTGCCAATTATTCTCAATGTCTCAATCTTACGCTGTGGCTATCCCAGTGGTATCTAAGGAAGGTTTTCTCACACAAAGGTGCTTCCAGAAGGCACAGGAAAACCCAGACAGTAAACTAAAATGTGCCTGAAAGAAATGAAGAACGTTTGTTAATTCAAAACTTGAATTGGACCAATTTGAAGCAATGTCCCAAGTTACTTTGTTCACTGTGGGGATGGAGTTAGTCTTAGATGGAAAGTTGCAACTGCAACAGCCCTTTGGAGTTCTTGATGAATACTAACTCTCTTCTTTCCATCTTGCTTTCCTCTAGTAAAAGTGAAAAATCACATTGTAATTCTCCCATCAGAACTATACAATTCCTTTTGGCTGCAAAGATATTCCTAAAGGAATATAAAGCATTCCTTCAAACACTGACAGTGAATAAAAATGAGAACCAAGAGGTGCAAGGAGTACAACCTCATCTAGATGGTGCTTGATAGCTTTAAATGGCAGTAAGGAAAAATACAGCAAGTTATTACCAACACACATAATATTTCAAATCATCAGAGTGTGTCAGCAAATAAAGGCATATGTTTTCATTTGAAAATGTTCTTTTTTTTCTGAGCTTCCCTGTATGTAATCATAAATTTTCATTGGTGGTGTAACTTGGAGTAGACAGCACTTGTGCATTAACATTGTATATGGAATAGTTTGAAAACTTAAGTATCAAACGCACAAGTTAAATTCTCCATTTTCAGTGCCAAGACAATGCACATTTCTAGACTTCTTAATATACTCTGAGACTGAAATGGAAAAGACAGCAGCTGCTTTTGATGATATCCACTGCAACTCTGACAGATGGCAATGAACAATGTGAAATCAGTGTTTCCCAAAAACGCTTTATAATTGAGGATCTTTACTGCCTGATTTGCCACCAGCACTCCAGTAAAAACATGTAGATTTATGCTGTAACAGTGCAGTTGGTTTTTGTGAAAAGTACTTCATTGAATTTCTTCTTTCAGTGATGTGTGTTAGAGTGGCTGACATCTCCAACATGACTTCAGATAAGTGATACTGGTATTGTTCTTGCAGATATGTGCAGGGAATGGAAACAGAGAACAAATTTCTTTAAAAAAACCAAAACAGCTGTGCCAGCAGAATTTTGTTGCCTGGTCAGGGGATTCATGAAATTTTACTTCCTTAATTGTTTCTTTCACCTTGGATGTTTCATTTGTCCTATGTGATGCCACCTTGTCTTTTTCACTTAGTCTCAGTAAAATGAATCCTTCAAGGACTTTTCTAACACTGCCAGTGGTACAGAGCAGAATTATTTTTCCAACAATTCTGAAATGTGATCTGAGGTGTCAAAACCAATCATGTGCCCAGATTCACACCTCCTTACTAAGCATTTTGTCTGTGCTCAATATGTTAAATTGCTGTTTGACATTTCTAGAACAGTAATTCTGTATATGGGGTAATAATTTTATCACCCAAAAAATAAATAAAATTAAGAACAATGAAGAGTCTTTACTTAATCTTCTCTTGGAAGAGCACCAGATGGGTCTCCTGGAAGTGGAATTAAGCACTTGGAATATGTTCTGCAGGATGATCTTTTCTGTTCTTGGTATGGATATTGCAATGAAGAGCAGAGCACTTGGAACAGAGAATAATGCTTTTTTTTCCCAATCCCTGTCCATTAAAGTTTAAATTTTGGTTAGATACTAGTTATAACAGGGCTGGAATACAAATGTTGGGGGAATGAGGTGCAGGAACTGGGAGGTAACATTATGTAGAAGAAATTAATATTATTGTGGGCAGTTATTTCCGTTGTGATCACCTTATAAATAGATGTTGAAAACTGATAAGTGTTTTAAAAATTGTTCAAGGCCTTGGAATCCTACACTGTATGAAAATCTTAAATCAGCACAAACCAAAGAGACAGTTAAGAAGGGATTTGAGAGTTATCTATGCAGAGAGGTTGCAGGGAGGTTTTTGATGATAAAGAACTCTTTCATCTAGAAGATAATGTATAATACAGTTCTCTAGTTATGAGTGGATACTGGATGAATTCAGTCTGAAATTAAGGTTCAGGTTTGTAGGCAGGCAGTTGTTGCAACCACTCCGTAGGAAGCAACCAAGTCTCAGCTTGAGATGTGTCTTTGAAGTATAAATGATTTACCTAATCAAATCTGAATGAGAAATTATTTTAATTAAATTCTGTGGTGTGTATTGTGTGGGACGTGAGACTGGGACCATTATCTGTACCTCCTGGATCTAAAATCTATGGACCTAGAACTAAAATATTTAAGGGGCTCATTTTAACATAAATCACAGGTCTTTAACAGAGTTGTAGCAGGATAAAGTGTCCTTTAAGTGAGAGTAAATGTAATTTATGCACACTTAAAAGGCACTTTACACTGCCTGACTTACTATAGTGACAATAAATCCATACTTGTTTAGGATTAAAAGGGATCCTCATGATCATCTGGTGTGACTGATGGCAGAGCACAAGCTATAGAACTTCATACAGTGTTTCCCACGTCCAAGCCAAACGATATGTGCTTGATCTTTTGGAGGGGTATTCTGTTTTATGTCCTCATATGAGCTTCTTGATTTCCTTCACTCAAAATCTAGCACACCTTTCAATTTCTCTTTCAAAGAGAATCCTGTTAGGCTAGTAGTGGAATATTTTTCGCTGCCTTTGACATTCACAGACGTTATCTGGTGAATTTGAGGAAAATGGGATTCAAAGTAAGTGATCAGCTTTCAAGAGAGGGATAGAAAAATGCACTTTCTTCACTGCATTAGTTTTCCTCTGAATAAGCCCCACATGTTAGTTTAGGTTATCTTCCTGAAATTTGTAAAACTGATTGGTTGTACTTTTTTATTCTGATTAAAAAACTTGCTTTTGTTTGACTGAGTTACAAAGTTCTAAATCATAGAGTTAACAGTATAAGGGGTTTTGAATAACTGCTAAATGGCACTGCACTGCCTTACTCTAGGGCGTGCTACAGTTGCCTTAAAATATCATCAACATTAGAATTATGTTTGGTCCCAGGACAGTCTAGGGGATCAGTTCATCTGAATGTATTTGCCATGTTTTGGGAGCTGGATCTTGCTCTAAGGTAAAAACTTGATGTGTTTAGATGGGCCCACCAAGGTTTCTCAAAATGAGTTTGCCAGACTCATCCAGTATATGTCCACAAATATGAACACATATTTGGCAACAGGTCTCTCTGCTCAAAAGTACCTTTCAAATACTATGTTTATTTAATTTATTGTAGTTCATTTACTTTCATTACATCTCTTTTGTACTCCTAATGTGTCTTGTTCATTTGTCCACTGGCTTCTAAGTCATACTTTTTTCAGAAGGAACAGTCTTTACCTTGTGTCTAAAACTAAATATTTGCAAGAGACTTGTGAGTGGTAATGGCTGGAAACCATAATGGCTGAAAAGTTACACTCTGAGGTGACATAACAATACCTACATCAACAATAATGTCTATCAGAAAGTTGTGAAAAGCTCAGATTTGTTTAGGGAAACAAACTTTAGTTATAAATTTCATTACGTTTCCTATCACCACTGAAAAAGGCTGGAAATAAATAGGGAGGTCATTTGTGGGAGCTGCACCTTTGCCTGTCATTTTACTATGACAGTGACATAGATATATATGTGTTTATGGTGAAAAAGTGTTTATGTGTGTTTATGGGGTTTGTAAGACCTTCACTGAATGTCATCTTAGTGATCATGGTAGCTACTGAAAGATGAGGGGGAAACAATTTTTATGTGCAAATGGAAATTCACAGAACACAATGGAATATTGTCTCATCTGATGAAGACCTTTGAATTTTTTTATACATTAATAAATATGAAACGTGAGATTATTAGGATCTTCTGTTTTCATTTGCTAACTAGACTAGTTCATCTAGCTCCTTTTTCTGTTTATTTGTGTAGTCAATATATTGTTATTAATGTTATATGTTTTGAAACTAGTTTTTCATACCAGCTGTTAAAAGTGTAGGTAGATATAAAGATAAAAATGATCATGAAGAATACGTTACACAGAATTTGAAAATCTCAAATGGTAGGGATTATTGATGAACTTTTGAAGTGTTGCCAAACAATATTACCTCAGCGATGTTTATGGATTTAGAGTGCATACAGGATACTTTGCTTGGGAAAATTCAATAGATCTTGATGAAAGTTCCTGAATCCCTAATTAATGGAGTACTTTACAGAGGCTTTTTTATTTAAGATCTATATAGGTAAGAAAACTGCAATACTTTTCTCAGCAAACCATCATGAACTTTCCTGTAATTGGGCTCAGGCAAAAGCAGTGAAAGAAAGGCCCTGGCAGGGACTGGGACACCTCTTGCAATGCTTCTTCCCAGCTTCCTCAAACTGCATTTGGTCTGTGCTGAACAGTGTGCTGGAATAAAAGCTTGGAGCTTTTTGCAAAAGTTCTTCCTTTCTTGTCAGCCCCAGGTTTGTTCTGTAGTATCTGCAGCTTTTAAATCCAGTCATAGGATGCTTGCTCACATTTTGACTTGATTGATGTAGCTTTCTGGACTTTACTTAGTGTGGTATTTCATATTTATGTATGCCAGATTAACCATTAACAAAAAGTGCAATTTTTACATAAACTCAGAAATGTCTTTGGAAGGGAGATAACACAGAGAAAAGATTGTGTTAAGGGTAAGAAAGACAATGGTTGAGTTGTAAGAATAAATTATTAAATTGCTTTAGCTAGGAAAGCTTCTTCCAAGCTGCAAGAAAATTTGTGCTTTAACATTATGACTAAAATCAAGTGTCAATAGCCAGACTGATGGCCATGCTTAAAGTCAATGCTATGTACTGGGGAAGTTCAGCAGCAGGTTGTTTTCTGCATATTCCTGTGCATAATAGACCTAGTTACATAGGATGACTGTCATAGTGATTTATACCTTGTACATTGCATTCATATTTATTATTGCTACAACCTCTTAAATATGATAGCTCTTTCACATAGATACAGTCCAGAAAATCAAATTCATGTTTCAAAGCTTTATATAATTCATGCTTCAGTGAAACTGAGTAAAACATATTTCATTAAATGCTTCCCAAATAATTGATTATTCTGCAAGAGAAGGCTCAATGTATTCTTTCTTATTCATTCACTATTAAAAATACTTTTAGACCTTTATTGATAACTTCCATCTGCTATCATCTAACTTTTAAAGAACTCTTCACACAACATAGATTTTTCTTCTTCACTGAAAAAGAACCCCACTTCAGACAGCCGAAACTGAGATAAAAAATGGTCAGATAAAACATGGTAGAATGGAAAGAAAGCACAGAGAAAGCAGACGGCCTGATTTTTATCCACAAAATATGTACTCAGAAAAGTGAAATGTCAACGATTTAAAGTAATTTGTAGTGGATAAGAAATAGTCATGCTTATCACTTCTTAACATTTAAATAGGAGAAATAAATAGTTCTATTTGTCTCTTAAAATGCTCTATCATACTGGTTCACTGAACATTTCGAAGTGTGGTAGAGTAAGACTAGAACCAAAAGAAATTGTATTCTCATAGTAATTTAGAAATAGAGTGATGAAAAAATCATTATATGCATGCTAAGTTACAGAGGTCATCGAATTAAATGTGGCATAGGTCTATTTTTCAGTTCAAAATATACCCATTAATACAGGTCATCAACCTTATCAAAATTATGATGTTTCCCTTTTTTATAAAAAAAAATTAATTGCAAGATTTCTATTTTAATCAATTCAACCTCTCTGCAGTTGGAAGATCAGGAGTTCATGTTGATTGGGTTTGATGAACATTAATCAAAACACATTTCAGTTCTATCAGTTCCTTGGAGGTCCTGGAAATATTAATTAAATATTTCATTCAGCAAAACTAGGTGTGAAATGAGGTGCAGCTCACCTCATACGATTTTGTAGATCGTTATTTGTATGTTCTCCTCCCTCATCTGAAAATTAATATGACACAGAAACCTTTAGCTAAACCTTGGTGTAATATTGAATACACACCACTGCTCAGTTGGCTTAGAGCACAGATTTGCAGCAGAGAGAGGCACAATGAGATGCATTATAACATTTACAGAAGTTCAAAAAGTGCCACAGCCTTGCAGTTTCTAACCTCTTTTTGATTACAGTTCTTTACACCATCCTCAAGGAAACAGGAACATGTGATGGACATAAGACTACTGTTAACAGACTTGATTTTCTTGTTTATTTTACTCCCTAGAAATAATTCACAGATACACATACACACACATTTTGCAGATATGGGATAAAACTGTAGAATATATTACAAAAATCTAACTGTCTAAAAATGGGAAGAATACAACCTAATGGTCTCCCAGGAATCCAACTGCTGCTGCTTTATGTTGATTGTAAAACTACACCCTCATGGATGGTGGCATATCTCCAGGCCCATAGTCTTTTATTTCCCTCCCTTTACACTGTATTTTCTCCTTCTTTCTTCACTGTAGCCATAGTCTCCAAGGGACGGTCTTGAGCTTCACAAAGTTCTGTGCTAGACTGTACTGCTGGTGGCAGCTGAAAATGCAGTCATGCCAGAGACAGCAAATCCACAGCCTGTGCCTGCCATGGTTACAGCACATCCTGGACCAAGGCCAAACCGATCAACGTGAGTGAGGACTTCCTGGCTAATACAGAATGTGGCCAGGAATTTCACATGGGACAAACAGCAAGTCACCCACCCCAAGGAGTCCTTGCTACATGGGAAAGGAGGCAGAGATCTGAACTCCCAGTTCACTCCCTCTCCCATCCCAAGGCCTTTTTCAGCTGCAGGTGGAAGATCTCTATCTGGCTCTGGCTCTACAACAACTAAAATAAGTGTCAGTACAATTCCTGTTGAAGACATGTAAGAACAGGTTTTTTCTTCCTTTTTTCCACATAATTCTGACGTTACTCTCTGAAATATGGAAGCACGGTTGCCCGACTGATGAAGAGGAAGTGCCACACTTCTACAACTGTTTTGAGTGATGACTATAATACTGTAGTGTTTGCCCACAAGAATCAGTTCTTTACAGTCACCTGGGTTTCTGGAGTTCTGTTTTAGACTGGGAAATAAGAGATATTTTAGACTCAGATAAAGGCAGCATTAGATTCTGTGATATCTGCTCCACACACAAGTAGACATGGGCAATTTATCTCTGCTCTGATACTATTGTTTTAATCTGAGCTAGACAGGAGTAATCACAGACCAATTATTTTTCAAGTCTATTTGTGCTGAATTTCCTAATTTTATTTTTCAGTGTGTCCTCAGGTAGAGAATTCTAACAAAAAGGCTAAGTCAGAATAAATCCTTTCAGTGGTCTTTGTAAATACACTGTCTTTCATTTTGTTTTGCTATTGGAAAGATAGGCATGTTGTTTTGATGTAAGAGAAATGTGGATTTTGTACATACCAACAACTATGAAGAACTGGAAGTTTAGATTAAGAGGCTAGTCTTTCCTATTTGTTTATGAAAAAATAGTTACAATTTAATGACTGCTATGGGAAAAAATGCAAGCTATATATCTAAATATTTTCCCATGGACTGTTTTTAATAATCACATATTGAATTTAGTCTCATACCTTGTGTTGTCTTTAGCAAACCAAATTATTTTAATTGTCACTGTGAAAGTTATCATATAATATATACACTAGTTTGAGTCTTCTCAAACAGAAACAAAACTAAACAGAAAGAACTCCATGGGACTGTTAAACCAAATAATAAACCTTTCTGAAAACAGAGCAGACTGAAAAGGGTTAATATTTATAGTAATTTCTGGAAGGGCTTGCTTTTATGTTTTCTCCAAATAAATCTGCTATTATACAATTTACATGATTGATAAGTATCTTAAAATTAAATAAGAAATTTGCACTTGACATAAAATTTGACAGAAATGAGCTCTGGTTTGTGATTATACCTTCCCTGTATGTGTGTCAGCACCTACATTCTACTTCTGGAGGGACAGAACGCCTTTTAAATCCTCATCTTTAACTCACCAAGAAATGTAGTTGTTGGCCACTATCTGAGCATGACACAATGTTACGATGTTTCTAAGTTATAAAATAATGTAAATCCCTGGCAAATTTAAAAAAATATATATTATATATATATATATACACTCGATGTTAAATGTTCCTTTAAACTCACAACAAAGTGTATCTGAGATAAAGTTCAAAACCTAGGGGACACATAATGGCATAAAATTACCTTAAAAGTATCTTGAATTTACATTTTCTTATGCAGGTCTGACTTCTGATAAGAACAGTGTTGGCTGAATGATGGTGCCTACTGTTTTGCAAGTAAAAATACTGAAAGACTCATCCCTGTGTGTTTGAATGTTGTGATAGTTTTCACCTTAGGCCTTCCTGGAGATCACCTTGTAACCAGGAAGGAACTAGGGTAATGACTTAGGAAGTATTCCATGCTATTCCTTTCCGTAACACAACATATAAAAAGGTGCAGATAAGAGAGTTCGCGCACTTTTCTGGTGGCTGAAGGCAACAGGTCTCTCCATAGATGGGCTTTGCTTGTATAGGCCAGGGCCTGCTACTCAGACCTGCTGTTATCTCCAGTCTCTCCGGGAGGCGTGGGGGAGTTGGCTGCTGCCTTGCACAGCTCTGCTGTCCCGATCAGGGAAGTATTTGATTCGTTTTTAATTTTATTGACTAGCTCTGTATTAATGGGTATATTTAGGAAATATTTGGTTTTAGGCTTCTTTTTACCTCTGTTTCCCCTTCCATTTTCCCTTTTTTTTCCTTCGGGAGCTCCCTGTTGTGGATAATATATTCAAATTGTATATATATAATTGTAAATATATATTTTTGATAGAATCTCGTTTTATTCAAACTTCTTTCAGTTTTTTTTCTCATGGTTCGTTTTTTCTTCCCTCTCTGGGAAGCAGGCATTGTTGTCAAGTTTCGGAGACTTGGCGGGAAGCCAGCTCGAAACTTGCACAAATGTAGATTTAAAATATTCAGAGAAGTTAAGCAGTTTATCATACTTCTGCTGATCTCCCCCCAACAAATATTTTCTGTTAAGGCATTTAGTGAAGCTCTAAAGTGCTTAAACATAAATAACCAAGGATAAGTACAAATGGTTTATCAAGTACAGCACATTTAAGAAATCAATAAAGACCGTTAGCTCTTTTAATTAAAAATAGACAATAGATGGCTTTCAAGTAAAAAATTCAACAACTTCACCTATCTCTCCAGTCTGGTCCTGCCAGAAGAAATAGTACTGTCAAATTATGAACATTTGAAAACCCGTGATTGAGCCCATGAAACGCCAACCAATGCCTGTGCGTCTTCAGGAGATAAATTTGGTTATTTGCTTTCTTTCAGTACTGTATCATATTTGTTTCTTGTTAAAGTTGTATTGATCTTCCACCAAACAATTTTTCAATTACTTAGCATGCTGAAAAGGCAGCACTGTCACAATGGATATGGGCAATTAAGCAGTCAACATTGTGAGAGGGATACAATTTACACCATGTCACATTTTATAGATAATGTTATTGGTGAGGTGCATGTACATTGAAGCAGAATTACTAAGTATTGTTTAGGAATTCGCAAACTAGCAAACTCACATGCTCATTTTGTCACTGTTAGCGTCTTATTAGCTCATCGCTGCTTTAAAGATACTGTTTATTTTACTCTTTAGGAGTTAAATATGTGTTTATCCACCACTGACCTAGAAACCTATGAGGTACGTTGTGTTCTTTCATACCAGAGATATTTATAAGAACAGCGTGCATCTTGCCTAAACTTTGCCAAAGAAATGGAAGCACTAAATCTTGTTTCCCTTCCTTAAAATGTTCAAAGGATTGGCAGAGTTTGTTAATGCTATTTCCATACTTTTCAGAGACATTTATAATGTAAATAGGAAGTTCATAAGCATCCACACACATCACCTAACTTTTTCAAAAACTAATCCAGAGTTACAATTCCAACTCAGGCAATTTTCTACGTCCAGCAGTCCAACCATCTCTACCTTCCTGCTTCTTGCGCTCTCTAACTACATCATTAATTGGGAAAAAAACAGTAAAGAATGCATGCTCAATAAAGTTCAATTCATTCAGTGTAGTAACAATGAACAATACTCCTGGAATACCTCAAAGAGTCATGAAGAGGAATATGCTGAGAAGTCTCAGGAAGTGATGGAGCCACATGAGGTCTGCAAGTTAGACATGTCAGCCTGGTTGATTTCCCTTCCCCTTCCAAGTAGAGCCCAAAACTGGCAGTCTGTACTCCTATTCTCTACAAGTTAGCATCTCGGGAGCAAGTCCTTTTCTGTCTGCCTTGGTTTCAAGTCCTCAAGCTCCAAGTGTTCCATCCTCTATTGTTGTGGTGAGATATAACTCAGAGGGAGTGAGGACAGGTAGAAACTGGCTTTGTGATCCTTTAGGCTGTGATGACTTTGTGCCCAAAAGCAGATACAAGCTGAGCTGAGCTAGGGGCAAGGTGGTCCTACAGCTACATCTCATTTCTTGATTCCAGGTCCCCTGTCTAAAGTGGGACTGCTTTGAGAAGTGAGACATACAGACATCATGGGAAGGAAGACAACACCCTCATGGCACCCTCTGGGGCCTAAGGAGGGCTCTCAATCATTTCAAGACACAAGCAAGGGGCAGAGGGAGCTGTCAAAGCTGTTAAGCGAGAACTGTCCCTTTTCCATGGACTAGGAAAGAGTGCAGGCAACACAAATTTTTCACCCTGGACTGAAGACTATGATGAAATACTTTGTCTGGCATTGCATTCTTCCCAAAGCTTCAGAGATGTATGCAGTGATACAGCAGGCAATTCTGCCCCATTCAGAGCCAGGACTACTGGACAACTTAGCATTAATTTTCATATGACTGAAAACTGTGCTTTCTTTCTCTGAAACAGCAGTAGTTACCTTTAACATAGTACATTTGTGGTGAAAGCTCAGGTAGTTACATGCTGTGTCTCCTCTCCACCTGCAGAAGTTCAAATGCACATCTGCAGAAGTACACGCTCGCCACCATGGCTAGGTCTTAGGGGAACTCCTGGTTTTTTCCTTTTGAATATATGCTGGTGTTGTGAAAGCAATATTGATCTGATGATGATGATGCACAAGGAGAGGCTGCCTGAAGGATGTGACTGTTGTAGCCTGGAAATTATGGCACCTGGCAGAAAGTAGAAAGTTTGGAACACTTTCTATTCCCAGGTTTATTGCTAGGGGGGTTATAGATCTCCAGAACGAAGCTCATATCTAAGCTTATTCAGGTTCACTTCACACTTCTACATTCTGCCTAGGTCCCAGTTTAGAAATCTTCTTATGGTTGCTTTTAATCCTGGATGTAGCCAAACTCTCTCCCAAAGGGAGTTTTCAGCTATGCTTTTCCTGGTGTCCAGGACACAGCCTATGTGTGTTGCTACAAGTGAAGGCAAAGGGTGAGAACCAAAGGTGTAGAAAAAGATCCCTTTTTTCTTTTCAAGCAAAGAATTGGGGTGGTAAACATGATATTTATTCTTTGCTCAGAGAAATTCAGTGAAAACTTTCTGACTCGCTGACTTTCCCGTAACCTTTTCTGATAGGCTAGTGTAACTTCTTTTCAGTAGTCCTGTTGATCAGAACATGGGACTATTAACTTAAAAATAACCTGTTGTGACTATGAGATGAAAGGAGTATGGGAAGTAGTCATCTGTGCTGCTTCATATCTCAGAGGTTTTCAGCAGGTTTTTACATGGTGGGTTTTATATTTTTGTTGGCATCAGAAGTCCATCTAAAATAGCTCTTACCGCCTACTTACAGATACTGACTTACAAGATGATAAGCATTACTATGCTTCAAAATCCACTCCTTTGGGTGCAGAAAAAAGCTTAGGGTGCAGTAAAGGGAGTAGGCCAACACGGAATTGAATTCTCTGCTTTTGTGCATTAAATCTAAGACATGATTGAGTGGTGCAGCACACTGAATAAGAGATTGTTTTGTCAATGACTTCCAATATCACTCTTCCACTTATTGAATAACCTTAAGCAAACAAACCAGCATGCAAAGACGGTGCTAGTATTATTTCAACATCATTCATCATTTGCTTATATTCTTTTAACAGTACAAAATCTGTTCTCTCCTCAATTCTTATTGCATACAATGTTAAGTAGAACACTCTTTACAGCTCCTCATTTTAAAAGTGCCTATTGACCTTGCTGAACAGAGCTACATATTTTAAAAATGATTCTAAATATTTACTACTTCTGTAAGTCAACATATACTACAACTCTAGAAGCTCTGACCTGACAAAGGACAGAAAGGTATTTTCATCCCCTGTAGTGGGAAAGAACCATCTAGACACAGTCCTGTGAAATGTGGTCTAGGATAACCCTGCTTGAGCAGAGAGGCTGGACCAGATGACCCACTGTTCTGCCGTCTAACATTACCCATTCTGTGATTCTGTGATTTTATAAAAAAAGGAAACTAAGTGTGGAGAAGTTATTAGTCCAGTCGTGGGGCCAAGCATTGACAAAGAAAGGAGTAATACTCAGGACTCTAAAACCCAGGCTGCAGTGCCTATAAAAATATTGGAAGGAAAACAAGTGAAAAGAAACATAACAAAGCAATGGAAAGTTTCCAATCTTCTCTGGTGACATAAAGGAGAAATGTGTAAAGTGTACAAAGCAAAATATTTCTGTGCCCACACACTCAATTAGTCTTTGGACCTCTTCTTTTAAGGACCTTTACTGCAATCTCTAGAGAAACAAGGATGAAAATAATTGAAGCATAGACCTTCACAGACCATCTCACTGAAGAATTTTAATGGCTGATGAACTATTTACCAGTCTGTTTGTTCATAGTCTCTTTCTTCCATCTAATGGTCAGCAAAACTATTCCTCAAATATTCCATTAAGTTTTATAATTACTATTTATTGATTACCTTGGATTCTTTATTTCCAAACTCTTCTGTTTCTTGAGGAACCAATCTGCAAAATGCCTCTTTTTGGGTTATGTATTGCTCCAATCTATCATAAGGGAGTTGAATTAGTGCAATACGTCACAAAGGAGTTGTTATTCTTTTAATTCATAATGTAACTGGTGACAACAACATACAGGGAACACTCCTGTTTTATATCTAATGTTTGGCTTCAGCATTCAAATATTTGAAGTTATTTTTTAAAGATTTAATCAATAATCATAGTGAAAGCAATGGATCTCTGGCGGAAGAAGCTATTCTCAGAATACTAAAAATATGGACCTTTTGGAGTGGGTCCAGAGGGAAGCCATGAACATACTTAGAGAGATGAATCACCTCTCCTATAAGGAAGGGCTGAGAGTGTTGGAATTGTTCAGCGTGGCAGAAATGTCTCCAAAGAAACTTTATTGCAGCTTTCCAGTACTTAAAGGGATCTTATAAAAAAGATCAAGATGGATTTTTTTAGTAGGATCTGTAGCCATAAGACAATGGGTAACGATTTTAAACTAAAAGAGGGCAGTTCTCGATTAGAAGAAAAAAAATTTTTATGATGAAAGTGGTGAAGCACTGGAACATGTTTTCCAGGGAGGTGGCAGATGTCCCGTCCCTGGTAACGTTAAAGTCTGAGAAATATAATCTAGTTGAAGATGTTCCTGCTCATGGCAAGGGGAGGTTGGACTACATGACCTTTAAAGTTCTCTTGTAAACCAAATTATTCTATGATCCTATGAGTATTCTCCAATTTTATCTGAATAAATTGAATTGAAAATTATTTATATAATGTCTCAGAAAATACAATCATAAAGAAGGGTTTGAAAATGTAAGGAAAACATTTTGGCTTTGCTTTTGCAAATTCATGCTTTCTGTTCATGCCAAGACACTAAAGTACAGAGATTTCCAGGAACCTTATCTCATTGTGTACTTCTGTAGAGCCCAGCATGGTCAAGATACAACCAGCCCATTAAATAGGACGAAGCTATAGTGTTAAGAATATGTTCCTGGTACAACTTCAGTCTAGACTGACTGGCAGTCTTACCAGCCATTTCCAGAAGAATCACAATGTTTGTCATGGTCAAGGAACCGTTCCCAATAAGAAGTCTGGATGACACACCAAGGGGGGGTCTCAGTGCCCTGAGCTGGAGGACATTGACTGTGGGAATGGTCAACTGCTTGTTGACCCTGAAATTGTGCAGGATCTGCTGCTTCAGCTGGATCCCTACAAACTTATGAGCCCTGATGGGATTCATTCAAGAATCCTCAAAGAGCTGCCTGATGTCATTGCAAAATATCTCTCTATGATTTTTGAGCAGTCTTGGGAATCTAGAGAGGTTCCAGCTGATTGGAAACTAGCAAATGGTGTCCAGATTTTCAAGAAGTAGGACCCCAGAAACTACAGGCTTGTCAGCCTCACTTCAGTGCCTTATGGAGAATATTATTCTGGGAGGTATTGAAAAACACCTGAAAGACAATGCAGTCATTGGTCACAGCCAGCACATCTGAGAGGAAAGTCCTGCTTATCAAACTTGATTTCATGTTATGACTAGGTAACCCAAGTATCTGATCAAGGGAAGCCAGCTGATGTAATCTTTTTGGATTACAGTAAAGCTTTCAATGCTGTCTTTCATAGGATCCTTCTAGACAAAATGTCCAGCACACAGCTGGATAAACACATCATGTGGTGGGTGAGCAGTTGGCTCAGGGATTGAGCACAGAGGGTAATAGTGAATGGGGTGACATCAGAGTGGTGACCTGTTACTAGTGGGATTCCACAGGGCTCCATCTTAGGCTCTGTGCTCTTCAACATCTTCCTAAATGACTTGGACACAGGGCTGGAAGGGATATCAAGCAAGTCTGCAGATGACCCAAAACTGGGAGGAGCTGTTGACTCCTTCGAAGGGTGGGAGGGCCTGCAGAGAGACTGGGAAATCACCAATTACAGCAAGTTCAACAAGGGAAAGTGATGGATTCCACACCTGGGGTGGGGCAACCCTGGATGTATGTACAGATTGGGAAATGAGATGCTGATCCACAGAAAGAATCTGGGGATACTGTTCTATGGCAAATTGAATCTGAGTCAGCAGTGCCCTGGCAGCCAGGAGGACCAACCATATCCTGGGGGGCATCAGGCAAAACATCACCAACCAGTCGAGGGAGGGGATTGTCCCGCTCTGCTCTGCACTGGTGCAGCCTCACCTTGAATATTGTGTGCAGTTTTGGGCACTGCAATATAAGAAAGATACTAAGCTCTTAGAGAGTGTCCAAAGGAGGGGAAAACACTGATCTCTTCTCTGTGGTGACCAGTGACACAATCCGAGGGAAAGGCTTGAAGATGTCAGGGGAGGTTTAGGTTGGATATTAGAAAAAAGTTCCTCACCCAGAGGGTGGTTGGTACCGGAACAGGTTCCTGAGGGAAGTGGTCACACCACCAAACCACGAAGCATTTGGACAATACTCAGGCACGTGGTGTGACACTTGGGGATGGTCCTGTGTAAGGCCAAGAGTTGGACATGAAGATCCTTGTGGATTGCTTATGCTTTTTGCATATTTCTGTATATATTTCAATATCTTTTTGCATTTATATTGTACAGAACAGAGTGAAGAGTAGGCAACTATGATGGAGTGACAGCAACAGTCAACAAGGTAGGACCAACAGGAAATTGATGTTATCTATCTAGACTTCTGTAACATCTTCAATACAGTCCCACATGAGTTCCTTATCTCCAAATTGGAGATGTGTGGATTTGATAGATGGACAATTCAGTGGATAAGGAATTGATGCAGACAGAAAGTTGTGGTCAATATCCAGGTGGAGGTCGGTGATGAGTGGTGTCTCTCAGGGTCTTGGGACCAGTGCTTTTCAATGTCTTCCTCAGTGACAGCCAGTGAGACTGAGTGCACCCTCAGCAAGTTTTCAGATGACACCAAGATGAGTGGTGCAGTTGACACAACAGAAGGACAGGATGCCATCCAGGGGCACCTGGAGAAACTTGAGAACTGGTCCCATGAGAACCTCATGCAATTTAACAAGTCCAAGCTCCAGGTGCTACACCTGGCTTGGGGCAATCCCAGACATAAGTACAGGCTGGAAGAAGTCACTGAGAGCAGCTCTGTGGAGAAGTACTTGGGGGTTCTCATGGCTGAAAAGCTGTATAATGAACCAACAGTGTGCACTGACAGCCCAGAAGGCCAATTGCATCCTGGGCTGCATTAAAAGCAACATGGAGAGCAACTTGAGGAAGGTGATTCTGCCCTTCTACTCTGACCTCATCAGACCCCACCTGGAGTACTGCATCCAGCTCTGAGTCCTCAATGCAAGAAAGACACAGATCTGTTGGAGCAGGTCCAGAGGAGGGGCCACAAAGATGATCAGAGGGGTGAAGCATCTCTCCTATGAAGACAGGCTGAGAGAGCTGGGGCTGTTCAGCCCAGACATGAGAAGACTCCAGGGAGACCTCATTTTGGCCTTCTTGTACCTTAAGGAGGCTTATAAAAAGGAGGTAGAAGGACTTTTTATATGGGCAGATAGTAATGGGACAAGGAACAATGGATGGTATCATGAGACATGTCATGGAGTCTCTGACACCTCCTAAGACATTACAGCTGCCTATTATGTCAGAACATGGTCCATCATGGTCCAACATTTGAGATGAATAGCCCAGGCTAGATGTGTCTTCGTGTGTCGAGGTTCCCCGGAGGGATTTTTACAGTAGAGTCATCACGCAAGAGAGGACATTGGCATGATAAGAAGGATTATCCTATCTCACAGTGTAAGAGGCATGTTTTACAGATGCTAGATGAGGCACCCTGGGAGATGTAGTCCCAAATGTACTCCAATGCACATGGGCAGGGAGATACCCCATGGTGATTAATCAAGGCAGTCAGGTGTTGCTTTGAAGTGCATATAAAAGGCATTGTTTGCTCCCAATAAATGGATTTGGTTGTTGGAACCCTTATCAGCCACGTCGTATGGATTTATTTATTTATTATATTAGTAAAGGCATATCTGGCGCCCAGAACTGGGGCACTCCCTGTAACAGGGAAGATTAGAGACTGCCTTGAAACAAGGAGAATTACGCTAGCATTCTCATGAGCTTGTTTTAAAGCTGAGGAACATTTTTCCGGAAAAAAAGCGAGGAAGTCGCATATTGAGCTAAAATTGGGCGGAGGATGTCGTTAAAGAAAAGATGTCAGATACCAGTGGGAAAGCCAACTGGGACGTCGTGCTGTAGGGACTGCGTTGGGAGCTCCGAGAATCTGAGTTTTGTGCGCACAGGAGACCTGGCAGAATGAAAGAAAGAAAAAGCAAAGCTACAGTAGAGCCCAGGTAAGAAGTCGGCATGAGAAGTTTAAATTTAAGGGAAATAGACATAAACGCAAAAGCATTGAGGCAATATTTAAGAGAAACCACACAAACCAAGGTGGTTGGACCATTAAAATGGATAGAAATAACTATATCAGGATTTCTGCTAAGCAGAATCCTTAGTGTGACTGCTTGGAAAAAATTTGGAGAGAGCTTGAGAGAAAGCAAAGATATAAGATGTGGACACCTTAAAAATCTCACAAAGAAACTCAAACTTGTCCAAAACTTGAAACCTCCTGTTCCCCCCCACGAGCCCTAACAGGAAAAGAACTCCCCCAGACACCGGGAACAGACACAGGCCTGGGGAGAACCGCGTGCAGACCGAGAGAACCTAACAATGGACTCGGGCTGGGTTTTGCGCGGGCAGGAGCGAGCACGTGGCGCGGGCCGCGTGGTTGTTGAGGAGAGACAGACTTTGAGTCCCAGAGCCACTGCCGAGTTGCAGCCACGCTGAGGGTTGGGTGTGACCATCTTGCCCATGACCAGCTTACACCAAGGGGGAGGCGGGTTTGCCCCCTCCGAAAACAGACAGGCAGTCGTGCAGCGCACGGACGGAGACGTAGCCCTGTGCCCGCTGCCTCTGCGCAGTTAAAAGAGCCTGTTGGACCCACTGTGCTCCCCAGAAACAGTGCCAAAATTCCCCAAAAAGCGCCAGCTGCAACGCCGGCGGGCGAGCGAAGCGGCGCGGGGTTTGCAGAGGCACTTGCCGCAGCACTTATCAGCTGAGGCGGTGTGGAGTTCAGAGAGACGCCGGGGGCAGCTGAGAGTCGGCGCAGGGCTCTGGGTCCCGTGCAGCCGGAGCGCAGACCCGACCCGGCTCGGCACGGCGGGGCGCCGCCGGCGGCAGCTTTACCAGCACCTGAAGCGGACGAGCGAAGGCTGCCGAGGCCGTGCCCGGAGCTGTGCCAGGTCCCCGCCGTGCCGCGGCCGGAGCGGCGGCGGTGCCGGGGCCCGCACGGAGCCCCGGCGGGGGGAAGACAGGCGGTGGGGGTGTGTGTCTTGCCTCGCTGCAAAATCCCCCCCAGCGCCGCCCGCACCATGCTGGGCAGCGGCGGCGGCAGAGCGAAGGCAGGGACACGGCCAGGGGAGCGCAGCCCGGGGCCGCGGCGGCGGCTGCGCGGGGCACGCCAGGCCGGGACGGGACGGGGCGGGGCGCAGAGCAGCGGTTTGCGGAGCCGTGCCAGCACCGGGGCGGCAGCAAGTCGCCTGTAGGGGTCAAAAAAGGCGGCGAACTGCGAAACGGCCGCGCGACGGCACACAGGAAAAAGCAGCGCAGCAGATGGGAGTAGACGCTGCTGCAGCTCTGCAGGGAGCGCTCAGCGCCAGGGCCGGGAGGAACAGCCCCCGCCCCTTGTGCTGGGACGGAGAGAGGCTGTGCTGCAGCTGTCTGAACGGGCTCTGGCACAGCCCAACCCCACAGCTACAGCGTCGTGCTGTGTGCTTCCCGAGAGACATACACAACTGATTTAACATTATATCTTGTTGTCTCAAGGACCTTTGGTAAGAACACTGAAGCTTTGAGTTTTTTCCTATTTTTCATTAGTTCCCCAGTGGCCTTGTTTAAATTGTTAAGGTTAAAAGTTGTTTAAGTTTTCAAATGCATCTGAACAGATGGAGTTGTTGTGACAATGTAATTCAAGTAACATGTTTAAAAACTTCATAAATTATCCCAGAAAGGTGTGCATAGTGTCAGCAAAAGTACAAAAATAGCTGCTTAAGAAACTGAGTTAAAGTTAACTATAATTGTTCTAACCAACATCATTCAAGAAATAGGAGTGCAAAATGCTCCAGAAAAAATTCATCAACTCAACCATGGAACAAATCTACCATAAAGAAAGGATTGCACAGCAAAAAGATCACCTTTCAACCTTCAACTTTGAGGTAAAAGACATTAAAAGACATTAAAATGACTTATAGCTTTACTTCAAAAAAAGCCATTCCTGGACATAACTACAAAAAAACGTATATTTACCTAACCTTCATATCTGTTTTTTGCCATAGTATCCACCTGGAACTGTCTAAATTTTTATTAACATATTTGTTAAGTTTGTTACTAAGGGCAAAAAGCAGCTACCAGAAACGGATGGAAAAAACCTGGAAAATTAACTGCATCCCAGACACCAAAGACAACTTGGTCTACTTGCTTACATAAGATGCTGAGTTTCAAGCTGTGTTAGCATATTTTAATGGTAACTTGTTTATGTATCTTTGAATTCATTAACTTTTGATTTTCTAAACAAAACTCACTCATAAAACAGACCACTGTCAAGAGAGCACACTACATGCCAAATATGTGTTTCAAAAAAACAAAAAAAAAAAGGGAGGAGAAAATATGGATCTCTTTTATGTGTTGAACCTGCATTGACTTTTCCTCGAAACAGGGATGAGCACCAGAGTGACTGATGGAGGTGAGCCAGAAGAAAAACACATAATTAATGACTGCTGGTAAACATAAACCAAATGATTGAAAAGTAGGAACACAATAAAAATTCTAAGTATGCATGAGTAAAGAATGACTGAAGTGGCCATTTACATATGAACGTAAAAGCTGTATAAAAGCGAAAAGCTGTGTGGACATATATGTGTGTAAACTTAAAGATACTTTATGCTTTGTGGGCTTTGAATAGATTACACTTGCATAACAACAACACCTGTTCTACATAAACCCTCAAAAAAAAATGAAGTTGATGCTTCTACCAATTACATAAACCCTTAGACAAATAAAGGTCAGTGTTTCTTGTTCATCCCAGTTACATAAATACCACCCAGTTTCATAAAGAACCCTCAGATCAATATAGTTGTTGTTTATCCCAGTTACACACAAGCCCTTAAGAAAATAAGTGTTCAAGTTTATGTCAAGCAAATTCAAAGGTTAAAGCTTCAAATAAGTAAGTTTGTTGAAAAACCAAGGTAAGCAGTGAGCCGAGTCGCTGTGATACAGTGGTAATTGTTAAAGGTTTTACAAGGTTTAAATGTAATGCTCTATTATATGCACTGTTGTCTAATTCGTCATAATAATACAAACGGGACGTGTAGGAGGCGTGTTTTAGGGATGCTAGATGCGGCACCCTGGGAGATGTAGTCCCAAATGTACTCCAATGCCCATGGGCAGTGGGATACCCCATGGTGATTAATCAAGGCAGTCAGGTGTTGCTTTGAAATGCATATAAAAGGCGTTGTTTGCTTCCAATAAACAGATTTGGTTGGTGGAACCCCAACCAGCTGGGTCATATGCATTTATTTATTTATTATATTAATAAAGCCGTATCACAGGATTTGTCTCTTCTCAGCCTCTTCCCTTGTCTGGAAATCCAGTTTGTAGCTTCAGGTACCTTCATACCCTTCTGCACCTGGGATAGTTGGACAACGGCAACCACTTATCCTTTTAAAGCCCAGGTGGGGGTAGGATTTTCTGGATGAGCAGCTGTTTTTTTGTAATTTGACAAAAGTCTTAGCGATGTTTAAGCCATTAACCACTTCAGTCTCTGATACTTGAAATATACAATTGATGTGCTACAGGTCACCAATTAGATATTTGCTTTTCTAGAGGTAATTTTCTGTCTGTATCCAACTATATATCCAATATCAGCTGTTCTGAGCAGGCTTTGTTTGGCAATTCAGGGCTCTTTTTCACCTTGGTCAAAGGATGTAAAAACCTACTTTGGATACCCTAAAAAATAAAGTAACTTGTCATTATTCTTCTTTGGTGTCTTTGTTCTTCACAAATAATAGAATAGTCTGCTTCTAATCTGCATTGAATTTTTACAATACAGGTAAAAGACTCCTGAAAAACAACCAGTGTGCAAGATTTTATCCAAAGCAAGGCAGTAATCAGGGGAGGGTGACCCACGTTGGTTGTGTCCTGGGAGAGACTGCATGGTACTTCTGAGCCAGAGCAGAGCACACAAGTGAGTTAAAAATCCTTTATCTTGCTAGCCAGCATGGAATTCATAGCCATAAAGTTCCTAAGATTTGCAGTGAGAATGTGTCTTCTTCATGCCAAGTCACAATGAATTTGTCTAAATTAAGATTTGAGGGAGTTTTTTGTTTATTTATTTTACATAAGTACAGTAACCTTTTCCACTTATGTTTTGGAATACGAATGAAATTAATACATTGCCCGACTTCATTAAACCAGAGGAGGAATAATATATGGTATCCATCCTGATATTGTGCCACAGGCATCTTTGGCACTATGAAATTTTTAAAAGAATATGGAATATTCTGTCTTAGATGCCTACATTCCCCACTTGTAAAACAAGATGTTTGTAAGTTAATGAGATTGACCCATAGCACTTTAAAAAAAAATTACAAAGAACTTAAGGATTGAGGATTTCCAAGAACAATAGATCTGCCCGTGTGTCCAACTTGTATCAGTTGCTGTGCTCTGAGTTAGTCTTTTACAAGTGAATATCATCTTTTAACATATTACATTATATATTTTTCTTTAGTTTCCTGTTGTAGATACGAAGAAACAAATCTCTAGGCAGACCCACATTGAAATTGCATTGGAAGTTTCATTTAAACCCACTATTTATTATTCTCCTCCTCAACCAGCTGCAGATAACCATAAAGATAAGAATTAACGACTTAAATACAAATGTAAATGGTATCAATACGATTCATAAGTTCCCGTGAGACTGTGAATTAATTCTGTTCATGGGGAACATACCTAAATAACTTATGCCAAGTTGTTAAGTCTTCCTGTCCCTTGTGGTGTACTTTCCATAACTCATGGAGTTCATTAAAGGGTTTGCATAAATATAAATCATCCATGGAAAGTAATTAATCCTGTTACCTGTTTGGTAAGACCTTTGTGTTCTATCTTATTAAATACACCATATAAATATTAATAGTCCGGGAAGAATGCTTATAGAAAAGGTAAAATTTCTGGGTTTGCTTTTATGTTTTACTGGAGTATTTATCTAGGTTTTTTTTTCTTCTTTTTTTCTTCTTTTTTTTTTCCCCTATAAGTAAGAAACTATGTGCTTAGTGTCAGGGCATTATTATGGTAGCAAAATCAGGCATTAATAATAGCTCATTACACAGCAAGGCTAGTCATACTCCATTGAATTCTTTGTGAGTTTTACCATTGATTTCAGTGAAAGCAAGGTCAAGCCCACTGAGTTTCAAGATAATTGCTGTGAAGTATCCATTAAATAATAAAGGAGATTATTAATAACTGGACAGTAAGAGGCTTTCATTTATCATTTGATTAATATTTTAAATTATCTCGAGTGCAAGCAATACTCAAGAAACAAAGCATTGCAGCTTGTCTGCATAAAAGTTAGTTGTTAAATAATTAACCAATCTCAAACTGATTGAATGGCACTTCATACCAGTAATGTAGAACAACTTAAAGCAATAGGCAATTGTTTTTCAGATTTTTCAGAAATTTTGCATAAGTAAAATTTATGGTATATATTTATACCATCCACGTTTGTGAAGAGAGCAAAGTAATATAGAGTTTTGGATAAAGAATAATCTCAAACATTTTAAGGCTTCTCTGAGAAAATTCTGCTTTTATCCAGAAATCATAAATTCATTAGTATTTTGTACTGAATGGATGAAGGGCTTCATAAGACTATAATGTAAGCAAGTATGATAATGGATTAATAAAATTTATAAAAGTAGAACTTTAAGCAGGAGTAATTACCCTTACTTAAGGGAAAGTTAAAACAAAATGGCTGCTTAAAAGACTCCTTAAAGACTGCAAAGATTAACCCCCACAAGCTCCCCATGACAGAGGGTGTGGCTCCAGCTGTCTCTCCAGGGTCTCTACTGGCCTCTGACCCCCAGAGACCTGGCACAGCCTCCTCTTGAGCAGCACCCACCCTGTAAATGCCCTGTGGAGGAGAAAAGGAACAGGTTGCTTGCTCTGGGAGGAGGTGGGAAGCAGAAGAGAATTTCCATGTGGCTCTCCACACTTGTGAGATGTGTCCTGGGGCGAGAATTCACCCACTGAAACTTAATTTGGACAAGACTGAGAGAATGATAGCAGAAGAAACCAAGGAAGGCATGGCAAAATATGGGCTTAAGCAACATTGCTTCTAACATCCCACTCTCCAAAACAGAGCCAACTCTTTCAGCACAGGACAGGACTGGAAGAATTTTAATTTGATCATTTTTCTCTTCTTTTAAGCTAGATATCCCTAGGTCATAAGATTAAAAAAACCCAAAACAAACCAACCAACCAAGCAAATAAGCAAACAAAAAACCCCAAGAAAACCCCAGTCTTATATATTGCATTCTGAAGTCTTTGATTTTTTCTTTGACAATTCCAATAAATTTTATGGAAGTGGAACATAGAAGTAAGCTCATCGAGTTACTTTTGTTCTTTTTTTTTCCGACACTCAATCTACAGCAAGCTGGCTCTATTACTTTTTTTTTTTAATTTAAAAATAAGCGAGAAGTTATTTCATTTAATTGCTTATTGATATTCTGTGTATCAGTAATTCTAAATATAGTTAGAATTCTTGGGTTTTTTTTCAAATGCATGTGTATTGCAATATCAAACATCTGTAAAAGTGCATGGTATTGAAAATTTTCATTACAGAAATTTTTATGGTGGCTTCACACCATTGCATGGATGAATCTGCTCTTGATTCTCCCTTTAGACTCATGAAAAACACATCTTTGGGTTGTGTCCTCAAAAAGTACAGAAAATAATTGTGTCCTTGCTTGTATTTAACTGTATGCCATTTTGAGTGCAAGAACATTGAAAATGTATTCTCCTCATGACAGATCATCTGAGAATTAACCAACTCAAAGCCATGTGAACAATACTACTATTATTACATTCAAATATTCTTCTTACCAGTAATTCAGTTCATGACTGTTTAGGTACATCATTGCCAAGGATTGATTCCCATTGGTTTCCTTCAATTGCTTTATGAAATGGACATAAGAACTGCACAGATGAGAAGAGAGATGTTCTATGTGAAAAAAAAACATCAAAGGCAAGAAAGAATTTCATATCTCTTTGATGTCACTCAGCTTCAGGTACAGAGCGTTACAGCTTGCAGGAGTGCTAATTAAAACTGATAGTTATTTCATTTATTTGACATGCCTTTCAAATAGCTTGTAAAACTTGCCATTCTTGACAAGAGAAGTTCCTGAGCCCATGAACATATATGATTTACAAGTCTTCCTTCTTTTCCCTTCCAGATGTAAATGTAAATGGTCTTTGAATGAAAGAACCAAAAGATGGAGCCGTACATCCTAATAATAAGGGCATGACAATTCACACTACAAAAGAGCCTTTTGTTTTCCTGTCACTTTTAGAAAATCAAAGAAGGAGAATTTATTAACCTAAGTATGATATTGACATTGGTTTCCTTACAATTGTTTCTAGCAAACAATGTAATTTCTAATGTAGGACAAAACTGACACATCACCTTGTTGGAGAATGTGACTAGCAGCTCTGATTTTTTTAGTCTTTCCCTGAGCAACAGCAGTCTCAAACGCACTTCTAATTTTCTCTAACCCTCTGAAGGAGATATTGTTGAAGGCAGTGGTGCCATATTTGGTATTGTATCAAAATCACTAAATTATTTTCTTTTTCTTTGTTTCAGTAACATTGGTTATTTCATCACTAATAGCCCCTATGGCCTAGAACAGAGAATCAGACAAAAAACATGAAGTGCCTATGAGAGAACATTTTTGCTCTGAGGAAGATTTCCCCAAATGTGTGAAGTGTACAAAAGAACATATATAAATGTAAGTTCTTCTTCAAAACTTTTTGATGGCAGCTTCCTGTTTCAGCTGCCATGAACCAGTTAGACAAAAAAAAATTAACATCTACCTGACACCATGGCATATTTCTCTATAATGAAGGCTTGCACCATTGAGAGTAATGTCAAAACATTGGATATCTTTGTACTCAGAGTGAGTGTAAGACTTTCCTTGGCAATTTGGGGGGAGAATTTAGCTGCTTTGAGCATGCTGTTTGTAGGTATTGTTTTTCAGGTAGATAGTTTACTGTTGGGTAACTTTAGAGTAATTCCATTCTTTGTTTGATTTTTATGATGATGGTACATAGAAAAAAAACCAGTCAACAAAGGGGTAATTTTGACCAGTGTGTGTTATTAAATAATAGCCACCATTAGATCATACTGTATTTCCCCGATTATTCTCTAACCATCTATGGTTAAATACCTTATCCTTCTTCATTTCATATTATGGTTTGGGTTGGAAGGGACCTTAAAGACCATCTAGTTCCAACCTGCCTGCCAGGGACACCTTCCACTATACCAAGTTGCTCAAAGCCCCATCCAACCTGGCCTTGAACACTTCTATGGATGGGGCATCCACAGTTTCTCTGGACAACCTCTTTCAGTGCCTCACCACCCTCACAGTAAAGAATTTCTTTCTAATATCTAATCTGTATCTACCCTCTTTCAGTTTAAAACCATTTCCCCTTGTCCTATCACTCTGTTGCCTAAAATCAAAGAAAAATTCTCTGGACAGTGTAGTATAGTAAGGCAGAGAGCAGGTCTTTAATTAAGGCCTTAAGGTGCACAAAATACATTTAGCACAATCGTGCAACATAGATCCTACAATTTTTATAACACTAGCTGCTTATCATACCTAACCATTACATCATGGTTACACCTAGCCCAAAAATTGTCCGTCCCTCAGGCCTTCCCTCAGGCACACCCTCAGGTACACCTCCCCAAAACTGAGGTGAGGGTTGCAAAGACCCCTCCTTTCTCCCATCCTCCTCCAACACCTTCTGTCCTGCTTGGAACCATTTCAAGGATTCTGGGCTTTCTAAATAGTTTTGACTAAAGTTATATCAAGGAATGCACTGGATTTGTCTTGTTCTGGTATACTCTCTACAGACTATCTGCCTTTTAGCTTGCTAAAAAATCTCTATCTATTGAAATCCTTGATGAGAAACATAAAACAATCTTTTGGATTTTGGTACGAAAGTATTTAGTAGAAAACTCTATCCTGAAATTATGAAAATGCTAAAAGCTGCATTAAAATCTATATACTTTTAAACCTTAAGGCGTCAGCTCCATGACCTTGTATAAAGTCCCTATCCAGCTCTCTAGTAGGCCCCTTTCAGGTACCAAAAGGCCTGTCAGAAACACCTGGTTTGGCATTTCTCTTTTTCTATCTGATCTGAGGCTGATGAGTATACACAGAGAAATTTGCTGTTTATAGATCCTGATCCAACACAAAGAACTCTTTGCCCTGAGGTTTCAGTATGCTGCTCTGTAAAAGTTTGTCTGCTGGTATATAGAGTAATTTCAAACTAAAGGTTTTTAAGACAAGACAGATCGTACAATTATTTTTTTTTTAATAAAGTATTTTCAGAGGTTCATAGCACCACAGATCCATACAAGTTGGAAGGAACCTCAGGAAACCTCCAAACTCACATCCTGATCAAATAACAGGTTCAATCATATTCAGATCAGGTTGCTGAGGTTTTGAAATACCATGAAAATACCCAAAGAAGTTAAACAGGACACATCTCAAGATAACCCCTGTGTTAGTCTACTTGCCACAGCCATCCAGGTAAAGTATGGCCCACTAATTATTCTGTAAGCTCAATCATCCAATAATTTTATTTTACCCATCCAGTCATCCACCCATCCAGGCTATAATGTTCTAACTTGGATACAAGAATATCATGGGAGATAGCGTCAAAAGCCTTGTTAAAGCAGAGATAAATGACAATCACTGTCCTTCTCTCATCCACAGATCCAGTAATTTTATCACAGAAGTCAATGACATTGGTAAAGTCCTTGGCAAAATCAAAATCCTTTCCTCTTTGAACTCTGTTCCTAAGCACACAAGTGTGGGAAACCTTGTTGCTGAAGACTGAGGCAAAGACACTGAATATGACAAAGGCCTTTTCTGCATTTGGTCTCATTAAATCATATGTCCCATTAAACAGCAGGTCCACATTTTTTGGTTTTTTTATTCTTTTCCTACTGCGGTAATGGTAGAAGCTCTTCCTGCCCCTGCCAGTTTTCCAGATACTATCCCTGCATGCCTGGGCAATATTCTTCAATTTTCTTTTTCCCTTTCACTTTTCCTTTTCACCCTGGAGCATTGTCACAAGTTCTTTCTTTAGCCTGACTGGTCTCCTGATGTGTTCACTCAAGTCTCCAGAGTACCAGGAAGGATCATTCTTGTGCTTTGACAAAACGTGCCATTGAAACCTAAGGTCCTTTGAGCTTCAGAACTACACTCCTTGGGATCCCATATTAGTTACCTCAATAAAAACAAGAGACAAAATGGTCATAAAAGCAAAGACACTGTCTGCAGCACTAATGATGCTGCTAGGTGTTAAATTGCAGTGTACATACACTCCCATTTGAGCCTTGACCCAAAGAACTAAGGAGGAAATCAGCTGAGTCCCTGCATCTCACTTCCTCCCCCCCCAAGCTCACTGTAGGCACTCTTGATTTGCTCTATATGGTCCTGGGTAGTCTCATTGGTACCCATGTTTAGCAACATGAGATAAAGGTCTGGACAAGCCTTGGCAGCCTCTGTAACACAGCAGATCCTGTCCTCCAAAAAGCACCAGACCACCAATGACAACATGCTTGCTTAAACTGATGTTGTCTCCCTGCATCCGTCATCACCAACCACTACCTCCTGCTGCTAACTTTTGGTTCAGGCCTAGTAGGTTTCTGTAATTTCTCTTGATGGGCTCAATCCTCTCCACTGTCTGTTAGGGCACTCTACTAATACTACAAATTCAAATTTGAGAACACAGAAGAAGCATTGCTCCTCTGTCAGAAGTCTCCATCTTTCCCCATCTTGGGATTATCCAGCCAGCACTTATTCAAGCCTCCAGCTGTCTCTCTTTCCTTGCATCATGTGGCTCAGGATGTCTGCAAGGTTTCTGAGAAGGCTCTGCCTCTTATTCCTGAGGGATCTATTTGAGGCTTATCACTTGGAAATTTCTGAAATATCAAGTTGTTCTGAACCATACTGTGCTGCCTCAAGAAAATTGCTTTTCATATATTAAGTATATCAGACTAAGCAAAAGCATTTCAGTTCAAAATCTGTTTATATCCAAATGCCATCTGCTGCTGGGTGGGTTTTTTTCATGAAATAAATGTTGATATGTGACAAAGGTCATACTTACTGCTCTATTGATATTTCAGCATGACACACAATTTTGAAGAGGAATCTCATGCAGAAATGATTTGTTTTGCTACAGAGATTGGGTGTAAAGTTTAAATGCTCTATTGTAAAAGAAAGGACAGTTTTTGTACCTTGGGCACACTGGAATCAGCACAGTTATTAATTTTAGGACAGCTACATGCTAATGTTACAGCACTGGAAGTTATTAATATAGGGAACCTACTGAGAACAAAGGAAGAACAAAGCAACTATTTAAATTACATCATGGTAGTGATCAGTACTTCTTCTATAGCTAATTTCTATATCTTTATACTTTCAGACATCCAAGTAGTAGGTTAAAATTCCTAGGATTCAACTCCTGTGATGTCTTAGATTATATCAAAATACCCCTTTGCAATGGAGGTTATGTTATTTTTTCTACTAGCAGAAGATAATAATCTGAGAATGTCCTAATGTGAAACATGAACACTGTAATATAAAAATCTTGGTAACTCAGGACAATATTCCTGTTCCATATATTTCTCTCTGACATGATGTATTGGCATCTGTTAGTGGACAGTTCTGCCATTCATTACTGGGTCTCAGGTAAAAATCTCTTCTTGGATAAAGAAACAACAACAAAACAAACACTTCTATGAGAAGCTGCCAGAAGCTTCAGCACATCCAACAGAGGCAAGCCCTGTTGGCTCCAAGATGGACGCACCACAGCCCCATTCCCCATTCCCCTGCACCACTCAGAAGGAGGAGGGAGAGAAATCAGGAGTGAAGTTGAGGCCAAGAAGAAGGGAGTGGTGAGTGGTGGGTGTTTTTAAGATTTGGTTTTATTTCTCGTTAATCTGATTTGATTTGTAATCAATTAAACTAATTTCCCCAAGTCGAGTCTGTTTTACCTGTGACAGTAACTGAGTGATGTAACTGAGTAACTGATGATGAGTGATCTCTCCCTGTCCTTATCTCGACCCATGAGCCTGTCATTATATTTTCTCTCCTCTGTCCAGCTGAAGAGGGGAGGGATGGAGTGGCTTTAGAGGGTAGCTGGTGGCCAGCCAGGGTCAACCCACACATCAATAAAAAAACAGGATAATTATCTACCTAACTAATTATTTCAATCTTTCTCTTTCTTGGAGGAAACCCCTTTCGCTAAAGTCTGACATAAATCGCAATTCCAGGCATCCTGAACACTGTGTCAAGTCCATTGTATTGGAAACTTTTTTTCTACTTGGGTTCCCTGTACCGTTAAAGTGGCTTACTATATCCACTCATGTGGCTTCAAACTGCAGTATATGTTAAAGGCTCACAGGTCCTCTCTTGCATCTTCTACCTGCCTTCTACTTTATAGGTCAGTGTCTGCCTACAGTTTCTGAAAGCAACATTTTTGGAGATGTGGACATTGATGAGGGAGGTTTTAGTCTCACTTTCAAGATCCTCATGCTATGTGCAAGGAATTCAAACACCTCTCTGGTTGTGTCATTCTAAACACTTGCAGCTGCCTCCTCCCTGAGCTATCCAACCTTTCTTGAGGGTCTTCAACTACTCTCATCTCCTTGGTGTCAGAGTAGAGAGTAAGTCCCATGTCAGCTAGATGACTGGGAAGAAATATCTTCAAAGGAGAGCAATCTGAAACAAAATGTTGATATTGATTGACCACCTGACAGGATTTGAGCAATTTGAGTTTTCTCCCTTCCATACACAGTGATCCATAAGAAATCGAACAAGTTTGTCCACCGCACAGTCCCTATGTGACAAACTGGGCTGCTATGACTTTTCACATATCACTGTCAAGAGTCTGACAGCAATGACAGTCAATCAGAAATCTTCCTTTACCATCTAAATTGCTAGGCTCTTTTTTTTTTTAAATTTCTTCATGGCTTACCTTATTATTTTTTCCTCTTGTGGGAAAGTAAAACTACCCTCCAAATCCTTACCCAAATGGAGAGCAATTTAAACAGAGTTACTAATACCAGCTACCACATAACTAGAAGAAATGCTAACCTCAGGGAAAAATGAGACTGTCTTTTTTAAATGCTGCAAGGAGCACTCTGCCTTTGTGTTTGCAGAAGTAGACAAATCAAGGACGAAGAATCACATTTCAAACACAATCCTAGGCTTGTCTTCTTTTCCCCGTTTCATATTTTGCACATTTTCAGTGCTTCACTGAGATAAAGAAAGCTCAACTCATTCCTAAAATTATGTAAAACATACTTGAGGAATTTGTCTTCCTTCTAGAAAAAAACTTCTCCATTTAAATATTCGTTTCTTTTCAGCATCTTTGTCTTGAGGGATTTCTTACATAGATTGTATGGAGATGAAAACTGAAAATCTGCATTTAGATAGAAATATCAGGAAAAGCCTGCTTTACAAACTAAGCAGTATTGCTTTTTTTTTCCTTCCAGTAGGACATGAAAAAATTTTTCTCTTCCACTCCTTAAATAATGACACTAAATCAGGACTTCATGGTCCCCTGAAGAGGTTGTAATAACTCTGATTTTGTATGATGAACCAGCCTTCCTGCACTGAATGCCCAAAAAGATATATCTTTTTGTTTAATATAAAAATCTTCTGTTTTTTATTCAAGTATGATAACCACATTAGAGGTCAACAGAAACAAATGGGAGAGTTAAGGAATAACATTTCTATTATATTCTTGCACAAGGTCTTGCTGCAGTCCATGTACTTTGAGAAAAATGTTAGAAGTGACTGATGAATTTTTAATAGTTTTCCTCGATTTCAGTGGCTGTTGTTTGTTTTCAGTCAATAATTCACATGGTTACAGAAGGCAGCCCAATTGATTTTTACTCAAGCAGTACTTGGGCAAAAGGATTGTAAAATGCTTAATAACCTTTTCTGGGTCAAATCCTGCCCCAGCTCACATCCAGGTAATATCACTGATTTCACAAAGGCTGGATGAGACCCAGAGGAATGACACTGGAAGCAACATATGTACAATCTGTATGAGAAGCGAAATGCCTCATTCACTCATGGAATACCAGGTGCAAAGAGAGAGGGGAAGAACACAACTTATAAGTGAAATTCTCATGCTCAAAATGATCCTATACACTCTATTGGAAAAATGCTAACACACATGAAAGGAATAGGATTTTCCCATTAAGACAAACAGTGAGGGTATCATGGTTTTCTGGTTTTCTTGATGAATAAGAGTCTTTGCTTAGAGGAAGAATTAATGAAAATTGCTGCTGTAGTACCAAGCATATCAGTAAGTTACAGCAAAATGTCTTTAACATGGCCGGGGTGGTTCATACCAAATCTACCAGACAGTAAAATAACAGGCAGATTTAATGAGGTGGATTCACAGTCAGGGGGTTTTCAGGAACCACACATGACTTGATTGCTATTATGATTCCAGAGAAAGCAAGTCAGTCATGTAATTGTACTTTCAGTTAATAATGATATGTGCAAAAGAACCTCCTCAGAGCTGTGTTTGTAAGCATTGTGCTTATGATAGAAACACATTTGCAGCAGATGGTTCACAAAAGGCCATTTTTATAGAAAGTTAAAGCTGGGAATCACAATTTACTTTATTTTACAAAAAACATACAGAAAGCTTGATGCTGTTTAACATATATTTTTGTAAATTAACCTAATGAAACTTGTGATATAGAAGACGGAAGATAAGGCAGTTTGAGTGCTCAGACCCTGGAGTGATGTATCATGATAGATAATGATGTGTCTGAGGAACCCAGTGTTCTGGATGCATCATTAACAGCCTGCAGGTGTTGAAAGATCCATTGTAGTGCTGCCCTTCGAGTAGAGAAAAACAATTTCATCGTCTTCTTCTGAAGACAACCTTACAGAGCCGATATGAGTGCCCTGGCCAAAACCTTTAAAAACATGCTGACATGAGCATGTGATCTTAGAAAACCTTACAAAAATCATGGAGTACACAAGATTTATAATGTTCTTTTATAATGAGCCTTGTCGCAAGTTTAGAAGCAAAGGGGGTTGATCATTGTGTTGCTATCTCTTTCCACAATTGGGAAACAAACTTGAAGTAGCCAAAGTTCAATTTCTCTACTACATAGGGCCAGGAATGAATGGAATTCCTGCATGGATTTACTGTGTTAACAGAATATTTTCTTTGAAATTATTGAGCCAAGACTTTCACCATTCACTCAGAAAGTATTTCCACCTGAAAATAAAATCTGCTGTAATGAAATTCAATAAGTTTAAAAGCACTGCAAGGACTGGGACTGCACATTATTGTTGCACCCTACTGTTTATTTATCCTCATCACCATGTTGATTGCAACAGCTTGGTAAAAGCTCTGTGGTACCTGAGCTGAGAGGAGTAGATGAACAATGAAATAGAAGCATGGCAAGGCTTCGTAACAGATTGATTGTGCTTAAAGGTTATAGTTAGTTTATTGAATCTGATAATTTCAGAGGTAAAACAAGTATTTTTCCAACTTAAAGACATTTAAGTGTTCAACTGACTGTATTATGATTTAAGACATTTAGACCTGGCATGTCTGATTGCGCTAATTATTAATAATAGGCATGCTGTTCACAAGTAATCTAGCAAATTATTTTTTTTCCAGGCCTCATGATTTATAGGCAAGATAGAGTGATATGATTGGAGGTCAAGAAAAATGTTGCTAATCAAAGTGTTGAAGGATTTCTTGATTGTGCCTGTGGCCTACTGCAGCTCTTGTCAGAAGGTTCATATCAGGCTGTAATGTATCACTGGATATAAGCCATTCTACTTAGTCTGTATCTCATCTTCCCAATAAATGTGTGTTTGTTTCAACACTTTCTAAAGTAAAGTTCTTACTGATGTTAGAGGAGAAGGCTCTATAAACACGCTCTGGAGTTAATCAAGAGAAATCAGATTTGACTGCTAGTGTAAGCTACAGGGTACAGAAACATCAAGAAGAAAAGTGACATCTTTGTTTCATAATCAAAGCATGTCTAAATGATATTGGTATGCTTCTTGTAAAGTGAAGGGTCAGAGAAATCCAAATGCAAGAGATATGCCTCTCATTAGTTCATCTCCATTTATTTTGTTGCCTACTTCCTTTCTAGTGCATGCTTCAAGCTGGAATATTAGGCTCTAAATCCTTCTAAATCCTTTAGGAGACTAAAGGATATGGGACTTTGAAAATTAATGTCACTCCGTTGAGCTTTCCCATCCTGAAATGTTCTCCCTCTTTCCAAAAGCATGTTGTTCACAGGAATGTTACATTAAAACTACTTGACTACCTGGTCAAGTCAGGCTATGATAGTTTCAAGCAGGGCATCTTCCCAAGCATTAAAGGAAAGGGGAAAAAAAAAGCCAGTAACAATACACTTATTATATTCCTCTTAGTGAATAAGAAAAGTTCTGTGGTATTTATTTGAATTCTGTACATACCTAGATATCTCCATATCTGTTTCTAAAAAGATACACACACAGAGATTTTCTATACAGAAGAAATCACAGACTCACAGGACTACTGAGTTTTGAAGGGACATCTTGAGACCAGCTAGTTCACTCCCTGAACTTAAGCAGGCTCAGCTAGAGGAGGAGGCCCCGGGCCGTGCCTAGTTAGGTTTTAAATCTCTCCATGGATCCACAACTTCTCTGGGGAACTTGATCCAGTGTTCAAACAGCCTCACAGTAAAAATATGTTTTGGTGTGTTCAGACAGAACCTCCTGTATTTCAATTTGTGCTCATTGTCTCTTGTTCCCTCAGTGACTAACACTCCCCACATTAAGCATTTATACTCATCGATAGGATTCCCCCTTGAGCCTTCTCTTCTCCAGACTGAGCAGTCTCAACTCTTTCAATCTCTCCTCATGTGCCAGATGCTCCAAGCCCTTCATTATCTTTATGGCCCTTTGCTAGACTGACTTGTATATCCATGAGTCCCTTGTGCTGGGAGTCTAGAACTGGACCCGGTATTCCAGGTGCTCCTCGCCAGTGCTGAGTAAAGGGGAAGGATAACCTCTTTGATCCGCTAGAAATGATCCCCCTTCTGCTGCCCAGGATGCTGCTTGCCACCATTGTCACAAGGATGCATTGCCAGCTCGTGGTCAACTGGTTGTCAACCAGGATCCCCTGGTCCTTCCCAGAAAAGCTACTTCAGCCACAGCAGTATTATATACTATGTAAGCATTAAATACTATTAAAGAACCTGTAAATGGTGCCATTTCTTCTGTCTGAGTAGGTTATTTTCTGCAATGGGAGACAGTTGCTTTAATTGTCTCCTATTAAGACAGATAAAGAAGATTTTACTGTCATTTAAAGAAAAAAGAATATTTAAATTTTTTTTAATGGCATCCTTTGTGATATCATAGTCTATAGAGTTCTGCTTTTACTTAACCTACTAATAATATGCCTTTTGATTTACTTAGAGCCCCAATTGCTCACTAGAGATTGAAGACATCTGAATAGGAAAATGAGCCTTTTAGTCACTCAGTCTTGGCTCTAGATGAGAAATTAGACTGAAGCTTGTTCTCTGAGAACATCTTTCTCAATCCCCAGAGCTTAATTTATAGGAACCAAGAACATCAGTGCCCTGTGTGAAACTGTCTAGATGGTTTTTAGCAAGAAAAACCATCTGTGTTCCCAAACCATTCCATTCAGTATAGAGTGGGGGGTTTTAAGTAGTGTTTTTGCAGAAAAAATGAATGGAAGGTAGGTCTTCAATAGCCCTGTGAGGGAAACCGGAGGGACAAGTACCGATCTCTTTAATCCCATGACCAGTGACAGGACTCGAGGAAAGGGCATGAAGCTGAATCAGAGGAGGTTTTGGTTGGATATCAGAAAAAAGGTTTTTCACCCAGAAGGTGGTTGAGCACTGGAACAGGCTCCCCAGGGAAGTGGTCACAGTACCAGGCCTGACAGAGTTCAAGAAGCGTTTGAACAATGCTTTCAGGCACATGGTGTGACTCTTGGGGATGGTGCTGTGTAGGGCTAATGGTTGGACTCAATGATCTTTGTGGGTCCCTTACAATTCAACATATTCTAGGATTCTCTTGTCATGTCCCAGCACAGAAAACCAGTCCAGTGTAGCATTGATTTTGCTCTGGCTCCTCTTGCCCACGTACAAGATGCAAGGAGCCAGCTGTGCAAGAACAAGGCAGTGCATATCCTAGCTTATTGGAAATTTCCTGCCCCATGACACATCTGAATATAAGTGGGAGGGGATATCTCTAACACTGTTGTATAAAAGCCTACAGCCCCTATTCCGGCAGCAATATGAACCAAGCAGCAATCAAAAGTATAAAAGTGCAGTCTAGTTTCTACTCCCTGGACAGGAAGTATGGGTTAAGTTCTTCAACAACTAGCTGACTCTAACTGTAGAGTTTACTTACAGCTTGCCTTCCTGGATTTACCCAATTCACTCTGCCTTGGCTCTGGGGAGGGGGACCAGCAGGGCAGGTAATTCCAGACCCTCCTCTCAGCAGTAAGGGAGGATCTCTTCTGACAAAAAAGTTATATTTTCATGAGGAAATATATGAGCTCAAGAGCCTTATCAGTAAGCAGCAGAAATACTTTCATGATGGCCTTTGGAACTTTGCTCAGTAAGCAATTCCACTTCTCCTATTCAAAAAGTACTGAATTCTCTCATTGCTGATTCGTTGCTGGCTTTTGGTGTGATTCCTAGGCCCATTTTCTGACCTGTACACATCAAAGTAATGTATTTGGAGCTGAGCATCTTTGCTGTCCTGAGATCCATAGGGTCGTGTTTTTAAGCCCTTCCCTGTCTCAGGCTATTGTTTAACAGACCGCTGCTTCAGGTAATTTTCCCCTGTGGCAGAATTAGGGTGTGATACTCAACTTTAGACTTGTGTTGTGTCTCTGTTGTTGAGTACCAGACTGGCAAGTACTGACACATCTGCCCTCACCAGTGCCAGATGAGGAGAGACAAGCTGGAGGCAGGAGGAACTGGCCTGCTAGCTTCAGAAGTTTTGATGAGGCATTTTGGCAGTTATATCTCAGCTTTTCCTGTTCTGTATCTTATTGATCCATTTTTTTCCTGGGCCATGTGGTATTTGAGGGTTGACAGAAGCAAACAGAGTGATTGCATACCCATGATTTCCCTGCACGAGGGAGTTATAACCACTGTGAATAATTAATAAGGTATTGTGTGGACACTGGAAAATAGCATCAAGCTTGTTATGAAGACTAAAATGTACCAATGATGGTTTGATTGCATCTTACAGAACAGGTATCTCCTAGTTACCCAGGTGCAATTTGTTCAGTCAGTTTTGTGGAGGTGAACTCAGGTACCATGTTTAAAGTAGGTTTTGTATTCTATTCCCTTTTTCCAATATTGTTTTGGAGAAATTATTCCTTCAAGAGCCAGTGCAGGGGGGTGGGTAGGGAGGAGTGTACACCAACAATCCCATCTGCTGGGGCAGAAGTGGAACTCTCTCTGTCTGGGAACCACCTGGAGTACTGTGCCCAGTTCTGGGCCCCTCAGTTCAGGAAGGATATTGAAGTGCTGGAGCAGGTCCAGAGAAGAGCAACAAGGCTGGTGAAGGGACTCAAGCACAAGTCCTACGAGGAGAGACTGAGGGAGCTGGGCTTGTTCAACCTGGAGAAGAGGAGGCTCAGGGGAGACCTCATCACTCTCTACAACTTCCTGAAAGGAGGTTGTAGCCAGGTAGGGGTTGGTCTCTTCTCCCAAGCAACTATCAGTAAGACAAGAGGGCATGGTCTTAAGCTGTGCCAGGGGAGGTTTAGGTTGGATATTAGGAAGAAATTCTTTACAGAGAGGGTAATCAGGGAATGGGCTGCCCAGGGAAGTGGTGGATTCACCGTCCCTGGAGGTTTTTAAGATGAGACTGGATGTGGCACTTAGTGCCATGGTCTAGTAATCGTGACGGTGTTGGATCAAGGGTTGGATCATCAAGGTTGATGATCTCGGAGGTCCTTTCCAACCTGGCTGATTCTATGATTCCTCAGCACGGGAGAAATAAAAGGGAGCAGCCACGTGAGCCCTGCTTGCCTTGTGGCTCCACACACCTCCACTGCTGCTGAGCCGGAACAGGGCTAAGCCGAGCCCTGCAGAGCAGTGCAGAGAACCAACCACCAGCACCTCACAAATCCCACGCCATGAAATCTCACCGTGGAGTCCCAGCTGAGTGAAGCCAAGTCAGAGCACAGCCAAGCCGCGAGGAGACACCTTCTTTAGCAACGGCCTGCGAGTTTGCAACTGAGTTGAATGGGACCTGATCCTGACTGGGTGACGGTAACTGAGCAACTTAATAGTATAACTTTTTGTGGACAAACTTGTTTTCTCTGGGTTTGCTCTGCTCCTGTTTCCACATGGTTTTTGTCTAGCTGGGGAGGGCGTTAAACCACGGGAACTTGTCTGCCACAGTAGTTAATTTGTTCTCCCAGGCAGAAGGTGGGGGGAGAACAAGTGTCAGCCCTTGTTTTTTTGTGCACCAACTGGGAAGAGACTAGGAACAATTTCTGTCTATTATCGGCTTAAACCGTTTTGTTTGTATTGTTACAGTTGTTATATTTCTTTTCAGCGAACTGGGTTTTTTTCACTTATATTTCCTCACATTTTGTCTCTCTGTACTGTTAAAAGGGGGAGAGGTTTTAAAAAAGGGGAGGGGGCTCATTTGTTGGAGTCTCTGCTCCAGCATTTGTATTAAACCAAGACCCCAGGCAATAATTTCTCTAAAGCTGACATAGCTGTGTGGATGGAAATACATCTTTACAAAGACTTTCAGCACAAGGGACCATGATGCTGTACTCAGGGACTGACCTGAGGGCTCAGCCTTCTCTTCTGATACCATTGTGGCACCTCACGTTAACCAGGCTGTCAGGTACATGGCTCACAACTTCCAGGCCCCCCCTGTATGCCCCCCAGCTGTCTGACTTAGAGCACTAGGTCTGAAAAACACATCAAACCACTGCTCATAGCACCTCAGAGAGCTGAGCAGACTGCTTCCTACGCATTTTGCTTGTCTAGTTTATTAGAGCTGCTGATTTAATAAGATCTCTTTAGGTTCCAAGCCCTTAATAATCCAGGGCTCTTCCACAGCCATCCTTTTAAATTTCCACCACAAAGAGTTTATTTACTGACAGCTTTAAGCCAACTGATAGGTGAACATTGCTCTCTGGGTGGTTGTCTGTCTTCTAACCTGACACATAAATGAACCCCTCTCTATGTATGTGTATATATATCAGATTGTGCTTGACAAAACATGTTGTTCTGAAGTTCTTTAGTAAATACCATAAGCACCAGCTGTTCACTACATGCACTACACATTTGCCTTAAGAATTAGCTTATTGTTAAATGAGTGTTGTAAATAACCACTTCAGAGCTTTGAGGACATTTTATTTGTTCTGGCACATATACCAGCACAGCAATATTCATGCATGAGACAGATGTTCACCCATGACAGTTCATGTAGACAGAGTTCCTGATTTCTGCAGTTTTAAGAAAAAAAAATGCACTCATGATAGAAGGGTAAGTTTTGATATTTCCTCTCTTCACACCTCCCTGAGCCTTTCAGAAAGATAGTTTCCAATTATGAAATGCTCATCGAAGCCTTGGTTTTGAGGTAATTAAGGCCATTCCCAAGCCAAGTGAAAAGGATTGCTAAAATTCATATAACCAGGCTATTCACAAAGACAGTAAATTCTTGTGTGAAATCAGCGGAGGAAAGAAAAGCACATGCTTAAAAAGTAAGGACATTCTGGTGTGATAGGAAAGAGTCTGTGATAGGATGTGATGGCGTGATAGGAAAGAACTTCTGTGGCATCCAGAAGTTGAAGTATCTCAAAGGTGTTCAAAATATTTATTTCTAAAAATTTTGAAAATGGAAAAATGCTGCTCTTATCCCACCCTTAGACAACCTCTTGATCTTTAATTAAATACATAAGGAGGACACAGACACGACTTACAGGAAAAAAATATATATGAAACATGCATACATACATATTATTATTATTAGGCTTCTTTTTCCCCACTCAAAAGAAAAGAAAAAGAAAGGAAAAAAAAAAAAAAAAAAAAAAACAAAACCAGAAAATGTCACATTTCCTTACATGGTAAGCTTCAAATAATCAAAGGTATTCAGAGTATTGGTATGACATCCTTGAGAAATGTCATTTGCTTAAACACCTGGTAAGGCTTACAGGCAAGTTTTCCCCAAATTCCTGTTTCCAGTGCAGGAGAGTTGTAAACCAAGTTTCCTGAATTAATTATCCTTTCTCAACTTGAAGGGTAAAAATGAGAAGTTTATAGGGTTACTACTTGAGAAAGCCTCTTCTCTCACAACTTCAGATTGCAGAATGGGATTCTGAGAACAAAAAGTGTAATTCAGTAACCACCCCTGCATAAAATCTTGCCTTCCCCTGCTATATAATGAAATACCTTGAATTTTCAAATGTATTAAAAGTGTATTTTGTGTGTGTAGTCTTGGACCGACAGTGTTTTGGACACAGAGTCACTGATCCTGTGTGTGGCCATTTTGATTTCATGCCATATTTCTGACTCTGATTCTTTCCATTCAGAAAACTGGAATAAGGAAAGCAATCTTTCCATGTAAAATGCTTTGGCAGTTAGAAATGGAAATAGATGAACTAAAAACTAGCAACATATAATAGTAATATTAGTAACACATAATTTAATAAAAATTAATCTAAAACAAATTAACACCTACTGTAGTATTTCTCAGCAGTAAACTTTTGCCTAACATAGAAATATAGACACTAATTGCATTTAGAAAAGGAAGATATTTAGATCAGTCCATGAATTTCATCTTAACAAAATTGCACATTTTTGAAAAATTAAAATAATGTACCAAATTTCAGTGAATATACCAAACTATGTAGTAAACAGGTGGTTAGATTCATTCAGTAAAATCTTAACACTACTGAAGGCAGGTTGAATTTTGACACCGACAAAAAAACAAACAGCCTTTATTATTCAGAGAGATCCTTTCTGTTGCTTGTACGAGATTATAAGCATCCTTGAAGAAGTAACATTGGATCATTTTGACATTTTATATTTGCATACAAAGAGAAATATAGTGAAACTTTAAAGACTGAGAAAAAACAATAGCAACAAGCTTATTAAACCTTTCATCATTATGAAAAATGTGGGAATTTTGTGTTAGTATTTCTTTAAATCCACGTAAAAGATTAAATTTTTCATTTAAATCAATTTAAGATTGCATGTTCCGCAGTACCTAACTCTTCAGAGTGGTAAATCTTCCCAAAATGTGTTAAAAAGGCAGGGAATTGTTCTTTAGACCAAGCATGAAACCCTAGTTACTGTACAGGGAAAACCTAAAAATCCAATTTTCCATTGCCCAGTGCTTCCAATTTTCTGTGGAGTTTTTTTAAGTTTTAGTGCTGTTTTTACAGATGGATTTGGAAAAAAAAAAAAGAGTTAGAATTCATTTTTTCCAGACAGTAACACAATATATGCAAATCCAAATAAAATAATAATTTCAATTACTACTTTTTCAAAAAGAATGTATTTGCAACTAAGTTTCCACACAGTGGGATAGTGATCTAATAAGTTTGATTTAATGTCAACCACTTAAAATTATTTGTTATCAAAGATTTTTGATTTTTAACAAGGAACAGCAATGACAGAGGGAACTATAAGAATGTGAGACTGACATTTCTCTGTCACCCATTTATGGCACCTTTCTAATTTGGCAGGCTAGCAACTTGAAATGTCTTTGATCACAGCATAATATAGTTTTAAACTATGGAAGAAACGAAACTCTAAACTTTCTGCAGAATGACATCAAGCCCAAAGGGCAACAGCTGTCACTGTAGATTTCAGATATCCTGTGTTCTACTGTTTCATCTCTCTCTGCCACAATTTGGCCCAGTTCTGCTAGGAAGTGTTTTCATTTTCCCTTCAAACTTCTACATTGTCAAAAGAATCATCAATATAACAATCTAATGCTTTGTTTTAACAATGAGAATAAAATTCTGCAGTTGTAGGATAAATGAATATGTACAAATACATTAAATGTAACTTTTAGAAGCTTGAAGTAAACTGCCATCTTTGCCTGGAAAATACCCTCTTAACAGGGAAGACTTTTTTCCTCTCATTCAGTGTTTCTTCAATGATACTGTGTCTTATATTTTACTGATAACTTTTCCTATTTTGGATTGGCCCTAGTTTTATCTTCCAACTCTTTGTTTGCTAAAGAAACAGAATGGGCTGACAGTTTTAGGATGTTGTCAACAGACGTTCCTCAAGCTGGCTGATATAAATCTTGCTGAGGGTACTTGTGCTAGATACACTGCTGCATCAACATTAACTACTTCAAATTGGAAAGAGACTCTGGGGACCAGTCAGACACCTACACATGTACTGTGCAACAGCTCCTGGGGCCTAAGTGACACGGGAGAGATTAAGTCCCCACACGCAGTCTGTAAAACACAGTGGAGAAGCCTCAGCCCAGCTCTCACCACACAAACCCCAAAGTATCCTCTAAGGAAGTTATTTTCTTCACTATTATTCTTCTCTATGAATTGTTGTTTACCAATTTGACCTTCACCCTGCAGTGGCTTAGCATGATCTTCTTTCCTCTGGAAAAATAATTAATTTTTTTTGTCACTGCAAGGCAAAAACTATTCAGTTTTTATGAGGTTACACACAAAGAAATTCACTTTCTGAAAAGCTTAGGGGGAAAACTAGGCTCCCTATGACCCAAAGCCTGGTGCTTTTACAGGATAGCAATGCCTTTCATTTTTCTCCCTTACAAAAGACGAGCTAGTGTTGAAATTGTGATTTTAGAGACATAGTCTCTAAAAGACAAGACTGTAAGTTTTACCGTTCCTCTGGTAATGGTTTGTTTCATGATGCATAAAGCAGCTTTAAGACTGGAAGAATATAGAAGAAACTAGGGGGCCAACAGCTCAAAGGTCAAATAAGGAACCTCCAGAGATGTGCCATTAGAGTGCCTCATCTTTAGCAGCACATTAGTTATCCGATGCTTTTCTAGCTAACTGGAGAAGGCACATGACTGGATGTTTCCAGTAAAGCAGTCTACACCAAAGGATGTCAGACAGAAATGCAGCCTCTCAACTAGCTTACGAACTTTGAATAATAGAAAATCTCTTCATTCCTTTAACGTGCACCCAACCTTTAAGTACCATAGGCTTGACATCACCCCCTAACCCCCAAGCCCCCCTCAAGAAGCACCTCTGCATGCAATAGCTCTTCTTATAGCTCCTTAAGATGTTCTGAAAGTGAAGGTCTATTTGGATATCCATGCGATGCAGTAATTTTTGGCTTCTTTCAGTTTACTCTTAAGACATGTCTGTTCCCAGTTTGTTTAGAAGGTCCTCCTTGAGACAAACTTTACTTCTTTTTCAAGGCTAATACTGTCTAAAACATTGCCAGCTTTCTTACCACATGGTCTGTGCACTGCCATACTTTTTCAGTTCTCCACAGCAGACTGTACCAGGAAGGTTTATGCTCAAAGTGTTCCCCTATTGTGTTTTGCAGCTGTAGAGAACTTGCATTCTCAGTGTTTTCCCTGTAACCCTCGTTGCCATCACGAAAGGTTTTTGTTATTTACACAAAAAAATTGCCTGATGCATGCAACTCCGTGGAGAGTGTTGGGGTTTTCTTACCTTTCTACATGTTCATTTCATATAGACAAGAACTTCCAGTGACATGGAGATCGGTGGTTTAAAGTCCTTTAGGAAATTAATAATATGTTAAAAATACAGCTCCTGGGTTATTTGTCTATCAACTGAACATGCTATGAATTCAGTGGTTTTGGAAAACAAAGCAAACCGAAAACAAAAAAAGCAGGGTATTCAGGCATCTTCTGCAGTGACCAGTGAGGCTGAGACACAGTCACAGCTCACTTGCAGAGTCACCAGCTGTTTAGCACCATTCCCACTCAAAGCAGACACGCATATTTCCTTAGAAAGCATCTCTTTGCAATAGCAATTCTGCAGGAGATAGTTCTGAAAGCAGGACAGATAAAATAAAGGAGTTAACTTTATATATTTAAAAAAATTGCTCCCTCAGTGAATGAGGTGCTCAGACTGTAAATATACAGCTAGGTTTTAGATTGCAGAGTGCCTCACAGCAGCTCCATTTCTTCTTTCAAAAACTATCTTACACATTTTGTAGCACTATTAATAGTGAGCAATACTTGGTAAAATCAAACAAGCTGGGAAACAATTTGGTATTGATAACATGAGGTAATGCAGTATCCAAACATACATTCCCAGGTTGTAAATTCTTCTCATCTGCCAGCAGAATCAAAAAGCTGAATGGACTTCAAAGACCCTAAACGTTTTAGCTAGTCATTTAAGAGTTTTCTTACAATTTTAATGAAAAACATAATTTACCACAATTACAGTTTAATTACTTCATCCTCAGTATACTCTCTTATATGATAGCTATCAGAACTAATTATTTCCTTTCCATTTGAGTTTAATAAAAAAGGAATTGGGTCAATGTAATTACTAGAGTAAATCTAGCTATAGTGAAGTAACGCAGCTGAGATTTTATGATGCATCTACTGGGGCACCACTAGCTTAAACTGTGGAAATTTGTACTTTGGAAGAAATCCAGAAATGTTAGTTGAAATAAGAACCACTCAAATACCTCTACATTTTCACTTAAATGCTTCAAAAGGCAGATCTAAATCTCCATATAAACCAATGAACATGTGTATTCTGACCAGAAAGTAGCACAGGGCACCATTCATGATCTGAAAATGAAGATGACTAAGCTTTTACAACCTTGCAAAAAAAATTTGAATCACAACTTGTGGAAAACAATGTGGTACCCTCAAATGTCTCAGTCGTACAGTGTCCTGATAATATGGTTAGTCAGGAAATTTCTGTCAGGCCTGCTTTTACCATTGACACTCCTCAAACTTTCTGACATTTTCACTACAATAAATAAATTTTAATAATAAAGTTTGATCTACTTGAATCTGCATTTGCTTTTGATGATGTATTTTCTCAAGGTACTTTGATGTTCCCTCTGGCCCATGGCTTAAAAAACACAGCACAGTCCAACCTCTGATCTGATCATATGTCCTGCAAGTCATATGGTTACAGATGCACCAGCAGAGATAGTCTTCGACAGCCACCTAAATTCCACCTTTCTGAAGAAAAGGCAGCAACAAAGATGCGAATTAATGATGAAATTGCTAGAAAAGAAACATTTTCAAATAAACCCTAGGAAGATGGCAGAAATAGTATTAAGCTCAAAGTGACAGAATGAACTGTTCTGTTTTGTGAAAGTCCTAAGTGTGTAGTTTTGATAGAAAATATCAAACAGAAAGTTTCATCATTTCCTAATCTTCTTTTTCTGCGCAACAGAAATACTAACGTTTTGTATCCGAGAGAAAATCTACTTTTCATTCTGCAGTAATCATCAGCAAGTTTGGAAAAGGATTTTCTTTGCAGCATAGAAGTCTTAACATTGGTGATATTCCTAACTTAAAGGGCCAAAGGACTTTGGTTTCCCTTTTTTTTCCCCTTTTCTTCAGAACATTAATTTCACACTCTTAAACTCATTTGGTGCATCTCTAGATTGAAACATTATTAGTTGTCTTTGCTTCCAAGCACACTCCCATTTTTTCTCTTGCTTATGTTGCCTACCTAGTTCGACCCGTTCTAATGGGTTTGCATGGTAAGTTTTTGGTAGCAGGGGGGTTACCAGGGTAACTTCTTTCAGAAGCTGCTGGAAGCTTCCCCCATGTCCGACAGAGCCAATGCCAGCCAGCTTCCAGATGGACCCACCACTTTCTAAGGCCAAGCCCATCAGCAATGGTGGTAGCACCACTGGGATAACAGATTTAAGTAGGGAAAAAAAAATTACTATGCTATTGTGGTTTGACCCTGGCCAGATGCCAGGAGCCTAATAAAACCACTCCACTACCCTCCCTCCTCCCCTCTGCAGCTGGACAGAGGAGAGAAGAAGAAAAAAAAACAGCAAAGGCATTTCATGAGTAGGGATAAGGATTGAGAGAAGGCAGGCAAAACAAACTCAGAGCGAGGATAAAGCTTAAATTTATTACTAACTCGAACAGAATAAGAGCTAATGAGTGAGAAATAAAACAGTCTTAAACACACTTTCCAACCATCCCTCCTTCCTTCCATGTTCTCCCTCCTCTCCCTGCATCACTGCAGGAAGAGAAGTCTACCCATCGGGCAACAGGTCTTCCAAGTCTTCTGCACCTGTGGGTCACCCTTCCATGGGCTGCAGGGAGCAGCCTGCTCTGCCATGGTCTTCACCACGGACTACGGGGGCTGGGCTAAAGCTCTGAGTCCTTCCCCTGTCCCATAGGGTCCTTCCCACGGGAGACAGTCCTTGATGAACCTCTCCAGCGTGAGTCCATCCACCCCTTGGGCAACAGTTCTTTTCAATCTGTTGCCCCGTGGATGACTTCCCCAAGGGGGTGCAGTCCTTCATGGGTTGAGCTGTACCGATGTGACTCTCCCACGGGGGCCACAAGTCCTACCCAGAAAAGACTGCTCCGGTGTGGGCTTCCCTTTCCATGGGCCACACATCTCCAGCACGACTTAGCTCCATTTTGGGCCTCCCACAGAGGGTCACAGCCTCCTTCATGTATCTTTCTGCTCCAGCATGGACTCCTCCATAGGCTGCAGGAGGGTTTCTGCACTCCAGTGGTTCTTCATGGGCTGCAGGAGCTTCAGCTGTGAGTCTTTGCCCTGCTTCTGGGGAGGGGGGGAAGGCCCACCCTCCTTCCCGCCCCCCCCCCTCCGGCTGCACCGACCTTGGTGACTGCTTGTTCTCCCAGACTGGCATTTCTTCTGCCCCACAACCTTCTCTTCCCCTGTTCCTAAATATGATATCACAGAAGCACATCTCATTGGCTCAGCCTTGGTCAGCAGCAGGAAATCTCTCCTGGAACTGACTACCATTGGTTTTTCATAGGACAATGAAAGCTTCTAGTAGCTTCTAACAGAAGCCACTCTGTAGCCCCCTCCCGCAACTAAAACCCAGCTACAGGTTAAACCCATGACATAGGCAGAAGCAAATTGCAGCCAGAGAAGAAAGCATATGGGTGAGGAACAACTCAGCAGACACCAAGGCCAGTGAAACAGCAGGGGGAGGAGGCGCTCCAGGTGCCAAAGCAGAAATTCCCCTCCCTTCCTGTGTGGAAGCCCACACAGGAGCTGCTTTGCTGGCAGGATTTGTGACCCCATGGGGGACCCATGATGGCGCAGCTTCCTCCTGAAGGACTGTGCCCCATGGAAGAGACCTATGTTAGAGCAGTTCAGGAAGAACTGAAGCCTGTGGAAAAGACCCATGCTGGAGAAGGTCATGGAGGATGATCTGCCATTGGAAGACCCCATGCTGGAGCAGGAGAAAAGTGTGAGTCCTTCCTCTGAGGAGGAAGAAGCAGGAGAAATTACAAGTGATGAAGTGACTGCAGCTCCCATTCCTTATCCCCCTGCACCACTGAAAGGGAGGACTAGAGAAAATTAGGAATACAGTTAAACCCTGGAAGGAGGTTGGGATGAGGGGAAGGCATTTTTAATATTTTGTTTAACTTCTCATTATCCTACTATCATTTGATTAGTAACAAATTAAACTAATTTCTCCAAGTCCAGTTTGCTTACCCATGATGGAAATTGCTGAGTCATCTCTCCCTGTCCCTCATGTCAACACCCAGGAGTTGTTAGTTTTACTTTTCTCTCTCCTATTCAGCTAAGGAAGGGCACTTGTCATCCAGTCAAGGTCAAGCTACCACATCCATCCCATACAGCTTCATGCCTTCCTTGAAAACTTTTCTCCGCTGTTTAGTGCCACTTGTAAAGATTTGGAAAGACCAGGCTCACTGCTATTCCAGAAGGAATGCCTTTTCCTCTCCATTGTGCAGTAAAATATCTTTGCATTCCTCAATGGTCTTTACAACGTTATTTAATCAGTCCATTATCCAGATTATCCAGTCACTTCAGTTGTCTTTCTCAAATGCTCTAAGTGTATCTCAACACCAGTAGGATGAAAAAGCTGTACAAATCTTTAATCTCTGTATTACAACCCATTTGTCACCACTTTATTCTTTCTTTTCTTTTGAGTTAAAACCATTGCTCTCTGTACTCTTAATGAAACAACAAAGAAGTATGAGATACTTGGCATCAGTTTCAGTGGAAAAATTTTCACTTCACATTGGCTTTCCTACACAGAAATTAAATGGGTCATCTGGTCTTTAATAAAACTGCCTGCAGATGATCAATCTCTGAAGTTTATGATTAATCAACACTTATTTACTTCAAACAAGAGCGGAAGGTGGATTTTTAAAAACACGCAGCAACAGTCACCTGCTTGTCCTCATTAAAGTCTATTGGCCTCTGCTGATGATTTCAATGAGTTGTAAAAGCCATTTAAGAAATCTCAGTCTCTGTGTTTTACATACAAGATTAATGGTTAAAGAGCATCTTCATATGATGACCTGGGTCATTTCAATACCCAGAACTCTGAAGTTTATAGTAATTTCCTTTCCATACAGAAATGTTGATGTCCTCTCAAAAAGGCTTTCCAAATAGTTCCCAAGTTTCTTCATAAACTGTAAAATCTAGTGAAATATGACAGTATGAACACTTCTGTTACCCATTTAAACAATATTTTGAGGGTTCTGCAGTTTTGGTACCTCGATGATTTCTGTTTCTGGGCTTGCTACTGAGAAAAGCAAAATCTCTACAGAAGAGAAATTAAAGTATTTTGATAACTCTTTTGTCATCAGATAGCGCTCAAAACTTTTAAACTTTTATAGCATTAAGACTAAGAATCAGAAGATATAGGAAATGAGCACATTTTACATATTTAACATATCTGACATATTTAATTTTGTCTCTTAAAATCACGTTCTACCTTTTACCTTTAGGTAGGCCTACTAGTAACGGCCAACCTCCAGAAACTGAAATCATTTAGGTCTGTTAAGGAATTCTGAGAGTATCTGAAAGATAAGAACATTTTTCTAAAACATTTTTAACCCGTCTTTCTGTGTGAGCACCATCTGGATAGATATACAAGATTTTGTCTCACAAAATGGAAACTTGTTTGTTAAAAAAAAAAAATCTTCATAGAATCAGTATAGAATGGCTTGGGTTGGAAGGGGCCACAAAGATTGCCTAGCTCCTCTCCCCTACCCCTTGCCATGGGTACGGATTTCACCTGTTAGACCGGGTTGCTCAAGGTCCCATCCAACCTGGCTTTGAACAGTTGCAGAGACAAGGCATCCACAACTTCTCTGGGCAACCTGTTCCAGCACCTCACTATCCTTTGAGTAAAGAATTTCTTCCTAACATCAAGCCTAAATCTCTCCTCTTTTAGTTTAAACCTGTTCCCCCTTTTCCTATCACTGTCTGGCCATATAAAAAGTCACTCTCTAGAGTGTGACTGATCTGAGATTAGATCCCAGATCCGAGATCTTTATCTTGCCCAAAAGTACAGAATCCTAAATTTTAAAATAATAAATAACATTAAAATTAAAATTTTTGTGAAAATAATAAGTGGATATATGGTATCACACAATTTCCAGGACCTCTCTCATCACTTATATTGCTGGCTTTCCAATATTTTTCTATCCTCTAGGTAAGAAAATATTAGAAGTTGCAGACTGAGTTTTCACAAGACAACAACATTCCTTTCTAATTTTAGAACCCAGCTCTTCCTTCATTGACAGCCATAAATATGGTAAATGTGATTCTCTCCTAGGTGGAAATGCAATGGGACTTCATCACTGCCAACCCCAAGGGTTTTTCCAGGAAACAAGAGCAGTAAGGCCCAGCTCACATTCACTAACAAGGCTGCCAGAGAACATTGTTCAGAAATTGCATTGAACTCCCTGGGGTTACCTGGGGGAAAAGACAATCTGGCCCATCACTGCTGGGTTCTTCATTTAACTCCATCAATCTTAACATTTATACCTGCCATTATTTTCCTGCTGATAGAGTCTAGGCAATGCTGGCACTTCCAGGACATTCCTGACAGCTGGGTTTTCCTGACAACATTCATTAGCAGGTAATTTGCTGGTTAGTCTGAAGGCCCATGTTGTGTTCTGTGGTTTGAAGATCTCTAACGTACACCTGTTGTGGCTAATGAATTCTAGTAATCCTTGCTGTAGTTACTTTCATTAAAAGATGCTCACAGCCTTTTAAAGGAACAATTAAAACACATCCTTTTCCACTGACAGATTACAAAACCTGCCAGCTTTTTATCCAGCTATGCCCAGTTGCAGACGCTGGAGTCACACAGGCCTTTCCCTTGCTCTGAGGCTTTCTACAGGTTTTCTTTCTACTTTGTTTTACTTTTGCTTACTTTGTTTTGCTGCCATTATTTATTGTGTAAAACTGACTTTCAAAATGCCAGCATTCCAGCTTCTCAGTCTGAGCACTGAATGTTTATGTCCTTTATGTGCAGTTAAAACTGCATTCTAAGTTTTAGAGCGTTTTTATTTGAGAACTACCACACCTTTGGAAAAAAAATCAAGAAATTTTAGCAGTGCCTTTGGTTGATGGCCATTTGTGATACAAATTAGCCTAAACTTCAAATATTGTTTTCATGCTATTTGGTATTTTGCTACATTGGTAGAAATCTGTGTGTTGGATTTTTTGCAGTCGTTCCACAGGTCACTCCCCAATACTGCATGGATGCACTGTGGTTCATTGAAGACAGATTGCGGAATTTTGTATCTAGCATAGTTGAACCATAAGCCAGGCAAATCTAGTCTTGCAAATCCAAATGCAGTGCTGGATGTGAGAATACCAAGCCCTTTCTGATTTTTGAAGCCATTTCAGTGCATCTTGTCACAGCCCCTCCTATTTAAGAAAATATTTCAATTTCTATTTATAAAGCTACTAATGCCTGATGCAGTTGAAGTTCTCCCACTGCCTCCAAGAAGAGAATTTCAGCCTCAGTGGACACCCAATGCACCATAATTTCTAATGGCATTTTCCTTTTTTCCCTTCTTTCTCTCATCATTGCAAAGTTAAAGAAGTGAGTTTGTGTTTGCAAGTTAGTTTAAATGTAACCATTACTATAAGACGATTTTTTAAATCCGCTTACCTATCCCTTTATGTAATAGCTTTTCCTGTTTTCCATGGTCATAATTTTTTGCCTGTGTGAATGATACAGGCAGCGCAAAGAGTTATAATGAGACAGTTGGAATTAGCAAAACTTCTGTGCTGCTCTCTGGTCAGGGTTGTCCCCAAAATAGACAAGTTTGCACTTGTCAACCAAACCTGGAGAGAAGCACTCAGGATTATATAGAAAAGATCCAAAAACTTATATGGAAAGCTGTACTTTGGCATAGAGTATGCTGCATAGGTCCGGAGGTGAGCACCTTATTGCCCCATTTAAGGTATAATAACTTCATTGGCTTTTCTTTAAGCACTGGGGGCAGCTGTGTCCAGGTGCATAGCATGATTACACCACCCTTTTACTACCTGATGCCTGCTCCAGTAGGAGACTCCAAGGTGCAAATGGCTTGGGAAGGGCTCCTTGCACTCCAGTTTCTTCTACATGCCTATATTTATGTGCAGCGTTTTCCCCCTTCTCTCATGTCAAGGCCTGCTTGGATAAGGCTTTGAGCAGCCTGGTCTATTAGAAGGTGTCCCTTCCCATGGTAGGGGGGTTGGAACCAGATAATCTTTAATGTCCCTTCCAACCCAAACCATTCTATAGTTCTATGATCTCTCCTACCTACTGAGTGACTTGGGTGAAAAAATCTTGGTTGCTGCTCCCCAGGGCTCTGGTGAATAATAGTTTAATAGAATTATAGTTCCTTGCTGTGTCATGTATTTTAATGGTTCCACATTTCCCAGCTTCTGTGATTTCCACTCTCTGAAGTCACTCTCAGGCTTGGAACAGGAATTAAATACAATCCTTCTGTTAGGAGGGCAACACTGCTTGCCAGATTCATTCAAATTCTGCTGCTTCCACTCAAAAAACTGCCTACAACAGCCTCAAAAGAACAAAGTGAGGAAACTCTGCTCTTAGAAACTCCATCACCTGCTCACATACTCCTACAAAAAAACATCAAGGCAGATTATGCTGCCAGAATTGAGAATTGTACCATTCTATCATAGCTGAAGAAATTCACTTTGTTGATAGGGAGAAATGTAAGAACCTCAGGAGAAATGGAGGAAATAAGGAGTTAGGAATAAAATAAATAATTAAATAAATAAAAATGTTAAGGAAATTTGGCTGCAATGGAATAAAGATTGTAAATAAGTAAAAATTAAATCCTGTCTTTGACAAGGAAGTTTGAGTTAAGAAAACCATTACTCTGACATGCCATCTTAACTGTTCCCTGCTTCCCTGCTGTCAAAACTTCAAAATTCTTTCCCTTCCTAAGGAGACAGAGAAATTACATTTTAAGTTTGTTTCCATCTATAACTCAAAATAATAGGCATGTCAGGCAAAGAGCTGCTTTAGGTTCTGTTTTCCTTCCTTGCTTTACTACTTCACTTCTTTCTCTTATCAGTGAGCTTTGACTGCAAAGCCCTCGCGAAGGGATGTGGGGACACCTATCTTGGGTGGTTCATTTTGAATCCTAGGGAAACAATAATAAGTTCAGTACTCAAAGAAGTGTGTGGAATACGAAGTTCTGTTACAAAGGGCCCCAGAAATTAAGGGACAGCTGCTTCTGAGAAGATCTGGTGATCTGATTTCTCTGTCTCCAGACAAAAAATTGAACAGTAATGCTGAGTGAGTTGTGAAAGATTAAGGATGGTAATGTAACCCCTTACAAACTGCCCTTTTGGTTTTGGGTTTTTTTTCAGTTTATTAAGTCATTTAGAAGACTTTGCCTCCCCTTTTTAGCTATTAATGCTGAGGCAATTGCTCTATCTTCCATGTTCTCAGTCTTTCAATCCTTTTGTCCCATTGTTTTTTGCAGTTTGTAGTGTGACCCTTCTGTGAGGTTTCCCACTTAGTTACCAGAGAGAAAGAAAAATAAGCCAACTTCAGACCTTAAATGGCCACTCTTGGTTAACGAAGCTGGGATTTCCCTCTGTGGTTGGGGCAGCATTTCGTACAGACCACTGGGGTGATAACAAACAACAGCCATCAGATTTTACTGCTTCTGGGCCAGTGGAAAAAAAGGTCTTCCCACTTCTTAAACTGTATTTTCCCATCATGGAAGAAATCAAATCAGTGGACATGTGTATGCCATACCAGCATTTCTCCAGATGTTAAAAAAGTTCGTTAGCATTTCTTTTCCCTCTGAATACTGTACAAGTAGATTGTACTCCAGGAATTTTTTTTTTTTCTTTTTACCTCTAGACTTCACTCTCTGTTTGCATGTTCACAACCACATTCAAGATTTCACACTTATATTTGACAAAGCTTTTCTTTGAGAATTACTAAATCACCTGATCTCCATGGCAACTTGCTTTATGGGACTGCTAATTAACTGACCTCTGGGTTTATAGAGAACTGGCATGTATTATATTTCTTTCCTAGAAAAAAACAGTATCTCCCAAGCCATTCTTTTGATGGAAAAGACTGCAAACTCTTCCACCTAATCTACCATGCAGCCTCTCTAATATGTTCATCTGTAGACAAATTAAGTACTTCTAAGCTACTGTACTGGCAAACTTTTCTTGCCCAGAAATCAAGGAAAAATCACATACTGAGTTCTCAGCAAGAGACCAATCCAGATGTAGTTACCAGTTACCTACACCCTGTTGGTGTATTTACCAAATTAAATACCCTGACCCTTCTATGAGGTAACCTCCAACAGAGAAAACAATGAGTCTCAGACCTTCATTAAGCAGTGTGTGGCTAAACACTGCTTTTTCTTCCTCAGCTTTTAATGTGAGGCAGCTATCTGGTACAGAGAGCAGGAGAAACTGGATGAAAAGATGCCAGACTCTTTGCTTCCACTCCAGCTATTCCTAAAGGATAGCTTTAATAGGCAAATAAAACAGTGAGTTTGAATACAAGCCTGTTTTTGTCTTTTTGTCTTTTGTTTAAAATGAATGCATTTAGTGATATGCCAAGGTAGTTTATAAAAGCTTTTATTTTTGTAAAAAAACCAAAACAAACAAAAAAACAAAAACCAAAAACGAAAACCAACAACAAAAGTAACTTAAACATGGAAACATTTATAATACTTTTCTTTGCCTGAGATGCTATTTCTTCTGCAGTTGTTTTTCACAAGCTCTAGGATTTGTCTTTTGCTGCCTAGGAAGTTATCTCAGACCCACATTTGAATCAGACATGGAAATGCTGTGGAAGGTCTAGATAATGTGAAAACACCTGTTCAGATCCTGAAAATAGTTTGAAAATCACCAGTCTGTGGGCATCAAACATTGCAAAATCTATGATTCCAGGGCACTTCAACATTGATTAAAAGTCCTTTTAATACTTGGCTGTTCAGCAAATCCCACTGGAATTTTCCTGGGAAAATTACTATCATTGTCTGCACTTTCAATGCTAACATATACATGCAAAAGAATCATCTTTAATTAAAGTTGTGTTTACTTTTTCTGATCTAAGATACCACAGTTCTTATCAGTCAGTTCGTCATCCCACACTGTAGTTATAAAATTGTTTGCTCTTTATAGCAATTCCTGCAAGTGTTTTAAGATGTACCCTTTAATTATGATTTTTTGAGAGTTGTGACTTATGTGCCCTCATTTAAAAAAAAAAGAGTAAAATATATCCTGGCATTTTTTATGCTTCCATTTCTGGTCAGTATCTGCATTCTTTCCACCCTCATACATGATATCATAATAATATTTCATTCAGCATTTCTGTTCATGACTAGGCTTCACGAACGAAGATTTAGAAAGGCTCTACCCACGTTTGTTGCAAGCGCGCTGGTGGCTAATGAGGCCAATACGAGATAGACATATCCGATTGCAAAAGGCACAGCAGAAAGACTCCTTAGGTGGTAAATTCTGCAAGACACGGTTCTTTCTGCGTTGTCTTTTCTCCTCAAGAGTGATCCTGCGTGCTTTCTCAAAGGAAACAGCTGCGTTATAGATGGTGTGTCTCCAGACCTCCCGATTTGAGGCCAGAGTACACCAGTTATGGTGATCAATATGGCCGAGGCTGAGATGTTGTTTCAGGGAGTCCTTGTATCTTTTCTTCGGGGCTCCTCTCATGCAGCAGCCGGTGGCAAGTTCACCATAAAGCAAGATCTTAGGGAGGCGGTGGTCCTTCATCCTGGAGACGTGCCCTGACCAGCACAGCTGTGTTCTCAGCAACATGGCCTCAATGCTTGTGACTGCTGCTTGTTCTAGAACAGATGTATTGGTCACATAATCTGACCAGTGGATGTTTAGGATTGTACGGAGGCAGCGTTGATGGAACCGTTCTAGGAGATGCAGGTGGTGGCGGTAGACAACCCATGATCAGCATTTCTACCAGGAGTCATATTTGCAGTATCTTCAATATACTGCATTTTGACTCAGAATAAAACATACTGCTCAGTAATTTCATGAGCATCCTGATTGTCACCTTTTTTTTTTCCTGAGAGGACTGTATATTTCCCTTTTGAGTAAGGGTGGTTGCATGGTTTACCTTGGCAGTTGTTCAGCACAAATGGCGGAACAAACATATGCACACATTATTTTAAAGAATGCTATTTACTTCTTTTAGTCAGCTGATACCATCACTGCCTTCTCTGAAGCAAATTAATAAGTATATAAACAAAAGAATAAAATATACTATCTGTGTTGACCTCACTAGAAAACAGCATTTTATAATAGAATCACAGTGCTAGCAGTAAAACTGCAACTTAACCCGTGTAAACACATGAACTCCTCTCTCACCCCTAAAATTTTACAGGAAAAAAGCTGAGATGGCACATGAAGGAGCCCAAGAAACTGATTCTGATCTTGGAGAACACAAAGATTATCATCATCATGGCTGGGCTTCGCGAACGAAGATTTGGGAAGGGCTCTACCCACGTTTGTTGCAAGCGCGTTGGACACAAAGATTAGTAGAGGTGAATAAGCACCACAACGGCCAGCTTGCTATTAGTCTTTTGTGAAAAACAATGTGAAACATCTTGTGCACACAATGTGGATGAGAACACCGAGGAGAAGAGTGGTGAGGACATGACTCTTCTAAAAAAATTAGAAGACTAACTTCCTTGCCAGGTGAGCTCACAAAATGTGGAGATTCCTACAGGAAGGAACCAGATGGTTTTATGTAAGAGTTAAGACTCTTGAATAAAATATCCCAAGTGGAGAGCACTTAGAAGAGGACTTAGACTAGATTGCAACAGGAACAGAGAAATCTTACAATGAATATTGAACTATTCTGTTAACTATGCAGAATTAGCATTGCTTAAGAACATGTCTTCTGAGCATGAAATTTCCTATCAGAAAGTTGTAGTTAAGTATATAACACCAGCTGAATATAAGAACTGATAATGGATTGCAATATGCTATGTGCTTAAAAGTTTTAAAAAAGTGGTAGGATTTTAAGAATGTTTCTTTATGCCCAGGTACCAAGAAACTGGTCAGGATGTTGGCAAATTTTATCAAAAACTGTTGGAGGTATGTATAAGACTTATGAGTCAAATTCAGTTTCAAATTTAAATTCACATTCCTAAATGAAGGCATTATCTTTGAAACTGGGATGACCATCTCCTGAAATGGACATTCAGAATTCAAATGTCTGATTGTGAAATCTTGGATGTTAAAATAAAGATAAATGTCATTAAATGTCAAGAGCAAGTGAAGCACAAAATATTCTCCTATGAAGAGTCAAGTAATTTCAAGCCTATGCAGTCACCAGACAGTGTACACATACATGACTTAGAAAGCCATTACTTGTTGCTATGAGGTTATTATGAAACAAAGACAGGTTATAGAGAAGTGATCTCTTTTTGTTCATCCTATGAACAAATACTTGTCATAAAAATGGGATAAATCCTGGGAGTCTGCATCCTGAAGCTGGACTGAAAGGGACAAACGAAAAGAAGGAGAGCTCCAGTGGGAAGCAATGTATGTGCAATCTGTGATATCTCTTGGTGATCTGCACAATTAATGAGAATTTGTGTTCTTTTGTACGAAAGGAGTGCAAACTGAATTACTTCTTAAAAATAAAATAAATAAATAAAAGGCTTTGCTTTCCTGAAAACTCTTGCTTTTACTCTGAGAAATTATTCTTGTAGTACATCTTAATAAAGACCTGTTGTTCTACAAAGTTGATTATATTCAAATTGAAACTATGGCGGCTTAAGGAACAAGCTAGGAAATTCCCTCAAATGTCAGTTAATCCAGGAGTGAGCTTGCAGGCCTCCTTGAATGAATGTTGCAACTAAGCTGCTAGATCTGAGCTTCTCATTTTTTGGATGATTGTAGGGTCTGTGATTACAGCTTTCATGCTTCATAGACTGTTATACTAACGATATGGCTCAGTTTGTGCTTTTACATGTGAATACATTAAATGCCAATATTTTATGAATTCACATACAAAAAATATGAGCTTGTCTGTCTGGGAGAGACTTCCTAAAGGAAGCAAAGTGACACTGTGACCTATGTCGCATTCACGAAGTAAGCATGATCAGTTTTTACCAATTAGCTTTCTGATACAAGACTTGCTTTATCCCAGAGCCTAGACAGAGGCTATGTAAATGTTAATACCTGAATGGATTCTGACAACCTTTTATTACGGCTTACAACATTTGCACTAACATTTAGTGGTACATTTTGAGAGCTAAATTCAAAGAATTATCTACAAAGTGCACTTAAATTAATACTGAATTTTAAGTGCTTTTTATCCACCAGCTAGTCAGAAAACCAGTGTTGCTAGCGTTGTACTTAAGCAGCTCAAAAAGCTAAAGTTTAATGTCAGAAATAACTATTGAGCAAAGTGTGCTTTCTGGAATCAAATGCTAAACATTTAATATAGTGTGGATCTTGTGTTGCATAGTTTTCGAGGCAGTGGAAAGGATCCATCCCTTTATGATTTAATCCAACCTTTGGCATTGTGCTTCTTTCAGAAGAACCACTACCAGACACCCACCCATTGCAAGTACCTTAATCACAGTATTGATCTTTGGAAATGCTTTCAGAGTCTTGGAGGCTAATATGGACCTACGCACACAGTACATTTTTTAAGAGTAGGTAGAACTGAGCACTTGTTTTATTAAGTTACTTACTTAAGGACTATTCAGTGCAAAAGAAATAAAAAGGTAGCAAGGAAATTGATAAATGAGAAGGACAAGGAAAGTGACTCTATTGAAGACCAGAGCTCTTTGGCTATTGATTAAGGGAACTGCTCAGGCCCAGTCATGAGGAGGGTCATCTGAACTAACTAATAGGGAGGGGAAAACGTGATAATTGTGAGCATTGGGGTATATTTCAGGGGATTCCTGTGAGTCTTATGATTAGCTTTTGAAAGGTCTTGTGGTACTATGTAAAACATACTGTGGAATGTTTAGGAAAATGACCAAAGGAAGTATCCTGGTGCCCCATGAAGCAAAAAACATGGGTATAGCCACTATAGCGGGTTAGGTAGGATGCATATTAGACAAGGTCTGTGCTATATTTGAAGGATGTATGAATGTTGGTATGCTTGCAAATCAGGAAGGAGAGTGAGGACTGCATATTTCGCTTGTGAATTTCAATCCTGACTCACTAACTGTTAAGAAAGAAGAGGATGGGAACACGAGCAACTAGGGAGAGTTTGTCAGCACAAGACACCTAATTTCTGTTGAGACATAGCATTATAAATGGGATAATGGGAAATGACAGATTTCACAGTGGGGGGTGACCTTGCTGACCCCATGTGGAAGCTGACAGCAAAGCCCCCAAACTCTTCCTGGTCCATGCAAAGAAAAGACATCAATTTCCATTGCTGCATATTTGGCATCTTTTGGAAGAAAATTCTCAGAAGGAAAATTGCTAAATAAATATCTCATAAAAGAAAACATCTTTTCCTATATTGTTTCAATGCAAATATTTATTCTGAAAGAATGTTTCTTTAATCTAAAACAAATTAAAGCTGTTAAATCTTCCTGCACAAGTTGTCACAAAACCAGCACAAATCCTTTGTCAACAGTTTTTATTAGCATAGAAAGTCAGCACAGCAAGAACCATAACTGCCTATCCATCTGGTATTGGAACAAATATATATACATATCTATTCAAAAACATCAGCTGACTCTAGTACTCCCCACAGTCTCAATTTTCATACTGTGGCTTTAAACACTACCAAGCAGAATGATACGGCCTTCAAAAAAAAAAAAAAAAAAAAAAAAAAAAAAAAAAAAGAAATATCATGCCTTTTGTGTACATTTTTCTGTTCTTTACCTTACTGTGTCTGTAGACAATATGAACTGTAAGAGTGAAACTGAGCTTCTGCAGCTAGGGGAGAAACATCATTAACTTTAGGTTGCTAAATTTGAACAATGAAGGACCACCAATGTGCTTGAAAACTATGTCAGGCTATGGGGGATGTCAGGAGGACAACATCAACTTTAACCATGTGTGATTATAAAGCACTTTTCTTTATCTCATGTAGATTGCAAAGGATTTGTCAACCTCGGATAGTCTTCAGTTCAGAATCACTGAATCACTGAGACTGGACAGAATCTCTGGAGATTGTCCAGTCCAACAGCACTGCTCAGAGCAGAGAGCCAGCTAGAGCAAGTTGTTCAGGAGTTTGTCCAGGTCATTTATAAGTAACTCCAAGCATGGACACTCCACAACCTCTCAGGGCAATCTCTGATGTTTTTTAACCATCCTTAAGGTAAAAGCTTCTTTCTTAAGTTAAAATGGAATTTCCAGTATTTCCAGACAATTCCGTTGCCTCCCAGCATATCCCTATATACCACTGAGAAGAGCCTGGCTCCATTTTCTTTATGCATTTTCTTTATTTATATGCATTGATAAGATCCCCTTGAGCCTTCTCTTCTCCAGACTGAACAGTCCCAGACTTCTCAGCCTCTCCTCAGACATCAGATGCTCCATGCCCTTCATCATTCAGCCCTTTGCTGAACTCTCTCCAGCATGTTCATGTCTCTCTTCTACCAGAGAACCCAAAACCAGACCCAACATTTCAGATGTGTCTCATTGGTTCTGAATAGATGGGAAAAAATCACCTCCTTTGAACTGCTGGCATTGCTTCTCCTCGCTTTCCACTTATTGATCCTATACTTCACCAGTTTGTCTGTATGGATTCTGTGAAAGAAAATGTTGAGAGCCTTGCTTAAGTTCAGATAAACAACATCCACTGCTCTACCCTCATCCACCAAACCTGAAATCTCATTGTAGAAGGCTGTGAAACTGTTTAAACAAGATTTCCCTTTTGTAAATCTGTGTTGACTACTCACAGCTACCTGCTTCTCCCTGAGTAACCTGGTCTAGTGGAATGTATCTCTGCCTCTGGCAGGAGTGTTGTAACACAATGATCTTTACGGTCCCTTTCAACCCAAACCATTCTATGATTCTACGATATGTGTGGAATGGCTTCCAGGAGGATTTGGCCTGTACAGACTTGTTAAATGGTGGGTTAGGTCAGAATCTAAGTATACATGTTTTAGCCAAACAACATAGGAACGGCAGGTGGTCTAAGCCCAGCTATATGTGTATAGTCCAGAGGACTGTTACAGAATGTGGTGGGATTTGGAGTTTTTGGGGGGTTTTTGGAATGCTTAAGACATTTCAGTTGTTCTTTTACAGATAAGCGGGGGAAAGAATATCCTTCCAATATTTATTTCTTGGAGACTTAATCAAAAGTCTTGAAGTTTTTGAAATTACACAAATATATTCTGAAAAATTCTGGTTGCCTCCCACATAAATGAAGTCCTTTTGTTATAGGCATAAGATTTGCATACTGTAAAAGTTGATCCTGGACTTTGGCTGTTTTAATATCCCTGTTGAACACAGCAATGAGAACAAGTTTTTTTAGAGAGGGACCTTTTAGTACAAGAACTGAAGCAAGGGATTAAAAAAAGAAAATTAAAAAATAGCTGTAAGCATTTTTACATGAAGATTATTGTGTCTACACTCCTGTTACGGTGGTGACCTTATTTTGTTTGCTTAAATGTAGGTGCCCAGTGCTATTTGATATGCCTTAGGCATGTCCACGTACATTGACCTGATAAATGGATATAGAAGGCCTACACCTTTTCAGAGCAGCAGATGGAGGACAGGTAGGATACACTACAGCATCTCAAATGGCACTCAGTACCAACTTTGGGTGACTGAACCCCAGCCATAATCTCCCCTACCCTCAGAGCACACAACAAACACTAATGATTAGAAGACATTTTCTCCTCAAAGCAGAAAAGTTTTTCTTCCTTCTAGTATCAGATTCAACAGACAGGAGAGGAAAAAAAGTAGTCAAGTACATTGTTTTCCCTAGGCCCCCCAAACTGGATGCCACAACTGTACAATTTATACTTTTTCTACCCTGGCACTTTTAAATGTTTCAAAATGTCTCTATTAAAGCTCCTAAGGGGGAAGAGTTTGGTGTTCATAATTAATGGGACAAATGAGTTGTACAGAATCATAGAATCATTACACTTGGAAAAAACCTCTAAGCTCATCAAGTCCAACTGTCAACCCAGCACCACCACCACTTTCACCACTAAACCATGTCCTCAAGTGCCATACCCACACGTTTTTTGAACACTTCCAGGGATGGTGACTCTACCACTTCCCTGGGAAGCCTGTTCCAATGCTTCACAATCCTTTCCATGAGGAAATTTTTCCTAATATCTAATCTAAACCTCCCATGGTGCAACTTGAGGCCGTTTCCTCACATCCTGTCCCTTGTTACCTGGGAGAAGAGACTGACACCCACATTACCACAACATCCTTTCAGACAGTTGTAGAGCAATAGGGTCTCTTTCAAACTAAATGAAAAGTGGAAGCCATGGCTGTAGTGGCTCTTTTTGTAGGAATATTGCAGCTCTAATTTTGTCACATTTGCCTGAAATTCTATCTCTTCCCTCCTTGTTAGTAGTCAACCAGGGTCTAAGGATTATATCTGTGCCTTGTTTAACACCAGTCCTAAAGGTGATAAAATCTAGTTTGCTAGGAAGAGAAAATCTCAGCAGAATAATAGAAAATCATACATCCATTTCAAAATACTGAACTAAGGTGTCTCCATGTGTTCTTTTGCACTTAAACACTTACATGGGAACATTGCATTTAAGGGTGGATGTAGATTGATTGTTTGTGTGCTCAGCAAGCCCATGAAGACTAATAAAAATAATTAAATAAGAGCATGAATAAAATGCATGATGTAAGTCATGAGTATTGATATATAAAATTAGGTGCTCACTCAGGTGTTTCTGTTATTCAGACTCAGTATAGAGAATATATTTCTTTCCTTTCCCTGCAGCTCAACAACAGAATGGAAATTAAACTTGTTTAGTACTAGAGATATGTGTCACTGAAAGGTTTTGGAAAGCAGAAGATACAGAAACGTCCTCATTTTAGATAATTATTGGATGTGCTAAAAGATGAAAATTATGGAGGCTCAAAAATGGTTTTAAATTAGGTTTAAGTTTCTTTAATACTGACTGCTACATAATACATCTGATGGATTCTGGGGGCAGAATTAATCTTTGGTATCAAACAGTTCAGCAAGGCAATTTCTTTGGAGTTTCTATTTGCCCAAATTCCTCTTCTGCAGCACATATTACAAGTACCTTGGTTTGTTGTGCTCTGGGGACCGTCTTCTGCCTCAGATCCTATGCCAGGAGAAGTGGCATGATAGGGGGAATACAGAGAGCTGCCACCTGGGTTCACCTTTGGCAGCAAGACTGTCATGATACAGCTTCCCTTCTCAAGAAGGGATGGTGATCCAGAAAGGCCCAGCATCAGGAACTCCAGACCAGGAAAGATGCTGCAGTATGATTAAGGTGGAAAAGCATGAGAAAAGGGGCAAGCATCAAAGAGGAAAGTGGGAGCTAACACAAAGAAGTGAAGAAATAAATTCCATGCTGTTTTCTTCCAATTCTTCCTTTTTGTTCTGTCTTCCAGGTCCTAATTTTTTAAACTCTTTCTTCTCAAGAGCAAGACTGTTCATCATGTTCGCTAATGAACTGAAAAAATATTTTCTTAGCCAGCTTTTTCATACTTTAAATCTTTATTTCCTTCGTTCAACTTCTCTTTATTTTCTTCCCCAGTATATTTTTCCCGGAACTCTTAAACAGGTATCAGCCCTAACCAGTCTTTGCTACAATTTTAGTGCTCAAATATTGTAAGTGAATCATCCTTTTCCTGTAATTCTATTTGTAGCAGGAAATAGCACTATGTCATGATAAAATAAAAAGACTTGTCTAGAAATAATTTTGATATTCGTAAAGCGGACCAACTTTTCTTGCTCATTTCGTGCTCCAGAATGTGTGCTGTACTGTTATTTTACATTTTTACCAGTACTGTAAGCAAATGCTTCTAAAAAGTATAGTCTTCAGTGGTTAAGCTGACATGATTGGTTGACAAAACATATAAACAAAATTTTAAAATTTACTTCAAGATAGAAAATGTTTCTTGCAACTTTCATATCACACAAGACTTTCTGTGTGTATATCACTGTAGTCCAGTTCTGCTCAAGAAAAAAAGAATAAAAGCATTGCTCTGTTGTCTCAGTGGGATAGGACTGTTACAAAGACTAAAATGAGCCCATCTGTGTTGGTAACAATTAGGCAGTTTTAACATGTTTAAGCTCATAAACTCATTATGATCTCTTTTCCTTCAAGCTAAAGGCACTGAGGCCTTTTTGGATCAGCATGGGGTCTTCTTTTCCTGAACAGGAAAAAAAATGACAAAAGTTTCCTCTTAGGTGGAAAGAAATGTTCCTCAATGGGACACTTAGTTTCCTTGGGATCTTCTTCTCCTCAACAATCACAGAGCTGTTTAGAGAGACTATTTCATCTTTCTGAATCAGGAAAAAGAAATACCTCTTCCAGTCACTGTACTGTCAGCTCAGGACGACATCAGAGTTGGGAAGGAGAGGCTGTTCCCTAAAGGTCGATACCACTCTCAAGTATCTGCTTGTTCATTAACACTGTAAAACTCAGAGAAGCTTTTTTCTGGTTCATCAAGTCGACTGAGCCACCAGTACTCATGCCAAGAGACATCTTGCATTCTGCAGTTTGTATAATGCAATCAGATGGCTATTGGCAGTTGAAATACAATCAAATGCATTGTTTTATATGGCAAAATTATACAGAAATTTTAAAAACTGACTGATTTCTCTGCTTTCTCTATAGGGCATAAATCAGGCTAGGCTGTTCCTACTTACTAACACTCATTGCCCATCTCCCATTGGAGAGTGTGGCTGCCACAGAAGAAAGCACTGAATATTCTGGCTGAAGACTATTAACTGGCTCATTAACTGGCTCATAAAATAATACCTTTAAAGGCTTCAAAAACTGCTGGATGCCTGGCTTTTGCCACTTACTGCTTAGACACTCTCTTGTGCCAGTACCGTAGTGTAGCCAGATATACCCTTAAAAAACAATATGTGGGGTCAATCTGTCCATCAGCAGAGCTCTCATTCACTGCTCTGGGAAGAGATGGTGTCACAGCCAAAACAACATCACAGGTGTCCTCTTTCACTAACTCTTAACCGTGAAAGTCTCCTGACCAGCTCTTGCCTCCTCTCAAATGCCACTGAAAAGTTAAAATTAAGCAGCACAGTAGACCTTTACAAAGGAATTAATCTGTGTGGTTGTTGACCTAAGAAACTTTTTCAGTTGGATCCAACTAAACCATCAGTTCTTTCAAAGGTTTGATTTTACTTCCAGCCATCTTATTTTCCAAGAACTGTGACACATGATACCCGTATCTCTCTTTTGCATGCATTTATTTTTGTTCACACTGTGCTCCTTAACAGCAGCCCTGGGGGTTGTTCCAGTGTTTTTCTTTTTATACTGCATGAATCAATGAACTGGACACTAAACCATGTGTCTCAACCCACAAATTTTATCAATTTTACCCTTCTAGTTCTCTTTCCCCAATCATACTGGGGAGGGACTGAGCAAACAGCTCTGTTCTGCTCAGTTGCCTGCTGGAGATAAACCATGACCACCTCAAAAAAAAAAAAAAATGGAAGGGGAGGGAACAAACATCTGTCTGACCTGAGCTCATTATGTACAAAAATTGCTATGGTATTGCAAATATTTTTTTTATTTAGTTAGGGAAAAAACAGTATTTTTGTCAGATTGCTGATCATTGCTTTAATGCTTTTGTGCTTAACCTAGGAATCTCTTTTTCAAACTGCTTTGCTGGCAAAATAAATGCCAGCGGGAAATGATAGGATATTTTAAAGAAATATCTTTTCATAGGGCACGTTGCTGATTGCTGTTATTCTGATATGTCAGGACACCAAATCTAAAGAGAAGAGAGTTTTAATTAAGTAGGAGAGCCTGCTAGAGACAAACCTGACAGAAAGGTTTGTAATTTCAACTCAGGCCATGTTTCCAGCACAGAGGGATCCTTTTAAGCCAATGCAGTTTCCTTAATAAGTAATTGAGACGTGCTCAGGCACAATGCGGAGAGCAAGTGTCGTGTAAAAGATTTTTTGGGAAGAGTCAATCAACCCTACTTCTGATTAGTAATTCAGACAGAGTTTATCGTAAAAATGGAAATATCATCATTGTGCTGCTGAATGAAGTGATGTGCTGGTGCAGAACATGGCTTCTGATTCAGTGGTAGAGTACACAGACCTCAGCCAAGACTCTGGTAAGCACTTTACATGCTCACAGGTAGATCCACTCTCTGCTACAGCCTGCTTACTTTTTTTACCTCTGCAGATAGCTTTTCTGAGTATACCAGTTTCAATGCATTACTGTATTTTTTTTTAATTAAAATCACACATTATAGCTTTGGTATGGCTGTTTTAATAAACCACAGAAAGTGGAAATTTGCTTGAAAGCCTTTCATTTTGTTACTGCAGAATAGCCAGTTCCCCTTCCCTCTTTACCTGCAGTGACAGGGAAGTTGTAGCAATAGGATGAACAGGGTCTCTCTGCATTATGTATGTGCACACAGGTGCAGTAGCAGCCCTCAAGCAGCGCTTGCTGCCTAACAAGCAGTTACTCCCTTTTAAAACAATGTTCTGACAGAGAGACAGACCAAAAGGCTAATTGCTCAGTGGCCGGTGCAGTTTTGCACGTGAGTGTTATGCAAACATCCACAAACAAGTAATACTGTCTCATAATGAGAGTGAAATAGGAATAGTTTTATCTGTTGCAATGAAGAATAGAATAGTTATAGCACTGGTGCACCAACTCTTGTATTTTAAGTGTGGTATAATTGTGACACTAAATAACGATGACCTTGTAAGTGGTATCAGAGATGTTATGGTGAAGAAAAGGACACAACCACGTAACTGTATTGTGATATGATAAAGCAGATTGTTTTTTCTTAGAGGAAAAAATATAAATATAGAAGGCTGTCCTAATGAACTATTCCATTTGAGGGCTCTCCATGTTCTACAAAAAATGTACTGTAGACTGCCAGTCTTCAAATTTTGCACATACTTTGTTTTAACTGTTTGAAATATGTAAAAACAAATGTACAATAGGCTTTAAGCTATAATGTACAATAAAGTCAAATTCTTCTGACTATGCATTGGGTTCCTGAAACTGGTTCCAGTATGAAGGACATTACTCTCAATTCCTGATGAATTTTATTTGTGTTATACTGGGAAGAAGAAAAGCAGAATGTAATTTGTTTCACAGAACAAACTTTATGCATGCTAGAATTTAACAGTTTGAAGACAGAACTGGGTGCAACTTCAGGAATATAATCCAATATCCTCTGTCTGCTGAGCTCACTGCCAAAGACTGAAACAGCATAGGTGTTTCATAACAAATCAGTTCAGAAAAAAAATAAAAACACAGTATAGTTCTTTTGTGATAGGTTCATAGAAATCCTCAATGAGATTTCATTGTGATATATATGTTCACATCCATCTTTTTTGACTGGTTATCAGAAAAAATCATCATTACCATAGTACAGAAGTTAAAGCAGGAAAACATCTTTACTACCATGTAGTCCAATCATTAACCCAGCACTGCCAAGTACACCACTGAATCATGTCCCCAAGTGAAACATCTACACATCTTTTAAATACCTCCAGGGATAGTGACTCAACCTTTTCCTAACATCTAACCTTAACTCCCCTGACACAACTTCATGCCACTCTCCTGGGTCCTATCACTGCACTCTTGAGAGAAGAGATCAGTGCCTGCCCTTCTGCTTCCCCTCACAAGGAAGCTGTAGAATGCTATGAGGTCTCCCTTCAGTCTCTTCTTCTTCAGATTTAACAAGCCAAGTGACCTTCACTGCTGTATGGTTTTCCCTCTAGGCCCTTCACCATCTTCATAACTGTCTTTTGGATGCTCTCCAATAGCTTAATACCTTTCTTATATTGTGGTGCCCAAAACTACACAATATTCAAGGTGAGGCCACCCCAGTGCAGAGCACACTGGAACTATCTCCTTCCTCGCCTGGCTGGCGATGCTTTGCCTGATGCCCCCCAGGACACGGTTGGCCCTCCTGGCTGCCAGGGCACTGCTGACCCATATTCAACTTGCCATCGTCCAGGACCCTCAGGTCCCTTTCTGTGGCACTGCTTTCCAGCATCTCATTCCCCAATCCGTACGAACATCCAGGGTTGCTGCACCCTAGGTGCAGAATCTGGCACTTTCCCTTGTTGAACTTCCTATTGTTGGTGATTGCCCAGTCCTCTAATTTGTGGAGTCCTCTAATTAGTATCATTGACAAACTTACTTAGTATCCCTTTGAGTCCTTCACCCAAGTTGTCTATGAAGATGTTGAAGAGCACTGAGCCTAAGGTGGAGCCCTGCAGAACCCTGCTAGTGACCAGTCACCAGTCTGATCATACCCCATTCACTACAACCCTTTGCACCCAACCCATGAGCCAATTGTTCACCCATCACATGACATGTTTATCCAGCTGTAAGCTGGACATTTTGTCCAGAAGGACAGTATCAAAAGCTTTACTGAAATGCAAGAAGTTTACATCATCTGGCTTCCTTTGATCAACCAGGTGGGTTACCCACAATTTCCTCTCTGCTATGTAAATTCCAGTGCAGCGTGGAAAATAGGAAATTTGAGCTGAAACACAGACTTCACAGAACCTTTCTTGACATTTCTACAGTGCAAAAGCTTTTCTTTCGTACATGGCTCCACATTAAGAAGATAGATGTATCATGACTAAGTAATATTTCAGTAATAGGAGTAGAGTAAGTAGTAAGTAGATTTAATGGAATGAAATTAATCGATGGAAAATTTGGTTTGCTTACAGGAGAAAACTCCTCCTGGGAGATTAATTTATAACTGTCACTCAATAGCACTAATTTCATCTTTATATCTCTCCAAATTAGATGTCATAGACATGTTTCTTGAGGAACAAACCAAAGTGGTTAAATCACTAGCAAACATATCCCCCTAAGATAGGTTGGAAAATACATTGGACTGCTGGAAAATTGTCTGGGCACTCTAGATTTTTTCAGCATACTGTATAGAATGGAACAAAACATGCTTGAAATTTCACTGAAGTTTTCAAAAAACTTGATTGCTTTACTGTGATGTATGTAATCGTAACCTCTAAACAAGCACTGCCTATGAACACTGAGCTTTATGAGCAAAAAAACCAACACTGGCCTTTGTGTTGATCCAATAATTATTATTTTTTTCTTACAAAAGAAGTTGAAAAGCCTTTAGTTAAATTAGGTAAAAAAACAGATGTCTAAAATAAGAAAAGGCTTAAATATGTGAAAATAAGAGGATACCTGAGAAAAAGTATTAGCTTGAACTATTCAGCTTTGATGGCATAATAATGTATTTCAATGTGCTATCTAGTTTATATGCTGCAGTATGCACTCTTGATGTCAAAACAGAAAAAAATAAGCTTACAAATATTCATGCAACTGCCTTCCAGTAGGGAAAATGCAATTATACATGTATTCACAACCTCTGGCTATAAGGAATAGCAGTAGTGATTTGATTTTAAATTCCCCCACCCTTGCCTAAGAAACACAAAGGTCTCCTTTTACAGTGATGCATACCCACAGGTTAGCTAAAATTCAGTCCAAAGAAAACCTCAGAATGTTTTTGTGGAAAAGAAGTGGGAGTTCTGACCACTGAAAACAGGAGACAACATATTAAAACAAAATGTCACAATGAAAGAGGAAATAGAATTGAATTGAACGTCTAATGTCCTTGGGTAAAATGCAACATGCTTCATAACTGCAACCGAAATGTCCATGCTGCACTCTACTTGCTCTGATAAATCTCAGGCTCAGTTTATGTCTTTGCAATTGCTGGAGCATTAAAACAGGAAGGTCCTCAGAGAATTTTGAAAGTATCATTTTTCTTTTATTAGTTTTGAAGTAATACATTTTTATTTAATTTAGTTACCCACAGATGAAGCAAAGATTCAGTTTGAGGTTTTGGGGGGAATTTTTTATGGATAAAGAAATATTCTTGGTCTGCCATAAAGAACATATAACACTATTTTGGGCATATTGCAAGATCATCCTTTCTCCTGGGCATTAAAGGAGGTAGAATTTTTCTTAAGGAAAGAGCATGGGGCTGAGGATAGAGTCTTGTGGTGAAATGTCTAGGCTGATTGTTTACCAAGACATATCGTTAGTATGAAAAAATATAGACATATACGTGCCTATTGATATGGACTAAGGGTGAGAAGTTTCAGGAGCAGACCTCCAGGACAAATTAACTGGCACATTAATGAAAAAGCATTGTTTCTCTGTAGGTCATCTGAGGCACCACAGGACATTCCAAGAGAACAGTAGCTCAGGTTCAAATTGCTGAAGAGCCATGCCACATGTTTTAGCTGTAGCACAAGACTGGGATATATTAGAGAGACATCATTTTCTACAAATGGTTCATTAGGACAGGGATTTTTGTCCTCCCTGTTCCAGAATGTCAAGCAGAAGAATTAATTAGCAGAAAGCCTTTAAGTTAGATGACTATTTCTCCAGGAGCAACTGTGGGAAAAGTTGGGTCCCTCTTGTCAGTGTATCATGGAGTCTTTGTTGTGTGGGCTTCAGATGGAGGCTTTAATTCTTATGAAGTGTGAGGATATATGCTAATTAATTTGAAAAAGAGATCAACTTTATGTTAATAACCAAATTGAACTGGTGCCTCTCTGCAAAGGTCACCGGAAAGGATTATGATTATACACAGTTTTAATGTAAGAACTATCGGCTCCGTCATTTGCAGATCCTCAACTGTGTTTCTTCTAGAGTTGAATTTTGCAGAACTACAAGAGTCTGAGAAGACTTTTTCAAATGCAAAAATGGAATAACTGAGGAACACCTCTTCTGGGAAATCATATCAGAAGACTTTTTTATATAGTCATGTCACCAACACAATATTTATTCCACTAGACTCGTAAAAATCTTTGTCTTTAAAACATGCAATGTACCATGTTCTCTGCAGCTATTCTCACAGGCCAGCACATTCAGGAACCTGCAGCATTCTAAACAGTCTTAATTTTAACTAGATAGATATAAGCTTTCTTCTCTTGGAAACCTGGGGGAGAGGAAAGGGAATGTCTAATGTCATATGAAAAAACAATTTCCTTTACCAGTAATCTTTTGAAAACCCATTTCTATTATTTGTGATGTTGGTGTTTGAATAGGGTCCGTATCTTTCCCTGTACAGCTTTTACATAGATGGAATTATTTATTTTCCTATTAAAATACCCATTTCCACCAACAGTATCTATAATTCACCTTGATTTCCTTCACATGGTTAGTTTTGTTAAAATCACGGGAAAACAGATGCTTCTTCAAGTGTAGAAAAGCAGAATAAAACAAACAAAAAAAAAAAATAGCTGGTCCCTTTGACAGCAGTAAAATGTTTGTCAACCTTCAATAATGAGTAAAAGGATCTCAGAGAAACCTGACAGGAAAGAATCCCACACAGTAAGTCCATAGGCTTTTCTTAGCTTAGACTTTGAACCTGAGATTAGATCAGATGGTTAGAGCATGGAGCTAATAATACCAAGGTCATGGATTTGTTCCCTGTACAGGCCATTCACTTAAGAGTTGGACTCAATGATCCTTGTGGGTCCCTTCCACCTCAGAATATTCTGTGATTCTGAACACAACATCAAGGACATGCAGATAAATGGGAACCCTATGAATAGAAGGATTCCCAGACTTCAGAGAGGCAAGGAGGACCAGGATAACCAGGAACTCCTAATTTGTTGACAGTGTTCAGTGTAGTTGTCCCTCTCTCTGTGCCTGGCTTCCAAGGCACTGAACCATGGATGGGTTCTTTTCCCATTCGTGCCTTCTACCTTTCCTCTGCCCAACAGCTCACTGAGGCCATCAAACAAGTGAACCCAGTGGCCAGAAACCCAGTGGTCTGAGGTCTGTACCAGGCACTTTTCTAGGACAACTGCTCCTGATGAGACACATATCCACTTTGCCTTCAGTGATACCCTAAAAATCACTTCATCCTTTCTTTTCTGCAGGTTATGAGGAATAGACTGTCATAAACATCTCCCCTAGCCTTCACCTCCATGCCCTAGAAAATTAGAATATAGGAAGACAAAGAGTTTTATTGCTTTTTCTCTTTTAAGGAAGTATAAAAATCCTGTGTAGAGGATTGAACTGTGTACAAAGAGCAGGGAGAATTAAGCTGAGAGTACTCAGTCATTTGATGCTAATTTTATTACAGCCATGAGGACAGACAGGTGAGAGTAGAGGAAAAGGCAGAGGGGAGAAAATAAAAGAGACTAGGAAGAAAGAAAAGGGGACCACATATAAGACACAGATTTGAAACAAAACAAAACAAAACAAAACAAAACAAAAATACCAAAACAAAGCAAATAAATATAAAAAAAGGGAGAATTGACCTAAGGAAAAAGGAAACATAGACACATAAAAACCTCATCTCACTAAAATAAAATGCACATTGAAAATATGGACTAAAGTATCTACTTTGAATATAGTATGGAAAGAAAGAAAAGCTGAACAGGACTGGAAAACCACTTTACTACAACATCATGCATACCTTAAAAATAAAAGTATTGAAGTGTTCTGTATTTTCCATGCCACATAGGTGATGGGTTAAGCACTTCATGCACTTTCAGGTACTTCAGCTGTTATTTGGCTCATTCACTGTGCAAATTTTACTTGGAAGATACCACTGCATTGAACATTTACAGAGAAAACCCAACCTTTTCCTGCAGACAGCAAGTCAGATAATACACCCAAACCTATCTGAGATTTGGCTGACCTCTCCAAAATATAATTAACAGCAACTTATTGCCTTTTTCCCGTTAAGTTTTGATAGATATGTTTGCAAATACCCACTGATGGAGGTCAGCTGTAACATCAGAAACAAGGGTGCAGGATAGTGTTCCCACTAATAAAAGCAGACATTTTAGAGAAAACTTAAAACAAAAGGTGAAAATAAGTATAAGAAACAATCGAGCTGCAACTAAAACCTAAATTCAGAGGAAAATAGTCCCATTATTCTTCTATGGAAGTTTTTTGGTTTTAAGACAATAAGTTTTGAAAGAGTAAGGGTTTACAGTTCAGTTGCAGTGAACCTAGGTAATGAGCACGAGAATGAGGGCCAGGATACTGCTACTCTACAACTCTCTTCCTGAGTGACAGAAAGACTGATTCACTGGCTTAAAGCTGTCAAGAAGAAAGTGATGGATCTACATTTATGTCCAATATCTCTTTAATTCCCCAAGTGCAGCAAGAAAGCTACTTTTGTTGTCACTGAGGAATTACCTGCCTGTATGGGAGGCTGTTGCCCTGTGAGGAAGACCTACTCCATGCAATGGCCAATAAAGAAAGAGGTAAAAGCCAGGGAAATATTAGTCTTGGAGTTCGAAAGAGCAGTGGCATGCAAAGAAAAGATCAGGTAGTTCTTCTTACGATGTTTCCCATATGGAAAGAGAGTAAGTAATTAGTGTAAATGTGCTGTTGATATGGAGCACAAGCCACTAGCTTAAGTCCTGCCTGCTTGTGTATCAGCTCCTTTATTCCAAAAGAGATGGGGTCAGCATGTGTGCTAAGCTGTTCTCTGAAGTCCATTTCCACACTAGATGTTTCTCATCTCAACAAGGTTTTTTCCCTGACCTAGTCCAGCATTACATCATTCTTGACACCAGGACTAGATCCAAGAAGGATGACACATATGTTGACTGAGTTGCCAAATTTTCACACCTGGTAACTTTGGTTGCATATGCATTTTGTGACCTGAGCACCAGAAAGACCTGCTGTCAAGCATGCACAGGGCTGTGCCCATCTGGGGGCAGCTGAGATTTCTCAGGTCCAGAGTTTAGCCAGCACTTGCTTTTATTGCCTTGATTTAGCAGGCAGTTTCAGGGGATGTCTGCACACCTGAGATCACCACAAAATCCAAGCCCTTCAAGTATGTTTTCTTTTCTATTTCCCAGATGAGTGCTCTAACAAGCAGTTACATGCTCTTTTCTAGGTTATCTTGCTCATGCCTGGAAAGAAAGACTGCAGGCACCAATAATTAGGAGAGGAATCTGGACTGTAGGAAATGCTGTCTGATGGATACCTGAGGGATAAAATTTAAGATACATGCACAGGGTTTGCACTTTCTGCTAGGTAGTATGTTCATTATGCCCGCTTGCAACATCTGAAAATACAGCAAGGCAGTGCCTAACTTGAGACTCTGCATGTTCTATTTTCTCTTCTGGCTGCATGTGCCTTATACTGTTTAACACATAAAGTTGTTCCTCTGGGCCACTAATGGCATGGGAAAACATGAAACTATGAAGATACTGTGTTGAGCCTCTAATTGCTGAGAAAGTAAGAAAGGCAAAGATTCGATGGGCATATTAGAGGAAGGCTGAAATCTAATTAGTCCCTCTTGCATGACGGCAACCTACTCCTTTACAACCAGATCACGTCTTAGGAGTTATGTTCAACAGTAGTGCTAATCTGCTCTCTGGAGAGGAGCCCAATGGTAGTTCCTCTACAGCAGCTCATAGCCAGAGACAGTACCTGATGCAACTAACTGCTAATCCTCCTCCAGTGTTTGGTGCTCAACACAGGACTCAATATCAGAAGAAATCACTGTTGACCAATTTTACCTTGAACCTGCCATAAAGGTACAAGACACAGGTCTTGAAGTCCAAATATACATTACTCCAAAAAAAATCCCATTCTGTCTTCCTTACTCACATAAATAGCAATTACTTTCTTTTAATAAAAGTGGAAATTTCTTGCTTTTTAATGATTACTTTTAAATTCTGAAAAGGTATCTATTAAGTTCATTTTGGGGAGGGAGATTAATTTTTGGTTCTATTCTTAGTCAATTGAAGCTTTAGGGTAAGAAAAGCAACACTATCTGGGAATTTTTACCTTTCTTTAAAATTACTTAATCATCATTGCTTTTATCATCCTGTGTTTTAGTTTCCAGACAATGATAAGTCTTATCAAACTTAGAAACCCTGTCTAGGGAAGAGACTTGGAGATTCAGCAATTCTGCTCACTGGGGCAGGGCATTTGCCTGTCAGGAACTGGACTCACATAAAAGCATTTGTGTAACAAGCTCATGGGAAGCTCCTGTACTGTCACCTCCTGCCCATGGGTTTCACACCTTGAGACTAGAGAGTCATGAAAGAGAATGAGTTGATTTCTCGTGTTATTCAAGAGTGAGTGAACTGCCAGAACATTTTCACAAAAACTTTGTCCCTACTAGGCTTTCACCCTATGTTTTCTTTTAAACAGTATCAGGTACATAACAGACCCCTTGAGGTTTCACTGGATTTTTAACAAAATTTATATATGTGTATTACTGTGAAAGAAAGAAGAAAAACTGAATACAGGTGTGTAAATTCTCAGATATCACCTTGAGTTTGAGATACTTCCATATAATTCGTACAAGGTAAAGTAGAGTTGGAAATTATGGAAGACCACGTTTTTCACAACTTAAACTTCACTGGGGATGATTGTCTACCCATTCTACCATGACTCAAACATCAGTTTAAGAGCCTGAATACACAGCAGTTCATGAAAGCCAGTCTATGCTTGTTCACTTCAGCAACCACACTAGAATTACTATTCAAGTGACCCTGGTTGTTTAGATGGAAGATTTAGGGGGTTGATCTGGTTAGACCCTATATGACACCAAAGATCCTCATCTCCAAAAAGAGGCATTTATGTCTTACATGACTTTAGCCAATTTTAATGTTTGCTTCAATGTTCAAAATTGAGTTGTAACATAGCATTCAACAGAGAAAACAGTTTCATGTGGAGTCATACATAAAGGGTCACAGACAAATCACTCAGAATAAATCCACTGTTGATGCAAATAGGTATTAATTAGCAAGGCCAGAACACAAGATATCTCATTTAGCAAAGAGATAATTTCATCTCAAGAAAGAGCTTCTGACAGCCATCTCGTCAGAGAGAGCCTATACCAGGTCAGCTGGATAAGGAAGATAGAGAAAAGATAGAGAGAAATATCTTTCTGATTTAGTCTTATAAATAGATTAAGGCAGATTTTTCTTCTGTTTCTTCATCTGCATCATTTTTAAACATTCATGACTGATGTGTATTTTAAGTGATGTAAAATGTGAAAAAACAGAAATCGAACTTGACTTGAACAAGGAGTGATTTTGAGGTAGGGGGAAAATGGCAAGGCACCTTGCTTAGGAATATTGAGGGTGATGTAAATGTATAACGTTTGGCTCCAGTATTCGCTACCAAGTGTCCCAGGTTGTAACCATCTGTCCTTTATGGTAGTCAAAGCATAGCAGAGAAGCATTCATGACAGCTGGCTAAGCTGAATGGAGAACTAAATGGTTGGAGAGGAAGAACTATTTTCCATTCCCTGAATGGCTCAAGATATGTAGAAGGCAACATACTTGAACCCCAGGACAATAATCTATATGAACACATTTACAAGGCCAAGGCAGAGTCACAAGCACTGGCACGCAATGATCCAAGGTGTTTTCACTACTTCTGGCATAGCCAGGACCCAGGCCAGGCCTCCAGACAACATCTGGGCACTGTCCAGCTGGAGACTGAGACCAGAATGGTGCCTGACATGTTTAGGGGTATCAGTGTAGCTGGATCTAAACTCTCACAAGTCAGATGGATGAGCCTTTCATTCTAGAGGCAAGTTGTTTCTGTCTCTTTGAGAATTTAGAAACAGCAATTCTGAATAGAAACAAATGAACGATGTCCTAAAATTCAAGATGTATCAACTACTTTCTATTCTTCTGCCATGTTTAACTATTGTGTTCCTGAGAACACACTTTGACAATGTAAATCTAGTAGAATATTTTAAAACTACTTACAGCACCAGAATTTTAACAAGCAACTCAGACTCATTTTCAAGTTTCTCTTCATAGGATTATAAAATGCTTTTAAATACTACTTAAACTTGAATTGTTTTCACAAGTTCCAAACCTGAATTATTCTAGACAACCAGCAATCATCTGTCTGGATTCTTTTCAAACTACTGTCCACGTGGGCCGCATTATCTCTGCACACTGCAGTGAGCAAAGTTTCCCTTGAGCTTTCACAACATACAGTTTTGCTTCATATAAACCAGAACAGTTTGCCCTTTTTTGTGTACTTGTTTAAGTATGTTTTCTGTGATGTCACTGTACAGGTGCCAAATTGGTAGCATCAGGTGATCTGCTGAGCTAATATGGATTTGGATCCACACAATCGTCCTTTGGATCAAACAAAATCCCAAACTTAGAGTTACCGCTCTCTGCTTAAGAAAAATATGTTATTTTGGGTCTATCACTCTAATTTAATTTTATGGGTAATGGAGGATGAGGTCATTATGGATTATCATAGCTCTTTTATAACTACTACAGCACAAACACTTTTTCCCTTTTGTGGAAGACAGTGTTTTACTGACTCCAAAGACAGGCTTATTTTAAATCTGCTGGTATGGGCAACAACCATAATTTGTATTTGATGCACATGAATGATGTTTACAATTGTTTTAAAGTAGTGGTTCAGAAGCCTTCTCTATTACTTGCTGTCAAGAAAATCTATATTACTACTTTTCTTTAACACTCTTATTATCATGTGTCATCGCTAAGTAGTCAAAATGGACATTGGCTGCAGCCCACAGAGAATTAATGTAAAATCGTGCTGAAGCTTTTGCAACTTTCAGAAATCTTCTTGCTCTCCCTGTTATAATATCAGTTCCCTTTTTAAAAACTCTGATGTCAGCTCTTAGTTCAGCAGATAAGAATTAAACTGAAGATTTCTTTAAGAGTGTGAACATTGACTTCATAAGGAGCAACTCTTTGATATGTTTTAAAAATGCTGTACAAGTAGCAGAGGATCTTCGTCTAAAATCTCAAAAATTTATCAGGCACTTTCACTTGCAATGAAACTTCCCTGGCTGCTCCTAATATTGCCTGAACCAAGAGCAATGTCTGAAGAGAAAACAGAGCTGAAAATGATAGGAAGCCAGGAAGAAGGGTCAACTGAAACAGAAATTCCACTACGTTAGTTCATTTTTCATAAAGTGTAATAAAGACTGGCTTTACCAGGAGCTAATAGCAGCTCTCATTTATTTTCTTCATTTGTACATTGGAGTAGTGAAAGAGTTCTAAAAATGGGTTGTACTCAAACAGCATGTGTTCACAAAGGTAGGATGGCTTAGCATCTCCTGTTTGTCTGACAAGAAGAGATACTATTGCCTGATGTAAATAATCTGTGTACTGCTGACAAAGCATTAGAACCCACATTGCCTGGTAGGACACTGCAAAAGCAATATTATGTGATTAAAAAGAAGCTGAGTTAACCAAAGCTTAACATGACACAGGAAGCAACTTTATAAGTAAATTTTTAGGATAGAAGACTACAAAGCCCCATTTATGGTTTTATAGTCATGAGCTACCCAAAACTATATGCCTATGAAACAGTAGTTCTGGTGCCCATACTGCCTTAAGCATGTGGGTTTTTTCTGTTCCTGGCCTGATTCTTGTTTTTTTCACCAGAGTATTTATTGGTTTTTAGGAAGTTACATAGTCCTTATACTGACATTTCCATCAAAGCTGCCTTAACAGGAAAATACATCTGAATTTGGGAAATTAAAAAGAGATTTCATGTCAAATAAATTCTCATGGTTTTGATAGCAAGCCTGAGGACAGGACTAGTCAAAAACTGTATTTCAGTTCTGATCATTATCGTGGCTGGGCTTCGTGAACGAAGATTTGGGAAGGCTCTAACCACATTTGTTACAGGCACGTTGGTGACTTATGAGGCCAATACGAGATAGACATATCCGATTGCAAAAAGCACAGTAGAAAGACTCTTTAGATGGTAAATTCTGCAGAACACGATTCTTTCTGCGTTGCCTTTTCTCCTCGAGAGTGATCCTGCGTGTGTTCTCAAAGGAGACAGCTGCGTTATAGATGGTGTGTCTCCAGGCCTCCCGATTTGAGGCCAGAGTAGACCAGTTATGGTGATCAATATGGCCAAGGCTGAGATGTTGTTTCAGGGAGTCCTTGTATCTTTTCTTCGGGGCTCCTCTCTTGCGGCAGCCAGTGGCAAGTTCACCATAGAGCAAGATCTTAGGGAGGCGGTGGTCCTTCATCCTGGAGACGTGCCCTGCCCATCGCAGCTGTGTTCTCATCAACATGGCTTCTATACTTGTGACTGCTGCTTGCTCTAGAATTTCAGTTCTGAGGAACTGTTTGAAATGCCCTGTCAGATAGACAATAAGTTTACTTATGTCCCGTAAGTCACCTAGAAGCAAAATTGTAATCATCTCTTTTTAAATTCAGTAATGTGTTTGTGGTGCCTTTGCCTATGCCTTAAAGGTCTGATAAGTGTTAAGAGTGATTTCAGGAAAGCCAGCAGAAACACATGAGTTTCCAGGAAATGGTGATTCAGAGAAGAGCAGAAATGTTTACTTGTGTCCCCAGGATCACATACTGGGCCACTCTTTCCTCAAACCATGTGAGTCCCTCTGCAAGGATGTTCCTCCTGCACAGGTTCTCTGAGTGGCACATGCCAGGAGAGACTCCTTTACACTCATCAGGCTGTGGGGAATGCCAAAACTGTCCTCAAAATTATAACAGATGGCTTCCATGCAAGTAAAGATTACTTATATGTAAAAATTATTGTACTGATCTACGTCTCATCCTGCTGCTCAAAACGCATCTAATAAGGATTTTTCTCCTTACTCTCACACAGATGATGTGCATCCAATTTTGTAGGGCATACATTTTTTATTTGTTTTCAGTTCTAACATTATTCCATGGCAAAGTAACAATTAACATCAAATATTTAATAACTTAGTCTTTTGCAGTTGGCCACTTCAGCAATTAAAAGGATGGTAGAAAAACAGGTTTCGCTGCCCAGTAACAATTTCTCTTCATAACAGATGTTTATATGAAAATAGGCACATGGTGACTGGCTTACCTTCTGCTCAAAGCAACGGTCTCTTGCAAAGATGCAGGAACTTAATATACAGGCACTCCATTGCCTTTGCTTTATTTATACCTCCACTACAGGGTGAACCAAGCACGAAATGACTTTTCCCCCAACCTTCTGAGAAATAAGAGGAAGGAATAAGCAGAGAAGCAGTTAACAGAGCCACTGCATAAAGCAGTGATGCTGCTGGAAAAGGAGTTGGCTGTACTTAGTATTTACTGTAAGGAAGACTGGGCAGTGCCCAGGAAAAACAAAAAGAAGCAATATGCAATGGGGAGAAAAAATAAGGTTCTAGTATTTTTGCTTTCTAAATATTTGAAATGTAAGGAGTCACAAGACAAAACAAAGGATTAAATCCAAGTAAAAATTCCAAGAAGACCTAGAATTACCTCAGATGTTTGTGTAAGTGCCTAAACCATAGCGTATATTCTTTTCTTTTACATATTCTCCAGAGTTCTGCTTTTTGGATCTTCTACTCTGAGTATTTACTCCACACTTGACATTGTGTGCGGCTGACATGGCTATGGACAGAAGATGGCTTTCTGTCTCAGTCATGGAGTGTGTTGGGTCAAACCCCCACAACACATATGTGACCGCTTCTTTTGGAAACCCAGGAGTTCCAGGAGCTGCTTGGACTCACCCAGTGAACAAGATGCCTCAGTTAAATGATCTCTGCAGCTTGAGGGAATTATTCAGGTATATCCTAACAACTAGCTCTGCAGAGATGAGAAACCTCTGCTCCTTGCTCTTTTTCTATCCAGTGACTGTTTGAGGCTTAAGTCTGAAAGAAAGATCTGCAACTAGTTCATTATCAGGGATGAGCAGTAATTCCCCCAATTCTAGCTTCATAATAAAAGGCAACTGTGAACATTGTCTGTCAATGAGAGGTACTTCAGGCACTTTCCCTGATCATGGGAAGACTGCACTCTTGATCTCAAGTTCATGTAGGCACCTGCTTCATGCCTAGGCTTGGACTTTTGTGCACGGATCTCCTGTCCTGCAGGTGATTTCATCAGCAGGGTGTCTCCATAGCTCAGAGAGGAACAGACAAACATATATTTCAGTGTAAGTAGATAAGAACAAGTTTCAGGCAACTCTCAGAAGACATACCATTGTTTCACAAATGGTTTAAGGAGTGACACTCAAGTTTCAAAGTTGTTGCATTGCTACAAAGAGCAGAGAGGGGAGGCTGTGTGAATATGCAGTGGAAGTGTAAGCACAGACACCATAATGCAATCCCAGAGTAAGGCTGCTGTCTGCAAAAAAATGATAGAGGACACAAAATACATTTATCATCCTAAATAGGATTTATTGTCTTAATCTTACAGCATGCTAACTTGTCTGTCAGTCTTCCATATAAAACCTAGCTTATGTGCTGTCAACCCAGACCGTGGGCATGACGAGCATGTGACAGCATTGTTCTGTATTCAACGTCTTTATACTTGTTTGATTTTATTCCTTTCTGTCATACCCCCTTCAGTCTTTTTTACAAGCTCAAGAATCCTAAACCTATCTGATCTTCTCTCATAGGAAAATGGTTTCACACATCTGTCCTTCATAAACCTGTATTCTATGAAGATTTTCTAATTCTAAAACTTTCTTTTAAAGAATGATGACAGATACATGCCATTTTGAAGCAGTGGCAGGAGTTATGGATTTGTACTTTGGCTGCTACTGTAATGATACTCTTTTGTTTTGTTCTAGATCTGATTCTATAATTACATTTATCTTTTGACTGACATAGTGCATCCATACAGTTTTTGCAATACTCTCTCTAGTGGTGACTTGCTGAGTGATAATAATTTCTTTTGAGCTCACTGCTGTGTGTTGATACAGCAGGGATTATTTCTGCCATTGTCACTAATTTGTGTTTATCAACACTGAATAGCATCAGATGTCAGCTCACTCAAGCAGCCTGTGCAGAGAGAATTTCCTGCAGCACTTTTTGGTAATTCTGGTTTTGACTATATTAGTTCTGTAAGATCAGAAAACATCCATGTCCAATCCCTTTCCAGACCACTGATGAATGTGCTGAACAGCAAAGTCATCCTTCCTCCATTGTAAAATCCTAGAATCCTAGAATCATAGAATCAGCTGGGTTGGAAAAGACCTCCGAGATCATCAAGTCCAATCTTTCATCCACTACCACCATGGTTTCTAGACCATGGCACTAAGGGCCACATCCATTCTCATCCTAAAAACCTCCAGGGACGGAGAATCCACCACTTCCCTGGGCAGCCCATTCCAATGTCTGATTACCCTCTCTGTAAAGAATTTCTTCCTAATATCTAACCTAAATCTCCCCTGGCACAGCTTAAGACCATGCCCTCTTGTCTTACTGATAGTTGCCTGGGAGAAGAGACCAACCCCCACCTGGCTACAACCTCCTTTCAGGGAGTTGTAGAGAGTGATGAGGTCTCCCCTGAGCCTCCTCTTCTCCAGGCTAAACAAACCCAGCTCCCTCAGCCTCTCCTCATAGGACTTGTGCTCGAGTCCCTTCATCAGCCTTGTTGCTCTTCTCTGGACCTGCTCCTGTACCTCAATATCCTTCCTGAACTGAGAGGCCCAGAACTGGACACAGGACTCCAGGTGTGGCTTCACCAGTGCTGAGTACAGGGGAAGAATTGTGGGAGGTGACTGGGCTGTGGACAGCTTGGGCCTTGAGTTTGAGTGGTTGCAGCTGAGAGGTTGTAAAGGAATGTGAACACTGAAGTGAGAAGAAGATAAACAAAGAAGATGGAACTACTGAACCACAACTGAAGCCGAACATCCTAAATAGCTGAGTCACCGTGAGTTGCAGAAGCTATAGAGCAACCAATCTTGACATGTTTATGTAGTAAGGGCACCAATGGTGGTGAAACACACTGACTAGGGGAGACTATAAATTAACAATGTTTGTATGAAATAAAGACTTTTCTGTGTGAAATCTCAGTGTGGTGTTCGTCCCGACAACAACACAGAATCACTTCCCTGCTCCTGCTGGCCACACTGTTCCTGATACAGGCCAGGATGTCATTGGCCTTCTTGGCCACCTGGGCACACTGCTGGCTCATGTTCAGCTTCCTGTCAATCCAAACTCCCAGGTCCCTTTCTGCCTGGCTGCTCTCCAGCCACTCTGTGCCCAGCCTGTAGCGCTGCATGGGGTTGTTGTGGCCAAAGTGCAGGACCCGGCACTTGGCCTTGTTGAACCTCATCCCATTGGAATCAGCCCAACTCTCCAGCTTGTCCAGGTCCCTCTGCAGAGCCCTCCTGCCTTCCAGCTGATCGACACCCCCCCAACTTAGTGTCATCTGCAAATTTGCTGATGGTGGACTCAATCCCCTCATCTGAATCATCAATAAAGATATTAAATAGAACTAGGCTCAACACTGATCCCTGGGGGACACCACTAGTGACCGGCCACCAACTGGATGCAGCACCGTTCACCACCACTCTCTGGGCCCAGCCCTCCAGCCAGTTCCTAACTCAGCAGAGAGTTCCCCTGTCCAAGCCATGGGATGCAGCTTTTTCAGGAGTATGCTGTGGGAGATGGTGTCAAAGGCTTTGCTGAAGTCCAGACAGGCCACATCCACAGCCTTCCCCTCATCCACCAGGCAGGTCACCTGATCATAAAAGGAGATCAGGTTGGTCAGACAGGACCTGCTCTTCCTAAACCCGTACTGGCTGGGTCTGATCCCTTGTCCATCCTATAGGTGTTGTGTGATTGCACTTAGGATGATCTGCTCCATAACCTTGCCAGGCACTGAGGTCAGGCTGATGGACCTGTAGTTTCCCAGGTCCTCCTTCCAGCCCTCTTTGTGGATCGGCGTGACATTCGCCAACTTGCAACCATTTGGGACCTCCCCAGTGAGCCAGGACTGTTGGTAGATGATGGAGAGCGGCTTGGGGAGCTCTTCTGCCAGCTCCCTCATCACCCTGGGATGGATTCCATCTGGTCCCATAGACTTGTGAGGATCCGAGTGGCTCAGTAGGTCACTAACTGTTTCCTCCTGGATTACAGGGGGGCTATTCAGATTCTTATCTCTTTCTACAAGCTCCAGAAGCCAGCTGTCCTCAGGACAACATGTCTTACTGTTGAAAACTGAGGTAAAGAAGGTGTTAAATACCTCAGCCTTTTCCTCATCTTTGATAACTATATTCCCACCCATGTCCAATAGAAAATGGAGGTTTTCCTTGCCCCTCCTTTTGCTATTGATGTATCTGTAGAAGGACTTTTCTTACTGTTCCTATGTTTTCTTCTCTACTTTTTTCATCAGTGTCAAGGCATGAAACTTTCTACTTACACTATGGCAGCTTATTTTCTCTAAGTTTTTTGTAACAGACCTATTCAAACTCTTCTGGAAAATTTAAGTATCAAACACTTCATTGTTACCAACAGGTTCACTGACTCTTTTAAAGAGCATTAAAAACATGTGAGGTGTGACTGTTTGCTGCAAGAAAATGCTCTTTTGCCCCATTGTTTCATTTTTACCAGTATGTCTCTTAACCCTGTTCTTTATCATAGTTTGCATGAGTTTGATTGATACAGTAGCCAAACTTACTGTTGTTTCCTATATCTCACTACAATGTAGGTTTTTTGATGGATGTCATATTTGCTAATTGACATTTCTCAGATACAGGTGGGGTACCTGCCTTGAACACCAAAGGAGAGAAAATCCTGTGCTTTCCTGAAGTATTTAGTCACTCACAGCACTTCAAGTTGTAAGAGATTAACATCTGAGAAGTTATTTTTAGAATCTAATAAGAGGGTGTTTAGATTAAGAAGCTCGATATCCTGTTTGGTTATCTAGTAATAAATCAAGTTTCATGCATTTTCCCCTTATTAATCTTTCATATGATGCATCTGCCAGACTCCTGAGGTTGTTCAAACCAACAGGTATTCTACCTACTTAAAATATATCACGCAGGCACATACTGGACTGCCATGGTTCTGACGCTTTCCAGTGTTTCAACACAAATTTAGCCTAGAGCTTTGTCCAAGTAGCCATAAAAAGTTGCCATTGTTGTCCTGCAGCTTTCCCAGGAAGATACATCTAAACAACCCTCCAGATTTGGAGGGTCTGACACCCACCAGAAGCACAGGAGTATTATCAAAATAAAAGAAACAAGGCTAGAGCTCAGCATAGGAGGTCTGTTTAAGATGGGAAAGGCTAAAAATGCCCTCAATTTCTTCTGGACCTTTACAAAAATATCCAGTAAATATTTTCCTCTTCAATTGATGTTCTCTGAGTAGAAAAATGTTACAATTTTTTAAAGGTCTAGTAAAATATCACTGGATATGTATTATTTTCAGTGATATGTAGTATGAATGTATTTTTATATCATTGTGTATCTTATACGTAATGTGAAAGAGAGGAACTTTTACCTCTGAACAACAAAAGAACTTCAAACCTCATTTTTACCTTTTCCCCTCGTCATCATGATAAAGGGACTGTTGGTATTTGTACACTAGAAATTTATTTAAAAAATGAATTGTTTGGTGAGAGGCTGTAAGAGTAACATAAATAAATCTGAAAGAGCTACAGATGTGGAGGCAGGTTATTAGACTGACTCATGGAAGCACTCTGCTCTGATGGCCATACAGTGGCTTCTGTGCTTCATTTTTCTCTGCTCACATCAGTGCTTTATGTGACTAAATGCTTTTCATAGTGTAAAATCTTTTATACAAATTCATAGTGTTCTGAATGAAGGAGAGTAGGATTTCCAAAGAGCTCTCAGTGGTGGCCAAACCCTGCTCTGTTAAAGTTGACTGCATGCCTTTAGGGCACCCATGAGACTAACCAGGAGTAGCAAAGAGCTTAACAGAATGGGGATATTGGTCACATACTTCTGGGGAGCTGCCAGTAGGACAAATGGATGGTCCTTCTTTCATGAATTTTAGTCTAACAGTTGCATTTATTTTCTTTATGTTCTGAATTGTTTCATATAATGCATAATTTTACATGATGTATAGTAGAAGGACAGCATACAAATAATTCAAATAGTGCCAGTCTCTAGCGACTCACTTAAAGGGAAGTGATGTTCCAGGAGCTGCTCTAGGTCTGGCAGTTTTGCAGCCTCATCAGATGCAGTCAGGTTGTACAACAGAATCATGAGACTCTCCAGCTAAAGAGGAGGAAGACAAAAAAAACCTCCTGCAAATTACCTTTCTCAGATCTCAGTTCTCATGAAATGGAAGCAGCAGTGGCTGCTGTTTCCGTATCAGATGCTTCCAGTCGGGAGCAGAGGGCACATCTCAGCAGTATCTCAGTTCAAGGTCGCAGGAGGAACAGAGTCTGCATATAGATACTCCAGAGCTCAGTCTTCCTTCTGGTTTCTGAGTGTTTCCTGTCTCCCAGCCACAAACTCATAGAGATTAAAGCAGTTACATTATGTTGGTACTGTGGTATGTCAGAAGTAGAATTGTGAGAGGGCAGAAAGCTCTTGGTTCTTCCCAACAGAATGAGAAATTGTGAGGTGCAACACAGGTTTTGATGGGTTTGCATGACAGTAAAAAGATAGATACGTAAATTATTCTCTCACCATGCAGCAGTATACAGTTAGGGGAGTGTTGGGTTGCAAGTTCAGCATGCCTTGTCCAATGGGGACAACAATTATTAAGTCTTTAAAGACTTTTTTTAAATACAAAGGAAAAATAGAAGAGTTAAAGTATTTAAATGTAAGGTATAAAATAATTTATTTCAACTTCATTTTTAACATCTTTTCCCTTTCTATATATGGAAAAAACCCCTTTGAGTGATAATCTCTTGTAGACTGAAATGATCTTTAGCCACTCTCTGTCCAAGGTAGCTTCGGTAACCTGAATGTGCTGTGGAAATTGCTGCTACTTTCAAAATCATGTCTGCTTTCAATAAGATGAAACAAACAGACAAAAAGTGAGAGAGGAGAAGGAAGGGGGAGAACAGAGAAGGGAGGGAGAGAGGAAGGGAAATAGGGAAAGAAATAGCAGCACAGCAAAACCTTCATCTCTACCATTGTGAGGATTAACTCATTGATGCAGAAAACTCTGTTGCAGCATCATCTTAGGAGCCTCAGAACCTGACATATAACCTGGCATACCCAGGTTTTATGAGTGTTTCTGGTCCTAGGCTCATGACCATGTTGAAAAATATGCAACTTTGACTAAATAAACCAAACTTGTTACATGGAATAAAAAAAAAATCTGTTAAAGTCATATATGTCAGAGCTTTGGACTTTGTCCCAGGGTTGTGGGAGATGTAAGAGTCTGTGATAGTGAAATTTGCTTCTTTCAGGCCAGGATATGATCTTAAATTTCCCCCTTTCCTCTTCCCTCTTCTCCTTTTCTCTTTCCTCTTCCCCTGAAGCTTTGGACATTAAGTGTTGCCCGATTTGCTGTACCAGAGGACACAATTCAGCATCCAGGCTGCTCTTGCTAGACTCACTGCATGAGCTGTAAGATTCTAGCAGGACATGCAGAGCTCTTGTGCTCTGGAGATGCAACCAGTATTACCCAATGCAATAAAAGGGTAATTCAATAGAACAGTCAAACACAGAGGCTGTGATGTCAAATGAACCAGACCTATTAAGCTGATGCATGGTGAAGTGAAACTACCACTGTCAGCACCTTTTCACATTGTACATCAACTAAAATATTCAGAGCTTTCTACCCATATTGTTAAAGTCTATCTGGCAACTCCTTCTGAGCACCAGTGAAAGTAAATCTCTCTTCAAACCTGGTATAATGAAGAAAATATTAAAGGGGTTTTCAAGATATAACCAAATAACTATTTCTATCAGGGATCTCAGACTGCCTTTCTGGGAATCAAAGCCTTGGCTTTGTATATGGATGACTTGCACTGCTCACAAAGCTAAGGTGCTGCTCATCTATCTCCAAATCCTTACCCCAATCCTTTTTATTCCTGCAACCAAACACTATAACCAAATGCAAAAATTGTCAAGTTTCATCCTCACGTGTTACAAACAAAGGAGCTAATCAAGAAGTTCGTACTCCAGAGAGATGGAGAGCCATGCCCACACTACCTACAAAGGTTTCTTTAGTGCTCAGATTGCCAATCTCTGTGTACTGTCCGGTTTACACACACACAATCACAAGTATATCTCTTCTAGACAATGCAGAGAAGAAAGAAATTACCAAACTGACCTGCTTCAAGTGGTGTAACCTATGAAAATCCGTCCATAAAAATCTGTCAGGATCCATAATTCAGAGTCCACTTGTCTACCTCAGTACAAAAACCAACCACCATTTTCCGGCGTGACATCTTTCTAAAGAAGTAAGAAAGAAGGCAGATGAGAAGAAAACAGTCTCATTTACCCTCTTCCTCCCTTCTGTTGATAATGCGTTTTGTCAATGCCATGGCTAAAGATGAACACGGACTAAGATACCAGGTATTCTGACTGGGTCCACAAGATATTCTGCTTACAGGGGACCAGGGTAGATAGAGTCTGGCTGCTGAGTGCTGAAAGATAGAAACACTGCTAGAATGAATGCAGCCTCAGTTCTAACTATAACTCTGTCTAAGTTGTGAGGGTGAATTCCTACACTGCCTGAACCTTTGTAAGCAGGTTTCAGCATGGTGACTATAACCATAGCATACTCCTGAAAAAGCTGCATCCCATGGCTTGGACAGGGGAACTCTCTGCTGAGTTAGGAACTGGCTGGAGGGCTGGGCCCAGAGAGTGGTGGTGAACGGTGCTGCATCCAGTTGGTGGCCGGTCACTAGTGGTGTCCCCCAGGGATCAGTGTTGGGCCTAGTTCTATTTAATATCTTTATTGATGATTCAGATGAGGGGATTGAGTCCACCATCAGCAAATTTGCAGATTGGGGGGTGTCGATCAGCTGGAAGGCAGGAGGGCTCTGCAGAGGGACCTGGACAAGCTGGAGAGTTGGGCTGATTCCAATGGGATGAGGTTCAACAAGGCCAAGTGCCGGGTCCTGCACTTTGGCCACAACAACCCCATGCAGCGCTACAGGCTGGGGACAGAGTGGCTGGAGAGCAGCCAGGCAGAAAGGGACCTGGGAGTTTGGATTGACAGGAAGCTGAACATGAGCCAGCAGTGTGGCCAGGTGGCCAAGAAGGCCAATGACATCCTGGCCTGTATCAGGAACAGTGTAGCCAGCAGGACCAGAGAAGTGATTCTTCCCCTGTACTCAGCGCTGGTGAGGCCACACCTGGAGTACCGTGTCCAGTTCTGGGCCCCTCAGTTCAGGAAGGATATTGAGGTGCTGGAGCAGGTCCAAAGAAGAGCAACAAGGCTGGTGAAGGGACTTGAACACAAGTCTTATGAGGAGAGGCTGAGGGAGCTGGGCTTGTTTAGCCTGGAGAAGAGGAGGCTCAGGGGAGACCTCCTCGCTCTCTACAACTCCCTGAAAGGAGGTTGTAGCCAGGTGGGGGTTGGTCTCTTCTCCCAGGCAACTATCAGTAAGACAAGAGCTCTGCCAGGGGAGGTTTAGGTTGGATATTAGGAAGAAACTTTTTACAGAGAGAATAATCAGACATTGGAATGGGCTGCCCAAGGAAGTGGTGGATTCTTCATCCCCGGAGGTTTTTAAGATGAGACTGGATGTGACACTTAGTCCCGCGGTCCAGTAACCACAGCGGTGTTGGGTCAAGGATTGGACTTGATGATCTCGGAGGTCTTTTCCAGCCCAGCTGATTCTATGATTCTACTATTTGATTCTATGGAATGAAGGAACCGAGACAAAGACATGCACCCTTTTACTGTGTGCTGTAAAGGATGCTTCTCAGCTCTTACCTCTACAACACATCTCTGTAAAGTAGGCTGATTTGCATAAATGCAGTCACTACCATGAACCATCATCAAAGAAAGAAGCACAAATATATCACAGCATTTTTTCTTGCAGACAGCTGAAGTGAGTTAGCAAGGTCAACCGGAAGCAGTAGATGAGGTTTTAATGAGTGATACATCTCCTGCTTCTGAGAGGAAATTTTTGCATGAGAGAAGTAAAACCAAAACCAGCACAGAGGGAAGAAAACCACAGCTTTCAGCCCTCTGAGTGAAATCTCTACTGTCTCAACAAATGAGCAATGTAAGACAGCAGACAACACTGGTATGCAGACAATTTGAGAGTGGAAAAGAATTACAAAACTTATCCTGCTCCAAACTCATCTAATAAAAGCTTATAACACTCAGGGGGAAAACCTGAAGTTGATATCAGTCTAAGAGAGTTCAAATGATGCAAGACTTTGGAAAATAATCTTTGTCTCATTGATTAGCTTGACAGTACAAAGTCTGAAATAAATTGCTTAGTTAAGAGAAGAAACAGAGAAGACCTGAAAGAGGGGAACTGATTAAATGGAGAAGTTGATCTCTGAACTAGATTTGTTATGGATTAATTTCTTTGTTTTGCACAGGAAAATCTCTATAGAGTCAAATGTGTCAGTTTAGAAAACGAGATGACTTAGAAAAGAGGGTAACTTAGAAAATGGGGTGTTTCCTATACCTAAGCTTAAATAAAATAGTAAAAGGAAGGTAATCTTTGTACTTCATTTGTAAAAAGATTTTTCAAATCTATAAAAGAACCACAGAAAATCTTTGGAGTAAGAATAGCAGAGGCAAGAGTTTCAACAAAGTCAGACACAACCAAAATTTTCCTGGTTGGGAAGTTTTTATGTTGCTTATCTTCATCAACCATGAGGACTGGATTAGCCATTGCAAAGTAGCTGCAGAGTCACTTGTGGAGCAAGATCGTGGTTTCTAAATATGTTTCCTGGTCTTTAACAAGAGGTATTATGAAGGGACAATGTTTCAATAGGTTTCAGGTTACTTTTAAGTCTGATTTTTTTTCCCCTTAGAGAAAAACAAATAAAAAAGAGGCAAAAAGTTCAGTTTCTATATCAAACATGATCTAAGTATTTTAAATTGCATTTTCCAGCAAGAAGCCAGTAGGTAAGTGTTAATCTCTTCTGTGTACGTGTTGTAACGAGCATCAAGAATTTGAAAACCTGAATTTGATCTGAGAAAATGTAGAGTTGCTAATATTACAGTTATAAGAAAATGATCGTATATCTTTTGTTTGATTGTTGGGCTGATCAAAACCAGATCACTGCATTTTATAAGTTATCTTTATAACTACCCTTTTTTTCATCTAAAGTCCACTACTGCTCACCACTCCCAGCATTTGAGGACAGTTTCTTGCTTTAGGAGGTAACTGTAGCAGTTTACTAATAAATGGATTGTATCTCCTGAACCAGTTAAATCAAATCTGCACCTTCAAGACTTCAGCAGGCTTGAAATTAATATAAATTTAACCCACCAAATATCTCTTAGCCTGCCTTGTCATCTCTGTAGCTTTCTGCCAGTATCTTAGCATTAAAAAACTTACTCCCATGGATCACTGGACTAGAAAAACAGCTTGCTCTCACTTGACTTTCTAACCAATTTCTAAATTTCTTATTGATGTTTTAAAGTTATTTCTCAGAGGCCATTCGGATTTTTATGTGCTCTCGACTTGGTACTTTAGCCCAAATATACTTCCACTGTTTCAAACCATTAAAAATGGCTTTATACATTTCTACAGCACAGGATTTCATTTGTCCTACTCTGTAAATGGAGGCAAAGATTGCATCCTACTGTTTTAGTTTGCCTAGAGTAATCTCTGTCTACTGCTGACATTCAAGTCTCAGGAAACGGATTATTCAGAAAGTGACTCACATCAGCAAGGCTGCACATCTGTCCAGGACATCTGGATGCCAAGTGACCTGATCAGAGCAGTACCTCCACCTGCCTTCAGGACACCCAGAAGTACTGAACAAATGGCCACGGCCCAAATGCCCAGTTTTGTCCAGGAGTGTAATGGCTGTTCATACAGTGTGCTCACAGCCTGCTTGATCCTGTGCCACCAAAGCAGAACTGCAGAAGCTCTGGGTCACAGGGCTCCAAAGTCACAGCAAACAGTTGCATGGCTTGGGATGTTTCTGTCTTTTTACATAAGTTTCAGCTTTTCACATTTGGGAAAGTGGGAAAGGAAGAAAGAAGGGAGAAAGCAGAGAGAAATGGGGGGGGAAGTCATATTTTTTAATACTTTTTTACTTAATACTTAGTGGAGAATAAAAGAATAATAGATATATCTAAAATACATTAAAAGACATCTCCACGATTTATGACAGCCAGCACACTTCACAATGTGTGTTTCAGTTCAAGTTCAAACCAAATGCCAGATTTGGATCTTTTCTGAAGTTCTGTGTGACAGGGCATTTCCCTTGCAGCATGGGAAATGCCTTCTAAGATCATCTGAACATATTAGCTGCTGCCATTTAAGTTTCAAGGTTCTGCTCTTACTTTGTCTGTAGTACATATTATAGTCTGATGAGGACTGTAATGTTTTAATTCAAGCTGATGAAGCTTTATAGCATATCTGAGTGAAATTTAATTGCCTGTAAAATACAGGTCAGTTTAGATGATCTAATGGTCCCTTTTGGCCTTAAACTGTACAATATCTCTCAAACAAACCATTAAAATGTTGCTGTGTCTGGTAATCACAAAGATAACTAGAGCTTTTGTAAATGCCCTCTAATTTAAAGGGTACCCTTTATAGTCTGTGTACAAGCTCTAATTAGCTATTTTAATAATTCTTCTGAATGTGATAAGTGGTTTATACAACCTGGAGTTTAACAGTTACTGGTACAGTAGAGCTCAGATCTATACAACTAAACTCTCTTCTCCTCCACAGCTGAGGCCACATCTCTCAGAGCAGTATAATGTTTCCCAGCACTCAAAAAGTCAGATGTTCTCCCAGGCACTGTCTGGGTGAAGAGCAACTGTCCCAACAAATTTGCAGCAAGAACTATATTAAGAAAACTAACTGTAAGAATGATTGCACAGGCCTGTGTCCCCTGCTCTGTTTAGTTTTAAAAGCACACATTTTTTTAAAACTTAGATGTAATTTGCATTAATGTATTTATTGTAGTTTGGCAGGTGCCTGGAGGAACAGCAAGAAAGAAGGGAGAAAGGCTCAGAAACAAAGTACTGCTTAGCAAATTCTAGGAAGTTGTTGAAACAATGACAGTATCTGTTGGCTTTTGTATCATTAGTTTATGATTTTTGCCTATACAAACTTATATTCAAAGCCAGCAAGCACAGCTTCATTTGAAAGGAGTTTTGTTCCTCCCAGATGCAAGTAACACTCAGCATTTCCCTGAGGGCTCTGATGAGGCCAGACCTACCAGGGGTCCCAGCAGGGTAAGGTGGGTACATGAATAAGATGGACATGGCTTTTAACTACCTCTTTCTACAGAACACTTTGCTTCAGCTGCTAAATTAGCATATATTAAGAAGTATGTTTGATCGATGTGGGGCTCTGGTCACAGGGTTCTTGTAGGAAAGCAATGTAAATACCCGAACTCCACCAGTCTACAAGTTCACTTGTGTGTAACAAAGGGTGTGCAACTTTGAATCAAGGCTTTTCTTTGACAAACCAGGCCTGCTTTTGAGTCATGCTGACATACTCTTAACTGTTGTCCTGGAACAAGGCACTCTGCCTTTTTCAGCATCTGCTTTCTGTATGTCTTGTGGTGCAGTAACGCTGTTCAACCACTAGTGACACAGTTTCGTAGGAAAGCAATACTTGGCTAATGAGATATTTTCCTCACTTAGGTTAATCTAAAAGTAAATTAAGCAGTACCAAGGTATAGACCCAGGCATTTTGACTCCCAGCTGCCAACGTTTTTAGGTCATTAAAACAGTCCCTAATACCTACTGTCGTGCAATTATCAGAATTTATTCCTAATGGCTTACTGGATCTATTTTTTTCTGTACACGCTATAATTAAAAAATGTGCATATATAATAAAACCGTTTTATATTATTATATATAAATAATATATAATAACAATTTATATTGTTATATATAAAATATATAGTAATAATAATAATAATAAACTTAAGTAAACTTTCAGTCTAGAATTTCCATCTAGACTGGCCATAAAATTGCTCAGTCAACTTATAGGTGCTAAAAATTTACTTTTCATGCTTAGAGTTTGGTGCAACTAATTATAACCTTAATTGCATGTTTTTTCATGTTTATATATTTCATGAGGGTTTTTTGGGGGGGTTGTTACATTGGAAATTAAATTTCACTAGACAAATTATCTCTCTTACTTCAGAATAGTTGGCTTCCTTCACAACTGTGGGACGAATATGACCAAAACCATGTTTATCAGGTATTCAACAGATGTCGCACGCAGTTTTCTGTTGTCACGCTAACACTGTCTAGGTGGTGGGACTCTTGAGCACCAATCTGCTTGCAAAACTTATAGCCAGACCTTGGTTGGTGCCTTTCTGCTGAAATAGCAGTGTGAAGGAAGCTGTATTTATGTCTTCAGCATCATGTGAACCTCTCTGAAACCATACAGGAAAAGCCAGACCTTGGTTGGTGCCTTTCTGCTGAAATAGCAGTGTGAAGGAAGCTGTATTTATGTCTTCAGCATCATGTGAACCTCTCTGAAACCATACAGGAAAAGCTCTCTTGTGCAAATTAAGCACACTGGGCTGCAGGTTTGACAGATTTTTCTGCATATCAAGTCTTCTGGGATTGTAGATTTCTTTATCCAGGTCTTCAGAGAATGCCAGAGAGGTTGGTAACTTTAGTTACCAATTCATGGGTACTGAAGTCAATGTTGCAGTTGATCTAAATACATAAATATGTCACTTTGTTCATAATAGCTTTTCCCCCTTTCATCAGCTTAAGTATTTCCGACATAGCTTCTTCGTGCTGCTTGAGTTACTTGTCTTCTTATTCCAGGACCTTAGAAAGACTTGAGAATAGCCACAGGGCAAGTTCCATTATAAATTTTAATTCAAATATTTGTTGGTGTAAAAATCTGTGATACAAACTAATAGAAACAAGCAGTCATTTCAGATATGAATATTCTGAAATATATTTTTGAAATACCTTTTTTTGTATCTGTAATAGTATTAGCACTGGCTCATTAGATGTAGAGAATGCTCTATTCATATGCTCCTTAGTATTCAAAACAAGATTTACAACCTATCACCATTACAAGATATCTTTTCAAATTATTTTAAAAAAGTTTTTATTATTAATTTTCATGATTAATTATTTCCATGAAGAACAGTCCTTGAAAAACAAAAATTCCTAGCCCTTTGAAATGACTATGTTGCAGCTGAGTCACTAATTGTTTCCATGAGTTAACTAGATTAATCATTCTGCCTATAGCAATGCTTCATATTTATTTTATCCAGAACTTTAATCCAGTTTTCATTGTATATAAACCTGTGGCTACTGTGCTTTGGGAAAATAAGCTATCCCTATCACTAGAGATGCATATCTTTAAAAAGAAGAAACTTTTATATTCTGCTCTAAAATCTGTAAACAAGAAAGTCTCCTGTTGGCAAATCTAGCTATCGTATTTCAGTTTTGAACTCTTCTAGTAAAAGGCAAGGCTTATACTGACTGAAATTAAAGGAAAATTTAAACAGCCAAGAATATCTAGCTGTACAATGAATTTTAATATAATATTTTAAAAGTGTATTAATTTCCGGGGAACTGAGAATTTATTGGTTTTCAAATATATGATGATGGTATGATATAACACAAAATATAAACACCGGAGGATTTTTCACTTTTTAAAAATTTATCTTAGTAGCTTAAATTCACTTTTTAACCTTGGAAATGGTTTGTTGTAGAAATCCCTCAGACAACAGCAGAAAGTGGCAACTGCCGAGTGTAAGGTAAAACACACCATGAAATTTGTGTTCCTGCAATTGCTTGTATTCATACATTTGGCACAAGTCTGGGGTGCTGTTTTAGTGGCAGTGTTGGGAAGCATGAGGAGGTTTTGAAATTTAAGAAGCATAGAAATGGATTTTAACATCATGAGGAAAAAGGAAAAGAGTTGCAAACATTTTCTTGTAGCAAGCATGGAACTTCTTTTAAATTCTAGATGTGGTTTTATATTAGTGTCTCTTGAGAAAGCAGCCTTTCAAAATCAGCCTTGAAAACATAGTTCTGGTTGTCATATCCCAAGGTAAATAACAAGCTTGTTGGCTGTATCATCTTGGAAAGCAAGTTTTATTTGTTTGTGCAGATAGAACTCCCAGTCCTTGCATTATTTAGAGAATTCTTCCAAACGAAGATAACTCCTATAATAACCTTGTGGTTGCAAGGAATTGGATAGAGAATGAGGAGAAGTGGCAACAAAGGCTTCAAATAAGGTAGCAGTGAATGAATTGGCAAGGAGAGAAATAGTGACAACATGAAAGTCAAGAAAATGCCAAGTAATTGAAAGAATGATAACTTGATGCAAAATTTCTGCTTTTTTCTTTTTAATCTCATATAGGTGAAAGTATTGTAATTTTTATCTGAAGCAGGAAATCTCAAATTAGAAATATATAGATATATATGTAGGTTATGGAAGCTAAATATTACTTCTTTAAGAAATGCCTTAAATACTCAAGGGAAAAATAGACATTGCCTGGACAAGTAAATGGTTCATAAATACTTTGTCATGCACTTTGACTAAATAGCACAGGAAAAAACATGGAAGGGTGTTTCTTACTTTTGAGTTGGAAGAGAACAAATTTCCTCCTGTAGGAAAAATATGGCATCATCTTATCCCACTGGAGCACACTAATTGCTTTCAGGGAGTGAGACACCAGAGATATTCTGTCCCATGGCACTCAGCGTTTTATAAAAACAATGTGGGAAACAAGTTTCTCACTCCCAGAGTCTCCATTTGTTCAAATACCTTCCCTGAACATGCAAATTCTTTGCAAAACAAAATACTTCCCAAATATTACACCTCACACACACACGAAGAAAAACAAAAAAACCAAAACCAAAACAAACAAACAAAACACAAAAAAGCACCCAAACCAAAGCAATCCTTTTTTAAAGCTTACCCTATATCTCAGCCACTGTTCTTTTGTTGCTGGTGGGAAATAATGAATAAATACAAAGTCCCTTGAAAAAAAAAAAATCAGAAAACTAAGGAAAGGCAAAGATCTTACCCACTATGCCCTTGTCCATGTTATGAAGTTTAAGATTTAACATCTGCTTACCCTCAAAGCTCACTTTCAAAACCTCAGATCGTAAGTGGCATTGTGTTGACTTTTATCTCCTATACCGATGGTTGGGAGTTTACAACCAACTTTTCTTCTACCTTAAGGAAACATCTCCTTGGACCTCACCCACTACCTTTGTGCAGTTACCTCATAAGCCATAAAAGCTAACCAAGTGAAAAAGTGGCCACGCATTTCAAACTAAGCTTCTCATTTGAAAAATGGACCTCTGAGAAAGTAACTGATGAGTGATAATGGTGTGGTAATTCAACATTAATCATGCTGCAAAGCTCTGGATGAATTCTGCTCCCAAAGGGCTGAAATCCCTTTAGAAAATCAGATTTTCAGAGCAGGCAGACATTATCTTTAAGGTCATGTCCTCTGCCCTCTACTGACATTCCACTTAAATCAATATGTGGCCTCTTATCTAAAGTCACTGTTCCACACATATTTTGGATTTTAGCAACTGTGTGATTTGCTCTGACAAGCATACTGATGTCTTTGCCATTAGATAAGTTAGGACACTGACCTCAAAACCATGTGAAAATAACCTCCAAAGAGAAGACATTAACCTGCCTCTAACCCACAAGCAGTTCAAGTGTACATTACAGACTAATTCTTCTCTGAAGCCTTTATGAAAGAGCAGCTGCCACAGGGCATCATATTTTGTTCGTTCAAAGAAGGATGTAATGCTTTGGAGAGACCATCAGAGCTCACTGGAGAGCAGGTAGCCCCTCAGCTGGATATCATAGTGGTCGCTAAGGTGAATTATTGCAAAACAATCTATTGAAAGTATGTCCTAATGTTATAGGTAGTTCAATGGCTATTTTCAAGAAATTGATTACCTCAAACCAGTATGTTACACTAAAGGCTGTCCTTCAAGTTCCAGAACCCACAGTGGGCCAGCAAAAAACAATTTTGTCTGGTCTCTTATGGGGGCTGTTTGTGTCTAATTTCATTCTAAATAAAGATCATAAAGCTAAAAAGTCCGCGCGTTCTTCCACTAGAAGTTCACAAGTGAAAAGGAGATCCCAAAGAAAATCTAAAAAGGGACAAAGGAAAGAGAAGCAGAAGAAAGAGGGAAATTATAATAAAATCAAACATATGCTCAGTGTAAGTGAAGTCTTTGCATAGTGAGTGAATATCTGTGAATATTTCTTGACTTTGTTGTGAAAGATATGTCAATAATCAATGCTGACAGCCGCCTTGTACTAAGAAGCTGAATGAAGTTTCACTTGCTTGATAAATTTATTGTCAATGAGTTGCACCAAACTTCAGTGTTGCCTTTTTAATTTGTCATTTATTATCACCATTAAATAGCAGTTCCGCACTGCTACAGTCAGCTGCTTAGTCAGACACCTGAACCTATCGTTCCTATGATAAAGCACCTGCCAAGCACAAAAGAAAGGGTTTGCTTTGGTCCTATTCTAATTTTAAACGCATCACCGAAACATTGATAACCAAGCTTATTAGGCACCAGCCTGCCCACCAGGGAAAATTTCCACCTGAATTTAATAAAAATATGCAATACAGTTGAGACTTTTATGTTTTATATTTTAAAGTACAACGTGATGGGTGTTTTTCTTTCCCTTTTAAAGGATGAATTCCAATTTATCATAAAACAGAGGTGGCTGAACAAATTTGAATGGTTCTAGAAGTACAGTACAGCATTTTGTTGCTAAAAGTGTTCTGGTAAATGTGCAGAAAGGTGGGTGGTGATGTTAAGAAAAAAATAGCAAGGTTCAAATAGCACAGATCTTGAATATGGGCTTTGTAAAATAAAAATATATTTCATTTGAGTGAGCGTGAATTGTTTCCAAATAACAGCATTCTCAATGGTAATGGCTTTACTACTATGTAGTTTGTACTTTCAAAAATAACAGGCAATGGTCACTAATAATGCATCTATTTTATTGAGATAAGGAAATTAATTTATTGAGATAAGTCAAATATTAAAACAGGAAGTAAAAAAAGAAAGTTTCACTTTCACATAATATGTTTCAAGATCACTTTCAGATACCTTTTCCAGCCATCTTAACTTTCTACTGTTAGCAAAGTTTTCATATTCAAAGCCTGCTAGGGGAGACCTTATCACTTTATACAACTACCAGAAAGGAGGGGGTAGTGAGGTGGGAGTCAGTTTCTTCTCCCAAGTGACAAGAGACAGGACAAGAGGAAATGGCCTCAAGTTGCACCAGGGGAGATTTACATTGAATATAAGAAAAATTTGGAAAGTGTTATCAAGCACTGCAACAGGCTTCCCAGGGAAGTGGTGGAGTCACTGCCCCTGGTGGTATTTAAAAGACACACAGATGTAGCAATTAGGAACATGGTCTAGTGATGGACTTGGCGATGCGGGCTAATGATTGGACTCGAACTTAGAGGTCTTTTCCAGTCATAAAGATTCTGATTCTAGATACAATATATGCACAGGAGTTCAAAGCTCCCTGTGTTATCAGCCTTGCAAACAGTGCTCAAACTCAGAAGTTTCTCCAATATCTGGGAATTTTCCTAAGGATATTAAAACTGACAAATATGCTTCCAACTCTTAAATGCAAAAATGCAACAGATTTCTTGGAATCTCAGATACTCATTCTCTATAGCATCCCAACAGTTCACATGCATATTTCAAAACAATATAAACAATTAACAAAATTACTTGTTTTTTAAAAAAAGCTGAGCAGCAGGGGTTTTTTTCCTCTATGTAACCATGATAATTTCTGTGTTTCTGAAGATTAAGGTCAGTTATTATAGGATCACTAATGTCTGACCTTCTGTATCTCAAAAAACATTACATTTCACCCAGACACCCACAGACCAAACCCAAGAACATTTAGCCATTTAAATCCTGTACTCTGATTTCTTTGAGCCTTTAGAGAAAAATAGGTACCCCATCAACTCAGTACTTCTCTTTTAGGGAGTTTGCTCTTACTGTCAGATCTTTTTACAGCTGTTCTTTATTTCTAATTCAATTCTGACTGATGCTTCCAGTCACTGGTTACTACTGGAAATGTCTTTCACCAGCCACCTGAAGAGGCCATTAACATCCAGCTGTTCTTCTTCAGCGATATTGCTGAGAATGAGGAAAGTTCTTCTTCAAGGTACAGATTACACTTTTGGCTCCTTTCCAGATGACATCCAGTCCTACAGTGCCAATATCCTCAGTACCTCTGACCAGTGCACACATCCTCTCACAAAAAAATCTCACTAGATTGCTGAACTATTAAAAAAACTCTGCTGAAGAATTTATTTTTCTTTCTTGACCATTAAGGGAAATCTGAGTGGTCTAATGTCAAAACCAAATGTCTGTGAAATATTCCCTACCCCTCTTTTAGAACATGCAGAGAAGCCCGTAACTCCTCCAGCACCATGTTAAAGAACAGCAGAATTGTTGTGTTTGGTCAGATAATTTAAGAAAGCTGATTAACATGTTGCTTCATTTTGTATTGTGGTAATTTTTAATTGAATTAAATATGCCAATAAATTATGTTGGTATAGATTTTTTCATGCCACTTATTTTCCTGTGAAATTCTATAAATTTCAGGTTTACTTATTTCAGTTTCAGGTTGCTTCAGAAATATGTATCACAAGATAGTTTTATCTGGCAATAATTGAAGGATGATTAGACATTTGCACTGGAAAATCAATAAATATATTTCATGGAAATACAGTTACAAATATGGTCAGTCAGAGGACCAAATTTTTGAATATACCTCCCATGACAATGTTATGTGTAGCAACTTAAGTTTTAGAGCAATTGTATCAGGCTATTTTGCAAACAAAACAAGGCAACTCTGGCAATCTCTTGAGTCCGTGTTAGTTCTGTTTTGCACTGTGAAAGGACTGTAATGTATTTTTTTTTTAAATGAAAATATGGCTTTGACAGCACAGTTTTCTTGAGGATGTGAATTTGACAGCAAATCCCTTGGCTGTGAGAGGCCTTGCTTGTAGTAAGTCACCTCCTGACAACTCCTAAATCACAGGCTGAAATGAATATGAATAAATTATATAAAATGCTTCTGTCCTAAAGCTGGGTGCATTTTGCCTTTTATTCCTTCAGTTTCATGTTCTTTTAGTTCCTTTCTCTTCTGCCATCTTCCACTTTTCTTAAGTCTTTTGCTTTGTTTCTTTGAAGAAAAACCTGCAGTTCTTAGAATGGAAAGGCAGTTTTGCAGCTTTTTTTTTTCCTTTTTACCATTTAAACACTTTTTTGTCTCCAGAAAGATTTGAGACATGACTAAGAACTTTGACTAATTAAGTTTTACTTCACCTCTGGTCACTCCCAGCTGTCTTGTCTACCTCCTTTCAATCACACTCTTTCTAATGCTTCTGGTTATAATTATGTGTCCTATCTATTTCTTTTCCTGAATAAGTCTTTACTTTTATTAACTATCTATTCTTCTTTTCTAGAGTGTGTTTGAATTTACTATTCCTCTTCAAGCTTTTTTTTTTTCTTCAGAGGTTGTGTTCTCTGGTTCAGCTGTACTGGCAAGACTTCAATCATGATCCCAGGTGTTTGGCTCTGAAATCCTCTGGGATGGGATGCCTCCTGGCTGGAAGATAGTTTAGGAAGTCTCAAAACTCTGTTCACTTGAACTCACTCAGCAGAATAAGTGTGAAGGACGAAGTAACAGTCAAGAGACTCTTGCCTAGGTTTTGGGAGACTGAAAAGTACATCCCACCATCTCTGCCCCAACATCCCCTTCTTTCTCACCCCACTGCCTGGTCCCCAAAACTGCTATAGTCAATTTTCCGCAGTGCAGGCAGAGAATTTTTTACTGTTCCGTATCCTAACTCCCATAAAATACTGAAATATTCCTCATTCTTACCAATTTGGCACTTTGAATGGGATGCAATTATTGTTGATGGGTATGTAAAGTTTCATGCCAATGACTCATATGAGACAGCAGCCTAATTCAGCAGGCTAGTAGGCTGAACCAGTAGGAAAGGTTGCAATTGCAGCTGTTTCTCAGTACTCTTAAGACCATATCTTTTTGCTTTGAGTAAAGTAAGTTTTAAGCAGTTCTATTCAGGACTTTTTCAAATACTGTAGTTCCACTGAAGGACTCTTCATTTAAATTAATTTTTGGTTAAAAAAATGATTCTGTCATTTTAAAGCATGTTAATTCAATACAATTTAGCTGAAAAGTATCTCTTGATTCAAAAGAACTTCCTTCTGACACTAGTTTAAAGTAAGAGAAATTAAAAATAAAATATTGAAACAACATTCTCTTTGAAATTATTTGGTATAAAAGCCTAGATTATTTTCATTAAAGTGTTCAGACTTTAATTTTATTGTGATTTGTGGCAGGAAAATTTTTTAAATCTCAAAAATACTCACAGTGACAGATGCAACTTCTGCCCTTTTGATGAGTTTGTTATATATGGTATAACAATGAATCTTTTGGTTTTGCTACTATACAGCTGCATTTGTATCCATTTGATTCTACACCATGACAATGCATACTAATTTGCTTTCCCCACTTGTCATCCTCATGATCATTTACCTTACATTTATCCTGGTTTATTGCATGAAAGTAATTGAGTACTTTAATAATGGAATAAATTATACACTACAACTCCAGTTTTAAATGCCTATTTCATTAACATTTTATAATTTTATTTTCTGCATAAGATCTACCATATAACTCCCTGTTGCTCCAATAAATTATTTTACAACTTTATTCAGTATTTGGTGATTATATTAAATTTATTCTGCAGCTCATACGCTACATCATAATAAATATACCTCAGCCAGGTGTTGCAGATTTCATTTGCTAAACCATTAAAAACTCACAAATGAACGTACATGAGAAAATTACCTTCTGAAATAGATTTATTAATATTTTGTGTCTGTAACTAAAACAACCTGCCAAGAATTGAAAAGGGCATGGATGAATAGGTAATATCAGCATTCCTATTCCTCATACATAAATTTTAACACCGAGTACTTAACACCGGGTTCTCACAATTACAGTATACTTGATTTATTCTATTGTGTTTGCATGGCCAGATTTGGTAGTGCAGTCAGTGGGGGCTACAGGGGTGGCTTCTGTGCGACACTGCCTCAAGTTTCCCCCATGTCCAACAGAGCCAATGGCAGCTGGCTCCAAGATGGACATGCCGCTGGTCAGGGCCAAGCCAGTCAGAAATGGTGGTAGCACCTCTGTGATACCATATTTAAGAAGGGGGAAAAAAGGTATTGTGCAGAAGAAATTGTGCTCAAAGAAGAGCAGAGTGAGAATATGCGAGAGGAACAACTCTGCAGACACCAAGGTCATTGGAGAGGGAGGGGGAGGAAGTGGTCCAGCTGCTGGAGCAGAGATTCCCCTGCAGCCGCTGGTGAGGCAGCTGTGCCCATACAGCCCATGGAGGTCAACAGGAGTGCAGAGATCCACCTGCAGCCCATGGAGGAGACCCACACTGGAGCAGGTGGATGCACAAAAGAAGGACATGACCCCATAGGAAGCCCATGCTGAAGCAGGGTCCTCCCAGGACCTGTGGCTCTGTGGAGAGAAGAGACCATGCTAGAGCAGGTTTCCTGGTGGGATCTGTGACCCTGTGGGGAACCCATGCTGGAGCTGGGTGTTGTTGCAGGGTTGCATCCTGTCAAAACGGACCCGTGTTGGAGAACTTTGTGAAGAACTGTGGGAAGAATTCACACTGGAGAAGTTTGTGGAGGACTGTCTTCCACGGGAGGGACCCCACTTCCCTGGGGGGTCTTCTCCCTCTGAGCAGCAACAGAAACAACACATGATGAACTGATCATAACCCCCATTCTCCATCTCCCTATGCTGCTGGAGGGGAGGAGGTAGAGCCTGGGAAGGAGGGAGGGGTGGCGGGAAGGTGTTTTTTTAAGATTTAATTCTTATTATCCTGCTCTGCTTTTAATTGTAATAAATTGAATTAATTTCCCCAAGTTGAGTCTGTTTTGCCCATGATGCTAATCAGTGAGTGATATCTCCCCCTGTCCTTATCTCAAGTCATGAGACTTTTGTTATATTTTTCTGTGCCCTGGACAGCTGCAGAGACGAGCAAGGAGTGGTAGAGTGTCTTTAGTGGGTACCTGTAATCCACCCAGGGTTAAATTACCACATTTATTTAGCCACATACTGTGTTTCAAGATTTTTCTAATTGCACTCATGTTCTACATAGGGCATATTGGCATATTTCCTTTTTCCATTTTTTCTTCTTGTATCCCAGCCAACACCTCTGAAGCCACAGAGACTCTCTCCTGAAATATCTAGCCTTTCCTTCTTGAACCATGCTGTTTACTTGCCTTTGATTTGCTGTCTCCAGGGGCAATAATGCACTGGAGACCAGAAAAGTGCATAGCCATCTACAAGTAATGTAGGCATCTGGATTCCAGCACAACCACTCACAGAAACTCTGGAGACTGCTTCGGTACCCACAACAGCTGGGCACCCTGGCTGAGCTGCCTCGGAAATGTCACAGTAGCACAGTTTGGATCACTAACTCTCTAATCAGTGAAGCAAGAAGGACTGTGCCCTATGGATGGCTGGTCAGCTGAAAGCATGCAGTCTTAGAATCACAGAATCATAGAATCATCGAAGTTGGAAGAGACCTTTAAGACCATCCAGTCAAACTGTCAATTTAGCACTGCCACTGTAACCCCCAAACCACTAAACCACATTACCCAGCCAGATCCAGATGCCTCTTAAACACCTCTGGGGATGGTGACTCAACCACCTCCCTGAGCAACATATTCCAATGCCTAACCTAACTCTTTCAGTGAAAAGATTTTTTTCTGACATCTGATCTGAACCTCCCCTGGCACAACTCAAGGTAATTTCCTCTCATCCTTTCAACTTGAGACATGGCAGAAGAAATCAACCCCCACCTGGAATGGGTTTGTCACCCTCTCTGGGAGGGAAAAGGAACTAGATAGATCACCTGATTCATATTATGCCAATAAGGTATTCCATACCAAGTTACATCAGCTCAGATATAAAAGAGACGAGAAGGAAGTAAGGTCTCTCTCTTCTCTTCTGGGTGGCTGCGTGGGATAGTCAGGCCGTTTCTTTGGAGGAGGAGAGCGTTCTCGTGGGGAAGTAGTCTTTATTGTTAGTTTTTCTCTGTGTGTATAGCGTTTATGGTTTTTTTCCTCTCTATGTAAAAATTAAACCACCTTTCTTAGCAGGTTCAGTTTTGCAGTTTGGGTTTTTTTTGCCTTTCTCTCTTTCCTCCTCCCCTCTCCTCACGGGGGAGGTTGGGCTCAGGCCCAGTGGATACCTGGTGTTCAGCCAAGGTAAACAATAACACCACCTCACTTCAATCTCCTTTCAGGTAGTTGTAGAGAGCAATGATGTACCCCCTGAGCCTCCACTTCTCCAAACTAAACATCCCCAGCTCCCTCAGCTGCTCCTCATAAGACTTGTGCTCCAGACCCTCTGCTGCTCTTTTCTGGACACACTTCAGCACCTCAATGTCCTTTTTAAAATGACGGGTGCCACAGTCCGGGGGAAAAGGAGATGGGACCACGGCACTGCAATGAGGGTCAGGACACAGTTGAGGGTTCAGGAAGTAATGCCACTTTATTAAGGGTAACAGCAACTTAAAAAGAGTAGGTTCAGGGGGTGGACTCAGGCTTAGGGAGGAGTATGGGACGGGCAGCTCAGGGAGAGTGGTGGTTGGGAGACAGGGGAAAGGTGGATGGTAACCTTGGGTCTCCAGGGGAAAGGGCCAATGGGAGCTCTCTCTGCACTGCAGCAAACCGTAGTCACTCAGGTGCATAGGAGCAGGAAAGCAGGGGAGGATAAGGGAGTAAACAAGTTTAGGCGAGAAAATGTGAGGGAAGAAGGGGACAATATGGAGGATATAAAATTTTCAACAATAAACTGGGGTACATAGGAATTCACAACAATATAACAACAAACTGGGGTGAAACTGGGGAAAAACTGTCCGTCCGGTGAGTGTCCAGTCCAGCATGAGAATGTCCATTTAGTTTTCATATATTTTTCTCCACGCTTGGTATTTCTCCCACTCTGATTCTTCCTCCGCCACAGACGGGCCCAAAACTGAACATTGTACGTGAGGTTCAGCCTTGTCAGTGCTGAGTACAGAGGGACACTCATTTCCCTAGTCCTGCTGGTCACACTGTTTCTGATACAAGCCAGGTACATGCCATTGGCCTTCTTGGCCATCTGGGCATACTGCTGGCTCATGTTCAGCCAGCTCTCAAACAGCATCCCCAGGTCCTTTTTCCATAGGGCAGCTTTTCAGCTGCTCTTCTCCAAACCTGTAGCACTGCCTGGGATTGTTGCAACCCAAATGCAGGACCCAGACTTTGCCTTCTTGAAGCTCATAAAATTGGCCTCAGCCCATTGAACCAGCCTGTCAGGGTCTCTCTGTAGAGCCATCCTACCTTCCAGCAGATCAACACTCCCACCTAACTTGGTGTCATCTGCAGGCTTACTGAGAATGCACTCAATCCCCTTATCCAGATCATCAGTAGAAATGTTAAACAGAACTGGCCCCGGTACTGAGCCCTGGGAAACGCCGCTACTGATGCCCCCACAAACTGGATTGAGTTCCATTCACCACCACTCTCTGGGACCAGCTGTCCAACCAGGTTTTCACCCTGTGAGGAGTGCACTTGTCCACATCATGGGAAGCCAGATTCTCCAGGAGAATGGTGTGGGAGATGGTGTCAAATGCCTTACTGAAGTCTAGAGAGACAACATCCACAGCCTTTCCCTCATCTAATAACAACTGACTTCAGATGTTAAAATATTTTATTAAATAGGTAAACTGAAACATGGCCTGTCTATGAACTTTTCTTCCCAACACTATGAAGGTTAAGTAGCTTCAAGTGAATGTACATACTCTATCCTAGAAGCCAATGCATGTTATAGGAGAATGCACTACTAAAAGAAAAATAAGTTTTACGGTATGAAATTCCAAGTAAGAATTCACAACTATTAATTTAACCCACAGTCTAGAGTAACCTAAACAATTTTTCATATACATCTGTATTGGGTCTTGCTGAGCTGGAGTTCATTTCCCCATAGTAGCTCTCACAGTGCTGTGCTTTGCATTGGTAGCTAGAAGGGTGTTGGTAACACACCGGTGGTTTGGCTACTGCTGAGCACAGCACCAACACTGTAACATTCCTTCCTCAATTGAGGGCAGGATCCTGGGAGGGAACCCAAGTAGGCCAGCTGACCCAAATTGACCAAAGGGATATTCCAGACCATATGACGTCAGCTCAGATATAAAAGCTGAGGCAAGGAGCAGGAAGGGGGGCATTCATTGTCTCCAATGGCTGCCTGCTGAGGAACTGTTACACGTGCTGAAGCCCTGCTTCTTGGAGATGGCCAACCATCGCTGCTCATGGAAAGTAGAGAATAAACCCTGCTATCTTTCACTTTGCTTTTGCACTCACAAGCTTTTGCCTCTGCTTTAATAAGCTACCTTATCCCAACCCATGAATTGTTTTTCATCTTACTCTCTCCCCTGTCCGGCTGGGAAAGGGAGTGATAGAACAGCTGGTTGGGCACTTGGCATCCAGCCAAGATCAACACACAACATCAGAGGAAATATAGAATGAACTGAAAGTGACTCACTGAAATAGAGGCATTTACTTCTTTGAAAAGACAGTAAGATGAGCTCCTGAACAAATGTATAGAAAAAGACAGGACACAGGCTACATTCTGGACATAAAGATATGATTGCCTAAATGGCATTTCTCCATTACAAAGTTTCTACTGTTCTTGTAGAATATAATACTTTACTCTCAAAGAGATAGGACAGTTGGGAGGGAATAAGAGCTAAGAAATAGCTACTGCTATGTTTGAAGGGTATTTTAGCTCATCAAATGTAACCTTTGAGAGAAAGGTAAAGACAGTCTTTATGCTTATCAAGGAAAAAGCTTACATGACATTTCCCAAATCTACTTACCCAACTGTCTAGTTGGCTGCAGCAGCAAGTGCCCAGGAGCAGCAGAGTCAGGATGGCTGCTGTGTCTTGTCTCCCAGAATGTCACATTTTCAACTCTCCCCATTGCTTTCTTTTTCCAATTTTTTTATATCCATTTGACAGAGATGGGATAGATTAATTTTCTATTGGATCTGAAGAGAAAGTCATATCTGTATATTTTATGTTTCATCAGAGACTTAAAGGCATGATGAATAGTTTAATAGGCAAGAGAAGATCTGGGGCCTCTTTCTAAAGAAAGTAAAGCTTCAAGGACTGGGCTAGCAAGGTGCTCCTGTAAAGAGTATGGAGAAAGAAGAAAGACAGAGAGTGCTCTGGATCATTTTCTTCTCTGTGTAGGCCTGTGTAGGCCACTGTAGTGAAGCACATCTTTTCTCATCAACTTAGGTGAAGAAAGTCTGTGGGTGAAGTCCCTGAAATGAGGGTTTGTCATCAGGGTTCCTATGCCTCTGTCCCTGTTTTCAAGTGGATGTCAAGTGTAATTTTTTTGCTCATAAGATCATACAGAAAACAAGAGTTTCTACAATTCTGGGAAAGCGATGTTTTATGAGCACATTCATACACAAATAAATAATAATTTATAAAAGACTATTAATCTTAATCAGTAAATCCCACAACTTGCACAATCCACAATTAGAAATTATGGTTCCTTGCAGCCTATTATCTTGCTATCATTATTTCTCATTTCCTACTTAACAAACTGGACTTCACATGCTTCCTGTTGCCATTTATGATCCCAAAATCCATGCTCTGATTTTTGTTGCTTCTAGTCCTTCAAATGTAAAAATTATCAACTTAAAGAAAAAATGCTTACCTGCCAGTGTGGACGGCAGCAGCCAAAGGCCAGTAATTCTGAGTACAGCTATGAGTATATATTGCTGCTGTCCTCTGTTAGTGAAAGCAAGAGTACTTGGCTCTGTAGATAAATATTTCCTAAACAGGGCTATACTCTGTACACCTAGTAGTACTACATGATTTCCATATCTATTTTTTTCATTAGAATGAAAACATCATTTTGTTATAGCTCTGCAATGAACCATTTACACACTACTAGAAATTATTTTCTGTACTTCTTAGGGTACAAAAAATATTTCATTATAAGGAAACTTGTTATCTATAGGAGATACTTTGCCTGAAAAGCAGGTGTTAGTACAGATTCCTCAGCCTCCCTGGAATCTTGATGCATATACACTTGAAAAGACCAATAGTAATAAGTAGTAATAGAAGTAGAGATATGAAGTAAAGGAGAAAAGTGTCTTATCCATATATACAAGTAAGCATAAGTATTCAGTACTGATTTATATTTAACAAATATTTCATATTTCAGATAGCATGGTTGATTAGAAACATTTTTCTAGATGCAACTTATACTGTAAATAACAGAAGCCTAAAAATTTATGTATCACATAAAATGAACAGCAATACCAGCTCATTTTTACCAGCAGAAAATTTGTTTTTCAGTGTTCCAGTTCAACATTTCTGACTACACAAATTCTTTTCTGTTTCCAAGTATCTATTGAAGTTTGAAGGTCAGAGAATGCTTGACTCATGTACGGTTACCTCAGTATACTTTCTTCTGACCTTTAGGTAACTGATGAATATTTTAAGTAGCCACATATTTTTTAAGCCTTTCCCATGGCATTTATTCGGGAAAGAATTACTCCTGATGTTCAGCATTTCTGCATTTCAGACTGCCAGTGCTTCAGCTATCATCATTGCTCCAGTTCACTGCTCAGAAAAACGGAGTTGGATGAAGTCTGGAGCTTCAGCTACTCTTGGTTCTTTCAGTTTATGAATTCTTGTGATCATAGGTTTTAACCTTTTTTCAGCAATATCCTCAATTTCCCAGTGTCTGTTCTTCAGGCTTGCTGATCTGCCTTGGTGATAAATGTCTGCATTAGAACAGATTCATTTTATTTTCTGAGTCTCACTCCACATGTTTAAAAAGGTCTTAGAGATTTAGGAACTAATAGAGCTAGGCAAATACAGTAAGAAATGTCAATGAATTATTGCTTCAATATTTTGTAATGAATGCTCTTCCTCTACGTCCAGCAATAGCCCAATGCATGGGTTTCACAGTTGGTAGAGCTAAAGAATCAACAATTTTTAGATGAGTGTTGGAGTCTAACATCAAGACTCACTTTCCATTAAATTCTTACACCACAAATCAGATTTTAAGAGCTCTAAGAATTTAATAGGGAGTTGAAGCACTCCTGTTAGTGTGAATAAGCTAAGGAAGCATTGCAGCTGTATTTTAGTCAGGTGAAAGTCATCACTCTAAGGATAAGAATAATTGCCTAAAATTCAATAATATATGCTGAGCTAATGGCCTGCTCTGGCCTTACAAATGCTGCTATACTCTGTCACTGCCTGTGGCAGTTTGTTTCTTTTTCTGCCAGTCCACTGGGAGCAGCAGGCTCAACCTGATCAGAAGACCCAGTGCTGACTGGTACCATGCCCTCTGCATGCCTGTCAGTGGCCAGAGTGATGCTACTCCACTTCTCTCCAAAGCTTCTCACAAAAGGTGCCTTGTGGGCTGACTGTGGATCACAGGACCAGGGGACTTGTGAAAACGAATTAAAATGGTGGATGGGTCCATCCTGTGTCCTTCAGAGATGGTAGAAGCATGCTGGTTCTACAGAGCAGTTGGCTACACAAACACTCTTTTTTCTTATTCCATTTCTGCTCGAGCAACTTCAAGCAGTACTACAGAATGCACTTTTTTTTTAATAGCAAACATTTAACTTGTTTTAAAATTTACAGGCTATTCAAAAGCCATGTGGGAGCTTGACAGGTCTGTGAGTTTATTGCAAACATGATTTATTTATTGCCAAATCAGAAGCAGCAGCACCTCGGTAAGCCCTGTAGTCATTTGATCTGCAAGGGTATGTTGTTTAAAGATTTCATAATTAGTTCATTATCTATGAATGGGCTATGGGCTATTTTCCAATTAGTCTATCCATTTTATTCAGGCCTGCACACTAACAATAATAGATCAAAAGAAAATGTATTCCTCTTGCTTCAAGAACTTCTGTATGGTGCTGGTAATTTCCTCTCCTCTAAAGTGGTTTATTTCTTTCCTCTTTCTTTACTTCTGGCCTGCCCTGAAACATCAGTCCAATTAGGGTGTCTGAAGACTTAAGTTCCCTTTGGCAGCACAACACTAAAAGGGTTTAAGGGTTTTATTCTTACCCTACCAGAAATATTCTCTGTGGCTAAAGACAGATTAAAGGAAAGATGAGGGGGAGAAACTCAAATTCTAAGACCAACAAAATAAAACACCTCTTTATTAGCAACCTTGATCAATATTAGAAGGATAAAGAAATCAACATTCATTGCTTTTGCCAATAGTTTTTCCATGAGTAAACCAGTAGGTCTTTTCTTCCTGACAAGGTAATGTATCAGATGTAAATCCAAACCTCAAGAAAATATTTGCTTTAGATGCCAAAACCTGTCACTGTCCAAATGAAATATAAGCAACAGTATAGTTAATTTCTAGTTTAAAAAAATGTGTCCAGGGGAATAAATACATTACTTGCCTTCTTAAAAAATTACCGAATTTAAACAGGAGGAATTCTTCACTAGTCTGCTAATGCCCAGAATATAAATGTCACCATCATTTATTCTACTTATGAATAGACATCCAGTGTTTCATCATATTTTAAACACATTTCTTCTAGTCAGTCTCAATCAGTAAAAGGAATAAGTCACAGTACTTTGACATAAATTCTTTCCTGGGGTTGCACCTGTAAAAAAAAATTCTTGAATTATTCTGACACTAAGTAGTAACAAACAAAGAAAGTGAAATAAATGATAGTGGAATACTATTTTTATCCAATTGAGAAAATTTCCTCAGAACACTCATTATTGTTTCTTTTTTTTTTTTTTTTTGCCCACTCAGCTGTCTGATGGGGAATCTGCCCCGTGCTTGAAACACAGGAGGTTTTTAGCCACTGGGAATATAGGTTTCATACTAAAAATTGGATATTCAAACTTTGGATGATTTTGCTACATCTGGGCGAAAGGCTGAAAAATCAAAATACACAATTAAATATAACATCTTGCAGTTCCTATGGGTTGTTTGAATGGACTAGAGGAGCTTTTTTCCTTCAACTTTTCTCCACAGTCTTATTCATATAGGCAAAGAAGGTTTGTTCATATATTCTGTTTTCTCTTAGCACTGGAAGGAGAAATAAAAGTGCTTAATATATCAGAAAATCCTTTCTCACCACTAACCAAAAAATACAGCATATTTTTTACAGAAGATGAGTACAATGGGATCTGAGAGTACCATAGGTAGGAAATGAAACCAAAAAGACGTACTTTGTGTTTACTTTCTCTACCATTTGAGTACAACAAGCTATTCTGAGTAGGTAAACTTTCTGCTGAGATCATGCACAAAATCACATCCATCCAATTGATCCAGTTTACAGTGTAGCCATGGGAAGCAGAGCTGGAAAGCAGATGCATAAGGATGAGGACAGGGAGATCTGGGAGAAGGATGAGAGATGGAAGAGTAGGGCAAGAATATTTCGAAGTAGTGTTGCAATGCATTGCTTTGTCATGAGAAACTGCAGACTGAAATAACCTCATTTATAAACAGGCTATAGCCTGGTGGTTGGTGCATGCACCAGACAGCTAAGATACTCTCACTGAACTCCGCTCCGCAATTTCCATCAGGAAAGGTTCTACCCTCTCAGATAAACCCTTTAATGGAGAGAAATTAGATGGGGAATGCATCTCTGCATTTGCAGAGATTTATGGCTCTGAGCCATCTCAAGGATTGCTGAACTTACCAATTTCCTCTGCTAAGGCAGCAAGTAGCCTTCCTTCTCTGCAGGAGATAAAAAACCAAAATACACACAACAGACTGATTTTAAAATTCTGGCAGAAGGCCACGCTGGGCAAGCCCACTCCTCATAGTGTGTCAGCCTGGCCACATGCCTTGCCAGAGGTCAATTCAGCTCTGGTAAATAAAAATGTGATGGTGCAAGGTGATGGAGGGGAGCCCTGTCCTACACAAAGTCTTTCCTCTCTCTGTCTGGGACACACTGCACCCAGGCTGTATCGCTGGTCTCTGTGTATACACGCACGTATATACACATATACACATATATATACACAAAGCTTTTGGTTCACTTCTGAGTGATGTCAGATTCACACCTCGAGCTGAAACCCTTTGTTTACCTGTGCTTTCTTCTGCTAAGCTGATGCTGTTGCATGAGATAAATTTGATATTTCCAGAAGAAAAGTAGATTTGCCTCCAAAATCATCATCTGTTCCTAATTTCCTTGTTAATTAGAGAATAGCTTACAGGCTCAGAAAGGAACAATAGTCTCTCCCTTAGGCAATAACTTTATGACATGCTGCACCCATTCAACCAATTGCCTTACTAACATGCTGTGCATTTTATCTTGCCATGAGCTGGAAGCCTTAATTACAATCTTGTGTCTTCCATTGTTTGAGAAAAATTACTAAGTGACATATAAAGACAATTAGATTTGAATCTGTTCTAACTAATCTCTTTTCCAAGCATAGTATCAGAGAATCACAGAATATGCTGAGTTGGAAGAGATCCACAAGGATCACGGAGTCCAACTCCTGGCCCTGCATGGGACCATTCCCAAGTGTCACACCATGTGCCTGAGAGTATTGTCCAAATGCTTCTTGAACTCTGTGAGGCTCTATGACTACTTCCCTGAGGAGCCTGTTCCAGTGTCCAACCACCCTCTGGGTGAAGAACCTTTTCCTAATATCCAATCTAAACTTCCCCTGACACAACTTCAGACCATTCCCCCGGGTTCCTATAAGACACACCAAGTCTTTTCCTGAGGGGGGGTAAGGGAAGATGGGGAGGAGAGAGATGCCTTTGAAATACTGTTTCAGGGGCTGAAAAGCTGACTAATCAATTGTCATTGCTCAATCTTCTTCTTTGTCTTCAGTTACCTTGTTCACTCCTGCCACACTTAAATATACCCAGTTAAAACTAGAGCTACAAGAATCACTGTAAGTGGACAAAAAGGATAACTCCGAGGCACTGTTTTGTGAAAATACACTTATCAGTTTCTTTGCAGGAGCTGGAAATTGAATTCTGTGGTGGTTTGCTCTGATTTTTCTTGTATTTGGAGAGACAAGGTTGCCCAGCTTTCCATTCACTTTGAGCTTGCCTTATTGGCTTTAGGATCCCATGTCCTATTGGTTCAGCGGGACATTTACATACTCCAATTTCACATCACCCTTGTACTGAAGAAATCATCAACCAACCCATTACACCAAAATGGAATAATACCTTTAAAAAACACTTCTCATTTTTCTTTTTGAGTAATTCCTACAAATTCATGTTTATCTTTCTTAACTCACAGCTGAGTGCTGTACTTCTTGATCCCTTGGTTGTCTTTGTGGACAACTAGAATTTTGTCATAGTCCATGATATGAACCTCAAATATGTGAAAATTATGACAATTAAGCCCTCAACAAATAAGCATAACAATCAAGACCATATACAACATAAAGCATTCATGTCCATCAACACTTTCTAAAGCAGTTTCTGTGGTTTAACAAAGCACAAGGACTTTACAAAACAATATTTGTGGATAACTGTGGGGCCAGCTGTTTTCCCTTGTCCTTTCAATTTGTATTTACACCGAGCATAAAGAGCATTTTAGATGTCATCAGAAGTTAGCATAAGAGACTCTGGATCTATGTTTTGGGGAGCTATATTTTTATGTATGGAGATAGTTAGATACTAATACGTTGCTTCTAATTCAGTACTGAAACTTCTAAACATGAGGGACACACAACACAAGGACATCTGTCAGTGCATGTTGTGATGCATCAAGTCTGAATTATCTGCTACCCTGAAATAAATGGAATGCTTTAGTCTCAATTAGGGAAAACCAAAGGGAAACACAATAACAGTCCTCAAAATATTTCAAAGCTTCCTACTAAAAGGAAGAAAATAAATTCTTGTCCAGGTTGAGAGATTAAAGGATTAAATGTAAGAGGTTTACACAGGAAATTCAAGAAATAGAACAAGAATATATTTCTACCAGCACAAGTGGCCCAGCACTGGAATAGGTCACATGAGTAGATGACGAAGTCTTTTTTGGCTGATGATTTTTGAGAAGTGTTTGGGCAAATTTCTATCAGAACTGGTTCGGATTGAATATATTCTGCTGGGAAATGCCAGAGGACAACTGGGGAGACATCCCACGTGGGCAGAACTAAGCCTGGTCCCGCTGCAGGGTCATAACCAATGAGGTAAATTATTGCCAGCCTTCTCCTCCCCCCCGTGGTGCTGGGACAGTTCTTGTGCCCAAGCAGCATAAGAAGCGTTCCCTGTCTGTAAACTACTTTTCAGGGCTCTGCTGTCCATCAAGTGTGCTTGACAAATGTTACTCAGATAGATTTAGCAGGTAGAACATCCACCCAAAACTAGCATATACTTAATGAATTATTAAAATAAGTAAACATAAATTTTCCTTGCCAGCTACTGATGCAATAAGTTATTGCTTTCCCTTTTTAAATTGTTTATAATTAGTCTTCCTTATTTATGTTGTCTATTAATCTAAAAATGCCATGTCTGATTATCCTCGTGTTATTAAATCACAATAACAAGAGCTGAAAGACTGACAACCTACTTCTTTTGAAGAACCGTCCCAAGATGGAGGTACATATAATTTTCCTAAAGTTAGAAACGAAATTCCACTTCAGATTAGAACTTTAGTTCCCATGTGTTAGCTAACATGCTGCACACAGCAAAGAGCCAGTATTTCTGGTACATGTCTCTAGAATATATAGGTTTCAAAAATACATTATAGCCTCTGAATTTTATATATCATAAACCAATAGTTTAAGTGCTTTTCTGAATCTCATTAAGCAACAGCCTGGATCTTGGACTATCTTTGCAAATTTTATTTATATACTTAGGGCCAACAGCATCTCTTTTCCACACTCAAACAATTTAACAATAATGTATTTTATTCTCTTTACTTATATCACTAAATCTTTTAATATGTAAATGTTTTCTAACTTCAAGAGGTCTGTTTGCAAATTAAAACTGAGAAAACTTAGATTTGTTCTAAGTGTAACATAACATAATGCAACATAGCATAACAGAGTGTCTGGAAAATTGTGACCTACAAAAACTTACTTTATGAAGCTTAATGTACCAATGAAAACATTTAATAGAGCCAATTTTCCTTTCTAGTCAAGTAACCAAAAATGGACTTTAATCTTTGGAAAATAACCATTTGCTTTATACTACTTTGATCTCATATTTTCATAAATTCCTTTTATAGATGCAGGTGAACATCTTCAGAATGAAGACCCTTGGGACTTTTAATATAACTCCATGAAAGTCCTTCCCTTGCAACAAGAGTTTAAGTTTTTAGGCTGGATCTCTTGCTCTGCCAAATGTTCCAGCAATTTAGAAAGACATTTCATGCACAGAAAGAATGAAAAGTGTTATCCTAAATACAGGTTTTGAGTGATTTTATAGAACAAGGAATTTTGATTTTCTTCCTGTCTGGAAATACTTGAAGGCATCTCACATATCTAATTATGCTTTGCAACAATTTAAGATGAAACTAAAACTATTTTGCAACTGTGTTTGGTTGACCTTGGCTGGCCACCATATCCCTTTCAAGCCACTCAAGCCACTCACTTCCTCTTTTCAGATGGATAGGGGAAAAATGAGACAAAAATCTTGTGGGTCGAGATTAAGACAGTTTAATAAAAGAAAAGCAAAGGCTGCACACGGAAGTAAAGGAAAACAAAAAAATTCCTTCTCTACTTTCAACAAGCAGGTGATATCCAGACACTTCTAAGGAAGTAGGGCCCCAGTACATATAGGAGTTGCGGTAGAAGACAAACATTGTAGTGCTGAGTGTTGTCCTCCTCCTCCTTTCTCTTAGGTTTTATTGCTAAGCATAACATCATAAAGTATGTGATATTGCTTTCATTAGTCTGGGTCAGCTTGTCTCAGCTGTGACCGCTCCCAGCTTCTCACCCACTCCCAGCCCACTCGCCTTTGAAGAGGGTTGGAGAAGCAGCCTTGGCGCTGTGTGAGCAATGTTCAGCAATGTCCAAAACATTGCAGTCTTATCAACTCTGTTATAACTACAAATACAGAGCACAGCACTAGGAGGGCTGCTATAAGAAAGGTTAACTCCACCTCAGCTGGACCCAATACACATATTCAAAATATTTCCAGGAATTCCCACTACAAAAATGGCTAGAATTTCATCTATGACTAAGGCATGACTACTGAAACTTTATTTCCTTAGTCCCTCAACAACAGCAAGTAGCTACTCCAAATTAGGAACTAAATACTTCGTTAATTCTTTTGTTGTTGTTGGGTTTTGATCCAGTATTTATATAAATTCCTTATTTATATTTTAGTCTTTTTCCTCTTAACTTTACAGACAGAGAGAAAACTGCAGCTTTGGGATATCTAGAAGGGACTGTACATGCCTATGGCTACCAATAGCCTTCTGCTCCAGTGCAGCACTTGGAAATTCCCCAAATGAACAGCTAATTCTATGTAGAAATAATGTTTTCCTTTCTCTGGGAATTGGCTTAGCTAAAGGTCTACAAGGATGATCAAATTAAATAAAAAATACCCCAAGAACACAGAGCACCAGAATCTTTAAAGTACAGCCCAAGAATGTGCAATAAAATGCTACAAAGTTGTATCTGAACACAGGCATGGGGTAAATCTTCCTCTCCACACAAGTCAATACTAGTCAATAAGAAAACCTATCTCAACAAAAATAAACTTTTCCCCCTTTTTTTTTTTTAAAAAAAAAAAAAGCCTTGGAGGATCTTTAGAAGGTTACTCGGGGTCTTTGGTTATTTAGTGAAATATGGGCTGGCATAAATTTACTTCTTTTCTCCTCAAAAAGAATAGTCCCAGTCTGGCAGAGGTATGACCAGAGCTTTTTGATTTAAGGGTCTCTATTCCTCAGAGAGTAGTATTGCTACAATTTTCCTTCTTTTCTTCAGTGATTTTTAACTGATCTGAGACCTGTATCTTCCATTGCTGCCACTTCCATGTTTCTTTCCAGAAACACAGGTTGTACATTAACTGTGACCTATAAAGTTTTTCTGTCAATAAAAGCAGGAAAGCATACTTTTTGGAGCCTATTTGCTCTGTGTAGAGTTGAACAAGGTGCTGGCATCTGAAATGCCTAAACACAGTGAATAGGTGATGATTTTGTGTGCATCTAATTACTACTCAAACCCATTAACTCCACAAAACTAGTTTGTCAGCCCCCCAAAAGATGTACATGCCATAAAGCAAATTCAAGACTGCTGGATGTATGCTTGCCACTTCCTTAGTCCAGAAATGACAAATGCTCTTCTTTCTCAACAACTGTGGGCAATCAGCACATCAAGAGACTACAGAAATGCAAGTTATGAGAAGCTACGTTGACATATCTGACAAACTTTGTTCCTGACATCATATGTCAGTAGCAACTGAAGAGGAAGACAGAGCATTGCAGTTGTACATGAACTTGCTCTGAGTAAAGACCCTGAAAAAATTCACAGGATTTTAATTCCCAAGTTTTTTTCTGGAAAACTTTCCTTCTCTGTGCAAAACTGGCTGATATAACATCAGGTGATATTATAGATAGTGCAGTCAAATAGATTTCTGCGAGCTGAAGCATACCAGCATGGCATGATATAAAATAGGTTGAGTGCAGTTTTTTCCTTGCAATTTGCGGAAAATGTAATTGGTCTTTTTTCTTACCAAAAAAACCCAACCAAAAAACAAACAAGAACAAAAAGTTCCAAATGCAGCCATCAGTACAAGACAACTCTCCAGATCAAAGTGAAGCCCTCTGAGTATGTTAAGGATGGTGGGCAGCATTTTCAGAAGTGCCTGTGGAAGGGTCTTCATAAATGAGCAGCAGGGAAAGGAACCATAGCAGGATTCCTAATTGCAGCAACTCCTTCACGCCAGCTTCTCACATGCAAGATTTACTCCACGCTCAGAATGCTGTGAAGTGGTCTAGCTTTTAAAAATCTAGGATTCAGGAGGCTCATCAATCTTATCAATCTTGAGATGCTGAAGCATAAGAAAATTTTGTCAACATGTGACTGAGGACAATATTGTGTTCAGGGAACAGCAAGTGTTCAACAAAGCTTTGAGTTTTGACACAATCAAAGCAACTTCAGTCTCCAGCTGCAGATAATCTGGGATTATAATTTCCTTCAAGCGTGAGCAGATAAAACCACTAAACAGAAAACTACCACAATAGTAGCAGATTCACTATCACAGTATATAGGACTGAAACTATTCTTATTTATGTCAGCACTGAGTGGTCCATCTTGAATTATTAGGTGAGCTGTTTGGAAACCAGCCACAGATTTTTGATAACGTGATACTTTTTGAGCTAACCTAAACAGAAGATGCTCAGTGGAACTCTTTCATGAGAAGTAATCAGAGGACATACCAGAGAAAGGTCACTGGTCTTCACCTTGGGTGTGTTTAAATTGGGTGTGGCATTGGTTTTATTTGGGCTTTGGAAACCAGAGTAGCAAGCAGCAGGAGACAGAGCTAATATATGCTTTATATCCTATCAAATTCTGTCTTTGGATGCACAATCAGCCTCACCCCATGTCATTTCATCTTACGCTTCAGTTGAATTTGGTAAATGATTTTGATGGTGTTGCCTTTGGATTCTGCTTACTTCTCTGTATGCTCAGATACTCAATGTGGGTTGCCCTTACTAACTATACACACAGCAGTCCAGGCTCAGGAGCATTTTGTGGACATGCTTTACTTTGCAGGTGACAAAATGTAAAGATACAGGCTGTTCCTGGAGAAGCTGTGAAAAATGCTTTTGCTAACATAGATACGTGTAAGCTGAGAGTTTAAGTCACATTGTTTCTTGTGATGCAAAATCATTATTCTGGGCAATTTTTCTGGCAAATTTGAAGGGATTTTGTACACAGCTTCACAAGACTCCAATTATTCACATTTTTGTACTAATATTAGGGGTATTTTAATTAATATTTTGCATGGGAAAGCTGAGTAATGAAAAGGTCTCTTTGTGGGGTTAATTTCATCCTGCCACAAACCCACTGAGTAAAGTGCGTTTATGCCAAAGATGATTATGTGCAGTTTTTTGCTCTAAATTAAATACAGATGATAATTACAATGAATCACTGCAAAACGGCTCTATAATTTGAAAACATAATTAAGTGAAAAGTGTATTAGTCTTCAAAAAACATCTAGATGGCTCTAAATGTGCTGCCATGGCTTAGCTTATTGCATTCCTGTGACCATGACTGATGCTAAAGATCATGTTTTAATGACGTTCTAATGATTCATCATTGAGGACATTCTGATGACTCGATATTCTGGTAGATGAAGTGGACTTACACACAAATATGTCATTTGGGGGAAAAGAAGCCTTCAATAAATCTGAATAAAACTGCAAAACTTTCTGAAAGATAGACGACTGTCATAATTTTTATATTATGTGTTGTGCAATGTATTGCTTTTTCATTGGTGTCGCAAGTTTAAATCTGCAAAAATAGGATTCTCTTTTGCATGAAGAATCAAAGCTTAGGGAGTGAAATGACCTGTACTGAAACATGCTGACTGAGTTATACTCTGTGGCTCCTGAGGGGGATTTCAAAGAGGCATGCCCATGCTCTTTCGCAAAGCCACATGTCCCTGGCATTCATCCACCCCAGTCAGACGGCTAAGGAGCACCTAGAAAGTGAGAAAGCCATGAGGAGAAAAGTAGAATTGTGACTCCAGATAGGAGGAGAGGGATCAGAGCTCTCTATGGAGAAGAACTAACACCAAGTGGTACTGGGACAAGGATGTCGTGTGACTCAGTCCCCACCGTGCTGCTGGTGGGCATCTGGGTTTGATCAGCCACTGCTCTGTCCCCGATCTGCCACTTGTGTGGGTTTCACTGGCTGAGATTGTGCAACTGCAAACCAGCTGGGAGGCAGAGAGCCCAGTTTTGGGAACAGTCTGCCCTCCAAGATGGTGAACAAGAAAAGAGACATTGTTTCTTATCATTCTCAGGTTTGGACAGATGTGTGAAGTAATTAAACGCACTGCTTAGTCACATTACCCAAAGTTCCTCTCAGATTTAATGAGGAAAATACCAAAGTAAAGGTGGACATCTGTAGTTTGTAGAGAAAATTGTCATCTAAATATCTGTGTTAAAATAATTGTAATATCATAGAATTGTTTAGGTTGGAAAACACATTTAAGATCGTTGGGTCCAACTCTTAACCCATGACTGCCAAGTCCACCACTAAACTACATTCCTAAGTGCCACATGCACATGTCTTTTAAATACTTCCAGCGATGGTGACTCCACCACTTCCTTGGGCAGCCTGTTCCAATGCCTGACAACCCTTTCTGTGAAATAGTTTTTTTTAATATCCAACCTAAACCTCCCCTGGCAAAGTTCAGGCCATTTCCTCTTGTCCTGTCACTTGTTACCTGTGAGAAGAGATCAACCTCCACCTTGCTACACCCTCCTTTCAGGTAGTTGCAGAGAGCAATAAGGTACCCCCTGAGTCTCCTTTTCTCCAGGCTAAACAACCTCAGCTCCCTCAGCAACTCTTCATTAGACTTGCACTGCAGCTCTTCCCCAGCTTTATTGCCCTTCTCTGGACACACTCCAGGACTTCATTGTCCTTTTTGAAGTGAGTGTTAGGCACAGAACCTAACACAGTACTCAAGGTGCAGCCTCACCAGTGATGAGTACAGAGAGAAAGACTGGTACAACAGAGGAGCTACGCAGTATGTATTTATGTAACTTCATAGGGCAATGAACTACATTAAATGGACTGTTAAATGGAATGGACTACAATAAATACAATTAATATTCCTATTGCTTGCTCTACTCATGCATTTAATAATGCAGATAAATGCCTTATATGTGCCCCAAGAAACACATACCCCAAACCTCACTGTGTTATCGCTCCATAGACACGTCTATGCTTTGCCCGTTTCTCCTTGCTGTTGTAAAAGTGCTGAGAGCATCTCACCTCCTAGGGTTCAGCTGCAAGGTCCCAGGTCCAGCACCCCACAAGGACAGCCAGGGAAAACCCCATCCCTTGGGGGATACAGGGCTCCCAGGCAGCCTGTAGGGCTGCCCACTCTGTGGGCCCACAGCTTCCAATCCACAGTCATGCATTGGAACTCCCAGTGCCACCATGGATGTACCACCATGGATCTGTCACCAGTGCCACAGTCATGCATTGGAACTCCCAGTGCCACCATGGATGTACCACCATGGATCTGCCACCAGTGCCACAGTCATGCATTGGAACTCCCAGTGCCACCATGGCAGGGCCAGCTGGGTCTGGACTGACCGCATGACTGATTTCATCCAGTCCCATTGTCACTCTTAGCCCCCACAAGGCAGCCAGGCCTCTGATGGCTATACTACAATAGCCTGTGAAGTTTGCTGTTATTTCTCTATTACTATACTACAGATTTTTTTTTTTAAAAAAAAAGGAAAGAAAATGCTGAGAACGTTAATATCAAACTGCAATAACTTCCCTTGAAGTGGATAGTAAATCTTCCTATCTTTTAACTCCATATAGTAGGCATAATATTAAATAAAATTAGTATGGCTACTGCTTGCCCTGCTCATATATTCAATAATGCAAACCTGTGCTTTATTTGAGGCTAGGTATAAATTTAATATACACACTATTACAACAGGGTCACTTTGGAATAATCTGTTTGATGGATTTCAAGGAGGTTGCATGCAAAGGGAAAAAGTAATCTTGTATGGAAAACACACAATATCAGCCTACACAGAAATGGCACAGCAGGCTGCTTTCAAGTCAGAGTATATAAATGGCAACTATTATAGTTTTACTTATACCACACAGCCGACCACGCTTGCAGCTTTGCCGGTTATTTTCCATAATAAATTAAATTAAATTCTCTTCAGTGTTGGCATTCTTGTGTCAGAGTACTTTACACAGACAAAATCACCTCTTGGTTTTTGTCTTCTCTGTACCAGCTCTTTCTACTATCAAGATAATAAGCTATCAATCAGTATAAGAACACCTTATAAAAAGAAGAAAGGACAAAGTAATATTCTCTAGAACATTTCTCCTCAGCTCAATATTGCAAAAAAACACTGTGACAGCACAGAAAGAGAAATCTCCATTACTGTATATGTGTGGACAAAAGAGATCCAAGCAGGAAGCAGAAGCTTCATTGCTCTGGGCACAGTACCAGGTCAATACCCATTGATGCTGGTCATCAATATTTGGGCATCTATGTCACCAGCCACAATAGGCTGATATTTAAATATTAGCATACTTCTGTTACATCCTTTGCATTTTAAATTCTGAAATGGCCATGAAACTTTAGCAGATTCCAAGAACCTCTCCTCAGACAAGTACCTTGTTTCAAAAACATTCCAAGGCAAAAGGAAGTTATTCCAAGGGAAAAGGAACTTACAACAATGTCTCATAAATTGTTCCATCAGATATTTGATCTAACTATAGAAAAAAAACTCCTCATTGCCCTGACATTTAATTTGGTCATCTGTCAGCTAGTAGATATTAGTGATAACACTGAGACCCTTTCTGTCTTTTTACTCCTTACTTTAACCCAAAACAGCAGTGCACATCAGGCAGTAGTTCCTCAGCACGCTGATGAGGTCCCTGAGCTGGACAGTGAGAGAACAGTGGCTGAGGACTGGGCAGACTGAACTGATCCTTGTTGCTGTCATGGTTTATCATTCATGTGTTGTACGGTGTGTTAATATATTCTGTCTTCTCTTAGCACTGGAAGGAGAAATAAAAGTGCTTAAAATATCAGAAAATCCTTTCTCACCACTAATCAAAAAATACAGCATATTTTCTACAGAAGATGAGTACAATGGGATCTGAGAGTACCATAGGTAGAAAATGAAACCAAAAAGACATACTTTGTGTTTGCTTTCTCTACCATTTGAGCACAACAAGCTATTCTGAGTAGGTAAATTTTCTGCTGAGGTCATACACAAAATCACATCCATCAGGCCCAAGACTACAGGTGGTAGATCATCTTGAGCTACTTTTAAACTTGAACCTAGATCTGCTTTTTATAATTACAAGTTGTCATATTGGATCCCTCTACGAGGAACTCTCACAGCTTTCCTCAGTCATTGGTTTGTTCCTCAACACCTTTCACAAATAAGAGAAACCATCCCTTTTTTCTTTGTTGCATGCATAAAAGAGAAGATATGTGTTCATCCTCCATCCAAACTGATTGCTCTTTTTGCACCACTCTATGATACATTAGATGCAAAATCCCCTTTTGCCATGATATTGATCTTTCTGTACAAGCTGTAATGTGTGGAGGCTTTGTGGATGAATGATGCTACCAGAAGTTTCTTCTTATACTGTTGGTATCAACATTTTTAAATTTATGCCTTTGGGTTTCCCATGTCACTGCTTTGCTAACAGCAATTCTCCATCCATAACAATGTTTTCCCGAAGAACCTTGATTCAGCTCTTCTAGTGTGAATATTTTTTTTACTCCTTTAAAAAGCTTTTAAGGAAAGTCATAAAGCACCTCCCTCCTCCTTTTAAAAAGCATTTGTGGTGGACTAATATATTGCCTCAAACACGCTAATTACATCTGATAATGGCTGGGTATTGCATTACAGAACAGGTGCAGCAAACTTAATGGCAGCACTCTACTTGTTGTGTTCCGTCATGTTAATGAAATCAATAAATCAATGACATGTTCCAAACCTTGACTTGTCCTGGGAAAGAGGAACACTAGCAAAATTTAGCACATCCAGCTTAGAATTCCTCACAGGTGGATAGCTCTCTTTTCACTCTGGAAAGGTTTAAATTCTCCTTTCAGCATGAGGGCAATCTTCCAAGATGCTGAGCATGCAATGGATCTGAATGTACCTTTTTGGGAGACTGTATTAACTTTGAAACAGGTACACTATTCAGATTAATGATAGGAAGAGCAGATGACTGAGATGAATGATATGACAAACAGAGTGGTATGGAAGATGATTTTATAGAGATAATAGAAAACAAGGGAAACTTCAATTCAGAAAGCCAGATAAGTCTGATTTCCCTTTTCTGGTATAAACATGAAGAAAATTTCAGTCTCCAGAGCCAAAAAAAAGTAATATGAAAGGACTTTAAAACATTGCCATCTCAGTCCGGAGAATGAAGGTAAAATTAAGACTAGGTTTAAAAAAAGATCAAAAGCCTAAACAATGAGTGTTGGAGCTGTACTTCATTTGTCTAACAGCACTGTGCAGTTAAAGTCATTGATGATACATAACCTGTTATCTACGGAGTGTTTACACTTTAGTTTGAAGGGATGAAATTTTGGTATTTTTCCTTAAGTGCTGTAGCATATATGGACATTCATTTTATAAACCAAGAGGTAACCAGATATAGCTACTCAATAATACTATATCGAATAATAGTAATACTCAAATATCTTTAAAAGCTAAATTTGCCACCCTGAGAGGGGCCAATATATGACCCACATAGATTTTTAGTGTCAAATCTGGTGAGTAAGCTAGAAGATAATGTCTTTAATACAGTGACACATAGATACTAAAGAGCTACAGGCATTAGTCTACCATAGGCTGTCACGAAAAACAGTAAGAATAACCAATGACCCCCATTCAATTTGTGCAAGCATCTGAGCATCTCTTATAGTTAGCAGAGGACTGAAGATGTTCCAGTTCTCTGGTCAGGGACATTTTCATTTCAATGGATCTTCTGCATCTACCTGCAAGGAGCCTCTTTATGCAGAATTTAAGGAAATTAAGCAGATTCTTTACTAAGGGCAAAAGAGAGGTATCATGTCACAGAAAAGCCTTCAGTTGGCTCTGTTAAACCTTTCCACTAGCTGATAATGGTATCCCTTACTATTTGTCAGCAATTTTGTTCTAACACAATGGCAGCTAGATCCTGGTCATCTTTAACTCTGAAGCAGTAGAGTTTTGAAGCAAATCATCTCACAGCATCAAAGGACAACATCTGAAGGCCATTCAGTCTCTGAAGGGTCTTTGATGAATGTACAGAATGTATAGAGAGCAGACACTGCCAGTTGCAATACCTGAATTTCAGTTTCCGTTACCACAACACTGCAATACTTTACAGTATTTATGATCCCTCTTTATTGTTTTTTGTTATTTAGGTGCTAACAAAGTGTGGGAGCTATACCAAGAAACAAAGACAGATTTTGCTTAGAGAACTTGATGTGACTGCATTGTAAATTTTCTTCATAGTTCACACAGAGAAGTTCCTATGACACATTTTTCCCTCAATTGTTATTTTAACAATCTCTTAAATATGGCATCCTTTAACATTGAGGAAATCTGTCTAAACATTTATTGAGATACCTCTGTCTGCCCTGCCTCATACAAAGTTATTCCATAAACATCTCAGTTTGATGCACGTATACTGAGTATGGAGTGGCTCAACAAGAAATGGGTGGGCTGACTCTTACCAAATGAGTAAATTTCAGCCAAGTATAAAACAGACTCTTTCCATTTCTATTAATCACTGTGTTTTGTCGGCACCTGAATACCTGAGTTTAGAGAAATTTAAAGAAAACTTTCCTGGCTTACTGTGACAGCAATAGCAATTACCAGCTACTGCAATTCGGTCTTTGCTATTTTGAAATGACAGGTGACTGAAATTTTTACTCTTCCATTTGTTTTTTTTTAAGGGTTCCTAAAATGCAGAGGTAAAACCTACTATCTCTGGTGTTATTATGCAGCCTGGAAAAGTAAATTAGGTGTTTTATTAAACCTTACCCAACACAAATGCATCATTACTAAGGAATTCTATGAACATGTATGTTAAAATTTCTATAAATTGTGTGACATTTCAGAATATTCTGGTAAGGTTTTGAAAAAGAGAAAAATTTACTGAGATGGCCTGAGGATAGAACTGTGACTGGGTTCTGCTTTCTTGAAGAAAATAAGTGAAACATATACAACAGAGGAAAAGAAACCACGGCAAAAACAGAAAGCATGGCTTTGGTTTCCGAGTTTTACTTATAGTTTCACTGTTAGAGAAATTTAGGCCTAGCACTTGCCTCTGTCAGCCACCTAAAAACTGTCAATCTGGTGCCAGTACTAATCTGTGTAATATACTGCTTTTAGCTGTAATTTTGGAGGTGTTCAAAATACTCAGACTCAACTAGCTAAACCAAAAACTCCTTAAGCAGATGCCAAAAGGAAAGGCAGAAATTAGAAGAAACAGGATAGGAAAGGTTTGTTAAAAAAAAAGCAGTGGATGAAGACAGCAGTAGAACTTGTAACTTTCAAAAGGCACCTGGCAAGCAGACAAACCTGACAGTGATCCTGGTATCTTCTGCTCTCTCCATTTAGGACTGTCAGGCCATGGCATCTCTCAGAATGAGGATGATAATGGCATAGTGCTATTAATACAGGGGGCTCTGGAGTACTGGGCAGTGAAACTCATTTGTCTTTGCTTCAGATCTTACCAGTATTCACATCAAATTGCGATCATTCAGAATAGCTGTCTGCTCATTATTTTGTCCACTAATTAACTCTCATTTTAAATTGGGCAAAGAAGGTCATCAGTTTCTGTGTTCCTAAAACTCCTACTTACAAGTTTAATCTCAGTATTGCCATTCCTGTGACATATCTAAAGTCTTTGATTTATTAGATTAATTCAATTTTTCTGCTTTTAGCAACTTTTTAAAAATATTTTTCTGGGAGGAGATGAACTGTATTTCTGTTACTGGAACAACTCCTCTGAACTATGTGCTAAATGCCTCTCCTCTTTGCTGTGTTTGATATGCAAGAGAAGTGATCTGGCTGAGACACAATTCCAGGATGTTTGTGTCTGTGAAGCTGAAGAGTAATTAGACACATTCCTCTGAGGCACACAGTCTATGTTACACCTCCACCTTACTTTTTCCTTATGAATATCTTCAAGAGGGCATCATGACAACTGAGATTCACTTTCCAAGACATTTTCCCTCTCTTTGGGATGGGAGGTTTCCCATCACACTGACTGGGAAAAAGACTTCACTGGTTACCAGGACAATTCAGGTGCATTTCCACACTGATCCTCTCTCTACTCAAAACCAGAGAAGTAACCAACTTTCAGAGATGACAACTGTAGTGCATCCAGACAAAGACAATCCTGGAGACCAAGCATGTGATGAGCTCAGAAAGGGCAAAGATTTGCTCTGCATCATACCTCAGGCCAATCTGTTTTCTGATATGGTTTAGACTGGTGACCATTTATCCCAGGCATGGGTGGGGGTATTGTTGTGCAACAGCAGTAGACAAGTCCATCCAGCCAAGCTACTGTGCTCGTAGGAGACCTTGCGAGGTTTAAGAGTTTATCTTTTCTCTAGAGACAGTAGCAGTACAACAGGTTTTCCTTGGTCGTTCTGCTTAGGTTAACTTTCAGATTATGTGAAGCCAATTCTGCTCCTACCAACCCATATCCAATCCCAGCAGGCAGTACTCTTCCCTCAGTACCAAATAACTTTCCTCCCTTTAGACTGCTTACCAATTTCCTTCCATACCCTTTCTAATGTTTATTTAAATATATACGTTATCTCATAGTTTTTAAAATAATAAGAAGAGAGATTCTGTCCTTGATGATGTTCCCAGTGCTGTCTCTGAAAAACCTTGTGAATTTTTCAGATTGTCATATCAAGTTAAGCACTGAAACATGCCATTGACTTCCTGCTGAGCTGCTATTGTTGCTCACCGTAAACATCTGACCTCTAGGTGCCCAAGTATGGAGCTCCTCTTAATAAACTGGATGTTGCAAGAAATTATAAAGGACAATGGCAGTATTTTAAATGTACAAAAGGGTGTTTTGGCAGGAAAACTGAGAGCTGTGCATTGTTGTATGAATACTTGGCCTTCAGGAATACTCAGTGACTTGAAGATCATGAGGAAGGAAACAAACAGCCAGAAAGCTGGCTCAATGTTTCACATTGAGGGTATTTTGGAAACAATGGAAGTTTACACAGAGTATCAGTGATATTGAGGAAAGGGGAAGAAGGGTGGGATGAAGAAAGAGAGGGAGGAAAGAAGGAGATAGGAGAGAGGGGAAGGCAAGAAGAAATGTCAACCTTTTCAGTGCTTGGTCTTGCTTCTCTTGGACTGAGAATTTTGTGATTGCCTTAAGAAGTAACAGGAGAAAAGCACTCACCTGCAGGTAATAATATCCTCTCCTTAAAATAACAATAAAATAAAAAACAGGCCAGATATCTCCTAGGTGCCAGAACTGGGGGATTTTTTGTATGCAAATAAGGCTTCCTCAAGTACTGCCTGTCTCTTGTCTCCTGCCCATAGCAGAAAGCACTGCACAGAGCCATTAATTCACACTGAGACTGATAATAACAGCTCTCTCTTTCCTCTCAAGTCCATGTCCAGTGCCAGCTTTCACATGTCTCTAGAGCATGTCACCACAGTCTTACTTTGGGTCCATGCTCTTGTTTGGTGGCCTGGCGTGGCTGGTGCCAGGCCCAAGGAAGCAGCAATCCAAGGCACTGAAAGGTGGGTCACTAACCAAGGCACTGAAAGGTGGGTCACTAACCAAAGCACTGCAGTCAAGAAGGACTTAAAAGGTGGCATACTTTACAGCAAGTCACAGCTTCTTATATTGCCCATAATTTTTTACATTTCAATGCTGCAGCACCTCCCCTGCATATGCCTACTCTCAGGAGGATGGTTTACATAGCTTCATTTTGGCACCAAGACATACTTGTCACTTTGCTGGCTAATCTAAATAAATGAATGTGCTTGTCTTCATTCTATTCAGCCTTTTCTTCTTATTAGAGATATTATGTAGTAGGCAAAAGTAGAGACTTGAGCTAGTGTACCCCAGGAGTTCAGCTGCAGCAGTCTCAGCTATAAAACTTGGAGTGTCTTCAGAATCATCCAATGAATTAGCACTCCAACTTGTCACTTCAAAAACACTTTAGATACCGAATTTTTCCAGCTGTATGTAAGGTCACTGTAAGTTATTTATTTTAGTCTCTCAGTGCTGCAGTACACTTTTTTGCTGAATGTCATACTACTGCTCCCTGCTGCCCAAGTCTATTTCAGATTCATAGATCCATTTTACACCACATATGCATGAGACAAATCGTACACTGACTGTGGATATCTGGCTGCTCAGAAGCAGTGGGGCTGTCAAAGAGATGTTTGTCTCACCATGATTAATTACTGTGAAATGCCCATAGAGATTTCAAATCATGATTAATTACCAGAAAATGCAGAGAGATCTAAAAGACTAAATTCTACCACTTGCTAAATTTATCCAAGAGTTCCTGTGCATCCTACATCTGGGGACACTTCTGCAACACACAGTCAGCTGATAGAATTCCCACAGAACATATGGCTGATTTTCAGGAAAAGGCTAAATAAAAGTAGCTAGTAGGAATTTGTGTCAATATGCATAGATACTCAATGATGGAGGTGTTAAGAGTCTATTTCTTTAACTGTTGTTTTGTTTTACCTAGGAGATACTAATTTGTTTACAAAGGAAAACACCTTTAAAATAAAATATATTGTTGTTGGTGCTTTTTTCTTGATTTGGCATGCTCAAAGATAAAACAGTTGCTAAAAGGTTAACATTCCTTCTGAGTAAAAAACTGCAAGATCCTATCTGCAGAATGCATTTCTTTTCTATTTTGTTCAGTACAGAGGCTGAGAAGATTAATAAGCTCCAGTATTTTATGTTAAGCTTATTAGAGATCGAAATTTTAATAGGTTTGAAATGATCTTCTGAAATCCCACATTAAAAGAAAAGCTAAGAGCAACTTACTCCCTTTTCTGGGAACTTTCCTAAAGACTTTAAACATTCCTATAAAATCCAGAATCCAGACCACTACATATCATGTGGCAGAGGAGGAGATTAGTCAGTCCACCCTTACTTCTACCATTTGGTTCTTGCTGGGTTCATGATAGCCTCCTCCCTTCTGGCAGATGAGCCAGATGAGTGCTTATAAGCACACTCCTGCTTCACTAGGTAGAAGCAATCTGGTGTTGTGATGGGAGAGATAAGATGGGGAAGAAGACACAGCAGTGAAGGTGCCTGTTACCTGCACAAACAAGTAACCAGAAAGCACCATGGACTGTGTTGTCTCCTCCAGTTGGTAAAACCCCATCAAAAGCACAGTCTCTTGGAAAGAGAAAAATTTATTATATTAATCACTTCAATCCTTCTTCAGTTATGTATGCAGAGCTTCACCACATTATTCAATATATTTCAGTCTAATGCACTGAATTAAGTCCTTTTAAAAAGTTTCATTTCTGTAACACGTGAAATTCTTACTGAATTTTATCATTGGGCTTTCTGGGAAAGTATTGCTTTCACCATTTCCTCATTTCTTTCTGCTAGCTGCACTCCATTTGACAGAGTTTTGCAATGTTGCTGTCCAGCATGTTGCAGTTAAAACCACAGGGAAAAATGGTATTCCTTGTCAAGACAATTTACCCAATTTTACACCAACATATAAAACCAAGAACTGTAGAGACCTTTAAATACACACACACACATAAGGTCTAGGTACAGAGTAACTGTACCCTTCAGTAGCAGATACTTTATCCATGGAGATTTCATTCTACACAGAGGTTTGATAGACACAACAATTTTTTTCTTTTGTCAGACCTGTAAGAGAAAGATCAAACAATTATACCTGCTAAAGCTGAAATAAACTCCCTCTTTCCCTAGCCACCTCAGAGCTTTTCACTTCCTTCAGTTTTACAAGTCTAGATGAAGACAAGCTGCTGTGAGAACACTATGAGCATCAAATCTTTAATAATTTGGTATTATTACTATTTTAATAAAGAAAAAGAGAAGAAGTAGATTCAAGTGTGAAAAAAGAACCACCAAAATTTGGCCTGGGAACATCCCACCCTCTACTGTTTAGACATTTTCACCCGTACAACATTTTTCTTTCAGGAACAGCTACTGAAAAGATTCCAACCTAAGCCTAAGGATGAGATAACTCACCAGAGGGGAAGCTGTAAACAACGTCATAGGAGATTAACTTCATCTGAGAAGTGGGTCAAAGACAGGAAGTCCTCTCTCAAAGAAGTAACTACAAGTTGACAACACAAAGCTGAGCTAAGAGCAGAGAATTAATGAGGATACTGTAATTTTCTAAGACCAGCAGGAAAATCTAGAAATAAATAAAATCTATAAATGCAAAGAAATTACCCCAGTGGCACATGAATTGCCTAGAAGTTAGATGTCCTTCTGAGAAACTGTTCCAGCCTGGGAAACTCAGTCTTAGTGTATCATAGCAGCTGGAAAGCTGGACTTACTCCTCTACACCTGGTACAAGCCATTTGTTTAAGTTGAAGATGCCCCTTTAAAATGCTCAGACTGTGAAAAAAAAAGCCAAAACAACACATTGGCATAATGAAGTGCGACTGTGAGGAACAGTTTTTTAATGGGAGAGCACAGATGCTCTATGTGCAATGGCTATAGTTTAAATTGAAAAGTGACATTGTTTGGCCAACATTTCAAATCATGACACCCTAAAAGAGAGTTTTCAAGACATGCACCCTTGAGGAGCACAAAGCTAAGGTAGGGCTAAATTGTTATACCAGCTCTGCTCTGACTGAGTGAAAAGAAAATGATTTTCATGTGCATGAAAAGCAAACAATGGAAAATCACAGTCAGAGTAGGAGGGGAGAACAGGAGTGAAACGCAAAGAGTGTGGACAGCAGCAGCCTCCCATCAGCTGATGGAAGGAAAAAAAATATTTTTTTCCACAAAGCTGGCACTACTGTAATGGTTAGGAAGACAGTGCCACTTCCTGGAGCCCACAGGCTGGCTTGTGCACTGGCATTGGGACAGGAGGAAGAGGGAAAGGGACACAAACCCCCAGAGCTTGTTTCGCTACACAGAGGTACCCAAGTCAGCCATGCTACACTGCTACACAGATCCCCTCCAGCAAGTTGTCCTCTGCCACAACACCACAGAGATCTTGATCAGCATTTAGACTGCTTCTATAATAGAGAAGAGACTGCCTTGCTGACAGCAAGGTCATCAGCAGCCACTTGTGGTGAGTACTCCCACTCCCTTTATTTGTCCTTCACCTCAGAGCAACCACTGTACATGCTCTGAGTTAGGGATGCTAGATTGGACCTCCCAGGTGTGGTGGTAATAGAAGTAATACCTTATATTTTATCTTTCAGTAAATAAAAGATAACAGTTGGATGCCACAGCTCTTCTCCTATTATCTACTTTAATTTGAGCATTTCAGATCAGCTGTAGATAGCAGCCCTTCCCCCCACCCCTCTTGTAGAAACAACCATAGAATCATAGCATGTTCAGGGGTTAGAATACACTTTAAAGATCATCTAGTCCCAACCCCTCCTGCCATGGACAGGGGCACCTCCCACTAGACCAGATTGCTCAAGGGCTTATACAACCTGGCCAGTGTTGGGACATTCATAACCTTCCTGGGCAACCTGTGCTAGAGTCCAATCATCCTCTCATTGAAAATTTACTTCTAATATCTAACCTAAATTTCCCTTCTTTCAATTTGTACCCATTACTCCTTGTCCTATCACTACAGCTCCTAGTGAAGAGTCCCTGACTGACCCTGACTTCCCTGTAGATCCCCTTTAGATACCGCAAGGTTGCTATCAGGTCTCCACGCAACCTTCTCTTCTCCAGGCTGAACAGCCCTAACTTTCTCAGCCTGTCTTGATAGGAGACATGCTCCAGTCCTCTAATCAATTTTGTTGCCCTCCTCTGGAACTGCTCTAACAGTTCCATGTCCTTATTTTGGGAACACCAGAACTGTAGACAGTACTTCAGGTGAAGTCTCACAGGAGCAGAGTAGAGGGGGAGAATCACCTCCTTTGACCTGCTGGCCGTGCTCATTTTGATGCAGCCCAGGATACATTTGGCTTTCTGGGCTGTGAGCGAACATTGCCAGCTCATGTTGAACTTTTCATCAACCATCACTCCTAAGTCTTTCTCTGCTGGGCTGGTCTCAGTCACTTCTCCACCCAACGCATAGGTGTGTCTGCTATTGCTGCAAATGTCACCCTCTGGATACTGTATTTATAATGAGGGACAAGTATCAGTCAGACTCATTGCTGCTTAAAGTAGGAGACTTTGAAGGCCTCTATAAAATAATGCTTCTGGGGATTTTATCTTCCAAGTCAGCACTGGCCACTAATTCTGATTTTACAGGTCAGTTATATACCAGATACATATGTCCAGAATTGCAAACAGCTCCATAAGCTTCCCAAATCTTTTTCAACAGCACCTGCCCACACTAACTGTCCAATAGAAACAGTGAATTCCATTTAATGAGCAATAAATCTGGTTTTTCCATACACTTCACTACTATAGAAAAAACTGGAATAGAAAATTCTGAAGAGTCATGATAAGACAACTACAGTGAAAAAAAAATCCAGGCATATTCTGATTGCATAAAAACTGTTGGATTTATCCCATGGCAAATCATGGGAAAAGAATTGTCAATCAGAACCACTTTCTTCTCAAGACAGCAGGGAAGAGGAGGATAATGTGTAGAACCGATAAGAATTTTCACTGGTCAGGAAAAATACAGAAACTAGAAAAGCCCATTTAATTCACATGCTTCAGGATAATGCAGGGGTCCTTTAAATCCTTTCTTTTGCTTATCTCTCTTTCTGCTTTCTCCTTTTTGCTACCTTACACAGCTGTCAATTTGGGAGTGAAAAAGTCAAGATGCTCTTCAAAAAATTTCATCCCACAGAAGATATGGAAAGTGGTCAAAAAGCCTTGGCTAAAGAAGAGAATCCCTGGCTTCCACTCCTCATATGCATACTTGCACCGCTAGACATTGTGGAAAATGTATGCTGTTGGAGATAGAAGTATCCGCACGACTCAGGAAAGTTAGTCCTCAAAGCCTAGCATAAAATACAGTCACAGATTTTTGTTGGTTTGTAAAGTTAGTTCATAAAGCTGTGTTTTATAACATTGCATTAAATGAAGCAGAAAATGAAGCATGGGTTCTTGTGGCAAAAAGAACGTTATCATCAACCTATAACAGAATTTCACTTTTAAAATATTTTTCTGTGACTACAACAGGAATCTGTTTCCATCACTGCTACGATTCATATGGATGCATTGTTGGGAAAGCCATTCTCCTTCCTGAACAGGAGTTAGGGGCTGGGGGAAAGTAAATTTATGAGACTCATTGGATGAGAGTGACTGGGCAGAACACCAGTTAATATTATTTTGGTTTTGGAGTGTGCACACACTATTACATGTGTCCAACTAAATTGTTCTTTGAAACAACTAGATGTGACACAATAAATAACACCATTCTGTTCTGTCCAAAACTATTTACACCTAAATGGTCTGAGAAGCACAAACAGAAGGTACAGAGCTGACTAACTTCTGCCATTAAAGTCAACGTGCCACCATCCTCAGTATTTCCAACATTTCAGTTTTATTAACTGCAGTAGGGCTGCCTAAGCTACACAGCTATGCAGAACTTTGCATTTCTATTAACATTCCTCTGTCAGGCAGAGATCTTGCTAAGGTTCGTTAATCTTTAATTATGTTTTTAAAATCCTGTAGCCGCAGTAAATACTGGTAGTTTATAGTCAGCTGTGAGTCAACCTCCAATCTGCACACACCAGTCTGCTCCTGTGAGTTAAGCACCCAGCACTGTTCACCTTCTCTACCTTTCAGTCTTGCACACAACTTACATCATCTGAGTACTCTAAATCAGTATTTATACGTACAACTCACAGCTTGGATATGCACACAAAATCAGGGATAGAGAGTAATAAGGTAAGGAATAATAAGGATTGGAATAAGAAATGGAGGTAAATGAGAGGGAGGATGGGTAACTGTAGAGAGTAGATCTAGGGGGGGGGGGGGCTAAGAGAAAAGAGACGATGCTTCAGTCAACGCTTTAGTAAATTCCCCTGGTATAACCCAAACTCATTTATAACTTGAAGGGATGAATAAATGGGTATTTTTCCTCCCAGCTATGCTACTAGCTGTAAGTGTGAAAATGTGGTGAATATCCTCTCTAAAATATCCTCTCCCTGTTTCTCATCTCCTAGCGTGTGCAGAAACTTGCTACATTCATTTTAAAATACTTGTTGGCTGAGTTCTTTTGCCTCCTCAGATATGGATGCAGACAATTAATCACTGTTTAACTTCTAAGCTGTTTTTGTCACTTGATTTAAACATCAACTCAGAAAGCTAAGTCATTGTAAGATCCAAATTTGTGAGACATTGAGCACCATCCTCTACTCTTAATGCCCTCAGCTGCCTTTGTCTTCTGAAGGGGCTTTGGCTAAGGTCATTAAAAGCAATCACCAAGAAGTTACACCTAAATACTCTTTCAATTAGGGCTTGATCCAAAGCAGTTATGTGCTGTAAGTGCAGAAACCAAAGGCTGGTGCAGAATACTTAGTGTTTGTTTAGTTCCTGGTCAGTGAAGCTCAGTAACAGAGCGAGCAAAGGCAGAGAGAGAATTGAAAAAGGCAATTGTCAATACAGTCAAATTTGTGCAGCCTCCCTACTAGTCCTACAAAGGAGGGGATTGTGGGCATGCCCATGGTGAGCTGACCAGTTTGAGAGACAGTCATACCAATGAACCCATGTGAGGAATTTCAGGTGCTGCCTGTGTGACAGAACTAGCAGATCACTCAAATGTGACTATATCAGAAATGAATCCAGAATAACATGAAACCAGAAGAAAGTGACAGGCCATTTTCTTCTAAAATTCAGCAGTCAGTTGACCAGGTTCCTGCACAAGGCAGCTTTTATGTTGTTTTGGGAGATCACAGCCTGTGCTGGGCTGCAGCAGTAAAGCCTGCCTGGCAGCTCTGCAAGCAGCTTGATGCTGGTCTCCCACCATTTCAGACCCTGTCTTGGTTCCTTATGGATTGGCCTGGGAGAGTGAAACAAATAAGAATACCATCTGAAAAAATAGTTCTTGTCCTCTTCTGGTATTTTCACACTCGTTTCAGCTTCATTTTCTGTGTCTGTTTAGCCTGCAGGTTTATGTAGAAGCATTTGCTGAAATAGCAAATTCTCATGCAAGCTATAGACTAAAAATTTGTAGAAATTATTCAATGCATAAGGAATAAATTAAAAGGAATCAGATAATTAAAAACAGAAAGCAGAATCCAATGATTTATTAGTCGTCAGCTCTCCCTAGAAGTTCTGACCTCAGAATGGCTGGTGTCTGTTTCACACACATTAACTGAGTTTCCCACTACTTCCAGAGACCTTGCCACAGTTATGGTGATGTTCCTTGGGAGCTCTTTAACAGCCATCAGACCCAATAGTTACCATTAACAGGAAATGCAGGCCAGCTGCCCCGCAGAGAATGGTAGTGATAGCACGACCACAAGGGCTTTCCTGGAAAGGTCCATCCTCAGGACCCTCCATAAGGACCAAGTCGGGGTGGCAATAAGGCTAGCCCAAACCCCATGGCCACCACATCACTCAGCAGACATGGGATTAAAGCTCTCAATTTTGTAGATTTCTCACAAACTCACTGAGAAACACAGCTAAAATTCATTTGTGCTACTTAGCTCAGGTGGAGACAGTTTGCATGGTCTTCTTGCTATTCTCAGTTGAGTTAGACTGTGGGGGCTACTAACTGCCCTCCTTGGGGTCACATGAGAAGAGCTGTCTTTGGTCAGAATAACCTCAATGTTGAATGAAGCAAAGCATCCGTCTGCGTTGTATCAAAGTCAGCCATCAGTTAACCTCTTTTGGTGTCCCTAATTAAGTCAATTATACCTATACCACTTTGTGTCACTGAAAAGGGAGTTCAGTTTCCCTCCAACCTCCAGTACCTCCTCTAGGAGTTAATGACTAATAGGCTCATCATCCTCTTTCTCAGCTGCATAATTACTCTTTTTTTTTCCATGCTTCACATGTCCTTTGCTTTGGGAGACAATTTTTATCTCTCAGAGCTGCCCTCAGTGGAACCCACAATATACCAGATGTCCGCTCTGTCAGCTGCCACCCTGACCTTCTCTGTCTCCAAGATTTTCTCCTGGGCATTTAATCTGCAAAACACAAGAAGAGGAGAAAGTGGCCACTACAGTGCTAGTAGGAGAGATTTGATCTCAGCAGGACTTGGGTATCTGAGGATATCCAGGTACTCTGAGGATACTCTTCAGAGAGGGTATCCATGGACTTAACATGGGTCTTCAAACATCAGTTACGGAAAACAAAAAATATGTGGGTTTCAATTGTGATTTAGTTGTGGTTTTTTCAGGGGATTGCTCTAATCCATTCAAATAACTACTGGTGCCATCAAGAACAGAGACCAGTAGGCATCTCCTGGTGGCCATTTTTATCCCCCATTGACTCTTAACACTTTCACACTGTGTGTCATACCATATGGAAACAACAATTCCCCTCCAGTAGAGCTGACATCTTCACTCCAGCTGTCTTGGGAATCTCTTTAGCCCACTGAAAATTGAATGAAAAATGAAATGGCATCACCCAGCAAGATGGAGAACAGCAGTCCACACATACTTAGTAGTCTGGTGGCTATCAGCGTCATGTAGAAGATCCTAAGCCTGGCTTTCAGAGCAGACATCTAGAGTTTCTCATGAAAGGAAACTGGAGAAAGAACCACCAATTTTCAGAAAGCTTTGGGTGACCAGCTTTGGCAGGAACTTCAGGTTGCAAACCACAGTGCAATGCAGATATTTCCCAACCCCTGCACTCAAGGTTTCCTATTGACTAACCAAGGAGACTTTCAACTCAGCATGCTCACCTCTCTGAATCCTGTTTTCAGGTCCCTAGCTTTATCACGTATTATGGCAAGGTGCCCAGGCACCTCAGGTGGTGAAGAGAAGGTGTAGCAGACCAGATCTAAGCATGTTTTGTCTCAAACATCCTGACCATTGCTACAGGAAAGGTGATTGGAGGAAAGGGTCCTGCAGAGCTGAGGCAGCGCCATTCTGAGCCGATTCCCTGCTCCACAGTGAGACTCATGTTTAGTCGCCCCTCTCCCAGCTCATTCCTGGAGAAGAGCTGGTTGTACATGTCTGAACAAAATGTGTAAAAATTCTAATTTACGTAAGAAGCTGCACCAGACTAACTAAAGGGGGAAGGATCTGGCCCCTTGCTTTCCTTTTTTCTCTCTCTTCTCTTTCTCCTCTCCTTTCCTCTGTCTCGTTTGCCTTACTTGTCTCACAACTCCAGCTCCAGACCATCCACATGGCAGTACCAATGCACAATTTAAGGACTGGTGATATTCTTTGCTTTCTACCCTTGCTATGCCTGAGCAAAGTGTGGCTATCATATTCTACCCCACACTCTGTACTGAACTTTGTTGTGGGAGTGGGGGTCTTGTGTAATGGTGTATTACATACAATCTTGTGGCTTGTGAACCTTTGAAAAGTGGTGTTGTGGCTTGTTAGCCAACACCTTTGAATAGCAATGTTGTGGCTTGTTAGTCAGCACCTTCGAGGAGTTTGTTGTGAGAATTGAGAACTTATTGAAGTCTACTGTACAAAATTAAGGGCTTGTTTGCCTCCACTCTTGTGGAAGTCTGTTGTATAAATTTAAGAACTTGTTAGCCAACACCTTTTGAGTCTAAACAGTGGGCTGGTTTCCAGACTTAAGATGACTGTACAATAAAAACATAATAGTTCCCTCACACGTCAGGTGTCTTTGTTTAGCCTGATGAGAGTTTATAACACACCTCAGTCCCCTACTGGTGGGTTGTGACAGAAGGCATCCCAGTAGGTGTCAGCACATCTAAAAATCAGGAACTGGCCTTCCCCATCCAGCCCATCCCAGGGATATTTCATACCACAGAACATCATGCCCAGTATATAAACAGGGGGCAGTTGGCTGTGAGGGGCCAATTGCTGCTCAAGGACAGGCTGGGCATCAGTCAGCAGGTAGTGAGCTAATTGTATTGTGCATCACTAGTCTTTCTTGAGTTTTATTCCTCTCTATATTTTTGTTATTTCTTTTTTCGTTATTATTTATTAGTAAAATATTTTACATTATTGCAATTATTAAACTGTTCTTATCTCAACCCACTAGTTTTACGTTTTTTCCAATTCTCCTTCCCCTCCCACTGGGGCCAGGGGTGAGGGCAGTGAGTGAGCATCTTTGTGGTACTTAGTTGCTGGCTGTTATTAAATCATGACAGGAGTCTGCATGCCTGCTGTGCCCTGGCACACGGCCTCAAAATGCCCACGTTCATGAGCTGCCGCCGAGCTGTGGTTTTGCCTTTGTTTGCCTGAGCAGCACATATACACTGGAGCTGCATTAGCCTGCACCTCACTGTATGCTGATAAAAAATCATGATGAATTATCCAGTTCATTTTGGCTCTGTGCAGACCTATCAAGACTCTCAATATGCAAATGAGTCTTGTTTATCATATGACAGATACCGTGTAACACGGCACCTAAATTACACTGAGTTTGCAACACCATCTGGTTTCGTCTTTCATTACATGAGGGGATCACTATGTTATATTTGACCTGAAAATTGGCGCAGGAATAAAGCAGGGCTATGGATGCAGTTTGAAGTAGTAAAAAGCTCTTCTCACTCATATGAGACAATAAAGTCTCAGACATAATTCTCTTTTCTCGTCTTCCGTTCTGGAAAATAGCAAGCACTAAGAAGGCCACAGCAAAAATCAAGTGTTATGCACAGGTTTACCTGGAAGTACAGTCACATAACACTGCCATAGAGGGGGACTTCCATTCAAATTTTCCCATGTGACATAAAAAGACTGATATATGGTGGAAGGAAAGCCAGCGAAGGCTCAGAGGAATGGCTCACAGGCATTAAGTTACTTTTGGTTTGATAGGATCTAAGACAGACTAAAGAAAATATTTCCATTAACTATTAGCAAGCTCCAAATGTTCCTGTGATTTCAAGGACATGATGGGCTAATGTATTTATTTTATTAGTAACGAAAAGAGGCTCAAGGAATTTTACCATTTCTCCTTGTTGTCCACATTTCACTCAATCAGCCAGAGCACTTTCTTGAGCTCCTCTTGCAGACCAGTTCTCTGACTGTCTGATTAAACCACAGAATAATGATTCATGATTTTCTGTCCATTCCCACTTTACTGACTGTCTAATTAAAATGATTTTTATGCCCAAAGATAATTGCTTTCTTCTATTATTACTCTGAAATGTTAATATAATCTAGCTCACCAGTCTCTGTGTCTACCACTAGAGACAATAAATAAATTAAATACAGAAAAATTATGTTTAAATAATATTTTGATTGAGTCATAAAACTGTAACAGCTCAGAAATTCCAGTTAAGGCCACACAGTGTTGCCAAAGACATTTGCTGTACATATGGCTGGTTGTTTCTCAGAGTCGCAGAAAAGGCAATGCTGTGCACCCTAGGTGCTTCATTAGCAACACATTACTGGTCTTATAGAGTCAAGTGAAACAAAAAAATCATTTTACAATGGTCATTATTTTCTTAAGCCAGTATTTACTGACGGTTCTTATCCTCCGGCATCTGAAATAGGTGGAAGATGTTGGCAAATGTTGGTTTTTCAGTGGAATCCTCTTGCCTTAATTATCTTATTTGTTTATAAATTGTTTAAAAATGCTTTTTTCTACGTCTATCTAATGACCCTTTGATAAAGGTAGTTGCACCAAATTACTGCTCTCAGAAGATAGAAGTAGTGATCAAAAATAGAATTGTCGCAAATGAGCTATTTCTGTAAAGAGCAATCAAGTAAATATCAATATTGGGTGTTTTAATTTTAGATACGCAGAATATTTTTTTATTCCTTATTGGTTTTTTGCTACCATCATCACCAGTCTGTACTCAATATGTCACTATTTCCTAGTTTTCAGCTCTTCTCCTTCATCTGTGGTATTTGCTTATTCCTCACCTCCTTTCAGCCCTGATCCATGTTTTTGGGGCTTGCTATAAATTTCCATAACATACAAAAAAACTTCAGACTTTGCTTTACATCTCACCCAAGCAGGTCCCAAAAGTAGAAATTTTATTTTTTTAAGATGTCTTGAGACATCAGACTAAAACATGAAAAGTTCTAGGTCTAGAAGAGTCACTTGAGGTTATTTCTAGATATTTTTATGGTTTACTTTCAATACCCTATAGTTAAATTCATACCAACAATAAGCAACTTGGTTTTAAAAGATAAGGGCAGTGAAAAGTAATGGCAGATTTACAGATCTTCATATCTTGGTATGAAGGTAATTTGTTGACGCAGCCTGACAAACACCCTGGAACACTAATGGGGAATGGGAATGGCCATGCTGCTGTCTTCCCTTCCCAACCACTTCTACTGTAGGTGCAGCTAGTACTGAAATGGCCCTCATGCAATGCTGCTCATCTCATTCCCACTGGTTTTCTGTCACATGTGCAGCATGAGAAGCTTCAAAAATAATTGTGCCCCTTGAGAGACCTGGGCGTCCCGTCCTTGTTTCTTGACTCCTTGTCCCTCATAAGGCCACAGCAAGTTGTGGGCTCAGCCAACTCAAAATCATTTGACGCATTTGCCAAAATAATTTTCAGGGGGTCATTTGCCAGTATCAAGCCACGAGTGAAAATGTAGGAAGCAGAAATGGTAATCTGTCTTTTCAACATAGACTTTTTTCTAAGTAGGGCAACATTCAGCTTGCATGAGGAGAGCGGAAGAAATCTTTAGGGAAAATTGTACCATGTTTCTGTTTCATCCCAGCATCATCAGCCTCTAAAATTTAAATGCTTAGGGAAAAGTCTTCTCACTTAAAAAAAAAACAACTTCCCCTTAAGACTTTCCTGACCTCTTTTTTCTCACATGGATATATATGCGTACTTTCCAAGGACTCCCTCTCATTTCCCACTGCTGGAATCCTCTGTGTGGTCTACCATTTAGCCCAGCTGCTTCTTAAATTAAGTCTGTGCTGCTTCATGAATGTACTATCTATGGTAATCTTTAATTAGTATAGATTACAGCTTGGCTTTACTGATATCCCATATAGTTTAAACTATATAGACTTTTAAGCTTTCTCTAAGAGCTAAGGATCTGATGTGTTCATTGCTAAAAATCATCACAGACAAAAACCAGCAAAACAAACAATACAGACAAAAGAACATAAACCAAGCAATTGGTGTGAGAATTCAGATTCAAGTTTTCAACTCCGTGTCCAAGACCTCCAGTAGTAATAGCTGAAGAACAAAAAGATAGGTCATACAGAAATCAATCCCTGTCTTCCTCAGTAAATGAATAGGAAGCCAGTGTCTTATTCTCACAAAAGAAAAAAAAAGTTGGAAAAGCTCTACCTTCACAGTGGTTTGCTGTCCAAGGCTTGATTTTCACAGTAGACCAGCTGCTGGCCGGGAGACAATTATTATATTTGTGATTTCATCTATATAGTGCATATATCATGGAACAGGTGCTTACAGTGTCTTTTTATCTACTAAATCGTTGTCATCATACTAGGCAAGACAGGTAATTACTAGGTAAAAGGTAACTGAGACACAAAGAAAGTGGCTTGCAAAGCTTACATGGAAAGTATATCAGATTAGAACCTTTGAACTACAATCCAAACCAGAGTTCCATCCCCTCCTCCCTGACTTTTCTTGTAACAATTTTTTAATTCCCTCCTCTAAAAATATCAATTTTTTCCTAAATTGGACATACTAAAACAAAATTATCTGTGGGGCTTTCACATTTTCTTAAGTATTCTGCTGTTGTCTTTAATCAGTATGGAAACATTGGTCCAAATGGAGTGCAGAACTACCTTGTGCAGAGTATAGCCTCACTATTTTGATAGTTTGGATTGTATTGGGCTAGGCTGAATTATAGGCTTCATAAACATGTGAACATGGTTTAGATTTTCTGAATATCTGTTTTTCATTGCGTTTATTTGCTTTTCAGTTTTATTCTTTTACCCAGAATCACACAAATAACATATAAGCTATCTTCTCTAACAGTAGCAATTAATAGCACCATCAAACTGTTGAATTAGTTAGCTGAGAAAGACAAAATTCATTTGTTTTGATCATGGTCTGAATTCTTTTAATTTCTCAAAAACATTTACTTTATTCCCTTTGGGAGAAAGAGAGAACTGCTGGACAGCTCTCCTTCATGCAGGATGGGGTAGAAGTTGTGATTTCACTTACAGCAGGAGAGAGAAGTCCAAAACAAGCCTGCATACAGCTGCTCAGAAATTGAGCTGCATGAGCTGGGTCCTGTTAGAGAGCAATGTGTGCATCTGAGAACAGACACAGCAACAGGAAAGCTTCCAGAAAAAAAAAAAACACCCACACAAACAAACAAGAAACCCCAAAACAAAACAAAAACACAAACAAAACAAAACTCCCCCAAAAAACAAACAAACAAACACAAAAACAAACAAACAAAACACACACACCAAAAAAAACCACACACACAAAAAAAGAAAATAAAAGGAAATGTGTCCTGAAACAAAATAAGCATTTTGATGCAGTGTTGCTTCTACAGAAGCTTGAAATTGGAAATGAATAAATTATTTCACTTTTATTTCTTCCCTGTTCAGGTAAGACTTGGTGAATACTCTTTCTCAAGAAAGAGGGCTGAGTATTTTCATCTTCCAGGGGGAGCTGCTCACAAGCCCTGGACACTGGCTACCTGCAGGAGTCACAGGGAGTACCAGCATAACAGAACTTAAAAACCACTAATGTTGCTAGCAGGCCAAACCAAAGCAATATGTTCCAACACCAGTCAAAAAACAAGGGTATAAATTGGCAGTTGTGAGCCCTCCCTGCTTCTGTGGATCTCACGAAAAGCAGAGAAAGTTCCATTCAGTTCATTAACCAGTCGTAAGTCAATTGCATATCCACAGCTGCGGCATCACTCCCAGGTCTCCCAGGTCTAAGCATAGCTCCCAGACAGATAAACAGAACTAAATTTATGGTTGAACTGTTTGGAATAACAAATTAAGAGAAAGAAATTAGGAAATGCTCAAAGTAATACTCCATGAACATAAAGAGAGGACATGTGTTGCATGTGTTATTTTTTGCAGATAAGTCATTCCATTCCAGCTTTAAACTAATCGCGTTTCATCGGAATGGTTTTGCATATCAACAAAGTGCTGCATTGCTTAGGAATTTAGGTATTTCGTAAGAAAGTGCAAATTTTTAGGGTCTAGATCCCCACATCAGAATAGGCTCTTACAGTTTCACAAGGCAAAATTAAAATTATAATTGCAAGTTGCAATCCCTGTGCTGAAAAGAATATCAAGCTGAAAGCCTACCTGCCCTGTAATATTGTATGAAGGATTTCTTAGCCTGGAGCTGAAGTGATTGATCTGTCATTTAAATGCCAGGGAGAGCTTTTAGGATTGGAGACAGAAGAACAATAATGCAGGTTGGTATTTATTTGAAATGGGGCTGCTCAACAGAGATAATTCAAAATGCTCATCCTTTTGCAACTTTAGTTACATCTCAGTTTAAACAGGTTTTTTTCTGCGACAGTGCAGCCTCAAAAAAAAAAAAAACCCAACAAAAAAACCACTCAAAGTGTTTTTAGGGAATGCTCATGACTTTTTTATTGCTTGGGGCTTGCTTTACTGCATTAATGCTAATGTGAAACACTAAAGTCTCAAATGAACAACACCAGTCAGAGCATGGTAGTCAGATGTAACAAAACATCCCTGATGCAAGGGTAGATCACATAGGAAAAGTAGACCAACGATTACATCACCTCGTTGGATCTCAATTGTCAAAAATATCAAGCTGTTCCAACTTCCTTCCTAGAAGCTACAGAGGGAGCAGGTTTTAGCCCTAAATAAACTGTCTTCCATATCCCACTCTACTTTGCAGATTTCAGTCCCAGCAGATTTTTGGAGCATAGTGAGCTCAGACCTGGTATATTTTTATTTCTCTCTGCTTCGCTTTTCTATTGAGGAGCTGTTTTTCCTCCCAAAACAGAGTCATATTGTGAGGTGGGAAAAACGTCGTGTCATTATGCATTGACCTCTTAAGGCCTGTTAATGGCTTCTGAACAGCCCTAATTTTTGTAGCCCTGGTAATCTAAAGCAAAAGGTCACAAAACTGGGACACACAGGTTATAAGATGAGACACAGAAGAACAGTGGGAATGCTGGCTCTGAGTGTTTCTTGCACAGAATGTAAAGGATGGATATTGAAGCTATAGGAGAGGCTGTTAGACAGCATAGAGCATGGGATGGTATGAACATGGCCACTGGGAGCAACTGGGGGAGAAAAGTAGACAGCAAGGCTCAGAGCCCAGAGGAGAGCAAAGGCAAAGGGGGTCACAGCAGGGGAGCCCACAGCAGGAAGAGCAGAGAGCAGCACCACCCTATTAGCTCACTTTAAATTAAGCCTTCCTATGCAACAAGTCTTAAAGTTGTAGACTAAAAGTTACTGCAGATGGGAGAAGACTACCACCTGGACAACCCCATAGAGGAAAGACTGCAAATGTCTGTTAATGTAACACTGCAATACTTGCTGTCATACTGTTTATCTATTGATCAGATTAAAGTTTTCCATCCAAAAATAAAAACATTGGTTATTAAAGCATTTGACTTCTATATGCATGGAAATAAAATTATTTCACTCACCAGAGTATTATTGTAATCTTCCTGGATTTCTGATAAGCAATTTCTGATAAGCACTGATATTCTATTTTTGTGGTAAAACCCTTCAACTGGAATTCATCCCTTCTTGCTGCCAAGCAAGTTCTGAGGAAAAGCTTGCACATGCATTCTGTCCCCTCAGTCAGGATGTCAAGCAGAGCACCAGTAATTTCCAGCCAGAACATGGGGTTTCCTGGCCAGCAGGCTGAAAGAAATGTGCAGCATTACTTTACTGGCAGGCAGCTGACTGGCAGCTCAAAGAATACATGCACGTTCTCTGGAGGGTCACTAACTACAAAGAACTAGCTCTTCTCAACCAGCAGCCAACAGTGGTCAATGAGAAACAGGGAAATGTGTCACACTCTAGTAGGAACACGGAAGAGCCAGAGGAGGGGAATGGAGAGCCTCTGTAGGAGGGGAGTGGGTAGGACCACAGGGTAGGCAGGGGTATCATAAGATGAATGAAAAACAACAGAGGAAAATACAGCAATTTTCCTGAAAGACGTTACAAGAGGGATTGGATCAACCGTGAGGACCTTCACAGACAGGTCTAGAGGTGTGAAAATGAAGGTTGCTTAAGACACTGCAGCATTGAAAGCATAGTGGTGGCAGCAGGCTATATGGAAGGAATAAGGAGTACAGAAGTGCAAAAACACTGAGGGGCAAGGAGAATCCTAGGGGGAGCAGAAGGAACTGAGGGCAGAAGCAAAGTATGAGGAAGATATATACATTATGATACATTCCCTTGTATCTGTTTTCATTTGAAATCCAGCCTTCTCTTCCATTAAGTTATGACTTAATCAGTAAATTATAAACACTGGTCTCAACAAAAATGAGCAATGCTGCTGGTCCCAGTGACATTCTTCACACTAACTATAGATAGTATTTCCAAACTAGGAATTTCTATCAAAAGAGAGGATGTTTGTTTATGCCTGGAGCATCATCTGCTTTTGCAAAGCAGCGAAAGAAATGCCTAATTAATTATGTTTGTTACTTATTCCCTGGAAAAGGAAAAGGGTAGAGAAGAAATACTGCTTACCTTGAATGACCACCTTCCATTTAGCTCAGTAAGAGGGACTTGTTCGTACTTAACCAGATCAATCTTCAGTTCATAAAATTACTTAAATATGTATCTCAGTAGCTGTTATTCTGTTGCTCTATAGCTGTGTAAGCTAAACAAGGACCTCACATTAGACTCCAGGTGCAAAGTTAGACTCAATCCTCTGTGGAGCAATAGGATGGGGAAAGAAGGTCTAGGCTAAAACCAACTTGTGAAACAAATCTCTCGCAAATAGGAAGTTCACCAAAACTTTCATTCAAAGTTAGCCACATAAGGAACACATCTCAGTTTGACGAGACTGGAATGTTTGCTAAAGAGGATGAGTTATGAGATAGACCACACTCCTCTCTCTCAGCAATTGTAAATCCAAAATTAAGGGGCTCTAATTGAGGAAGTATGGAAAAAAGAAGAAATAACAACCCTTTATTAAAAGATATAAGTATGATGGCAAGGACAGTAACAGAACACAAAAAAACCCAACTAGACAATAGTCCTGTACCCAAAAAGTCCCCTTCAAACAAAAGAAACAGTCTGAATACTTCTCTGTCCTTCAGCGCAGTTCTAATCACGGCCGGCAGGGGTGTTGTTGGATCTCTGGAGGTGCAGAGCCTGCAGTTCTCCGCGTTGACCTGCAGGGGGCGCTGTTGGGCTCTGGCGGTCACCGCGTGGGAAGGAGTCTGGGTTGAGGTGGTCTTGGATCACAGGAGAAGCCGAAAAAAAATGGGGACCCTTCCCACAATGGAAGAAGAGGAAAAGAAAAGCAGTCCACCCCCACGGGACTCACTGTTGTTCTCGGATGACGGTGTTTCAAGGCTCCTCCCTTTCTCCCAGTGAGCACACAACTCTCCGATGAAAACACAGCAGGTTTGGACTGGAGGTAAGGGCAGCTTGCAAGCAAGCCAAGAAAAACCGGCCTCAAGGCTTTTTCTCCAAAATGCCCGCACACAGACCCCGTCTCTGTTCCAGAGAGAGACCCAAAAACTGTTTTCTCCCTTTGTGAGAAGGGCCAGCTACCGAATCAAAACTCCTCCCCCCTCACTCCAGTCTTTGATGGGCCATCAGTTAGAAATGCGGCTCTGCTGGCTAGATCTTTTGTAAAGCTAATCCCCCCCCTTCCCCCTTCTCATTCGAACTCCGTCTTTCTTACAGTGGAGTAGGGGAAGAAAAAATTCCCGCCTTGGATTTATAGTCTATAACAGAACATAACACAAACAATCCAGAAAATAAGCATTTAAAATTAAAAAGCCTGTTTCTGGTGCTGTCTAATAACAAATTCATACACAAATGCCACCAGAAAATTAATAATGGAAGATTATACTGGAACCTCAGTCAAATTTGACCAGAATTTGAATTTGCTATCCAAAAGCTGCTGAACATTCTGTAATGCATATTGGTTTAATCAATCCAAAAGTAAAATTAATGTTTAGATTTAATATTTAGATTATTTTGGTAGCACATTTTCCCCTAACAATTTCAAGTAAAATTTTTTTGCTGTTATGTTTACAGAAAAACAATATAAATCGGTTTCTTTAACAGAGACAAGCTAAAGTCCCCTGTGAAGCAGACACATCTAAATTGGTGCTTCCCTGTGCAATGTCCCTCCATCATAAAAGCATTCATTAAAGAAACAAAAAGGAAGAGGTAGTTTACCACTCATTACAGAAAGGGTACCGAGTTTAGTTAAAGCCTTGTAAAAAGAATCGTGGAATCAGCTGGGTTGGAAGGGACCTCTGAGATGATCAAGTCCAACCCTTGATCCAACGCCGCCATGGTTACTAGACCATGGCACTCAGTACCACATCCAGTCTCATCTTAAAAACCTCCAAGGATGGAGAATCCACCACCTCCCTGGACAGCCCATTCCAATGCCTGATTACTCTCTCTGTAAAGAATTTCTTCCTAATATCTAACCTAAATCTCCCCTGGCACAACTTAAGACCATGCCCTCTTGTCTTACTGATAGTTGCTTGGGAGAAGAGACCAACCCCCACCTGGCTACAACCTCCTTTCAGGGAGTTGTAGAGAGTGAGGAGGTCTCCCCTGAGCCTCCTCTTCTCCAGGCTGAACAAGCCCAGCTCCCTCAGCCTCTCCTCATAGGACTTGTGCTCAAGTCCCTTCACCAGCCTTGTTGCTCTTCTCTGGACCTGCTCCATCACCTCAATATCCCTCCTGAACTGAGGGGCCCAGAACTGGACACAGGACTCCCGGTGTGGCCTCACCAGCACTGAGTACAGGGGAAGAATCACTTCCCTGGTCCTGTTGGCCACACTGTTCCTGATACAGGCCAGGATGCCATTGGCCTTCTTGGCCACCTGGGCACACTGCTGGCCCATGTTCAGCTTCCTGTCAATCCAAACTCCCAGGTCCCTCTCTGCCTGACTGCTCTCCAGCCACTCTGTGCCCAGCCTGTAGCACTGCATGGGGTTGTTGTGGCCAAAGTGGAGGACCTGGCACTTGACCTTGTTGAACCTCATCCCGTCGGAATCAGCCCAACTCTCCAGCTTGTCCAGGTCCCTCTGCAGAGCCCTCCTGCCTTCCAGCTGATTGACACTCCCCCCCAACTTAGAGTCATCTGCAAGTTTGCCGATGGTGGACTCAATCCCCTCATCTAAATCCTCAATAAAGATATTAAACAGAACCGGGCCCAACACTGATCCCTGGGGGACACCACTAGTGACCGGCCGCCAACTGGATACAGCACCGTTCACCACCACTACATAAAAATATTCAGATGTTTATTAACAGCTCATATGGACTTCATTGATTTGCATTCAGATTATAAAGCCGCAGGGAGTAGGCATTGCTCTGAAATCCCAGCCCTTTGTGCTTCCAATGCAGAGTGCCCTGGCAAGCACAGTGAGCTGGGATTAGTTTTCCAGTGTCCTCGACTGGGAATAAACCCAGTATCCTGCATCACGTCTTGCCCACAGGCAGTTTACTGACTCTCCACAGACATTGTGTAAGATGTGTCTTTGTCTTATGTAACAATTTAACAAAAACTTGGAGATATATGCTCTCTTATCAATAAAATCATATTCAAGAAATGGCCTTAGTGTCATCTAAGTTTTTCTAGACGGAAAATTGAAAAGTTTTTCTTACCATTCTTTTTCCCTTTTTTCTTTTTGCCTTTTTTCTCTTTTTCTTTCCCTTTTTCTTTCTCTTTTCCTTTCCCTTTTCCTTTCCTTTTTCCTTTACCTTTTCCATTACTTTTCCTTTCCTTTTTCTTTTTTCTGTTTTATTGTGGTGCAAATAATACACAGTGTTTCATTTCTACAGAGAAGATACTCAACAGATGGAGTCTGCTATCACCCTTCCTATGGTTAAAACCAAAGCAGAAAATTTACTGGTGCCAAAGGAGATGAGAGGCAATAATAATGATGAAGAGAAGGGCAAGTATTTACTAACATAACATTTAACACTGTCTCATGAGAAGATAATTGAAATATTCACTTTTCAGTTTAAAAAATATGAAAGGATAGGATTTTGAAGGCAATTTCAACTTCTTCTCTAGTCTCAAAGTACAAACAGAATAGACATTCACTAAGAGTTGTCAATCATTTCTAAAATGTATTTCTAAAGGTCAAACAATATTATAATAGTACTTTTTACTACTTAGTATGCTTAAGACTTGGAAGATCTAGTAATTTTTACATCCCCTAAATACAGTGAGTTTGGAGCCAACAGAGAGATGCAGTGAAGGGAAGCTCTACCTCCAGCATTTGGTCTTACCCTCCTGTCAGTCTGGCCTGGCAGGACTTGGGTATTTTTCATTCAAAATTCTCTACTTAGTCATGGCTTCAGATTTTAGGTGTTATTGTTCATTCCCTGGCCAGTTTCCCGGCTACAGTGCCATTATAGCTAGGTACAAAGCAAAGTGGTGCCATGACAAGAGCCAAATTGTAAATTATTAAAAAAAATTAATAACTGGACTGGACACAAAAAACCCCAAAACTGTAAATGCTATTTGGCACCAGTGGAACTAGTATAACTACCTTTGTAATAATTTCAGAGACCTTGAAGCTCACTTCTGCTTTGCTTGTTTGGGAAAATTGTTATTACTAATGAAACAGTGCAGAAGCATTTTGAGAAACATTTTTTATTGAATAACAGCATTTAACAACCATGTAGAGATGGAAAATAATTACAGAACAATCCTGGCTGTCAACAACCTGGAGGTACTAATGACCTGAGAAGATGTGACATGCCAGTTCACTCAGATTCAGCAGATCTGCTATATTTTCACAGTCTCAGTGGATAAAGCTGGAAAAACCTGTCCAAGCCAACAACTGCCAACAACAAACCCACCCTTCTGGAGCTGACAGTTTTGCTGCCTGTTTAGCACTCTGCAAGACAAAGATGCAAAGTACTAATGACAAATATTTACATTTATTCTCTGTAATCTGGTGGTTTTCTTTCTTCCCCAAACACTCCTGAAACAAATCCCAACTCCCACCCCTACCCCCAATAAAAGAAAAAATATACAAAAACCAAAACTGTGAATAGAATTCAGTGAAACCCCTTTTGTTCTCCTGTGTTCCCTACAGTTGTCACAGACACCAGTGGTCACCAGCTTCTTTCCAGTCCCAGTGTGGACTTATCCACAAGCCCAGTAACCTGCACTTCTCTCTGGGTCCAGCATTCCCAGCATGGAGCGTGAACAGAGCAAATTCATCCTGCTCTCTTTCCATTTACCTGCCCTCAGTGGCCATTTCCTGTTAATTTTAACCCCTCAGCTCCTGCCCAAAGGCAGGGGATGTGCTGTGGGTGCACAAGCAGTACCGAACCCCAAATGGGGTATCTTCTACCAACGCACGTCTCTCCATGACTGAGCATTTGCCAGTTCCCAATAATTCAGCTAATAGATAAAGTTCTGGGCAGAACATGAGCTCCACCTTCACTGTGGGAGAGCTGGTATAAATGGTTAATTTTTGAAGAGTGGTTGTGGATGCAAACTCCAAGCCAGAGGAGCATCGCCTTGCAGTCCCCAGTGACAATCACAAGAACATGGAGTTAAAACACAGCCTGTCCTATTTCTCACAGGTGAGATGACCTGGGTCTTCAAGTGTCTGCTCCATTAAAACATCAACAACAAAGAATAGTGAAAAATATTAACCCTTTGTTCTTAATGTCTAAAAAGAAGGTACTAATGGTGGTATAATGAGTACCTCATAGCAGCATCGGTGTCTCAGAGTGGCAAAGGATAAGCTTGTGAAGGGAGGCTGTGAGCCTGGAGAAACAGCTGCCATGCCTGTAGGTCACTGGAACAGCAGAGCTTGCAGAGGATGGGCTGCTCCCTGGTGAGGCAGTAGGTAAAATACACTGTTCATCTGCTGACCTTGTTTAAATCTGGTGAAAAAATTGAGGCATGCATTGGCAATGCACAAACCCAACCACAGCACTATCCCTGCAGGGAAGTACCATTTTCTTCGCAGAAAGTGCAACAGAAGAGGCACTGGAAATGAAAGACCAAAGTCCTCTGAGTGGGAAACAGCTCTGCAAGGCAAAACCTCACCTCTGCTCACCTCCAAGAGCAAACAAGCTCTTTTCCCTGGAGTTTTTCACACCTTTCCTTAGAGCTTTGAGGATCCGTCATTTGGAAGAACCAACATCCCCTGCAAGTAACAGCTGTTTTCCTGAGCTGAGGCCAGACAAAGTGTTTTATAAAGATATCCCACAACACAAAGAGCCGTGTCCAGAGGGAGAGTTGTGCTCACAGCAGAGTGTGAACTGTACAGTGGTGAGGGAGAGAACACTGAAATTAGAGACTGAAGCAGCTATGGTTACAGTTTTCCCAGCTTAGATCAAACTCTTTAATATTTCAATGTGATTTTTTAATGTATGAATAAATACTCCTTTAATAAAAGGAGTAGTATGTGTGTAACCATAGTATGATTTTTTTGTTTGTTTGTTTGTACAGTTCCTCTCATGCAATATTCATAAAACTATTCCTATTTCTTTTCTGATAATTTCACTAGCACATTGAAAGAGTGCCTGGCAAGAGATAAAATGCAATTGCTGTTTTCACGGCATATTGTGCACTTGCTAAAGAAACTTTTAGCCTCAAATGGATGCTGCTCATTGTTTTGTAGCAAATTACAACATGCTGTGAGCACACTAGGAAACCAAGTGTCAACCTCCAAAGTATCACTCTTCCATTTAAAGGTCACATATCATCTTAATGGGATAACCAGAATGTCTACTATGATTTCATATCCCTAAAACTACTCTTCTTTGCTCCTGCAAATGTTCCCTTCTGATAGCTCCTTTCCAGTAATATACACATAGACATAAATGCACATGGTGGTGCTGGGCAAGTAGATGAGACAGCTTCATTGGTTAGAGGAAATCAACTGCTTCTTTCTCTTTTTTTTTTTCATTTTAAGGAGAAAATGATACTATATTATAAGGAAGAATACCTTATCTGTGACAATTTGCGGCACAATATTGTATTAGTGTAGCTGAGCACACTGTAGTGCAGGGTAGTGTATTGTAATGTATTGTGTGATGGCTGCAATATAGGTATAAAATCTGTATTGGCATCATGTAAATTCCAGTGACCTCCTCAAGCCTTTTTACAAGCTTCAGTATTTTAAAAATACAGCAGAAACAATTCAGATTAAAGTATAGCTGGGCCTTTGCAGGGTACACAGTGAAAATTGTCATAATTTGGTTTTCTTCTATTTGAAGACATGGAGTTTCTCCCATCCTGTCCATTTCTGTCCAGTTGATATAGTCAATATGTTTTGAAATATGATCATCTACTATTTGGCTATCTTCTTACTGTTTGGGCTTTTTTTAATTCATAGTTGTGGTAGCATGCCATTTAATCTGGCTTTTCAACAGAATTTATTATGTTGTAATAAAAACATCCCTTATTTTTATATAATAGTTAAAGCAGGTATACCAGAGGTCTCACTCCTGTACAAGTAATCACCAGCAGTTTTACTCCTAACTTAAATGGCAATAGAACACAGTTCCAGATAATCTATGCATACTACAGAGTTCATACATTGCCTCTGTACATGGGATCTCTAAAAGCACTGTGAAGTTGGCCATAGAATAGGTCTGCAACAGAGCCTCAGATTTTGCTTCATAGCAGCGCTGTCAATAGTATGTAAAATCACAAGGGAAGGAATGTATTTGGCTGCACTGGAGCCCTGCTAGCTGATACAGTGCTTTAGTTTTATATGTCAAAAGTCACCACTGGTTACTGTTATGGTAGATTATGGCTTCACTTCAGTATTTCATCTATGGCCTTGGGCAAAGATCTGGGTGCTGGCTCCATTGCTCTCTGACAACTCTGAAAAAAAACACTTTTCAGTGGATAATTGCATATTGACAGCAGAAGTCAGGTCAAGGTAAGGGAGGATGTATTGAAGATAGATGGCTCAACAGATGGAAAAATTCAGAGCACTCTGTTAAAAACTGTGACATATCTTCATTCCATTATGGAATCAAAAGAGGTGTGCCTCTGTGTGTGTGTGTGTGTATGTGTTAGTGCACTGCACAGCAGTTATGTGCCGATGTTCAATATAAAAGTTCTTGCTGAAGAAAGAATAACCAGTCCAGTCTGGTAGATAATCAATCCCAAAAAATCCCCCAGGTCATCTTCAGACAACCAAGCTCTAATTCTTACGTAGTGCTAAGTGCTGAATTGCTCTTTCCCAAATCAATATTTCCTGCGCCCGGATTTTAATTTCCATTTTCAGAATTAATGCAATTTAATTGCTGATTACCTATTCTAAAGTCACCAGAATACATAGGAAGCCTCTCATCTCCAAGGAACATTCACAGAAAGTCCAGAGTCCCAGTGCTTTCTTGATTGTACACATCCTTATGCTCAACATCAGCAGTAAATTATACTTTTGATAGCTCTCTCTCAAGTGCCATACCAGACGGAGGGAGTCCAGTTCAGTTCTGGAGTCACTATAACTCACAGAAACTGAAACTAACATTTTCTGAAGGTGGACAGCTAACTTTTTAAAGCCCTGCTTATCTTCCTGACTTTTTCAAATATAGCTCTAAACTAATTACTGGCAGCACTAGTCCATCCCTGCACTAAGTGGGATGAAGAAGCTTATCCATTAATGCAATGCAGAAACATTTCCAAACTTTTCGGTTTGTTCTTGACGCTGTAAGCTGGAAAAATCAATCTTTGAGCTAACGTACAGATGAGCACAGCAAGCAATTTATTTCTCTGTAGTACTTTTGTAATAAGAGAGACAAGATTTGTAGGATCAAAATAGTTTTAAACTGGAGAAGAGATTAAATAGATCCAGGAGATCTATTCATCAAGGAGTATCTCGGTGAAAAGAATAAGTACCCTACCTCTGACCTAGCCATAAACATGTAAACCACATTGACTAAGAAGGTCTTAATATTTTTTGTCTTTCAGCTTTACAAGGAGGTGCTTCTGGGGGAAGACCAGGATCAAACAATATCACTGGATTTTGCCTTTCAACTCCTCAATTGGAGAAATTGCTCTTTTTCTTGTTGTAATGGCAGTCCAAGAAACCACTACTGGAAAATGACTTCATCATGAAAGGCAACACAGAACAGTCCATAAGGTTTGCTTGATTTCATCAGCTGAGAATATTGATTTGTGTTCACTCTTTGAACTGGCTGCAATATGAATGGTATTGGGGGAAGGGAGATAAATTCTGTCACATTACCTTGAAGGAGTTCCAGCAACCGACTTATCTGGGTGGGTGACCTGACTAACCCAGGAAAAGCAAGGCAGGAGGTGGGGAAAAACATTGTTCAGAGACAGCATCAGTTACACAGATGGGACTGTAACTCAGCCTAGGGAGATTAATGAAGTATGAATGATAAATGCTTCTTTTTTAGCATTCTCTTAAAGATTCATTTCTTCTTTGCAAGTGATTCATTGTTTTCCTCCTTGATTCTCAGGTTATCTTAATAAGCATTTGAAAAACTTTCATTTGGAAATAAAAGGAAATAAGGTTTGAAGTCTCATTTCGTAAATCATATCTGACATTCAAAATATGCTGACATATCAGGCTTGGTTTAATATCAGCTTTTGGAAGAAAGTGTGTCCACACTTTGTCCCCTTCATTCTCTTCTGCTGCTCTTTCCACATCCCTGCCTTGTGACAGACAGAGGAAGTGAATTCATTCTTCAACATTACTTATTTGACCACAAGTGTCAGTATCACAGACCACAGATGGATTAAGCATATTTGATCTACCCTCTATCAAAATTAACTTCTGAAGAATTTAAATTTAATTACAAAAATAATTTATGTAAAATTTAAACTCCTCTTTACTTAAACATAGACCAGAACTACAAGAAGATTCTGCATAGGCAAATGGAAATGGAGCTACTCTAATCTATGCATGTTCCAGCCCAGCCCAGCATATCCTCTCTTTTTGTAGGACAATCTTTCCATATTTCTGATAAATCCAATTACCCAGATGGAACTGTTATACTTATAACCAAGGTCAGGAATTCTTATAGTATTTTCTACCAGTGGTTTTGGTGTTTCGTTGTGGTTTTTTTTAATCTGTTAGCAGATATTTAGAAAGGGAAGAAGTTGCTAATGAAATGAGAAGTTATAAATGTTGTCTTTCTTTACATGAAAGCTCAGTTACTGTAGAAGAAAAAATTTTGCTTTTTCCCCTTCCAGAGCAGAGTTTGATTGGTAATGTTTGATTGATAATTTGTCCCATCAAGGCCAAAATAAACAATTAACATTAGCATTTCAGTTATATGAAAAGGTCCAAATGCAGTGAGCTGTGCAGTCTCAAAAAATTTTGCGGATTCCATTTCCACTGTGATAACCCAATAGTGATGCTAAGCTCAGGGACCAACAGAGGAAAGTCTTGAGCTTGTAAGCACTGAACTGGCACTGTCTGAGGCTGACAATGCTAATAACAACACAATGACAGCAGATCCTTGATCAGTCTAGCATCCACACTTGGTCCACTCAGGGACAATGAGAGAGTTGGAAATGCCAATTCAGATTTCACACTGTGGATGAGGACTCTGAAGAACCAGAGAGAAAGCCTACCAGCACTGGGCTGCGGCATTGAAAGAAGTCGCGGAAGAGGAATGGATTTGAAATAATGGACTTGTTTAACTGTTGAATGGAGAAAAATTACAAGTTTATGGCTGCTTTAGTGGTTTTTTAATAATGGTTTGTCCCTATCCCCGTGTGGTAATGGTTCATTCCCACAAGAGTTCCACTCCCTTCTCATGCATATTCTATTGTTATCCCTCCCCTTTATACTCTGTACCCAAGCGTTGTTCCTCCTTCCCAAAACTCCTCCCCTTATTCACCATACTCTGGAAAGTTCTCCCAGCTCCCCTATAAAAGGGGGAGCCATTTTAATAAAGTGGTTCACTCCTTTCTTACAACATGTGTTGAACCCTGAGTGAACTTCCCTGTGTTCCTATCCAGGCTGCGTTATCACACGGCAAAACACTGCTTATTCATAGCATCTCCAGGCAAGTACCCATCTTCTGCAGAGAGGCTGGTGTGCACACAGACTTGTGCACCTCCCATTTCCTCTTCTATACTACAGGCCAGTCCAGTCGCTTTGTACAGTTTTAAGGTCTGCCAACTCCAGCTTTGTACCAAGTGAAATTAATCTGAACTGGAATTTGTTACCAATGTTCTTTGAAAGTGGAGCTATGCATTAAGCAATAAAAAGTGTTTTCTAGATCAATTTCCTAGAGAGTAGGCCCTGCTAAGCCTATAAAAATATAGCAATTGTAATGCTACATCAGCAGTGCCTTCATGTTCTCTCATTCCAGAGATGTTTCTTCCAATGGGTAAAATTCAGGAAATGTTTCCATGTTAGTAGTCAGAGATGCAAAAATAACCCACAGAAACTGTAGTTTCAGATCTCTTAAACTATCCAAAGTGTACAGCTGTACATATTTCTTCTGAGATTCCAACTGGCTATGTTTTCCTCAGATAAACATGGATGCCTCCATCCCTTTTTAGTAACTTTCTGAGAACATCCAGAGCCACAAAAATCTTTGTAAATTTATCATTTGATATGAAGTTCCAGGTAAAACACTCAGGTGGAACAAACTCTGCAAACTCTTGTGGAAACTGTCTTACCGCTATAAAAAGCTCTCAAAATCAAACTGATTTATCACAGCAAAAGCTGAGCAGCCTTAAAAATATGCATTGGTGTTTGGTTGTGCAGTGACATTTTTTTAAATGTTAGATGATTTCAGAGTACTATGAACATAGAATATTAAACACCAAAATTCCCTGTGATGCTGCTTAGTCTTTAAAAAGTAGAGGGTTGAAATTTACTTATTTTAGAAGAAGAATTGCACAGGGTTTTGTTTTTTAATAAATGTCTGAAATTATTACCTTCCACAGGCGCTATAAATATTTTTCTTCATAGATTTGTGGTAGGGATTTAAAATGCATCCTGTACTGCAGGAGCCAGAAAAAGGACTATGAAGCCATAGATAGGAGTAACTCTTCACCAACAAAGCCAGTGTCCACAGTGACTTTGCAAATCCTTACGATTTGATATTATTTCCATGGTCATACTTGCATCACATTAATGCTACTGATGAAAGTCAAGGAAAATATAGTCTTTAATAGCTTGTTAATACGTTGTGGTGTAAGTTGCATTTTCTTTCTCCTGTTCTTAATAGACATGTTCTCAGACACCTGAAGCACAGACCACGTCCCAAAAGCAATGTCAGGCTCCTCTCACCACAGACTCAGGATGAACAGGACTGAACTCTTAATGGTGCAGTATTTTTAAGTTAAAAAAACTTATCAAGGAATAAGTAGTTGAATGATCTTGTTACTTCTCAAAGCTGGCTCACAACTTCTCATGACAAAATTAATTGGGACAGAGCAACAGAGCAACAGAATAGGGCTGGGTTAGAGGAAGGGGCTCAGTGTATTTTGGGGATAAGACAGGCAGAGGGCAGGGAATTTTCTCCTCTCACCAGCTGGAAAATCTCATCTAGAGTACTGATTCCTTTTTTCTAGCAGTAGCTTTTGCCTCCTTAGCTGTCACGTCTCCTCCAAGAGCAAGCCTGATTTTTCAAGGCTCCAACCCAGGCAAAGTCAGAGGCAGGATCCTGGCTCTCCTTTGCCACAGTTTTAGCAGTCCTTACAGACTGTTGCTGTAGATGTCTGCCTGTACTTAAATTGGTCCCACTATTTTCATTTACTGTGTATATTGGGACTAGCAAACATCAGAGTGGTAATGGGTAGCCAGGGAATAAGAGAGAAAATAACAATAATTTATTGTTAGCATGAATAACAGGTAAAAATAGTTCAACATGTGTTTGTAAAAAGAAAATCCAGCCCCAAAGGTATGCACCTGTGTGTGAATATAAGCCAGGTTTGGCAGCTAGTCAGTTTTCTAATTAGGAATTAATTTCTCTGAAGTAATCACAGTGTACTAAAAAAGAGTTCATCTATGCAGGTTGCCAGGTAGCACAGAGACCATAGAACAAGACTTAGACATGAACCAGCCTGATTTCTGCAACGTGGAGCTCTGTGGGAGTTGATTCACCTTTGCAAGATGAAAGTGATCATGGTGGCATGTGCCCTGTCCCCACATACCTGATTTAGGTATTCAGGTCCCTCAGGGAAAGCTATGCAGGATAACTCCACACCAGATTGCAAATGGCCACAGCAGCAATAGATGGGGACTGCTCACAGTAAAACAGCAGTGAGCATTTGTCTCCCTATCAACATCAGTAATCAGAGAGTAAAAGTACTCAAGTTGTCATAAATTTAGCTTCTACCCTCTGCTCCACCCAGTTCATAGCAGATATTGGGGCACAGCTTTGCCATTTTCCAGAGAGAGTATTATCAAGGAATGGACTCATTTTCCCATCTCTGTGCTACTTTATACTACTGTATAAAGGGATGCATAAAGTGTGTATAAGTATCAATTTGAGCAGGCATGTGGACCCCTGTGTAGTCTCAGCCGTAATAAAATTGGCATTTTGTTTCTTAATCCTAGCAGTAACAGGAAGGAAGCTTGCACTGAACCAGAGCAGAAGGTCTGCAATGACACAAGCCATTGCTGGTCTCTGGGACTTAGGTTTTAATTACCCCTTGCTCTCCTTATTCCTTTCAAGCAGAGAGAAGGAGAACCAAGAGAGTTCTTTTTGTCCTTCTGCTTGCAATCAGGCTTTTGTATTTATCCCTTGGCAGTTATCTTTTATCCCATCTTGGATTGAGAAAAGCCATTTCATGGATTGAGAGCAGCCTGAAGAGAATGACTTGGGGGTGTTAGTGGATGACAAGGTCAGTGTGACCCAGCAACGTCCACTTGCAGCCCAGAAAGTCAGCTGTATCCTCAGCTGCATCAAAAGTGGCATGGCCAGCAGATCAAGGAAGGTGATTCTGCCCCTTCACTCTGCTCTGGTGAGATCCCACTTACAGTACTGCATCCAGCTCTGGGGACGCCAATATAAGAAGTACGTGGGGTTTTTCAGCCTGGAGAAGAGAAGGCTCTGGGCAGATCTTATAGCACCTTCCAGTACCTAAAGGAGGCCTACCAGAAAGATGCTCTTCAGCTTTTTACAAAGACATGTAGTGATAGGACAAGGGTGAATGGCTTTAAACTGAAAGAGGGTAGGTTTAGATTGGATGTAAGGAAGAAATTCTTTATACAAAGGGTAGTGAGGCACTGGCACAAATTTTCCAAAGGAGTTTTGGATGCCCCATCCCTGGAAGTGTTCAAGACCACTTTGAATGCTGCTCTGAGCAACCCACTCTAGTAGAAGGTATCTCTGCCCATGGCAGGACTTAAAGGTCCCTTCCAACCCAAACCATTTTATGATTCTATGATCTTGAGTCAGCTGGACAAAACCAATCAGGCAACATCCACCAGAAAACTTGAGACACAAAGACGAGCAATGTGAATGGGTCTCCACACTGGTGGTGCTCAAGTAAGAGCTGGCAGATCTTATTACCTTTTTGGTGAAAGAAAATTCACAAACATGAAACAGCCAATGCTTGAAAAGTTGCAGAAAAAGCTTAATTCCTCTGTGGGCCTGCATCCAAAATCCCAAAGTGGATCTGGGACACAAAATGGCAGTGTTAGCACATAAAAACTACAAAGCACAACAGTGAGCTCTGTCCATCTCCAAATGAAACAAGCTCTGTGTGAAGCCAGTCAAGCCGAAATGTTTTCTGGCACTTTCAAATAGGTCAAATATCTTGGCTGCTACTTCTGTGATCAGTCTTAGGTGCATCTGAACTCTAAACACCAGGTGGGCTGTCACTGCTAGCTTGGCCATTTGCTGTTCAGACAGTAGTGCCAAGTCAGTTGGTTGTATGGTTTGGAGTTCAGTGAGTTCTCAATCACATAAATACTCTCTGTGTTGCTGTTGTTTACCCCAGTTTTCAGACCAAAAGCCTTTCACATGGGTGATATTCAGTCTCCTCCCATTCTGTTATGCCATGAGAGTTGCCAGTAAGTTCTGTTTGTTAAACAAAGCTGACTGACATTTCTGGAAACCTTTCTTAATGGACCAACCTCATCATAACCTCAGAAGCTGGATGTACAAAGCTCAGAGGGATTTGTGAGCAGCCACTCATTCTCTTCTGCAGAAATCCCTGCAGCTTTATCATTCTCAGAATGTCAACATCCCTTCTGCTACTGCATTAAGCAACACACTGTTTGGTGTTTGTTCACCCTCACTCCAGACAAAAGGCAAAACTGTGTGGCTAATGCAATAATTAGCTGTGCATGTAGGGCACATAACGGACCTTACATGAGGACGTGGAAGAAGACAGCGAAGGAGATGCCACCTCCACAGACACTGTAGTGCTAAAGGAACTGTGTTCCCAACCATGTTTCATCTTTTATGTTCCCACAGTCTTTCAGATCGGCTTAATTTCAAGCTTCTAAGGAGCATTTTAAAGATAAGGGCCAAGATTCTGACCAAGATTCAGTGTACGGAAGAAGTCGTTGTGAAGCTACTGGACCTACCCACTATTTTTGTGTTAAGCCAGTGTGTTTGTTAAATCACTACAGCAAGGTGTCTTGAGTCTGCAGTCTGCAGGAATGAAAAAAAAAAAAAGGCTTATTTTGGTCAATAGGAATGTTTTTCTGCTGTCAGGTCATGGTTCAAATTTGGTTCCTGAAATGGGACAGATGCCAGTATAATTTAGACTGAGATTAGACACTAAGGATATATTTCAGACACTATCTAGCCTTACTGTAACTCTTCCAGTTCCACTCCAGAAGATAAATAATGCACGTTTTTCTTGTTTTGAAACAAGAAATATAGCCATTTATGCTTCTCCAGGGTCTGAATCTGTAGCCATAAGATGTGCATCAGCACCAGGAACTTGAGCCTATTTTCACCACATTGACAGTTATCCCAAAGCCCTGAGTGCTGAAATACTTGGGAATTTCAGCATTGCATTTAATTGGAAAAGTGTCAGATAAGTTTCAGAACACAAAAAATTCTGAGCAGAACCAATATAAGTGGGTCATTTTCAAACCTCAGTAAACAAAAAACAAGTGAGATCAATAAACAATCGTTAGAAGAAGGAAAAATACAGATCAGCCATTAAGAAAAAATACATTAATTATGGGCTTTTTTTTATTATGTATGTTTTTAAATTAATTATTCATTATATGAAAGCTCAAGAAGTAAATTGCATGCTTGCTAAATTACTTCACCATTGATTTTTAAACAGCCTCAGATCACGGCCTTCTTCATCTTTCAATTACCTATTGAAAAAACTGTTGTGCTGAGTATGGGGACTTAGCAGTCCTAACTCAGAATTATGTATGTCTTAGCATTTAAACAATTTATTTATCTGGTTTTGAAGTGCCTGATTTTACTCTGTGCTTCACTTTGGACAAATGATACCGAATTTGCCTAGAGTGGCTGTATTCAAAGAAGTGAAAGATGGTATCACACAGATATATCTCTTTATTACCATGCTTCTGAAATATATCAAAATACTAAGCATGTGATTGAGTAGAATACCATGGGAAATGAACTATAGAGCCATGCTGACTTATTTTTGATTGCACTTAATACTTCAGGGCTGACTCTGCCAGAGACAACTGTCTGCATATAGCTGTGTCAGCTTCGGTCTCTACAGAACGAAACCAGACTCAGATAGGGGCTGAGAGACCCCTTTTCCCAGTGTCTCTCTCCAGGGCATTCAGTCTTTAATTGTCCATCAGCCTGAAAGCCAACTGATGGCTTTTCAGGAGCACTGAAACATTCTGGTGCCAAATGCTTACTTCTTCGTAGCTGAGGAGAAAAGTAATTACATGAGCAGAGTGCCAATGTGGAGGGAAGGAAGAGGGTTTAAGGGTTAAGAGTGAATTTTCTCTTCTTCTTCAAAAAGAGCTCCCAGTAAGCTCTCAGGTAATTTGAAAGTTTTAAACACTCCTCAGGAGTAAAGAGAAGATGAGCTGAAGTTATGGGTGATTTTTACAAGGGAGTTTTGATGCGCATATGTCACAGGTGTGGAAAAAACAGTGGGATGATCACACCTATTAAATGTGGAGTGAAAGGCTGCAGGAGCTCATTCTGCAGCTACCTTGCGAGTTTCAAAGGATGGGAGAATCAGCCAGAAAATTTTCTGTTAATTTTCTCTGATTCTCAAATCTTTTATCCTTCCATCTTTGACAAGATGGGTGCGAGGCTGTGGGTGCTAGATTATTTGTGATATCCAACCTAATGATTCAAACTGAAGCCTGTGAGAAAGAGTTTGCTCATCCCATACAAAGATAGTTGTCACCAGCTACCAGCTGACTCAGTAGGTGATAGCACCTTGTTTCTAGCTCAGTCAGCTACTGATTTTACCTAATGTTTGGAGTTAGAAGAATTAACACCACAGAAGGTTTGCTTGCCACTACTCAGTAAGTGAGCAATTCACCTGGTCTGGAATATTCACCACATTTTACTAAAGCTATGAAAAAGTTTCTGTTTTGTTAAGAAAATACAGGTCATAATTGGGGTAAAATTACTCATTTCAGGACACAGCATAACAAGGCAGGCAGCTGCCATCTAAAAGAACCTGAAAGTACTTCTTAAAGATATGTACCGAATACAATTTCTGTACATTTACTGCAACTATGTGCATAAAAAAGAATTCAGCTATGTTTCCAACCAGTATCTTGTGCTCCACCTTTTGGACAATAAGCCTTCCTTTCTATCTATTGGCAGCTCTTTATTCCAAGGGGAAAAAAAATCTAAGTGAGGTTGTTTTGAATGATTCGTTGTGAATAAATCTGACACATTTAGTCATTAACCTCTTTGCAAACAATCCTGTCTTCTATGAAAGTGTCAGTTATCCTTGAGAACAAGAGGAAAAATTTAATACATAAGGAATATCCATTTCAGGTAATCCATAAATAGGTAGTTAATCTCTATTTGGCATGTGACTGGCTACATTTCACATGATACTCTTTCTGCTCCCCAAACAAATCTTTTTAGAGATTCAAGCACAATGACACTGGATAAATAGCAACCACCTAAAACCAGAGAGCATTCTTGTTTCTCTGCAGCTATGACTGTTTTGACATGAATATAAGTATTTAGACATAGAAAAGACATTGTCAAGCACCCTTTCATGGAAATGCTTAATAAAGAAATGCTTTGTATGAGCAAGCACTCGAAACTCTAAGGGATGTTCAAAATTTTTTTCCCCTCTACTTCTAGTATGGAGCATTTTAAATTGTTATCATATTAGTCTGTGCATTTTCATTTTTGCTGTTGTGTAATAACATAGGAAAGGATGTTAGGTATATTTTCAGTCTGGCCTATTACAGGTTAATAGACTGCTAGTGTTGTTGAGTGACAAGGATGCAAGTATGTCTGAAGAGAATGCTGTACTCCCTAAATCCCCACACTCTTATCCTGATGAAGGAAACTAATGCCTATAGAAACAAATACTTAAGATGCACAAAACTACAGAAAACACACCTTGACCTCAGGAATTTAAGAGATGATTTAGTTTTTCCAGTGTACTTTTTCTAGGTTCACATGCAACCTCCTAAAAATTTTGGATGTTTAATTAAGGTGCTATAAGAAACATGCTGAACTGAATACTATCATCCACTTACCAGATTGAGTAATGTCAAATGGTCTTCATTGTGTTCTACTGCCCTCTATGTTCAAGCATCATGTTCTTTTATAGCCCTTATATTACTCTATAAAGTAGGGGAAAACCATGTTTGCAGAACTTTTTGCAGAACACAAGAGTCAGGTGCCCCTAATACAGTTCTATTTTTTAAAAAACCTACTGATTTTAGAAAGTATTAGCAATTCCTCATTTTCTTTCTAGGGTGATTGACATGTTCATTTTCACTCACATGCACATGAACTTTGATAAGCATTATGATTTAAGAATATTTTCCCATATTACAGCAGCATTTTTACAAGGGAATAAATGCCATACTTTGCCTAAAATACCAGTAATTACTCTGCAGCTTAAAGGTAGAAAGCATTAGTACCTGATATAGTATTGCTGCTGCATGTTATTGAACAGCCACTGTTCTGTTTGACAACTGTAGAGTGTAACTATATGCTACCAGAAAATTTTTCTTTTGCAAAGTGCCACTACATTAGTCTTTGTTTTAAATTTTAAAAATACTCAAACAGCTCAAAACCAAGCAAACAACAACAAAACAGACAAACAATCAAAAACCAAAACAGGAAAAAAATCCCTAATGAGATGAATGCTGCATTACAATCAAAAGTAAATCTGTCAGCTGAATGAATACAGATGGATTGAACCTGGAGAGCAGACCTAATATCTTCACCATTCTCCAAGTGGATGTGGTGGGACAAAGAAAATGGGAAATGAAGAGGAAAGCAGCATGCTCTGCAAGTCTGAGCTCAGGCCTGGAGGCAGAAGAGGTAGGTTGTAATTCAAACCCTCTCACTAAATCCTCATGGACTTTTGGAGAAACTGTAATCTCACTGCTGCAATTTCACCAGTTCTGGAATGAAAATAAGAGTTTCTTCATCACGAGGCTTTTACGAGGAAGAGCTAGCTAATCCTGTGCCTGTGTGAACATCCACTTTCCCAGTTTCACTCCCAAATGGCAATTTGTGAATCATTTGAGGCAGGACTGCCTGCAGACTGTACTTGTAGCTTTGAGAATCAGCTTATTTGCATGAGCTTTTGCCCAGGGCCAAGCTTTCTGCGCCTCCCTTCCCCATGACAGGTATGGAGGCCAGCTGTGCCCAAAAGCACTGTGCTGTCCTTCCTTTTAGCCTGAACACAGCACCCTAGAGACCGAGTTCCTCTGCATTCAGCATTTGATACTGCGGAACATGAACAGAAACAGAGCAGACTTTTCAGATGCAATGTAAACCGACTGGTGAAGGTCTGAAAAAAAGGTCTGAACATGGTTATTGTGAATTTCCTTGATCTCTCACTCCAGATCCCTTGCTGCAGGGCTATTTGCAGCTTTTTTCTTCACAACCAACCATTGTGTCCACTGGTTTCCAGAGTCTCAAGCTCTCACTGAATCTTAGCCTAGATGATGCCTGTGACAGAATGTCGGAATAAGTGCACTGGTCTGATCCAGAAAGAGAATTCTCATGATCCCACCTAGAAGCAAAATGATGGCAATATCTAAATTCTAAAGTGAAAGCACTGAATTACCAACTTGCTTACAGATACATTTAGACTAGAGATCATGAACTACACTACCTTTGAACAAAGATTGCCAGTCTCATGTTTATTTGATTGGAAAGCCCTCTCCAAGAATTCAAGACAATAAACTTCAGGTCTTAGAAATCAGATTACTACGTGACAGCACTTCCTCTTATTGTATATCCTAATTGAATTTAACATCACACTACATCTCTATAGAGAAAGACAATGATAAATTTTATTTTGCTACAGAATACTCAGAAACATATCTGTAAGATTGCAACTAGATTACTCTCTTGACAGCAGTAACAAATGGTTGTCATTTTCATGTTTTAAAGAACTTTTAAAACAATAAGCTAGTGATCCTAGTGCTCCAGTAAATAAGTGCACATTTTGTTAGTCCTCTGTTAAAGCTAACAAAATGACCACAAGGTGGTTGCCTTTACCAGAGGAGCAGCCAAGTGGGAAACACATCTGCATTGGTTGTCCCTTAGACTCCTTGACAGAACACATCTATCCTAGGAAATTTAATTACTTATATGTTTTCTGGATGCTCTGACACTGAAGAGAACTGGTACAGAATGGCTTCTTAGCATGCTATAAAATTCTCTTTCCATTATAAACAAGATGGCACCATGTAAACTGCATTGGCAATGGCTTAGGCTAATTCCCAAATAATTCCTGGGGATGGCTAAGGACACTGATACTACTCTCAGGTCAAACCCACTCAAAGGACAATCCTAACAATTTAAGAACGTGGACAATCACAAAACCATTGAAATGTTGTTTGAGGATGGCTTAATTAAATTTCCTCCTTGAAACTGGACCATTACCATCACTTGTTCAGGTCTGCTATGCCTTCATCCAGCCACATCTTGAAAAGATTCAAGGTTGAGATCTGACAGCCCCTAGGAGCTGCTTCACTATGCTTCTGTTGAAGTCATTTTTCTTACAGTTCAACCAGAACTTCTGAATCACGGTCTACAACTATTAACCCATGTTGCACTGAATGGAACTACTGAGAACCATTTTTCGGCAACTGGACACAATTTCATTGACCAATCTATTTATTGTATAAGCTGAGCAGAAGCTCTGGGCCTGGCCTCCAGAAGATGATGGAGAAGAGATGAAGCCACGGCAGAAATAGACTGCCTAAACTGGAGAGCCAGGTGCATTGAAAAGAAACTCAAAAATACCTCACCTTCAAAAATGTCTGTCTGAAAACACTACCTATAGTGATTTCAGCTACTAGAGATATGAACAGAGATGTATCTCTGTTATGGTCTTTTCATAGTAGACCATAGCAGACTTTTCATGGTCTTTTCATAGTAGACTTCCCAGCACAGGGACACACACTCCTTGCCTTCTCCCCTCTTCGGTGGAAGCGGTCTTGTTGTCAAAAGAGAAAATTTGGGGAAAAGCTTGACAGCCAGCAACTGTAACAACTCCAAAACAAATTGTAAGCCACTTTTAGAATCTCAAAAGTGTGCAGTTGAAGTTGTCCAGTGAGTTTGATTGACAGATTATGGACCATTGATAGAGCATGACTGAGACTGCCGTGCAAGTCGCTGGTGACTAAACTATTGCAAAACAGGGTGTAGTTTCATGGCAGTTGGGCATGATGCCAGAAGAAAACCAAGCCCTATCAAGAACAATACCACAAGTCAGACACAAGTCAGGATGTGCAGGATGGCCCAGTTCAGGGCACAGACAGTGTTCATAGTTATTCCATCAGTCGCAGGCTTTGGCATTAACCATCTTAGCTCAGGGATTTTTTCATGCACATGAGCTATTGCATCAGACTGATGCGATGAAGAGAGGTCAGACAGAGCAAGCAGCATCCAGCTGCAGGTACACACCACTGCACAGCGTTCCAGCACTGCTGAGAGGAAGGAATAAATCCTAGTGCTGTCTGGCATGAGGCCTGCTGTGGCAGAAGGGCTCCTTCCCTGTCGTGCTGAGTGGGGAGCACAAAGAGCTATGAGACATATGGTCAGTTCCTGGTCTTCACATTCAGCATTTTGGCTAGAAGCCATTGCAGACTCTGCATCTTCAGCCCCAGGAGTCTCATATGTGCTTGCATACCTACTCCCTTCACCGGCCAGGGAGTCCTCAGAGCCTGCAGGCACCAGGTGTGCCATCACCTCTCCTTTCTGCAGTTATGCCAAGCAAACCCAATACACCTCAAACTGTGCCACTCCCCTCTGAGTCAAGAACAAGGCATCATCTCAAAGGAGATTTTGACACCTTAGAACAGAAAGCGGGGCGGGGGGGAAATCTTGTAGAAAATAAGCAAATCAATGTTTTCAAGAACACTGGTGAAATATGCTGTTGCTGGTCTTTTCTGTGGGATATTTACACTTCAAAATACCCCTCACTACTGCCAGGCCTTAGGTAAACATATTAGATTTCCCCATATGTATACACTCACTTACTATATGAGTGTACTTTATTTTTTGCAAATCTCTCTAAATTTACACAAACCTGGATAATTTGGGGGGGAAAATCAATGTTTAAGCTCATATCAAAGCTTTTATCTGCACTTTGACATCATTGCTTTCGCCAACAAGTTCTATACATCAGTGAATTGGGCATCAGAAATAATGCCATGTGATCTGCAGAATTAAACACAATAGTACATTTTATTTTGACAATGCCTTTTAAGCACTCATCAAATATTTCAAGCCCAGTGGAGACACAAAAATAATCTTTGACAAATACAGTGGAAAGGTTAAAAGGGCTTTTTTCCAGCCCTTTGGGAACATGAGGAAGAGACAGCCATTAGCTGTTAACCTGAAATCATTTATCCCATTCTGCCTGGCCCCTCAATGAGCTTTTTGATTTCAATTCACTGCTAGTATGAATGATACAAGGCTCAAATCTTGGAATAATCATAATCACCCATAGAAAGCTGAGCTCACATGAAAAAATACAGCCGTGCCTTCATCCAATATAAGTAAAAAAAAAAAATAGAAGCTATTAGTTTGGGTTCCTATCCTCTTGTTTCTGGGAAATCTGTCCATCAAATTTCAGCTGCTGCTCAGTTCTGTCTTCACCATGAGACGAGCAGCACAACATGGGAGCTGTCATTTGTCTTTCACTTCTAGACTGTATTACAGGTGTGTGATTACAGGAGATCAAGTGGGTGAACTGTTGTTTCATTTCCCCGGAGGCTTCAGATTGTCCTTACATAAGCTGTCATAACTTCTAAGTGCTTCTTCTGACACTAGCTTTCATCCAGTGCTGTAAATGAACCTTCCTTGTCCCCAGGATGAAGTTGCCCAGGGGAACCCTGTGCAAGTGTGCTGTGCTGGCACATGTTCTCCCACAGCCAGAAAGCCCAGGGGGAAGAATTCGTGGTTTGTTCTCCACATTCAGATTTTAGGCATCTTGCACAGTGCTTCCAACATTGCACAAGTTCAGTGAGATTCTGGCACTCTGCAGGTGAACTGCAAGCCTTTATTAAGCCTATTCAAAAAAACACCTGTGAGCATAACAAATCTGAGCCAAGGGAAGACAACAGCCAAACAGAAAAACTGTTTCTCCGTGCATAAACTGCTGTGGGGAGGAACAGTTTCAGGTTCATAAAGTTCTCCCACCAGGAAGAAAGAGAAAAACGAGCTTTGGAGACTGGTCCAGCTCATCACCTGGAATCCAGATATGGCCAGTGTCTCTGGCCACTTACCCAGCTCCTGGCCCCGCTCTTCAGCTCACTTTCTTCTTCCAGCTTCATGGTGCAAGACAATGATCAACTTAAATCAGGGTAGATGCAGATAACAGACAATGTCTCACCACAACACACTCATATATGAGTGCCACCTCATAAAACCAACCTGTCCAACAGCAAGTAGCAGGGCTCTGACCCTAATTTTGGGACAGTTCTGTCATGAATGGGTGGTTTGGGCTGCTTAGAGAATCACCATCAAATGTATTGGCAAAAAGTAGGTTCTAAAATAAATTTATGGGAGTTCAACTTAACAGAGTTCAATGGCAAGGTTCACATGGATGAAGAACATAAAAGGAAATCAATTCAGAATGATTTACAGAGGACACCAGGGAAGGGTGAAAAGAATATGGATGCAAAAAGATAAAGGTACAAAAGGGTTTAGCAGCATTTAATCATTGACTAATTTGACATTTATAAAGTTATTCAATACAATTTACTGCAATTATAACAGTGACTTAATTATAGTTTCAAAATAACATTCACATCATAATCAATTCACACACATGCACACAGGTAGAGATGTATACATCTATATCTATGTGTGCAAAGGTAGCTGTTGCTGTACCTGCCCTGAGCCAAATCAGCCCTGGGAGCAGGTCACCAGGACCCTTTGGGTCACTCTGTCTGAGTGTAAGTCACAGCCACTTAAAGACATCTGCCCACCTTGAGCTAACCAAACACAATTACCTGTGCAAAAACAGAACCAAGAAAAGAAATAGCAGCCTTTCCACAAAACAGTAACTTTGAATTTGATCGAAGAGCTATTAGTATGAAATCATTTCCACAGGAATTACCTGAATTTGGGTCTTAAAAGACAGCAGGACCAACCTGCCAGACACACACATTTATGAAGAATGAAGAATGACTCTTTCATTTTTATATATGCATATAAATATGTATATTTGATAATTAGTGTAGCACTGCAGAGGCAGTGTCAAGTAGAGAGTCATCATTGCTTAACTAATTCCTTGAAAAATTCCTTTCTGAGGAATGTGAAGAAAACTAGGACTATGAGAAAACTAGGAAAATGAGCTGTCCATATTCCTTCACTGACATCAATTACAGGATAATACTGCACATTCCTTTTAGTATCAGTTCATGGAACTGTAACTGCATTCCTTTTTGTCTAGTCCCCTTTTGAACCTATCTTCCGCCTTCATCAATTCCCACTGAGATGAGTTCCAGGTCACTGCCCACCCACTTGAAGACATAATTTCTCTTATGTGTTTTTAAATAGTTTCTCAACAGTTTCAATTACTTCCTCAAATTCTTGTATTGAACAAGAATAACAGTTCTGCATTCACCATCACCATTACCTCTACGACTTTGTAAACCTCAGCCATATACCCCAAAGCCTTCCCAAACTGAAGTCCAAAGCTTTTCTGCAGCTCCTTCATTGTCTTACTCATTTCAGACATCTTGCCTGTATTTTTTTCTTAAGTCCACTCTGTCCTTTTTGAGGTGCAAACATGAAAACTCCCCACAGCGTTCAAGTTATGAATGCTCTACAGTTTTGTATGGTTTTTCCTTTCATAGTCAATACCTGATGATATCAAATGCTTCAGGCTAAGGTGATAAGGATCCTTATCTTGTCTTCAGACCTACAAGAGAAAGCTTGAAAATAGCTATGTAAGTCTTAATTGCTCATTATAGAATATTTTCTCTGTGTGTGTAAGCACGTAGGGCACATTGTCTTTTTAGCAGTACCTGTTCGTTGTCACTACAGGAATCTATCCTACTTACAAGTTTACATGGAGTTTCTGAGCACCCATGGTCCTGAATTGAACAGCAAGCTGAAATTTGAAATGAAGACTGTCTTCTTGTCCTGTGCTTTCACCATGTTTGTGGTCATTTAGGCTAATATGCTTGACTTTGCAAATTAGATGAGCTAAGAGACGTGACTTAGCAGACAGGTGGTAGCTCAGCATGACTCTGTAATAAGCCAGTCCCTCTGGCTCCAAACCTGTCCAAATTTGGAGAGCTAGTCGGTGACAGAGAAAAGAATTAGCCTCTTGCTATGCTCTACACACAGTCCATTTTTCCCAGAAGCAATCACCTTCTGTGGTTTTGGCCTTAAAATGTTCAGATTCCTTTGAGCTAAACGTAAGACCTACTGAATAAGTATTCATAGCTGATGCCTTTAGAATGCTTGTTGCATAGGAAGAAAAATTCAAGAAGAAAATCAAAAGTGTGTCAAAAAGGATTTAGGGTTTGTGTGTATGCATATATGCATACCTATGCAAATTTAAGAGGGTACAAAACTTTGAAAAATGGGATTTTAAAGAGAGAGTTTATCTTGGCAGCACAAATATTTGTGTTTACCCATCTTAAAGGACACGCATCACTGAAAGTCACTGGGATAATAAAAAGCTTAGGACCAACAGAGGATCAGCCTTGAAGGAAAATAAAATTATTCTCAAGCAAAGGAAACAGTTAAGCTAACATTTGAGGCACAAATCTTTGAAGGTGTTTTTTTTTTATTCTTAATTATTCACCATAATTGGAGAACTAGGCACTAAAATTCACAGCACACATTTCTATTCCTATCTAATTTTTTGAGAAATTAGTTAGGACAGGGCAGCTTTTCACTAGAGATGACTTCTGTAGTGCTACACTAATTATTAACTATACATAGGCATTGAGCATTCTTCCTCATCCTAATCAATACTGATATTGAATTTAGGTTTAAAAAAATTGTCAGTTTGTGCCTTGCGTTTCATAAGCAAATGCACTGACACCTGCTTCAGGATTCATGTTTTGCACTCTGTGGCTGAAGGCCAGGTATAAGTAAATTAATCAGGTTATAAACTTGTCCTGCACTACGAATTACAACTCCGCACGTGGGGAGCAGAACATCTGAAATTTGCCCTTCTGACCTGCAGAACAGTAAGAGAATTGGCACAGGAACTCAGAGGCACGGGCACACTTTCAAGAGCTTTGAAAGTCAGCCAGCATAACAGCACAGAGCACATGCCTGAATCCAGTCAAGTTGAAATGTTTCATCAGAAACCCATCAGCAAAGCTCTTTTGACATTTATTCCTTAGACAAGAACTGTCTCCAATCACTGATCTCTCCAACCTATACGAAAAAGCACAACTGACTGTGAATATCTTCATATATACAATGAAAGTATCACCCAGTGTATCAGATGCTTTTGATGACAGTAAAGTTAAGGGGGGACATTTGGGGCAATTATGCATTGTCAAAACATAATGAACATGTTTGAAAAGCAGAGTTGAAAATAAGCCACTTGAAATCAACCTGCCAAAAGAGTCAAAGGGTTCACATGAATTAATAACATTCGGCATTCCAGCAGCAAGATCGGTACATGGCCTCATACAACCTGTTGCTCTGGTCTTGGTAGTAGTTCCTGATGAAAGGCTGGAAGAGGATGGAGTCTGGTGCTGGGAGTGACTTCTCTGTCATGGGTAGAGAAAACGCAACAAGAGGGCTGAATAATACATCAAAATAGTAATGATAAAACACCACCTATTCATCAGAGCATTTCTTCTTGGCACTTGGTCAATGGCCAACACTCAAGGGGACTTAGCTGTAGAGTCTTCTGCATCCTCTCTCCTCTTTCCTTGCTGCAGGGTGAGTGCTTGGAAGCAGGCAGAGCACAGCAAGTGCTCAGAGCACAACTCACCACTTCCTTTGGAAATGAAAGTTCAATTCAGTCCACACTGTGGAAATACTTATTTGCAAAGAGGGGCAAGAGCTAAAACTGGAGTCTAGAAGAACCTCATGGAGTCCAGAGAGCATTGAAATGTGAGGGAAGACAAAAAAAGCTGTGATGGATAATGGAACATTGCTACAGAAAATTTCTGCTTATTTTTGCCTTTCTTTCTGTGTGCAAGTTCTGAAAGACTTCACACTCCTAAATCAAAATCACAGGACCTTGAAACTCTAATTTGCTGTGGGGCCAAAACAGAAGCTCAGTAGCTTTAAATGATAACTTTTAATTAGTTTGAAATTGAAGTAGGTTAAACTCTAGCTTTAAATAGGTTGTCATATACAAGCAAATATATGTGATTTACTGTGTATTGCTTTTATGATATAGTGCAATAGTTGTGCATAGCATTTTGATATATTAAGTGAATGGTTCCTGCCTTATAATTTCATGCTGTAAAATGAAATATGTTTGTATATAAATAAGTATATGTATGCACATACTTTTAAACACATAGACTCTGGTGCTGACAGCACAGGAACAATAAGTTTGTTTCCCACCTGCTTAGACAGCTGTCAGCTTTGGCTGGTTTAAAAAAATCAAGAAGAATGCTGAAAAAATGAGAAGTAAATTGATGAAAAATCGAAACCTACATTGGGGGAAGCAAATATGCCAGCTGAAAAAAACCAGTTTCTGAATTCCTTTGAATGAGTTGTTAAATACAACTGTAGTCAATTAGCAAGCCATTCTTCACTTGCACAAGAGATAGCTCAGCATCACAGCTTGCCTGGGCCCTCACACTATGGCGCGGTCTGTTTCCCAAGACAGTGCATGTGCAAACACACATGCATTTTACCAGCTGCCTTCACTAAATGAATACAAATAGACAAAAACACTGAAACACTGAAAAGACATGGGGAATCTGTTGAGAAATAATTAGCTTAAGTCAGGTTGCCTTCTAGATTTCCTTTCAGCATGCAATATAGTAAATTTCTGTATTCCGTCTCAGAAGAAGACTGCATTTCACAGACATTTCACATATTTTCTGATTCAGCATCAATTACCACGTGTTTCAGGTTTTGTTGATTACCTCCTAGTCGGACTCTTATTAAGCTACTGAGAAGAACACCCCAGTCCTGGCTCCTCCTACACGACCCTTTGCTCCAGAAGTGTGTGGTGGGCTGTTTGCTCCATCTTCAAAGGAGGACTTCATTTCTCATCTGGCCTACTATTAATTGTACTTCTCTAATGAGATCATAGTACATAGACACATCAGGGAGGAGTTCCGCATTGCACAATGGAAAGTAAATACAAGTTCTGTGAGATTCCCTTAATGTAAGTAAAAAGTAAATATCCTTTTAAAGACCAGAGGACTTCTCTGTCCTTTGGATACCCAACTACATAAGACTTTGGTTAATCAGTAATCTTACCCTTTTCTACTCAGCTGCATAATGATTCCTACGAGTAGCAGAACAAATGGAGTATTCATACTGTCTGTGACAGCAGGAGCAGCAGGCTCAGAAGCACACAGGACTGTTCCTGACTTCTACATCCCTATCATTATACTAGAAAAAGATGCTGAAGTGACCCTGCACACTGATATTATTGCTTTGTCATCGTTTCTTATTCAGTAGCTATTGCGAGGTACATTAAATTAGTTCCAGTAACTCACTGCCCTCTGATTCCTGAGTTTTTCAAACCAGCCTTTTCAACAGGTTTTTCTCTGCAGAAAATCTGGGTTTAGGCTTAGAAAATTAATTTAGTACCTGAATTATGAATGTCAAGGCCAAGAATCACTGCATTAGCAGCAGGTCTAGAGGACAGTCTACATATGGACGACCTATGTTGGGATAAAGGGGAGAAGGGAAATAGGCACAGTTCCTGACCTGCAGTTTCCCAGTCAGGTTGAAGGCTAGCCAAGGTAAGGTTTGGGCTAACTCTCTTCTACAGGTACTTCTGGGTGGTGATTCAGGAATGCTGTTCATCATCTCTCTTGTCACCCAGAAAAAAAGTGGAATTCCAAAGAATTCCATTAATTAAGAACTTCATTAATTAAGCCAGAATTTTTTTCAGAACTATTAGTGGAGTGCACGTAATAGGAATTGCAAGTTATCTGTTACATGTCAGGAGATCTTACCAAAGTATTTTCAAAAATAATAATTTCATGGTGCCTGATTAAGTAACACAGTTTGAACATCGCTTTCCAAACATATGCTGTGCCTTTTAAAATATATTTTTTCAGCCAAACAACTACTTCTCTGCAACAAGCTCCTCAGTTCCACCAAGAAACTTCTCTCCATAAAATTATCCAACCTGCCTTTAGCACATGTGCTTATTAGGCATATATTAACCAATATGTCTGCATGACAAAATGTAGTGCTGCACAGAGAAACCCAAACCAGTTCCAAAGAAATCAGAGAGATACCTGGAGCTGCATCTGCTCTTTACATAACACTAGAGTATCCAGCCTTGCAAGTTCCTCACCACTCTGCACTAGGGCTGCCACTCTGGCTCTGGTTCCCAAAGTAGATGATTCATTAAACCATGCTACATACATGCATACATTCTCCCACTTGATTTCAAAGCTAAGTTTTTTCTTGTATGGAAACAGAATAGGTGGGAGCTACTATAATTCTGAAAAAAAAATTAATCTGATGATCATTCAGAGAATGTGGTGAGTGTGAGACAACAAATCCCATGGGAACAGCCTCCAGACAAAATGTGGCATCTGGTTTTTCTGTGCCCAAAGGTGGTGAAGGCTTCTTCCTCTTTCATGTTTAGAGGTAGCAGAAGTGATTAGATTGAGTTTAAATTGTGCCTTTGCCTCTCTAATTTTCTTTCTACATGACTTAACTATATTCCTAAACTCTTCATGATTAGCCAGCCCTTTTTTCCATAGTCAGTAAGTTCTCTTTTTTTTCCCTAATTTCCTTCAAAAATTTTAAGTTTGTCCAAAATTGGACATGAATGGAAAAGTATACTTCATGTGAGTCTCAGTTAACTATATGAATATTTTCCTCAGACTGTATATGAAAGCACATCCCAGCTGTGTTGACAAACCATGTTTTAGGTGCTCGGATGAGGCAGCCAGGCAGTGACATGATACTTGGAGCTGTACTGCAAGAGAAAAGTGACAGCGAGGAATAAATTAACACTAGAGTAAATAACATTAAATTTAAACATTAACTTTAGCAGGCTGAAAGTTTAAGGCTGACATTTAGCCTGTTAGGAAGCTTCTTCTTCCATGGGGACAGTTGGGTTCCTTAGAGCCTAATACTCTTCCTAAAGGAAGTTTCTAAAGTAAATGGAATGAATCACTATCCCTTTATTCTTCCCTGCTAAGGACTGCCACATCTTTCAGATCCTTATCACATGGGTTTTCCTCTAAGACCCAAAAGAGAAAAAGGTCTGACTACAGGTTCCCTTCCACTCTAGGAGGCATCACACCCAAACAAAGTCTCTTCTTATTCAAAAGCCTCTCACTGAAGCCCCTTTCAGTCTTCTCTCAAGATGTGAACTGAACAAAGATTACTTTTTTTATTTCCATTTGCTTCCACCTGATTTCCATTACTCTCTGGTAAAATTTTACAACAAAGTCATAATTTAAAACTAAATTTAAATAAAAATCCTATTGCATTATCTTTTATTGTTGGTACTATTGCTCTCATAATGCTGAAAATTGTTAATTATGTGTTTGTGTGCTTCCAAAGGATAAATTAAAAAACATCTTGCAAGAGGAACTTCTTGTTTCACATTGAGCCTAGGACAGATTTTGCTGAATTAAGTATGGTATGGTCTATTTTATTGCAAATTACTTCAAATTTTCATTTTTATTTGCTAGAAAGGCTACTGACAAACAATTAGTTTATGCAGAATACCAGACAGCTGTAGCCATATGCATATAGATATAACCCAGTTATTAATATATTCATGAGGCAGGTAAAACACTTATGCATATCAATCCTTTTGCAAGTAATTTGTACATTTTGAACAGCAGTGTTGCATTTTTCAATGCAAGGTCTTATTCTAAGGACTGCCATCCTTTTGTATCAGTGCAGGCACCATTTTACCAGTCTGGTTCTTTTACCTTTTGCTTTTATCCAATTCTACATGCCTTTAATATTTCTGTTGGATTCTATTGGCACTGAGATCAATCACAAAATTCCTGCTGGGAGCAGAAAGGGATGCTATCTTTGTGATGTCTAAATCCAATATTTTGCACCTTTCTTCTCTACACACCAGCTGCAAACAGGTGTCTGTTCCTCTAACTCTTCATTTAAGTCTTTCACTGTTAGGTCTTTTTACCATTTAAAACAAATAAGAAAATAATTTAAACATGTTAAACATTTTGAATAATGCTACCTTTTCTTAATATCCTAGCATTTTTGTACAGTTTCTCCACTAATCCCAATTTATACATACACAATCACACTGGACAGAAGATCAACTTCTCAATGGTTTTCACAAAAGCTAAGCAAGTTACACTCATGTTTGCTGGATGTCTGTGGGTTTTCAGACTGCATAGAATACATCCACTTAGAAAAATGTATCCATATGGATATAAAAAGATATCCAAATTCAGCCCCTCAGAAGAAGAAAAATTACTTGAAGATTTGTAGATTGTAAATAGGTCTATCTTGAAAATTCCTTCTTGACAAACAGCTCCTTTGTTACAATATTAATAATCTTGTGATTATTCATCGTGAGAAATGGACTTGCAGTCTTCACACAGGGTAGAAAAAGAAATTACGTTTTTTTCCCTTTAATACCAGCTTACTAGTAAAAGCAAAGTAATTAACTATTATGAGTATTCTCATATCATTTTTACTGTCAAAGAAAGCACGGTGCACGTGCAATTGTTCATCTCACTAAACATGCTAGGAAAATAATTTTAATAATGAATACTTGCCACTGGATATTGTTTTTAATCCAGTTAAGATTGACAGTGGCTGAAAGAACAGCAAGGTAAATGCCATTTTAATAAAAACAACTGTTATAACTGATTTCTGCTATTTCTTTACTGTGATCCCCTTCAGCAATATGGAAAATGAAAACTATTTCTCTTGTATTGTCACACCTAGGTTTCAAGACCACCACTATTATAAAATAAAAAAGAAATATTTTCATCTGCTGTTTTATGAATCAGCATTAACCTTCATTGCAAAACAGGTGACACAGGAAATGTTAAGCTGCCTTTTCTGTTGGTAAATTAGTACAAAATTCATTGAAGTTTTAAGTTTCTGTGTTACCACAGAATTTGAGATACTTCTGACCATGACAGTCCATTTGTGTGCATACAAACAGCCCCATCTTCTAGGCATTCCATCTCACTGTTCCAGAGTTAAATCCAGGATTTCTACAGATTTCATTAGGTTAGCTTAGTGCAGGACTGTCACATCCAAACAACATGGTTTTATGACATCTCTAATGGCATACATGATTAGTAGATGAAAATAATTACACAGACATAATATGTAAAAAACTTATTGTTTGTTATTTAATATTATCTTCAGAGGGGGAAAAAAACAGATTCACAGGATCACTCACAACCCATTCACAAAGTCCAAGAGCAGAAAATAAAGAGAGAACTGAAAAAGACATTAAGATATCATTTAGTCCATCCCTGTTCAAATGCTTCACTGTCCCAATGTCTTTCCAGTAAGGGGTTTATCAAATTATTTTTAAAGTCTTTCATGATGTAAGTTCCTTCAGATCTTCCATGTCATTTCTATCCAAGTTTTCTGAATCTTTTCTGCACCACACTTTGCCTCAGGAATCTTTTCAGTCTATAAATTTCTCTTTCTTAAATCCCAAGCTTCGGCACTATTAAATGAAACCACAGGGTTACCTCAGACACAGTGTGCTTTCCTAGGAGGGACAGACAGATGAGAGGGTTGAAATGGAGACCACAGTCCACAAGGAGCGTGTGGCTCTCTGTAGCACTATCCTATCAATATCAGCTTTATCAATTACAAATGTTCAAAGACAATAAGGCAGAAAAAAAGATCTCTTTTAAAAAGTTTTATTGGAATTTGGGCTTTAAAAAAATAAATGCTGGATAATTTTTACTTACATTCTATTTTGCCAGTGGACTAATCTGAGTCATGACTGAGTTTTTCACCGCAACCACTAAAACTAATAAGTCTTTGTGGGGGTTTTTTTCTTTCTAAAATAAGGGAATCATATTCTGTAATGACTTGTGTCCATATCCTGCTGCATAATTTGAAAACTATTGCTCATCATAAAAGAGCTAGCAATTTCTAAATGCATTGCAGTTTTCCAGAATTTGGTAACAAAAACACGAATAGAGAGATTCAGCACCTAAGAAACAAGAGGGTATATAAAGCTATTAACTCTACACCTAGGGATCATAGAAAGGATTGGACTAAAAACAAATGGGAAGATATCAGGAGCTCTATAGCACGGTGTTTAATACAAAGTCACCACCTGGGATGACTCAGAAGAGGGCAGTCACTGAGCCATCACATTGTGTCTGTGCATGGTTTAAATCAGTTTGACTATGGCACCAAAAATGCAGCTCATGTGAGATGCTAATGACAAACTTCTGCAATGTGAAGCTTTCAACGACAATTTATTAGATTGGATAGAATCTGGAAGGGAATAAGGCATTATATTCATCAGAATAATTGAAATAAAGGGTAAATACTGTCAAAATGCAACCATGCTGTTCTCATGACAAATCTGTGGGGGCTTCCACCTATTTTAAATTTTAATACTTTTTTAGAACTCTCAGCAGTGCTAGTGACTACAATGTTGGAAAATAGCTCCTGGTAGACAAGGTGGACTGGTTTATGTATTATTTCAGTGCTGTGGACATTTAGCAGCCTCCTGAAGTAATCAATTATGATGGGGAACTACGTCAGTGCTTCTGTGTTGTAAGAATTCAGTAGAAAATCTTAAAGATATAAATGCTTAGACAGGTCTCATCAGATCTCCTTGGAGTGCCAGGTTTCTCCCAGGTTTTTCTATGGAGCTCTACTCTCCCAGTGTGCACATACACAGACACAGTTAGCATGACATGGTTGTCACAGAATTTATTTTAAAAAGCAACATGCAACACAGCCCATTAGAAAATACTAGGAGATGGTGGGTGAAAAAATCAACCCTCATTCAATTCCACTAATGTTAGTGAGTTTTTGATGCAACACATTTGCTGAAACCACCCACAATCAATTACTGAGACAGAAATAGGAGCACATAAAGCAACTGCCTTTAAATAACAGACTGTTGATGCACTTAAAACTGTTCCTTACTTCTCTCTCCATAGGACAGAGCCTCTTCCACTATTTTATACACCTTTTTCCTATGGGGTCCTGGGAGCTTCTTTAAGAACCAGCATTGAACTCTTTCACACTATGGCAGAATCCTGGTTAAATAAAAGGCCTTTAAGGTGTAAGAAGGTTGTTATTAAATATGCCTAACAACTCTCCCCTTTGCAAGGAGAGCTTTTTTAACTGAAAACTGCTGGTGAGAGCAATGAGATGTTCTCAGATAATGCCGGGTTACTCAGGCACTAACTCATGTTTGCTGCAGTTCCAGCCTCAGGAAAAAAATCCTTAAGATTTAGGAGTGCTACTTAGATTTTTTGGAAATGCCTTGTTAGCATTTCCTTTCACCTTATTTCTCCAAGTTTCAATTTCTATAGATAAAACAGAAGAGGTTGTGGAAGAGCAGATCTAGCCCAGCCATTCATGATGCTACCTGCTTCCCAGTTCTGCCTCCACGTAGGGGTGGCACCTGCACCAGCCCCACATTTCAGCCACTCACTAGAGCATTGCCTTGGGACTACCTGAACACTGCACAAACTAGACAAACACAGCTCATTTTTCTTCCCATCATACAACTTCTGTCATGCATCAGTTGAAACCAACATGCAAAACATAGACCAACTATTATGCAAATGGAAGAAAAAAACTTACAGCTTAAATTTAAATAGGTGAACACCAAGAAATCAGGCTGACTATACAGGAGGGATAACCTTCAAAATAATGATGCCTGTGTTCACTGCTTCGAGTTACATTTTGCTGTTTTAAACTGGTAAACAAAAATATGAAATAGATACTGGTAAATTAACAGGTTATTTAATATTACATTAACTGAATATTAATATGATTACTGCTTGTTTTCAGGCCCTACTTCTTTTTATAAGTGAGGTTTTTGAATTTTCAGAGTGTATGATATTTCCAATCCTAAACAGTTCTCTTTCATCATTTAACAGAAAGACAAAGTGCCTTGGAGCACAAGAGCAGGAAACCAGCACTACAGAATTCTCTCTCAGAAGGCATTTAAATTTTATGTAATAAGCAAGGCCTATGACAAAAAATACATGTAATGTAATGTAATTGTATCATCTCTCAAATTTTTACATAATGACTTTCTGTTTCTAAATAATACTTCATTATTGGGAGCAGGAGGGTGTAATTGTTCTCTGGGTGCTGCTGTTAGCTCCTAAGGGCACGATCAATCCTGTCGAGACATATAATTCATGCACTGTTTGCTTCTGATACAGCTACATTTACGAAAGCAATGCAGTGATTAAATTCCTCCAGAATAAATGTGTCTATAAATCTCTGTGTTGTAAATATTATTAACAGCTACATCCAGTAAAGGACTTGAGCCACTGACATGAGGCTGATGCAGAACTAACAGACCACCAACCAAACCATAATTTAAAAAAAAAAAATCCCCTTTCAGTCATTGCTTAAACTTGGACACGTTTACAATCACAAGGCACTCTCCTATCTAACTGTAGCCTATTCAGTGCCTCAGGTGCTGCTCCAGCTCCTGCTCAGCAGGAGCTTCTCAAATCCTTTTCCCAAGAGGGAAACCTGAGTCATGACATTGATCATCCTTCTGCCACATTTTTTGAAAGATTGAATATGATAGATGTTTAACACAGCATGAGCAGAATTAGATGCCTTCACAAAAACAACCAAGGACGCCCACAAAAAACAGTGGCTGTTTTATCAGCCAGTGGGTGCTCATGAAGGGAGCTCACTCTCTCTGCGGTACCTCATGCCAAGGAGAATAGTGCCTTCAGCCACAGGCTAAACATGGTCATAAGTGATGATCCAGGTACACACAGAAATTACACAAACTGAACAAAGGGTAAGATTCGTGTCTCCAAATTAAGACATCTACAACTGATCTACCTGGAGGAAAATGAGTGTTTTAGGGCATCATTCATCTCATTTAAGGAATGTACCCAAAACTCAGGATGTGCATCACTCCTTGGGATTGTTTTTCCCACACTGACTATTAAGGGAACCCTAAAAAGCTAAATCAGATATAAATGTATGCACTGCAGACTGCTAAATTTAGCTGAAATCAGTTTTGCACCAACTGTTTATTAATAATTCAACTAAACAAAAACACAGATGAAAGTGAGTTAGTGCATTGTTTCAATATTATTTATGTTACCATTGGACTGTGCAGAGAGTAAAAAGATGAAACAGAGACTGAGAAGACATAAATCTTTCCTAATCATGGAGAAAGTCATATTTATGTCTCTGTACCCAGTAATACCATACTGATTTTCCATCATTTCCACACGTCATTAATATACAAAAATTAAATTCTGAAGGCAGTAATGTGGGGAAAAAATAAAGAAGAAGGGAGAGAGAGAGAGAGAGAAAGCAGGACTTTGGTAAGCCTATAGGACTCCTGCAGTAGTCCAAAGAGATTTTCATATACATCTCTGTAACAACTGTACTTTTTATTGGTTTCCATGGTCACTGTCAGGGAATCTTCCCAGGACATGAATATAATCTGTTTTTTTCAGTACGTTTCCAGATCAGTATTAAAGAAGGGTGGTATTATTTACTTTACAGCAGAGAAAGGCTGATTCTTAGGTCTTTCTTCCCATTTGCATTTAAGGGGTACAGTGCTTACAACTGTACCGAGTTGTTCATTCCACAATGGCCTGTTTCTGATGTATATAATTTCAGAAAAGGCTACCTATATGAGGGCATATTTCCAGTGTTCATGTAGCATCTAATAGCATGGAACTTCAATCCCATATTTGCAGAATTGAAAACTAAATTTTCCGCCAGATGGTATAGGAATTATTATACTTAAAAAGTAAATGAGAACTACATATCTACTTTGAAAAAAAATATATACTTGAACCGTACATCACCTCTTGTTGACACGAGTATCTAATCTGAAATATATCCTCACCCACACCATGAATCTCACTAGTACGTTTTTGCTTTCTTTGACACAGTCTGCCTTTCAGGAGAGCATCACTGACTGAGTGTTCAATTCACTGGTACCTCAGACAGACATATATTGCAAATTTCCTGCAAATGACCCATTTAAGGAGAGTCAAAGATTATGATTATCACAATGTCATAGAGAAAAAAAGACAAGAGAAACAACAAAAATCGAGGGAAACGGTTGGTAAATCCCCAACTGGGGTTTTTGGTCCTCATTAGAAAAAATCAAGATAAGAAGTAATCTTTAATTGAAAGGAAGCAGAACTCAGAGACCTGCACTCATAGTTCATCTGTTTCACCTCTGCTTCCTCCCTGAGCAAAACCAGCTGCAGCATAACTAATGTTCACCGTGTTGCCTGTGGACTTTTTTAATTATACATATTTTAACTTTCCTCTTTTTGTTACCTATTTTCCCATATTAATCACAGCTTACTATCTTTTTTAACTTTCATTTGCTATCTCCTCTCTAAATTTCATTTTGTTAGTGTTTTCTTTTTCCTGCTTCAGCTAAGCACCACCTCATTTCAGCGTGAGCTCTCATGCAAGCCCTCAGTCCAAGTGGTCTGTCCAGTATGAGCAGAATTCAGTTTCACAGCAGAGGTACACCAGGTGTGGGTAATTGAGGCAAGAACTTGACTCTCCTTAAAAAGCAGGAGTGGATGACTGTCCAAGCAGGAAATGGGAAAAAGCCGTAGATGGAGCAGGCATCTTAGCTGTCTACCATCAGACAAGACCTCTCTCTGCTTGATCTGCCTTTGCCTTTCCAGCTCCTTGAGCGTGCACATCATGTTGAATGTCTCCAGAAGGGTTACCAAGGACATCACTCACTCCCTCATCACAGCTGTCCGTGCCACACTGAGCTTTGCTCTCCGTTTTCCACACTCTTGGCCATGCAGGGGAGGACCTTGGGCCCCAAACCAGCCCACCCTTGGGTAGGTGGGATATAGGAGGAAGTATATGGGCACCTGAGGAGGTAGCACCACTGGCTAGGCTGGCCATTATTTCACAGGAGACTGGGATGCTCCTGTGCCGCCTTCAATACGGCACTGAGACTCACTATGGCCTTCAGGTACATCAAGACTTTTCCCCCTTCTCTTTTTGATGTCTCACAGCTGCTTTAGCTCTAAATCAAATTCCTCCACACCCAGCCATAACCTTGTTCCAGCTCCAAACTTTGTCAGTGACAGATTCTCAAAAAATTACCAAGGGGGAGGAGGAGGGCTTAATATGTTTGATTCTCAGTTTGACAGATTGGGCCCACTTGAAGCTATGAGCAGTTTGCAGTAGTTGTGTAGACAGTAAACCACCCATTAGCATAAGTATAAACAAACACACTTGCATGGTACCCATTAATCAAACAGAGATAATTATTATTATAAGTAGACAATCAACATTAAAAACCCCGAGAGAGGACGTGTTCCCCCAAGTCATATTCAACACTGCACCCTCAACCTCTCACAAAACCAGCCACAGGAAGGCTAATTGTGCTGTGCTTGTCCAGATTAACATGTTGCAACTCCAGATACCACTCTGAAGATTTAGCCTCTGAGTTCTCAGACAGTAATTTCCCTGAAGGACAGTGAACAGTCACGCCAGTTTCTGCACTCCTTCCACTGTCAGCAATACACAGCAGCTCCAGTAGCGCACCATAATCAGTCAGGGTCTTTAATATAAATAGGAAACACAAGGGGCCATAAAACTTTTGGCAGCCTTCCTTATCCCTCTGTGTTGTGGGACGGCAGCCTGAAGGAAGCTGAGGGGTGTTAACATGATTTAACTAGAGCTAGCCTGGCCTTTAAGGAAATAGAATGGGAGTCCTCCCAAGGGCCCTTCCATCCCTGTTCCCTATGACTGCTGACTGGCCAAAGTAGAGCAATTCCTAAATGCATGTCTCACTTCAGACTCTAACGTCTAACCCATTTAAAATGTATAAGAAAACAGGCTTAGTCTTCCTTCTAACTGAAGGATGTCTCCCACTTAAAAAAGATTATTCACTTCGCACTTAGATGACACTCCTAAGCCAAGTTCAGACACTGCATGGATTGTACTGTTTCCTTCAAAAAGTCTTCACTTTTCACTAAAAATTGGTACTACTTTTAATTATCACAGGTATTTCTTATTGCTGGATCTTAAGGCCCTGGGAAAAGGTAAATAACTGCAAAACATTCCTTTGAAGGAACGCAGTTCTAGCATCTATGTATTGTATGAGAAACTGGTTATGCATGTATAATTCAGGGCTTCGAGGAAAATTTTAAAGCCAAGTATAAATTAAGGATTTAATACTGTACTCGCAGAAGTCTGTTAGAACATGACTGGACTCCAAGTGACCACTGGAGGTTACTCTTTCCCCACAGAAATTCAATGAGTCAAGCATTATGCTAATTCTCTTCAATTGTTAAAGATAGGCATCCTTAATATCAATGGCTGCCAATTGCTCACATATATGGCAAGCTTTGTTAAGTATGTTTCAGGGTGGCAAAATCAGGAGGCAGGGGAAGAGTATTTGAGCATACAAGCATAGAGATGCAGCTGGAGAAAGATTTCTTGATGATGATTATTATTATTATTTATTAATGTATGTATTACCCCAGGACGTAGAAACCCAATATTTATTATGTTTCTGCTGCGTAAAGTGCTCTACAGGTTGGAAATGCTGCCCTAGCCACCCACAGCCTCAGGGAAGAGACAACAGGCCATTACAGGCAGATACGAACCCATCAGACAGTATAGACTGGTGTGATAGACAAGAGCATCCACACCCTGTGGCCTCATTGTCGCCATGTCCTGGCAGAAATTACAGACACAGAGGGCTATTTTAAGAGAGGATTCAAGGCAGGACAATAAAGCTGTTTTTTACATATTTACAGAAGTAGCTTTGCAGTGCATTGGGCAGAATGAGCTTTATTGGTACCTCTCAAAACAGGTGAGCAAGTAATCTTGATTTTCCAGGATGACCAGGGACAGTGACCAACATCTTAAGTATGCATGAGAGATGCCAGACTGGGTCATATGACTGACTAACTGTTTTCAGGTGTTAGCCACTCTGGGTACCTTGTATTAGTGCTTTAACACATCCCTTCACCTTAGAGGTTGTAAGAAGGTGGTTATTTTGGGATAGGTGTAGTATCATTCTCCTTTGCCCATATTAATTCTACTCAGAGCTTGTAGTACATTTTTTTTTTCTGTGCAGCAGTGGAAAACTTTTGGTACCTGCTGCAAATTGTGGATAATAATTGCCTTTTTTATGTCTCACTTGTTCGAAGGCAAGCTCTGTGAGACAGGGGCTGCCATTTAATTTCCATTTGTGCAACACCTATATGATAGACCTGGACAATGGCCCCTAGAAACTCCTTCAGTACAAGTAGTAAAAACAATAATAAGGTAATTCTACTTCTCGAAAGATCTTCAAAGAGTCAACACTGACTATAATGCTATAAGTCACGTCAGGAAGAGCCTAATGGCAGTTTACCCACAAGAACCTGATCTTCCTCACTATTGGCAGCCAGAGGCTCATAATGGCATGTTAGAGGCAGCACAACAAGAGAAGATCAATGTGACACAAGAAAAAAAAAAATAGCCCAGTGGTGTGTGGAGAAAGCATTGTCAGGCTCGCGGGAAGCAGCTGCTTTGTCATCTGTAAGGCTCTGTAAAATACCATAGTCTGAAAAGAATAAAAGATTTTTTAAAATAGCACTGCATTTTCCCATCTTTAAAGATTTGTCACCCACATCATTTTCTCTTCTGCAAAGTTCTCCTCACCATCAAAGCCTTTTAACTTTAATATTAAAGTGACATATCACTTTTTTCCTCTTTCCTTTTATTTGGAGGATGTGGGGGGAGGATTTGAATATTTTCCTTCATTGTTAGATTTATTTTTTTCAGCCTAAAACTGGTGTTGAAATTCTAAGGAGGTTTAGAAGCTTTGGTAGAAATTCAACAACCCTCTGTTTAATTAAAAAAAAAATAAAAACTGTGATTTAAATCTCTGTCACACTGTGCGAGGGAATTAACCTACTCTTTTCAGGTGTTTCATTGGAAGTCTTTCTTCAGGTAAAGCAGGATTAGGCACAAAGCTCATTTTGAAAGCTCTCTTTCAAAGGTGTTGGGTCTGATTGTCTACCAAACACCTTCCTCCAGCATGGACTGCCATCCTTTGGTTGGTAGAAGGATACAGTCTTTCTCCTTCCATTTGTCACTTTGAGTCTGGATGAGTCTGGCAGTTGATGTATTGGAAAAACACCAAAGGCCTGACTGTGGCTGATATGAGCCATTTCGTAACCCTCCTACTAGGACCTGACTGGTGGGTTTACATTTAAGGGTAAATCACTGTTAGAGCAGCATTCAGGTCCTCACCCAGATACCAGGGAAAATTATCCTGATGCAATAAGCAGTGGACTCAGTGAGCAAACTGTCCCCACTGGCAAACAGGAAACAAATGGCTTACCAAGGAATATTTTTATTAAATGCAGAAAAATAAAATGCCTCTAGCAGGCAGATAAACAGGGCAACAATAAGTCATTCTCAAAGCACAACTGTAATTTATAGTCTTTTCTTCCAGAGAGACACCAGCCATGACAGCTGGACGCCTTTCCCCTTCTCTGCCAGCATTTACCAATGGTGTGGCATTTTACAGCTTTTTAAGGCCAGTCTCAGCTGAGCAGGCTGGGTGTGGGTGGCCCCCAGCTCTGCTCCCACTGCTCCATCATTCACCACCTTCCATCAGTCCTTTCTTATCCATGGCCATGCATGTGTGTTACCTGCACAGCATAGGGACACCTCTCCGCTGACCCTTCTGTGGGGTGCAGAGGACTCGGCTGAAGATGCCAGTTCTGCTCGCTGCTTTCTGACAAGCTCACAAAAGAAAGTAGATGTCACCCACCTCTGAGAGCAAAGGCAGATTGCAAATGGTCTTGGGAGCATCAGGACGTGCTGATGGCTTTCCCATTTTGCAAGAATAGTGACTTCTGGGTGGGGGATGAAAAGGAAGCAGGCAGGGGCAAGGGGAGGCAGAGCACATGGGAGTTGGTCCCCTGGCAGAAGTGAGAACAAACAGTCATGTCCAGATGCTCAAGTGGAGCCAGGATGCTGAAACTTGAAAGAAAACAAGAAAACTCAATTAGTGCTATATTTATTCTTTTTTTGCAGGTCTGGGTCTGCCCATGGAATGGAAATATAGCCTACACAAAGCCTAAACAACATTGTGTTTTATCAAGGGCAGAATGAAAAAATAATTTAAGGCTTCCTTATTTCTAATGGGAAAATCATCCCTGTCTTGTACTGCAAGTACATCTTGGCGAAAAATGCTGCTACTGACAAGAGCTCATGCAAAATTTTGAAGGAATGGTTCTCATGATCCTTAAATATTAACTTTATGGGACTCAGTTAATGTCTTTGCTGCAGAGAAATGTAAGGTTGATGGAGACAGGACTGGCAAGTTCGGAATCAGCTCTCAAAACAGCAAAGAGTTCTCTAAAGCAAATAGCATCATTATCAATAAAAATGACATTTCATTTACTGCAGGTTTTGTAAGAATGCCTACTCTGTTCACAGAAATCTGCTGTTGATTGGAAAAGCCAGCAGTTTTCAAAGCAGTGACAAAAATTACCTGCCATTCTCTGTGTCTAGCACTTACTTTTCCCCCTTCGTTCAGCTGGCTTGATAGCAACACTAATTTAATTAAATTACTGCAGTCTGCCCAGGCAGAGACAAGTTATATCAATAAAAAGTTGGTTATATATATAGTTGGTATGAAGTATACCCACATCAACATGGTGGTTATATAGATTTAATATATTTATATTTCTCCCACAATCACTGAGTAGAGGGAAGCCTTCTGAATAAACAATAGCTATAGTAAGCATGTACAATAGTTGGTAAACTTTTATATCTGCTCAATATGATTGCTAAAATTGAGGTGAAAGATGTCTTCTGGGCTACTAACAGTCAGAAAAGTCTTTAAGGTAAAAAATTGTATTTTACTGGTGGATTTATTTTAACTTCAAAGCTAGACAGATTTCAGACAGTCCACACTGACAAAATGACACATTCAGTAGTTCCACTTTGACTGCGGCCATTACAATACTGCTTGATCCTGTCATTCTTATTCCAGAGATAATTCCTTTTTCTTTTTCCAAGCAGAACCAAAAAAAAACTGTGTGTCTGCCTTTTTGTTCCACTTTTCGGCAGCACTAGGGCAGGGGAAATTGGCTCATGATGATGTGAAATAACAAATAAATAGATGTGTATACTACAGAGAAGATAATTATCAGTTGATAATCAGATGAGTTGTCAAGGGATATGTAAGAAGGGAACGTCTGGCCCTGCAGAATCCCAGGTAACCCATAACTTCTTATTACCTTGTCTCTAAATAGTTTAACTTGTATTCAATGTCGTTTAAAACTTAATTCATAATAGAGAGGCCACGAGTCAAAGCATTCTTCAAAAACTTGGTCTTGAAATTTTTATAACATCTTGATAAATTATGTAGTTAATTTGGTTGTATTTTCTTTTAAAGTGACAGCAGTGGCTGTTTGAAGCACTGAACATGCAGTAGCCATTCTCGTGAAGATGAAAGGAGGAGCAGAGAGTACAACTCACCCATTTCAGAGAATGCTCTTCATAGATGCAATCAAAGCCATCCAAGACTTCTTTGTAGAGCAAGTGAGAAATTTTTCAATTAATGATTCCTGTCTACCCAGTGGCTAATATTGACTTGCTAAAAATTGCTATATGCTTTTCTTTGAGGAAAAATATGTTAAAATTTGTATATTAAAGTATTTTGTTTTGAAATTTAAGCAAAACCACCATATATTTTTACCAGAGCTGTGTGCTCTAAAGATTTTTAATCACAAATATTTTTGAGATTTTATTTTTGCATCGTAACCAAAAGAAACATTTTTAAAACTTGGATATACTCCCACTTATCTCTTTTTTTTTTCTCCTCAGACAACCGAGTTTTGAATAGTTCGGTTCAATGGACATAAAAGTCACAGACGGAGAAAACCGGCAATGTGATGCTTTGACGTGGGCCCATCTTTCTTCTACAGAAGGAGTTTTCTGTAAAATAAATAAAATTCCAAAACACAGGGAAACTATTCCATCTATTTTGATCTCTTGAAGTGTGCTTAAAAAGCTTTACTACAAGAACACCACATGAGAGAAGCCAAATATCTGAGAAAGAGATAAACTCTGCTCATTAATAAATTGCTGTGCAGGAGGAGCCATTGTGCTCCTTTTGCAGAATCATTTCCATGTGCAATGTACTGCAAACTTACCATTAATATCTTGAGACAGAAGAAAGTAATTACTGTAGCATTTTAAAGCCTCAAAACTTTATGATAATTGTAGTTATTAGATGTTATTGGTCCTAAGTCTGAGACCATGAAAGCTGAAAGTTTGCCCAGTGAGAACCAAAGAGATATGTCCCCATAACTCTGATATAGTACAGCTTTACTGCTACCTTTTTCCAAAGCACAAGTTAGGGACCTTATTAAAGGAAGCATGTAAATTCACAGCTAGGTTCACTTACTTATAAAGGAATAAAACAAGCCTTACTCTTTAACATATTCTGCTATTTGGAAGGCATTGGCAGCCAGTAGATTTTAATCTGAGTTTTCCAGAAAGATGATATCTACTTGATCTCTTTTGATACAGCTCTCAATGGAAATAGATGTTATGCCAACAAAATCACTTATTTTTATCTTCAAATGATGTCCTGAAAAAGACATGATGTTAAAGGTTTATTTCTTAACTGAGAGGAAAAAGTAAAAAAATAATAGGACTATTATTCCATAGACAACCTGAGTCTATCTAACTTTTACCTTCCTCCCTGGTTTAAGACTTTCATTTCTACTGCCAGTAAATTTCAGAAGGTTTATTGTGGTTAGTGTTGGGTACCTCAGCCCTGTTATGACTGGTTATCTCATTCTCTCAATCTGTTTGATACAACCTAATCAATTAGTAGTTATTTTCCCACTTAGGACCACAGCCATAATTTCCCCTCTTATACATACATGAACAGACATAAAAATAGACAGCGAACAAAACTCAGGTGACAGACTCCACATTACAGAGATCATAGTCAGAAGTCTTTTATGCAATAATCAGCAACAACAAAACCTAAAATAATCATAACTGACAGTGCAATAAATAAATAAACAAATAAAAGATTCCAACACAACAATGACACTCAGGGAGTAAAGAACAGTTCAGTGTTTCTCTCAGGAGAGAAAAATTAAATGCCTAGCTCTGTGAGCAGCAGAGGTGATAAAACTTCATTTCCTGCAGATCTGTATCTCAAGTCTGTGCTCTTCTCTGGACACTCTGATGTCTAAGCAGCATGACTCCACATCAGCTTCCCCCCTGATGGGGCATGAACCTTCTGCCTCCTCTACCTGACCAACTGTTTTCACAAAGCTCATAGGGGTTTATTATTTTTCTTATCTTTACATTTCTGACAAGCTTGGATTAAATCAGCTCACGTGTCAAAATATTTGGGGCCAGTGTTGGCAGGACAACTGATCACCAAACAGACCAATGCAGCATGTTTTCATAATTCCTCTTTGCTCAGAAAAAAAACAAGCTAAAATAAAACCTGTTTGAATCAAAAGTTGGACACACCTATTATTTTCAGGGATAAATAGGGTAGAGGGGAAAGAGACAAACAGTGAAGTGGAATGACACATGAAATTATCAAGAAAGGATTCAAAGAGAGAGATAGAGGTTTGATAGAGATTTGAAGGAAAAAAAAAAAAAAAAAAAAGAGGAAAAAGCCCTACATGTAATGGGAAAAAAAACCCCAAACCTGCTGCCATGAGAAAATCAGTTCTTTGGAAATGACAGCAGGACTCTGCTTTCCAGTAGCCTAAAAGAAAAACTCTGCAGCCTCCACCCCACAAATGGTCTGAATCACATTTGCTGAGAGTGAGAAAAGGAATCACAGGCACAATAGGTGCTGCTTATGCCCAAGCTATTCTGTCACTCATCTGTTGGCACAGTTTCATCTAAATGATTCTCAGAAAACTTCTGAAACTCACTAAGGAGAAAAAAAAATGGAGAAGAAGCAATGGCACGTGCCATTTAAATAGTATCTCTCTTTCTTTGAGCTATTCCATGAAAGAAGAGACCAAGAGAGTTGTCTGCTTTTACTCACCAATAAACTAATACTAGTAAAGAAAGTAACAAACAACTTTTATGAACAGACATTCCTTTGGGGTAATGGATTTTCTCTACAGGATATGCCCCATCCCTGGAAGTGTTCAAAGCCAGGTTGAATTGGGCTTTGAGCAACCTGGTCTAATGGAAGATGTCCTTGCCCATGGCAGGGGGATTGGAAATGGATGACCTTTAAGGTTCCTTCCAACCCAAACTATTCTATGATTCTATGATACTGTGATTCTATGATTCTATTCAACTGTGGTTGAATGCTACCACTGCTCACAGTGTAGGTAGAAGTGTTCCCTCCCTGGGCTGCTGTGGTCCAGAGTTTCTCTCTGGCTATTCCACTGTGCTTAACTGCATTTGTTGCACTTGAATCAGAACAAAGGGGAAGACTGTGGAGGACTGGGAAGTGACTGACTCAAATCTAGCTTGTGTTAGTGCCCAACTCTTGGCCTGTATTAAATTAATCTATCTACATAACAGTTAATAATTAAGATCAATCTCATCTAGTTGGGTGTTTAAATAACATGTAAATCAGAGCACTACCCTAGTTAGAAAAGGGCCAAACTAGTCCCAAAATCTGTATCATGTTAAGCTTTCAGCAGGTTGAGTTTTAAGGCACAGATCTAGACTCGTCTCACTGATATTTTGGAGCAGATGACTAATTCTCTCTAATGGTGAGTCTTGGTACGCCATGCCCAAATGTAGGAGCCCTATTTCCACTTGGACAGAAATGTTGAATTCGGTCTCTCTTCCCATGGAGGGAGAGTGTAAGAAAAGGCCTGCAGTTTCACTGTGATTGCTGTGGTGACAAAAAAGGTGTCCATAAATCCTTCCTTCAGCAGCATGAGCAGACATAGGCAAAGATATAACAGGTTAGACATGAGCCCAAGTGGATCTCCTGCCTTTGCCCACTGAAAGGAAAGAATGTGGTACTTATAAGCTGTGTCCTCAATGATAGGTAGGCACCTGCCTTGTACCAGCCTCAGCAAGCTACGCAGATATTTACCTATATTACTCTCTCTAAAGCTGTAGAGACAAGATCCTGTAAATGAGATAAAACCACAAACCCTATTTAAAACAAACAAACCAACTCCTACCTATTCCATCCATCTCTAACTAAAATTTTCTACCTTGACACTAAAGCCAAAATTTTACCAGGGATTTGAAGACTGAACTAAATCAACCTCTCTTCTGAAGATACCTAGTAAGAATGGTGACATCTAGTTCTTTCAGCATTTATCTACTCTTGAAAGAGTTTTTTACAGACCAAAGAAATCAGGCTTAACTTGATCTCCCTCCTAAAATACTTCGAAAGCTTTGCCCTGGATCAAGGCTTGGTGACCTGCTGCAGGACTTACACCACCTCAGTCCTCTGCTTGCCAGGACTGGCAGTACCAGCCCCCTCAGGTCATTCCTGTGACTGCAGCCTGCCTCACATAATCCTGAAAAACACTCCCAGGACATGCTGAGCAGGGAAATCATACTGCACAGCCCTGACTCATCTACACACAACAGCTTCCCAGAAAACATGAGGCAACTATTGGAAGAGTGAGCCCTTGTGAGGTTGAGTATATGGCATATCTCTCAAGCTTTACTTTCATCCTACTCTTGATGCTGTGGGGCTCTGCACTTCATCAGAAAAAAATGCTTATTAATGATTCCACTCTAGGAACTCCAACTGATTTAAAGGAGAAAATGTACCCTTTGAAAAAGATCTGATGGGAATCTTCTCTTTCAAATCTCTCCTCAAGACCTGCCTCTGCTGCAACATCTATCAGCCAAATAATGATCCTTACATGTTAACAGCAGTCAGGGACAATTCACACCTCTTATTAAAGGTGTTTTGCAATGATTCATAAACACCATGCTAGGCCCACAGATAATTTATATCATCTTGTGGTATCATTCTCACCTTCTTTCCTTCCTTACTGCCTCCTTCATCTTTAAACTTATTTGTTGTATTTTTTACAGAAACCTGTCCTCCTCTGGCATTGGGGCACCACAAGATGCCAGTCAGATGGCACTCAGCCTGAAGTTCTGCATTGATATCTGTGGGGGTGTCTACTTACAGGCATGTATAAATGCTCACAGGCAAGTCTGTATGTATATATTCATGTGCATATATACATATAGGAATACATGAATATATGTATATTCACTTGCCTGTGCTTCCATGCACAAAATTATTCACACTTTGTTAACATTTTTAAGTCTTAGAAATCAAAAGTAAACAAGCCAAAATTATTTTAAGTAAATTTTTAGTATCCGATGAGGAGAATATTTTGGTTTTAAGTGATATTAATTAGATCCCTTAAATATAAGTAATTACATTATTTGAGAAATTAAAAAGCAGGATCAAGTAAGAATTTACATCTGTCAGACAAACTCTCTTTAATCAAAATGTTCAAACACAAAACTTTTAATACTTTTCTTCCCCTTGATAGTCATATAAAATAAAAAACTGTGTCATCATTCTAAGTGAAATTTTAAGAGTTACAGAATCACTGCTTCTTTTACTACCTCTATATACACTGTAGAATTGCTTACTATATGAAAGATGTTTGCAACAAAGTGATAGGTAAAGCATTACAAGATAAGCTAAAAATGGTTTTAGTCTATTAGTGCTAAGGACAGGGGTTGCTTATTGCTATGGATGACAGCCAGCTTTCTTTGAAATCAGTTAGAGCTTTACCACCATGACTTCATCCAGGCCACTGTGCTGGGACACAGACTAGGTCTCAGTTTGATTATCTGGCTTGATTACCTCAACCAGTAACACTGGTGCATGAAAAACATAAACAATAATATCAGCTCATTATCACATTTGGGTCAGAAATCTTTCAGTATTCTGTCAAGTTCACATGAGCGGGTACCGATGGATTCTGGCCCCTTTTATACAGGTGACTCCAGTAAAGTCACTGGTGTCTTTGAGAGCAGCTTTATTGATTACACAGCAAGCTCCTAGTTCACTCACCAGTGCAATGCACAGTTCCACAGGCTGCTCCCTACACAGAGCCTATTGCAGTCTAGACTACAAACTTCTCCATTTGGACATCCAACTTCCCATGCTTCCTTAAGGGCCTGTCACTGACTTTTATCCAGTGTGTGAACGTAAAGGACAGGGCAGCACTGTGCAGTCCCATTAAGATCAGGCAGCTGCTTGATAGATTCCTGGTCACAGTTTTGAACACAGCACTGCTTTCCCTCCCCACCTGAACGCTATTTAAAGGTTTCACATCCAGCTGAATGCTACACCGGTGGCAGATTATTTAACAAAAGCAGCCAAGTAGAGCTGAAGAGTATGGTCTGGGGGTTACAATAGAGGTTTAGAAAGTCTTTGGAACTGCCCATTCCCAACCCCATACCTGACAGAGCAGCCTTACTGCTCACCCCTTCCAAAGCCACCCTGGCACCCAGGGACTTCACCCACCCATAGGACTTCAGGCCACAAACTGCAACCAGGAGGGAGGTAAAAGTCTGATGTAGTGCTTTGATCCTATATGGAATTCTCAACAAAACTGAATTCCATAATGCCCGAAAAAAAACACAACTGAGCTCACACTGTCCACACAGCATGAAGCTGTCACCTGCAGGAGAGGCCTCTCTTCACTGCTGCCCTTCAGATTCCCAAATTGCATTTCCCTTTTCAGGTAACAAGGAGCACTCTCAAAATTCACCATTGTCGCAGTCCAGATAAGAAAATATCAAGGTCAGAGACAACCAGCTTGTAAAGCTGTTATGCTAAACAAAACACTATACTATAAGTTAGAATATTATACTAAAAACTTTTCTGCTGTAAAGCCTTTCAACATCTTACTGTGTCTCAGAACCAATTTGAAGGTGAGGATTACTCATGACCTTCAGTAAATCAGGCAAACAAATCAGATGTACACAGTAAAATGGCTTTTTTATTAGAAGATTTCAGTTGTCACTTAGACTGAGCAGCTGCTCAGAGGATGGTAGTAGCTGCTGTGGCTGAGACATTGTCATCCTCAGCTCCTGTTTCAAGCCATTTGTGGTATTCTGGAAACCAGTATCAAAAGTACGTGGCAGAAATCATTGCAATATGGTCAAAGATAAATAAAAAATGGAACAGCTGCATCAAGTTGATTACTTAATATATATAAAAGCTATAGAAATCAGGTGTTAGGGAGAAGGTGTTAGGTGTTCTGGGAAGAAAACTGCAAAAGCTGCACAGAGAAAGGTCAAGGTTTACTTCTTTTTACTGTCTTTATTCTAGTTGTCTACTCGCTTCTTGGACCATACAGTTTGCAGCCAAATCTCCTGGCTAAGTTGTGGATTTTCTTTAAAGAGTGTCTTATCTCCCTGAGTAAAATCTGAGCTGGCACCTTGGACACCTGAATCATAAGCCACTCAAATGCCCCTTTCTGTCTCTAGTGACCCAGGAACGAAATTTAAACCCGTAAACAACTTACTACCTTTGTTGAACTGCAGACCAAGTTTTCACACATACACTAAACATTTTGCATAATAAGAGAGTTCAAATACTCTGTTACAATATAGTAGAAAAGCTCCTGAACATAATTTAAACAAGCTTATTAAGTCAGACTTGACATGCGTCCAGAACAACATAAATCAAGTGACATTCCAAAATATGTCCTGAAAAATCACTACAATCAACAGAAATTACTTCAAAATAGCATTATCTGTGCATTTAGGTTGTAACTATCCAGACTGAATTAGGTTCTATTGAATATAATGGCACAGGCTCACTTTCTTTGCTGTCTCCTGGAGTTTGGATTTTAATAATCTACAGAAAGGGACAGATGTTAATGTCTTTCTAACTAGCAGGCTTTCCATATATCCGTATGCCCATAATTCATCATCAGCACAGCCTAAATATTGCTTTTACTGTCAAAAAAATCCCTAAACAAATAAACTGCCCTCGTTCTATGAACTAAAATCATCTGACTGTGTCAGCTTCCATTTCTTCACACCATCAGAAGAAAGAAGAACCACCTCATGGTCACTCAAAAGGAAAACAAACCCCATGGATTCTCCTTCCTTAGAGAGGAATTCAAGAGGGCATAGGCATTCATGAGTCATACAAACTCCTACCTAGGTCTCTCTCTACTATCTTGCAGTTAAGTTCATGTTCACAGACTGCATCTGCCTGTCAAAGGAGTAAGGCATAGGAAAAGGATATATCATATCCCCAATTAAATACTCATGTATAATTTAAAAAAATATGTGCAATGCTCTGCTGCAACCAAGGACATGGGAAGAGCATTGCAGTGCTCCCAGGCACATCTTGCCACAGAGGTGGTGAATGGCAAGCCAGGGCTGAGTTCCCCAAAGCCCCTGAAACTGGGACAGGGATGAACACAAAGTGTCCTGAACAAGACCTTGGGGTTTACCACTCACAATCCTGGCTATCCTTTGTGTAGGTTATTGCACAAGGTATTCATTTGAGGGGGAAAAACAAATCTATCAACTTGCAAAAACTGATTAAAGAAATCTAAAGGAAATTGAAGCTTACATCTAGAGTCTCTATGAAAAAAAAGCAATAAATTCCTACCATTTGGTGCAATGCAGTGTATTCCAAGGGCAAGAACTTTTGTTCTTCAGAATTATTTTTATAATGTCACCTCTGCCAGGAATGATTTAAGAGCTTTCAGATAAGGGAATGAATTTCATCAGAGAGATCACCTGAAGTCTCCCTTTAGCTTCTTGATGAATAAAATACCCTCCTCAGCCCTCTTCAGCATCTCTTTGTTACATTCAGAAGTGGGACTTTAAAGCAAAGGAAATTGTGTCTCAGTGTAAAAGATATCTTTAAAAAATCAAGGTAGTAAACATAAGTGTACTGAGTAGAGATGAGCTTATTGACTACGCTTTAAGCAGCTTTAAAACTATCTTAAACCAAGTATATTCAATCTAGTCCTCTGAATAGCTGTTACTACATAGCACCACTGCCTGCTGCAAGTGAAAACAAATAGTACCTTATACTTTCAGAAAGTGAAGGCTGTTGTAACATTTCAGGTGTCTTACATGTAGGATTGCTACTTGCCATTGTCAAAGGCTAATTGCCATTCCTACTCGCATGTAGGAATCCTCTCTCTTAAACTAATTTATATTTCTTCCAATGCTAGATACAACAGAGTATCATTTAAAAACATAAATAAAGCTTCAATGCAAATCTCCCTCTCTGTATAGGGGAGTATCTGCTGAGTCTCACCTACCAGACACCTCCTTCTCCAGCATCTATCAGTTCTTAGTAAATGTAAATGAAAAAGCGAAGGACTACTGGAGCTGGGAAATCATTTGCAATTCACTCCTTCATCCAACACAAGCAGCTGGTAAAAAAGAATGTCAGTGGGATCTTCCCCCATTGTAATCCTTCTGCATATCTACAATAAGGAAAAGGAATCCTAAATATTGCACACTCCCAGTCATTAGCCACCTAAAACAGCACTGTGCTGGGTGGCCAGGATCTGGGCTTGCTTAAGTCCCTTGGATGAAGGGGATGAACCTGAAGCATCCTACATAAGTTCCTTCAGTTCATCTCTAGATATTCTGCATGTAGCTTGTTTTGAATATTCTTTTCTATTCTACCAGGATTTTTTCACTCGGAGATGCTCATTTGGAAAGATATTTTGTACAAATTTCCATAACCTCCACAGTATTCATAGTCATCCTACTTCTTATATACAAACAGCGGAGGAGCAACATTGTTGCATTAACCTCTGATAAGGAAGGCCCCAGCTCACACAGCATATACATTTCCTAATAGCTTATGTTGAAGAAAGGAACTCAGATTGTCCCAAGTTCGGGGAATACTGGTTTGAACACTGGAGAAATGGAGATTCATCTTATAAGGGGATAAAATTACTTATTCAGTTTAAAAAAAGCAAAGATGTCACATCCAGACAGAGGGTACAACTGTGCTACAAACACTTTAAGGAGAAAACACATGAAAAGAACTTTCCAAATTCACAGACAGTGTTGGCATATGAAGAAAATGGTTACTAAGAAATGAGATTTCCAGCCATCTGGAGACCAAAGTTCTGGAACAGTTTTCCAGAAAAAAAATGTACTAGGAACAAAACAAAAAACCCCAATCAGTTTTCAAAATAGGGCTGGATGTGTTTGCAAAAGAGGATTATTTGGCATTGTTTCTTACAAGAATATCCACCTCGGTACTCTACCTGCTGTTCCCAAGCTAAGGATAACCTACAGACATTTCTAGGGAATCAGAGCACCCAAAGGCTGTTCAAATAAACCACTGGTCACTTCAGCTTTCTATGAGGTACAATAAAACATTATATGCAAACAGTGCAACGTACTCAGGAAAATATGTATCTGGAATATTTAAGCATGAAGAAGCAGACAAAATGAAAGCTTTAAATGCTCATTTAGGGAAAAGAGCTATCTACAGCCCACAGCATATAGAAGGGCAAGGAATGCAATTAGTGCTCGCTGCTGTATTTCAGGAGTGCCATGATCATTTCTTCCTAGCATGTAATTTACATATTAATACTGGAAATGCCATTTGTTTGTTCCTTGCATTGTAACTCTTTGATAAGCACGTGTCATTAATGCATACAAATAAGGAGCTTCCACCTTTCTGACAGGAAGTACAGCCAGAAGTTATTTACAGAGGAGTCCATGTCAGTCTGTTTCATACCATAATGAATCACCTGCCTCATTAGCGGACACCTTTCCTTCCTCCACAGCAAGCAGACAGAGAAAGATCCTGGTAGCAGAACTTGTTCTGCTCAATGCATGCCAGATAGTAATTCAAATCCTTTTGCTATGAGACCAACATACAGATGTGCTGGAATCATGCCCGTGTGCCTCCTCAAGGCACCACCTTGTACTTATGTTCCTTACAAAGAGCATAAGTTAAAACCCATTTTCTAAGAAAATCAAGCCTTGGGAGGGAAAAAGAAAGTCCAAGAGAGGGACAGAGCACAGGTGCTGGAGAAGCCTGAAAGCAGGGCTGTTCAACAGCTCAGCAGAGCCACAGCCTCCTGCTGGCAGAAGGTCTGAGTCACAACAGCCACCACCTGAGTGCTCTGATACAGACCAACCTTTGGTCACACAGTCAGCAGTGGAGAACAGCATTAACTTCATGTATCCAACAGAATGGATATAAGCATAAATATCTTAATATACTTCAGTCAAACTAAAGGTCCACTCATTCCTGTGACCAGTCTCTGGCCATGGCTATCAGCAGATGCTCTTGCCAGGAAACATGGCACAAGAGAGCCCTGCTGACCACTGTCTATCTTCCTAGCAAGCAGGTGTTTGAGCCTGCTCTCTGCCAGAGCTTGTTCTCGATGGCCTTGCTTCTCCAAATTTATCCAATTTGCATTTCTACTTTTACATCTGACACATCATACAGTAATGAGTTCCTGAGCTGTATTATAGGCTGTGTGGAAAAGTACTTCCTCTTGTTTGTTTTAAGCCAGATGTCTAATAGCACCACTGCACTGTCCATACTGCACAGGCTGTGAGAGACAGGGAATGATCATCCCCAATCAAACTGCACCACATACATCTCAGTAGTCTCTTTCTCAGGCTAAAAGCCATAACTCATTTAATCTATCCATGCACAGAAGCCATTTCAAATTCCTGGTTAACTTTATTGTCTGTATCTCTGTATCTTTTCTAGTTCTACCATATAATTTTTAGACAAAAGGATCAATAATGAGTTCCCTATTCAACACCCCATATATGTAACAGTGACAAAGGTATTTTTATGCTCTATTCCTTTCCTTACAACTTCTAACATTCCATTTGCCTTTCAGTTATCAATAATCATTATAACAATTTGTTTTCAGGAAACTATGTATAATAACTTCAAATTGTTATAGCTAACAGAGCAATTATAATTTCATACATATATTTGGGACTGGTTTTCCCATTACTTAAAATATCTGGGCCCCAGACTTCATCTACCATTTCTATTTTACAGTCAATTAATATCAAGAAATCCTTATCATGCTCTTTGCAGTTGGTCTGTTTTGTTTATTCTCAAAAATCTTGTCTGATCAAGTAGCACTTGTCACCACATCACTCACACCTTCCTCAGATCATTTATGAATACACTAAACAGCACAGAGGCTGGAGCTGTGCCCACTCCTCTCTATTGTGAAATAGAGATCATTTACTCTTACCTTGTCACTTCTTTTATGTAACCAATTATTAATCCATGACATCTTAATCTCATCAAGAGTCTTTGGTTAAAAGTATTGTTGCAAGTTTTTTTTATTTGTTATTAACTGCATCACCCCTTCTCATAATCTTCAAAGAACTAGAATAGATCTGTGAGGAATTACTTCAGCCTATGAAATCTCCTTTGACTCTTCTCCCTTGTGTTATATTTCAACCTATCTACTCTTTTCTGTCATTTTTTTACATCTTCTACGGATTTGTCCAACACAAAAGTCAGAGGTACCATTCTGTGGTTCTCTAAATTCTCTCTGCAACCCTTTGATAAAAACCAGTGTTATATTTGTCACTTCCTAACCATCCAAAAGAAAAAAACATTTTAAACAGTAGGTTGGAAGGTACAACTAATTGTTCAGCAAATTCAGCCCTGGGTTCAACAGGTACATACTTGTCTCATACTGCCTGATGTCATCAGTTTGATTCTTCTCTTTCCACTGACTTTTCTAAAACTCTTCTGGTGTCATTTCATACTGAGACAGTTCCTCAGACTTGCCTCTTATGGTAGGGCATCTTGCTCAATGAATGTCAAATGAAAAGAATTAATTTTAAGCTTAGTTCCTTGGGCTCTCTGTAATTCTCTCCTGCTGAACTTGAGTTGTCAATATCTTCATTCAAAATCACTTGCTCTAGTTCATATCTCTCATTTTTAGACTTTTATTACTGGTTAAAAAGTACTCATATATATATATGAGGTTTTTTTCAGTACCTATGAACTTGAGTTTTCTGTGTCTCATGCTTTAATGGATTTTGATTTTTTAATACTGAGCAGTGAAAAAAGAGACCTTATTTGCCCACACATAATTAGCTATACAGACTCATGTTTTATAGCATCTTATGCCTAAGAAATACTCCATCCCAGAAGATCTAACCATCTCAATGATGAAAGATAATAGCACAAGGAAAAAATTCAAAAGAGCTAGTACTTTTATTCTTCTGTAAATTAGATGTTCCCTCCCCCCAAAAACCCACTGTATTTAAATTAGAAGACTAGACTATATTATTTAGGCATAGTCTTAAATGAAGAAGGAAGATTTATGTTTCTGCTCTGGGTTTATCATAGGTCTCTGTACAAACAGCAAATGTTCAATGTCATATTTATAGTGCCACATGCTGTGATTTTTCCTGCCTGAGAAACTCCAGGGAATATGCCCTCTGCTCATCTGCAGTTGCAAAAGTATTTAAGCTGCCATTTGTACAGTGAGCCAATAGAAGGGAATGAAAGCACTAAACCATCCTTTTAAAACCACCAGCATTTCAGTGCTCACTTACAAAAAAGAAACACAGCATTATCTCTCTCCAGTGACACTTCTTGTTTCACAAGATATCAACATTAGCTATTGCTTTGATGATGAAGTTGACAAATGTTTCTGTTCACAGTTCAGCATTCTCAAATATTTGTCACCAGCATTTGCTTCTATTTACTTGTAATAGTTTCTAGCAGCATTATGACTACACCTATTAACTCTAATGGCAGTTTTATCCAAGCCTTTTAAAAAATAAGATGGTGATCTTTTCAGACATATTTATGATCATCTATTGAGAAACTTCTGACTTTAAACAGGCCTACTTGGATATTTTTATTTGATATAGTGTTGTATAATACAAAGCATTTTTAATTGGGCTCCCTCAGGAAATCCACATGGGGTTGTGTTCATCCTCAGCTGCCTGGCTGCTCCTTGCCTCTGATGCCCCAGGCAGTTAACCACCAAGCTGATTAACCACCTGACTCACCACCCAGGCATCAACAACTCAGAATTACTGTTCTGCTCATCTCTTACCCTGTACACCTCCAAGTATAAAGAGTGGGAGGGATAGTGTATATAAATGCACAAATACATACACATATATGTATATGTGGGGATACCGAAAAAGAAAGTTCATCAAGGAGTGCATTGGTTATAGCTCACCAAGGACAAACTGTCTGCACACCTTAGGGTCAGGAACACCGAGGAAGCTTGGTGTATTGCTCTAAGGGAGTCTTGTATATCTGTGGGAGATGTATGGTATATAATAACAGCAGTGCTGGGGGAAGTTCAGTCAGTCACAGCTTACACACACAGGTAAATGCATTTTATTAACTGTAAGCTTTTATTTTCTGTCTTGGGTTCACAGGAACCTCATATGACATTTTTCTAAGGAGAAAATGGAATTGAATGATCTTCCAAGAAAAAAAAACAAACATAAAACTCCCTATTAATTCAGCTCTATAAAATGCAGAACACAGGTCCAAAAGCCAATTTAAAATCTTCAACATAAGATCAAAAAATACTACAAAGGGATGTAAGTATTTTTAAACAGGAAGATTCTCTTCAGGGGTCAAACTACTTCACAAGTTGACAACTTTCTATGTTCATAACCAGCAGCTTCCCTTTGAAGCAACTTTTCACATTGAGATCTTATGGAATAACTCAACGCTACAAAACAGAAAAGCACTATAAATTATGCTTATTATTTTGAGAGCTACAAAAATACAGTCACAGATAAAGATCTCAAGATGTGCATAGCCTAAAAAAAATTACTAGTCCCTGCCTTGCAGAATTCTAGCTGATATATAAGTGGACAAAAATGTACAGGAAAGCAACGTGATAATAAGGAAAGAGAAACCCATTAATTAGTATACTGTTTTGTGGGGTCATATATAAAGAAATAGCAGGTCAACCAGGTATTTGTAAAAGGTCCCCTTAAACCAAAGTGCGGTTAAATTTGAACAGGGATATTTGAAAAAGAATACATGTGCTGTCAGCACATGCCAAATGCAGCCTCATTATCTGAGAACAACAAGGCAGAGAAGGACGGAAAATTCCAAATTTAATCAATGATAGAGTTGGGGTTTTTTTAAAAGTATTGGTAAGTAAATCAGTCAAATGGCTGAACCATATGAATATAAACATACATTAGGACACTGAGAGATATCAGCAGAAGAAAATTCCTAGCATTTTAACATTCCTGTGATATAGCACGCAGTAGGTGTATTAACTTAACTAAACTTAAAATTCCAAACACATAGCAAATGCAAAGCTCAGGTTCTCCATAAAATCAGACAAGAAGTGCTGTTTAGACTTCTCATTAGGCTTCTACACAGAAGTGAATTTCACACAAAATTTATATCATGTGCATACATCCATTTCCCTTGCATGTTTGTACCCACTGCAGAGAACTTTGTGGATGATAGAGCTTCCCAAAGACATAGGTGCTTTGCAGTTAACTTGCAAAACACATTCCTAAGTTTGTGCAGAACGTGTGGTGAAATCATGGTGTTATTTCTTTGGCATCAGTTAACAGCTCTCTGGAGCAAAACACACAGTTATGGTTGCTCATGATACCCATCATACCAGTAAGTTATACTATGGATAAGTCAAAGGCATGAAGTTATCAAAAGACAAATAGCAGCTATTTAGACATTAAATAAGAAAAATTTCATACTAGTTAGTTAAAAATAGAAAGACAAAAGTGTAAAGCAATAAAAAAATTTCAAACAATTGTTGTGAACTCTACTATTGTCTTTAGTACCTTCTCCTTTATTTTCACATTGGACTTTAAAAATTTGGGTTTTTTTATAAAAGGGTGCTGGTACTTCAGAAAAAAATAAATGATCTGGGGCTATTTCCATGACTCCTGGAACTTACCTTATGGGATTAGCTGCCCAGACATGACACTGGAAATATGGGTCCTTCAAAAGAGAGCATACCTTTATTCAGGTCTAACAGCATGATATATTTGCTGCTTGGAAGGAAGGATCTGTTCAGTGACACTATTGCAACCTGATTATGTGACACTGCGTGGTACCAGGAATAAACAGACATCAAAGACAGCACCATGAATGGAAGAACAGCTAAAAGCTTCAGCAGAGACACTGAAAAAAAGGGGAAGAAAATTTATGGAAGAGACCTAACCAGCATGTGTTTCCAAGTAACGTGTGCCACAAAAGTGGAAGGATTGTCAAAGAAGAAGTTTAAGTCTGACAATCTTTTAACTGTGAAGAACTGGATGCATTTCACAAGTTTTCCATTAACTTGGGTAGATAAAACTACAGCGTGAAGGAACCTTTCATGCAGAACTGTCACTTGTGGCTGGCTGGCCCAAAGCTGGACACTCCAGGGTTGGGCAAGCTGTTCTGCTCTTTTCCAGCACCCCTGTCCTACAGAAATGTCTTAACAATTAAGTCAGTCCCATTCAATTTTAGCTAACCTTTAAAAAATATGTAAATAGCAGCCCTTTTCCTTCTGTCCCTCTTCCTTCTCTTCCCATTAACATTTGCCAGAGCATACCTTCTGGCTAGGACACTCACCTAGGTGGTGGTGGGTGTTTAGAATTCTTTCAGGTGGAGAAGGGAATTGAATTGCATCCCGTGTGGAGTATTCTGCCCACTCAAAATTACACTACAAAGATTATATGTAAGGAAGTCGCTTCTACTTTCTCTAGTTATGTCTTATTAGAGATGACTATTGTTCCACCTCTGAAGAAAAACAACTTACTCCAGTGTGTCTGGAAAGAAGCACTTTCCTGGAGGCACAGGTTGGATAACTATGAGTCCAGGCAAGGATGAGGATGTGAGATGGAAGGTTATTTCCCATTGCCCCTCATAGGGATTTTGAGACAACTTTCCCTTCCAAGTGCTGACTGTGAATTCCTTGTGAGGCATCCTTGAGGGGCAGAGGACAGGCAATGTAAGGTTCTCTGCTGTGGATTCCTGTGTGGCAGGAGGAACTTTAAAGCTGGACTATACACAGAGACACTCAGTTCTCCAGCACCCAAATCTGTTGGTGGACCTGGACCAGTGCTCAAGTCACTGTATTGCATCTCCTGGAGAACCCCTGAGGTTGGCATTGACACACTATGAGTAGAGTGTACAGAAACCTACATTACTGTTGCTGGTGCCACATGGGAATTGAAAAGGATTTTTGTCACCGCTGGGACCAGGCAGTCTAACATTCTTTGTGAGCTCTGTGTTTTCTTTCTTAAAAAATATTAGGATAATGATGTTTAATGCTTCCTGATTTGCATATAACTAACCTACATTGTGTGGTAATTTTTGCCTTATTTTCTTACATTTTATTTCTATTGTTGTCATAGTCTTTTGAGACTTGCCATCCATGCCCTGAGCATTAAAGAACTCACTAAGATGCCACTTATCTTAATTTTCTTTTGACATATTTCATATACAAAGTTCCCTGCATAGTGACAGGCTCAGTATCGTTAAAAAACAGCAGGAGGAAAACCCAATTAAACTTCCAGTTTTCCACCAAGTGAGGCACATATGCAATATGCTTGCCAGTTGACCTGCTCTGTCCTTGCCTGTACAGGGCATATCTACAAGAAGATTCTCCCTGAGGGCACAGCCTGTCCCAGCCTAAAACTCTGCTACCTTTCTGCAGAAGAGAAATATAAATAAAATATATCCATAAGGGCTTTCTTCACCTCAAATTTATATATTGAATTTACATTAAAGGGTAACATTTCAGAATGCTCTCTAGATCTCTGAAAGCTGCCTGGGCTTTAGGTTGCAGCTACTTTAAACACACCAAAAGAGTTAAAGTTTACCACATTGTTCAGACTATTTTGGTATGTAACTCCTTCATACATAGGTAATAATTTAATATTCACACATGCAGAAGGAAGACTGGACAGATTTATGTTCATAGAACTGGACCGCTCCTTTGACATCCCATCCGCTCTTCAAAATCAATCACATTATGGAACTCTCAGTGTGATTCATAGGGAACCCAAACTCTGATTTATAGCAGACCTGGGGTGCCATTTGTTTCCTACCACTTCAGCTGTCCAGAAGCTCAACACTTTTAGTAAGCAAGTCTTCTCCATTTCCTCCATACTCAAAGGAATATTTTTTGATATAGGTATCTTTCTGCTCAGTCATTCATCAGCACCTCCTGTTTCAGAATGGGCTGAGTCATTTTCTGTCTTTTTCTCAGTCAACCAATTAAGAGCCTAGATCACTTTCTTGCTCAACAAGTAATTTCAAAGCAATTAACATTAGGACAGATGAATCTTACCCTCAGTTAAGTCACTGTTCATCAATTCAGGTACTATTTTTGTGTCAGACACTGTGACATAAATCCCAGAGAACTGGGGTAAAGTAATACTCCTCTGAGATCTGGCTTCAGCTGGGATAGAGTTAATTTTCTTCTTGGTAGCTGGTACAGTGCTGTGGTTTTAGATTTAATATGAGAATAATGTTGATAACACACTGATATTTTGGTTGTTGCTTAGTGTTTACCCTAAGTCAAGGACTTCTCGCAGAACAGATTCTCTGTATTAACAAACAGTCGAAATACTGCTGATGGCTATAAAGATGAAGAGGAGAGACATCTTGAATGTGTATGACAGACATGGAAATTTGAGAATCTTCAGGACAATGGACAGTTTCATCTTATTCAACAGTGAAAGAAAAGCTGAATGTCTCGGGCTTTTCAGATTTCTCTCCAGAACAGTTCCATCTGGAGTGTTTTAACTGCAGAGCAAACAATAACATTCAGAACTATATAAATTCTGTCCAACCAAATGGACAATGGACAAATCAGTTGCCTCAGTTGGAAGCTTTAAATGCATCAACAAAAGTGGCTTTGCTATCTGAATTAAAGAACACAGTCACTCAACCCTTGCCTTCCTTTGGATTGGAGGACAGCAAACACCAAACTTTGGGCTGCCAAGCTTTCCTGTGAACTGCCACAGGAACAGTGCCACCAGTTTCTCCTTTACAGTGAGTTCCAGTCTTGCCAGTGCATCACAGTTTGGAATTGCTCCAGTTTTTGAGAGCATTTCTGCTGGTTGTAATCCTCCTGCATTTGGAGTGATGCCCTTGTCTGGCAATTCTTCCGTGGTGAACTCTTCAAGTAACACTGTGCTTACAGCCCTTGGAACTTTTAATGCAGCAATAGCAACTTCTGCCTCATGTTCAAGTAGTACTTTATTTGGACAGACTGACAGTGCCTCAGGACATAACATCACATCAGTGTCTTCTGCAGTCACAACCATTACTACATCAGAAAAGTTATTTACACCGAAGAGTATGTGAAGAGTTGAAGCAATTTGAAGCAAAAAAGTTTACAATGAGAAAGATTCCTTTTAAGCCACTACCACTATAACTTTTAAATGTTTCAGACTTTTTAAGTTTATTTTGAAATAATGTGGTTTTGTAACACCTCTGATAGCTCAACTACACAATTTTGTGGTTAAGTAATGAAATAAAATGTTTCAGTTTCAGTTCATTTTTGTTTCATCTCTAAGTCTTCTGCAATAGTAAACTCTCAGGCAAAAAAAAAAAAAATTAGCAAGCCCTGGTTGGATGATGCTTTGAGTAACCTGGTCTCATGGAATGTGTACCTGCCATGGGGGGTGGAACTAGACGATCTTTAAGGTCCCTTCCAACCCAAACCATTCTATGGTTCTAGGACTTTTTTCAGTTCCCCATGCTCTGCCAGTGAACAGGTGCACAAGAAGCCAGAAGGCAACGAGGCCAGGACAGCAGACCCAAACTGGCCACAGGGATATTCCATACTACAGAATGTCATGCCCAGTATATAAACTGGGGAGAGTCAGTCAGGAGGGGGAGGTCGCTGTTTGGGGATGGGATGGGCAGCAGTCAGTGGGTGGTAAGCAATTCTGTTGTGCCTCAGTTTCTCTTGGGTTTTATTTGTCTCTCTCTCCTTTTCAATAAAATTTTTATTCTTATGATTGTTATCGTTATCATGTTTATTATTATTATTAATGGTTTTGTTGTTGTTATATTTAAATTTATTTGAATTCTTAAACTGTTCTTATCTCAACCCATGGGGTTTAGCTTTTTTCTGATTCTCCTACCCATCACACAAAGAGGGCATGAGGGAGTGAGAGAGAAGTTGTGTGATTGATGGCTGAGGTTAAACCACAACAGATCCAAGAGTCCGAGAGTCCTAGGTATTAATCTCCATTCCAACAATATTCATGCACATAAAACTAGAAAGCAATCAGATAAAATGCATGAACAGTGATAGGAGTGACACCTTTCTTCCAAACTGTGGCTCTTACCACTACCCAGTAGTGTCAGGTCCCTTTTCCTTTTGTCCCTGGCAGCTTACACTCCTGGATAGCAGCAGTCTGTCTGCAACGGAACAACTGCAGACAGCATTTTCTTAGAGTGGTTACTGGCCCAGCATAAGAACACTTTCCATTTTGCCTGGCTGAAAGCTGAATTATGGACTAAACGGAAAAGCATCTTTATTACTTCCCAATAAGCACACATTTCCTATCCAACAGCTCATCACCTGAGGTCATGAAACAGTTTTAGGATGCAAATCCCACTCTCACCTCAGCATCAAGAGGATGGGTAGGCAGTGAGACACTTCTGTTTCCAAAGGCTGTTTCAATGTATCTTCATGGGCTGTCTATCAATAACACCAATCCTAGATACTCAAAGGTCCCTATTAAATTCAGAAAGAAATTAAGTACATAGCATGAACTTACAAATTGTATTTCCAGAGCAGGTACTTGACATTGGGTCCAGTATGAAACATGATACAGGATTTAGGTGTCTAGCCTGTTCATGCATTGCTGAACATCACTTCCCTAAGAGTTGGGAGACATCTTGTGTGGAGATCATAGATAGGTAATGTGTTTTACAGACAGTAAGTGCAAACTCCATGAAAGAAGCAATAGCAACCATGCTTGCAATGGATTGACTTTCGTAATTAAGATAGAACATTTCTTTAGATGCATTATTGTGTGGGCAACTTACTGCTCTTTGGATTTTTAAATAGGAATTTCCTTCAGCCATTCTAAAAAAAAAAAAAAAAAGCATAAGCACACAAATTTTGGATTTACACACCAACCTGCAATAGACTAACACCATGTATGTGAATTTATTTGCTTTTTAACTTAGCATCATCATATGAATAGGAATTTGAAGGGTCTGTGGACTGGAGGTCTATTTGCAGACGGAGGGAAAATAATTTTGATCACTCTTCCAGACAGCCTACAGGCAAAGATTGATGAGAGAGACCTACAAAGCACTGGTAATAAACCCTTCCAACAACAGAATGTCAGACAGCTCACTGCAGTACAATCTAAGGAAGATTAAGGCAAAAAATAGCCTTTAACACTTTTCAAGATCCTGCTGCACCAGACACAAGCTTTTCCTCCATCCTGCCCGGTGGCTATGCCTACAGCACTGTGAAACCCAAATTCTCAACCTAGCTGATTTGCTGGGAACAGTGAGATCATATTGGCATTACCACAGCCTAGATACTCTGCTCCTCAGCAAGAATGGCTCCTGCATCATCCCAGCTGTCCTGCTCAGGAAACTGCAGCCCTTCAACTGGGCTATCTGGCAGAAGATTGCTTTGTGCCCTGTGCACAGACTCTGTGTTGCGGGAAGTACAGTCACTCATATGGAAAAGGAAAATTATGTCATGCCAGACCAAGCTGCCACCCCACCACAAACTCTCTTACTCAATATCAGAGAACAAGAGGTCCTAAAAAAATGTATACACTTGGGAAATCTTCCTGGAGGTATCTCCTGGATGGGAAAGGACAGAATCAGTCAGGATTGCTTAACGGAAATGACACAGTCCCTTACTAAGTTCTCCTCATTTGAACTTTCTCTTGCTCCTGGAAACTTGATATAACATGAGTTTTATTAACCCAGGGCATAACAAAGGAATAGCTGAAATTGGAAACCAACATTGGCATCAAGGAATGCTCACAGAGAAGCATTTCTCAACCTACAGTCTAAATGCAAAATATACATTACCAAAGAAAAAGGGACACTTTTCCTATTATGCAGTCAGAATATGAGAATTGCACTTCAAAGGCCTGAACATGTTCCTAGCAGAAGGGAACACAGTTCTTTCACCTTCAGGAAGTAAAGCAGTCATTTGTGCTGAAACCTTTCAGCTGGGAAGCAACTGTTGGAGTTATATCAAGCATTTGACTAAGGATACAAAAGCACATGAACCCCCATTCAATATTTAGGTGACAATGTCTGCTCATGCAAATTGTATCCATCAAACTCACTCCCAGATTTTGTAAAGACATCAAGAAAAATGTCGTGTTTTGTGGAGTTTATAACTTAAATATTTACATACCTTGTTTTGTACTTTTACTCCAAAACCTTATGAACCAGGGTTGTTTGTATCAGTGTGAAATCCAAAACCAAGACAGCAGAATCAGCCTAATACCCCTCTCACCAGAACATCACACCTGCATTAAAATAATGGCTCAGCATAAAAGAGGGCCCAAAATTCTGAACAGATCAAAATTACAAGTATAATGGGGGGTTTTTACATATATATTCCTGTTTAATAACTTAGTTTATCTATTGACACTGATGAACAGCACACTTTATCTAACACATTTGCTGAGTTACCAGAGTTGGAAAAACCATCTGGAATCAGTTTTACTTTGTGTATTCACATTAATAATAAACTATTCAACTGCAATTTTCTCTGTGCAGGAGATATGTGCCAGTTTTATGTTTGCATCACATGTTTGTATTTGTGATCCAAATGCATCAAGAGACAGACACAAAAACAAGCAAACACAGTCATTCTCTTGCAAACTCTTTAAATCCTTTCATTGGGCACAACACGGACTACAGGCTCTAGCTGTACCAGAGGTAAAGTGTGGCAAATCTACGTGGGAATGGATATAACTGTTTTACATAAAAGTATTTCTAGCTTCCAGTTTAAACCTAAGGAGGAAAATGCACATGGAATTTTCAGAGTTAAATCTGTGAATTGTGCTCTTCTTTCCTTTGTACATCTCAGTCTCAGAAACTGCATGGATTACAGGGAAGAGCGTGCTCACTAGGGAGAATTGTTAGTGCTTTTTCAAGCCTCAAAACTGACTACAGAGGGAAGGCAAAATATTATTTCTTCTTGATAAAACATGAAACAGGATTTTAATTTTCCTCTGGCTTTCTTGCTTTTGGTTGATTAATTTGTACACAGATATGTTTATAAGCAATGAAGAACAATGTTAAGTTTATTCAGAACCTAGTTTATTACTCAGGCTAATCCTAAAGCTTTGGAGGAATTAGTGCAGGGACTCAGAAAGGATATTAAGACTGTTTTGATGAGTACTAGTCAAAATATTCCTGAAGACCAGAAATCTAGGCATTTTCTTAAGACAATGGAAGAGATAAAGAAAAATTTACCTTCATATGTTTTAACACTGAAGCATTCCAAGAAGTGCTTAAAATTCTGGCTAACTCAATTGAGAATTGCACTGAGAAAAAAACAACTTATTTTTATGCTTAGTAAATGTTTTTACGAACAAGTATTTTAATTAACTATAATAAATTTGTAAAATATTTTACAATACAATGGACTATTTTATTATTTTATATATTTTTCTTTCACATTTTGCTGAGAGCTCATACTAGCTTCAGTATTGCACATGTCTGCACAATCATACTAAACATCTTGCTACATTTTTTGGATGCACCCATAAGTTCAGAATCAAACATTAAACATGTAACTAAAATAAAAGTAATATTTATATTTGTTCCAGAGCCAAACTTTTTTTAAGAGATCCAACTCCACTTGCTACAACAACAGTGACTTTAAGTTACACGTCTGCTCCTGGAGAAGAATCTGGCTCCATATATGTTTAAACACTTGTCAAATTCAAACTACATTATGTCCCACCAGAATACTCACAGTACTGTATGAGCTGTTCTATTTTATTTGCAGTTACTTCTACTCAGCTCTTGCCTTATTGTAACAAATACCGTTCTGTCTCACTGATTAAAAAAAAAAAATGAGAAAAAAGTAGAGAAACCAAAGTCTGTATCTCAAGTGATGGTTATTTCCAAAACAGCTCATGTGTGTCTTATCAGAGATGCCTCCATTTGCTCTACTAATCTCCTGAGGATTTTTGTTTGCAGTGAATCAAAATATAACACTTGAATTAAGAACTATGGTCCACTAAAAATAGTAGTATTTCTAATCAAATAACTTTATTTCAAAATTGAGTACAAATCATAAATGGATTCAATATGCAAGTCTAAATTTTCAAAAGCATCCAAAGATTAACTACCTTAATGGCCCAAATATATTTTTAATTACATTTAGAAAATCAAATGTCATTGGCTATCAATGACCAAATATTTTGGTCCTTAAAAAGGCAGTATGATGGAAAATTCCACTGTGGAAAAACATATATCTTTAGAAACCAAATATCTTTAAAAATCAAGCTGCTAGTAAAAAAATCTTTGAAAATGTGAGAAAAATTAACTCAAACCAACCCAGTAACCAAAGAAATTAGGTGCCAGAAATTAGGTCTAAAGAAATTAGGTTCCAGTTTTTCTCCTCTATGGCATTAAACAGAGGGTATCTTTTGTTTTGAAGTGCTTTTCTTCTCCATGAAGGACATAACCATACTCTATTCTATATAATAATACGAGGAAAGAGATGAAATGATTTCTATATGTATTGTCCTGAATAAATGTTGGGCCATATTTCTAAAGATACACACTAAATACAAGTCAACTTTGTCAGTCTTTGATTTCAACAAGAATGTTGTTACCTCTGGACCCTGCCTGTAGTCCGGTATTAAGAACAGCACCTGGGATATAGAACAATCTTATCTGAATTCCTGCTAACTTATGGTTAGAAGAGGTGGAAGGAATACCAGGGGATATTTATCCTATTCAGAAGGAAAATAGAGGTGCAGTTGAACCTTGAGCTGTATTCTCACTGTAAGTAATCTAAGTTTATTCAACTGAAATTATTACTCTTGAATCAGAAAAATCCTGGTTTTTCAGAGAAAAGGGAACTTATTTCAGGTAAAACAATTAGATGTCTGCTTCCTAGCTTATATTTTCTAAAGGAAAGCATAGTGTCTAGACATACCAGAGGATCAGAAGGGTGCATTTTCAAGCCAGCAGACCTACCTGCGGTACTGTCTTAATGGCTAGGAGGAGGAAAGGGGAGAGAGCAAAAGAGAGCTACTCCCACAGATTCCTTTGACAGGGATTTTCTAACTTTATAATCTAAAAGCCAGCTCCCTAAATGTCAGCTAGTCCCCTGGGCTCCTTTATAGTCAAAGGAGAGAAAAAGGCCCCTCCAGAAGGCAGTTCATCTCAACCTGTAGTAGATATCTAAGACAGGTTCAATGAATCACTATCTCATCTCTTTCTTATCCTATGGCTATGAAGGAAATATGACAAGTAACTTTTAGATGTCTGACTTTGTCAAGATGAATTCTGCCTTAGTGTTGTTTTTCACTCCCCTCTGAAATGTCACTTGTGGATTTTCTTTACCATTGTGGTCTTTGTGACCTGATTCCCTTTCTTGCCAAGCTTTGTGATGCCTGACCTGACCTCACTCACTGACCCAAGCCAAAGCCCACTGTAAGATCCTCTTTTCTGTGAATGATCTTTGGGTCAGACCTTAACAGAAAAGCAGTATGAGGGCAAAGGCACTCATGAAGGCTATTACAGAAGAGTAAGTTGGTTTAGTCCACACTCTGCAGGAAAAGTTCTCCCTTGAATCTTTAAGACAGGACCAATGTATTGATTATCTCACTCCAGTCCAGAAGGTTAGCAGTTTTTTGACCTCATATCTTGTACTGTCATATAAAACTTAATAAACTGGATCAAAATTGTTCCATATGATTGTCATTCACTTTTGGTCAGTAAAAAAGCCAAAGAGATGTGCAAGACTCTCTCTGAAACCTGTATTGCAAGAGTCTTTTTGCAACAGTTGTAATAAAAAATGTACTTTCAGCCTGAATTCTCGAATTCCTCCTATTCTGGAATTCATCAGAAGTTTACTAGATTTTGGCAATATATACAAATGTTGATGTTAAAGTGTGTTCATGTTTGTCATTGCAGTGAAATCACCTGACTAATTTAAGTGATTTTTTTTACCCTCTCCTGACAAGAGAACCAGTTCAGCACATAATTAATCAACTATTTCCAGTATCATAAAGCAGTACATAAGAAAGCAATTATAGTGAGGTTGCCTTCAGCGACAATGTATGAAAATTTTCTCAAATTTTCCACTGTAAGACTAACAGCAATGTTCTTCACAAAATTGTATCAAAATCAAGGGATCTTTATCACTTTCTCCTTAGAATTAACAGGTTAAAGACATAGCAAAATGTGCCATTATTGTAATTTCATTATTATGCATTTACTATTATAATGAAAAATACCATAAATATTCAATTATCTTAGTCCAATGAGGAATTTAACACCAAACAAAAACAGTAGCAAAACAAAAGAAAGACCTAAGTTATTTTTAAGGCTACTCTGTCTTTCTCAGAAATGTGGAGTAAATGGATGATTTCAATCTCAAAATGGAGTTCATTTTTCCTACTAGTTCTCCTTTAATGAACATTTATGTTTTAAATCTAATCAAATAGCTGTGATACCCACCCTATGATGTATGGGTTTGGGTTTTTTTCTGCTCTCTTTCTCCTAATCACTATATTTCATTTTAAAACAAATACTTCATTTTCAAAAAAACCCCTGTCTTCTTTAGTTTAAAAGCCCTTTTGGCCTTCAGGGAAGCTCACCATACAGAAAATCCTCAGAAGATCCATTCCAGAGCTCTGGTCAGCTTCAGATTCCATTAGAACAAATTTTAAAGGGACTTTTGAATAAGGGATCATACAGCCTAATAATGGTAATATTTATGACTGTAATCCTAAAGAGGGATTACAGGGAGGCTGAAGCCCTCATTTTTATCAGTGCAATGCTAGTATAAATCATGCTTACATTTTGTCTGTGGGTTGTTGCTAGGCTTTCCACAGGGTACCAGGATGACACTTGCTGTGGCTATAGCATGAGTGGCCTTACTGATACAGATCCCACAAATGGTGCATCATATTCTACAGTGCAGAGAAGCTGTCTATGCCACATGTGATCAGGTGCTCTGCTGAAAAGATACATGATAAAATGCCCACTTGACCTTTCCAGAAACATCATTATTAAAAAAAATGTTGAGAAAAATCAATTTTTTGCTTTTTATTTCTTAAAATGTTAAAATCTTGATTGGAATCAATCAGGTATGTGTAAACCACAATGAAACAAGGTCTAATACTTCAAAGGTGGAAATTTTTGCATCTGTGATCCATCTCCTGGCTTACGGACCAAGGCCTTCAGGGAGCACAACAAATCCACATCATCTTTCTAAATGTCAGTTTTGCTTTGACCTCTGGCTTAGATATCAGAAAAAAATCACACATAACCACATAAGTCCCTAGTGATTACATTAACAAAAATGTTGAAAAGAATAATTTTGCTGAGTGAAAGTCATCGTGAACTTAGAAAAATATAAAACTTTTTTCCACAGGTACTTTTCCCTGCCAAAACAGAGCTCAGGCAATACATTGCCAACCACTTTAGAAAGCGTTTATTGCTCATTGTTGCTTTATGTTAATTTTACTTTGTTTGATCACATAAAGTCCTTTCTGGTAAATGATATGTGCATTTATAAGTAATTTTCAGATCTAAGGATGAAAAACACTAACTAAAAATGTTATCATCATTTCCACTGCAAAGGATTCAGAAAATGTGAACCTTTTTGTTTGAGAGGAATTTAAATTATACACTGGGGCTACAGAATACAGCTTTATATACTAATGTAAAGTCGTTACTGAAAATTCCAACACAGATCTAATGAAATTATTAGCACCGAGAAATTACACACCTATATTTTGCAAATAACCCATTAAATCTCTTTTTTAGCAATTCATAAATTGAAGAAATCTTACAAGAATTAGCCTCCAGAAATACAGTCCTCTCTTTTTCCCTGTCTCTTTTTCATATATTTATCATAAGCAGTAATTACTTACGTATTCAAAACTCATTTCTCTGGCCAAGAGAAGGCAACCCTGGACTGGAAGGTTATGAGAAGACCCCAGAGCCTTGGTGTCATGAGAGCACCTAACAAAACTTTTCACAGGGCTCACCATTTCTACCCTCCTAGGGTTTGACTAGAGCTGCCAGCACAGGTCTAGGCCCACAGTAACCTGTTCTCCACACTGGAGTTCAGCAGAGGATAAACTTAATAGCCTCTTGCTCACATTGCTTCACAAGAAAGGCTGTAAAGCTGCATGTGCATTACAGATGTGGTTGTTTCAACCTACTTTGTTCTCATCAGCACGTGATACCATATTTAATATGACACTAAGTTTGGAGTGTTTTTCATACAGCACCGATAAAGATGTACGAGCGGTGAATTTCAAGTGCTTCCATACAGATGGCAGTGCAGTATGGAAAACTATTACATTTTCCCACACTCAGATAAGAAAGTATAAATGTCAAATATACTGGAGATTTTCCTCTGAGGAAAAGAAAAATGCAAAAGAAAAAGTTAGAAACCAGCATCTTAATGGAGCTCAGCAGCCCCTATTTGTCACTTGTTATACAATCATCCTTATTGCAAGCCAGTGGGTTAATTCACTGGAACGTGCCACTCCAAACCACTACATTTTGCAATCTCCTACTGCCATCTTATGCCATTTTTTGTCACTGCACAATCCATGACATACCAAAAATTGACAAAGAAATGCTTTCATAGCATTGCATTTCACAGGTGTTTGTCATCCTATCAGCTCATTATCATCTGGCCCTCATTTCTGCACCCCCAATTCTGCAAGAAAATACTAAACACTGAATTCTCTTTGAAGTTGATGAGAACCAAGAACCCCCAGTACCTTTGAGGATGGTGTTAGAGAGGTTAATTACAAACTTTCCCCTTCAAAACTATTTCTTCAGTTGCTCATTGCTTTTCAGACGTGTGGCTTGATTCTCATTTGCACTGATTGACTCCACATTTCCCATTCCAGTACTGCACAGGGACTACAAAGTAAACAAAGAAAGGACTGTAGTTTTCCTTCCACAAAAAAAAAAAGATGCCTTATAAATGTTGAAAACAGATTCATAGTATAATTATTCAAGCAAAAATAAATTACAAAAATTGCTGATTTAAATGGTATTAAATGATAGAACACCAAAATAAGTGAGTTACAAGAAAAAATAGTGGTATTAATGAATCACCGAATCACAGAATATGCTGAGTTGGAAGGAGCCCACAAGGATCATTGAGTCTAACCCTTAGCCCTGCACAGGACCATTCCCAAGAGTCAGTCACACCATGTGCCCAAGAGTATCATACAAATGTTTCTTGAACTCTGACAGACTTGGTGTTGTGACCACTTCCCTGGGGAGCCTGTTCCAGTCCCCAACCATCCTCTGGGTGAAGAACTTTTGTCTAATATCCAAACTAAACCTACCCTGACACAGCTTCAGTCCATTCTCTCAGGTCCTGCCATTGGTAACCACAGAGAAGAGATCAGTGTCTGCCCGTCCTCTTCCCCTCACAAGGAAGTTCTATACTGCAATGAGGTCTCCCCTCAGTCTCCTCTTCTCCAGACTGAACAGACCAAGTGACCTCAGCCGCTCCTCATACAGCTTCCCCTCAAGGCCATTCACCATCTCTGTTGCCGTCCTTTGGATGCTCTCTAAGAGTTCAATATCCTTCTTATATTGTGGTGCCCAAAACTACCACAATATTTAAGGTGAGGCTACACCAGTGCAGAGGAGAGTGGGACAATCCCCTCCCTCAACCAGCTGGCAATGCTTTGCCTGATGCCCCTCAGGACACGGTTAGCCCTCCTGGATGCCAGGGCACTGCTGACTCAGATTCAGCTTGTCATTGACCAGGACCCCCAGGTCCCTTTCTGTGGCACTGCTTTCCAGCATCTCACTCCACAGTCTGTATGTACATCTGGGGTTGCCCCATCCCAGGTGCAGAATTTGGCACTTCCCCTTGTTGAACATGTTGGTGATTGCCCAGTCCTCTAATTTGTCGAAGTCTCTCTGCAGGGCCTCCCTGCCTTCAAGGGAGTCAACAGCTCCTCCCAGTTTTGTGTAAACTTGCTTAGTACCCCTTCCAGTCCTGCGTCTAGGTCATTTATGAAGATGTTGAAGAGCACAGAGCCTAAGATGGAGCCCTGTGGAACCCCACTAGTGACAAGTCACCACTCTGATTTTACCCCACTCACTATTACCCTCTGTTATCGGAATTAACCAGACAAATCGCTCCACCAACTAAGAATGGCCATGCCCCACCACCCATGGAATCGAGACCCCTGGTGGTCTAGTGGTTAGGATGTGGTGCTCTCACTGTCGCGGCCCGGGTTCAATTCCCGGTCAGGGAAACTCCCCCGGGCAGATGGAGCTCGTCAGCCCTGTAAGGCCATCCATCTAAGAGAAGGTCACTCTAAACAAACCTACGTTCTGAGGACCTCGCTGCCACCGTCCGAGCTCGCTCGGCCCCAGCAGATGAACCTTAGGATTAAAGGGTGGGCTCAGTTCAGCGCACACTGTGTCTCACCTAAAAAATCCACTGCACAGGCTCGAAGGGTAATGACCTTTCCCAAATCTTCGTTCGCAAAGACTGGCCATGTCTGTGCTCGACCCGTGAGCCAATTGCTCACCCACCACATGATGTGTTTATCCAGCTGTGTGCTGGACATTTTGTCCAGAAGGATCCTGTGAGGGACAGTTGGGAAAGCTTTACTGAAATCCAAAAAGATTACATCAACTGTCTTCCCTTGATCAACTAGGTGGGTTACCTTGTCATAGAAGGAAATCAGGTTCGATAAGCAGGACTTTCCTCTCATGAAGCCGTGCTGGCTGTGACTGATGACTACATTGTCTTTCAGGTGTTTCTCAATACCTCCCAAAATAATCTTTTCCATAACTTTACCAGACACTGAAGTGAGACTGACAGGCCTGTAGTTTCCCAGGTCCTGCTTCTTGCTTTACTTTTAAAAAAGTTTCACTTTTTTTCCTCTCACAAACCACTCTCAATTACATTTTTGGACTTCTGTGGGTGTTTTCTTTCTTCCATTCCTCATCAAATTTCCAGTTTATGGGTAAAGATACGCTGATGGTCACCTTATTAGCAAAATATGAAAGTTCAACCTAAACTCTAAAAGTTAAAGCAGGTTTTCTCCTTTTCTGGCCCCATCAACTCTAACAAATTTTCTACTAGCTGAGATATTTCCCCAGCAATCTCTAAAACTGACTCAATTTTATTTCTGGTCTTGACACTGATGATTAGACTTTAGTAAAGAAAGTATTGTGTGGCTGAGGTATTAGAGCAAACAGATTCATTCCTCTCCCATTCCCTTCTCCCACTCAATTGTAATTTTGCTCTTGTTGCTGCACTGATGAAAATTAAAATAGAGCTCATCTTCTCAATACAGTTAATGTAAACAAACCTTCCAATTCATAGCAATTTCTGCAATTACATTTTATGCCACATACTTCATTTTCATAACATGCATTGACTTCAACCGTTCCCACCTACTGTAATCCGATAGCACAATGTTGCAAGATGACTAACATTTGTACGTATTTTTTTATATGTGCTACAACAATTCCTTTTTAACACACTTCAGCGATCACTTTCAAGGACAGTACAATCAAATGGCAGATGTAAGTATTTAATTGTTTGGCTTTCCCTATCACTGTAGCAATTACTATGTTTCACTTCATAATACATCCACAGCAGAGTCATTTAATGCAGTAGGACCCTCCCATCTAAAAGCAAAATTATCTTCTTCAGTGCTCAGTTTCCTGAGAGACAAATATTACCCCAAAAAAGTATAAATTGATGTCATGTTCTCCAGTCTGGAGTACTGCATCCAACTCTGGGGTCCCCAGCACAGGAAGGACATAGACCTGTTGGAGAGAGTCCAGAGGAGGACCACAAAGATTATCAGAGGGATAGAACACCTCTCCTATAAGGAAAGACTAAGAAAATTGGCATTGTTCAGCCTGGAAAAGACAAGGCTCTGGTGAGACCTTATAGCAGCCTTCCAGTACCTAAAAGGGGCATACTGGAAAGCTGAAGAATTTTTTACAAGGACCTGTAGTGATAGGAGAAGGGGGAAATGGCTTTAAACTGAGAATAGGTTTAGATTAGATATTAGGAAGAAATGTTTTACTGTGAGGGTCTTGAGGTACTGAAACAGATTGCCCAGAGAAGCTGGGGATGTCCCATCCCCGGAAGTGTTCAAGGACAGGTTGGATGGGACCCTGAGCAAATCGATCTAGTGGAAGGCGTCCCTGTTCATGGCAGTGGGATGGGATTACATGATCTTTAAAGTCCCTTCAAACCCAGGCCATTCTATGATTTGGCGTCTGTTGCAACCCTCTGCTCTGTTCTGTGGCACACCAGTGTGGTGAAATCTAAACAGTTAAAACTTTAGATACATACTTGCAGGAGAAAGAGTGGAGAATCTAACCTTGAAATCTCCCCAAACGTGCCAGATTGGTATAAATAGAACCATATGGTTGATCTTGCAATTCTCTATTTTCCTTAGTATTTGTATAACTCCCTGTAGCCTGTATTTTTAAACATAAAAATTCTAACATCCCTATTTCAGGTGCAAAACAGGGTCCCTAGTGTAAAATAGGGATATTAGTCATACTCGAGGTCATTGCAAATATTGACACTTTTCATTTCTCCACAGATCTAAACTTAGTTAAATAAAGATATTATTCATACAAAAAGTGGAAGAGTAAATACAGAGAAAAGTGTCATGGATTATCAAGGCCAACCTATTTCTCACTGACAACACTGGTCTCCTGAAAACTGCAGGGAAGTACAGTTAGAAGATATGAAGTCTGCTATTACCAAAATATAATAAAAAACACTCAACTTTTTAAACAAAATGTAGTATCATAGAATCATATAATAGTTTGTGTTGGAAGGGACCTTTAAAGGCCATCTAGTCCAGCCCTCCTGCAGGGACACCTTTCACTAGACCAGGTTGCTCAAAACCCAATCCACCTCAAATGTTTCCAGGAATTGGGACATCAACCACCTCTCTGGGAAACCTGTTCTATTGTTTCACCACCCTCATCACAAAAAATGTTTTCCTTATATCTAGTCTGAGTCTACTCTCCTTTAGTTTAAAGCCATCACCCCTTGTCCTATCACTACAGGCCCTGCTAAAACATCTGTCCCCATCTTTCCAGTAGGCCCCCTTTAAGTACCATAAGGCTGCTACTGGAGCCTTCTCTTCTCCAGACTGAACAATCCCAACTGGCTCAGCCTAATATGATATCTATAATACATTTTTACGTATCATAGGGGACAGAGACTATTAAGAGGGGAATTCAACTTCAAACTTGGTCCATAGACATCATAGTACAGAGATCTAGAATAAAATAACTTGACAGCTTAACTTCAATAGAAAGCAAACACATACTCTAATGGAAAGCTGATGGATTTCTAAGGCTCAAGAGTATTCTACACCTAAGTACACCTAAAGTGTCCATGGGGATTTTAGGTTAAAAAAAAGTTTCATAGCACAGAGAAAATATATTTTTTTAAATAAAATTGATCATTTGGGGTAAAAAAAAAAGGAAATAACACCCAAGTCTTTTTCTATGTATCTTGCAAGGCTTTGGAACTGATCCTGATTATTCATTATTTTACATAATTTCCTAAAAATGTTAGTCCCTCGGGGTTACTAATGACAATGCCAGTCTGCTCCATTTCATACCTACTTTACAACTGCTCGAAAGTTTCTTTAGAAATCAGTCACCTTTACATCTGAATTATTGTTCCACTTAATAGCAGCATTGCAGATCTCCAGATTCATAGTCCAAGCATGCTCACAAATGTTCTCTTGAGGTGCAGCTTTCAGATCACAGACCTCTCTACCTTGTTAGAACTATCAACCTGATATTATCTGTTCTGACAGCTCTTCTTCTGCAATCCCTTTTTCTGGCATTGCCACGCATTGTCCTCCTGTCTCTACAAGTCTCATGTGTTCCATTTTCTCTTTCTGGCACTTTGCCATTTTTTACTAATAAAAAGCCTCCAGAGCCCTTCAAAAGCATTTTTATAGGCAACTTTTCCTGTGAACATTTTCTCTTGGCTGATCTTTGTACTGTTATTTGGCTTTTCTCCTGCTGTATAACTTAGATTTTCACTAACCCAGTTGCTGTTGCAATCATGGTGGCCATTCTAAAACTAGACATTCCTGCAAAATTATTGATATATCCTTTCTTTAAATCTCAGTTACTAAGGGATCTACTTTGTGTGTTTAGTTATTCGCTCCCAAGTCACATGGCACTATTTCTACTTCAAACCCTTGGCAAATCTTCTCCACTTAACCAAAAATTATATCAGGAGTCATAGTTCTAGCTCTTCCACCCACTGGCAGATGCAGATAGAGGACTGGTCAGTAGGCTGCCTGACCAAGGTGCCCCAGTGGCAGGTAGCTGCTGTAACAAGCATTTGTACTAGGGAGCAACCACACTCCTGTGCCAAGAGTCTGCCAGAGAAACTGCCTCTGAAAACATATAGAAAAAACATACAGGAAAATTATTGTTGGGCAGTTAACACTGGTGTTATCACTCTACAGGTTTTCACTCCAAACTGCACCATTGAATATAATCTGAGCACTATTCCAAGTCTTTAATACTAGGCTTAACTTTTCATAGGGAACAGAGTTAGGGTTTCTACCTAAAACCTTTTCTGAGGAGGGATATGAAGGAGAAAGTGGTAACATATACAGTGAATTTAGTCCTCCAAGGAATTCCAGAAATCTGGACCTAACCTTCTCAATTTTGAGTCTCATATGGTTCTGAAAAGGTAACATATCTGGCTTACAGGGGATACTTATTCGCCCCTACAGAGGGATTGTCAATGTCATGTAAAAAGTGAGTGACCAATTTTTTTGCGCAAAAACCTTGTAAGGAATAACCAGGTAGTACACAGGTATGGCATAGGGCCTTCCTTCACCAAATGTTTTGCAGTACACTGAGTCAGCATCCAAGCATCCATCAACATGACAGCAGAAAGACATCAGTCAACATCGATTCTGCAAATTGTCCTTTCAGAAAAAAAGCATTTGGCAGCAGCTTTTAAAAGAGATTTCCTCATCACACACATTTCAAACCTCAAAAATCTTACCTCAATAAAGAAATACAGCTCTATTTCTAAAAGTCATAAGCAATGTACCACTTCACTGCTAACACACAGAAAGTTAAAGATCAAACAGCATTGAATTACGAAGTGCAAAACACCTATGAGATTTCATTGCATATTTACATATGAGTGTAAACACTTCAACAGATTTTGTTTGATACAGTCTGTCTTTCATAAAAAGGCAAATCACTTTTAATCAACGGTTAAATCAGAATAGTCTTGAACACTAAAAAAAAAATGGAGAGTGAACAATTTGGCTACATTATATTATCCAACAATTCTTTAAAAGCTTTATTGATGATTTCTTGATAAGAACCATTCAATAGTTAGAGGTTGTCTATTGATACTGTTACATATTTAAGGAAATCTTCTACAAACATCTGGGCTAAACAAAGAATAAAAAAAAAATTAAGTGCCCCGTGACAGACTACTTTCAAAAGCATTTTGAAAACTCCCTGTTTATTTCTGAGGAATATACAATTATAATTTCCTCTGTACTCATTTTCCATTTTGTACTTCATTTCTGAAAGTCAGCAGTGCCCAGAATTCATTCATGTAAGCTCTCGATTTATGTTAAATGACTAGGCACCAATATTACTGGATTCTGTTACAAGCTTCTTCCTTGTCTTGTCAAATAACTTTGATCAAAGTCAGTTACACTCAAGATTTTCTCTACTTCTTGTTGTTCCTGCTGAGAAACATGGAGTGTCATCTCAGGAGGTAATGAATACCTAACAGGTTCAATCCATTTCATCTGAAGCTTTAAGTGTTCAGCAAATCTGGAGACCAAATTCAAAGGCAAAAGACTCCAAAAGTCATGAAGCGTGAAGAAGTCACTGATACCTCTTAAGGCAGATATGATATTAATGATGGGAAAGGAAGTTTGTACAGAAGCTCCCTAATGATGGTACATGAAGCACACACTGCACCAAGTGGATTAATGAGGGCGAAGAAAGACACGGCTTCAATTCCCTCAATATTTCCCTTCCCTGATATCTCCAAGGAATCTTTATCTGATTTGTAAAATCAGGTCATGATGTCTTTACATGTCATGTTTTTATCTATGAGAGTATAGCAATATTTATCTGTATCATGTAACACAGACTTTCCAACATTTTGCAATGCGAATTCTGAAGGCTTCAAGACCTTGTATAAACATTCAGTATCATTCCAGCCTCTGTGCTAGACTGCAGATTTCAGGTAACCAAAACACGATGTAACACAAATGTAAACAGTAATGTCATATTCACAGTCCTTCCCAAAAATCCTCATACAAATGAGACCAGACATACAGAGCTGGTCACTGAGTTACTCATTTCGTAGTCTCTCAGACTGGCGGGGGAACTGAGCTGAGAGACATCTCATGAAATTCAGCAAGGAGAAATGCCAAAACTTGCATCTGGGTGGGAATAACACTGACTGTCAGTTGGGGCCTGACTGTCTGGAAAGCAGAAAAGGAATTGGGAGGACAAGCGGATCATGCACCCCCTCGGCGAGCATCAGAGGGACCTCTCAGGCAACCAACGACAAGAAGAGAGGACATGATCTTAAGCTGCACCAGGGGAGGTTTGTGTTGGACATCTGGAAGAATTTCTTCACGGAAAGGGCAATTAGACATTGGAATGGCCTACCCATGAAGGTGGTGGAGACACCGTCCTTGGAAGTGTTTAAGGAAAGACTGGACGTGGCACTCAGTGCCATGGAATAGCTAACACGGTGGTGTTCGGTCATAGGCTAGACTCGACAGTCTCAGAGGTATTTTCCAACCTAATCGGTTCCGTGACTCTGTGCCCTCGGCCTCAGTGCCGATCCCGGCGGGAGCCGCTGGCTCGGGGGCCGCGCGGGGGCGGTGGTGGGCGGGCGGTGACGTGGCGCCCCAGGGTTGCCATGGTGCCGCAGGGGCCGCCGCCGCCATGGCCATGGCGCTGCCGGCACCGCCCCCCGCCCGCGTCTTCGCCGAGCTCGACGCGGTCCCGGCCTCGGTCCCGGCCCTGTTGGGCCGCGCTGGGCCTCCGGTGCCGCCCGGGCGGGAGGTGCATGTGAGCGGCAGCGCGGAGCTGAGCGTCCGCCCGGACCGGGCGCGAGTGTCGCTGCGGCTCAGCAGCCGCAAGGAGGCGGCCGGGGAGGCGCGGAGCAGCGTGTCCCGCCGGCTGGACTACATCGCCCACAGCGCCCGCCTGCGCGGCGTCCCGGTGAGCAGCGCCGCCGCGGCCGCTGGGGGGGCGGGGGGTGCCCCCGGGGGAAGGCGAAGGGGGACAGCGGAAGGGGCAGTTCCGACCCTCGGGGCCTCCCCTACCTCGCTCGGCAGCCGGCGGGATGCGGTGCCTTCCCGCCAGGACGGCCCCGAGGGAAAGGCGCCCGCTTAGGGCTCCGGTGCCGGCGGAAAGCAGGGGAGGGACGGTGTTTGGAGCTCTCGGCCCTCCGCCTCGGGAGCCGCGGGAGCACTTCTGGGAAAGGCTGCCTGTCTTTGGGAGGTTGCAGCTTTGCCAGCCGCAGCGGAAAAAACGGATTGTCGCTACCCGGGCTCTCCAGCGGGCTCCATGTTTTGCACGCGAAAACCGTCCTTCTTCGGCTGTCTCATGGTGTTGGAGGCATCATCCCTGGAGGTGTTTAAGGAAAGACTGGACGTGGCACTCAGTGCCATGGTCTAGTTGGCATGGTGGTGGTCGGTCATAAGTTGGACTCGGCGATCTCAGAGGTGTTTTCCAGTCTAATTGATTGTGTGATCTGTTCATGTAATGCTGCGTCCTCTCGTGTTTGTGGATGAAACTACTAAAGGGGTCCACGGCAACATAACTTTAACTGTAACTTTGTGTGTCAGGGTAATGATGTGATTCCTATAGTTTAGCAACAAATACCCAGAGAGCTCTTTCCTCTCTCTTTCTCCTTTTCCACTTGAGTGGTTTTGAAAAAAACATGGGATGTGATCAAGATAGCTGAAGTGACAGAAGCCCCTTGTGAACTCAAAAGATTCCTTTACCATAATAATTTTTTGGCCTCAGAAAGTAATTTTACAACAATGGAAAATACGTAGTCTTGCCTTTAAAGCTTTGTCCACACGGTGAATGCTCCATAAGGGTAATATTTGTCCTAACAATTGTGCTGATGATGTTTTTGGATTTCATAAAACAACCTAGGGCTCTTAAAAACAGAACAAAGCTGATCTTTGATGGAATAAGTGGTTGCTTCTGAAAGTTATTTACTGTTGAAGTTTCCCAGGAAGTCTGTGCCTTTTTAGTGTATTCACAAATGAACTGGGGAAGAAAGGAGACGACAGAGTTTGCTATCAACACCAGATTAGTCAATGGAGTAAAAAAAATTGCATAAGGGTTTCCTGATCCTGCATGATGTTACCGTGCAATTCGGTGTTAGTAAATGCAAAGAGAGTGAGTTACTTGGCCTAAACAATATGCCCACCGTGAAGTTGCATGCCCACATTTCAGATGCTGCATGTGCTTGAAGATGGGTGTTTACTCCAACTTTTATTTTCCTCAACAAAATAGGATTTACTGTTTTCTTTTAAAACTGTAATGCTGGCACAGTACCTAAATAAAGTGTCCGTTCAGGAATAAAGGAGGCAATAAAGAAGACTCTTGACTCCTGATTTAGGAAAAGCTCATATTACAGCTCTGGGACTAGATGGCAAGAAGACATGAAGGCTGCTCTGGGATAGATACGTGATCCTCCTCCCTGTGTTTTTCCCAAATGCACAGCTGGGTGTGTGTCTGTCCCAGGGAGAATTACAGGTGAAATGCCTTCTGTTTCTATTAAGTAAGTTAAAAGGAGTGTAAAGTCTGGTGGATTCTGAGAGGAACAGGAGAAGACAAAACAAGTCAACATGCATTCTTTTTTATTAGTACAGATTACAATAAGCTTTGGACACACTCCCATGGTGAGCTATTAGATCATGGGATATTTTCATCCTGGCTGTGATTAAATAGCTCTTCCAAGTGTGACTAGATTAGAAAAGATAGTGGCAAGTATTTACTCTACAGTGAACCTGAAAACTGACTTCCAGTTCTGATATGAGCCTGACTGAATTGGCATCATGTGGAGCATTCAAGACGTGGTGACTGGTACATGAGAGGAGTAGACAGGATGTTAAATGGGTGAATGTGCTTTAGAGGGGCTGCGCGCACCACTGCAGGCTAGGAAGAATAATTGCAAACTGAAGTATGACCTGGACAAACAAATGGTTTTATTTGGGTATATTGTGTCAGGTTCAGAAATGCAATGTGAGCAGGCAAGCAGTGGTGGTATAACCTGGGTGGAGAGTGGGCTGTTTTTACAATGTGAAAGCTTCTGTGTCTCATTATAGTTATAATAATTTCACATTAATCTTCTTCTGTTTCTGAGATGTTGTGCATTGCAGAAAGGAAATGTTCTTTTCACTTACTTGAGAGACTGTGAAATGCTGCTTAAGTTGTGGGTTTGTCAGTGTTAGCAAAGTGTTAACTCTAGGGAACTCTGAGAAAAACAACATGAAGTTATTTTTTTTTCAGAGTAGTTCCCCACGGTATAATTTTTAGTGCTTTGTTCCATCCAATTTTAAATCACTCCGCTGCTGGAGCTTTTATTTGCCTTGCAGCTTTTCTGCTAACAACTCTCACTGCTGGCAATTTGTTCTTAACTGCATTTACTAACTTCACTTGAAGCTAATACCATTCTAGACAACTGTAAAATTAATCTCTCTTCACAATCTCCATACGGTTCTAGTTGTTGCAAGCTTATCTAAGGCCTCTTTAGAAATCAGCTGGCTATGCTATATATTTATTTTTAATTAATCCACACAACAATTTCCTTAACCCTTGTTGTTGCTATCATAGGAGGTCTGTGAGATCAGAAGTGCATAACCTTTGCAGCAGCAGGAGCTTGCATTCACAGCTTGTCAGGATGCCTGGGGGCAGCACCTGATTTCCATATACATTTACACAGGATTTTAATCAGAAATAGATTCACATAGTGGCATTTATTTATAGTGTGCTGTAAGTATATGCAGCACTTCAGAGCGTAGTCTGCTTCAAAGGCTGCAGGGAAAGTAAAATCAATGGGGAGACCAATCTCCCTTACTCAGCCCAGCTGCTCAAACATAACGTTTTTTTCTCTTTCTCTAGAAGCAAACTGATTTTATATTTGCCACCTATGATTTATTTGGGGAGTGGTGTGGAGATGAGACTTGTTTTCTTTAATCACTGTATCTAAAAATTGTCATTGGCCATCTTGTTTAAAAATAACAGTGATAATATTTGTTGTACTTGTCATAGTGTTATTTTATCAAAACAAACAAACCAGCTCACAAACTATATCCAGTGGGCTCTGGGTTAGAGTTTGTCTGTACTGGGATATATCCTTGGATATATGTGCAATATTCTTCATGTTTCAAAACTGTTACTCAGGAGTCACAGTTATGGATGCATATTCATACTGTCAGTTAAACAAAGATTTTGAAGTTTTGCTCACTCCATTCCAAAGCCTTTAGATGTCAAAATATCCTGAATGAAAAACCTTTAGCTTTTGATGTAGTCTAAGTTTTTATTCCACTTTAAAATTCTGCCATCCCCTACCTGTCTGTTTCATATCTTTGTCTGAGCACAGTGCCAGATGGGAACAATGTATCACAGAAGGCCAACTTCTTATGACTTCGGCAATTATTTCGTCCATTTATCTTCAGTAACACATAGTGCTACAGTCAAAACTGATGGGATAAAAATTAGGCGTGAGGGAAATTTTGTAGTAGATGTTACAAAATGATCTTTGAGTCCATGGCACTGGTCTTGCAATAGCGCCTGGAGCCACATGATGGCACTGTCCTTGAATACACAGGAACCTTAGGAGGGCAAATTCCAAGACTTGAATCCGCTCAGCAGGAAAAAGATCTTTTTTTAAAAAAAAGGATTAAGGAGTGGGGACGGGGGAAAACAAATGCATTGTTTTCTTTGTTTACTATAAATTGTATTACAGCGTAGTTACTTCTGTAAAATATAAGTTGTAGAAGTGTGTGTTTTCTGAGTGGTTATTTCTATATGTGAGAGCTCTAGAAAAAAAATCTTTTGTGTCAATTGTAATGGGATTCTATCATAAATAGTAAGATTTGCCCCATTTTGTAAATTAAATAAGCTGTTGGTGCTGGACTGTCTTGATCACTCTTTAGAAAACCGCAGCCAGCCATGTAAAAGGAGAAAAGCAGTTTTTAGTGTCTAACTGTCCATGATCCTTGCCCTTACTAGAAGAGACTATTCAAAAATAGGAGTGTTGTGCTTGAATTTGAGCACTGCCAATCAATCATAAAATTGACATTTCAAAATTTGTTTCTTGTAGGGTGCTGTGCAGTGGTAATTATGGGTGTAATTTCCATTTAATATTTTTAAAGGAAAATGCTTTTCATGGTTAATGTCATTTACATAAACATATGCTTTCATACAACATGATAAACTTGAAGATTTGAGCCTCTGTAGGAAATACTCTGACTCAAAGCATCTTTTGAAACATGTCAAAGCTGAAGGCAAATATTTCCTATGTGAATAAATTTAGTAAGTAAAACTTTTCAGTAATTGGAAGGCTTAGTATCTGCTTCCCTGGTTCCTGGATATTAAATGCAAAGTTGCATTTACAATTACACTGTAAGCTGTGCTTTTTGTTGTTTTATAGTAGTTTTAAATAAATTGTTCATCCAAACTGTTTACTGAAGAGCGAATTGAGTGCAAGAAGTGTGATTGTTAGATCACTAGCAAGTCGTCAAATATTCAGATGTAAATGGAGTTATTCTGTATCTCAGTGAGTTCAGTATCTTGTTTATAAGTCTTACAGGATTTGCTAGTGCTCTCGGCAGACATTATGTTGACTAATGTAGCTGCTGTTGATGCAGAATTATCACTGGTGGAACAGCCTTTTTTAAGGGTTACCATCGTGTTCAGTCATTATTCACATTACCTTGCTACAAGCTGCTACTGTTAAAATATCTTAAAATAGGGGCCTGAAAAGCACTTCTCACATACTTCCTAAAAACAATTGAAGCTTCCAGGTTTTGCACCAGGTGAATTTACAGTTACACACTAATATACACAGCTTCTACCTAGCAACCACTTTTAAGTTCTCTTCAAGTCAATAGCAGCAAAATTACATTATAGAGCTACTGTATAATTTACTTTAAATAATGTCAGAAGTCTTTAACATCCAGCTAGTTTTTAACTGAACATGTTTGCATGGAAAATTCCAAGTTCCTGTTGCAAAGTCATAAGTAATATGCCAAAACATAACTTTTACAGGACACCATGTACATACAGTTCCAACAGATGCTTAATTTCTGTCTTTAAGATTATATCTCTCTACTTTGTTTTAGGAAGAAGATATGACTGTAACAGAAGACTTTAGTAGAGTAGAAAATACTTACCAAATGGAAGCAGAGGTATGTATTCAACCTAACCAAAAATCAACATAAAATAAAAGAATAAGAAGAGCAGCAAGGACTGATGAAAATTTGCAGATTGTCTTTCCTCAGACCAAGGAACATAAGGGCAGTATAGGCCAAAAAAAACTATTGAAGGACTGCAGTTTATAGCAGAGTTCATCTGCAGTCTCATGTTGTGTGCAGAACTTGTTTTCTGCTCCTGTAATATAGAAAGAATGGTTTTCTTCTCAGATGAATGTGTGCTTTTAAAAAATGTTACATGATGCTGCAGATGGGCATGGTTGGTTCTGGGGCTCTCTAGTTGTTGTTCTGTGGCAGTGTAAGCAGACCAACAGTTCTGCACTCTCCTTCACCCATCGCCCTTCCTGCCCTCTGCTTCTTGCAAGATGTTGGTCAGTTCAGAAACCTGCCCCTGTTAATAACCCTTTTTTTTCACCTCAGATTAGCTTTTATTTTTTTCATTATTTTAGCTCTTTGAACGGAGGGCAATGCAAAGGAGAAGACTGGATAGGAGTAGCAGTGGTGTGGCAGCCCTAATCTAGATCTGCTTAAGCCATAGTTGAACAGCACCTGGATTTTGGTCTATTCTATACAGTTCTGCCATCAGCTTGCTCCAAGTAAAGCAAAGCTAGTTGGCTTGGAATTTTGTAGGTAAAAAGTGATTTGTGAAAGGCAGATATTATGGGAATAATGCCATTTACTTCAGTATCTGCTGAAGGGAGTACATTTTTGCACATTCTTGCCATACAAGAAATAAATGCTGCGCTTGAAACCTTCACTGAGGGAAATTATGTGTGTTCAGGCAATGTATTTTTTTAGAGCACAAAACTTTAATCACTACCTAGCAAATTTACAGATTCTTGCTAAGTAAACCTGGAAGCCTGCAATAAAATGATAGCTGTTTTATAGAGCTGTGGTTTACAGTCCTCTTAAACAGGTTCAGCCTCCTTAGTTCGCTTGCTTAAAGGCATATTCTCATCTAAATAACAGCAATAAATACAGAAATAATTGAGAGCTTGGAGAACAAAATTTTGATTTTAAAATGAGTCTTAAAATACTTAAATGGTGTGAATCAGTGTCATGTTTAACTTCATCATGTAGACACCTACTATCTTGAGAGCTTAAATCATCATGTTTTTTAGATAACCTGTACTTAAAAAATAATAGAACTATATTGAATTACTATGTAAGCTACAGGCAAGTTTAGGCTTACAACTTCAGTCTTAAGTGGTAACTTAACCAATTGTCTGTCTTCTGCTATTAGTTTTTATAAAAAAAACAAAGATTCTATATGGAAAGCTAATGACTTGGATTTAGTGTTCATTTGTAAGCAGCTTGGACCAGCTGTAATTGCTGGTCAAAAGTTGTGTGGTTGCCTAGGACCCAGGTGTCAGAACTTGAAGAATCCAGCCACAGTGTTGTTGTTTTGGCTGTCCTGTATGCTTAGGTAGCAGTGTGGTCACTCTTTATGCGGAGATTAGTTTCTCCTTGCTTCTCCCTTTATGTATATACTTGTTTCATTAGTGCAGCTTCATAAACCAGTGCAGTTGCATTGACCAGCATGTGTGCATACTTTAGCAATATAAATGGATTTAAAACTCACTTCCACTCACTTCTCTGTTAAGAGTTTGCCATTATATCTGTGTTATATGTAAAATCTTGAAAGTCATCCGTTAGTTCATTCTATAAACTCTTTTTACCATTTGTCTGCTGTAAGAGTTATTAGAAGACTGAAGAAATTCTCAGGCAAATAGCCATTTTAAAGTATAATGAAGAACTCAAGATGGGCTTTCAACTGTAGTGAGATAAATTTTAATTCATGCTATAACAAAGGAAAATATGCAGAAGAATGAAGTTGTGTATGAGATCACAAAGCTCTATAATATCGTAATCATAATAGTTCGTTTATTGCATGACGTTCTCATGGGATGAAGATTATGTTGGTTTTGTACATTTCTTGATACACTTATAAACCATAACTTCTTGTCCTTTTCAGCCTTCTCTAAGCCTTGAAATGTCTGTAATAGTTTTGCATACCCTCATATTACTTTCTCACAGTAATAACCGATGAAGTTGAAACACTTCTTTGCATTTTAATGTTTAAGTATTCTCTGTAAATGGAACTTATCAGATCTACCTCTAAATGAAAAAATCATGATTTTTTAGGGGCACAGGAACAGCAAAATTCAGCTATTGCTCAGTTGTTTTCTGCCCCTGAGCGTATCTGATAAATGCTTCTTTTTTAAGTTGCTGGCTACCCAGAACTGCCCCAGACTGAGCAATTTATCCTCTACTTAAGACCCGCAGTTCTTTTGTTTGATCATTCTTTTGTTTCATCCCCTTGAGTGAACTAATCTTGGAAATGCTGATAGCAATCTGGAAAACGCTGTGACAGCCCCTCATAGTGAGACTTTCAAATTTCCACAAAATACAGCTATGACATGTTTCTGGCAAAACATCATAAGGGGATATATGCTTTTTATATGTACGGCAAGAACTCCTACTGAAGAAAGAAATCTAGGTGTAGCCTCGTCTTCAGTCTCTGTTCAAATTGATACTGCACCTTCCAGAAAGTGATCGAACCCCCAAGTTGCAGATAAAGGATGTGCAGCTGAGGTGAAGATGCAGATTTGGTGCAATTTTGAACAATAGGTGTGACCCTTAGTCAACACAGAAGATGGATGTGCCCTGACACTTCATCCCGCTCAGTTTCTAAGGCCCTAAGCTCAGCTTTGGCTCAGCTGTGTGAAGAGCCACTGAGCCAGTGCAAGGATCCAAGGCAGGGTGAGGTGCAAGTACTATACCAAGAGGCTGTCAAGGGTAACAAGATGTGAACATTATTTACGTTGTGATAATTGTCAATAACTGCTTTTTATCTTAGCCTGTATATGAAGTAGCTCCCTCCTCTCTCACTGAGAGACTCAGCGTCTTTGAATTGTCTCGTTTTCCACAAGGTGAATCTATGGTACGCACACAGAAAGCTGCTGCGGTGCAGCTGACATGCCATAACTTGGATTTTTGTGCCATATCCCTTCACAGGACTGCAGCAATCACAAGGGCAATTGTATGTCACAGGGTTTGGCAGTAGAATTTTCTTTACTACAGTTTTTTGCTTCTCCACCTATTGAAGCTGTATTACTATGCAAAAGGAAAGGAGTCGGGGATAAGAGAGAAGTTGAGCATGACTTGGGGTGAGAGCACTATACTGGGAAGTGAAGATGAGGCTTTAGTTCTTCTAAAAAAAGTTTGGGACCCTGAATTTCTGGTTCCTGAGTGCTGTTTCACTCCTGGCAACTGTGGTCTGCCACAGAGAAGGGCTGGCTCCTGCCTGGAAAGCTGCTGCCTGGCCAGCGCTTCCCACAAGGAAGGTTGTAGGGCTCTGGATCCAGGGCTGATAGTGATGTCTGCTTTGTAGCATTTGGGAAATCACCTGAATTCCTGATGGATCTGCATTTAATGCTTCTTATTGCCAAAGCCAGCAACAGCTAGGTGTTTAATTTGTTTTTAATCCAGGTATCTGAACTGAAGTGCCCAGGTCTCTGTAGGCACTGCAGTGCCTACAGTGTTCAGACAACACAGGATTTGGAGCCCCCTCTACACTGAACTGGGCTAGGCTTAATCTCATATCTTAGGTTTCTTGAACCTAATGCTTGGAATTAAAATGTAATTTTTCTTCCTGTGCATTGTTTTCCACATCATTTTGCTTGCACTTCTTCATAATTAACATCTAGTAATCTAAAAAGGGAAGAACCAGGATGCATTTAGTCATGTGCCCCAAAGAGCACATTCATTCTTCAGATTGTCTACATACCAAGAATGCCATACTTCCTCACAAAAAGGGATTTCTTAATCCTCAGTTTTAAACCATTTAATGAACTTCTTTTGTTGCAAACCTAATAATAGTCTCTGGAGCTATGTAAAAGTCTTTTAAGTAAATAAATGTTGGAGTGATATACAGGACTAGTATGTTTAGCTACCTTGTACATGTCTGGCTTTATACTGATTTAAATACAAGTATTGATAGTGGAAAATGAAAAAGTTACTCATGTGATGTCTGTGTTCACTCCCAGGTCAGTATTATATTCAGTGATTTTGGAAAAATGCAGACTGTTTGCAATCTACTCATTGAAAAGTTAGGAACCGCTGTTACCATCAGTCCACCTCATTTCTACCATACACCAGAAGCCATAGACACCCTTCGGTAAGTTCTCTCACACACCACAAATTTTACAGCCTCAGTTAACATAAGTACATAACTTATGCTGTTTGAAATGGGAGTAAATAGTTTCCTTCACACTTATTAAAATTTATGTTCAAAGATTTCAGCATTTGTTTTAAGTATAACTTATAAATTAATGCTGTTCAGCCCAGAAGACAGAGCTAGGTGAAAAAGCACAATGTAATAAAAAATATTCTCCCAGTGATTTCCACTGGAAGTATAATCTTCTGTGAATGCTAGGTCAACAGAATTTGGCTTTGGTTCCATCAGCACGTGTAGATTTAATTTGTATTTATTCATGAAGGTGGAAGAGTTTACCAGAGGTTGATAATTCTAAGTACCCTTGCCAATTCCCATTACTCTTAGCTGCTGACATGTTCTGGAAAGAACCAGGTCTGGCATTTCCTCAGCATCGAAATATGCTGCCCTGAAGCTCGTGATCTTGACATGTTTTAAGCATTGACTATTCAAAGTCTGTTTTCTCCCACTGACTTGAGGAGGCAGAAGGAAGTTTAATCTTGTTTGGGGTTTCTTCTTTAAAAAAAATAATTATTCTTGGTCCAAGAAGCAAGCTCAATTAGCTGCTCTTAATGGTTGTGGAGATGTCAAAAGTGTATGTCAGAGGTATGTACACAGGAGATCAGGGAATCAGGCCAGTGAGGTTAAACAGGTGCTAGTATGCCTGGCTGCTGGGCCACTGCAATGCTTGGAGCAAGGGATGAACTTTTCCTTTGCATGACACAGCAGGGATGCCTGCAGCATACAGGTGTTAGAAATGCTTGATTGGAACTCATGAGGATGCTGACATTTTCTCCACACTCTCCTCTCAAATGCCCAAGCTGTGGCCCAGAAGCTGGGGGAAGGTGCTGTGCCTTAACATCTATGCAGTTGCACAAAAAGGCTTGGCAGGAACACTTGTACATCAGTTGGCCCTGCTTGTTACTGTGCTGCTGCTTCTGTCTCTCAGCCGTCAAGTATGTGTTGCTGCTGTTGGAAACACGCGGCGGAAAGCTCAGGAAGTCTGTCGATTGTTTGGCCAGTCACTGGGAAAACCTTTACTGATAAAAGAAGAAGGAACAAAAGAATGGGGAGGCCACATAGACAGTTACCTGCCACGCTCTGCTGATTCACTGACTCTGCAGGAAAGAATCCAGAGTGCTACTGCTTATGCATCTTCTAGAGTGTTTGCTGTGTTTGAGATAAAGGGGAAAGAACACAGAAGAAACAAGTTGCTCTAGAAACTTTCAAATCCTATACATTTTCTTAATAAAATTTTTATGCTTTCTTGAGTTTTTTGTTGTTTTTTACTTTATTATTATAGTAGTTCTAGCCCCTAAAATTAAGGTTACAATTAATTCTGTAAGTGCAGTTCACAACTGCTTATCTTATTCCTCTGGCCCCTGTAAAACAGCAAGATATTTGATGCACAGAACCTTTGGTACTCCTGGCTGAAACTGGGCTGCATTTACGCCTTTACTCCCAAATCTCTAAAGAAATTAATCCCCACCCTGAGTCATGGTAAACTGAACATGCAATATGTTCACTTCTAACAAAATTGAGTGTTCAACATAAAAAGTGTTTAGGAATGTTTTATTTTGTCATAGGAAAAATCATACATTTTATCCTGGTGTCTGTTTGCTCAAGTTTAAAAAGGACATCTGTTGTCTGGATGTACATTACATGTACAGACACTGAAGTGCTCAGTCATGAGGATAGAGTTTTTTCAACCATGGCTGCATAATATATTTGATCCGTCATATCCTCTGAAGTAGGTTTCCATATCAGGGTGATACACCTGAGAAACAAAGAAGCACCAGAATTGGAAATAAATACAATCTGATACTTAAATAAATCATCAAAGTTGCTATAGTTAACTTTTTGAAAACTCCTAATGAATTTTTCATGTACATAGAGATGCTTTCAGTGGGATTTTTCGTGCACCTTAACCTAATTTCTGTCATCAGAACAGCAGCTTTCTTCAAGTACTCTACTAGTCTTGAACATACCGCGTGGGATGTTACACGCTAGATTTACAGTGTTTAAAATCAGCACTGTTTCTTATTGAAGTAGCTCCCACTCGTGTTGCTGTTAGAACTATTTGTTATTTCTTTTAGCTGGATCAGTTACCTAATCCAGTGAGGCAGCAAGAACACAAAAAAGCAGTGGGGGAAATGGTGAAGACGCACCAGTGTGATGGCCTTAGGTACTGCAATGTCCTGCATGAAGACGCAAACCCACAAAGGGCAATCCAAGTTACAAGCCTTGTTGTGATGCAGGAAGCCCACGGTGAGCTGCTGAGAACTGTCAACTGGGAGTTATGACAAGTCTAAGCATTTTCTGGTCACTCCTCTCTTCAGGAAATTACTGTGCCTATTAGGCTGTAGGAAAGGCTGAATGAGGGCAATCCACAGATCTTTTGAACTTGAAGTATAGGCGTGATTCACAATCTGTAATTAATCTCAGCTAGACAACTTTAAAATACCTGGTTTTGTGAGCTTTGTACCATCAGTTCCCCTAATAATCTGGGTGGAGAATTGACCTGCCATGCAGGTGAATAAAGCAATCTGATATCTTAAAGGCTAGTTTCCACAAGATGAATATTTAAGATGAGGTATCTGTTTCTCCCCATGGAATATAAAGGAAACTGAAGGTAGCCAGCTGACTGACATAATGAAATAATGAAAGGTTATTTTTTTAGACACAGAGTGGACAGAAGCCAATTTTAAATACTTAGGACACTCATGTAGGATGGTGGCGTTTCTGCTTCTAAGTTCAGGCATGTTAACAGATTTTGTATATCAATGCTGGCTAAAACAGAAGGACTAACTAAGGCTTCTCCCAAATAAAAGAGGTAATTGTGTCACACTGTGATTGAGGGGGAATCCTTTATGGGCAGCAGTTTCAAGAGAGAGCATGGAGAGTCTTTAGGCCAGCCCGATTCCTTCTGCATCTCCCAAAATGCAGAAGATGTCAATTCAAATCTCATCTGACTAGACCCAGCATCTCTGTTAGACAAATGATTCACCTACTTGCTGTCATTTTAAACACAGAGACTAACTACAATTTAAAAGAGGTCACCACAGCAGCCAGGGCTTCCTGGCAAAAAGCCACTGGTATGTGGCATGCATACCTGAAGGTTGTTTTCTGGATAAAAATCTCAAAACTAGTTTAAAAATCAGGTATGCCTTGCATAAGATGGAAATCAAAAGCTACTCCAACCCTGATACACAAAGCAGATATTTTGGCTCCTAAAGAGTTTTGCAGTTAAGAAAGGAGACATTCTTCAGGCTGGGCAGCAGCTGAGCAGGAGCTGTTTGAAATGCAGATTTTTCAGAGCAGCATTGAGAAACCAATTTGCTAGATCCAGCAGAAATCCCAAAACAAAAGTCTGTGTCTACAACAGTCTGTACATAACAGAAATCAAATTGCTAAAACACTTTAAAAACTCCGCAGTTGGATACTTCATAATGGGTAGTACTTGAGTTTGGTCATTTTTCAGTTTCCAAAAACCCATGCTTGAAAGTACAGCAGTAATTTATTCATCTGCTTTCTCTATTAGTTTTCACTAACTTTGCAACCTAGGTAGTATCTATTAAGCCAAAGGTCATCCAACTTTTTAAATATACAGGATAACAATCAAGTTGCAACTGAATAAAAAATAAATACTACCTTTAATCCCATAATAATTGTTATCTCTTCCTCAGGAACATAAGCTGTAGATTTGCCAAATCCATTTGCTTTGTTAATTAGAATTCGATAGTGAGGAGTATTTTTTAGATCCTGTAAAAATAGAAAGAAAATAAATAGCCTCAAAGAGAGATGCTGACTAAAGATTACTAAAGATTATTAAAGATAACTCTCAGTAGGCTTACAGAACCTAAATCCACTTGATATATACATACAGCCAGTTCATTTTTATTATTTTACCAGGGTCAGTTTGGAAAATTAAATATAAAGCAATCAGAACTGCAATACACAAAATTCTTGCCACATCTGAAACATTTTTTAAGAGTCAAGACTTTAATTAACCTTTTCTCCTGCAGACCTTGTAATATCCCTGCTTTTTGTATGTAGGTCCCATGACAATCTGTTATGACCCTTCTTCCTTCACAAGTGGCAGCAGAACTCCAGAGAGGAAGAGGCAAATTCAGAACATAATGCCACCTCCAACAGTCGTAGTCCTGATCCTGGAGAGAGCTAAGGCAACTTCTATGTGTGTATATATATAAATCTTCCATCAAAGAAGTACCTATGAAAACAAATCCTGGGCCAAGGTCCCACCATGTTCATTGCTATCCATAAACATTCCTGCCCAAAGTAACCCAGAATCTAAATACAAAAAAGTGATGGATGAACACAGACGGCCGGAGCTTAGGAAGCAGTCAGTATCGATCAGTGTGACAGGCACTGGCCTCTGCTCAGCAATTTAGTAAAGATGTGGAAGTCAGAGGAAGGCAAGGAAAAGCTGGGCTGAAAGCCTGGCTGATCTTTCAAGGGGATTTGCAAGGACCAAGCTTAGTAATTGCTGCCTAGAGGTCAGAAGGCATTTTGCATAGCTAATGCATGTAATATGATAGGTAAAGGCAATTAAAAAATACCAAAGCCAGCAAAAGACACATTTAAACCATGTGCCATTGCTATTGAAATTGAAACAATAAAGATGAACACAAGGCCACTGGGAGAGTAGAACAATTATAAGGTGCATAAAAAGAATAGGAGTGTCTGCTGAGAAATTCTTGGGAGTTCAGCTGGTGACAATGCCACTGAGAGCAGAAAAGAAAGCAAGGACGCAGGTGTTTTAGGAGCCAAAGATGAGCAGCCGTCGGATAAAATAACAGCAGTGATGGAACCAAATGCACAAAACAGGACTGAGTATCTGTTCCCAGCTGAACATGAATTCTCTGCTACAAGCAAAGTTTTTCATTTTTTCCTCAGTTTCAGGAAATTTCCTCGTGATTAGTGTCTTCCTGCCACTTAAGCAGCATGTCAGTGGCATACAGAGTAGGCAGCACTGTATTACCAGATCAGCACTGTCAACAAAGATTTAGCTTTTGATTGTTCAAGGACAACAAGTACTTAGGCTAGAGAAATTCAAAAACTTCAAGAATTCTAACAAAAATGTGGTTTTAAATAGATTTGCACTCCAAGTATCCAGATAACTGAAACTGGTTAAACACAGACAATTACTTGCATTTCTTAGGTGCAATGAAGATGTCACCAGTTATGGATGATCATATAAAAGATTTAACATCCTCTCAACTTTAGTAGCACAGCACAAGAAATCCATGCAGACATAATAGGTTGACACTGCTACTTTAAATACAGCCTGTGTATTAAAAGTGAGTAATTTTAATTTCAGATATGTCCAGTAAAATCCTGACCAGTGAAGCTTAACCAACCAGTGGTACAAAAGCCAAGCTCTACTGGGACCACAGCACAGAAGCAGTGGAGGTACCGCTCAGCTGCACAAGTGATATGGGACTCTGGAGTATTTCCCAGTAGGATAGCAGGAAGGAGGTCTGAAATAGTATTTCCAAGTGCTTTTTTAACCTGAGTTATTCTATTTATGTATTAATAAAGCAAGAGTTTAGTACATTCAAACGTGTTTCCTTGGAGGATATTTGGGTTGAAGCCATTCTTCTGCAGTGTCAGCTGTTACATCCCATCCGACAATGACTCCGGAATAGCCACATCTTTTCTGACTTATTACCTGTCCCACATGGAACTGAACATATTCAGGCTTTGGACTATGAACTTGAGTTGATTCTGTTTTAACAAAGAAAGAGACTTAACAAGGATAAGAGTTTGACCAACATTTAAACAGAAATTCTTCTGACTTCTACCAGAAGAGAACTGACAAGGTGAACTAAAGAAAAACAGGTGCTTTTTTTTCTCCCCCAGAATATTACTATGATATTTGAGAAAGCAGCATGCACTAAGGAAGGTGGTTTTCTGTTTGTATGCCTTTGATATTACATAGGGGACTTAACAGGGTTTTGGAAATCATTAAAGGTGTGTGCATTGGACAATTAGTTAAGCCTTATATACAGTATTTTACAGTGCTTACACACAGTAACTGCTTGTGACATTAGTTTTTTCCAGGTTAGGTCACAGAATTCTTCTGTTCAGTCTGATTGCAGGGAACTTTTTTCCAGGAACAGACCAGTCAATTGTTTCTTTTTCCTTTTATGAAGTTAATCTAAATCAGTTCATTTGAATCAAGTGAAAGCTGTACCACAGTTCATATGTCACTACAAAATAGGCACACTCAGATGTATTCAATAACATAGATACATGTAATATATCATGTTGATACTGATACACAACACGGGGGAAAGGCCTTGGATTTTACATCTTCTGTTTTGCTTACTCATGTTTAGAGAGAAGAGAAAAGAAAAAAAGACTACTATTTACAAACTAAATACAGAAATCTACTATAGAAGACCTTACAGACAATAATAACACAAGCAAGATCCAAAAGGATTGCGAAGACTCCAATACCTGCAAAATAAGAATGGGGCTTTGCTTCATTGTCACCACTTTTAGTTTTCTCCGTAGTACCAATTCCTAAAATGTAAAATTAATAACCCAACTTTCAAACAAGGTCTTTAGAAACTCAGTTTCAGTAATAATCAGAAGGCCACTTATCCTATCTTAGCTGTTTGTCTGAAGAGAGGAATACTGCAAAGCCTTTGACACAAACTTCTTCACAATTTGAAGCCTGCATAAGTGTTTTACGTTGAAACTACATTTAAGGAATACACAAGAAAAACAACTTTGTTCCAACAGGAAAAAACAGTATGAATCTAATTTCTTTGAATACGTAACTCTAAAGTTGCGTTAGAATTTCTGTATTAGAGGAAAGAAACCCATTTATTTTATAGAGGTGAGCAAATACTATTCTGAATTCTAGCAGAGTGATTCTTCAGTATCTTTTGTAAAATCTTTAAAAATTGATTAACACTGGTATGGACAAGGTGTCTGGCTATAAGTCCCAGCTTAAGGCTGCAGTAAGTAGAGCTTTTCCTTCTGCACTAGACTGAATTTCATCTGAATTTAAAGGGCGAGGGCTAGGGAGGGATCTCCTTAGAAAGGAGAAATGGCATGTTTTCCATTGCTATTGTGAAAAAGAGAAAGGGTAAAGAAACAATGGGCAAACTGAACATTTACAGGGTGGGAAGTTTTCAAATACTCCTTCTGCAGACAATGTAACAGCAACAGTCTATGAACAGAGGTATTTGGGTTAACATTCTCCACCTATACTAGCGGGCAATCTGTTGGTGCCAGAAAACTAGGGGTTGTCCTGGTCTCCTTCCTCTTTGATGGTGTCCACCACTGTCCCTCTTTCAGTCTTACTCCCTTTACCTGCCTGGAGGGAAGTGAACGCGAGTTCCATAACTGTGCAAACAATGCTCTTTTAAAAAGTTTTTGTTTATCTCAGATGTGTAGGAAGATTTAAGGTTGACAAATACCTTTTAACAGAAAGAGGAATGGGCAAATAGCTTCACTTGCTCAACTGCATTATTAAAAACAGCAGCTCATATGGTTGGTTTGGAAGGTCTCAAATGCCATTATTTTTAGGATAACCAATTATTTATAATATATTCAGAAGAAAAGCAGCTCCAACTATATACAAATAATCAAAGGATCATTTGGTCTTTATCTTTAGATATGCATGGAGCTTTCCACAAAGTTTCAAAGCAATATATGGTGAACCTAAGAAGAGCACAGTTTCTGTTTCCAGGCATAGACCATTCCCCTAGGTTTTGGTGGGAGCAAAACTAAGTCTGGATCCTCCACAGTTCAGAGGACTTAACACCCTTGATTATTGTACATAGATCAATAATAAAGGATCTTTGAAGGTCCAGACAGGGTAAAATCTGTGGAGTATTTCTATTGTACAAGAATTCAGTTTCACAAATATGCTGTTCAAAGTCACAAAAGAAGCCTATGGACAGTCTTCTTAAATTAAAATGGTGTGTGTATATATAAATGGATGTAATTTTATTTTTTCTAGACCAACTCACTGTCACATGACCAATAATCAAGATTCTCCTTCCTCTTAAACCCACAAATTTTTCACCTATGTTTCCTAATTCAATTTCAAGTTTTCTTGAACTACCATATAGTGCATAAGACATCCATCCAGTGTGGTAGGATCTCATCCCACAAACATGTAGCTGCTTACAAACATTAATGTGGTTAGTCATCCTGACTTCACAGTCAGATAAATTTAGAGGAAAAAATGTATAAAATTACTGCCATGATTTACGTTTAGCTTCGCATGGAGTTCAAATTTTGATGTTTGTGTAGAAAATAGGCACAAGGTTTTCAAGTTCTAAATCAGGCTCAGCAAGCAAATGAGAGATGCTTCCTCTTTGTCATTTTTTTCCCCACAGCATATCTTCCTGTTAAGAAGAAACCACGTATGTAACACCCTATCTTGTCTTCGATAGCCACAGCTTTAAATGATTTGACCATGCATCCAGACTCAAGTAAGCAGGCAGCTTGTAGGCAGCTCCAAGAGGCAGTTATCCGTTAGTAGTAAAAATTATCATCATACTGGTTTTAAAACCTTCTCTAGTATTTTTATATAGCTTTTTAATATTTAACTTTAAGGCTTCTGTAGCAAACAGGAAAAAAAGGTCAGTAACTAGGAACAGGTTCTCCTCAAGATTAATATCAAGACTGCAAATGAATATTCTCTCAATCATTACTTGTACCAGTAAACCATATCTAAATTTTAGAAAATACCGTTTTTCATTACAAGGTTTCTTGCTTCCTCTACTCAGACCATAGGAATTGCTAAATTGCATCAGATTCTGCAGTTTCGACTGTTACTCGAGAAGACTGAGCATCAAACATTCAAAAAATGGTGCACGTAATCAAAAGACTATTGAAAAGAGCTTAAATGTTTTTGCATAAATTGAAATAGTAAGTAGTTGACTCATGCCATGAGGCCTGAAAATTATTTAACTCTGGGTCTTTACACACAAAGTCAGGCTTAGTTCTTTTTTTAAACAGGCCAATCTTTTGCTCTTATTACTTCATGTATTTGAGTTCCACAGATGAACTACACAGCCAGTGCACTGCACAGGCTGCACTGTTAAAACTAAGTCTCTCTTTGAATGGTTCATTTTCAAGATACTAACATTTGCCAATGGTTACTGCTATCAAAAATTTAGATCTGATGTAATATTCTCCACTTTACATTTGAAGATGGATGTGTGAGACTCTGTCAATACATAACTTCTCCAATTCATATACAGAATGGCGCTCCTTACTTAATTCTGTCATTGTGACTGCCTTAACTAATTCACTATGATTTTGTTGGGAAAGAGTCTGTACTGAGTCATACTGTGCAAGAAAATCTCTAAGTGTCAAAACATGATGGAAAATTAGAAATAGTGTTAGTCATCAAATGCTTCATTTTCCCCTTTTGAAAGGGCCATAATAACCCACAGTAATGCATATTGGAATATCCAAAGCAGAATGAAATTCTGAGGCATATTCATGCACTCAGACTGTACCGATTTTTGTGGGAAAAAATAATGGTTGCTATTCAAATTTGAAGGACATCGTTAAACAACTAAATACAGTTCCATTAAGCCACAAAAATGTCTGAGGTATGATTTGAATGTTGTTTTGGTATAGGAATAGCCAATGTGTCCCACCCACACTCCAGCTTTCCAGGACAAAGGGTCATTGGGGATGAGAAAGAGAACTGTCTTATAAATAAATGCAGTAAGGAAGGAGACTCTTCAACCTCTCTGTTATTTGGATGCATTCAACAGAGTCTGTTCCATACCACTGGGATATGAAATATTGTGCAGGAAGAGCAAACAGCAGCATGTAAACTTGCAGAGCTGCAGCTGCATTGATGTGAGGCATTCCAACAGGAAGTTTCTTCTAAGACACTTCCCTGCTCCCTACTCTGAAAAGAGAAAAAAAAAAAAAAGAAAATATGTAGTTGTGAGCTTTGCTAGCTGTGTAGTAGTTAAAAGTTTCCTTCAGATTGTTTTGTTGATTCATAACATCTGTACTCAATCATTTCAGTTACAGCCAGAGCACACCTGAATTAGGCCCCTTTAACTGCATTAAATCTGAGGGTACTTATAAAAATTAATAGAAGACCAAAGTAGACAGCTTCACAAGACCAAGAAAGTGAAAATCCTCTTTTAAGAGTTACACAGACATTTTTCATTGTTAAACAAAAACTCAAAATAAACAAACAAACAAAATAAAAAAAAAAAGGAAAAGGAACTGGGAAGTTGCATAGTTTCCTAATTTGCAGTAAAAAGCTGTTCTCTGTGAACAAAATTTATCGTGCTGCTTTGTCATCTAATTAGGTGTATTAAACACGTCCGACATACCAGATTGATGGCCTCAAGAATAATCTATTTAGATTCAGTAATTATTGCACATCTGATAGAACTAAGGGATATTTCTTTCAAACTGAAGGCACACATAGCATATCAAGTTGATAACAACATGTGCCACAGTCCCATCACTAGATTAGAAAAGGATTTTACATTGACATTCATTCCACAGGCACATGCCACGCCATAGCTGTGTATTAAGATATTCATGACTCTTTCCTTCTTCCCCATCAAATTAAGATATTCACCTTCACCTGAGGAGTGCATTTACTGTCTTTTTAAGTCTGTGAGGCTTTTTCAAATCAGAACTAAGACATTCTGAAATCTGAGACTTGTATCTTTTACACTGGTGTTCTCAGAGTGTGCAGGTTTGCTGCAACATTCAGAGTCATCTACACATACTCTGTTCTCTAGGAGTGGCTGTTACAGCTCCTACTCTCTACTTTAGTGCAGTACTCAGCCTGCAAGCACCATCAATTCATTTCAGTTGTGTCTGAGTTGCTTCTAGTTCCTGCTATCCTAATTTATGTAATTTACAAAATAATTTGGGTTACTGTAATATACACAGCACGTGCACATGAAAACTTAGATTTATGAAAACTGCCTGGAAAAAGTAGCCCAGATCACAAAACAATGCCAAAGGAGGCCCAAAGAATATTGTAAGGAATATGAAAACGTCTTTGTGTGTGATGAAGCATTACCACAAACTGTAACTTTCACTTCTGCATCACCTGCTTTAGAGCCAGCAGCAAAGAAAAAACAACTAATTTTAGACATCATCAGTAGTTGTACATGTAGAGTAGTCGTTTACCCTTGTACATTGAGGGGGGCGGGGAGGAAGAGGCACAAATTAGTTCAACCAAATACCCCTGCTAGGCCGGAGGGCTGGACAGGACCCGCGGGTATTGCTACCGCATTGCCCAGGGCACTCACACAGCACGACCGTACAACTTCTGCCGCTGCAGGTCTTCCGCCTGTTTCTAAAATCAGCTTTCTGAGCGGCCTGATCCACCAGACAGAACGAATGCGGTAGCAGATGTAGTGTTATCCCGGCCTGAGAATCCCAAAGAAATAAAATACTTCCGTGCACATTCCGAGCACCCGGAGACCCGTCGGACGCGCGCTGTGCCTGTGCCCCCCCAGCCAGGGCCGGGCCGCAGCCCCCTTGTGCCGGCGCTGCAGGGCAGCAGGGGACCCCCCTTCCCGGACCCGCCCTCCCGGACCCTCACCCAGCGGCGCCGGCAGCGCATTCCGGCCCTGCCCGTGGCGCAGCTCCGGGCGGCGGGACCGGGGCCCCCTCCAGGTGTGACGGGCGGGGCTGCCGGGGGCAGGTGGGGCCTCTGGGGAGCGGCGGGACGGGCTTCGTGCCCTCCTCTGCATAAAGGTGTGAACACCTGAAATGAACCGGGAGTGCCGAGAGCGGAGCCTGAGCCGGGTTCTCAGCCAGGGGGTTTGTCCCCTTCTCTCCTCTTCCCATCGCATGAAAAAGCTCCCAGGGCAGATGGGATCAGAATTTCGTATTCTCAAAATGCAACAAACACCTGGGTGGACTTTACACCCTGACAGCTTTAAAGAGATTATAAAGAAAGAAATAAAAAGTTCTAATTTATTTCTGCAGGCTCACCTGAAGTAAATGATATTTTCAACTTCCTTATATAAGTATTTTTCCTCTGAAGGTGGACAAGCATCTTTAACCTTCCCTGAACAGAAGTCCAGAGGAAGTTCTCTCGTGTGAAGTTTATGCAAAATGTGTCCTAACGCAAAGCTGTAACCCAGCTTCATGGTGTGCCTCTCACCACCCTGCTGGTACTTCAGAGAGGACTTGGTGGTGGTCTCTGGGCCTGGCTTTGTCACAGATAGAAGGCGGCACAGCTGAAACAGAAGTCTCTGTGTGGTTTCAATAGTGCTCATGTCAGTGCCCAACAGAACTCTGGGCCTGCCACTGCTGGGCTGCTGCAGCGGGAGTCAAAGCCCATCAATGAGTCTCCTCCATATGACAGATTTCTTTGGTGTAAATTCAACAGCAGTCAGATTTGCTGATGACACCCAGTCAGAGTGGGAGCAAACAGAAGAGGCAGACTCAAACTGCAAATGATCCAGAGAGATGAAAGCAAAGGGAACGTTACAGACAAGAAGGGAAATTCAGCAGTAGCAAATATCAAGCCTTATCGAGAGAGGAAATGTTCCAGCTATCACTTCTCACATACCGAGCACAGCTCTGTGAAGGGCAATACTGTGAAAAAACCCCAAAGTGTTATCAAGCTGTACCTAGTGATCATGTGGGAAATAAGTGGCTGGGTTTAAGGTTTTGTTTGTTGGTGGATTTAAACCTGTGCAACATGTCAGGAATGCCCACTTGAAAACACGACTACTGGCTTAAACTAGAAATACAAATTTTACCTAAGAAAACTAGTTTTTTAATCATGGAACCATAGAATAGTTCGAGTTGGAAGGGACCTTTTCAAGGTCATCTAGTCCTGCAATGAGCAGGGCCATCCTCAGCTAGATCAGGTTGCTCAGAGCAACCTATTTGCCCTGCACAGCCCACCCCAAGGAAAACAGACTCTTTGGGCCATCGTGGCCATTTGCATCACACCAGCCCAGGCTGCAGTAAATAGAGGGACTTAACTGCGCCCTTGGGCAAAATGCCAGGAGCCACATAAACACCTGGTCCTACCTCAGGGACACTGAAGGTTTTAAAGTGTGTCTCAAGCAATTTATTACTACCCAAACATTAAGATGCCTTTCAAAAATACAAAGTAAATCAGATTGCAAGACCAAGATGCTTCTGTTACAAATCAGGTTCTTCCCCATGTGCTTGAGCAGAGGTTTTCGGTGCAAGAGCCAGAAAGAAAACTGTGTGCTCTGTCATGACTCAGAGGTGGGCAGCGAAGAAGCCAAAGCCAGAGGAAAATTACATCATAAATTGGCATGCAAGAATAAAAAACCAACCCTGACCATGAGACAATTTCAGATGATCTGCCCTTTCACAAGACAAAGGTTATGTGAATTTTCTGACAATTTTCCTAAATAATTTAACCTCTCATTTCCCTTGTAACTTTATCCAACAGAAGAGTTTAGTATTAACACACATTTTACAACCTCAAACACTTTAAAAGCATTAAACGGCATAAAAGTTTTGAGTTCTAGATATTTAATCTTTCCCCACATACTTGTTCATTCAGAGTAACTGATGTCAGTGAAGGACAATGGTACAAACTGCACATACACTCAACTCCTCATGTTGAGATTCTAGTTGGGTAAAAATAGGCAGTGTATTGAGAGGCAATCACTAATTAATGACTTGTAAGTAACTCTTTTTTAAGTTTTTGACAACTATATTCCATTTCTTAGCAGTTTATGGAAGCTTACATCACTTTCCTTAATAATAAAGAGAACTCAAATTTTGAATGAGGTGCTTGAATTTCAGAAAAATAACCCTACTAGATTTCTCTGCTATAGAATACAAATACAGTCATTCCTTCTAGTATTTTAATCGTATTCTAACTAGGTTTGCATTTTAAGTTACAGTCTTTATTATTTTGAATATCCTTGTTCAAAGTCAAATTCAGAGATCTGAGACAAAACACAAATTAACAGATGAGGCTGCCTGGTCCTTGAATGCTAACATTATTTGAAGTCAGTACCTTCAGGAATATGCCTCTGCAGAAATCTGATGCTGAATGAATTGATTACCTGCCTCTGCTCTTGTTCCCTCTTTCTCTTTTTTTTTTTCTTTTTTTTCCCCACTGATGTATCTGCAAGCTAAAGTAAAATGAAAGGCTGACAGGACCAAAAACCTCCCTGTTTCAGAGACAAGAAAAGGAATTACAAAGGAAATTTGTATGGTTGTTACTAGACTAGAAACAAGATTCCCGAATCCTCTACCCAGTCTCCCCCTTCAGTGCTCATACAGATTTTAAAGTACAGGACAGAATTCATAAATTCTCACTACACTCCTGTAAAAGATTCAATTAAGCCTGTTCCAAAGATTTCTTAACACAGTATTTCTCTAAGCTAGAAAAACAACTTGACATTTTGGGCTTTGAGCTTCCTGTTAACATTAGTAAAACCCACAAAACCCCTATATTTTGCATGCTAATTTTGTGTACAATAACTCATTTTTATGCTACTTAAATTCCAGTCACATTGTATGTTGCTTGCTGGCATTTCCTTTATTTTCACATTTGCTTCAAATAGAAACATTGATTAATTTTTAAAACCATTACACTTTGCTCATTTGTCTTTGGGAAAAATGACAAGAACTATTTTGCAAAGCTAGAGCAGGAAATAACACAGGTTTTGGCATAAAAACTTTCCACTTTGAAAAGAAAATGGTCAATGATTACACAATTTCCTTCATTTAATGAGTGTTATGATCAACAGGAGTAAATGGTATTAACAAGGTAATGAAGCATTAATACCAGCACAGTCAGCATCTCACTGTCAGATACTAACATTTCACAGCATCTATTAATCCTAAGCAAAGTCTTGATTTCTACTCAAAGAAAAATAACCACAGCAGGTTTCAAAAAGATACTTGTCACAGGAATGAGAAGTGGGATACAATTGTATTTTAAGGATTTTGTACAGAGTTATGCAGAAAAGTATTTTCAAAATAAAGAAAAAATTATTAACTGCTTAAGACTATTCTCAGTAACAAAACTAGAACCGTGGACCTGGGGTGGCTTGTGCTTGGATGAGCACACCACTATTACAATAATGCTGCCATACTGAAAATGCACATACAATAGAACTACCAGCTCCAGTACGTACCAGAAGCACAGAAGAAAATGTGTTACATTTTCAGTATTCTAAATTTATTTTCTCCAAGCAGAACAGGCCAATTACTAAAACTCACATGGATGATTGAGACAACAGGTTTCTCATCTGCTAAAACAAGTCTTGCTTTTGCTAGACTCAACGTGGAGTCTGGAAAGCAATAGGGAGTTCATTCTGCTGTGACCATTCCCCATTCCCATCACCCAGCAGCACACATACCCGCATCTGTGAGGTAAGGGTCTCTTCCATCACTTCCTTGTGTTTTGAGGTAAGGTATATAAGGAGGAAGTAAGTAACACATGAAATTAAACAGAATCCACGTAGTGGCAGTATTTGAAATACTAAACATTTCTTTTGTCTTGCATCTATCGGGCAGAAACACGTAGATATCAACAAACCAACCCTGCAGCTTTGTGCAAATACATCCTGTATTGCCTTTTCCTTGCACCACCCACTCAGGGCAACTAGACTGAAGACCAGTACTCTACGGGTAGGGAGGAGGGAACTTCTCTCTCCTTAGGTGTTTTTAGCTTCTTCTAGAGTTGTTGGGAAGTACAGATATCCATAGACTGGACATAGCTCTGGTACAAACCTTTGTTATTTGAACAAGGAAGGCTTTCTGGAGGATTAGGGGTGGGTACCCTGCTGCACATGTGAAAGTGAGCTAAGAGGAGTGGCAACATGGTGTCTTCAGTGCCAGATGCTACTGCTTTTATATGGCCTCCAGAACTGCAGGGTTTAGTGAAAACCCCTACAAAATAGCAAACTTTGATCTCTATCAGAGCACACTCCAGTTGTAATTTTGTTTGTTCCCACACATACACTATACCATATTGCCATATACCACTATACCATATTCCATAAGGAATCAAAAGAAGCTGAGTTTAGGCGGTTTTGAGAAACACATAAGCAACTGTCCCATAATACAGCAAATTACTAGATAGAAACAAACACTGTTGGACAGCTTAGAAAAACATGTTTTCTATTTATTTAAAAATAAGTTTGTAGTTACTACATTGCAGTGACAGTAATTCTTACACATACATTCTAGTTTGTATAAAAGGATTCAAAGTATTATGCATCAAAACTAACATAGAAAGTGTCCACATAACAGTAAAGAAATTTCCAATCCATATGTACAAAAAGAAAGGGCACTGTTATCCTGGTGAGATACTTCAGGTTATAACATGATAATCTAGATTTCTGGAAGGAAAAAAGCCTTGATAAAGCTAAAGAATTATAGTTTTCAAAACTGTTACTCATTACATACAACAGATTTTTGTTTTACATAATTCTGTACAAAATAAGCGTAATTTTTAATCTGAAAATGTGTCAGTTTTAAAATTAACCTTTCTAGGTAATTTACTTGAAGTTGAGCTCCATTCTATACATATTGAAACATTATGACAGAATTTAGTTCACGCAAGATCATTATCCAGTTGTCCACCACACTTCTGCAGTTTTAGTATGGTCCAAAAATGTAACTTCTGTATGGTCTCAATGCATTAGCAAACCAACACGTGCAGTTGTAAGCACAAAACAGCACATGTACATCACACAGTACATGACAGGTACTTCTATTTCTTTCTACCCCTATTTTGAATGACTTCATTCTTTGTTTTTTCAGTGTAGGAATTCCTAGTATAGTACTACTTTCCCTCCCTAAAATGTATTATTTGAATTATTTGAAGTGAATTTCCTGATGTATTTATCTGCATTAAAAAGGATCCAAATGACTACTTGTCTGACTACGTACCTCCTAAAAGCTAAATTTCTTCACCCTTATTTTATTGCAGCATATAAGGTTTCTCTTCTGGAGTGCCTTGAGGCTCTTATAACCTTGGGAAAAGGGGCAGGGAGGGGGGGGGAAGCAGCCAATCGCCTCTTTTTCTGCAATTTAAGATGTCTTTTAATCTAGCTTCCTGGCATGTTTCCTCATCCAACACACTGTAAAAATGACATGGTGAATTCCTGCATTAAAATTAGCAGAAACACAAGAGCACCTAGAGGTTAACTCTGGTTTAAAAGCTACCTGCTATTTTCCCCAGACAGCAGAAAGTGAACAGGCTGTACTCATGATTCAAAAACAGGAAGCTACGTAAGCTGTCAATGCCAGACTTGTTATTGGAAACACATTGTTAAGCCTTGGCCAATTTTATGAAATGTAATACGCTTTCCTCTGCATACAAACAAACACGTATATACAATAATTTACAGCAGAAAACTAACAGCCCTTTTATCAGTTGAATATCTAGGTCCCCTTGGAAACCAGTCTGTTACAAGAGCTTCAGGGATAAAAGAAAATATATACTAATTTTACACAGTTAATTTGTCTTCATTTAGGTAGTAAACAGAAAATGAGCTTTTGCTGTTTCTAGGTGAGGTTTTAAGAGCCTCGACCTTCTGTATCACAGCACTGTAGCAGAATTAAATTATTTTTAAACACTCTGTTAATAAAAGGCAAAAAGTAAAACCTTTGAAAAAGTAGCATGGACAAAATATACTACTTCAGAATAAGGTAAGGACTCAGGACACAATTGTGGTATGGCTGCATCTTGATTGACCAGCAATGTTAAAATTACCTCAGCAAGATTCACATGCTACAAAATTGAATGTGAATGTCGATGAAAGTGAGATTAAAAATCTCTAACCTCTTATCTACTACGTAAGTACAGGGTGAAACAGTCCCATCCAGTTACACCTATTGCTTTTATAGAACCAGTCAACCATTTAACATGTGCCTAAATTCAAATGACACGCTAAAGCATTTACTTATAGTCCGCAATCCAACAAATGTGAGCAAAATATTTAACAATGTGATGTAAAAACTGTAACAAGCTTGAGATTACTGAATGGACAGAGTATTTTTTGTGTTGCATGTAGTCCTTCTTTGGTAAGACAAAAGCCTCTGGCACAGAACTGATGCTTAAAAATATTTGTACAGCAATACAGTGAATAAGCTGTCTCTACACTACAATTTATTTTTTAATAGATATTAATATATCCTACGTGCTGCATCAGGGTCCTTTATCAATTAATAGTTTCACAAATATTAAGCCATAGTAATATTTAACTCAACCAACTCAATCTTACAAGTCTATCAACAAACCAATCACAGGTACAAACCAGACACTGTACAAATAAACATCTGTAAATCTTTATCACAGCAGTCTAATCACTGGAGGAAGACATTTCTCTGTAAAGTTGTATCACTGGTCATTGCCGAGTGACGAAGAGCTCTAGTTCAATATTGAGAATAATAATAATGAACACTACAGTGGTAAAATTTCAGTTCAGTTCCCAGAGAACACACTAACAACAGAAACAAAGTGGATAAAGAGTTGTTAGGTATGTAGGCACAGGTACAATGATTCCTGTTAAACATTTAGAGCCCACTGTTATGACAGAAGCAGAAGTTATTTCCTCATTGGTAGTTAGAGAACACACTGTTGTTATGATACCACTCAGCAGTAAATACCAATTTTAACGTCTCCCAGTATAGCACAGAAACACCAGAACAGTATCCTCATATCCATGTCAAATATAAACAAATTTAATGAATAAAACTGAGTTAATTGCTGCCAGATCATTTATGTGTCTGTGACTATGAAGCTGTATGTTACTTACAATGCAAATGTGAAACAAGCACATGAGATTTTGATAGTCCATTTTCTGAACCAGCTGTTAGGTACTTGAGATGGCATTATAAAACATGCATATAATTATAGTTCTTAAATTATTTCAACACTGACCAATAAGTTTATTGCTCACATTTAAAAACTTAAGACTATGTAATCAAAAGCTCTTTTTCTGTGTTGATACAGTATCTCACAACACTTCAAATAATAAATTTTTCCCCAACCAAAATACAGTCTGATGGTGACTAAAGTCTCATAAATAAAGTTTGCAACCTAGTGAATTAAATTATAAAAATATAACTTTTAAATAAATCTGGTATTAATTTCTAATAAACTTCTAGTGTTGCTTCTATAAAAAAATTTGATCCAAATTATCCACAATTTATTTTAAAAGGAAAAACATTAATGTGTCTAATACAAATTAAAAACTTACTGGCTAAAGTCACCGATATTACTGGGTGGGAAGCAGTACCCATGTTCTGCAGGTAAGGCTTTCTATCCTCGCAAAATTAAGATGTTTAATCTTCTACCTACTATTAAGGGAACGTATATTATCTCAATCTCCAAAACTTACTTACAAGGTATTTTTGATATATAAATATATACACAGACATGCCATATAAAACATCATTACAAACAGAGTAAATACAGAAGATGAATTTTAGATATAATCTGTTTTATATATTACAATGCAGATAACATCAGGAAATTACACATTTTCAAATGATTGCCTTCATCAGTGAGATGTGACAAAATTAACAAAGAGAATCAATCAGTTTTGAATTGTGAAGCTGTATTGCAATTGTACAACCGTAGCTTGTTATCTTACCACATGTTTAGCAACTCCATTTTAATTGAATGATAAAGAAATACTTGTTAGAAAAAATAAATATGCCAACAAATGAAATAAAAACTAATCCCTGCTCCCCAAGTTCAAATCCATAACAATTCAAAGAAGATCTGGAAAATATCTTACTTAGACACTCTTTGTAGTAAAATGAACTACCTTAAACTAGGTATGGTGGATACTAATTTGCTATCCACAGTAACATATTTCTATTTCTCTTGGTGGCAAATACCAATATTCTTTGTTCAAACTTAGAACCTTTTTTTCAGTAAGAAAATAAAGAGTGAAGAATCAGGCCTCAAATACAAATACAGAAGCTGTGCAAATTTAAGGTCTTAATTCTGCATGCCCTCCCTTCTAGACATTGCAGATGATGTTTGTGTAAAAAAAAAAAAGTATAACCAGAAAATTTTGGTTACATTTTTGTACCATACCAGATCTCAGTAAATATGACTACTTATGTATTTTTAACTTGGAACTGGACAATATTTTTTTTAAGTGATACAAAATGGTATTAAGGTTTGTTTGTAAAGGTATAAAATAACTAAATGTACCATAAACAAATAAATAACTGCTTTTCTTTTCCAGAGCAGTACATATAACAATACATTCCCCTAAGTCATATAGTTATCATTTACAATAGACAACTTAATTTTAGTAAGGATGCAAGAAATAATAGAATACAAGGCACAATCATTAAATGGAATTTTTCTTTAGGGTGTATATTGACTTATGTCAGCGTGATATACCATAAAAAGTGCAGAAAAACACAATGTGCAATGAGACCACTGTATAAAACATGATTGCATAAAAAGTGATTTGGCCTTTTAACCCTAATAATTGAAAATAACCAATCTTCCCCTTAAAATTAAACTATAAAGTATGACACTTTAAAATTTTCAATTCTAGTGCTATCTAAAAAATCCTGAAAAAAATTTATACCTGGGTAATATTTTAGATGTATGTGTTTATGTATATATTAATATATACACATACACTCTTCTTTGTAGGTCATTTCAGCCTCTTAAGCATGTCTTAAGTTGTGGAAACAACTATCAGTCTGGATCAGAAAGTAAACATCATAATTCCATACTTGTCCTGTAATTTCCTTGAATCCTTTAACCAATTATACATTTAGACTAAAACATCTCTGTCAAAGGACCCCACCAGTGCATTATTTTCTACCAGAAGTACCAAAAAGGATACATTTCAGAACAATGTTAACAATTTACTATTTAAAACAAGACACAGCTTTTATCACTGCAAATGTTATGCTGTACTGACACTCAAAGAAAAAAAGGCTTTCCACTGCACTGATTCTCAGTCTTTGGCACAATAAACAGAGATTTAGTGACTGATACAAGAATCAAGGTCTGAAAAATTAGACATTAGTCAAACTTTTTCCAATGTGGATATATATATATACTTGTGATTACATTTTTGCTATGTTTGGCAGAACTTGGATAAACCAATGGCCTGTGCTAGGCTTCTTTTGCAGCTGAACGTTCCATCACAACTGAAATTAAACATTTTCAGATTAGCAAAGTTTGGTATTTTGTATTTAATAGAAATGTAAATGAATTTACTGCCACTTTTTGTCAAAGTCTACCTTCCTAGGCGACTTGACTTTACAATCAAAGCGTACCTTACTTGGTCAAAAATAGACTTCTGTTTTCAGTTTGTGGCAATTAAAAGTACCATCACCTTTTTTCAATTGTGTAGAGATATTATGTACTACTCCAGGAGAGTAGTTATCAACTCTGTACGTCAGTCAGAAATTGCTTCAATTATTCTCAATTGTGAACAAAATGACTGTTGAAATGTATAACCTATTTGGAGGGCAATAAATAGCAAAAGTTTAAAATATATATTTCTTTCAAAGAATGTTCTTTCAGTTTATCTTTTTGCTAGATCTTTCTCCCCACATCAGAACATACTCTTCTAACCCATAATAGCAGCAGGGAAGAAGAAGTCTGTTCTGCTGTTCCTTAACTGTACCTGCTTCATAGCATTCTGAAGTAAAACCCTTGGTAAAAATTACCAACCAATTAAATTAGCTTTTGCTTTTTCAGTCAGCTTTCGGACTCTGCCTCTGCTTGATGTTCCGAAAGTTAAGGAGGTGTCTTCAAACAATAGCTGCCTTTGCTCTTCCTCAGAGTCATCTTCATTGTAAAAGGCTGTCCTCCTACCCTGGTTTCTAGTTCTCATGTGAGGTTCAGAATCTTTAAGCTCTTCAGACCCCTCCTCCATGGGCTCATGTGTCTTTTTCCTCCTGCTTCTTGTTTGCATTTTAACATTCGCAGGAACTAAGAGGTCCGAGCCTGGCTGACGGGTCTTTATCTTCCTTTTTGGCTTTCTACCCCCACGGCCTTTTTTTTGTAACAAGTCTTCCTTCACATTATTTTCAGAAAGAGAGTTGCATGCAGTAGAAACAGAGGCTTCTTCTGGTATATCCCTTGTGGTCTGGATTGTATTCTGCTCTGCAACCTTTTGCTGTTCAACAATTTGTAGCTTTTTTGGTTTCCTGCCTCTTTTCTTGTGCACCACCACCTCACAGCTACTGTTATTAGTCTCCACCTTCGGTTTCCGCCCGGGACCTCTTTTAACTGGAGGTTTCAAAGGCTGTCCTCCATGTCCATTCACCTGAATGCTTCCTGATGCCAAAGCATTATTTTTGCAATCCGCTGTAAAGAAATGCAAGTACATGTCACATAACAGATTTGCATTTACATTCATTTTCACACTGCCTTAATAAAGCCCCTACTAAAATATCTGAAAGGATTCACAGTGATTGCCAATCTGTCAAAGTCTGAGAAACCCAAAGTAGAGCTCAAAGAGTTTCATTCTCATATGCAAGGAGAACTAATTTCTAGTTGAGTTTAGCACACAGTAGCTGGGGGGTGGGGGGAAACAACAAACAAAAAAACCAGGAAAAACCCAGGGGGAAAAAAGAGGGGAAAAAGGGGAACACCTAAGGGGTTTTTCTTGGCTGATACAACACCAGTGGACAAAACTCCTATTTTATATCCACAACAGCAAAAAGTTGCTCAGGAAGCATTACTGTAAGGATCAGGAATGCTTCAAAGCAGGTAATCTCTGGAGAAATAAAACAGTTTCTTTCAGCCTGAGGTAGCATCTTTTATATGCAATTTGCACAGATTTCTCACATTAACAGACAGACAGCAGATGTACTTGCTTTGACATTTTATAGGGTGTGTTTTCATTAGGTGAGGGGTACTCGCCTTAGCAGGGCATGTCACAGGACCTCTTAGGGAGATGTTCTGATACCACAGCCCTTGCCTAAAACATGGCCAAGAACAGGCTCATAGTCAGCCATGATAGTTCCTCAGTCCTTCGATGGAACACCCATGCACAGCTCCTGCTGTGTTCAAATGTGCACCATCATGCACTGAACACACAGGCCTCCTCTGTCATATGAGTGGATGTGCAGGAGGGACATGTCCATGTCAACAACATTCAGATACCTCTGATCCAACCAAACACCCAGTTCTATAAAAGGTGCATACTTAGCTGTGCAACATGGTAACAAGCTGGGGCCTTTGTGAGAAAGCTTACAAGGAATAGACAGATGATTTAACTTATCAGACCACAAGCTACTTTTTCAGAAGCATGGAAGACTAAGAAAGAACAGATAATCCTTGGGGAAAGAAGGACTACAAGGAGTAAGCAGATTAATTAGGGGGCGCCCAATTTGCAGACTAAGACTACTGTGTCTCCCATCTTCAGAGAAAAGATGCTTCATGGATCTAGCTGCTTCAAGCATCTTCATAACAGTTCAAAGCTCCTCCATAAACAGGAAAGTTTTTTGACTAGAAGATCTTATTTCAATCTCCACAGAAGTTTTGAGTTTTAAGGTATTCAGACATCAAAAGACCGAGCAAGCTCACTTGAGAGATTTCATGAAACGTAGGTCTGAGCAGTCCATTCAAACGTACTAAACAGAAGCAGTAAATACTGCATAGTTCAATTTTCTGTGGAAAAAACTGAAAGAACTAATTTGCAGCTGGGATGCTCTGGCCTTTACGCTCGTGGCTGCACAGCATGTCACCACACTCAGCGTAACTGAACCAAATGTAATCCACATAAATGTTATGAGGTTAAACACACAGGGTTTAAAGCATGACCCTGCAGAAGTCTGCTTTGGAATTTCAGAACTCCTAACATGATCTTTGTAATATTTTAAATGAAGGCAGAGATATGTTAACATATCAAAATAAGCTAGACAACAGTGATCACATCATGGAAATGGTGTTAAGAATAGTCAAAACTGTGCTAATTCATCAAGAAGGAAACTGTGTTGGAGTTGTTCCATTAGACTTCCCCATTCTGCTAAATCATAATGCATCCTAATTTCCCCACCTCCAAATTACCACAACTAAAGTACAACACTACAGCCAGTACATCAATAACTGGGATGGGACAGGGAGAAGTTCCAGAGAAATTTGGTACCTTGTTGATTAACGGTGGAAGATTTTACTTTGCGCTTGATTTGCTTCTCTTTCTCGGGATTTTCTCTAGTGGAGTTATTCCTAGTGTTATGACTGTAATCCGATGGAGTAGGGTTTGATACAATATTCTGGTTCTTGGAATGTTTGGCTGAATTCTCCAGTACTAGAAGGACAAAAAGAAAAAAAAAACTATGTAAGTCAAGCAGTTAATACCACATTCAATCTTGTTGGACTAAAATGGAACTCATGTTCTACTACAAACAAACAATTTGAGTCAGTGATCCAGAAGGAAGAAAGCTTCCTAGATAACACAGCCTAACTTGTTCAGTTTTCCTCTGAAGAGCCTCAAAGGCCCATCAGCTTGAAAACAGAACTAGTCTTAATTGAGAGAAATATAACAGATTTCCAAAAAGCCAGTTTTATCTTTGAAAACATTCCCTGCTTAATTAAAAAAAAATCCAACTTGCCTGACTTTCCTGACCCTGCAGTAGTATTAGGCTTTGTAATTAAAGGCTTTATAGTTAAAGGCTTTGCTCCTGAAGAAGTAGATGGTTGCTCTGTAACAGCCACATCTGTTATCCCCCTATTGCTTCTAGTCCGCACAAGGGAAGAGGCTTCAGCCGCTTTTCCATTCATCTGAGGCGGAGCATGTCGCAGTGCTGTTGACCGTGCAGGTGCAGAAGATGACGAAGTGGTGGAAGTTTCTGACTTCAACTGAGGTTTTATTAATCTCCTCTTCCTTTCAGGACTGCAAAAGGAGGAACAATTTGTATCCTGGATGACCCCTTTTTCATTTTACAGGAATAAATAAAATTAAATGCTAGTGTCTGAGATCGTGGGAGTAAAACAATCACCTCTGTATGAAGTATGTTAAAAACATGACATTTACTGTGGAAATTCATGTAAGTTGTGAGCTTCTGAAAAGTGAATCTTTACAATAAATACTATAGTTATATGACAAAGCATGATGCCACCGCTATCCTAACAATGCTGTTTTACTGTATGTTTAGCAGGTATTTGAATTTTAAGCACTTACACTAGGATAGCTCTAAGTAAAGTTTAAAACTCTTCCACGTCATAGGGACTTGCATGTCAAAGCTATCATTCTGCAATATAGGGAATAGTAAAGGAAGGATTAAGAAAAAAACCACACTAGGTTCTATTGTTTAGGTATGTCAAACTTGCATAACATTTCATGAATGCTGTAAAAGAACTAATGTACCTGGATGCAACACTACTGGAAACTGAGCTGCTTCTACTTCTTTTTTTCCTTCGTTTCTTTATTGTATTTCTTTTATGAAAGCGCAGGGCAGATTTATAATCCGATAAAATCGAACTTATGTGTTCTTCAAAGAAAGCAGAAAGGCGCAAGCTCATGCTGTAGATCTAAAAAAGAAAAGCCAGTAAACAAGTTTTATACTTTTCCAAAGCATCATTTTACTTATTTATCATTGAACAACAGCTAGAAAAGTAAAGTGATTAATATGGAAATGTTTTAGGGAAATTTACAGTCTGTCTCAACAAATTTACATTAACCCATGTGTCGGTTTGCTTTAAACTGTTTTCATGGTTTTGAAAAGTATATTACAACTGAAGATGACACACAAAAGAAAAAATTAGAAAAGTCATTTTTTCAACTGCCTTTCCAGAATGTACTACCCCTTTCTAGCTTCAACAGAAATTACAAAGAGATCCTTAATGTAATTTTACTGTATCATACCTAGGGTCAAGAAATCTTATTTTCTGCTGCATTAAGTTTCATCCTTATATCCTATATTTGAACATCAATCTATTCCTTTTATGGATGAATTGATTCTACCAGTAAGTTGGTTTCAACAGGTACAATAAATGTATTGAAATTATGTAGGTGCACATTTTTTTTACCCATCTCTAGCCTTGAATGATTTATAGTGACTACCAAACTCAGTTTAGGCCACAACTAATTATTTGAGCACAGTTGCTATTAATTCTGGAAACAAAAAAAAAACCAAAACACCAAAGTGACCTGCCTAGGTACTTTGAGACACAGCACCATTTTAGAATATGAAACACCATATTAGAATATTGAACAGTTGCCTACCTAATGACACACCAAACTATAAGAGCACCAGACTCAACAATAGGTTTGACAGATTCTCCATGTGTTACTGGAGATAGCATGCAAAGAAATATGTGTCTAATGTGCCAAGAGAAAAAGAAAAAGCTGATGAGTTTAGGTTTACTGTTCCAGTAAGCATAAGTGATGTAAAGTAAGTGGTATTTTTAGCATATGCATGACAAATTAAAAGTAAAGACATCACCATTCAAAAACTATGTGTTGCATGCACTTGAAAGCACATAGGTTCCAGAATATTAAAATTCTTAACATCAGAGCCTTCCACTTCTAGTTCTAAGTAAAATAAAAAAAAGATGTAGGCATTTATTACTATACCAGTCTGTTTGGAAGAAACACAAAAAAGTATGAAAATGTCAGAAGGATCAAGGAGAGAGAGGAAAAACCACAAAAGAATCCAGACTTTCCCCCAAATCCATCCCATTTAATGCAACCAAAAGACTGATTTTTAGGCAGCCTCAATAGTGAGTGGGTTTGCCTGCTACTGACTGAAGAGAGAGTAATCGCTGATCAGTCCGTCTTTCTAGTCACCTGCCAAGAAATTTGTCCCCAAGTTTTAAAACAATGAAGTCCTAATAATTAATTTGCTATTTAGAACAGCCAAACATAAAAGCTGTTAATAATTCTAGTCTGAACATCTAACACATATTAGTAGAAGAAAAGCTACACAAAAGCCTTGAACATGTGTAAGTATGCATTTATAAATTAACTGCTCACAGATACTGCACCTACTAAAAGCAGGGCATCCAAGAGTAGGCTGATACTATGTAAAGACAGTCCTGTTTCCCAGAAATCCGAAGGGTTTCATTACAATTGCACTGCATAGTGGTGAACAACATTGAATTTCAACATCCTCTACTGTCTATACCTGGATATTTCAGTTTGGGGCAACGTCCAAGGTGGAGGGGCTCTGTAGTTTTTTGTTTTGAAAATCAACTTTCTTCCCAAAATAACAGTGAAATTCCACTATTCTACCCATAATCATGTTTCTACAGATCTTTCCTTCAATGTGGCTCTCCCTTTAGATCCACTTTCTAATATACACTTTTGAAACACACATGCAGAACACCAGAACTTATGGCATTTAAACAGGACACATTCCTTTCCTTTAAAATACAAAGCTGTAATAGTGTCTCAGAAATATTCAAGTTTGAAGATCAGAAATAATTTAACTTGTTTTTAAAAGTAATCAAATTACAGTTGCTTTTTCTGTTCTATATTTTTTCAGATATAAGTGGGTTTTTTTAAACAACAACAACAGAAAATAATAAAGTCTTACCCTTGATCTTTTACTTGGTGTATAGGCCTTGGAATTGCTGAAAATAAGTCTCACATCTTTACATAACTCCATCGGTGATTCATAGTTGCCAGCTTCCAGTGTTTCTCTAACAGTAGCAAAGTCCATAGGAGTATCAATAATATCCCTATAATCCTGTTAAGAAATAGCAAAGCAGTTTATTACAATTTTTTCCAAGCCCTAACATATCATTTTCTTTCAGATGCATTTGATAAACCTGTTTAACACAAATGTCCTATTTAAATAGGTGTGGAAGACTGCTAAAGATGTTTTGCCCCTGTCCACTCATACACAACATAAGTCCTCACAGATATAATCAACAGGACCAACATTAGAAGTTAACCAATAGATGATTTAATTCATTTTCTAAACAGATATACTGAAATGCAGAGCTCAGAATTTCGTGTCCTAAGGATTACATTACTAACACACTGACGTGAAGGTACCAGTGATACGAAAAGTGTGACTACAGGCTTTCTGGATGGCTTAAAAGCTCAAACTTGGGACTAAGACTAATAATGTTCTTACATATTAGCTTTAAAATATGAAGTTTGAATACTTGAATCTGATCAGAGGCTTATCACATCCTTCTGAAACCTGAGTAACTTCCCAAACGGAGACCTGACAATTTAGGAAAGTAATATTAAAATACTGAAAACTCCATGGGCTTAAATAGGAGCCAGATCAAGCCAATGACAGGATCATTTTTCTAGGCTATGGAAAAAACAGAGCAATATCCATACAACAAAAACCTTAAATACCAAAATTAACCAAAAAGTTAACTTAATCCATCAGGACAAATAGAACCTGCAGGAGTGCCTATGAATGTTAAACAGGTTTGTGACACCAGGGAGCAGTGTGTTTCATGTCTAAGCCTACTATAGTGCTCTTCATCAGCTCATTTGAGGATCTCAAACACAGCAGCCCATCTGTAGTTGGCCATGGCATAAAGTTTAGGGTACTTCAAAAATAATGGCTGCAGAAGCATCAAGACAGACCTACTAGTGACTTCCAAAAGAGAAACATTTCTTTTCTCTGAGAAAATTAATTTCCCTGAAGTCAATCACCTTCGAGTGATATTTTAAAGAAAAACTTATGCTAGAAAGTAAGCAAAACCTTTGCTTTGTTACTGAAAGTTGTCACATAAAATTAGCTTTAGTTTTTATACTTCTGAATAAAAAACAATGATCCCTGACATGTCACATTCAACAACCAAACATGTGTTTCATATATGACTATTTTTCACTCAGAAAATGAAAGATATCTTAATTGCAAAAACTGTAATTTACTTAAAGAGTTGTAATTTACTTAACAACATAGGCATCCCTGAATATAAAATATTTTGCGAGTTAAGTATCTGAGAGAGCAGAGAAGTATAACATTTTGAAATTACTTTAAAAAGACGATATAAATTATTATCAAGTGACAGTGAAGCACTGAAAAAAATTCTGTTACTGCAGCTGCCTGAAGATCCAATTGAAAGAGATGGAAATATGGTCAAAGTCGGAAAAAACACAACCTACCACCTAAGAACCGGATTATAGCCAGCCTTCTTGCTCTAAAATACTCACTGGATATTCAAGAAGATCCACTGGTTGTCGAAATGGTTCAGAGTCTTCACACTGAAAAATGAGATTCAGCAGCTCCTGGCATTGCTTCTTCCATGACTGAATGTCATATGACTGAGCTCTATTACGTAGCCGCCGCTTTGGTTGATGATCCTGAAATGACAATATTGCCTGGTGTATATTAAATAAACTAGCTGCATTTACAAAATCTAACAAAAAAGGTTTCCAAGGATATAAATGAATTCACAACATGCAGCAGCACAGACCATTTCTGTCTTTTACATTGAACAGCTCAGTAGAGCAACACATCACTAAGTTTAAAACTTTCAAAAAGCTGATATTACACAATAATAAAAACATTTTCAGTTTTACATTTCATGGTTTACAAATACATTTATAGTTATTTATAGGACTACAAAATACAAATAAAAAAATCTTAAGAATATTTACCTTTCTTTTTCTAGTGGAAGTGCCTGGCACATTTGTATCTTTCTCTTCTTCCTTTGAGCAAGATAATGAGTCGCACAAAAAGGTTAAAAAATATAAGCATATATGAGTAGATGAGTTCTTTTATACTTCATTTGTAATTTGAGTCTTTATAGTTCTACTCCTGTCCCTTTGAAAAGTATTCCATGTGACTGTCAGTTTTGAGAACCTCTCAGAAATCTAAGTAGCATCTAAATTCTTCAGCAATCCATTAAAGCTCTCTGCACTAAAGGAGGACACGAGGCTGGATTTTCACCCAGTTTCCCAGCTGACAAAAAGAAACATTTTGACAGACAAGTACACCCCACTCCCTTACAGTGACTGAAACCAGTACTTTGGCCTTCCATAGGACAGAGACAGTGGTCCCGTTTCTCCAGTGTATCAATGCCAATGTCTAAGACACAACCACTTACCTCATCAGAGTCAGACAACACTTTCTTCTTCATTGCATTGTATAATGGAATTATGTCATAGCAACTCTGGTCTCTGTGTAAAAAGAAATATAAGCTAATATTTATCTTCCATCTTCACCTAAGGAATCAATTGTAATTTTCCCAGGATATGGAAAATACATATGCAATCATTCCCAAATAAGAATGTGTTTACTGCTATACAAACACTAAGACGACTGCAGTAATAAGTCAAGCTAGTCATCTGCTCAGAAGTTGTAAAATATTATCTGCTCTCTGTCAAATACAGACCACTCAACAGTGTCAACGTTTTAAAATTAAAAATTATAACCCTTTACCATAAATTTATCAGCATTAGAAAAATCTAATACTATGCCACATAAAGAGCTTTGGGGACCATCTAGCTTTTTAAGAAGCATTACAGTGAATTTATTGTACAAAAGTGCAATTTTAATACATTAGCACCCACAATGTAAGACATTTGAAATGCAATGTTCATTTGTGTAAGGACTGTTATTGCATAAACCTGCATAATTAATTCATTAAAACACACACTAATTTTCAATTCCTGTTTAATATAAAAAGCTCCTATACAAAGGAAAGCCTCAAGGTGTTCTACTATGTAGCAATCCAAACCACTGGGAAAAAAGTGGTTTGTGACACTTCTACCACTTTTAACTGTAAACACTCACCAACTCTTAACACCGTAATACAGGCTATTGCAATTACGTATAAAAGTTGGGAGAGAAGGTGAAAAAAGATAAAGCAACATCAACACCCTCTCCTCCCCCTTTTCAGCTTTTTAAGAGACTTAGGTAACTTAAGAGACTAAGCCTTAGGTTCTCAGATGCACTCTCATTAGAACCATGGGCTTTGCTTTCCATGGTCTAGGCCTTCTACCTCACAGTTAGAACCATAAAAACAAAGAAAAGTCTGGGCTTTATATCAATTGCTAGTTCACTTAAATTAGTATATTAACAGACTCAAGCTATAGGCCATTATTAAATAAGAATATCTATGTGTTGCATTAATTTAGCTAAGCCAATTAAAAACGTACACTTTGAAAAACCCTGAGCTGCTTAATTAATCAGAAAAAAATCATGTAGAATGATCAGATGTTAAAGAACAAAATTAGTAATAGACAAACTCTTTAGATCTTTTCCTAATAGTGTATATTTCACCAAAACTTTTAACATCTGAAGTATTTCAGTCTTTTTCACTCTCCAGACAATATCAGAAATCACAGGCACTGAAGATATCGAAAATTTATGTATGGAGTCACAGTCCTAGATTTCCAAATACATAACAGTTCTGACGTTTTTTGAGAACACATGAAATAGAAAAGAACACGATTCAATTTAACAATTTCAATGTAACTAAGAAAGTAAATCACTGAAAATGTCATGATTTTTTGTTAAACTAATGAAGTATTTTGCTGTTTCTATAAGGTGGGAATAACAGTGCTCACTGTGTACAAGCAAATCAAGGCAGTGCACACAGTAAGTTCTTCTTACAAACTTTAGATCTGTAGATGTGTCAACTGACTGAAAAATCTTAAACATTTCTCATTAAGTTTTTCTATAGACAATAATAAAAAAGAACATTTGAAAGACAACTACTGCTTCTGTCAACTACAAAGCCTCCAATTTTTACCTTGCATACATATTAAACACCATCTTCAATCACATTATCAATTGTAATGTAGACTCTGGAATTAAATGCCCATAATTATGTTCATGTAGACAAAATCAGAACTCATAACTTACCAATGAGTATATGTATAACTCCATGAAGATACTCAGACCCATTCTTATCATTTAGGAGGAAGTCTCTTGAAATAAAATGCTATACCAATCAGTGTATTATAGAACTTTATCTTGTTTTGCAAACTTATGAATTCTGTGTCAAGACAAGCTTTATTCTTTTCTGCCCCAACAGCAGACAACAGGCTTATTCAAGCTGCAGAACCATCTTACTTTAAGATACAGATCTGAAAAGGCTAAATATCTCGGGGTAAGAGATAGGAATAACAACCAACCTACTAAGCAACTCACTTTATGAAGTGTAGCAGAAGATCTGTAACAAATTTGGCAGATTTGACAATAGGACTTCCAGGTTCATTAAATGTGCGAGTGTTATGTTCAATGTACCGGACTTCCCACATTAATGAAGAAAGGCGCCTGGACATGAACAGTCGGGGGAAAAGACAAGGAAAAAAATAAAGACTTCATTTCTAGCAATGTATATGAACAGGGGGAGAAAACATTACATCCTTCTTCCCATCCACCACTGTTTTCCATTACATCAATGTGCACATTGCCATATGCTGCCCTATGTGACCAGCAGAAGCAGAAGGCAGCTTCCTCAGGCTTCCAGTTCTCATGCTATAATTCTGTGCAATCTATACAAATGGCTTTAAGAATATACAGCTGACAGCCCTTAGGAAAATTCAGCTGTGAGATCTCACCTTTTATTATTCTTTTAAGATACACAAAACCCATCCTGTATCAGCTCTGAACTCACAGCTAAGGATTAAAAAACAGTAATAAAAATGTTTTTAAAGTATACATTTTTCTGACAGATAGACAACAATCAGATCCTTACACCACTCTTATTTGATGACCTAACTATAGAATAGCCACATTATAAAAAATGACACACAAAATAACTGTAAAAAATAGATCCAAATCTAAAAAAAAAAAAAAAACCAACCTCTGACAGCATAAAAGTTACAAATACATACAATCTTGTATTTTCATACTAAAAAAGCCCATAATGAAAAGAAATGCTGCGCAAAGGTTTTGTAGAGTTAGGTGGGGGATCATTTAACATGTTTAGCGTAGCATGAGCATTTAGATGCAATTTAATAATGATCTTGGGTCCAGCATTTAGTTTTATACAATGCCAGCAGTCACTAGGAAAGATAATTTTTTTCTGTTTTGTTTTGCATCATTTAGAAACACACAGGCATGCTAGGACTCCTGGTTCAGGAAAGACAAATAAGTTTTAAGGTAAGCCTCATGAAAAGCTACCAAAACCACAAGTGATCTGAAAAGCCCACACAAAGTAAAAGAAAAAAAAATTAACGTGAAACCACAACACAGGGTGACTTGCTTATTATTTAACCAGGCCATGGCAATACTACAAACTAATAAAACCCAATTTATTGATGGTGTGTTGATTATGAAAAATAACTGCTTACTCTTTTGAAAATGGAAAAAAATCCAGCAAAAAGTCCTCTCCACCTGATGGCAAAGCAGTGCATTACAGAAGCGAAAGCTGGATTGACTCACATCACATAATAAACATGGAACAACCTAAGTTCAATATTCATTATAATGATAAAAAACGGGAGTGCTTTTTTGAAAATGAAAAAGCAAATTTAATTTAGAATTCAATCTTCATTTAGCATATATAAATCACTACAAATGGACTTTGAAATTTGTGCCAAAACAAAATGTTAGCCATATTTATTCAAAAGAACTATTAGAGGAACACTGATTTTCAAATCAGAAATAGCCCAAGAACTGAAAGAAACAGAAGTAATTTAAAGGACTATACTGTTACATAGATAATATTTACTGAAAAAAAACAAATAAAAACAAACAATTTCCAAAAACAAACAAACAAAAACTCCAACAGCAATTGCAATCACAGTTTAGGAAAACATCAAAACAGTGTCAAAAAGACTAGACTTATTTTCATTGCTGTGCAACAATTCCAATAATTCAACACCAATAATTTAAAAAGTCAGATTCTGTGTAGCTGCTTAAGTGATAATTGAAGATTTATTTTTTTTAAAAGCACGTTAGGACAAAAAAACCCACCTGTGATATCTTTAAGATTTCTTTTTTTTTTAACTGTGAAGTGGAAACTTAATCCTTTGGACTAAAAGTCATTTTACTAACCTTGCAATTTGAATCTCACATGGAACAAGTCTTTTGGATAAGGAGGAATTTAAATGCCATTTAATTTTAAGATACATTTTGGGAACAGACGTTCAATCCTTTTTAGAGTTTCAGAAAATGGAAACATAGATCAAGGATAGAATACAAAAGAAATTAAAAGCGCACACCTGCACCCATCTCCTAGAGTTTGGTGTTACAAGACAAAGAGCTACCAAAAATACAGCTGGCAGTATACCACAGAAGGAACTGAGACTTGGATCTAACCTGTAAAATCTGCTTTCCAGTCTCTGCTTAATGGTACTGAGGTCTGTGGGATATGCCACAACAGTGCAATACATTGGGTAAGCTTGAAGATCCACAGGTGCCACAAATGCAGAAGCAATATCTGGATGAAATGAAAAAAAAAACCACAACAAAACCCCAGTTATATACCACAAAAGTCCCATGGCAGTTTCAAGATTCACCCCCAGGCAACATATGCTATTTCCTCACGTTAGAAATGTGTAGCAGTTTCCCAAAAGTAACAGTAACTACTCTAGATATTTCAAATATATTCTGATATTCTACTGAAAAGAGTGCTTGCTGAGGTGTGTGCTGTAAGTACAGTCACTGCAGTGACTACCCATTCTGTTGTGCATGAAGCACCACACTCCTCAGAGATAGGTCAAGCTCTTGTATAATATACAAATTTGAAAAGTAGGTTTGAATATACAAATTATACACATTGGAAGGCATGCAATTCAGTATCGCTATTTAAAACACAGGCTTGTTGCATTTTATTTTATATTGCCACTCTAGCATCTCTAAACAAAGCAACACATTAAATTCTTACCATAAAAGTTACAGAGCTATTTCAACCTCCATAAGAGGTGGGTAAAATCCATGCTCAAAATAAAACAGAAAGACAATATCCTGTCCCTACCTAACAGAAAGGAAGTCTAAAAATCCATCTACCATAATGCTAGAGGACCACTGAGCAATTTAAGTCTGTGCACCTAAACAGAGTTGTTTTTTCCCTCCTATGCTTAGAACCATCACGAGCATTTAGACACACATCATTCTAATATTTTATACTCAAGGAAAAATACTGCAATACAAACCCATAAAACCACCTTTAAAGTCTCTTTCAAAAGTCTTTTAAAACAGAAAATATGTTGTTGCTAAACAGACTGCTCTTCTACTAGGACCTGTTTACTTTTTTGAATGTTCTAGAAACTGCTACTTCGTACCAATATGCACCACACATACTATAACTAAATCCCAAACTAAGCAGTATGTCATACAACATAATGCAAAATGTAAAACCAGTACTCTCAGAAGGCACAGTGAAAATAACTCAAATTTCATTTCCTCACAATTTCTTTGAACGTAAATCTCTAATTTGTTTACTACACTGTACGGGTAATTCCTTTCTTTTGGAAGGAAAGGAAGCTTCTTATGCAGTATGTCATCAGAGAAGCCATGTGGGATATACAGGTAATCTGAATTATTTCAAGAATTGAGTTTTCTGGTTTGCATCAAGTATTTCAAAAAAATCAGTTAAAAAAAAAAAAAAGTATCTGTGACTATTTATATGTTTAATTTATGACCATTGTTAGCACAAAAGCTATGACTGCTGACTTAACACCAATTGTTCACCACAAAGACATACAGAAGACTTATGATTCAGCCTGTATTTCACTGATGGATCTCCACTGAGACACCCATCTTTGATTAAGGTAAACGTTGCAGTGATGTGTTAAACATTATAACAATTACCTTTTCAGAAACTGCCTGTAAACAGCAATTGCTCTACAACCAAATAGCAAGTGATTTTTCCCAAGTTAATCAGTTATGTTTTCCTCAACATTTTGCATAACTAAGGAAATGAGAAAGTTTTGTTCCAGTTAATCAAGAGGTTAAAGGTGTATTTTATCACACTCGTTTGGTAATTTCAGAAGTGCACATGAGCAAAGTCTAGAAAATATAAACCAAAAACGCTTCCCATATTATTCAGAATTTACCTAGAGTCATAAGTTGGTTTATCCCTGCAATAATTCGGTCACACTCCTCATCTCGGGTCCTGGAACCCCACTCTCCATCCAGAGGTTTGTAGAGCAGTGTTCTACGTTCATCATCTGTTAAAGGAACACTAGTTCCCAGTTCTTCGGGAAATACAGCTGGAATGTAATATGAAAACTAAATAAGACGTAAATATTTGTACCTTGTGTAATACATATACCTGTAAATCAGAGATATTATATAATAATTTTTACTAACTAAAACAAATGCATACTTCTTGATTTGCTCAAAGACATTCTGGATGCATCCAGTATCCTTCCTGTATATTACTGTGTGATAAATTTAAATCCTTACAACACAGTTTGGTGTACAAGTCCTCCTTCAAACAAGATTTATCCTCTTCTGAATAGCTAAATGTAAAATTTATTTTGGAACTAAGACACTCCTTTAACACAGTTAAAACTTGTCTTTGGTTTTGGAGTTATTTTGTGGTAAACCCCAATGTTCTTGGTAATAAGTTATTTTAGTAAGGAATGGCACATGGTTTTCAGATGAAGTTTAAGATAACAACTTTGACATTGATGCTAAAAAAATTCTCCAGGTAATGGTTCCACCTTGTCAGAGTTTTGTGAGTTAAAATGCTAAAACCAGAGCATGCAAATTAACAGTGTTATCACCCTGACACCCTTGAGGACTTACCAACTTTGACAATTTATAAAGTAAGAGAAGATTTTTAAAGTATGATGTAAAGTGTTCCTCTTACATTTTTTATATTTTTAAAGAAGATGTAACAATTGGCAATATTTGTACATATAGCCAAAAATCAGGTGCACGTTTAGCTATCTTAATAAGTATCTATCCTTTATCTGAAAACGTTTTCTCCTTCCTTAAGACAACATGAATTAGCCTCTAATAGAAAGTAAACAGGGGCTAATTGTCTATTTTGATTATTTATTTTAGTCATGTTATTACTTTAACACCTTTATTTTATTTATGACAAAGAGCTACCCACTAAAAGAAGGGTTGAACTAAAGTGAAAAGTTGAAATGAACACATTTACAACTTAAAATAATTAAGAATTATTTATGATTACTTATGAGTGACAATGTTATCAAATGTATCATGGAAAACACAAGTAAAAAATGCAGATTCTACTTTGGTTTTTAATCAGTTCTATGAAGTCTTCAAAAGAACCCCATCAATAACAATATCCTATGCGAAAAAAGAAGAAATACTACATTTTTGTCTGTGAACAGTGCCCATGCTATGCTGTCCACTCTGCAGCACATGTATCTGCAACACGTGCTGGACCAGATAGGAAGCAAATCTTACTAAAGTGTCTCACAGGTACGTGTTGCATCTGCAATGCACTGGGTGTCTGCAGGCACGTTGACATGTCTTAGAGAAGGCAGCTTCCTCAAGCTGACATTGGGCATTGGTTTATCTCCAATCCTCCAACCAACAACAGTTAACTTCAACTGTTCGTTACATTAACAGTTAACTTTACATTACAGTTAACTTTAACTGTTTGTTACATTATCTATTATAATTTTTGTAATATTTTTATTTTTAACATACAGTTAGTTTGTCTAAGTATGGCTGTGTTTTTTCCCAGTTCTTTTATCTTAATCTACTTTCAGTTTAATAATTGATTTAAAGATTTTCTTTAAATGCAATTGGTTTGTGGCACTTCATCCCACTCCAAGAGAAACAGGATTGGTTATGTAAAAACCATACAATTTTTTTTTTTTCTTTAAATGCACTTGTAAAGCAAATTATATTAAGGTACCATACCATTACTTGGTATCAGCTCCATGTCCCAGGGGCTCATCTTCTCAGTGTCACCATTGTCCCAGCTTGAAAATAACCACACTTAAATTACCTACTAATATTGCGTCAACATTGAAATTATTTAATGTTTGTAACATAATTTATCTATACATCACAGAATACTATAATAAACTGGTACAGTGAGATGCATGACCGAGTTTAATGAAAGCAAGCTACTCAGTCAGTACTTCAAATGAAGTAACTAATTAAAATAAAAGACTGAAGATAAATTTGCTAACCAGACATTGTAGCACTGAAATAAGCTATCAGGATAATCAGGCTGAAGAGGTTCCTGGCTTTCAATTGTTCCAAACCACCAAGCATCATCTATCACTGACCTGAAACGATCACCTAGGCAAAAACATAAAATAATTTCATCAATACAAGGCACCTTACCCTCCAAGAAAAGCAATATTTAGGTATCTCTGGTTTGATCTTGAATACAGAAATCCATTTGAACACTTACACGATCAACAGGCAAACATGAGTCATAGCTCAGTTTAAAAAATTAAATTCTTTCTGAAGATTGTTTTTTAACCAAAAGTTAATACAACATTTTAGAAAAATAACGATTTGCAAATCTATCTACATACTCTTTACATATGAATTTATTTCCTAATTTCACACACAATTTACATGCTATACCTTTAAGACTCAAATCTACTTTCATTAAACATTACATGCTATCTTGAAGTAACTGAGCACTATGACACTTCTGTACAGGGAATATTTTACATGCTGCTGAGCTCCTCCTCCTTAGTTTCTGCGACCCAAATGTAATTCAAGAAGTTCGTTCCTTTACTATGCAGGCAATCTGACTGATAATAGAATAAAATTCATTAAAGCTTGCTCAAAAGGTTAGCAAAGTAATTTACTATGACTTTAAATGGTTTTACTACTGCAAAGCATTCACCTAGCTGAGAAAAAATGTCAGAAGCATTGTTAAAAAATTACACATGAGAATGCATGTATTACACACCATCATAAATGCTAACATTTTCTATAACACATGCCACAAAATTTAGAAACAATTTTTAATGTAGTGTTCAGTCCGCTCAATACAAGAACAAATGTAATTTAAGTCTGTGATCCCAAGAACTGCACATTTTGTCTTCATGAGATTTGAATATCATTAATTGAATACACACTTTCTTAACTGCTGCAGTATTTATTCCATTTCAATACATCCACCCAGTGCCCAAATGCTTGTTGCAGTTGTCTGAATTAATAGGAAATAAATATTGTTTCAAAAATGGTTTGCTTTCTTTACTGCACTTTTTTTAAAATTTTAAATTGAATTGCAAGTAATTCCAGGACAATTATAAAGCTTCCATTAATAGTCCTAATTGTGCTGAACTGTACCAAGTATACCAGAAATATGTGAAATGAAAGATCAAAAATGTAAATAAGGGCTGATCCTTTATTTTAAATGAATAAATTTTATATCCAGTGACTCTCCAAGTAGTACCTATAAAAATACTGATTTTTAGGCTAAGTGCTAGAAATCATAGATGAATAAGAAAAGATAGTAACAGTAGTCTTTTCATGAAGACAAACCAAAAACTGCATAAACATGAAAACAAAACAAACAAACAAACAAAAACCCAAAATCAAAACAAAATAAAAAACCAGTTTGTTGATAAAAAGCTGTGGTAAAAGTTCAAGAAACCCGAGCATGTCAGATCAGTCTTGGGGATTTCAGATTTCTGTGGTTAAACATTTAGGAACAGAGTTTCATACATACTTCTAAGGCATTTCTCCTTATCCTGGAAGAAAATATGATCTACTTTCAAGAAACATTTATTATACTGTGTTCCACAGTGCAACAAAGCAGTGCATGATTTTTGTCAAGTACACAAGCAGACACTTGGTAAAATACATATACAGAGAGCAGGGTAATGCTCTGGAAGGCTCCTGGAAGAGCAGTAACAGCTTTAACAGCAGTGTCTTTGCAAGCTCTGCTTTACCATTTCATACGTTACAAAGGAGATGATTTTACCACTATTTTTACCACCCAAAAGACAAATTGAAGAATGAACTCTAACATGCACTTGTCAGAGTTACAAGCTGGTATGAGACACTACTGGCCTGAAACTCATATTATTTACGTTGAATAAAGGTTTATAGAAGGTTCTGACACTTTCAATACTTTTTGTGTAGCTCCAATTTTTCCCACAGTGCAAGTTTCTCAAAACACAGTTGCCAGCCCAGGAAGGAGATGCTACCCCTCCTCTGCTCCTGGATTTCTATCACAACAGCTGACAGATGACTGCTGGCTAGACTGTTCACCAAGTATAGCCATAATTCTTCTTATGCTGCTGTGATCATGTGGGAAAACATGTATTGCATGACAGAGAACAAGACCATGGATCAGGAAACAGCAAAGCATGGTGACAGATTAGTCAATGTTGATCAACCTTGTCTCTTAAGAGATCATTAAACTGAAATGATCTTTAAAGAAGAAATCAAGGCTTACAGTTCCTACTGGATCAGAAGCCTATGGTCTTTACCAAATTCCTTATAGAACTGAAGACTAGCTGTCTTTTTGGACAACATACTGTAAATATGAGATAATGAGATGAACTTATTCCTATGGCATCATGTAATTTATACATCTACTGCTAAGGCAAACAACCTAAGCAAGGATATCAAAGGACAGGAGATCACTTCCTGTTTCCTGGCAGAAAAGTCAGGTAAGAAACAAACAAACTAACACCCACAAAAAAACCAAACAAAACCCACAACAAACAAACAAAGAGCTTTTAACATCCATCTATGTCATTTCTTCAGGCTACTTAGCTACAATGAACCAATGAACTTTGGAGAGGACAGCACTTCAAAAACAGCACTGAGACCTACTTCAAATAAAAAACAAAAAGGAAGGCTATCACTGTTTTACTTTTGGGAGAATATCACACCATAGAATATACTGAAATACTGGAAAGGACTTAACAGTGCCAATAATTCTGAACATATTGTATCATATACAGATTTCTCTTAGGCGAATAGATTTAATCCTGTACTCTGGAGAATCAGTAATACTTGCATAACCTTTTACGTTTCAGGGACAATCTAAGGCTGTTTTTATGAATCAGAATTTACATATTGCCTGATCTCCTGGAAAAAAAAAAAAACCACATCACTTCAAAGGATCATTTTGTCATAATGCAGTTTTCTCTACCTCTAGTTAGACTTCATTACCGAAAGGTAATCTTTGTCATCATATGGAAAAGATGACTAGGAAATAGAGCTGATTGGGGGACCTAATCATGGACATTCTTCCAGTATCCAATACTTCAAAATAACTATGCACAGGCAAAGTAAAAAGAATCAAAGTAATTCCCATATCACATGGCAGTGAATTACAACTATATATGCTTCAATGATGCTAAACTACAAGGTTTAAAATGGAATTAAAGAAGTATAAAGAGATGGAAAGAGCATTCTCTTCGTACAATCTAGAGATCAATTTCAAATTCTGGAGTTCCATATTTCCAGTAGAAACTTCAGGAATTGAGAAAAAAAAAAAATTCTAGCAGCAACGCAGTTTTAAGAGGGCTTTCAATTAAAAAAAAAAAGACAAAAACAATATCTAGGCTACAATAAGTTATCAGTTAGCAATAAACACCATACTCGTGAAAAGTACCCTTAATTCCTCTCTACAAACACACAAATGACATTTTCTTTGCACTTGCTTTTACAATGACCTTCAGTATTTTGTTGGCTTGCTGCCCCTTCAGTAGGAAGGACAAAGTAGGACTCCCCATCTAAATACAAGCAGAGCTTATTCTCTCACTTCAGCACAGTATTAGGATTTATTTACCATAACCTACTTTTAAAAAAGTTATCGTGAAAATAGCTAGACACTTAAAAAACCCCAACAAAACCACAAAACAAACCTCCCCCCACAACTCACCTATATTCCATCGCCTATGCTTTGCATCATCAAACTGTTGCCTCAAAACTAGGAAATCTATGACATCTGGCATATCATGGTACCTAATTACAACAGAACACACAACTATTAAGCAATAAAACAGCAAAAGCAGAACATAAACCACTTACATAAGAAAATTAACACTTAAAATTCAACACTTCAAAAGCACAAGGTTAACATTAATGTTATCTTTTAACTTTCCAACTCACACATGCTTCCTCCTCCCCCTCTACCTCAAGAAAACTCCCAATTTGAATATAATATTGCTTTCCTTACTTCATGGTGAATGCTCCTCCAGTCAATTTACCCGTATCAGGGTCAAGAAAAGCTAGTTTAAGACAGCAGAGAGTAGGCAATCCCACTTCATACTTAATCCCAACTATTTTCATCAGCTCTTGCTCCTGGAATAAACAAAATAGTATGTACTACCACCGAAGTTAAGATAACTATAATAGCTTTCTGAAACATGAAAATATGGGTATACTGATTATACTATATTTCTGCCAGATCATGTAAAAATCAAGAACGTAAATTCAGTCTTCCACAACAAGCTATTATTTTACAATGGAATATATTTGAGAAATATTTTGCGAAGCAGTGTAACTACCTTATCTGCTCAAGCAGATAAGATGAAAAAGTAGTACAGTTTAAGGCCTGATTTCATTTGACTATTAAGTTAATTTTTTCCCCTTATCTTGCAACATTAAGAGCACAATAGAATTATCTGTATCAAGAACTTACTTCTGGTTAGTTAGATTTTTCAATATTAAGATACAAACAAAAAGAGAAAAAGAAGTCATACTCGCAATTCCATTTTGTGCCATGGTTGTTTCTTGGGATTAATGTTATATATTTTGTTCTTCTTGGCCATTACAACATATGCTTCATGACCTTGTCGGAAATAGTAGACCTAGAAGTGAAATGTGACAGTTACCCTAAAAAGACTTTGAGGAGCTGAAATGCTAACATATTACTGCCATACAACGTGTGTACTTTCTATTCTGTCAACTTCTTTTCAGTCTGTTTTCCTGCAAAAGTCGCAGGTTCCCAAAAAATTAAGTGGAGGAAAATTAAAAAAAAAAAAACAAAACAGTAGCACTACTGTTTTTTCTTACTTTTTTGTAAAGCTTAAGAAAACAAATTTGAAATATCTCTCCTCCCAAATCTTAAAAACATACCAACCATCCACTAAAATGTTGGAAGGACGCACGAGACCTCTTCTCACCACATTACTCTAATTAAACCAACCTTTTATTTTCTGTGAATCTCAAAAGTAACTTTCTTAATTAATAATTTCTGTTCTGAAGTAAAATCTGAAGTAAGTCTGGGGAAGACAAGTATCAGAGATGGGATTTCAGACAGAGCAGCTTGATTACAAACATATTCTCTGTTGGAGCAACTATTCCTTACTTTCTAGGCACAGGACAGGAAATTTCCTGTTTGCCAATATAAAGCATTTTCAGCAAAAGGATGCACCCTACTTAGATATTCCTAGTACACACTCACTGTACATGCTATTCAGCAGGTTCCAACCCAAACACACCAGTTCATGTTACTAAATCGATGCGATGCTAAAAGGTAAAGGTAAGGTCAGATCAATCTTTGTAAGGTAAGGTAAAGATAAATCTTTGGCTGCTTCACTGTATCCAGATAGTATCAGGCACAAAATACATTTATTTGGACTTGATCTTTTGAACAGCACCATCTCCAAAACATGCTTGTTGGAGGGTATAAATCCATAAGAATTTTCTCCATTTGCAACTCTCAACTTGAAATGCTCCTTCCCTCCCTCACTAGCAATGCCGATATAGCTGTCAACTGCATCAGTGGAGTGATCCAGTAAAAACAAAACTGCTTGCACATGCGGCCTCTGCTCCTGATTCAGTTTAAGGTGGCGCCTACAAAAAGCTTTAGCTCAAGATTAAAGTTAAGTAACTTTGCCACCATGTCAAGTATTTCTCCAACAGCATTCTGAAGGTGTGAGCTATACAACAACTCTGTTTACTACCTCAAAAAATGTGGTGCTCCCCAAAGAGACAAAGTACCCATTACAGTATAAGCCAGCTATTTCCTCATATTTTAACCTGAGGGGATTTTAAGAAACATGCACAGACTCTGGCTTTCAAGACTGCATTCCATCTGATACTACTTATTCATACAATTCTCTGCTACATATTCCAAAGTAGAAATTGGTGGGTGTCCTTTTGCTACTGTATTTTGAGATATCTGGGTCATGTTTACAAAGTGTTTACAGTCTGGTTTGTATAAAATACATATATACCAAACTTCTCTTGTGGTTTTCTGCTCTAAGATACCAGCAGTTTTCTGATATCAGAAACACAAGTAGAAAAGGACAGAGTTTTTCTTCAGAATAAATGAATTTTAAAAAATCCAAATAACACCCCACACCCAAAACCAAGCAAAAAACCCACAACCTCCCTACAGAGGTTTAATTCCTCTTTTTTACTTGAAGTCCCAAACTGAAGTAAGTATTCCAAACTTAATTTCATATTATTTCTTACCTATTTTTCAGTATACAAGATGCTCCAGAATTAAGGAATATTTTCACTAGATAAAGCATCTCACACAACTTGTATACAGGTGTCATAAGGAAATTAACACACTGAAGACTGTATAAGAAGGAATGCTACTGCAACAGCACGGAATAATAATTTTTAAAAAAAGTCAAAGCAATACATGCAGAATATTTTTAAATATAGGAAGCAAAAGCAAATTTTAGCCAGATTGAAGAACATTTTTAAGAAAATCCAAAATATTTTGATTGTAAGTCTCTGGGAAAAAATTCACAGATAAAAAAAAAAAAGACAAACACAAGCTGAAAGAAGCAAGGACACAGAGTGAAAAAGTACAATACCTCATCCCCCATCTGTGGCACAAATGGGCACCGCCGAGGAACAGTGTCTGTAATCCACGCTGAAGGCAGCCATTCTTCCAGTGTCAAGCCATTTTCTGCTAGAACTCCCACCGCCAGCCTCTGAAGAAAATGTTAGTTCATTCATATTAATTTTCTGTGTACATTTGGGGAAGCTTTGTATTTTGAGAAGTGCCTATTAAAATCTGTATTTCTTAAAGTATATTTAACGTAAAAAGGAAATTATTGCAGTGTGAGGATAAATTTTAACTGCCTTTTGGAGGTTTTTTTTGGGGGGGTGGCGGTGGGATGAGCTCATCTAATAAAAACTGAATTTAGTAACAGTCCAGCAACTATGTCTCATGCCCAAAAAGATAAAACTGAAACATGTAATTCTCTTTAAACAAATTCACACATTTGCCTTGGCCAAAAAGACACTAAAACTATACAGCTGCCTTTAATTAAGTAACCTTGCATAAAAGGAGGGAGTGATTAATGCACATAAACAGAAGTAAATCATGTGAAAATGACCTGGATTGGGTACAGTCACATTACCCACTTGTATATTTACTATGAAGTGCTGTGGAACTGCATTTTCAGAAGATATTTCCATGTCACACACTTGTATGCAATGAAGCTCACTGCAGTCACTGGTTCTCTGTGAACACTGCACATCTGTATCTAATAGGCCAGATAAAACAGGGGGTTGTGCAACCATTCATGCAAAGCTGCTTTGAAATTACTGACAGAATCTTGTGTGTGTACAGAAAGCAATCTAGGACAGTGGTATAGAAAACCACTCCATATAGCCACTGATGGAAGACTCTGCATTCCCAGACTGCAAATAGGATGCTCCAAGTGTAATTCCATTGCATAAATTCAAATGTGGTTTCAAATGATGATAAGTACTTTGAGTGCACCATTGTGTGTCACAGGAAAAAAGCATACATACAGGTAAAACAAAACAAAACAAAACCCCACAAAAAAACCCAAACCAGAATCTCTCCATTGTAATAAATCAATAACACAGAAGCACCTTGTGAATTCTGAGGTTTAAGCAGGTCTATCTTGGGAAAACCTGATCACACTGTGTCAGAGAAAAGTGTCTAGCTCATAGGTAGATTATGGGAAGTTAATAAGAAATAGCATTTACCCAGAAAAATCTTTCCTTGTTATAACTTTATACATTAATCATCAGTTTAAGACCTTCTGGAAGCCAAGCCTGATCTCAATTAATCATCAGGAAGAGACTATTCCCAGTAACTTTATCTAATAGCTTCTGAAACTCTACCAAGTCCTTTGGTAATTATTTCCACAGCCTGACTACATGCCCAGGTGGGTTAGGGGTTTTTGTCTACTTGTAGAGGGTAGGGGTGAAATGGGAAAACTCTTCTTTTTTTGAGCTTCATGGCTGTGTCACTGGGTGCTACCTCTCAGCGTAACAAAAGAAGGAAGGAAATAATTCTGAATTTATTCATTTCTAAACCATGACAGTTTTATACAAGCTTTTTAATCATATCTCATCCAAACTCTTGCCCTTTTAAGAGTTGGTCTCTTTGCATCTGCACATCAGGAAAAAATATTCTGTACCCTTTGGTCTTCCTGGGTGCTCCTTTCTTGCCCTTCTTCACTGCTGTATCATTTTTTAGATTGATTTTTGGTGGAGGGGGATTAGAAATGTAAGCACCATTCAAGATCATGAAGCCTATGCATTAATACAGATGAATGTCAATCTTTCTCTACTCTTTTCTTAATTCCTAAGATTTTGTGTCTGGCTACAAAGACAGTCAAAACTTCTTTCCTCAATGAAAAGCCCAAATTTTGGATCAGGAAAACTTTCTATCAGAAACAACTGGGAGCTCTCTGCCCAGGAAGGAGGTCAAATGTACCACAGGAAGCTTCAAAGACAAACATCTGCTAGGAATTACAGGTATAATTAATCCAGCCTAGCGGCAGAGGAAAGAGATGATTTTCTGCAATTCTTTCCAGCCTAAAACTTTCTTGTGACTCAAGAAAGGAGCAGCTCATCTTTAAAAATTTGAAATATCTAAGCCTGATACTTTTTGAGTCAGAGATCCGCATCTCAATAACTGGGACAAAAATGGATGCAAGGTTCCCAAAACACTCAGTTCAGCTTTAATCTAAGTGGAAATACTAGGCTGTCAACCAGTCTTTTATAATAAAGAGCTAAACTGGAGGCTTCAATCACTAAAAAAGCACCCCATCATCTATTTTTCTGATCTTCCCTGGGTTTCTTCTTTCGATACCTTCTTTTGGTTTCAGGCTGTGTAAATACTAATATACTATTAGTTTTGACAGTACAACCAATGACTGTACAATAAACAAAAAGTAGCCTAAACAAAGACTAAAGACTACCACCTAACATCCTGCATGCCGTAACACAGATTCACAGTCAATCTGACACTATGCCAACCTGCATGTTAGAACAGCTGTTTTTGTCAGTCTACCTTCCAATGAGGGCCAACACACTGAAATAATGATCTTAAGGAATGCCCAGGACTCCTAATCTTACAAATAAACCAAAAAACAGTTAGTTTTCTTTGACACTGCAAAAATAGAAGCTATGAGTTTACAAAAGCAAATAGGATCTACCAGATAGATCACTTCTGGTCTCTGTAAAGAAAGAATGAAGAATGAAGTTTTCAGAACTAACAAAAACAAAACAATCCCTAAAAAAACACACTGAAAATAGCCAAAGTCACTGAAAATTTCCATCTGAACTGAAATGACGTGATTATATTAGAAAGCAAACAAAACACAGACAACAACAAAACCCTGATCAAGTGATATTCCACTTGATGGGGGTACAGTAGCAAGCATAATGCAAATATCACAGATCAAGAAACTGAAAAAAAAAATTACATGGTAGCACAGATCTAAAAGGAATTGCACTTATAGAGGGAGACAAGTCAGCACAGCTGAAAAAATACCAGCATGTTATACCAAGACTCAATATATCCACAGGAGGGAAGTTTCTGGTGTGACAAAGGATGGTGATAAGGATATTGGAAGTGTTCCTGAAGTGAAAAGTATTTAGAAAGCATATCGTTACAGCCATCTATCATTTGACCTACAAGAGTTGGTAATTATCATGTTACAAGTAAAAGTCATGATGTATTTTAAATAAGACAATATTAAGTTGTATATGTAACTGAATTATTCATCCAATTATTTCTAAATCAGCAGGAATGAGCAACCTGTAATACACAAAGAACATCTAACCTTTTGTTTTCTCTCTTTGGGTTTCCTCTTCTTTGGTGATGTTGATGGTCCATCTTTCTCCTCAATACCTTTCTTCCTTTCCTTTTTAATTTGCTTCCTCTGTTTTTCAGGTCCTTCTTCATCCTCTGAACTACTTTCTGCTTTCTTTGTTTTAATTTTAGGAATTTTCTTTGGTGGTTGCAAATTGATTCCTGCATCTGCTGTCCAGTCGGAATAATCACTAGAATAGTCACTATGTATGGCATGCCAAAGAAAAAAGGAAATTAAAAACCAGAAGTTAAAAAGCAATTCAGAGTGCATTGGATGACACAATATAACCCAATACAAGCTTACAGGTAACAGTCTAGGTAACTACAATATTTCAATAGTTAAAACCTTAATGCTTAAAAACCCTATATTCCATCTACAATTTAAATGGTAGTAAACCAAAAGCCTTGACATCATTCGGTCTTGCCAGAAGCTTAACTTATAGCATCCTCAGGTCACTGTTTACTTGGTCAATTCAAGATGATACACACTGAAGTCTGGATATCGCTTTACGGACTTCTGGTTCTGAACAGCTCTGAACAACAACAATAAAAAAAGATGGGTGAAGCTACCTCAGTCTTTGCTCTCTAATTTCCAGCCAAGTATCACACAGCTCAGCCTGACAGTCATAGGAAACTGCTACCACATGCATGAAGTGTGTGTGTCCCTGAAAAGAATTAACCTCCTGCAAACCCAATCAAAAACAATTTTTGTTCCAGCAAACAAGGACAAAACCTTCCCTAAATTTTAGTTAGTAATATGACTGACAATTAACCCCTGAAACTTTTAAGTTCTTGTTCATCTTTTCTTCTAAATCTGCAAAAGTTTTAGTTATTACTCATTAACTGTTTACAGAGAAAATTATTTAAGATTTATTGGCAGGAATTTTCTCTCACTTACCTAGAACTGCCATCACTGTGCCATGCTCTTTCATCATCTTCCGATGTTCCACCACTGGCAACAACTACTTCCCCTTCCTAATAAGGGGGGCAGAGGGTGTTGGGGAGGGGTAGAGGGAGAGGCAGAGAAAAAGAAAGCATTTTCTTTGGAACTCAAGTAAATTATAATAAGTGACAATATGACAAAAACTTTTCTAGGCTTTATATGTGTTCTAAACATACAGCATTATAGAGGCTTTACGTTGTTAAAGGGATTTAGTTTGCAGATAGTTCCTTTACTTTAGTGGACTTACTTAAATGGAAAGGAGTACGAAAATATCTATGCCTGGACAGATGCCATGTAGAGCAACATTTCTTTAACAGAGATCTGAGTGCTTCTCAGCCTCTGTGGCAGTGAATCTGATGAGAAACTTGTTTAAACATGTTTTAAAATGGCTCTTTGTGGTCCCTTTGCAAACACGTGTTTCTTCTTCCTAATACCCCCCACAGCAACTGTTATCTCCCATGCAGGAGTGTCCTGGGAAAGGTGTCCCGAGGTGTCCCATTGGTCCTTTGTTTTGAACCCTTTATAATTGTCCTTATAAACCCCTTCCCAACAATAAACTCTCTCTTGCCTCCTCTCCACGCCGGTGTGCTGTCTCTGTGCCTGCCATGGAGCCACGTGGGTGGTGGGGGGAGGGGAGGGCACCTCTCCCCTCCAGGCTCGGGGCCTGAAAAACCCTGTTTCTGGAGTCCCCCTTCCCCGTCCCACAAGACGTCGGAAATGGTTCTTCAGACGGAGAAGGAACTAGAGCTGGGCTCCCCCACGTCGAGGATGGGGAAAGGGAAACCCATAGCCTCCATTTAAAAAGGCAAGCTTACCTTTTTGAAAATAATTTCAAGTCTTTTAATGTAGCATTTCCACACTTTATCAATATCAAACAAAAACTCAACTCAAACAAGAACTTCTTGTATTCTTACCTCATTCTCTACCATAGCTACGGAAGCACAGAATGGTTGAGGCTGGAAGGGACTTCTGGAAGTCTTATTATCCAACCTCTGCTCAAGCAGTGTCACCTAGAGCCGGTGACCGCACCGCCAGGCCATACGGGCCACACTGACTAGGCTTGCAAACATAAGGAAGGCTTAACATTGCACACATACACTTTGCAAAATGCCCTTACAAATGAGCATTTCTCCCCTTTGTCAACTATCTTTTAGTCAAAACTAAATATACAACAGCATGTGAAAATCTAATTCAACATCACTTTTTAAAGAGGTGAAGGGAAATGCACAGTGGAAAATGTAACTTGAATTTCCACTAGAAATAATGTTTAATTAGATGAAGCAGGAGCTTAATGAGTAGAAATGGAATATGTAAGATTGCCTCATGAATAAAGATCTTACATCTGAAGAACTGTGTCCATTTTCCAACTCTTCAGCAGGCCTTGCAGTTTCTTCTACTGCATATCTTGTACGGTAGTTATGCTGATTAGCTGCTTGTTTTCTTGAGTCACTGGTGTCTAGCAAATTATCATGAGAGTGGTTCTGTGAAGACACAAAAGTCAAAATACATAATTTTTGAATATACATTTTATTAATACACAGTATTTTCTATAATAATAGTATTCCAAGAAGCAATTTTTGCAGTAGCAAAAAGATAAAAGTCCAAAAATAAAGAGCTGCTGAAGAAAACACTTCACATGCATAGCTGAATATAAGCACCAAGCACTTCAGTGTATTCTGGAAATAATTAAAATTTCCCAGACACAACACAATTTTTTAATCTTTAATTATCAAAAAAAAAAATCTTCATTCTCTTCAAGGTACATATAACATATACATAACTACTACTGAGAGCTTGTAACAGCTCAGAATTACACTAAAAATGGCCCAGGAAAGGAGACTCTTACTGAGAAGTAAACAAAGGATCAGATCTGTTAGAAGAGAGACCCATACAGTAATACATCCCTTAGCATACAGAGAAGACTGTTAGCAAATAAAGTGGTATGATGATGCATGGAAGAGTTCAAATGAATGAGTCAGTTGGAAAGAATACAAGCTCTTTTGAAGCTCAAAAGAATGAAATAGGGCTGTAATTTAGAAACACTTCATGCTCCAACATTAAGAGACTTTGTCCTTCTGTAGGATATATATAATGCGAACACTTGCTCTCAACGCCAAGCGTGCAATCTTGTGTTAGTCCCCAACCACTGGAAAAAAAGCAAGAGCTATGATCTCAATTTCAAGAGTTTTGTGCTAATTTTTTTTTGGCATGCATATTTGAACTTCATCCTAGCTCAGATCCAATGAAATAGCTTCTGGGCAAATTCCTAGATGCCACAAAAGGAGATACACTTCCCCACTGCTCCTTCTGCCACAAGGGAAACCTCAAATATCTATTAGGTGCTGATATGGTTAAAAATATGGTCACAGAGATGAAGAAAGCAGAACCAGAGCAAGACACAGAAAGACCCAATATTACCCATTCTAAGCAGGGTGGACTGCTTGTACCTAGTCCTCTTGGATTTTTTTTTTAATTTGTAGGAAAAAGAAGATCTTTTTTGTCATGTATGATGAAAGCTGGTTCATGAAGTTAAATTTCTTGTTGACGAAAATAACCCCCACTTTTTACAGTGTACTAAAACTTGACTAATCAACAGTAGCTAGGATTTGGTTTTCCTTAGCCACAACAATTCTCATTAAAATGCAGAACTCTACTACTTAGTTTTTCTCCTACCCTCCTTGTTAGATGATAAACACTTTCTGCAAGCATGATTGCAGCAGTTCAGTAGGGTAGGCCAGCATGCCATTCTGTACAAGTGTATTCCAGTTTTCATCAAAGCACAGAGGACCAACACAACTTGCTCTATGCTGTTTCAGTGAGCACTGTGCTTCTGTTTTCCTGTCTAGTTGGGGAAGCTATCACTAACAGCACAGCTATCAGACTTATCTATGGGACTGCTCAGCATTTTAACATTGCCCAGGAGTTTTGAGACCTGGGGCACTCCTCCTTCTGGATTCAAACTGCCAGTACATATCAGATCCCCTCAAGCTGCTCTGACCTAACCCAGAATGGCTCCCATGCAGCCCTAAGCCCAGTGGCTGAGCCCATCACACAGTCTTCTGTCTCTCAGCCTTCTGGGGCTGCCCACTTCTCATCAAGCTCTCAAGATGCATTACTGAAGCACAGAGGGGTCATGAAAGCCAACATTATAACTGAATTGTGACTTTTTGATAAAGTCCATCTGCCTCTTAGCATTGTGAAACATAGTCGAGGAAGCATGTACAACAGCATGGAGTCACTTAACCCCCAATGAAACAAATTAGTCAGGTATCCTTTATAATAATGAGGACACATTTTGCAGAAGCTACATTACAGCTTGACTGCAATGCTCCTGTCTTCTGTCTAGAAAGCAAAGTCCTAAAACTTTATCTCCCTATTTTTTCTTTCCAGAATGAAAGAAACCATTTCTTTCTCAAATGGTTATTACAAATATAGCTTTTCCCTAATTAAATACAACTGGGGATCCTGAAGCACTTTGCACTACTCTTCGGCTTTGAAAAGTCCTTTTCTTTTGGTAGTTCAAAGCTTGAGGAAAGAAAAAAAAAAAAACAACACTCCAGTCCCAGTTGTCTTCCCCCCCAGTAATTCCTTCCTGGGAGAAAATAATATCACTGTATAAATATTGGGTCTTAGTGATACTAAAGGGTAACAAACCACTTTGGAAGAGATGCAGAAAATAAGAACAGAAAAAAAAAACAGGAAAGTCAAAGTACAAGTACTTATCCATAAGTAACAGAATGATAGAATGACCGACGATGGAAAGGATCTCTAGATCTCACCCTGTCTAATTCTACTGCTCAAGCAGGGATGATAAAAGGGGCCATAAGGTATAAAACTGCATCATCTTGCCAAAAAAATGTATTTTAACATCACTCCTATTCAAAACAGCTTTGCAAATATGATGAGAAGCTGCAGGTCAGGCAGAACTTTATTTAGGGGAGGGGTGGGGTCCAATGTGAAGGTTTGACTATAAAGTGTTCCAATGTTGTTTTTTTTCTGACAAAACGGAATCTATCACCAGCATGTTCAACAATGACTAAGGAAACACAGCTGATGCCTCCCCTTCCCCGATATATAAACTAAAGAAAGAGCTTGAAATTGGACTCTCAACTCTAAAGGTAGGCTGGGAAATAACGCCAAGATTTCCTATGCTTTGAGATTCAATCATCACTTTCTATCTCTCTCAACACACTTTGATGAACAGTCACATACACTGACAAGTACCTTGTATCTTGTCCAAGGCTTCCAGTCAACATTAGAGCACGTATATTGATACATTAGAAATTACAGCTGCTGTCAGAACAGTTTGTCTCAAAATACAAGTGATGGCATTTCCTATATTTGAAAGGGATACGGGACACAGCTGGGGGTATTGGTAACATCAGACCACTGAATTCTACTGTCCTTATGACACTGACAGCACCAAGAAGCACAACTCTGCTGCACTTCCATACAGGGCTGGAGTAATTTTGGGCATCTTTGGCTGTAGTAATTTCATAGTATTCTTTAACCAGCAGTATCTATTTTTTATCTGAAAATGGTTCCTCCTTCTTTAAGACAACAGGAATTAACCTCTACTAGAAAGGGGCAAGGCAAAGCATATGTCCAATATCAGAACCCCAAAAGCCTCTTGTCCTGATATTTTCTCTTTGGCTAAAGAGCATCCTTTGACATTCTCCTCACATTTGTATCAGTGGTTGTAATTACTTAGTTTTTACTCTTACCACATCACATGTATGTAAGAAATTGGTAAAGAGTTGCTCTGAAAGCAGTGAAGATAACGAACACTAAGCACTATGTGCTTGTCTCTGGAGTTTTAGATTATTTTCCTCCTTTCCTTTTTCTAGGTAAGTAGAAAAACTACTATTTCTGACAAACACAACTAAGCCACTTTCAGCAAAACAAAGCACACATTTGTCGTCCCCATGTTCTGTTAGTTTACAATAGTCACTTGCTCCCATCACAATAGAGGCCTACTTTTGTCCATCCATAATCATCTCCCACCTTAATTTCTAGAAATTTCAGCATAAAATTTCCACTTAATGAGAAATATATCCATTTTTGTCACATTTTACTAGGACAAACATCACATCAACCCTCTAGCATACAGAAATTTCATGCTCTTAAATATTTATTAAAATGCTCTAATCCTAGTAGTTTAACTAAACTAATACTCTTAATTACTTGGACTGGGAACATTTACCTAAGCATTTTATCTCACTTCTCCTCTGCTCCTAAAAACAAATAATTTGAATTACAGTTCCATTTTGAAAATGCAAAAATTCCATTCTATCCTTTTTCATTAAAGTTTTGGGGTTCAAGTTTTTTCTGTTTCTTTTCTTAAGTGTTTTTGTCAAGCAATAATCAGAGAAAACCCTATTCCTCACCAAGGACTTTTAAAGTCAAACTGAGTTCTTTATTCAGCCAGCAGGTCAGTGATATTAAATACTATTTACTAAATACTACTCAGGTCAAAACACCCAGCTGTTAAGTTCTCCCCCACAATTCCATTAGTCCCTTAAGCAATGACGTATAAACACTTCTCAGTGCGACCTGTGTCAAAGAAATGTGGGCTTTCAATACCAGAATGTTTATGTGACTTCCATCTAAATTGCAGATATTGTTAAAGAAAAAGGATTGAAGTATAATTTTGTACTACTTTTATCACACCCTACAATGACCCTGGACTAAAAGTTAGGAACAGGACTTTAGAATCTCCTCAAAATGTAATTACAGCTGCTCTGTGCTCTTCCTTATTGACCTACAATCCAAAAGGCTGACATTCATTCCTGCCCTCCTTTTCATTTTACTTCTGTATTTTTTACTTATTTCACTTAGAAGGGAAGAGAAGAAAATATTATTTTATCATTATTATATGAATAGACCTGATAAATTTCAAAAATTGACATAAACCCCAGTATTTCCTACCAGTATGAATACAATTGAATTTCAATATGAGAACAACATTTTAATACGAGCTTTGTTTACTCTGTTCCCAGAGCAGCTGACAGTACTGTAGAATAAGACACTATACAGAATTCTTGCTGTAATTCGTAGGTCTAGAGATTACTAGAAGATAATGTTTTGCCCTGTATTTTGTTGCAGGTTTTCCCCATCTCCTTTAGATCATTAAACTCTTAAGAATTCATTATGCAATAAAAAGGTCTGTAGTTCACAACAGTACTGTAATATAAGTTATAAGGTATATATATATAAGGTATCAGTATCCAAACCTACTGGGTGTTCTCAAGCAAAAGGAAGATTACACCATACTTTCCAGTTCTATCTTCAACCTAACATAGTTTGTATTTAAAGACACACAGTCACAGCAACAGAAGAGCAGCTATAATTAAGTTATTAATTTCTATTTAAAACAACCCTAAAAATATCACAGAACAGTTTTTTGCTAGTGCTAACCACAAGCAACAATAAAAATCACTAAAATCTGAGCAGTTTATTTAACTGGGAGACTCAATCACTTGAGATCAGACATGCTTTTTCTTCTTGCAAACTTGCTTATTTAAAGCCCATGTGATATCTACTCATTGCTGAATTCCTCTCAAATTTTTCTCAAGGGATTTGAATTAGTGTACTTCTTAACAGTCAGAGTCCTCCAAAAAGAGACATATTTAACGAAGAATCAACTACGAAAGAAAAATCAACCTTTTTATCCTGAGATGCCACAAAAAAGTATCCAGTAGGGTCTAAGAAGGATTTATTTAAATGTTCTGAAAGTGTTACTGAATTAAGCAGTAATTCCTATATAGAAAATTTACTGACATAAATGGAAAGATCATGACTGCCTGGGGATTTTTTGTATTTCCTCAGAACAAAGATGGGAAATGACCAAAGGATTTACTAAGTTATCTCTCCCTCACATTCTGAGCATCTAGAATCCAGATCACAGACCCTCCAGGGGTAAATATATGAAACTGAAGTATTCTTAAGTAACAATTGCTATGAAGGATTTTAAGGGCATAAATATCTGCAATGAAAATATGGGGCTCAAAAGGCCCAGTGATACTTTTATAGTTTGGAGACTAAAAAGATTCTCTGAAAGAAGATTTAAAAAAACATTTGTATTGTTTCTTTTCTTCAAAGATGCAACAAAAATAACTGCTGAAACCAAAATGCTGGACCAATTAGCCTACTCTGTTAACTTTTATGTCCTAGTGATATTTTAGTAAAACTGTAACCCAATTAGAAACTTAAGGGTAAGTTGGTAGGAACTTACGTTATCAGGAATGATCTTTTGACTAGGCTGTAGCTGAAGACAAGTAAAAAAAATAGAAGCCCTTGAGAAGTGCAACTGTTTCATTAAACTAAAAGAAAGTCTGTAATTCAGCACCAAAATACATCCCCTTAAGACAAGAAACAACTTCGTTAAAATCTGAATTTGTGAAGCCCATTTTCTATTACTCCCAAGAGAAAAATAAGAGTTACAAAGATTTCTGATGTCCTGATATTTCATTATTGAATCCTGCCATGTGGCATAGAGCTTCTTCCTTCATATACAAAAACTGAAGATAGAAGTGAACAAATATTTTTTTCAGTGTATCTCGGGCACACAATGTTGGTGACCGCAGCATTGAAGACAGCATATCAGTACCATTTTTTAAGATGGCACAAGTATGCAAAAGGCTGTGCAGTTCTTAACTTTATCAGAGTCATGACTCAATTTTTTTAATATAACTTGCAAAAAAATTTAATCTTATGTCTTTTTGCTGATAAAAAAAATTAAAGGATATGTTTACAGAAAGACTTCTGTATTGTTTGTTTGAAATTAGTTTTATCTATGCATTGCACATGGCTATCTGTGCTTTTCTAGCTAAATAACCAACTATATTTTTGTAATAAAGGAAGTAAATTTTAAGTAACAGTAGAGGAGAACCCATGCTTTGTGTTTTGTAATACATTTACTATACAGGAGACTGTTTTCACTCTTAATCAAAAGCTTAGTAAAATACGGGCCTTCAAGGATGCCTGCAAATTATCCATTGAAAAGTAAAAATGGTTTACGGAATGTGAGATGGAAAATGAAGAGAGTATATCAAACAGTAGACAACAGCAGCAGGATGTATTGATTAATACTGACAGACTCCCTACAGCAAATCATGTTCCCAACAGCAGATTTGCAGGGATTCTCCCCCTTCTCAGAGGGTTCTAAAAGCAACCCCTGTTGTTTGTTATTCAGAACATAGTGAAACATTCGTACAGGCACGCTTCCTCATTCTGAGGAGGTAAACAAACCCCCGTACCCTGTTTTTTAAATTTAAAACTGAGAAGAGGAATGTAAATTTATGTGACCTAACGCATTGAGTTAAATTCTATGATTCTTTCTGTGATAAGGTACAAGTGACTACTTACCTTAGAGAAAGTAGGTATTTTGTTTTCTCTTTGAATGTGACTCATTATGTGTTTTCTTTTCTCTTCTGACCGATACACCCTTATTTCTTCTTCTCCCTTTGCTGTTCTCCATTCTTCTTGCCTACTGAAAAAAGAAAACTGAGATGTTAACTCTAAGGGCAATTACTACAACTGAGAGGACCTATTCCAAACCAAGGAATAAACATTCAACATTTATAAGATTCTTTGAACCGTAGCTCTTCTCTTTACAGTTAGCATATGGCTTCAAAATTAGCTTTTATGAACAAAGTAAGATCTCCATCTCATTTCACTGAACTAGAGCAGTTTATATTTGACTGTGGCAAGTAGGTTTTTGACTTGATCATTAAAGTATTCATCATAAGACTTAATTACTGAACAAATAAAGTTCCAGTTTGGAAAATCAAAATTTATTTCAGGCACCTGATGGATTACATCAGTATTCCAGGCATAAAATGCCATATAATGACAATAAAAGAAGTTAAAACACGTAATCTTATGCTACAAGTCAGAAAATATTGAGGCAAGTAGATTCCATTGCCTCTGTAATTCAATAAGTGGTCAATTTTTATTCCCAATCCTTCTAGAATTCCAAGATTTTTCAAGTGTTATTCAAACAAGTAATTTCAAACTGAAACTGATTTTGTAAGAAATTTGAGACGACAAAATAAAAATAAAACCCCCTCACAAATGGTTCTATGATGATGTGAATTCCAAAACTGTTCAATTTAATTAGGTTCACCAGACTAAAATTCTTTGCAACCTTGGCCTGTGTTTACCTGGCCACACCAGAAGATAGTTCAGGCACTACAACCCTGCGACTCCAAGCCACAAGGTCCCGCTCAGTGGCTATTTCACTTCTTGGTGCATTGCTGTGCATCTGACGCACACCTTCAATCTGTCCGCTACGTCTTAATCCTATATTTGGTGGTGAATGCACTTCTGAGGTAGAACTTACAGATCCTAAAAAAATCAAAAAGCAATAGTTGTACTTGATCTGAAATTCTTAGGGTAGCATTTAAAAGAAAATCTCAAAATGAAAGGGAAAAAAAATAATTTTATTTTATCTATTACTTTAAAAGAAATTATATTAACTTAATATAACTATTTCAGCAGATTCTGTAGTCACGACTACACACACACAAACAGTTACTGGGCTCCAGCACTCTGTTTAAAAATTCACATTGAAAAGGAGCAGACATATCACCAATCTGAAGCGAAGCAAATGTTTGCTTTTCTTTAAAAATGCTTTTGAAAACATTTATGCAAAGTTGACTATCGCTGCTGCACTCTAGATCCGTATTATAAAACAGTGAGCTATCTCACGGAATCAGTGTGTTCCTTAAACAGTCTTCTACCTTTAAAAAAATGAAGCCACAACACTGGAAATTAGGAATCAAGCCATAAAATTTACAGACAAAAAACTGAAATGGTCAAGAGGTTAAAAATAACCGCACCAATAAAACCCAAACCAAAACCATACACATGGAAGAGCTTTCAAACACCTACACAGTAGCAAAATTTAAACATTTTTCCATATTCTTCCCCACACAAGCTATTCTTGCCTACTCTACTGGACTGCTAACCATGACTTTTTAAGTGTTGAAAACTATTGTGTACTCTAGTGCAAGACACTGAAACATGGAACAGCTTTACAGAAAAACAAGCAGCTCCTTCCACTTTTCTCCCTCCTGTGTCCTTATTTGAGAGAAGTCAGATTTCAAACAAGTAGATGGCCAATTCCAGATTAAACCGACTAGTTACTTCTAAGGGAACACAGCTGCTGCAATCCTCTGAGTGAGCAGACAATAACAAAGATAAATTTATAATGTGAAGAATCCCAGGATTTTGCAGAAAGGTAAAAAACACGGGAAAGCTGTATTATTTTGTATTATTTACTATGGCTCCATACCGCCTGTCCAGTAGTTCACCAAAATGCACAAATCATGCACAATAATGGCACTTAATGTTTTCCAACACCCAGTCTCAACACCCATCCCCCAGTGATCTACCTCTGTTTATCCGGCTGCTACTACTGGTTCCTGCCTCCCCAGAACGTCTCTGGTCCTGCTCTTGCTGAAGTCTTTGAATCATGCTATCCAACGGACTAACTTCTTGATTTGCTTGCTGACTAAGAACTTGATTCAATCCTGTGAAGTAAAATATACAGGAGAACAATACATAAACGTTAATTTGAAATGTTACAGATAGCTCATCTGAGTTCTAGCTTTGAAAGTTAAAAGTAGAATAAACTATCACATGTATAAGTATAGGCTAATGCTTATTTTCCTAAAAGTCATTTTTTAAAACAGGACAACTTTTTTCTTAATATAATATTTGAGAGCATCATATTTCCTGGAGCAGGGTAAAGATGACCACTCATGATTCCTAATAGAAGTTTAAATTTGATCAAGCGCCAGTAAGCCACAGAAGCTTAATACAACTGTTGTTTGCCAGCTCAGTCAATGTAAATTGTTCAAATCCAAGATCAGACTGCCTCAAATGCATTATAAAACACTTTATAAGCTTCAATGAAAGAACTATATCAAGGAGGTCCAACTGAATTAGAAAACAATTATCTATACTGTATAACACCAAGCAGTAAAAATGCTTGATTGAGCTCCACATAGGCATAATGACCACACAGAATAAGTAATGTTAATTTTCTTTGGTATGTAAAACAGCCAAGAAACCTCCTTTTGGGTAGATCTCTTGAATAGAACAGGGAAACAGTTCTCACAGAAGTGATTACAAGGTGATAATACTGTTTCTGTGCAGCAAGCAAAATACACACCATAAACAACACAAAACCTGTTTTCATACTCATAATGGTCATAAAAAACAGAGGAATGAAGAAAAAGACAAGGGTTACAGTACTCATTCAAAAAGGAAGTCAAGACACCTTCACACAGAATGATGAGATGGTGGAACGGAGTGGTGGGAAGCTCTAGTCAAGAGAAAGCAGAACTTGCAAAACTTTGTATTGAGGGATAACACTGTTAAAGAAACAAGCTAAAGAAATTATTTTTCCAGCACGATTCTAAAGAAATATCACAGCATAAACTGCACTTTGCAAGATCAAAGACTAGATACAGTAACTGCTACGAAATGAAGAGCTTTGATTATGTGGCTGCACAGAAGTAGCTATCTCATAACCGTATGCAGAAAAAAACAAATATTTAAGATAGTGCTCTCAGGCTTTCAAGGTTATTGAAGTCAACTTCTGTAAAGCAGCAGAACCTTGGAATCATGGAATGAGCTCTGGTATAACCACAGCTGGATGTTTTCTGACTCATGTAGTGAAATAGATTAATTTGTTGATCTTGTGACCAGACATAATGTCTACTGAGAACAGTGGGAAATACTACTAATAACCCAAGAATGATCTGAAATAAGGAAACTGCTACCTAAACGAAAGGAACGTTTTTATGTATCTAGCTATGAGACTATGCCTTAGCAAGAAACAGTAAGTGGTTTCTTTTTAAATGAAATAATCAAGATACTGGTATACACTTGATATTTTCAAAACATGTGGTTTAAAGGAGCTTCAGGTACATCTAAGCAGTAAACAGAGCATGACTATCTGAATTTGCCGTACTCTTAAAAGCCCCAACAGAAAACTTGACAAGAAATAAATGGTCAGTGCTCTGAGTGAGATTCATCAAATCCCACACTAAGTCTTCAGAAAGAAAAGGAGCTTCCTTAGTGAAAGGGAACACATACACTATATAAACAGTTTACCTCTGCATAAGGGTGAATATGTTGTCACTGAACTATAAAGAGGCAGAAAAAAGTCTTGTGTCTCCCAATAATCTCTTTGTCAAAACAGTTGATGACTTCCCACTATTAAACAAAATGCTATGGACATCACCTTCCTATAGGTATTCATGTATCACGCAGACACACCATTAAATTTAATTTTGTTGGGTCTATGTGCAGAGTCATGAGATTATATCGGACAATATGCCCGAGACATTTTCAAATTTGGAGAATTTCACAATGCAGTGGATCCACGCTGTAGCTGTAACAATGAAGTTGCACCCTTCCCTAGAAATCAAATTTAGTTTCAACGCCACTCGCTTAAAAGTTAAGAGGTAAAATATGGCATACATTCACCAGAAAGGATTTTTTTCTTTCTTACAGTTGCTTCTCAGGTAGCATTTCTTCCTGTAATTTTGGAGGAAATATGAAAATCCTCCTTAAAATTATTCAAGTATTCAGTGGCTTATAATCTCAAGGTCTACAAATAAGGATAAAGAGATACTTTGGTAAAAACACTGCCAGTTACCCTTCCTGGAATCTCTGACACACCACAGGCTTAAGTGTCATATACATGTAAATTACTATTTAGCGGTACATATTAGTCAGTTTTCACATATTTTCAAGAATATCCAAATACTTAACTGCTTATCTTGAAAACATTTAAAGCTACTTTCACCAGTCACTGTTTCCTCATTCACACTAATATTAAACTAGTGACACGTAGTGAGTAGGCATTGTTTTTCCATCCCCACCCACGTGAAACACATTTAGATAGTTTTGAACAGCCAGCCACTGGCCCTGTATATAGGCATGTTCCTCCCAACATCTCCCATGTTGGAGAACAAAACTATTGAGGAACTCCCTAGATTTTGTATCCTTATCAAGGCTTTAGAGTTCTCTAACCAGACCACCAAAGCTTAAGATGAATGACTGTCTCCATCTAAAGAGGAAGAGCATTTTGTTTGTTTCAGGTGTCTTCTCATTCTCCTCTTCTTGTAGGAAGAGGAAAATGTGTAGTGTAGTTACTGTAGCTTCTTTTCCAACTGATCTGCGGAAGATCAGTCTACCTCCTAGGTTTTCTAAAGTAGGAAATCTCATCCCAAAGAGATAACTGAAAGCTCACTCAGCATCCTACATTGTTCCAGTAATGAAATGAGCCCCAAGCTAACTGGTGTTCTAGCATCAACTAGCACCAACTTGATCGATGGCAATACTGTAAGTAAAATTGTCACAAGCAATCAGTGCCATGGACATTGCAATTCTTCCACACTACATGAACTACTATGCCCAGAAATTAAGAAAAAGAACACAGTGAAAGCATAGAGTACCTGGAGGTGGACTATTGTTTAGTGAAGCAAAGTGAAATTTTCCGTACCTGAAGATGTCACTCCCATCTGAGGAATAAGCTGTTCCTCCCTGCAGTTTTCACGACCAGGAACTAGTCTTTGATACCTTGCAGGATGAGGGTTGCCATCCACATCAACCAAAAATGGGGGAGGCATAAGGTGTGGAGCCTGCTGTGTCTGTTCATCCAGGACAAAGTTGTTGGCATCACGGATAAGGGGCCGATAATCACTATGAAAGAACATCTGATCTGCTATCTGCAAACAAAGTCATTTTGTAATTTTTTTAAAGAACCTATTAAAAAAACATATAGAAGATAACTGCCAAAAGTATTTTTAACAATGACACTTGTGGTTACTTTTGCAAAAACAGGCTTATAAGCCGATCTGTTTATTTCAGTTTAAAGGGAAAAATTTAATTACTCCATTACTATTTTGTTGCCCAGCATGCCTTTTCTATTTTATACTGCAAAGAGAACAATCCACATGTTTGATGTTGGGAAGCATTTAAAGAATTGGGGAATGGGGCAATATTTAACTACTTGAAGGCATCTCTACTGAACATAGCATGGATGTATTAGTTTATAAATTTTCTTCTGTAGTCTGAATATATATTCTGATAATAAAAAATTGTGTCACAGACTTATGAGCTATGGTGCAGGAAGAAGAAAAATAGGAAAAATATTTATTACATCAGGGCACTGCCAAATATTTTAATACCAGCAAAACATATATATCCTATTATAATGCTAGATATCTGAAAAAGTTTCAATAGATAAAATAAAAAAGCTGAGATAAAATTGAATTTTTCAGGCTCAAAGTCTTATTTTTTATTTCAGTCTGCCTGGCTCATAATTTATTATAGATGACTTTTCACAGACCCTCAAGACTGAGGAATTCTTTTGTCCAAATAGTATGTAAAAAAGGTTTATGCTCCACCCCTTGTTGGCACATGTATCTCAGTATTGTATAAGCAGAAAGATACTGAACCACAAGAAGAAAAAGTGAACAGAAGAGAAGCTGATGTGTTTACTACACATCCCAACACTACCCACTGGCAAGTGAACCCCACGGCAGCTAATGTATTCAGTTTAACGACTGACTCAATGCATAGAGAGCTAAAACAAAAAAAAAACAAAAAAACTTGTCTTTTGAGCATGGACAGAGGAATGCCTAAGTTGTCATAGAACATAACTCTAATTTCTGAAGAGCATGCTCTATCATAACCAATCCATAACATAGTTTCCAGTAACTTATGTAAAAATCAGTAAGGCAGAGGTTATAGCAGACACTCAGAGGTCTGGTCTCTCAGTGACAAGGGTCTCCTGTCCTGGATGTGAGAAGATGACAGACATTTGTCAATTGAGAAAGTACCTACATGCATCCACATGAGGTGGATGAAAAAAACAAACAAAACCCCAAAAAAACCCCATAGGAATCATGGGATCTAGACTTCAGAAAAATAACAATAGGAAGAAATTGGAAAGCTATGTAGAAACATGCAATGGAAAAGAATTTACTTCAGGGATTCAAAAGGTTATCCTTTCAAAATACTTATGGACAAAGTGATATTCCACTGCAGTAAGAAGCCCTGACTGGATGAACTCTTGTTGACAGATTTTTTGTTAGCAGAGGCTGAATGAGAAAGACACAAGTGCTTTTATGTGTCTGATTGATAGAATCGAGGCCCGCTTAACACCTTTGTTCCTTCAACTCACAATAGCTCAATATGATAGAGACATGGATCCTCTAGGAGGACTTAAAAGTTCTCCTAAAAACATAGTAATAGAGTACCCAATACTTACACCTAGTGTAAGTTTTCCTATTAAGTACATCCCACACTGAGAAAGAAGAGATTCCAATGACAAGGTCATACAATCTGAGTTTTAGTATGTTGTGATTTGGCTGTACAATGTTGTCTGCATCCCAAGTTTTTCAAACAAAGGGAAGATCTGGTACAAGATCATGAAAGACTTCTTTGCAATTACTCTTCTGTGTACTCTGTACTGCGATCAGGTATGGTAGAGAGAGTAAACAACAATTTTCTACTACAAGAGATAACACCGACATTTCTTTGAGAACGTGGGCTCAGGCCTACTCTCAAGTGGAATGTCCCTACTGGAATCCAGGACAATAATCTTATCCTGAGAAAAATCAGCAGACAAACAGTTAAAAGCACTAACAATCAGACATTTCTTTATTGATTGTTAGAGATCAAATTCATGACAATAAGATGATAGCACATCACCATTTGCACATGAGTTCTCTGTACATATGATTTCATAAACCCAGCTTGGGTATGAGCACAAAAGCTTTCCATAAGGTCTGAGCTCTACAGATAGACTCTCCTCCAGTAACTACACTACACATTCAGAATGCTCAGTTTCTCCAAATGGGCACAGTTACACAAAGAGGTTTTCCCCACTACTACACCAATCCAGCACACACAAACTGTCAACTTGCAACAAAGTACTGTGGTTTGGGCAGTCTACAGGAGCAAAAGCCTTAGAAAGCTCAGAGATCAGGCTCCCAGGAAAAGTGAACACAGCACCAAGCCTGCCAGAGTTCAAGAAGCACGTGGACAACACTCTCAAGCACATGATGCAATTCTTGGGGCTGTCCTGTGCAGAGTCAGGAGTTAGACTCAATGATCATCGTGGGTCCCTTCCAACTCAGAATAGACTATGATTTAAAATCAACTAAATGACACCTTACACTTTAGGACCTTTAGGCATTCCTGGACAAATTTCCACCTAACCAAGAACTTCTGAAGTGCACATGCCCTGTTGATAGTGAACTCTGGTGATCTTCACACACTCAGACATTTCAGCTGAGATTGGCTCAAGGGACCCCAAACAAGCAGCGAAGGTATTCCTTTTCTTTTCCCCACAACAGAATTACTCCACCAAGACATGTGTCATCAAAAAACCAAACAAAAAACAAGCAAACAAAACCCACCCCATTCACCTTCATCATGGCCAAGACCACACTGTAGGGGGAAAGAGCCTGGATATCGGTTTCAGTCAACCAGGAAACACAGATACTATCTGAATATAACATGAAAAAAACATACACGTAGAAAACCAAGAGCTTGTTCTCTCAGCAGAGTTACCACTATCTCGGCTATAATCACTGTCCTGAGCAAATGCAGGAACACAGGACAGGTTATCACACTCCTTTCATCTGTAAAATTAATTTTCCAAGGCAGGTGGAAAACACTTTAAGGTCAAAAAACCACAGATCCTACCAGATCATATTCTGACAAGATGTCTGAAAACTCCCCAAGTATCTGAGGGGAGGAAGACAAAAAAGAATGTTATCTCCAGCACATACCTACCTGTAGTTACACTTTCCCATAAATCAGGTCAGACAAAACCAAAGGCAGCGATGGAACCACACAAGGAAGAGATCAGAAACTTAGAAGCTGAGTTTTCTATGAGTGGAAGACTAAAAAGGTAACAAATGTAGGTTCTATTTCCTCCAATTTTTTTTATGACCAAGAATGCTAAGATTACCACAGGCACAGCAAGAGCTGTGGAGGATCACTTTAAACCATCCAGTAAGGGAAAAATTTTAAATGTAATCTTTTCTCAGAGGCTGCAGCAAAAACTCCAAGAGAACAAAGGATCTTTAGAATTCAAGCAGGAAAAAGCAATTGTATTTATTCTTCAAACAGATTTAATCTCTCACAGGTAAATTCTCCTATGGCAGTGTAAAGAAAAATCCTGTCTTTGCTATCACAGCAAAGACAAAAAGACTCTCAGTTTCATTTTATTTCCAGCATTTCTGAGTAGCAAAGGACTACATACTTCGAAAACAATTGGAGAGAAAAAGAAACCTGGAACGATCCATGGACATGGTAAGAAAGATGTTTCTATTACAACAGGCTTTAAAGTTTGGAACAGTAAGAACTCTAAAAGACGAAGAAAATTATCTGATAATCCTGAGTTTCCTTGCTTGTGATGCCTCTACTCATTTGTTTTATTTGGAATAGAAGGGGAAATGCACAGCTAATAATAACTGAGGGATAGCAATAGCAGCCTAGTACTGAGGACTGCATATCAAAGTAAAGAGACAAGGAGAAAAAATAAATCCCCAATATGCAAATGGTTCTGTAGGAGTACAGAAAGAAATGCAGCTTACATGACAAAGACTAAAATTCCTTTTGCTCTCCTTCCTTCCGGCCCCCCGTTTGCAAAAATGCTTTCAAGGCCAGACTGAGACCGAAGATCCAAAGCAGGAGACAAGATCCAGAAAACAGCACTTCAACAGCAACATTCAACTATCAACCCAGAAGCAGAGATGAAAATCCTGGAGCACATAGGTCTGTTTAGGTCTTAGAAAGAGGGAGAAAGGACACACCTCATTTCTTTCCTGGGTGGTAAAAGAAGAACCAGGACCTCGTGGGTGCTCCAAACTAGGTAACCTGTATGGTTCATAGGGCATGTTCATTTTTTTACAGAGGAAAAAAAAAAACAAACCACTACATATCTTTTACAGTCATGAGGGTCTGTGGCAAGACACCCACATTTCAAATACACAATGCAGACTATGACATTAGAGTAAAGACACAATATTTTAATCACACTAATGATGGAAAGTTGCTGTATAAGCACAAAGGCATCCATGACAGTACTTCAATAACAAACATAAAACTGCATCACTAGAACATATAGTACGTTTTTTGTAAATAATTCTCTCCCAGGCTATGCAATGTTTCAATACAGATAGCAGGAATTAGTTCTATTACACACCCACATCCTTTTTTTGTCTTAGTTAGAAACCAGAAAAGTATTTAAAGCAAAATGTTTAACTATTATCGGTTCCACTGCAGTTTATTCACATTATCCATGTGTACCCACTAGTAGACACTCGTAACCTCGTCACTTAGGAGAACACAGAATGACTGGTTAATTTTAAATTCTCTTTTTAAGCTAATATTATTTTGAACTTCCTACATAAACAGTAGCTTAACAGCATGTCTCCATAATTTAAAAAAAAACAGTGAAAGAAAGCTCAATGTCAACAACAGGAATTGAAAACATCCCATATTAATGTCTCAAAATTGCCTTAAGATACACCCTCTTGAAATGAAGCTCTAAAGAAAAGTTTGCATCAACGCATTCAACAGAGATAAACATTTGATTTTTCATTTTGCACTGTACCTTGTCATATTTGCTACTGGAACCAAAGCCAAAAATCAGAAGGTGACCGTGAGAATCAGTACATGCAAAATGCTGTCCATCAGGAGAGCACTTGCAGTCAAAAACTGCACCATGTCCTTGTCCTTCAATCTGAAATACATCAACATACAAAATAATTAACATAAGTAAATAATTTTCAATTACGATTTACAAAACTGTGGTGCTGATGCTGAAATTTATTATAAAATCTGTACAACAGTATACTGCTACTTTAAAACAAAGCTTACTTTTTTTTAGCTATTCACTTTTCAGTGAATTTTGTAATGCTCATGAAAGATGCCAAATTGATAGCAGCAGAAACTGAGAGACTTTATCCACAAAGCAGGCACAGTATAGGAAGTGAAAATAAAATCTTCCCCTTGAATGTCCTGCTAATTGAGCCTAACCAGAGAGCTGGGTCCAGTTCAGGGCTTAGTCACTACACCCTTTCCATCCTCTGCCTTTTTGCTAAGCTAGCCCAGTAGCATTGGCTGCTGAGGTGTTTCAGAACACCTGACCCCTAAAAAATGCACTGACATAGACAACCCGCATTACACAACTTAGCAACTGCCTGTTTCTGTAATTCCTACTCCTAATTTACTGGAGTGGGGAAGGAGTAGATTTGTGTAAAAACTCCACTTTTTAAAGGAGAACTGCAAAGATTTTAAAAAAGGAATTTTTACCTGATACTCATTTTCTGTTTTCCAGTTCCATTAAGCCAGAACAAATGGGTTTTTGTTTTTCCCTGCAACCTGTCAATCAAGCAGAGGTGACCAATCACCACTCTGAATTTTCATGTCTTCAGCACCTCTTCAGAAAGCCCCTTTCTATTCTCCCCAGCAAGGCACTTTTGCAGTTTCTTTAAAGAGATACCAAACAAAATTCTTCCCCTAACTGTGGCAGGCCTATATACTGCCAGAAAAAAAAAAAAAAGAGAAGAAAAAAAAAAGAAAAGAAAAAAAAAAAAAACAATATCCAGTCTGCAGACAGTAACACTATGCACTTCTGCAGCACCTTCTAGAGGCCACCGGCATTATTTTTAAAAGTTAACAAATTAAGCCTCAAAAAACCTGTGAGGTCAGTACTGTTCTCTCTTACAGGCTGAGACAAAGGCAAGAATTCTAAATCCTTTCCCCATGGTCTTACAACACACCCACACCCCTGCACATCCCCCAGTGACAGAGGCTGCTACACCTATTACCAGTGCTTTCAGGTGTTTGATAAAGGTCTTTCTTACTACAAATAATTTCCCTAAAAGTCAAATGAGTTTCTGAATTAGCAAAAGAGGAACATAAACCAATGCAAGTTTTATGTTCTCTTTTACCCAGAATTCCAGAACAAATGAACAGAAGTATCTTATAGAAAGAGATGGAAAATAAAAACAGAGCTCCAAGCAAGCAACAATAACATTGCAACAGTCAGGTATGTAGAATTAATTTAGTCTAAGCAAGATCCAACTACCATGACAAAGTTACAACTTTGTGCTATTTTTTCTATATAGAAAGCTCACTGTATTAAAGGGAGACAGTTGGGGAAGGCAGGTGGAAAGCAGAAGGAATTTGGAAAAGAAGTATTTTATATAGAGAGATTTCTGTTTCCTTTCCCTTCCTCCAACAAAGGAAACATCGAAGTGTCAAGCTTCCTAACGTTCAAGTCCTACCTAAATAAAATTTCAGGGTTCTCCTGGAGCCTAAGTTTTGAAGATTTTTTTGTTTTCCAAGGAAAACAAGACATGTTGTGGGAAGAACTATTTGCTAACCATGGTGAGGGGAAAAATGAGAAATAGAAGGAAAAAAAAAATCAACTATTAAGATGATGCAGTTTTTTAATCCTTTCCATCAAGAAATAGTTTGGATGGACCATTTTCAAGAACCCCCTGGGGATTAGAGTGTTAGTTGGAAAACATTCCCTTCTTATGTAAAGGAAAAGAATAGCATTCTACTATTTAGGGACAGGTACAGCGCAAATAGTTTTATTCTAAACATGTCCAGAATCTGGTTTTAAAGAGTGCTTTTAGAAAGGGCGACTATAAGACCTTTAAGTACAATCCTTCAGGTCTGAAGAACAAATATTTGGAAATAAAGATCCTTATAAGAACAAAAATTATTGTTGAGGATAATTGTCCAAGATGTAATTATTATTATTATAAATTAAAAACCAAAGCCTACTAGAGTGTGCTACCCAGTAGAATTTTTTTTTTAAACAAAACTATTTTGGGATTAATAAATGACACCTTACAATGGAATTTCTTCAATAATAAAGCTAAAACAGATGAGCTAGTCATTTGGAATAGAAACTAAATGTTAAATTGCAAAAACTGAAGCTGTAGTAAATCAGTGAAGCTGTTACTTCAGCAAGCTAGATAAAGAACTTCATCAAGAAGGAAGCTGCCTTCCCCACTCCACTCCTTTTAAATCAAAGATGCAAGAACTACATGAAGAAGGTGAAGGGAAGAGATTGCTCACAAGAACAGAAAAAACAATCATTAATTGAGAGCTGTCACAGAATCATAAAATGGTTTGGGTTGGAAGAGACCTTAAAGATCACCTAGTTCCAAACCCCTGCCATGAACAGAGGCACCTTCCACTAGATCAAGTTGTTCAGAGCCCCATCCAGCCCAGCTTTGAACACTTCCATGGACAGGGAGTCTGTAGCTTCACTGGACAACCTATTCCAGTGCTTCAGGAAAGGCTGTGTTCCAACAAAGGGCTGTGAAGAGTGAAGGTGTTAAGACACTGCTGGTAGCAAAGTAATAGCATGGATTCTTCAGCCACAAACAGGGAAGAAGCAGTAATGCTACACAAAGGACTAAGAAAAGATTATTATTAATTTTTAGTCTCAGCTCCAAGAATTGAGTCCAATCTGCCCATATTTTCACTAGCAAGGAAACAAGTGAACATTGGTATATCCTGAAGGGAGGAATGATGACAAAGTAAGATAATGAAAAAGGGATGACTCTCTTCCTCTCAGTTTTGAGGAGAGCTATTGTTTGCCCCAAACCAGGCAGAATAGAGCTGTCAAACTTATAATGAAATGTATAAAAATATTTGTTGTAGGAAGGGAGAATAGTACCACCTACAGTGCACTGTACAGAGCAAACTCAATAATAAGCCTTTCTGAACTGTTATCAATATGAAACACCTAAAACTCAGTTTTCAAGAAAAGTAAAAGACATGGAGGGAAAAAAGGAAAAAAATCAAGTAAAAAGAAAATTAATCAAGAGTAGAGAATACTAGAGAAACTTAACAGACTTTCTTCAATAAAATAACTAACTATTTAATGCCAAGAAAATATAATTCATTCAACCTAGTTAGATTTCAAAGTCATAATAAGATACTGAAAACTTGGCTTAAATGGAGCAGACTGTAATTAGTAGGAGAAATGCAGAGTAGGTAAACTTTCTAAGGTAAGAATAACAGTTATTGATTTTGAAAGACACACAGAGCTAAAAGGATGTTATCACTGAAGTTTCTCAAGCCAGGCCTCTCTGTTATTGATTCTAGAAAAAATAAGAGCCCTTTGATGAAATGAACATTAGGAAATAATCCACTGAGAACAGATTTGGGACAGCACAGATCACATCAACGGAAGCAATTAAAAGCCAACAGGACAAAATGCAAAAGGTCATGAACTTAGTAAGATTATTAGAAATAACTTACTATCACACTTTAATGAAACTCAGTCTACATACAGTCACACTACACATTTCTATCATGTCTTCCAACACAAGTCATCAGCATTGTTTAAAAAAAAAAAAAAAAAATCAGTGAACTAAGCCTCTACCACCCTGAGGTAGAATCCATCCTCCATGTTAAGGGACTGAGGCAATTAGTTGGAAACACAGTGAAAAAGATCACTGTGTATTCATTGCAATCCATCACATATAATGCAGCAACAAAAAGAAAACTGTAGTTCTAAGCTAGACCAGAAGAGAAAGTGCATATGTGCTAGACAAACAGACAACGATAAGAACAAAATCTTCCAAAGCAACACACATATTTTTTGCTCCCCATGTTCAAGGTAAGTAAATTCTAAAACAAAGAGCTACAGAGAAATATTTCCACTCATCATGATAATGGAAAACCTACAAGCTCAGCTTTATATGGACACTAAGAAGAGGACTATTTTGTACTAAAACACCCTTAACAGGAAGGGAACTACTCTACTTAAATGCATAGGAACAAACGAATATTAGTTACAAGCAACATTCAAACTGGAAAACTGAAATTTAGATTCTAACGATCACAGCAATGGTATGCTAGAAAATTTTTCTAAAACTAGCAAAAAAGCAATGCTAACTAATTGTTATTAAAACATAAAACCTCTTTCATACGTGATGAAACTACATCACAGCTGCTCAAGTCAAATCGGTCTCCAAGTATTTGGAAGTTCTTTTGGAGGTTTGTGCTCCCCTTTGCTTTAAGGAACAATCTGCAATCACAGCATGCTTCCATGGTAAGCCAAAAATTATCTACAGACTTCCTGCAAAGTTAGAAGAGGTTGCTACACATTTGGAGGAGTGGAAAGAAGACTTAATTTTTAAAACAGTTTAAAAAAATAAAAAAATCAGCAGGTCTTCTACACTGTTTCCAGAGCAGCAACAAGGGATCAAATCGTAGGAAGAGGACTGGAAATAATTAAATTAAGAGTAAAATGTTTACCAAAAATGTTTCTTCCTACCAGTCAACTTGGTCATCCATTCAGGAATGCTGCATTTGTCTTGAAAGATGAAATCTTTCAATGGAAGGTCTTACAGATCACCCACCCTATGGATGCCTGAAGTTTCATAAAGGCTATATATAAATTATTTACAGCTTTATTTTTTAAAGAAGATTTTTCTTAATATACATCCTGCATACTCAGTACTAGCTTCTATTTGAACTATTAGATCATTATGCTGGTTTTGCTCTTCAGTATCCTCAAGATGTGCTTTTATATACTATCTAAAAGGTGGAACCTCTCAAAAATTACAAAACTATTTCAAAGGACTACATGTAAACTGATTCAAAATAATGCATCCATAACCTTAGTTAAGCCATTCTATACTTCTCATAGGACTACAAAACCTGACCTAAAAATACATCTAAAAATCCCACATTATTCCACTGGAAGTGGAAGACTTCATGCAGGCCACAACATAAGAAATAACTGTTTATACATCTCTAGTCACACTGGAAATTACAAGAGATTGTCCATATGAGCAAGCCATGTACCTTTTGGACGTTAGCCCAAAAAATCACCTTGCGTGGCAGAAAATCCATGCACAGAGCATTTTGCTGAGCTGTCCTAGATGGAACCTCATCTTTCAAGTTCTTCTGACTGGGACTCCCATTTTTTTCCTATGTCTTTTAGCCTAAAACTAATCAGTAGTTGCTAACAAAGACCTAGTTAGGCCAGGCAGGTTAACTGTTTAAAGGAAAGGAAACAATGATGATGTAAGCAATATGATAATGCTGTTATGGCTTTAGAGTTTGCCACATTGCATTGAAAGGAGAAGCAGAATTAGAAAGTAAGAAACCACATCACACAGATCAGTGGAAGGTTAGACTTCAGAAGATGGGGCAGGAAGTCACATTAAGATACACAGACATAAGTTGGTATAGCATAGGAATTGCCTGTAATGAAGTGTCCACTTAAAGCTAAAAATAAAGGACAGTCAACAACCAGCTCTCTGAAGGAGCAGGAGCACACAGAAAAACCTGATTGCAACTTAAGTAGTCTCTGCTTGATTGACAATTTGCAGGAAGAAACCCTTTTGACCTGAATTAGTTAATGCCATAACACTGACAGTAAATTCTAAACAAAACAAGGATTAAACTGTACTAAAACATTCAAACAGTCATTAACAGGGAACGTGTGTGTCCAAATTCACAAAAACTAGACATCATTGCCATTATGAAATACATTCCTACTATGACCTCCATGGGGGTCTCCAATATTTCTGACTGATTTATATAAACACATAAAACATGTGAAGAGGGCAGAGAGATTGGGCAGGGAGACAACCAACACATCAGTGCATCCAGATAGTCTGATTCTTCAACCATACGGTAGACTCTCCATTAACTTCAAGTAGGGTCAAAATTACACTCTACAATTTCCATTGTAGAAATCCAGAAAATTCTCACAGGCTTCAACTTGACCTTTTTATGATCAAGTTCTGTACATGACAATTTCAGTCACTGCTTATGCTAACAGCGTTAAATATAAATACAACATAGCCAAAGCTCTCAAAGCTAAGAAAGTGTTTCTATTAAAAATTTTCAAAAGACACATTGTTAAAAAGTTGGGGAAAATGTATAAGCTTAAAAAAGGCTCATGCAATGCAACTACCATACATCCTACAAAAGAAATTAAGGACCCACTTGGAAAGAAATGCATGGAACCAGGAACAGCACCAGACAACTTTACATTAATTAGACAATCAGCCAGCTACAGACTTGGGGACAAAACACTCAGACATTGTCTTCTGCAATCTCATTCTTATTTCTTAATGTCTGTGTGGCTGTAACTTTCAACCTTAACATCAACACGTGCGTTGGTTTTAGTCTGTTTGGTTTTTAATATATAATATATATTTAATATAAAAAAATTATCTGCAATTACACAGATTAACTGGTATGTGGCTATGAAAAGGCATATATTCCCCATCGTAACTTCACACAGTAAATGTAAAACAAAATTAGCATGAATGTATCCACTTGCTCCAAGCTTTCTCACTGGATGCATGGCAGTACACATTTTCAGTTTCAAAAACAAGCTTAATGTTTTAAATACAATTATTGCCTGATTATGATTAAATTATAATTATTCCTGATTTTGTGCCAGCATTTCTAAGTATAACCTGTTTCACTAGGACACCATTTGAAATAAAAGCAGCACTTCAGAGATATACAATTATAACCATCACATAACCAGAAGAGGATGATCTTACAAGGTAGGTTAGTATCTGCTTGCTGATTCTATTGCTCCAATTGTTTTCAAAGGCGATCAAATGAAATAAAGGAATTTCCGAAATCACCTTCAAAACAACCTCATCAAATCCACTGCTTCTTCAGCCCAAGGCTTCTCAAAGAAAGAAACAACATGAAAAAGAAAACTAAGGACCAATAAGAGCCACTTTTTTTTTCTTTACTGTAGCACAGTCATAAGAGCTTGGGTCTAAACTTTAAGATGGGTCAGGAAATCAAGGGACCTAAAAATAAGTTTGTGAGTATTCACAAACAAGTTATATTCTCTTGATTGTATGAAAGCATTACATACTTCACTCCATAAAAAGTTAAAACATAGTCTAATGAAAGCTATTACAGCAGACTAATAAGTAAATAACGTTTTCATGAGCAGTCCTGCACCATTCCAAGATCCTTCCAACACACCTGTTCTTCTACCTAACTTTTGTAGTGGTAAGTATTAGAAACAGGGTCACGTTGTAATCCTTTAAGGAAGGAAAGCAGATGCTGGAAAGCACTTGCTCTTCTCAAGTGCAGACGCAGAGATCTCCCAGTGAAATAAAACCTTTGTTCTTCACAAACAGTACTTTAGTACCAGACATAAGCACTACAGCTTTTCAAAAATGTCTATCAAGTTTTATTTACATAACTGTCTCACTTCACGTACCTGACAATCACATATAGAGATTAAAAATTAAATTCAAAATTAACTGAATTTTAAAGTAACACTATATAATCCCTTCTCTAAAAATTAAATAGTGCCGAGAGAGGAATTATTTATGTTTGCTTGAAAACTACATAAACAAGCTGTGGCAACTTTTCCCCTTTGAGGTACTTTCTCTGTAATTTGTGGTAAAATAAATACATTAAGTCAGCCATGCTAAATAGCTGGTCTTAAATCTTGCTAAGAAATCCCGACCAGGTTTCTCAATCACAGCTCTGTATTTTCATATTTCTGATAACAAGAACTGTCCCATCAAATTTGAGACATTATTAGAGAAGCCAACCCAAGCTACTAGTCAACTTGGTAAGACAGGATAAGACATTCAATTTTTACAATTCTACAGTTGAAAGTAGAAGACATTCAAACTTTCGCAATTCCATAGCTAAAAAGTTTGCAGACTCATTAACATTTTTATCCTGCTGCAAGGCTACAAGCTTTTTTGGATTTGGTTTGGGGTTTTTTTTGTTGGATTGGGGTTTTTTTCCCCTCAAGGATTACTGACTTCTGCAGTACTTTCCTAACTACAACCATAAACATAAACAAAAAAACCCCCTCCAAGTCTGTTAATGCCACTGATGAGTGGTTTAAGCCTGTTGTACTCTATATTCAACAACAGTTTATTTTTAAGTACTTTAAAAAGTTTTTCAGGACCAAGAACTTCAGAGTTGCTGTTTCTTATTAATATACCTGTTAAGGAGAATGACTACATTTAGGTTTTGATGTGGCAATATAATGCCAAGTCATGTAACTTAATCTTGCTGAAAGGATCCATAACTACTTATATGAGATTCCAGTAAGATGTCCTTTCATACTTTCAGAAAAAAAGTTTTGTCCCCATTTATCTTTTAGTTGTCACAATATTTCTTTAGAAGAAAAAAGAACAACAAAAAAAACCACACCACCAAACTTTTTTTATGCAGTTAAATCCAAATTTTATCCTAAAATTCTAACTAATTTGCTTCTGGGCTGACAATTTAAAATGAGGTTGGACCAAATAATGTTACTAAGTTAATATGAAAATTGCAACTGCAGAACTTGAACTTATTAGAAAAGCAACACTTTTCAATTCAGCTGTTTACATAGTACCTGTTTTAAAGCATGTTTTTTAATATAGATGGAAGAAACTATGCTTATCACACTGGCCAAATCTTTGAATAAGCTATCAAACACTTTGTGAAATAAACACAAAAGTGCCTCAGTCCTTACTTCGTTTAAAAAATGTTCATATTTAAGGTCTAAGTTTCATAATCTATTGATAATTAATAAATATATTAGAAAGAATATACTCAAATAACAACAAGTCACAGGCTTTCTAGTTCTGGATACAATGCCTGTTTACATAAAATTTAACTAATGCATTTTATTACATGAAAGTGTGGGACCATTCATCATGAGCTTCCAACAGGAGAGTGTCTAGAATCAAAGCAAATAACTGGGATTCTAGTACAGAGATCTAGATGAAAATATGCCCCAGTTAAAAAAAAAAACAAAACCAAAACCAAATCTCTTCCCCTGGACACATGAAAACCTGTAAAAAGCCTCATTTTACCTTACAGGAACTACAGCTATCAATGACACCGTCCTTCTAGGCCTCAATGAAACAGCATGTCTTAGTTCCAGGATCAGAGTTTTTCAAAAATAGCCAAGAAATGCAACTTTGGCCTGTACCTTCTCCAATAGTGATGCAACAGGCAGGTCAGCCTTCCCCTCACACTTTGCAATTTTAAAGGTTTGGTTTGGTTTTTTTTTTTTTCTGACCATTTCCATAAGAGTGGGACAGAGGGCATAAGAAAAACAAACATCAATTCAAGCACTAAGAGTTACACAAACATCCACTATTCTTGAACTACCAATATGGTTTCCAGGGCAAGCAACATTTACACAGCAACACAGAGGATAACAGACAGTGGTGTTTCTGGGAGAGATTAAAGCTTTTCTTTCACAAATATAACTGAGTGATTTGTCATTTCAAAGGAAACTGAGGGTGGGAAAGGGGGAGAGCAGGTTCAGTAAGAATTTCTTTTTCTTCCTCCTCTTCCAAAAGAATCAGAAAGTTGCTTCAAATCACTAGCTAACATATTTAAAATTCTCATGCATTTCTGAAACATACTCCTGGTATTTCTACATGCTCTGATGAAATGCTTTGGCATTTAGAAAAAGACTCATCATCAAATTCACAACAGTTAGAAATATATAGTGTGACCTTTAAGTGTCAAAGGCTAAGGTGGCTTAGCTTTCCAGCAAGTCAGATAGTCACAGAGGTAGGAGGATTTTGAAGTATTCGGATCTGTGAATTTAATACAAGATCGTAAAAACATTCTTTTTGTATCAGTATTTCAAAGCATTCTTCAGAATATGATGAAAGGACTAAGGCCACCTTTGCTGGCTCCAGAACTACCACACAGAGTATGTTGCAAAGGACACCACAATACATGACCATGCTCAGAAAGATTGTCTTAAAGCTACAGTAATGTAATAAGAATCAGTCCAAATGAACACTTCACAATCGGGAACACATTAAGATTACAAATAAGTAAAAGGCTTTCAGGCACACAGGAAGCCCCTGAGGCACACGAATCATGTCAGACGTAAGAAGGCACACTGCTGGCTACAGCAAAGTCTGACTTCTCAAAGATGTAACTCACAATGAGAGTCAACCCAGTAAGACAGAAGAGCAACATCTAGCCACTAAAGGTCTTTTGTTGTTAGTTTTGTTTGAGATTTTTTGGAAATCTGTTGACCAGAAGAATAATTTTTTTCTTGAAAGGTTTCAATACTCCTGCTTGACTAATTTCTACATTACACAACGATTTCTTAAACATCGTAAGGCTAAGGTTTTATCAACTAAAACACAAGCTTTCTGATTCAGTAATTGCAATGCCTACCTACAGAATCTGCCAAGTCATATATCAGATTTAGGCAAAGCAATGACATTCAAAAATGCTGTAAAAATTTCAATATTTTACAGTGAGAAAGACTGCAAAAATGCCTGCTCTCCCCCAATCTTTCTTGCTACTGTAGTATAGTCTTCATACTTTCAACAGCATAATTTTAAGTAACAGGAGTCACCATATGTTCCTGCAACTGTTCATAAAGATATGCTGTAAACCAAGTTATTAAAAAAAAAACTTAAAGAAAAACAAACTAACAAAAAAAAAAAAAAAAAAAAAAGAAAACAAAACCAAACAACCCAAAGGAAAAGAACAGAACTACAGGGTTGTATAGAACCTAAAATCTTTTAGGAAACTTCTTTTAATATTCTTCTACAGGGTAGCTCACTCATGGGACAAGAACTATCAGCTTTATCACAGGAGAAACCTACACTCAAAGGCCCCAGACAGAACGCTTTTTGCAAGCAGTCTGAATCAGCAGAGCTCAGCCTCAAAAGATACTGCTTAAAGGAAACAACAGAAGTCCAAAAAATAACAATCAAGAGCAGTACTGTAACACCACAAACCTAATTAGGGTCAGACTCAAGGAACTCCAGTACTCAATGTCCAAATTGCAACACCAACCAAAATTAAATCACCAAACCAAACAAAAAGTTGTGCATCTGTCTAACATTACTAGATATCTTTTTGATGTGGAAGTCTTAAGTCCCAGTAGTTTTCTTTTTTCCCCTCATACATTCTCAGAATTGAGAAACTTCTGCCTAAGGCCTAAGGGAACTAAAAATGTTAAGGCTAAGCTGAAGCATATACCACCCAAGTGACAACCCTGGCATTCCTAAGAAACCAACAGTGTCAGATCTATTAAGAAGCAACTTAGTGAGAACACCTGAAAGAAAACAGACGCTATGACAAGAACTGAAGGGTGTGCAGCTTCTACTTACGACCTAACAGAACACTCATCCTACAAATTCAAGTCTGCCTGAAGCCAAAGATAATTTCTACCACTTTCTAATTTACCTAGAACATGATCTCTCCACAGCGGCACAAGTTCAGGGGAAAACTGGGAAGAAGTCCTGTCTAGACATCTATAGCCGAGATGTCCTCCTAGGTAAGTGGCAGATGTTGAACTGAGCACCTTACCACCAAGGAGAGAACAGAATCTAGGTCTTCCATTTTCCAGTTCTACAGCTAAGACAATCCCAAAAGGTGAGTGCCACCTGCTCCTGTGCCCTCCCTTCAGGAAAGCAGGGACCTCCCTCAGTTGTTGGAAAGGTGCCTAACCACACAAGGGAAACATGCCTGGTTGCAGCTTTAGTAAGGAGTTGTATTTCAAATATATCTCTATGCACATTATCAAGCAGTTGCTTTCACTAGACAGCCCACCATTCAGCATATTTTTTCCCCTGGATCATCCACTAAGACACCTATATCTCATACACTGTTCAGCAAAATGAGCGACAATTTAAACATTTACAAGGGTCTGTGCTGTTCTTCTGTAGCAATAACACTATTTTTGTGAAATATATAAGGTCTGGAACAGTTGGCTGCAGCAACCACTTAAGGTTTATTGCTCTGTCTTTTTGGAATGCTCAGTTGTACCTGGGAAATACAGCATGTTAAACTGCCTAATATTACAACACTAAAGCCACAACCTCATTGGTTCCTTGGAAAAATGAATGACAAATACACCAAGAACACATTCTTCATTAGCAGCTGTTTAATTCAGGACTGGCACAAATATTATATAGGCCAAAAAACAAATACCTGCATTCGCACATGCAATTTAAAACCATCTCAGGACTTATTTGTTGCATCTCAAAATTGCCTAAAAAGCTTAACCATCTCACACTCTTGATATTTCTATAGCAAATTTCACTCTCTGGCATAGCAAATATATTCCATGAGTTTAGGTGACTCAGGTCACTGAATTAAACCAGTTTTGAATGCTTACACAACTAGACCAAATGAAATAAAGACTACAGGTCAAAATGTGAACTAGATAAAATATATATACTTACTGAAAGTAAACATTCTTCAAATTAACCATGACTGTGACAATTGATTTAATAGCAAATCTTAAGTTTAAAAACCTGGGAGAGAACGTTCTGTAGCATAACCAGAGTCACCTAGTGGGACTGATTTGTAACCAGTAAGGCACAAATAAATAGAGGAATCAAAGTTCAAGTTAAATGCAAAACAAAAAGTATACTTGGTTACTATGGCTTTCTCTGCAATTTCACATTCATTGACTAGATAAAAGAATTAAGTTTCAAACTGATTGACACTGCTTGCATCCCTCAAATTTAATTTATTTTTTTTATGCTGACAATGAAGGCATTTGAAATAGGATAGAAAGCAACTTAAAAATATCCATCTCTGCTTTAGGGATTTGCCACAAGGCTTTCAATGTAAAAGCAATGCATCTAAGATAGGAATACCTGACTGGACTAACATTAAGCCAGCAGTCATTTATGAATCTGCTAATTCAGCCAACATTCCCAAGGTCTCAACTTTTTTTTTTAAGGAGCTGTTGCTATGATAAAGTCACCCAGCGGTAGTTCTGGTACCACAGACCAGGCAATGATAATGAGAGGTTCTTGAATGGTAAAGCAGATATCTCATGTCATTCAACTCTTAGGTTTGGTTGCTCCAGATGTTTCCTGTTTGATCCAAAAGAACCCAATCTGTAAAAATTCCCCATCCCCTTAACAGAAATACAAATACTGTTTATCAGAAGTATGAGATGACATATTGAGCAAGTCAGTGAAGGTAACAGTGCTTTTCAGAATAATTTAATAGTGGCTAATCTACTGATGTTCCCAGCTAGTATGTCATTTAAGAAATGGAGAAGACTGGCAGCTCTGTATGTATTTGTGCCTTCCTGTAGTAAACCAGAACACTTAACATTTGCAGCTCTGCAAGGTAACTGTGCAAAATCCTCTCCCTAACCCTGTCATCTAAGAAAACCTCTCATTTTCATCCACGTCCTTTGAAGCATCGAACACAGAAGACTGGCTGGAGAAATATTCAGACCATAGAGAGATGCCTCTCTTACATGCCTGGCTCATACAACTTAATCAACGAGTTGGAAACAAACTGATTGCCAGATTTAAAATTCCCCTTATCTCACACAGCAGGCAGACTTTCTCATATTAATTTCTAGCATGAAGTACAGTTTACTAGCTGGCGAGATCTTCTGATTGTCTACAAATTTCTCTGACTCTGAAGATCTTAAAACATATGTGACTTCTATGCTTTTTAGGTGTTTGTGTTGCACTGCACTCTCAAAATAAGTATTTCAGTCTTTCAGGGGTTGCCTGACATCACAGGCACCCGTAATTTAGATCCTGATAGCTCTTAAATGGCCTTGTCTTATAAAGAACAGATGAGCTCAGCCTCTTCTAACCTTAAACTTCACGAAAATCACCATAGATCCATTTTAAGTAGTACTGGAAAGGCAAGCTAACAATTCAGTGAGAACATAGACCTCAACCGGTAACAGGGATCAGCACCGAGTAATGAAGATCTGTGCTCATAGCTCCAAGATGATTGTCTTGGATCCTTCATAAGTTCAGTTACAGAAATCAATGCAGAGGGAACACTACTGAACCTAGGTCAGTGCTGAAGCAGTTTCAGTTGCTCTCTCTCTGATTCAGCTTGGTTGAATTTCCTCAGACTTTATGAACTGTACTGTAGTGCACATGTCAAAATTTTTCTTCAGGTTCAGAGTGACCTTCCTGGCTTGACTGCATTCTAAACACCCCTTTTTTGAGAGTATGTCTATGGTAGGTCTCATATTCAGATCATCTTCTTTATGCTGGTCTGCAAGACTGCCATTTCGCTATGGCTGAAGCCCATTTGTCTACTCTCAGCATTCCAAATGATTCAGCATATTCTACAAAGACTTCCGTAATTTTCTCCAGGAGATAAAGTCTTAATTGCATAACACATCATTACCTCTTTGAGGAAAAAGATATGTACAATGGAACAGATGAAAATACCTATTGCATCCACCTTGCAGAAGAATTAGTTTAGTGCAGAACAGACCAAATCTGAAACCTGCATGTGGAGGAGCTCTACACAGAAAGGCTGAAAGTACTCAGTCCAGTGGGTCAAGGCAGCACGCAACATTGTATGAGATCAGGTAACTCCTGAAGAGCTTCAGCCAGATTAAGAATTAGTAATGCAAAAATAAACCAAGTTCCACCTTGGCTCCCCAGGCAGGAAACAGAGCACTAAAGGAGGGTCTCTGTGACCCTGTCTCTTAGGCATGATCTCTGACAATGTAGCTAACACTCCAATTTTATGTGGATCAAGCATATAGAAAGACAACACTACAAAATACAGCCAAAGGAACAACTTCTTACATTACAGATTTACTCTTTGCCCCACTAAACTGAACAGCAATTTCTCTTGACTTCACCAGATGCAGGACCTTGCCCTATACACATGCTTCAAGATGGTCTATATAAGAACGTACTAAAAACAAAAACTTCAAAAGGGTTGCTTTGGCATATCTGCATAAAACACAATAATTACCATGTTGAAGTAAGATCGGATTTTGACCCCTCTTGCCAAATCCCAAACTATGACATTTCCATCATGTCCAGCAGAGAAGAGAACTCTTGGATCAAACGGATGAGGTTCAAGCACAAACACTTCATCTTCATGCCCCTGAAAATAAAGACACACCAAGAAGAACAAGAGTATTGTCTCAAATACTTACCTAAGAATTCGATATGGTAACACTAGCAACTGCCACATCAAACTATGAAAATGTCCAAAGAACTATTTTGATGACACTTTAGCATTTGGTAATTTGGGGTCTTAACATTCCACAGATTTCCATTTTTTTAGGCAGAGTATTAGTTAGGAATTTAATTTAAACCAATAAAGAATCAAATATACAAACAAAAATTAGAGAACAACATTTCCAAAATTAATACTTTATTTTAAAGCTTTGCACTAAGTATTTTCATCTCTAAGCAGAGCATCTAGTTACCTAGAGTTACCCATTTTCTCAGTTACAAAAAAAAAAAAAATCATATTAGTAAAATTGTTGATTTATTTTAGCTAGAAGACTAATTTTTTGTGGAATGATGTGACTCATGGAATGACTAGGTTGCACAAGCGTCTGCTTAAACAGGGCAAATTTATCCATTAACAGTATTTCAAAACCTTTATCACATTAAATAAAGGAAAAAAAAAATCCAACAACTGTTTCCTTCTCTCCTTCAAGATAGCACTTCAGTAAAAAAAACCAAAACCAAAGAGTCCAAAGTCAGTTTCAGATATCTTGAACAGCAGTGGTTATTTGCAACTTTAAAGCTTTATTTTCTAATAAGCAGCTCACAGACATCTCTATTGCACTTCAGTTATCTGGAAACATTTGTCAAGGCAGTTTTCAGATAGGAAAAAACATATAAGGAAGAATGTTGATGATGTACACATAAATTTTGCATTCAGGATTGATAAATCAAGACGGTACACTTTACCATGAGAATGTGGATGAGTTGGCCAGTAAAAGAATTCCAAACTTTCAGAGTCATGTTATTTACTGCAGTTATAACAGAGTTGTCATGGCGGTCCCATGCCACCATGGTCACTTTCAGCTTTGTGATCTTATCTTCGACTCCTTGCAAACTTTGTCTAAAACCAAAGAGCAAAAAAATTCAAAGCAATCCCAGTATGCCAAAATAGTTTAATGCTACTAACAAGTAAAAGTATTTCTGTATTTTGCTGTATTATTAAGAACAGATGCATTACTTCTTTAAGAAACTGGAGAAATGAAAGATATTTTCCATTATGTAGCACATACAATTACAAAGAATTGTAGATACTTAAACAATTATAGGGTCTTCTTAGTATCTTACATAATGTGTTGATCTGTTTTTTTCCAGAAAATGCCCTCTGATACATGACCTAACTCAATTAAATTTGATAGCTACAGTATTTGTTGTGACATCTAAAGAATGAAAATCCAAACTAATCAACTTATGAACATTAATTTGTCCTGGAGAATATTTGTAGTAAGTAGTTTGAAATATGGAGAAAAGTATTCTATACCTTTAAATTAGTTAAATTCTCAGACTACATTTAGTAGTACACCACTACCCCTGTATCACTTTACTATTGGTAATAATGGCGCTTAATCTTGCATGAAATCTAAACAATAGTCATCTGTAATATAATCTACCAGAATACTCCAAAATTACATTTTTGTCAGTGTGGTTTAAAGGCTAATCACCCTTGAATTCTCAAGTACATTTATTTCTGGGAAATTATCAGCCAAATGCAACAAGAGCATGTTAACACCAAGTAGGATAGACAAATACAGAATCTTCCATATAGAAAGCACTACAACACATTACAAAATAGTATATATTGTACAACTCAATAATAGAAAATGCAGTTATGGCCAGATTCCTTTCTAGATTTGATGCAGAACCCAGGAGGCTTTATAAGCTGACTTCACTCTTCCCCTTTCAGTGCAGCAACTTCATTTTCTTTGATAAAACTGTGCTTGTGTAGAAAAGATCAAATTTGGAATTGCACTTATCCCTCTAGTCACAAGAACAAAACAGAATTCTGCTAAAGGTGCTTTACAGAAATGAGCAGTTCAGGTTTTCGGACAAGTTCAGCATTTATGACCACAATGAAGAAGAATCTGTACTTATTTTCCCCAGAATCAGTTAAAATTAAGAATTTTTACTGAGAGTAACTCGGTCTATTATCAAAGTACCAGCATTTTATATACTCCTGTCCAACAGTTTGATAGTCATGTTTTGTTGCATCTGTCCATAACTAACAAGATACTGTTCCATTTAAACATCTAACTAAATTACAGCTTATTTAGCCTTCTCTTCCATCCCTCTCTTGGTCTTTCATACATATTTCCACAGGATTACTCCTGAAAATATTTTAATTTTTTTTCTACTAAACAGTAGTTCTTCAAACCACTCCATATGAACAGTAAGGGGAAGAAGGTTTATCCCTTAAATCCATTGTACATCTTTTTAATATGTCAATTGGAAAACATCTTCATGCCAAAATAAAAAGGTACAAGTCACAATTCCTACTAAGTAATTCTCCATCTTCAAGCCTCTTCTGTTGCTTGTTCTAGTGTACAGAAGCTTCTCATACCTCTTGTAAATTCTCAGATTTGTTTTAACAAATGAGAACCCAATAAAGAGCAAGTGATTTATTTGCTCTGGCATGTTCTATGAAAAGAACCCTGTTCTGCTCAGTCTCAAGAACAGATCTGACCTGGTTTTCTTGCTCAAGAAATAAATGTCTAAGCCATATAAATAAGACCTTTAATGGGTTTTGAATAATTTTTATTCTTTAATCTAATCAAAATACTAGTGGAGCTTGTATTAGGACAAGCTAGCTTCCACAGCTAAATATGTAGTCAAATATTTATTTTCATTGGATTTCAAGAGCTATACACATTTAACCAATAATAATTTATGCCCCACTTCTTCTTTTCTCTTGCAGTCCTTTTTATTTTATTTTTTTTAATAAGTCAATAAATTATATCAATGGCCCTCCAGAATCTATCTGATAGCAGAACATTTTACATCACTTACCCCACTGGGCGAGTAGCCATATCTAACAAAATGCTTTTCCATTCCTTTCGCTTAAATTGCCAGATTCGTGCTGTTCCATCACGGCTTCCACTCACAAATCTAACAAAAGGGGAAAAAAGTTACTCAAGAGATGAAAGGCAGATCTGTACAGAAAAGACACTTGAAAATTAAGTTCCAGAATTTAGAACTCAAAAAAGGAAGCTATGAGTAAAAAGTTCAAAGAGTGTCAGAATACTGTACAAATGGTTTGAGGTGAAAACCCCTTCCCATACCAGCAAAAAAATCAAAGGCCTGCAAAAAGTCAAACCTGCTTCCCTATCCCGAACCCCTTCCAAACTAACTGTTCTTTGACCTTTGGTGCGCTTTGCTGAGTTATGACATGGCTCTGGCACAGGGACACCATAACCCAATGAGCATCCTAAGACTGATGCTACTACATTAGGTAAAGCTAAGGAAGAAACTGAAGGGGTAAAAACAGCTGAAGGGCCAGGAGAGTCCTGCCAGCAAAAGTACAGAGATGATTTAAAACAAAACCTACTCCTATAATGTATTTACAGTATGAAACTCCAACTCTGATATCTTCTCTGGCTGACCTGATCCAAAAAAATAAACCCTAATGATGTGATCTCTACTCCCAATGGCCAAGAATAACCTAGCACTGTATAAGTATTATGATATTTACCTGAAGACATTTATTATTTCCTAGCTTGAGTTTCTCCCCCACTCTTTTTTTCCTGAGGTTCAGGGGTAGGAGGAGGAGAAAGAGGTGGGTGGAGCAAAATATATCATGATAAAAGTGTACATTAGAACATCAAATAAATGTAAGTGTCAGATACTTCATAAGAAACTGAACTTTTTTCTTTAGCATCCTTCATATCCAACATCCAGAACTTAAACATTGAAAAAACATTAGCCTAGCTAAACAAAATATTGTTAGATCTAGTTTGATGTTTTTTCTGTATCCAGAAGTCATTTAACTGAAAAAAATGTTTACATATTAAAATATATCCAAAAATGCATGTATTTTATATGTGAGCATATATACATACATACATTTCTTAGGAAGAAATTTCAACTATATTTATACTCCTTAATTTTGGCAAATTCAAAATACTTTAATCATTACAATGAAAACAACTGCAAAACTGAAGAAGTACTATTAAAATGAAACAGTGAGACTCCAATAGCTATACATGATTTTACTGGATGAAACTCAAAACAGAAAGCTGTTTTTTTTTTAATAACTACTTCCAGAAACTAGCATTCACAAATGTCAAAAGACTAGATCAGAATAAATATTGTGCTTACCTGCTACTACTATTAGAAAACTGAATGCTGTCAACTTTGTCCTGTACAAAAAAAAAAAGAGTAGAAAAAGAAAAAAATCAAATTTCTCTGATTTATCCCATTTTATCCAAATTATTATTTTAATCAAATACATATGTAATTTTTAAAAAGTATTTACAGTATGAAACTCCAACTCTGATATCTTCTCTGGCTGACCTGATCCAAAGAAATAAACCCTAATGATGTGATCTGTACTCCCAGTGGCCAAAAACATTCCACCTGAGAAAAACAAACAGATAAGACTTAAGAAAAGAGGGAAATCTACTGTTATTACAGCATCTTCAAAGGGATGTAACATCAAGTATTTCAACTCATTCTCTGAAATTTATAGATGCATCTCATTTCAGCTACGCCTGTAACTGACCTTTAAGTAAAAAGAAGATTTAGAAACTCAAAAGTTTAACTGGAATTAAATTATCTCACATTTACTGTCAGACAAATATGCATTAGCAGATGTATCTGAAAGATTAGCTAACTAGAGTAATTTGCTTGCAACTAAGCCCTTAGAAGCCTAAAATTAAATGGAACTAGAACTTCAGTACATTTTAACATTTTATCCAATTATTTATGTTGCATTCTTCTGTTGCCAGCTCTGGAATCAATGAAATTCAGACCGCGAGAACGCAGTAATCAACACCTTCTTGTACAAATCCCTATAAATTACACCTCAGATAAAGCTGACTCTCAGAATCATTCTGAGAAAAAGGTTTTATATCATGTTTTAAAAAGATTTGCAGTCACAAGAGACTTACTTTCAACATTTCATATTTAATCGTTTTCAAGAATTTTCATAGACCAAGCATTAATGCATAAATTCTAAATTTCTATTTTAAATATTTGGGGGTTTTTAACAGGCACTTTAACTCAAATCCATCTTATTAACAAAAAATATGCTACAGTAACTGTACTGTACTTTATTTTACTCTTCAAATGACTTCTTATATTGATACAAAGGGGGGGGGGGGAATAAAGTCTTTTACCAGCACTAAAAGAAGAACAGATCATTTGGACTCCAGGTCGAGGACGTTCTGTAAACTTCGTTGGCCTTGGACTACAAATAAAGAAACAGTTGAATAATTTCCTAATAGGGTTTCAAAAAATAAGTCAGTATCATAGAAATAAAGCACAGAAGGATAAAATTAAATATGAAAGAACAGATGGTTGCCCATCTATAAACAATTTCGTGTGACTATGCTTCATGATCCGATCTTTAGGGAACTGACATCCAGATGGACTAAGTAATCAATGTATCAAGGAGAGTTGTATCACAACTTAAATCCCATTCCTCTCTTTCCTCTGATAATTCTATACAAAACACTCTCCTAAAATCATCAGCAAAGCAGAACAGAGCCAGTTGCCCATGAAGTTCAGTTTTAAACCACCGGGTGTAGAGGATCTCTGGTTTTCTCCTGCAGCACATGGCTGCTTTTACAAGAGAGAAACAGAGCTTGGCACTCTTTATAAACAAGGATAACAGAAAAATTTAAATAAATTTGGAGTTTTTCATAGTATTAGAATATAAGAGTTTCTCCAAAGGACATATATTCTTTGGGGGATAGTTTCAAATGCTGCTCAAAATACTCTCAGGACAATGGTTAGAAATTTGTAAGGGATTTTACTTTATGGCCCTTGCTTTCCACTAGGCATTTCAGAGCCTGATGTGGAAGCAGAACTAAAGCTTCAGTGGATCTGGCACTTTAGGAGTGTGTAAAACCAAACCAAATCAGATCAGGTTCTTCAATCATTACTTCAATTCTGTTCATGCACTGCAGCAACCTCAAACCAGTAGGTGGTCTTGCATAGTATGCCATCTGCAATCTTCCCTCAAAGAATTAACTTACTAGAGAACAGCAGCACTACACCCACATTTGTCATCACTAAAGATTTCTTCTAACATAAAACAATGCATATTCATAATTTATCCAAAATGTTCTCTTTTAAAAGCAAAATGGCCTATATAATTCATTTCAGCTGAAGGCAGATGCAAAAGAGATCTTTCTCCACTGATCAGTTATAGCTATCTCAAAGCAATAAGCATTAAACCTTAGTGATTCTAATGCATAAAATAAAGTAATAAACATCAGCAATCTTTCTCCAAATTGTCCATTCAGCATAGGCTGTTTCTTTGACCTTTCCTTTAGGAGTTTTAAGGTAACTCCCTGCAGATTTGTGAAAGTAAACTTCACAGCAAGATAGACTAAACAAGACAGTGATCTATTTTACAAAACAGCTGAAATCCTCCTTAACTGAGATACTAATATAAAAAGAACTATCAGACAATTCAATATGCAGCTTACATAATTTGGAACAAGTGTAAATAGATAAATAGGCTGCTGTTTTATTCCACTGTTGTTTGCGAACTCTGCCTTTGGAGTTAGGACAGTTGCAAAATAGAGCAAGTATGCACTTACGTTCTAGTTTGGAGAACCAATTTAAATTCTTCAACTTATGTCTCTCTCATGTTTAGGCATTAGAAGACAAAGGATTATGTCATTCTTCTACAACAGAGCAGTACTGTGGTCTTTCAAAATGAGTTGGGCAATCAGTATTTTTGGAAAGCAAGGAAAGAGGACAAAAGTAAAATTTCTTACAACACAGGGAAACCAAGTTAATTGTTTGTCCTCATTGCAGCCCAGTAATGTATCACTTTACAAATATTCTCAATGCACTTATTAAGTGTTTTATTAGTTCATTCATCTAAGCCCTGCAGACTAACCTAATTGTGGTCATGTAGTAGCTTAAGAAAGACTTCTTCACAGAAAACAGATGTGTATATAACATCTCCAAATTAAGACTTCGTTCATAGATTAATGAAAAAGGTTCAGCATATCTGAATTCTGATGTATGACCAGCCCCTTTAATATCAAGTATCTTCTGCATAAGAAAGCAGATAGAAAGTATCACATCACACTGAGGACAATTGAGAAATCAATGTGTTGTCCAAAAACAGGAATGTCAAAAATCATCAGTACACATTTTTCATGAGTTTTTTTTCCTCTTTTTAAAATGAGGGGAGAAAAAAATATAGAAGAGAATAAAAGCAGTACAGTAAGCTCTTCTATCCAAATCTGTGAGACAGTTATACTGCCTTGTTCATATGGTCTGTCAGTAACAGGCTAACACTGGAAACTTGTGATCCAAACAGGTGGCAGAAGCAGAACAATAACTCTCTTGTCTCAGAGAAGATACGTATGCAAATATTTAGCACTGCAACTAATTTAATTTTGATGCACTGACCAATTGTAATAATTCTCCCTTCAACTTGAAGCACGTTATTTTTCAATTTCTGATGACCCAAGGCAGATTTTTCTCTTTCCTCCCTACTGTCAACTGACACAGGACCTAACTCCTGTGTTTTCTATCCACCCAGAATAGTAACAGAAGATTGAATCCAGGAAAAGTCTCCATTGCCTAAATTTTCAACTGTTTTCCCATCTTGTTTGGGCCGCATCCTTTGAATTCTTTGCCTGAAGCAACAACCAATCTTATCATTCTTCTTTTTGGAAACTGAATTGATCTGCTTGGAATGTTACTGTTTTTAGGCATACATGGTAACTGCCTGGTCAGAAATCTTTTCAATGTAAGAAAAGCAGCACACAGAAGGTTCCATAATACTGAAGAACACGCATTCACACTGGTCACAGAAGCATGTGAACAAAGTTGCTCACTCTCCTTTGAACAACGTGAGAATTTTGTGGTCAACTGTGCCAATGTCTGTGTTTCATCCTATGACACCAAATCTACTGCAATGTGTCCTTTTGCAGTTCATTAAAACAGAGTTCTGTCACCAAACATCCCCTGACTGGGCTATAAGCCTGACCCAAATACTGAACATGCCTCAATTAATAAGGTTATAAAAAAAATTGAGAGACCAAGATGGGAAGACTCTAATTTCAGAGATAGTGTTAATTAATTAACTGCAGCAGAGCTGCTGGCAAAGCTGAATTACAAGAATTTTTGCAATCTAAGAATGAAACAAACATTTGCAGAGATTAAAAAAAAAAAAGGAAAACACAACTGGAGTAAGGCACTAGGCATTAGAAGGCTTAAGCAATGTCAAAGTCTATTTTAATGGCAAATACTACAGTTTTCAAGGTAGTGAGCTTTCAAATTTTTCATCATCTCTAGAGAGAAATAATTGCTCCATAATATTTGATCTTATTTTATAAGTGGGGAAATAGGAACAATTTTGAATTTCCTCATCTCCTGAAGAAGCTACAAAGATTCCCTTCAGAGAGTTCTTCCCAGGAGAAACTAAGTCCAATTTGCAGTTAAAGACAGGGAATTGATACAGTAGACCAAAACATCCAAGCCAGGTTCCACTGAAACACTTCTCAGTGTAGTTAAAAACAAAACTGATTATTTTTAATTCAAGAGCACACTGAACACAATAGCGTATCTCAACTCTGCCTTTCCAGTATTTCACAAAAAAATTCAGCAAAGTACTGCTGGCACTGTCAATCATCTCAAAACTTCAATCAACTACATGATCATCATGAGGCTCCCCAACATCTCATACTCTTACCCCACTGCCATATGATTCAAGAAGTGCTCAGCACAAAAAGTGGGGGGTGGGATATCTGGATTTTTTTTTTTAAGTAGCTAAAATTTCAACTTCACCATCAGTCACCATTTGAAGTATTGGATAATTTAGTAACACACATCACTGATAGCAATTGCATTCTTGAAGGACAGACTGCAGTCAAGCTCAGAAGGAGCATGAAATCAAGTTCTGACTTAAGAATGTTACAGCACCCTGCACCTGTACTACTCAAATTCTTGGTCTTGCTTGAAAGCTCCAGTTTCTCCTTCCTGGGGTGGGAGTGGTGCTGGAACCAAGATACGGGGCAGCAAGCTCAGAGCCTGAATAACTGTGGTAACAGATCTTGTTTGCCAGCTTTCCTCCTCTTTAGAGATACTCAACAGAAGCATGTCTGTATTTTTTACAGGACAAACTTCCCACTTCACCAGTGATTCTCTCTTCCAGATGGCCTACACATCATGTTTTTAAAAAGTAACCTCCCTAAGGGTCTTATGAGAAAAATTAACAGGCCTCTTTCTTTTCTTTGATGCTCTTATATTGCTAGTACTTTTTTTCCCCCAGCATATTACTGAATGGATGTGGAGGGAACCAGCCATGTTTCCACAGTTCTGGAAGCAGAACCAGATCTAAACATGTAAGGAAGGGCAATCACCTCACTGAAAACTGTTACGACAACAAACTTATTACTGAGATGTGCTGGCCATGCAATGCAGTCTCCTGGGGGGGGGGTGGAAATCACACTGGACTCCTAGTTTCCCAGTATCCTTTATTTTGGTTTACTGGAATAAGCATAATGATCACAGTTAGAAAAACTTTCCTGTAACTAACAAGTTTCCCTGAACTAGTTCAGTTCAGGAAATTAAGATTTTCGAGATGTCCAATTATTTGATATTATAAGGGACATACAGTTATGTTCCAGTCCCAAAAGACATATATGTGTCTTATTTAGACTTTACCACATTTTTATCAAGTTTTACCTTGGATCAAAAAGCATCAATTATTTCAAATACATAACAGCTCTACTAAGTTCAAGCAAAGACCTACAAAAAGAAAAAGCACAGAGTTATGCCTTTTAATATCCTCATAGAATGCATAATACCCTGTGGCAAGGAGTTTCGTAACGTAGTTTCATGTTTTGTAAAGAACCACTTCCTTGCAATTTGGAACTTGCTACCTTCACTTGATACCCTCTAGAATCACAAGGGCCAACAAGCAATTATTCATTACATGCCCTCCTCAACACACTCATGACTGTACATGACTCATCTTCATCCATTTGCTTTTTTCCAGACTGAAGCAATACAGCCTAATGGCTTCCTCTCTCTTCTCAAACACCACATATAAAATACTTGCAGAACAGAAGGTAAAAAGGGAAGAAAAAATCCAGTCACAGAATTTAATCTGCACTCTGTTGTTAAGAAACATGAATCATTGGTGTGACATGGGTTACTAGACCACTTCCTTGCTGTGCCGCATGAGACAGCTGAACTAATCTGTTTTCTCTATGTCACTGTCTAATCAAATCTGCTGACTACTTACACATGAAAGCATTACTCAAATATCTTCTATTCTTTTAATATTTGCTGAGCACATCTCACTGAAAATTTTCATTCTACAATTACATATCCCCATGGAAAGGAATCCCTTGAGAATCTCCTACCATAACTAGTGCCAGTTTTCTCCCTCCCTAAGTTTTACCTCAAGATAAATCCCATCCAACTCCATGATTCAACCAACCATTGATAATTTCTAAGCATTCATCTGCCAGTTCATATAGTATAACCTACTTAACTCTCAAGGATTCCACTACTCTCTAAAGACAGAATTTGTTTCAAAATTTATTTCCATAGACTCAAACTTTACTTAGGAAAAGGAGAAAAAAAAAGAATAAAAGAAGAAAGGTAAAAGAAAGAAATGTGGGCTCAAAAGGATTGCAATGATTTGTACATGATCAAGATATCTTGTCAACAAGAGCTCAGACTTAGGAAACCTTAAGAAAAATAAAATGGTGGCAAGGTAGCAACTCCTCCTTCACACTCCTCAGTAAGGGAGTGAGTCTTACTTTGATTACAGTATGCACTAGGCAGCAGTGGATTAAATGAAGTCACGTCCCAGGTTGTTATAGTACCAAAAAAAGAGACAAAACATCCAGAGAACATGAAAATAGTTAGGGTCCAGGCAACTAGAAAAGGACCTAAGCAAATGTGCCTGCGAGCTCTGCATAACCTCATCACACAATGCAAGAAAAAGATTGTAACAGCGATTATCAAAACTACAAGAAAATGGAACCTACCTGCCAGGAGTATACATCCAGAAGAACACATGCCATCCTCAAAGCTAAATCACTAATGATTACTAAAAAAACATTTTCAATTTTAACCTACAGGTGTTTTATGATAAAGGAAAAGAAAGAGCAAAAAGCATTTGAAAGCTACTGAACAAACTGATTTTAAAAAACTATCTCTATTTTAAAGTCCTGACAATATTTTTACTATTTTTGAAGGCAGAAACTTAAGGCTCAACTTCAGCCACCAATACACAGTTGCCCAAGAATTCTGCCTTCTGCCATGCTACAGTAAAGCAAATTGTGAAAAAGTAATATAGATAAGGAAAGAATAAACATCAAAAGTATCCCATCCTAATTTATACTAGGACATTATTGTCTCCTTAGAAAATGGATTTTGAAGTCTAAATTGCAGTCATATTATCAACCTAATTTTCATTTCACTTGAGATTAAGAGATGACAACAGAGCAAAAAAGCATCAACTTTGACATTATATTACACAAAAAAACCCCAACAGTAGACATTTTTTTCTAAATTAACAGATATACTGCATCACCCCACAAAATGTTATATTATCAACTTGGCTCTTAAGGGATAAGCAAGTAAGCTATAGCTACATCAGAAATATATCATCATACCCAACAATCACACACTGAACCAGCCAATGACAAGTTTTGTTTAGTCAAATTTTTCTCCAGCATTTCTACATCATTTTTAATTACATAAAAAGAAATAGTAACAAATAAAATAGCAACTAACTTTATTTTAAGGGTGCCAGCATCCCACAGCCAAAAGCATATTGTTCCATCTGCCCCGGTTGAAGATAAGTATCTCTTTGAGCCACTGCACAGTGGAGAGAACTGGGGGAAGTGAGAAGAAAAAAAGAAAAGTTCTCCTGTTAATCTGTTCCAGATGTGCTAAGAAGTTCTGTAAGTCATTGACTTCTCACCAAAAAAAAAAATTTAAACAAAATCAAATATCAAACCATACTTAAGGAAAACAAATTGCAATGAACACCAAAATAGCACAGTGCTGTCCAGAGTCGCTCTTCCTTCAGAACAACCTTCTGGGTTACTTGCCAAAGCACTCTGGGTTCTCCCTCCCTCCCCACCATCCAAGTTGCACAACAGCGTGCAACTCTAAACAAAAGTAAACCAAAGTACTGCAGTGACTGCAGTTCTTACTCAATGCACCTGTGCCCAGAATCACAAGCCTGCAAAGGAATGATACTTCAAAACAGAACTGCCCACATGCGTCATGCATTTTTTTTGAACAAGGATTATGTTTAGTGTTCTTCAAGGTCAGGCATTTTGACAATAAATGTGTTATTTCACAATGAATACCATGAACATTCCTTCTTACTTCAGGGCTTAGTTACCAGGCACGCAATTTTATTACACTGCACATTCTCAGGTGGTTCTTTTCTCAATCAAATGATGCATTTTTGCAAAGCAAAAACCTACCTGCAATGATGTTATAGATGCACTGTGGCCCTGCAGAACTGCTAGGGGTGCACAAGTTCGAAGGCACCAAACTCTGATCATTTTATCACAGCTTCCAGCAGCTATCATGGTGTTTTCATAGTTTACTGCCATATCAGATATTTCAGCTGCATGCCCTCTCAGGGTAGCCAACAACCTTCCATCATCAGTTGCCCAGATTTTTACAAGGCAATCATCTGATCCCTAAAAGTAAGGTAGAAATAATTTCAACCATACCATTGGCTGTTTTGATGTTAGAGTTAACTAACACAATGAACTGAAAGACAAAACTAATGACATACAGATATTCCCCACAGTTTTCCATACTGCATTCATAACACAAGTTTACATTGATTCTCAAGAGTATATACAAAGCATGATGCATATATAATATAGATCACAAATCCCACAGCAAATTGGTTTATGCTTCAGTAAGACACTTTTTCCAAAAATCCAGCACAAACTGAAGAAGCTGTTGCAATACATTAAAATAAAAATTTACATTAAACGTGACAGTGAATTAGGAATTGGTTCAGTGTTTGTCATTCAGTATTACACCCACTTATGTTCCTTATCTTCCTAGTTTGATCATCATGCCCTACCAGCATTAGTAGTATACTTACCACAGTAACAAAGAGGTAAAGAGCGTGTGTGAACAGCTATTCCATTATTAAGTCTAAATAATATAAATCTCCTTTGATATTCACATAAACAAACACTGAAATGACCACTTTCTCAACAAACTTCAGAGGCTTCATCTACATATTAATACTTGAAACTCAAGTTTTGCTGGTCTTCTCACAATTCTAACAGCTGTTTGCCTGTATACAATGAATTCAGAGCCCAGGAAAAAAAATTAAGAATTCATTCCTCCATTTATCTTCGCATTTCCATGCCTTCCTGAAAGTCTAAATTTCTTTGCACCTTAATACAATGATATTTGAACACTGCACAGACACACTGACAGACAAAATTTACTGTAAACATTTAATACATTTAGTCAAATTCAGAAGCAATACAAACCTGGGTTTTAACATCTGGAGCACTGATCTGCAACTGGACACATGCAGGTGCTAGAGCAAGTTACAATGTGACACCATCATTATAAAATTTCACCCAAGTTTTTCCTATTGCATCTACTTACAGTGCCTCTGAAAAAGTTTATCTAGCATTTATACTTTACAGAAGCCAGAAGGCAGGGCAATACTATCATTCACCTTTTATAAAAAAGGGCCAGGTCTCCTAGACAAAGGAGATAGTAAGGGAAGCTTGTTTATAATCAAATTTTCTGCCTTTTGGGTAAGGAGAGCAATGGTACAGCCTATACTAGCTCCATCTATGCATAAAACTTCCATATGGAGACTCTGCAGAACACATTTCCCTTATCTGACTGCTATGGTGCCAGCCCAGGAAACAAAACTACAGTCTGTAGAGTTAACAGCAATGGACAGGTAGAATCATAATATCACTGAGGTGGGAAGATACTTTGGTCTAGTCCAAAATCCCTGTTCGAGTAGGGTCAGTTAGAGCAGTTGCCCAGGATGATGTATCCACCACTCGTGTATCTTCTGCAAATTTACTGTAGGCACCCTCTTGTTCCATCCCCAGGTCTTTAAGGGAAATATTAAAAGAGTACTGGTCTCAGTACCAAACCCTGTGGTACACCCATACTGACTGCCCTCCAGCTGGACCTCATGCCACTAATCACAACCCTTTGAACCTGGCAGTTCAGGGAATTTTCAATCTCACTGTCAAGTGTACATCAAGCCTGTACCTCATTAGTTTGTTGGTAAGGATGTTATGGGAGACAGCATTGAAAGCCTTGCTTCAGTCAGGAAAAACAAGATTCACTACTGTTCTCCTTCCAACTTAGTTCTTTCATCATATAAGGTTATCAAGTTGGACAGGAATAATTTCTGCTTCATAGATCTACACTGATCACCTTGTTATTGTTGATATGTTTGGAAGTGGCTTTCAGAAGGATTTGCTCCATTACTTTCTCAGGTGATAAAGACGAATATGAATGGTCTGTAGTTGCCTGGAACAAGCTTCTTGCCCTTCCTGAAAACAGGAGTAACATTTGCAGCCTCATCTACTTCTTCCTGATCAAGCAGCCTGTAGCAGATACATACCCCAGTGTCACCCACACTGGTCTGTCTTTAACCCTCATCCACGACCTCTCAGTTGACTCATCACCTGTCCCCAGGCAAAGCTCCATGAAAACTCCCATTTGTTGTCATCCTGGCCTGCCCCTTCTGAAGAGCCTGTATCCATCCACAGCAGCAACCCAGTTCTGTGAGCTACCCAACCCCACTCCAGCTCTTTGGTCCTGAAGAGATCGTAGCCCTGCAACTACATATGTAATTCCAAATCCTCCTACATTTCTCCATAGTGCATGCACTAGTGTACAGGCAATTCAGGTAAGTGCGTAGTCAGGATGATTTCTCCAAGCATGAAAGCTTTCTCCATAATTTGTTTCTTGATCTGTGTGCATACTTGGGGTGGGCCCTCTTCAGTTTTGTTGTTTTCCAGGCTTCTCCTGTCTACATCACCTCACATTCTTTGCTTACCCACCTGGTCTATCACACCCTCATGTGATTGTGGTTTGTTGCCTCCCTCCCACATCTTTCGTATTCTAACAGTCTCCTCTCATCAACAGATTGGCCACTCTGTTGAAAACAATGTTTTTGCCCCATATTTGCCTCTTATGCACCATTTCACATCCTTCAGTATCCAAACAAAAAGCTTTCTCTCCCCTGCACATCTGCAGCACTTCCACAAATTGGAAATCACCGAAGCCCTTGATTTTTGTTCTAATGATAAGTTACTCTGTTAATGCAGTTATAATAGGATCCAAAGAAAAAAATATCCCATAGACAAAACTGCACAATAATCAAATCACCCCATTGCTTTTACATTTGAGTTCTACACCTCAAGCATGCTAGAGTACCTTACTAATAGGCATAGTTTTCCAAAGTTTTGGACAGTGCCAAAGACCTAATCTTCAATGTTTCCAATATACTTAGGACACTATCTAAAAAAAAAAAAAAAAAAATAGAGCCGCCTAGCAGTAAGAACAACATGAATTCTGTAATTTCTCTCAGAATCATATAATGAACTGGGTTGGAAAAGACCTCTGAGACCAAATCCAACCCTAGGTCTGACACTGCCATGGTCACTAGACCGTGGCACTAAGTGCCACATCCAGTCTCATCCTAGAAACTTTCAGGGACAGTGAATCCACCACCTCCCTGGGCAGCCCATTCCAGTGTCTGATTACTCTGTCTGTAAAAACTTTTTTCCTAATATCCAAACTAAACCTCCCCTGGCAGTGCTTAAGACCTACTATAGTCCTACTGCTGGTTGCCTGGGAGAAGAGACTGACACCCATCTCCTTTCAGGTAGTTGTTGCTGTGGATGGATACAGGCTGTGGATGGATACAGGGGTAGGCCAGGATGACAAGGAGTGGGTTCATTGAGTGAGTCTTTTGGCTTTACCTGCTTTAGCAGTGTGGAATTGGACTAGGTGATCTCTAGAGGTCCCTTCCAAACCCAATCATTCTGTAATCTGTGACTTTTGAGGTTCACACCAAATAATTGTATTATGATATACTTTCATTTCTGTGGTAAAATGACTAGCAAAGTACCATCTTAGATAGGATTTATAACAGAACTAGCAAATGTGCTGCACAGAGCTTTAAAAGCAGCTTACAGGAAAAAGGGCCCCTTTTTTCCTCTAAATTCTCCTTATAAAGCTCTAAGCAGACTCAGTTTTCACCCCTTTGCTCCCTTAAAACAAAAATACAAGCACCTATAAAGCACTTAGATTTGGTTTCCCCCCCATGCTCCTCAGCTAATAAGTTTCCATAAATGTTCCTGTTTCTATTCAAATTAGCACTTCTATAGCTAAAGCTTCAAACTGTCCACCTACTTGATGAAATAATTATCTGAATGATAGTATCAGCTCATGTTGTTCTGTTATCATGATGTAAGACTTTAGAGTATGAAGAAGGTTGTATATTCTTCTCGAAAATGCAGTCACCATCAAAAAACCCAACAAGCAGAGACAAAAGCCTACACATGCTTGCATGTGTGTAACACTGCAAATAATAGTCTCACTGCTCAAAAGAGAGATCTGAAAGTAGTAGGGAATGGTGAAACCAAAACTGCCAAAATACTTTAAAAGGTGGAAATCACTCACTGACAATGTAAAGATGTAAAATGATCAGCAAGAAAAAATAAATTTCTGGGATCTAATGACACCTGGAGGGTCCCCAGAGGTCTATTTAATAACAGCAAACCAAGGAAAGAAGATCAGCATAAAACAAGCCTGCTCCCTTCCAGCTGGCTATAGAGGCATGTGTTATACATCTCTATTGCAGAGAAAAATGACTGTCAGCCAAATCTCAACAAGAAAAAAAGGGGAGGGGGAGAGGGGGAGGAGGAGGAAGAGACAGAAGGAAAAGTGAAAAAAAAAATTAAAAAAACAAGGTAAAATTGTAAATTCTGCAGCATCTTGGCAAGATAACAATACTGGAGTTCAAATAAATTCATGTGATTACATCTGAACTGAGCAGAACAATCCACAACTCTTAAAATACTGTTGCAGATCTACTAGTAAGAGCACTGGCTTACACCACAGCTCACGTTTCCAAGGTTATATCTACAACTGCTAGGAATTATGTGCCTATTAAAAAGCATCTGTCAAAAGTGAATCCTAGAACAAGTTCAACACCAAGAGAGAATTGGTGACCGCATTGCCAAGGTATGGAGTGAAATCGGTTCATTTTCCTACCATTACACACACTTGTGGGCTGAAGTGAAACCGCCAAGAAACACACAAATTAATCTTGAGTTGGAAATCTTACACAGACTATTACACAATCTTTATTATTCCCTAGAAAGAGTAATCTCAGAGGAGACAGGAAGATAAAGGTAGGGAAAAAAGGAGATAGCCATCCCTCTTTGCAGTCAGAAAGTTAAGTAATGCAGGAACTAGAAAAGACAATGCTTGTTTCTATTACCCTGCAGGGGTTCTGCAAGTCATACTTTTCAAGAGACCTGAAATATAAAGCGTCTACCTCCATGGGCTGCAGGGGGACAGCCTGCCTCACCAAGGTCTTCCCCACAGTCTGCAGGGGAATCTCTACTCCAGAGACTGAAGCACCTCCTCCTCCTCCACTCACATTCGAGTCTGCAGGGCTGTTTCTCTCACATAATTTCACTCCTCTTTCCAGAATGCAGTTGCCCTGGGATTTTTTTCCTCCTTCTTAAATACATTATCCCAGAGGCACTACCACCATCACTGATGGGCTTGGCCCTGGCCAGCAGTGGGTCCATCTTGGAGCTGGCTGGCATTCACTCTGTTGAACATGGGGGAAGCTTCTGGCAACTTCTCACAGAAGCCACCACTGCAGCTCCTCTGCTACCAAATCCTTACTAAGCAAACACAATAAAGATCTACTAAGCTAGTAGGAAAAATGCATAATGTCCTGTTTCCACTGTCTTTAGGCAAAATAAAAGCATCATTTTTCTAGCAAAGAAAACATCTCCCAGATGAGCATGACTCAAAAATGTGCTGAGATCACTTTCTTTCCTTTTAATTTGAAACAGAACATGAACAAAGCTTGAATTTAGAGGCTTTCAATCCCTCAGAGGTCAGGTAGAACAGGAAACAATTATGATGCATCTTCTAGAAACAATTATAAATCTAAAACAACTTATCTAGCTAACATCACACTGAAGGTTGCAGGAAGGCAGGAAGAATTCCCTACTGGTGCCTGCAAATTTACACGCTACACTAGAGACTTTAGAAGTCATAGTGGTATAAATTAAAAAGAATTGGCACCATTTCATTATATAGATGCAATTACAACACAACAGTTTCAGGACTGTTTATCCATCTACCAACTACAACAGGCCAGATACAGCAACTCGGATGTTACCGAAATGTGGAATACAATCCATTGGTTTTCCATTTGCCAACAACCACTTAAACATCTACACAAAAAAGATTTACCTAAAAATGCAGAGGTTCTGTCCCAAGCCCTCCAAAATGAAAAATTCAGCAGCTAAAATTCATTTCTATAGTGACTTTGTTTAACACCAGATTGAAGTAATCATGATCTAAACTGGGAACTTTTTTTCAAGGACACCAGTCAGCAAAGGACTGCCAGCAAAGCTCTGAGGTTGAGCCCTGCCCCCTGCACTACCCCTCCTCCCTCCCCTTTTTCATTTCAGGTTCTTCTACTTCTCTCTTGGAAACAAACTGCTATTACAGTCAAGAGAATTCTCTCTCTTTAACCACTTTTAAATCAGACTGTAAAAAACAAGGGAATGTGCAACAAGGAATGATCACCATAGACACGCACAAGTTTTGTATATCTCTGGAAATAATGATTTTAGGAACATGGGAAAGTAGCAGAAAAATTAAGAATTAGAAGACCTTAAGAAGGAGTTTTATTCACTTCATCTGGGAAGCACAAAGAGAAGGTTTTATTTTAAGGTGAATAGTGTCAGCATGTGCGTTTTTTATACCTGGTACACATAAAATCTTCAATGCATTCTACCATGTCACATAAAAAATAAACCCACAACAGAGAGCCCTTTTCCTGACAAGTTAACCATGCATAAACCACAGGACATAGGATTTTAATGCCTATGACTTAGCTTGCCAATGAAAGCTAAAGAAATATGAAAAAGAGTCTCTGCTATGCCTCAAGTAACAAATGAACAAGTAAACAGGCCTGTTCAAAACACTTCAAGTGTCCGTCCCTGCAACCACACAACCCTCCATGCAATAAAGCAAAATGTATGTGGGTAAAAGGGCAAATTATATTTACAACCACCTTGAAAGAATTGTACAAGTTAGGACTGCAATACATGATACAGGAAACCTGAACTGTACTTCTACCTGCATTGTTCAGTTATCTGCCATGTCGTTAAAAGGGACACAATTAAGCTCCTGAATCCACACAGATATCAATTACATCCAATGTTTGTGGAAAGGCAAAAAATGCAGCCAAAGCATCACCGACTGGCATGAGGTGTGTGTTTATGATATCTTTGTCTCAAGTGAAATTGACTACTTACCAAGAAATCCAAATTGTACTAACACCTGTCTGGTTTTATAAACCCCATTCCTTGGGAAACCCACAATTCAGTACTGATTTCAGACATCTGTCTAATATTTACGTCTTAAGAACAACAACAAAAAAAGGTAAATAGTTAAAAATACTAAAAACACTAGTATTTTTAAAAAAATCCTAGGATCTCATAAAGACAATTTGTTTGTGAACCAACGTTTTTTACAATATACAACGTGAATTTTCAGCTTTCTAGTTTTCTTCAACATGCTGTACCAAATGCAAGTGTATCACCAGACTGTAAACATAATAGTCATGCTTTAAATTTAACAAAAGCTATAGAAAGGAGTCAAAATAATCGGTATTTACAGACTGATTGTTCTGACTTCCTAATCAAATTGTGATGGCAATCCATTGTTTTGTTTATGTTTTTGATAGAGAAAACGAATCCAGAAAAAAGAATTTACATAGGATAAATTCTTTCCACTGAAAAAGAACAGTTTTCCCACTGAACTACACAGATCAGCAATCACAATCACATCTAGTCTTAAGAAACCTATGTCAAAACTATTTTAACCAATAAAATGGTTAAAATGCATGCAAACCAGTATGTTTACTAAAAAGCAAGAATGAGAGTAATAGTAGTAAAGCATTTATCTGCTCTTCATACATAATCAGTATCTATACTATATTCATTTTTTGGAAACAATTAGGTGACATACTATGTGCACTTAAAAAAAATCTACAAAAATAAAGATTTTGTACTCACAGTAAATATTCGCCTGCCAGTCCGATCAAAAGTTACACAGTATACAGAAGATAAGTGTCCTAAAATTCGTTTGTGCATCTTCATATGTTGGTAGACTGCAGTTGGCACAAGGCGTTCAAGTCTGTATTTTCCATTTAGTTTTCTTGAAAACAGGGTATCCACTACCAAATGGGTAAAGAAAAAAGAGACAGCATTTATATTGCGCTCATAAACTAAAATATTTGAACAGGATGGAAAGTTTATTTCAACATTGGACCACTTGCCATATTAACAGCTTACTATAGTAATTCTCTCCTTTTGCCCTAGTTAGAGAAAAATACATACCAAAGTAGCCTATGACACAGACATGACAAAAGTACCAAACTGCAAGGCAGAGTGTAAAGACGCAGTACAACTTTCAACTTTAAGTGCCTAAAACATATGCTTCTCACTCTATTCCTTGTGTAAGAAATTCAGAAGGACTGAGGCAGCTTCCATGAAGGAGTAACCTACCCCAAATGTAACAAGCATAAAAGCTTACACGTAGCTATTAACTGAAGGTCAGCACAAATTCAAATCTTCTCCAAGGTAACCTTCTTATCGAGATCTACTCAATCATTTATCCACCACTTGTAAGACAATCAGTAGATTTTTTTAAGAATCCTGCTACCCACTACAGCTAAACAAACACACATACACAAAACAATACCGAAACAAAAATTTACATATTAATATATCAAATCTTACAGAAATTTCTGATTTTGAGTAACAAAACCTTGTTCAAAGAGCTTGGGATTTTTTTCAAGTTTAAAAGTTAACAAGGTCCAGGAACAAGAACTCACTTTAAATAAATGAAAATCTTCCATCAAGAAATTCAGTGAAAAAAATAAAGCTCAGTGTAAATAATTTTAAACTGTTACTCATGCAATGATAAAGGAACAAAGTATAATACTTCTGTGCATGGATACCTAGACATTAGTCACACCCCATATCGTCATTCGATCAAAGAATGGCAATGGTAATACCTGTTATATTCTACAGAACTACGACAAGACAGGTAATATAACATTCAAACACAAGAATGGTGTTGGAAGGTTGGAAGCAAGAGTGGAAGAGATCACAGTGGGTCATCCAGTCCAACCTCCCTGCTCAAGCATGGTCATCCTAGAGCATATGGCACAGGATTGCATCATGACGGTTCTTCAATTGCTCCAGTGAGGGAGACACTACAACCTCTCTGGGCAATCTGTTCCAGTGTGCAGTCACTCACACAGTAAAGAATTCCTTCCTCGTGTTCAGGTGGAACTTTCTGCACATCAGCTTCTGCCCATTGCTTCATATCTTATTGCTTGGCATCACCAAGAAGAGCCTGGTTCCATCCTCTTTACACCCTCCCTTCAGATACTCATATACATTGATAAGGTCCCCCTCTCAGTTGTCTCTTCTTAAGGATGAACAGGCCCAACTCTCTCAGCCTTTCCTCATAAGAGATGCTCTAGATCCTTAAAAACCATCTTCATAGCCCTCTGCTGGACCAGCTCCAGGAGCTCCATGTCTCTCTTCTACCGAGGAGCCCAGAAACAGACACAGCACTCCAGACGAGACCTCACTCTGGCTGAGTAGAGGGGCAAGATCATCTCCCTCAACCTGCTGGCAATGCTCTTCCTAATGTACCCTGGGATACCACTGGCCTTCTTGGCCACAAGGGCACACTGCTGGCTCATGAACAACTTGCGCCCTAGTATCAACTGCGAAACAGCTACGAACCTCCTGCATCACCTAGGTTTGGCCCAGATCAACATAGCAGTGGTTCATGAACCAGCACAGATGAAACTACGTGAAATATGCAAATTTTTACAGCTGGATTGTAGCTACTCTATAAGAACCAAAAGCTTCTTGTGGTATGGCCAAGTGTCAAGCCCATTAGCCTCAGGTCATAAGAACATTCCGGAAGCATTTCACTTAACTGCCTGCATAGTCCAAGGATTCAAGGAAGTTTTCCTAGTTCAAGAAGCTATGTGAAGGAGTGGAATCATTAGTTGTAGAGCAAAGCACTTTTAGTCAATGACACACTACATCTTAAGGCTCTATTACATCTTCACCTTCCCCTCATACTAGGAAAAGACGCAATTACATTTGGTTTATGACAGTTTTTCCTTGACAACAGTCTACTTCAGAACAGCAGGAAACCAAAATTAGTTCAGGCACAAGATAAATTCAGTTTTGGAATCTGACAAATCACTCAACAGTTTTAAAAAAAAAAAAAAAAACAAAAAAAACACAAAACCAAATAAGAAACACCCCCACTCAAAAAAAAACCAAAAAAACCCAACAAACCAAACACCAACAAACCAAAACCAACAAACAAAATCCAAAACACATCCCTCCAAAAAAACCCAAATACACATAAACAAACAGAATAAGCTTTTTTTTCCTCCAGAGTACAGGTAAAAATTAAAAATAGCTGTGTCAAAATTTCCTGCAGCCAAACAATAAAATTGATTTTTCTGGTGCAAGCTAAGATGAGAAAGGTTACCAACTGTTAATAACGCCTTTGTACAAATTACAGGCCTTGGTTGTATAACAATTGTTACACATATCTAGCATCAACGTTTATCAGGTCTTACGCAGTCTCCAATCTATTTAGCTTGATTTTAACTGCATTTGGACAATAAGTAAATTTAGAAGCCTCTGTGACAGGAAATCTAATATATCTCTCTTGTTTTAGCCATATTAACACTTTTCTGTCTTTACTTGGCCTCGCACAAATGAGTATGAACACGGTGTTAATCATAGGAAGAGTGAAAAGGTATAAGCAGTTAAATAGTTGTCACAAACTATACATCAGGGAGGGAAGGAAAATGATACTTGATCCCAGGAGGGGTTAGACAATGCTGGTTGGGCCTTACAGTGAGTCAACCAACATAAAGGGAAGTGCTGGTGAATGAAGAACATAACAGAATAGAGATTGCTTGCTCCTTGTTGGAAAGGTATCGAGGAGTGGACACTGCATTGAAAAAATTCCTATCCAAGGCCTGGCTGACCAAGGAAATTAATATTAACCTAGTTTTACATGCCCATCTACTGCTTATCCATAACTCTGCTTTAAAAATAAATACATAAAATTGAAAACAAACAAAAAAGCTGATGTTATTAAGTGGTTGTTGCAAAACACAGTACAATAAACCACCACTTACTTCCAAATGATATTTTGGTTTCAAAATCAGGATTCTTCATATTTAATAATGAAGGTAACTTATCAGTAAAAACCAATGTCTGAGAAAGATGCAAATTTGTTGACATTTTGAACATATAAAGAAAACTTTGCCACAAATTATATTATTTTAAGATAAATAAAACGTAGTTGCTTCTAGTTTTGAGTAACTGGGCTCATCTTCCTACAACATGACCAGCCTCAAAGACTGAAATTGTCTACTATCACCGAAGCACTGAATGGCTGAGGATGGAAGGAGGCTATAGAGATCATCTTTTCTAAGATTAGGGTCAGTGAGAGCAGGGCTGTGTCCAGTCCAGTTTTGAATACCTCCAAGGATGGACACTTCTCTCTGGGAAGCCTGTATCAGAGCTCTGATCACCCCCAAAACCTGTTTTCTTATGTTTAAATTGAAGTTCCTCTATTTCAGCTTTGGTTCATGACCTCTGTCCTGTCAGGATGCACCAATGAGAAGAGTCTGGCTCCGCCTTCATCACATGCTCCCTTTCAAGTATTTATAACCATTGATAATACCCACCGCCACCCCGCCCCCAACATGCTTTCTCTTCTCAAGGCTAAACAATCCCAGGTCTTTGGCTTCTCCCTGTATGACAGATACCTCAATCCCCCTTCATCATCTTCCTGGTCCTTTGCTACACTAGCTACAGTCTGCCCACATCTGTCTTTTCCTGAGGAGCTGGACCCCACACTCCAGGTGTGATCAAATGAGTAGAGGGGAAGGAACATCCCAGACCTAAAGGCAGTGTACTGCCTCCAGCAGCCCAGGATGCTGCTTGAGTTTTGTGCAAGGGCACATGGTGTCTGACATGTTCAACACCAGGACAGCCAGACAGTTCTCTACAAAGCTGCTTTCCAGCCGGTCAACCCCCAGTGCTCACTGGTGCATGAGGTTATTCCTCTATAAGGGCAGAACCTTTGCTCTTCTCTTTGTGAAACTTCATCAGATTCCTGTTGACCCATTTCTCCACCCTGTCAAGGTCCTCCTCAATCAGTCACTCCTCCTAGTTTTGCATTGTTAGCAAAACTCAGTGATTCATCATCCAATGAAGCTGTTGAACAATACCGGCTCTAGTACCAACCTCTGGAGTGACTGGCTCTCATGTCAGTTGCTGGAATTCATCCTGCTGATTGCCCTTTGATCCTAGCACTTCTGCCCGTATCTTTTCAGTTTGTCAGTGAGAATGTTATGGGAGTCGGTTCAGAAAGCCTTGTTGAAGTCAGGATAAATAACATTCATTAATGTCCCCTCATCCTCCAAGCCACTGATCTCATTTAAAAGGATATTGGGCTAGTCAAGCATGACTTCTTCACAAATCAATGCCAACAACTCTTAAATGTGTACTGGTTTTCTTTTTTTTTTTTTTGTACTTTGGCTTCCAGGAATATTTGCTTCATCACTTGCCCAAGGACTGAGATGAGGAGGATCTACCTTTAGTTCCACAGAGATTCCTTCTTGTCCTACTTCAGGTCTCCTGCCCCATTCTGCAGCAGGACCTACTGCTCCTTCTACTGCTGAAAGACCTGTAAAAACTCTCTTCACATCCACTCACCAGATTTAATGCCAGAAGAACTCCAACTTCTGTTACTGCAGAAACACAGAATGTTTGAAGTTGGAAGGGACCTCTGAAAATCTAGTCTAACCCTTCTTTGAAAGACAGGTCAAATAAAAATTGCTCAGGATCTTTCACTTGAGTTAAAAAAAAAAAAAAGTAAGTGGGGTAGAGTAAGAAACATGTTATTCTTGACCCAAAGGCTCTAACCTTAAGCTCTAAAGCTAAGAGCGTAGATTCTTTTTTTTATAAAGGCAACTCAGGGACCCAAACTGTGAATGAAGAGCTTGGCTCTTAAAACTTAATAAAACAGTACTCTGTTTTTTAAAATCTTTCTTCTACTGTCAAAATTCACTGCTGCCAACAACCTTAATCTGAAAACCACATGTCAAAGAGTTAAAAGCAGCTTATTTGTTTGGCTTCTCTAGGAAGAATGTAAAACTCACCTCTAGGAAGAATGTAAAACTCAAGAGTGAAGCAGTGGGAGTTTTCAGTGGAACTTACAAAAGACTGTAGATTTTCTCCCACTCAAAAGGCATGCAACAGGCACCAACTGAATGCCTTCAAAGTTTCAGTGTCTCTAACTCACTCCCCACCCAAAATAGAACAAGCAGCTCAAAGAAAAACAGCAATTTGTTAAAAGGAAAATGAATTTGGGGGTCTGAAAGATATGGCAGTATTATCCATGCTTATTTTTTCCCCTTGGTTTTCTTATTTTAATTTTACTAAAGTGACTGATTCTATCACCTTATTTACATGGTCTTATCCTTGAATGTGAAATGCCTTAAAGATGGAGGATAGTAATCTTCCTTATCCACTAGTCAGTTTGTGCCAAGTATAAGTTACATTTTTAAAAAGCATACACAATCTTTCATTTTCTTCCTTTCTTGAGTTGTATTAAATAATGGAGGTTCTGTTCTGAAGACCAGAGTCCACTTCCATTCTCCTTTCATTCACACTAAAATAGAACAAGATTCAGAAGAATCCTGGAAGGACACCCAAAAAATATACTTCACTTACAACTCTTACCCTTATTGAATCAAGTTTCATTAGCTTAAGAGGCTAGACAGTCCTCTAATGAATACTGAGGGATTTAGAGCTCTTAAAAATAATAGTAAAGAAGAGACTGCTAGACAATTCCTTTCACTCTCCAAGATAGTAAGACTGAACATATCAAGCATTCAGTTCTGGGTTGTTGAGAAGTTTTTTTTCTCCCCTTCTTCAAAGATGTCCAAGACCCCAAAAAAATCAGTTTGAATTGACTTTATCTTCCTCCCATTTCTCTGTTGAGCTTCTGAACTCTAGGCAGCACTCTAAGCCTCTCGGCTTATAGATGACTGTCAACCAAGTAATGTAGTTAAGCTAGTTATTCGATCAAGCCAGAACTTGTCCCTGGGCATATCATGAAGGTAAAAGTATACAGACTCGAAAATGGAGTATTTCTGAAAATACAAAACATCCTATATACATCTCAAACTTCCCATACAATATTAATTTGCTTGATGAAAGTAACTGCCAACCCTTACTAATTCAGAATGGTAAGAGCTAAGATATTTCAAAAGGCAGAAGGCAAAAACAAATTAAAGCAATACAGTCTCAAGCATTTCCAAACTTCCCAGACTTCAATGAAATTCCACTTACTTTTACTATATATTTATTCCATTGGTATTTTACTCAAAGTTCCATAAGCCTTCTGCAGCTCATTTTTTCTTGCATAACAACATGTCATCTACTTTAGTATAATTGACTTTAGACTTGAATAAACATATATAACAAGATGTTACTCTTACATAGATCTTTTAACATAAAGGCAGTCTTTTCCTTAATTTTTTTTACTGTAGTTAACAGAATAATACAGTTACACAAAGTACTCTTAGATTAGCTTTTAGGTCTAAAGTATTTACTATTTTTGTAAAAATAGACATCTACACTGCTTTCAGAACCTTGCATTCTCTTTACAGCCAAAACAGCAGCGTCATTTAAAAAAAACAGAAAAAAGTGTAAAATGTCTCAGAACCTTTCTTGAGGTGGATTATTCTGCAAAACCATGAAATACTGTTTTTGAAAGGCAGATATTTTCACTGGTCAGGAAAAACATTCTTCACTGTCTGTGGCAAAAAGCCAGTCTCACTCAGGTCCTCGCACTTGACAACTGAGTTCTGAGCTCAAAGCTCTTCAGGGTTTATGCTTAGGTTCTTTTCTTTTTCAGCAGTTCCTGAAGATTACTGGGAAAATTACAGGGAAAATTAAAGGGAAAAAGAGCTCTTTTTCCCTTTCTGCATCCAAGAAGACAAAACTAAATGAATATTTATTTCTGTATGTTGACTGAAATGTGCATTAAGTTTTCCTGCACAACATAAAAGGATTTCAGTGTCTTTTCTGCTCCTCAAACATTAGTAGGTTATCCACCTGAAATACATACAGCCTGAGAAATAATATCTTCTAATTATTTTTTTTCTTTCTGTTGAGCAAATACATAAAGAACAGACTTCCCATCATATTGCCCACACTGTGGGAGCACTGGAAGTTACTTAAAGAAACAGAAAAAATGTCTAATTTAATTTATAAAAGAAGTGCCATTCTAGTTCCTCATTTCATTGACAGATCAGAGTAGAAAACGACAAATCAAACTCAAATGTTTTAACACGCAGATATTTAACCAAATATCCCAAAAATCCAAATACACTTCAGTTGAAAACATTCAGTTACCAGCACTTATCTCAATGTTTGGAAAAGGAAATTACTGGTCATGAAAAAAGTGGTATGTTGAAATAACTGTAATTTTGCAAATATTCAGTGCTCTGCAAAGGATTCAATAAAAATAACACTTATTTTAAAAGCTTGACTTGTTCTTCTCAAAAAACAGTCTGAAAGTTATTTTTCTTAACATTTAATTTCACTACCACAGCAACTCTACCTTTTTTTGAACTCCAGCTACCATGGACCTCATACACTGGTCTTTTTCCCTTTAAAAAGTACACACCAGCTGCTACGTACTGCAAGTTACAGTAAAATGCAAAACAGTCCTTATCAATTCTGATTCCTACAACATATTTTAAAATGTATTTGCAAGTAAAAGAAAAGCTAAACAACCACTAAAGGAATCTTAGCTATGAGAAAGCTTAGTCCTACAGTCATCTTGCAGAAATAGCTGCTATTTCAGTCCAAGATTTTTCAAGTTTACAATCATCATGCCATTGCACAACCACTCAAGAGAGGAATTATTCAATTCAGCAACAAGCATTTTCTCCCACACATCTAGAGCACAACACAGAAAAAGCTCTCTACATGAATACCAAAATAGCAGCTCTAAACAAAACCACACCGAATGGATGCAGGTGCTACATTAGAGAGAACCACTTCTGACCAATATATGTACCAGGTGAGAAGGTTCTGAAAACTCAGTTCTGAAAACCAAGCAAAACCATGTTTCTCTTCCTATATTCCAAGGATCTACAAAATATCATGGAAAGCATGCAACTTGTGCTTTAAAATGGCAATACTACTAGGACACTAAATATTCTGCCATCTGACCAAAGCAAAATTGGCTGTGCTCAACTTAAGAGCGTTGCTGTAGCATGGTTCTGCTTCAGCTGTTAGGACAGAACTATAATTCTCTGAATAAAGTGTAATGGTGAGTATTTTGAGATTTCATTTTGAGTTCCTTCAACATTAGAAAAAAATATAAATAGCACAAATTAAGCTCCCTCAATTATATATTTTATGTTTTATATATCTATCTAAATTCATTAAAAACTTATACCAACAGCCTCCAAAAGGAGTTTAGAGATTGAAAAATTGTAATGGTAAGTTACCACATTAAAAATGTCTCTTTCCTCATAGCACTTGGCTATATATTTATTACCTTGTTACTATATAGTATATATACACCTTGTATGCATTGTTACATACTTATACAGTAGTTCCCCATTAAAACCAGAGTCTTATCTTTTTTGCCAAGACAGAAACCTTTGTCTTTGCAGAAGCTGCTGCACCTCATCCAAAGCGAATCAATTGGATATTCTCTGTCCACTTTCATCCACCACTGCACATCTATCTGCAACTGCCATTTTGGTAAAAAACACTCCCGTTTTGGTGTAATCCACACTAACAATTTGGTCTTAATCAGATTTTCTCCCTTCCCTGGACATCAACACAGAAAGATGTGATTTTGCACACTTTTCTATTCATGATTAAGAGAAACGGGGTGGTCTTTAAATCTCCTAAAATATCACAAGTCTTGATCCTTCTAGCAACTAAACAAACATGTATCTTGGTTCTTAAAAGGTTAAAAGCTAACAAACATGTTTTAGGGACCATATGAGAGCTTAAAAATAACCGTAATACCACTGACCTTCAGCTTTCAGTTTTTCAACAGTACAGACAGCACACGCACACTTCACCATCCAGCACAGCAAAGCAAACTAAAGCACAGCTACAAAATTACTGAACGGACCAGAGAGCAAAAAGAATAACTTCTGCAAGACTCAAAGGAAACCAGTTGACATGACTTTCTCTCCCTAACAATGGGTGCAAGCCTTGCTGTCCTACAGTACAAATTATTTATCTACTGGCAGCTTTATTACATCTTTAAGAAAGAGAGTTTTATTTTTATGTATTCACTGTTTGAATGTATTTTATTCAATTTTATACGTCAAAGACAAAATTAGCTTTAGAGCAGAACTAGTATATGAATTTACAATAAATATGGTAACACAATCTTAATAAAAACACTAAAAGTAAGGTACGTGACACAAATAAGGACAGAACTATTACTTGACTCTCATCATCACAATCATCAATCACCCTGGGAGTTAGGTATTATAATGGCAATGCCAGAATAAAAGTGAACTTACCTATACTAGGTGGACTGCCATAATTTACAGGGGACTCTGGAGGCCTTCCACAATGTAGTGCAGCAAGAGCAGATCCCTTCCATACAACATGTTTGCAACCTGTTTGCAACAAAAAAAGATTTAGGTAAATGCTTTTTTTTTTTTTTAAAGAAAACCACAGGAAACCTACGAAGTACCAAGAACTCTCAAAGTTCCCATAAAAATTTCATACTTTTGTTTGTACGAAGCAAAGACTGTCTGCCAGCTCCTAATAACGTCTGCACTCCAGGGACACTTTGTGGAATTTCTTGCTCTAGAAGTGGTCCAAGTCGATGGCATATTTGAAGCAAGTGATCAGGTGCCAAGTGTCTGTAATATTTCACCTATTATATCAAAGAGCAAACAAAACATTTGATAAATAACACAATATTTTTTATGCACTAGTAGTTTAATCTTTTTTCCCCAAACTGTTACACAAATTTGTAAGAAAATTATAGGATATTAGGGATAAAAACAAATTATGACCTTTAAGTATAATAATTCATTCCAGCTGGTCCTAATTAATTCTTCTATTCAGCACATGTCACTTTGTACAAAGAACTGTCGGTATTTACTACTTTCTGACTTTAAATCACAGTTGCTCATATACGAATAAGCTCCCATATAATCACAAAAAGAGTATATATGCAATATTATATTTAAGTAGTGACCTGTTCAATTTAAATTACTGTAAGATAAAGATAGGACAAAGATTGTAAAAACAGCAACATTTAAGAATTCTTACAAGATTCACAAATACCAAATAAATAACAGAGCTTTGTAGAAGAAAATGCAAAACCACTCTGCCCCAATTCACCTAAGTTACAACATCTTGTTGAAGCTCCAAAACTGGATTTAATTATTTATTTTACATCTAAAACCTTTTAACAAAAATGTTGGCTTAAGTAATTCAACTCTAAAATTCTTTATGTGGTCCCTACTATACTACAAAGATTACGAACTTTTGTAACAGTTCATAATTTTAAACTGCAAAGTACCAAAACAAGTTGCTATTATCAGCAACAGAACTTCTCAATACTTGATTATAACCAGTATTAATGACCTCCCAGACAAAACCAGTCCATTCTTTTGAACTACTAGAATTCTAAATCAGAAAACTGTCTTATATAACAAGGGGAAAAAAAGTTTTGAAATTTATGTGACAACAATAAAATTCTACTAACATAAGGCTTTTGCTGAAGAAATAGCATTTTTTAAATGCATAGCTATTGTCAGCTCAGACTATAACAAAAAAATTTTAAAATAATAAATTAAGAGGGAGAATACATTCAGTTTTCTTCAGTTCTTGTGCAAGATCCGGCATGTAATAGTTTTGTCCTTCACACAGCCTGAAATACATCTTCACAGCTTTACTTCACAGAAAAAAAAAAAAAAAAGAAACACTGCAGTAAAAGCTTATGATGTTTCGTTATCCTGCAACTAGAAGAGGGTGTGACAGACGTTTGGGCACAATGACGCTTCTGTATTACACTGAATTACCAGGTATATACCTCATTCTTCCTCAAATGTGCTCCTATCTTCCTTCCTGACACACCATAACGGTCTCGTGCATTCTAGCAGTTTGTTAATATAAAGAGTGCTGATCTCTGAAACTGAGGCTCTGGAAAAGCCTTGCTTACACTAGTAATTCCCACCACCAGCACCACCACAACCTCATGGTGAAGGAGGGGAAGTTTTCTCTCTCCTGTTGTGGTCTAACCCTGCCACAGCTCAGCCCCACGAAGCCACTTGCTCATTCCCACCACAGTGAAATAGGGGAGAAAATCAGATGGGTAAAAGAGTAAAAACTTGTGGTTTGAGATAAATACAGTTTAATAGATACAGCAAAAGCTGCATGGCAAAGCAAAATAAGAATTCATTCACTCCTTCCCATCGGTGGGGTAAACGTTTAGCTGCTACCTATAAAGCAGGGCTTTCCTTCTGTGGATTATATCACATTTGTAGTAGGCCTTGCAAGATGTCTAAATTTGACTGCCTAAAAGTTAAATGACTTACAAAATTTACAAAAGTTAAAAAAAAAAAAGGTTTTTCTTTAAAAAACATTAAAAATTATATTTTACTTCAATTAAGTTGCAGTTGATTGTACAGATCAGTTAATTTAAAATTGCTAAATTCAATGTCAGACAGGTGCCCTGTTAGAAGAGTGGCAAAAAGTAAGCCAGAATTCAGAATTTGCATATTACTGATAAGAAAAATGAATCAGAATAGTAAATCAAACATGCTTTTTTTCTGCGTAAAGGAGAATCACAGTCAAAACACATGCTTGAGAGCTCTAAAATACCCAAATAGCCACCCACAACAAGTAAAGAAGCTAAGTACAGCTTTTGCCAGCAACAGCCCCGATACATTTCCTCAGCTTTTGTTCTCCTCTGTTCCTATCAAAAGGAGCACAAAAACTTAAGAAACACTGCTCTTCATATAATTCCATCTGAAAGCAGAATTTACATCTGCAAAATCCGAACTTGCCTCTCAAAGAGTAATTTTTTTTGTTTATCCACAAATAATACAGCTAAATATGCGATACGCTCAGAACTCTACAGTTTTACACATCCTCACAAATGCACAAAATCTGAAGTAAATAAAGCAAATCGGCTTTGACACATTCCGAAACTACAGCAAGCTGACATCTTGAGTCATACTTCTCAGGGTTTGTCATAAGCCATGTGTTCACTTTTTATTTTAGCAGAAACTGGATACAGTCAATTCCTCTTGCAGTTTTTAAAGCAAATGTTTTGAAAAGAGGGATCTATTTGTATTATTCTTGTTCATCTGTACTAAAGATCTTAATATATACCTTACACCCACACTACAGCCTCTTCTCATTTAAGTCCATTTATGTGAAAAGAGCTATTTATGCCAAGTTCCACAGTAGTTTTGCGATGCTTCTCCACAGTATTTTTTCTGAATAATCATAGTTCACTACTTAGCAGCATTCACAACCAGCTCATTTACAAACTGATTCAACAATGCTAAGTGAGCTGTATGCTTTACAAAAAAAAAAAGTGGCACTGCCCATTTAAACACTTCCGAGTTCCAGAAAGTTTATAGAGCTATTTCATGAATCATTCCTATATAAGACTAAAATGCACACAAGAAAATTAAATAAAAAAGTAGGTTTCATTTCCCCGTAAAATCTCATAGGGAAAGAAAATTCTTAATTCATTACAGGTTTTATTTCGACAGCTTTCTTTCCCTTTTTCTACTTCTATAAAGAAATAAAAGATGAAACTTAAACAGCCTACTAAAAACAAGCTATTAAGTTTTCTCCAGATGAAATAATTTCTTTTCAAAAAAATTCTTTTAATGCTTTAATACAATAGTTTCAATTAAAAGGAACCTACAATCATCATTTAGTCCAACTGCCTGACCACTGCAGGGCTGACCAAAGCTTAAAGCACAGTGTTAAGGGCATTATCCAAATGTCTCCAACACCAACAGGCTTGGGGCTGCAACCACCTCTCTAGGAAGCCTGTCCAATGCGGATTTGTATGTGTGACTATTGGCACTACAGCAGAAGCCACAAATTTTAAAAAGTGTGTAACAGAAATTCACCTTAGTCCCAATTCCTTCTTTTTGAAAAAGGAAAAAAAAAATGCAGAAAAGATAACCACAACACGGTAGCAACAACTCAAGACAGGACAAGGTAAGTTTATTTAATACATTAAATGACAAAGAAAACTACAATCAGATTGTTCTGCAGTGCAGACTACCAGGAGACAATTCTTGCATTGACAAATTGTAAAAAGGAGGTAGAACCAACAAAAACATACCTATAATCTATGTCCTCCTCCTAAAATAAATAATAAAAAACCCACCAAAAAACAGAAAACACCAAAAAAACCCAAAAGTACTGTCAGAGTACTTTCAAGTCAGATTTCTGTGACCAAAAAGAGATAAATAAATTTTTGTTTTAATAGTAACTTCACAAGCTTTGTCAGAAATTGAAAAGCTCACGACAACTCAATAGAATGACAGAAATTTGTTTTGATATCATTCTCTGATTCCAAGAGAAGAAAGTAAAGCTAAAGGAAAAAAATAACAGATGTACACTTATTTAAAATTCATACAGCCTTAAATGAAAGTGAAAACTGGACTCTACAAACAGGAATTTCAAAATTTTATGCCAAAACCGTGATGTTAAACAGCATATAAAAAGCACAGCGTTTTTTTTTCCTCTGCCATCCCACCTAGCTGAAATTCTAGCTGTTTTCCTTCCTCACCCTATTAGGCTTTCTGCAATGTCTCATTCTGCTCTGTTCTTCCAAAAGAAATGCACAGAAAACGTGCTTTTAAAGTAAAATAATAAACTCTCTTTTTGTTCTCATAGTCTTTTGACTAAAGTTAATAACACTTCCTAAACATTACTGTAACAAAAATTAAAACTCTGCTAGCAAGTACAAATTTTTCAGATCTTCGGTACAAACAATATTTTCTAGAAAATAAGAAGCAGCATTGCCCTCAACCTCACCCTTTACCTACTACTCCCAACTTCACTTATTCCAAACAAGCAGCATGGGAATACACAAAATGCAGCTTCACAGCTATCTGGACTAACATTCAAATCTTTATTACCTTTGAAATAGACGTAAGTGCTTATATTTTCATTCTGCACGACTGCAGAATAATTCAGCATCAGAATCACAACGAATGCATCAAAAGAATCATGATTTGACCTAGACTCTTTACTTAGATTTGCAATACGTGATGCAGTTATTCACTATGCGTGTTTTAGACATCAAGCAAAATACGACCTTATTCTAGTGTTCCAAATGCTCTGCACACCGAAACGTTCCCTGCAGAATTGTTGGTTCCCCCACCACCAGGCTAACAGTTGACACGCTTAACTACAAGGTTGACTGTAAATACCTTTAAGAAAAACACATTTCCACACAAGGACATTTAACAAAAAAAAAATCTAGTCAGTCAGCTAGCTATATTTCAAGATGCGAGAGCTCAATCTTACTAACACCAGCAGCTCTCCCAGCTTTAACTATTCTGTTATGTAAGATATTGCCCAAAACAAGCTCCAAATTGAATTACAGTAATTGCTATACTATATCAGACCATCAATCTAACAGAGTACTGGGTACCACCAGCCACTGCCTTATCACTGTAAAATTAGGAATCACAATGAAATGCAAGTACTTGTCTCTGAAGAATTCTCATTCCTGTTTTTCTTTTTGGGGTGGATGAGGCAGGGGCAAAAAAGTACAGGAAGGGGAGAATTGGAGAATTAACCATTTTCCCCAAAACATATTTATTTCTCATGTACTTTTTAATTATGCTTGGGCTAAAACTATATAGATAGTTAGCCACTATGTCTTATCAGAATGCCTGCTATTTTACTGTGAGATTACTTTTTCTCTAATTAAATAGATCCACATGAAACCAACCACCTCAAGAACATATTATTTTTTCAACTTTTTAATGCTTTTAATAGGTGTGAGGCCAGAGCAGATAAACTCAAACCTTAGTATAAACAGACTGCTGTAAGCTTACCACATGAGAAGGTACGAACAGAAAGCAGCATTTTCAACTTTATGGGCTAAGAGGTTCGACTATACCTGTCACTGTCAGATTATCTGCATCTGTTTGCCTTTCTTAAATTCACTCAATGTTTTGTGGGTTTCATTGGTCTGGCTTTTTTTTTTTTTTCATAAAAGGTACATCTTAGAAACTTGATATTCCCCTTTAGCCCATCTCTCATCTGTATTTCTCAGTCTCAGTTTGAAAGAACTACACAGAACAGTTGATTTGGCCAAACCTCCTGATTATCTGTGGAAGAAACAAATGTGTGGTACTTCTCACAATGAACAAGAGTTCCTCTCATCAAAATATAATCGTTTAAACAGAGAGCTTTAAACATCACCTAAATTCTCAATTATGTGAACAGTCTGTAAAACAGAAATGCTTGTCTTTTAGAACTAAGAGAAAAGCATTTAAGTTGATACACGTCCAACAAAAGCACTGATAATGAGACCAAAAATCTGGCTAGGGATCACAATCATTTCACAGGTTTTCCTAGCCCCAGTGCCAAGTCTTTCAGAACACCTTCCAAAATACCGTAAAGACTTTCCCCAAAAAACTTAATAAAAACTAGGTGATGATGCAGCTCTCTGATTCAACATAAGCTTTAATTTTGCTCCTTATTTCTTTGAATACTTTAGAGTACAACATTTTCTGAAGAAACAAACCACTTATTATCTGGTTACTTATTAAGAAACAGAATTTCTAAACAGTAACCACAATGCTGACTAGAAGCCTTGGGTATTATATGAACAAAGAAACACAGTATCAATGTACTTAGTGTCCCAGTCCCACAGATACTATTTGTAACTTCGTGTAGGTTTGCACAACTTGAAAGGAAAGAAAGTAGAATGGCATGAAAAGAACATTTTGTAATTTTCACTTGAAATCACATTTAATAATTGTGGGCCGGGGAAGCAAAAGGGACAAATGTTAGCAAAGTAGTCATCCAACAGGCATACTGCCTACTGAACCCATTGCACCATCCTCCTATTTGACGTGAAGTCCCTGCCTTCTCCCTCTTCAACCACCACCATCATGAATATAATTCTAATTCAACAGAGAAAATGACAATTACAGGAATATTCTGGACAAGAAAGTTTACACAATAGTTCTGATCATATACACCACAATGCTTGTACCATAGAAGACCTGTCTCTCAAAAAAAAAAAAAAAAAGACCAACAAAAAACCAACCACTCCCTATGGTAGCTCTAAGTTGTTGCAATGAATTTTAACAGTTGGCTTCATCCAGCAAAGTCTACTTTGATCCCAAAGGAAGCAACCCCAACACATTGTCCAAGCCCTGCACACCCACTCCTATCACCTCATGATGGTGGTAAGACCCGTGTTGCTGCACACCAAAAGAGAGCTGAACCATCTGAAAGTTATTCTTGTACTGTTCATTTTTCCGACAGTTCAGCTCCCTTATCCGACTAAGCACACATTTGGATGAGCACTCGTGCCTACACAAAGGATGCAACACAAATGCACAGCTTTCATCCACAGCACACAATTAGAGCAGCTACACCCGCAGGGAAACTACAACATGAAAAAAAACAATTACCCTGGAGTGAAATGATGCACCAAAGCTTGCTCATGTGTCCTAACAAAGGCCCTAAAAAAGGTGTTTTGAAGCCTAAAAGTGCAATACAACACTTAGACAAAACTCCTCAAAGTCTGCCCCCCAAAATGAGAAATCCTCACTCTCTTTTTAGAAAAAAAAAAAGGAGGGAAAAATAGCTGGCTTATAATTAATAAGTTTTCACAACAAATGCGAGAGAACACAAAGCATCCTGAGATCTGTTACTGAAGAGTCCCATCATCCTCAATACACCTACACTGAAAGTGGCCTGCCAGGGACTCAATTCTCAAAAGGTCTTAAGTTATAGCACAAACAGAAATCTTAATACTGGCAATATTAGAACAAGATTGACACTCTGAAGTAAGAGCCTATACTATCAAAACCAGATCAAGTAATTTATACCACACAGTGTGACTGCAGGAAAATATAATATACAAATATTTAAATCGAAGAAAAATCACTTAAGAATATAAAATAAATAAAATAGTATTTCTGAACTCATGTATTTTCCTGTAGCATTGCAAGGATGCACAGCATGATATTAGCTTATAGAAGAAAATGAAACATTTACTTTCACTGGTCAAACAGAAAAATGTACAAGTAATGTACAAGATGGAAACTGCATCAAATTTAACACAAATTAAGTTAAAGAAATGAAACATCTAAGGCTGTGAATTTCAGTCTAAGAACAGAACATTAACTCTAATAAGAATTCTTAAATAAATGTTTTTAAAATAAAGACAAAGTCAGGAACATCATAGTCTCTTGAAAAGATATCCATACATATATTAAAGGAATGATTTATTATACATATACATATAATAAAAGGCATGATTTCATGCACAACAAAAGAGCCCAGGATTAAATCCACCTGTGTTACACAGAGCCCTTATTCCCTCCTAGAGTAAAAGTCAGACATCTAACACCACATTTACTGGTAATTTTATTTCCCAGCTTTTCTCCCCTCAGACCTTTCTACGAAGTTTAGTGAAAGCTCATGACATTCATTTCTGAGAAGTGGTACCCAAACACGACTAAATATGCTGTCTTCAGAAAAAGTCACCATCTTAAAGCTGGAAAAATTTTAAATGAAAAAAAAATATGAAGAAACAGAATGCTAGCTCATCATCAGCCTCTATCTTAAAGCTAAAATCCTTTGGTTTGAGATAAATAAGTTTTTGTTTAATGAACAAGACATAGTGAAAAACAATGCTTTTGTACAAAATGTAACTGTCACACTGCAAATACACTTCTGGGTCAGCTTTCACAAGCCTAAAGTGTCAAGTCATACAAAGTTCACATATTTTTGACAATTGAAGCAAGAACAAATACAAAGAATGGAGAGAAGCATCAAAAACAAAGTAATCTATTTCACACACACACCCCAACATCTAGGTAGGGACAAAGTAGAAAAGGTCATAGAAACATTAATCAGGAAGTCTAAGAAAACTTTGTTCTGAACAGAAGACTAGGAAAAGAAAAAAAACCTGGTCAGCATCATCTCTTCAAATACAAGTATCCAGCATCAAGTCCAAGTTTTGAGGAAGTACATCTTATGTCATTAGATAAGATGTATTCTAAATAAGTTGGTATTTACCTGCATTCCGCAAACAAAAGAAGTTTCTCAGAAAGGGCGTGAATGAACTTGTCTCTCACCAAGGGTTCTTACTTCAACCCTTAAAATATCTTTTTCCTCACTATCTCCTTCTTCACATCCCTTTACATCCTGAATATATACAAAAAACCCAAATCCAACTACACTAAGACTGCACTTCCACTTCTTTATAATTTATAGGATAAAAGAGAAAGATTCATGATAACTTTTACCAATCAACTTCTGACTATCATTTGAAATGAGTAACATGGCCTCTCAGTCTTACAAATAAATAAGTAAATAAGAGTGGCATAATATGCACTTTGAAATTCCCAGTTGAATTTCTTGATGATACTTGATTTCAAGAAAATTCAAAAGCATTGGTATGTATCCATATGTATTCAACAAGTTAATCACTATCAATTCTTCAACACCACATGCATGAAAATGCCTGTGCCAATACACCTCTTGCTACAGAAAAAATCCAACGCTGTAAGTAAACCTGTTCCAACTACAGTAAATATCTATGATTCATACTGCCACATTTGTTATATAACTAAAATAACGTATATGCCAACAGTCTTTATCAGATGCATTACAGATGGAAACTGTTCTGCCTCCTTTTATGTCAGCTCAAAAGTTCTCCACATGTCAGAAGTACTGGAGTTCAGAACTACTATAAGCAATCAGCAAGCCCGAAGGGAAATCTGTCTTTGATGAACATCACAAGCAGGGCTCAGTCTTCCTCTTAAACTGTATTCAGAAATTCAGAGACTAAATTATACAACAGTGCATCTGCAGTGAAAACAATACTAGCAACAAGTAGCTAACAGCCACAATTCAGACACCTTAATTGCTGTTTTCCTAACTACTGTAGTTCGCAAGGTATTACAGGGGAAAAAAAATATTCAGGCCCCTCTTTGCTAGCAGGAGCTACATCACTACAACTAACACTTAGTTTTATCTACACCCGAGATGAAAAGCACGCATCAGGGAATTAAAAAGAAAAAAAAAAAAAAAAAAAAAAAAAACCAAACAACAAATCAAAACTCCACCAGTCAAATTCGCGATGCGAACATGACAAGCCCAGTTATTCCCACGCACTAGGTCCATGGCACACAAAGACGCACCTGACCAGCGGCTCAGGCCGGGGGTGCACCCGGAGGGGCCCCTCCCGCGGCAGATCCCGGGCTCGGGCAGCGCGGGGCGGGCGCGCGGCGGGGGCAGCCGGCCCGGCCCGGCCCATTGTGTGCGCGCGGGCGGCCGCGAGCGCCCCCGCCCGGCCGCGCGCGCACCGGCACCCGCCGCCGCTGGCCCCGCCCCGCCCTGCGCGGTGCCGCGCGCGCGGCTGTGGCGCCCGCCCGCACCGCGGCCGTGACGTCGCGGAGCGAGCGCGGCCGGGCCCGGCGCGCGCGCGTCGTTATTGACCCCGCTCGGGCGGGTGGGCACAGGCCGGACCCCAGCCGGCGTCCTCCCGGGACACCGAGCGGGCATCGAGGGCCGGACGGAGGTCGTTATAAAAATTAAAAAAAAAAATAAATAAATTCCAAAGTTGTTGGGTTTGGTTCTTTTTTTTTTAAGTTGCCTTTTTTTTTTTTTTTTTTTTTTTTTGCGGGAAATTCAATTTTTTTGCCGGGCTGCTCAGGGAGAGTGAGGGAGGGGGAAAAAACAACTTTGCCCGTCGCAGCGCTCTCTCCTCTCACCAGCGCCCGCTCCTCTTACCAGGTTCTCGTAGCTCCGAGGATGCTCCTTGCCCGTCCAGTCCGTGCGCTTGGGCAGCAGCTGAGGGAGAAAAGAGAGGGCGCCCCGTGAGCGGCTCCCCCTCCCCCGAGGAGCCCCCCGGCTGCGCCCGGGATGGGGCGGGGGAAGCGGGAGAGCGAGGGAAGGGGGAGGGAGGCCGCAGGCGGGGCGAGCGCCGGGTGCGCGGCGCCGCTCTTACCTCTTTCTCCGCCACTTCTCGGATCAGGACCTGCAGTAACAACAAAAGCGGGGTGTGAGACAAGGTTTTAAAAAGAGAGAAAAAAGGAGAAGGAGGACGAGGCGGCGAGCGCGCCGCCCGATCAGCCGCCCTACCCGGCCGCCCCCTCCCCGCCAGGCCCGGCGGCGCCATCCCTCCATCCATCCCTCCATCCATCCATCCCCTACCTGAGCCGCTTGCTGGCAGGGTCCGTCCTCCAAAAAGCGAGCGATGAGGAAGTAGAGCTCTGCGGGGAGAGGAGAGGCCGTCAGGGCTGGCGCTCGCCCCTTCCCCGCGGGCTCCCCTTTCTCCCCCCTGCCCGCCGACCCTCTTCGGCTCCCCTGGCCACCACTCACCCGCTCGCAGCTCCGCCGTGTGCCGGCTGCCGCCGTCCCCGGACATGGCGAAGCGAAAACCGGGGAGGGGAGGGGGGGAAAGGGGGGGAAGGGGGGGTGATCGGGCCGCGCTCCCGCGGCAGCGTCGGGTCCCAGCGAAAGGCACCCGCCCGGTCGCTGTCACTGCTCGTTCACCGGGGAGAGTCTCGGCTCCACCATTCAACCCACGGGCAGCAGCAGGAGGAGGAGGAGGAGGAAACAACAACTCGCAGCCGCCCGCCGCCCGCCGCCAACGCCGCCGCCGCCAGCCAGCGCGAGCGAGAGCGATCCTTCCGCCCGGAGAAAGAGTCCCCTCCTCCTCCTGCGCGCCCCCTCCTCAGCCCCCTCGGCCCCGCGCGCCGCCCCTTCCCCCCGCGCCCCCCTCAGTCCCCGGCGCTGCCCGGAGGGGGCGGCCAGGCGGGCAAGGAAGGGGGGAGCCGCGCTCTTCTGCCCCCGCTCCCGCCCCACCGCCTCGGCGGCCCCTGGCGCTGCCCGGCGCTGGAGGGGAGAAGGGGCGAGCGGTACGCGTTTATTATCGGAAAGGCGGGCGGGCTGTGGCAGAAGATGTCGGCGGGGTGGGCGGGAAGGCGGTGGCGGCAGGCGGGCGGCTGAAAGGCGCTTTCTGTGCGAGGTGCCGGCGCGCGGAGGGATACGACGCACGGGCAGGAGGCGGGGCTGCGGCGGGGAAAGCGGCGGCTCGCGGCGGCGGCGGCGCTGGAAGTTCCCGAGTTCCAGCGTCGCAGGAATGGGAAGCCAGCAAAGCCAAAATGCCCCCGGGGAGCGCGGCCCCACTGGGGAGGGCTGGCCCTCCCACCCGCGCTGCGCTCGCCGCGGCTCCCCCGTAGCCCAGCGCGGTCCCTCGGAGCCTGCCAGCGACCTCGAGGCGCAGCCGGGGGCTTTGGCATCTGCGCGTAAGTTCCACAGAGTCACGCGTTGTTGGTTCTTATTCCGTGGTGTTAGTTCTTACTCTTGCAACACCCGGCCTGCGTTCTTGCAGCGAGTTTGTAGCGAAGGGGGGAAACCCCATCTAGCCCCAAAGAGCCAGAAAGGCGCTTTTCTCCGTTGTTCGTCAGAGCTACCCGTGCGACTCCGCCTGGGGTGAAGAGCTCGCAGAGTGCTCGTTTGAGAACTTCCCTTTAAAAACAAACAAAAAAACCCAAACAAACCCCAACAGCTGATAATGATTTTATTCTTTGCTCTTGCCGCCAACCACAGCAGACAACCGGGACTGACGAATCTTCTGCCTTCCAGGAGCGATGGGCAAGAGGAGGAGTGTTGTCACCGCGAGGACGAGCGAGGGATGGTGATGCCTGCAACCTATGGCTGAGCTGGAGGTAATTCACTAGCGGATCAATAACCTACCGAAGGTTCCTGAAAGGCTGCAACAGTGCATGGAGCCTGGTTAGCTGTTAAATTATTTGTTTATTTAATGTTTGGTAGCTTGAGGATACCGAATAAACGTTCCGATTTGTGCTGTAACTGTTTATTTGCTGATTACAGTCAAAAAGAAAATAAAAGCAAAGCAGATGTCCGCTGATAATTAGCTTTAAAAAAATCCATATCTGATGAGGATGGGATTTAAAGGAGCGTAATTGTTTGTCTTTATGGTTTGCAATGTGCCTGTGCTTTTTCAGGTAGAGCTGGGGCCTTGCAAGAACAAATGTGTTTGTGGACAATAAGAATTAAATTAGCAGGGATCAATGTTAAAAAGGGAAAGCTGTCATTTTTTACTATTCCTTTAGTCGTAGTTATTAACTAATGTAACTCGTGAAGCAAAGGCAAAAGTATATTGGAAATTATATAGAAACTAGACAAAGAAATATTTTTTGCGTGCATAAAGACCCTGGAATTCTCAACTATCTAACTTTCAACAAAATGAAATTTAAACTACATTTCTGTGCAACTGAGGGTAAGCTGAGTTGAGCATTTTAATACGTATGTTTCCAAGGCCGGCGAGCTCAGTGTACGAGCTTGAGCTTTGTGCTTGGCACGGTGAGAAAGCTTTGCTGCAACAACCCTTCTGCTTTATTGAACAAACATAACCGTGAAAGGGTAGAGAAAGGAGGCTAAAGTGTCACATATGTCCATTAAGTCTTATTATAAAAATTAGACGTATATAGGAGATGCCTAGATGTTGTGTATTTTTGGCATACGATTATCACATGTCCTAAAAAATGATTAAAATCCTAATCTAGCATGTGGTTTGTTATCATTAGGGTAAATTAATTTTGTAGGATAGATTTTTAAAAAAAAAAAAAAAAGCCAAACTGTGCATACTAGATTTGATCACTGTATCTGTAGCCATAAGCACTTTATATTTAAAGATTTACATGTATCTCCCTTTTCCCAGTTTTTGTAACAATAGCCACTCTGTGTTTCAGCCTCATTTTAAATCCACACTTTAAATAATTGAAGTGGCAATGAAATCATATTTAACATCTAATAAAGATTTTAAAAATAAAGTGACTCGAGTCTTTTCTTAGCGATGTAAAATATGCATTGCAATATCTCTCCTATGTGGTTCTCACAACAAAGGGCTAAATGAATAATGTGATTAACATTTTAATTTCCCTTGATGTTTACACAAAAGAAAGAATACTTATGTATGACATTACTAAATCTGTAAACCAAGGACTAGAGAAATTTTAACAGTTAAGGAGTCTGAAAGTGGAGGAAAACTATCCTGGATGTATTGAGCTTCCTTGTTCTTTTGGCAACTCGTAACTTTTCCTAATGCAGTTTAAAATACAGCCCACAGAATCCAGAAGTTCTTGGTGTTTTGACAATAAAATAAGGATTGTGTCTTTTATTTAATTTTTGTAGACCACCAAGCAAAATGGAATCCTAGTCCCTGACTTGAGCCTGAGCACTGCAGTACTACAAATAATATTTAATAAACAAACATAAATTCCATTTCTTTTTACATATGAAATCTGACCGGGGGGGGGTGTATATTTGTGGCATAACATGAGAGTTGCACAGGCCACAAGAGAAAATGCAGAATTGTTATTGTTTGGTGAGGCATGAATGAGTCTTAAGAATTCCTACAGCACTAACAAATATTCCATTAATTTTTCAGAGTTATTTTTGAAGGTTTTTTTCCTGTTGCAGTTAAATTGAGGATTTTTTTGTTATGTACGTCAGTGAAGAAAAAGATAATCTGTGAATTTTTACTATCTTTATTGTTTGGCTTTCAAATAATCCCTTTCATGTGATATTGTCACCCTACATTACTCTTAAATAAAATACATCAGTCCTGTTTTGTCAGTGAGACTAAATGTTTTTAAGAGAGATTTCTGCTCTGAAAGGTCTGCATTAAAAAAATAAAAAGTAGTAATGGAATTATTTTCCTTTCTCATCTATAATGATTGTTAGAGTTAAAAAGAAAATCTCAGATTATTTTAATCTAGTAATTTTGCTGTTTTAACATCGGATAGCTTTACATACTCTTTTTGCAAATGTTGTGTCATTTTATTTTGTGACTTTCAAGTTTGAATATTCACACATCTTCACAAAATTAATTTTACAAAAAAGCGGTAATAAAGTTTAATAGATTTTGCTATTTTGATGTGTAAATTTTACACATCAACTTTATTATTATGGACTGATCCCAAAGGTTGTTTTGGGGTATTTTTTCCCCCCTAACTTATCTGGCCTTTTTTTTTTTTTTCTTCTATCCTATTCTCCCCCAAAAAGCACTGTAGGCCTTCTGGGTATCCAAATACAGATATATTAGAATTCTCTTGAATTACTTGTTACTTTTGACAGAAAAGAATGGAGTATCATTGGTTTCTTCTTGGTTTTTCTTCATGTTGCTAGTTTTCAGATGTGTTTCTTTTACTGATATATTTTACCCAAGCACTTTTATATCAGTATGGTATAATAGCTTATGCCCAAAAAGTGCATTACTTAAAACCTAGTGGTGGCAGTTCTTGACATGGGAAGCCTTTCTGTTTCTTGTGAAATTTGCTCTTCTCCTTTTCTTTGGAGACAAAGAAAAGTATTTAGGGTTTGTAAATTGTCAAGCTGAACAATGTAGCTAAATATTTGAAGCATGGTATTGGCAGGGGGTGGTTGAGAGCAACATAAAGCAGTGACTAAGCTTTCCTCGGGTTTGGATGTTTGGTTGAGTAGTTGGTCAGGGGTTTTTTTGGTGAGTTTTTTCCACCTCTTTAGGTAGTTGGTCAGGGTATTTTTTGGTGAGTTTTTTCCACCTCAAATGAGAATCATCACCACCAGCTGCTTGCCTTGCTTGACTGTTGATTTTTACTCTTGAAACCAGCCATTACCCTTACAAGGGCAAGAAGTGAGTGATGGTGCCTACGAGGCCAGCCAACTTTTTTTATTATTATTGTGTATATTAACTTCATGCAGAAAGAATCAAACATGCCAAAATACAATACTACTAGGAGTGAATTCCTTCTGCAGTTTCAAACAATAACTTACATTTTAACTAAGTATCTTCACATAAAAATTCATTTAAATACTCACTAGTTCATGCTTCATGCCAGGAATCCATCCTTTCTCCACCCTGCATTGGTAACCTACCTGAACTTTCTACTGCAAAGTTCCTTACAGCATCCTTAGCTGCTGTGTATTAAATAGTGAACTTTATGCTTCTATTTTTTACCTTTATTTCCCTTTTCAATGCACTTGTTACCACAGAATGTGGATGTCTTCCCACTGCACTTCTTCTGAAAATGTTTGCTGTTACTCCTGCTTTTGCTTGCTTCTCCCCAATGGTGATGAGTAGCATAGAATTAGGCATTTGTACTACCCAAGCCACCATCGGGACAGACAAATTAACATTTTACAAAAGCACACAAATAGATTAACCTCTGACAAACATTTTCTAGGTGTTCTCCTCCTGTGCAGCTAGAAGTGTAAAGTAAAATCAAGTCACTTATGAAGCCAAATTTTTGTATAAAAACAAATAATAAACTGAAAATCTACTATCAAGCTTCTGAAAGTAGCTCTATATGTCATTTGTATTTTGAGCAGTAAATGAGCCTGGCTGAAGTTCATCCAATGACCCTAAAAACCTCTTTAGTATGTTGTTACCCAAATAAACATGAATTGCACCAGCCGTGACATTCTTTCGGTTTCACTGTTATATCTTTGAGTACAAAAAAACTTTCCTTACAAAGAGAAACTAAGAATAAGGCCTACGTAATTCCTACTGAATAGAGGAATTCTACTGGTTTATGGTGGGGATTTTGTTTGGGGTTTTTTTGTTTTAAAGCAATTTTATTTTTGCTCCTGTATTTTGTAAACGACGTTCAATTAAGTTTCCTGGATCGGTTTGACAGTACAACTTTCTATGCTGAATATATTCCCTAATTAACCAGAGGATATTGAGAAAATTATTAAACTGCTGTACTTGATTGTTTGCTATTGGACTTTTCTTCACAGAGAATCTTGGATACTTGCCATGTTCATTTTCACGTCTGTTTGATGTCTCCAAAGTTTACTGAGTATCCTAAGGATTATGTGGGGTGTTTCTTAAGTGAAGCTTTCAAAAAATTAATATATATGGTATATCTTAGAGGACAGCTACTCCATAATGAAAATAGGAGCTATGTTGCTTTGTATGTTGACAATTATTTCCTTAGATTATTACTTCTACAAAAAAATTGAAACTGTGTGCTATTACTACACTGTGTAGTAAGGTATTCCAATATGCTAAGGCAATTTTTGTTGAGCAAAAGATTCTCAAAATAAGGTGTATCGTTCATTTGTTTCTCTAGTTTTATATTAGCATTCTGAGTTTAAAAGACTTATTTTAAGTCTTAAGTGCCAAATTTTATTTATATTGTAAATTTTAAAGCTTATTAAGACACAATTTAATAGTGTCCTTCAGTGACTCTATTTCTCTCTTTCTCTCTGTTTCTCAGTGACTCTATTTCCATTTCTCTAAATGAAAATTTAGATTTCTGTTTAACCAAGTTTGAGGGCCATTTCCGATTAGGGGTTTGGATTTGATTTTTTCCAGTTACATTAGTAACCTAATGTAAGAAATGCACCTTTTTAAAATACAGATGAGGGGTTATTTGCCTGATTTTTCAAAATGGTGCTGGCTATCAGTAGCTTTGGTATAGACTTGGAATTTTCCCTGAAGTTCATACAGTAGACTAGTAAAGATTTACATCTATGTAATAACTTGTGAGATTCTGTCATACTGTTATCAGAGATACAATGTGATAAGCTTGCTAATGTGCAATGCAATTTAGATAAAAGTAGAGGAGACCATAAGAAATATCAGAGAGTTCTGCCCAGAGAAGAGACGATCAGGTAGGTAAAATTTCATGACATTACATTCAAAATAATCTATTGAAGAAATAATATGAGTCAATCATGCTCCTTATGGGCTTCTAAAACAACATAAGGAAAAAGGGGGGGAAAAAAAGCTCTATTTGATAGCCATTAGTAAATCTTTTAAAAAGAGCATTCTATTTATTATGTATTCAACACTGAGATTATGGTAATTTTTTTTTCTAGAACTCTAATATGAAGCCAATGAAACAAAACAATAACACATCATCTGTTGTAGTACTGCATTAAGTCTTTCACCTTATCTCCAAAAAATTAGAGTTCAGGAGGAAATTAGAGTTCAGGAGGAAAATAGCTAGGATCAAGAAAAAAATACTCTGGGAAGAGGATTCAAGACCAAGCAAAAGGAACACAGTGTATGGAGTGTAATGCTTAATTAGGGCATACAAATTTCTCTATTTCAGAGAAGATAAAGCAGGATCTTCTATAAACTCTAGAGCATAGTTCAGGAACTGAAACACTCGAAAGATTTCAAATTAAAAACTATGGTTTTCCATATAATAAAATATAGCCATCCTGGCTTTACTTTTGCCTCAGAAATCTCAATAGGAAGGATTTTAGCAGTCTTTGGAAGAACTGATACTTCTATAGGTAAGAACAGCCAGTGACAGTACATATGCATAATTGTAAAAGATCATTAATCTGATCAAATGCAGCCTTGCTATGTTGCAGGCTTTAAGGCAATCCTTATTTTTTCCTGCGTGTTTCTTTCTAGTGTTGTTTGATTTAGTTTAAGCTATAAAGTATTTTTATGCAGTTGAAGTATCTGCTTTCCCTAAAATAGCAACGATGTAGTGCAAGTAGTACCAATATTTGCACTTACAGTAAAGATTTAGTGCTGTTAGCATTGAGCCATTTGGCTGACAGTGCCTACTTTGTGCAGCATATGTGATTTGTCAGTCATCCATGAAATACACATCACTGAGATTCCAATCTCCATTTATTGTTCAGTCTTCTGAGAAAATACTGGTCTGCTGATCCAGATTTCTCAATATTTTGTATTCCTCTATAGCATCTACTTGGTGCCTTTAAAGGATTGCTTTATATTTTTCAGTTTGCCCAGTAAACTGTAGAAGGGTTTTGGTGTGCCAGGTAGGCATTGTGCACTAATTGAGATACAAATTGTGTAAGATGACTGTTGATAATTGAAACAATCTCTTGATTTTACAGGTTTTATAGTACCACAGACAAGAAGGGTGACTAGACCACAAATGATCCTTGTATATACATGATGCTGGTTATGTTTTTTGTTTGTTTCCTTGCTTTTAACCTAATACTAATATAAGATGGAGACTGGCACATATGACTCCCTTTTCCCGGGTGAGGCCCTACCACAGGATTAAAAGATGCGATCATTCTAGATCAACTAATGAGTAGTTTTCTCATTTGGAGTGGAGCAGCTTGTTTAACAGAGGCTCAGAAGAACCCTCCTTTGAGGATATTTACCCAGGTGGCTAGCTCAATCTCTTCTGAGGTAAAAAATACTGATTTCTCTTCCCTGAAATAAATAGAACTGAAGTTGGATCCTCCTGCACACCAAAGTAGATTAAAACTGCACAACCCCACTTCGGTTAGGACCTAGTTTTGTAAGCATGCTCTGAAAATGATTCATGAATAGGGTGCACAAGCAAGACAAGCAGAAGATTTGTGGATCATGAGCTAGCTGGAACAGGCAGTGTTGGGCACACTGAGAAGTCTTTTAGACACTCAGAAACTTTTACTGTTGAAGAATTAAGTATCTACCTTTTGAATGGTAAAATAATGTAAAGATTATTTTATAGTTAGACTGTCATATACATTCTCACTTCATCACTGATGAGTGTTCTTGCAACAAGCTATGGAGCATTAGCACACTGCTAGTTTCTGCACATATGAATTTTATTAAAGATTAAACTTTCACAATTGAATAAAAAAGGAATTGAACTCGATCTTTCAACATCAAGTTTGACTACTACTAATTGCCTCTTGGCAGGCCCTTAAAAATAAAGCACCAAATAATGCTAAAAGTCAATCAACTAATATAAAGAAACACAATGCCTTATGAAGACTAGATTGAGCAGTTGAAGAAATACACAGGTATTAATTTTTAACACAGTTCTAATTTTAGAGTTGGTTATTCTGGTTATAATAAAGCTGTGTTTATTTAGTCCATGTATCGATTTTTTTGTATATATGTTTGAAAGTGCTTTCCTCAGACCCTGCGTAGCAGTTGCTGACAATTTTAACATGCCACTCTTGGTGTATCCCAGATTTCACCAGATGAAATGTACCTCTGAAATGTGTTGTTCCCATATACTCCCAACCCTGATGTTTTATCTGAAATTATTCAGCAGCCAGCATCCTTACATTTTTGTCCTCCCACCAGGAGAGTGGTGTGCGTGCTTCTCAGTTCATTAACTGCTGGATGTTTCTAATAGCCTAGGACTCTGTTGGAGGGCAGGTCATGGCATATTTGCAGACAACAAAATTTCAAACTCCAGTACACTGAAGGTAAGGCATTCTTGCTGCTGTATTCCTCAGTTTTGAATTTTACCCATTCTGGTAATCTGAAGAGCACTACTGCCCACTCAATTTCTAGCTTGTGCCAATGGCCATATCCATATTATTGAACTCTGTCAACCACCAAAACAGGACAGCTGCATCTGCATTGTCAGCTGTGCCTAAGCTACCCCCTGAGCTGTGCCAAGGGTCACTTGGGAGAATGCTGCTTGGCCTGGACCTGGTGCAGGGACTCTGCTGACAACAATTTAACAGTATGAGCTGCAGGCTTCAAGTCCGTGGGTATCTGCCCTGGCACCTTCTGTTTTGTTAGCAGAGATACAGCCTTTGCGACAAACACAATCACTGTGATTGTGCTTTACTTCTGAAAATGTCTTTTTAGTAAGGTATACTACGTAAAGTATGGACCACATCCCACAACTAGGAAGTTCTAGAGGCAGAGATAAATCCTAGCTAGCTTGCAACAAACCCTAAGACAGCTCAGTTCATTTTTGCTCAGCCTCCAAATTATTTGTGTCTTCATTCTGTCCAGCAAATAGTGAGAAAATGCTGAAATACTCAAAATTATAATAAAAGCTACTCGGGGCCACACTAAAGATCACTGAAGGAGAGCTGAAGTGAAAATAAACCAGAAAATACAAAGTCTCAGGCTGAGGAGAAGTTGAAAGAAAGCAATGTAATATTAACGGGAGGTAAACAAATTAACAGCTGCCAGGGAGATTCACAGTATATCTCTAACATTGTTACAGTGTTCTGAACTGTAGGTAAGTACCTACAGTCTGCAGTAATCAAGAGCTGGTTGCAGTTGCTCCCAACAAATCTGTTTTAAAGTGCTTGAGGGATGTCGCAAAGGAGATGCTAAGTCATAGAATCATAGACTATCTTGAGTTGGAAGGGACACACAGGGATCATCAAAGTCCAACTCCTGGCCCCGCACGGGGCACCCCATGAATCACACCATGTCCCTGAGAGCACTGTCCAAATGCTTCTTGAACTCTGTCAGGCTTGGTGATGTGACCACTTCCCAGGGGAGCCTGTTTCAGTGCCCAACTACCCTGTGGGTGAAGAACCTCTTTCTAATATCCAACCAAAACCTCCCGATACAACTTCAGTCCATTCCCTCAGGTTCTGTCACTGGTCACCACAGAGATCAGTGCCTGCCCCTCCTCTTTCCCTCAGAAGGAAGATGGTAGACTGCAATGAGGTCTCCTTCTCTCAGTCCCCTCTTCTCCAGCCTGAATGAACCTAGTACACTGATCTCAGTGTACCTTGTATGGCTTCCTCTCTAGAGACTTCACTACCTTCACAGCCCTCCCTTGAACACTCTTCAACAGCTTAACATCTTTCCTGTATTGTGGTGTCTAAACTGCAGACAGTCCTCAAGGAGAGGCCGCCCCAGTGCAGAGCAGAGCGGGACAATCACCTCCCTTGACTGGCTGGTGATGCTTTGCCTGATGCCCCCTGGGACACGGTTGGCCCTCCTGGCTGCCAGGGCACTGCTGACTCATATTCAACTGGCCATTGACCAGGACCCACAGGTCCCTTTCTGCAGCACTGCCTTCCAGCATCTCATTCCCCAGTCTGTACGTACATCTGGCGTTGCCCCATCCCGGGTACAGAATCCAGCACTTGTCTTTGTTTAATTTCATACAGTTGGGGATTGCCCAGCCATATAATCTGGCAAAGACTTTGTCAGACTTTACTGGGAACAGGAAGACTACCGCATGGAAAGCACTGAAAAGAATCCTTAAACAGCATTTGGGCATAAAGCTTCCTGCCATTGTCTTCCTATTTGGTGAAAGTATGATTACTGGGGGGGAAGGTGGAACACCTAGTTTTCAAAAAGGTAATATATAACTGAGCCTTTTATTCATGCTCCAACAATAACATAAAAGGTATCAATCTGCTAAACATGCCAGGTGTGCTGTTTTTAAGAGATATACGATACCAAATGCATTGTCTGATTGCTTCATGAATAAAGGGGACAGTATCTTCCATGCTTGATACAAAACAAGGCTATTGTTATTAGTGATGAACTGAATTGGTCATTGAATTTTTTAAGAATGCAATATTTGTGCTGCTAGCTGCTTTCTACATATTACTTCATGTTCTGTAGGATCTATTGATCTTAAGCCCCACCCCACCAGAAAAGGGTGAATCCAATGCTAATACTGAAGCATGATGGAAGATGAGGAGCATTATCCTTGTTTTCACTTAAAGGACACAGGATTTAAAAAATAAGTTAAAACATCCCTGTGATCATGCCAGTGTAAATGGGACAGCAGCTCGACAAAGACAAGCGCCCTAACATCAGTTGGTTAAAACTTGTGTGGCAGTGACCCCCTTTGTAGTTTTATCCCTGAGGGTGACATCTACTTGGAAATACAATTTCATTTTCTGCTGGGTTTTGGGATATCTTCACAACCATATTCAACTTCTACTGTAATTGGCACTCGCAACTCAGTATTTAAAACCAGTTTCATAAACTTCCCACAGTCCTAAAAGCATGTGTACTAGCAGAGCACTAGCCATCTTTTGTAATTAATTCCTATTAATGCTATTCACATCTACTGTCTTTAAATAATTATTGCCAGCTTTCTGATTCACCATAGTCACGTAAGACAACCAGCTGCCAAAAATGTCACAACGAAATCTATCCTTATGCAACTGCCTGGAAGTGTACCCTTTCCGTGCTACTACATATCGGAATAATCCACAGCAGTCACATTGTTCCTTTTGATAAACTACCGCTGCACACAGCTTGTGAATTCAAGGCCCACACCTCTCCTCTGGCTACTGAGGCCAAGCAACCCTCATCTTGTGCATGGCCACTCTACAAACAAGTCTCAAAGCGATAGTAGAGGTGCTATGCTCACAAGGCCTTCCCCTGTCTCTCTATCTTCCATCTCACCTCAAAGGCTGGTATCTATTGCCACTGAGGTAGATAGCAGACTTCTCAGTAGCCTCTTCATGCCAGACAGACTGCTTAGATTTCCCTTATATTTAAACCTTCACTTACATAGTTCCCCTGGGGATAAAGCAGGCAAAGCTTCCTGAAAGACTCCAGGTCATCAACACAACCAGTAGTTATCCTGCAGGTGGAGATTTGGCACCGATACACAAATGATACTTAAGTGCAAAAAAGCCCTCAAGGAAGTAAAACCCCCCCTAAAATTACAAGATTTACCAGAAATTTATCCCAGAGGGAACAAAACGAGAACAGTGTACCTTCAGTAAATGGATTGTTGATAAAGGACCTGAGGGGAAAAAATAAATCTAGTGACATTCAAGGCTTGCTTACACATGCAAAGAATTTTTCTGTTTCTTTCACACATATTCCTAGAAAAATATTTCTCCTGTGTTGTGCAAGATCTCTTCATCCACACCCACCCACCCATATTACAGGATCAGACTACTTCCCCTCCTGCCATGCTCAGCTCTGCCCCACCTCCCTCCAGATTGTCTTCCACAGAACATCATTACTGTGCAATCACTGCAGAGTATTCACACACCACTCCTGCACTCAGCCACCAGGAAACTTTCTTCCAACCTCATTGTGGGACAGCCCCCAGCTGCTGCAGTAGCAACACTCCTTCCTCTTGGGAATAACATCTATAAAATGACTATGAACAGAATCACAAAAATTCTCCAGTACTGCTGCTCCTTTCTTATTCTCAATTATTCTAGATGCAACTGACATAACATACATCACATGCTTCATCTCCAGTGGTTATGAAACCCCTCATGTTAAAAGTTCATATCTTCCAGCTTCTTACAGAATATACCCAATATATACATCTATATATAACAGCAGAAGCCAGGAGGGTTTTGGTTTGGTTTTTAGAAGTGAGATTTCTTTTTTTTTTAATTCTTTTAAAGAAAGCTTTGAATGCCCTTCAAGCTTCATCTCGGGATGGGGCAAAAGTTATTGTTCTACAACTTTTATTTTGCAAGGAACTACAAGTCCTACATTTTATATTCATTTTAGAAATAGACTGAGGACTTTGACGAGATCATTTTTTCCAGTCACTGCATTGTCATTTTAAATTATATTGCTTTCCATTAAATTGTTCATTATTTGAAGATTCATATCAGATAGCTTAGAACCTGAAATTGTTCAGTGTAAATTCAGTTTTTATGGGCTCCAGGTCTAAAATTTATTTCCAAATGAGAATCAAAGCAGTGATAAAACAATTTCTAAAAGTTATACTATTGTAACATAAATGCAGCACTAAAATTAAGCACAATGGCCTCACACACTCAAGTTTATTTTTTGAGCATGAATTTAAATTACTAGCTTTATCCTTTTCAGGTACACAAATATAATTTTCCATTCATATTTGGAGGGAGGGACTAATTTGTATCAACAAATTTGATCAGACAAATTTGAAATGTAGTGTTAGTTATTTTTCAACAGAACTCATTTTATAGCTATTTTGAAGGTGATTATTTTGCTGTACTAGTCAAACACCTGGTAGTCTCTGCCTGTTACATATGAACTACTTTATTGTTAATACTGTGGCTCACCACAAAAGGACTAATGTATCAAAACAGTTTACTTCTCATGTTGTCCTTTTTTTATAGGAAAACCGTTAACTATTTCATTCTGATCTATTATAAATGTAGAATTGGACATTATAGAAGGCAGTTGCTGGCAATTTGGCAAGCCAATTTGGCTATAGCTAGCCAAATAACAGCTTTATGGCAAGTTCAGTTTCCAAATAAAGTAAAAAGTACATTTATTACAGAGAAGAGCAGTGGCAAATTCTTGCCTTTACCAAAAATAATGGCACCAAACATTCTAGTGCATCTCCTGATCATTATGTATGCAGCAATTTAACCAGCAGTGAAAGTATTCTTCACAGTTAACTACAAATATGAGATAACAAACCTTAAGCCAGGAGGATGACAAAGTTCTTGCTATGCCAAACTTGTTTATAGACAGCCTCCTGTATCTTTGTGTGCTTTGATTTGCATTTAGAAGTTTACTGTCTCATTTTATATAAACAGACATAGTGGGCTAAATGGTTGCTTTAAATCTGATGGTAGTCATTGGCCCAGCACTATGCCAGACACAATGATACAAGTGAAAGTACAAGTCCAGTAAGGGAGCCAGGTCAAAGCAATTAATTTAAAAGATACATAAGCTCCCATTTCAGATTATTTTCCTCTTTCTCATCTGATGACACCTTACCTTTATGGAATATAAAACAGCCACTTGTTTCTCAGTTCATAATCTCTTTATGGTTATATAAATTTTGTATAATTTCAGTAGAAATTTAATCAACATTGTGGTTGTTGAGGCTTGGTGTTGTGATGTATACCTTAGTTTGTAGGACTGCTTTGACTTTAAAATATGTACTCTCTTGAACATTTAAGTGATCTTATTTTTCCCTTCTAAAGGTACATTAAAAAAAATCCTTTGAGTATATAAAAACAACCCCCAAATCAACCCAAACAAAAAAACCCTTTTCCTATTCCACTAGATATTTAACTTTCATGTTATTTACTCAAACAGGGGATCTTTATTGTCTTGCTAGTCCTTTTCCCTATTTTTTCTTTTTGCAGTTACGAACAGACCAAATAACTCAAATTTTCAAGAGTTGAGCAAAATGTACCAAAACAACTTAATTTTCACTGCGGTTTAGCACAAGGGTTAATTTTCCATTAGCATTCCCATTAAATGCTTGCATCTCATCTGCACTTCTCTGGTCAGAAAAAGCTGCCTTTGCCATTTGAAGAGACAAAATACCAAGCGTAACCTTGGGCTGACATATGCAATTAGCCCAAGGTCAGTCAACTACAGGGAAGTAGCAGAAAGTGACAACCAAGAGAAATTATATAAAGCTAAGGAAAGGGGAACCTATAACTACTCAAGACTAACTTTTTGATCATTCTTTACGTCTTGTTTCTGCCTTCTTTAAACTTAAAAAAAATAGTCTATCCTTACTTTTTTTTTTTTTTAATGTACCTTGAATTACCCACCTGTTACATCCCACAATACCACTTTCAAGGATCCCTCCAAAGCTTGTGTTCAAGTGTAGAGCAGCCAGTCATTAAATTCTGATGATGCAAGTTTCTTTATGGCAAAGTTGCAGCACCTGGCACTTTCAAGTGCCACTTCACAACTAAACTACTTACATACTTCCTGTGGATCACCTACTGCCCATGAAGACTCTCACTACACACATCTGAATGTGTGACCACTTTAATCTAAAAAATGTGTTCTAGAACTTGATACAGTGCTTTGAAGATTTCTCTGAGAACTTGACAAGTAGAGAAAAAATACAGGAAAGCAACACATTTACAAAGCATTTTTGAAAAGGCTTTGTTAAGTTAAAAGGAATGTTAAGTGAATCAGCTGGATGTGTGTTTTACTACACTTCACCCAAGTGGATTTTCTGTTGTTTAATGCTTCAAAGGGAATTCTGGCATTGAGCTGAATCTCCTAATCTGGTTGAGACAACAGAATAATTTTGACCCAAAATTATTAGGTCAGGATATTGTGCCATTAGTTTAAGGACCAAACTTTTGCCCACTTTTTAGGCATTTAGTAAAGGGAGCTCTCCTAAAATAAGTCCAGTTCAAGAACTCCAACTGCCTAGTCAGGTTAAGGCAATTAATGTCTTGGTGATCCAAACAAAATGATCAGAGTATACGCACACAGAGCAACAAAACCCCCATAAATCGACAAATGCTTAGAAACAGCACTTTGATGATCCTGTGAAAAAGTTCACACAGTTCAACTTCCCATGACTGCAGTTTCTAAACTGACAGACTTTCAACAGGGTCCATCAGAAAGCAAATCTGAAGTACTGTGTAGGACTACCAAATACACATCATTGAGTAACATTAAGGACTTCTCATTGGCTACAGGTTTTGTTACAGCCTTCTGCCTTCAATCACCAAAAGCAGAGAATTACTTTAAATTTTCTTCCAAAACTGAGTTTATGCTGCAGTGAACAGCCTTCTCTTCTGTGGATGTAGCAAGCCTATCAAAAAATGTATGTGACATTTATCTCAATGCAGGTCTTAACTCCTATTCTAGCTAGCATGTAGGGCTTTGGTAACCAAGTTTCAACTTTTAAGTGCAGATATGCTTGGCTTCTTTTCAGTTTTAATTAGAAAAGGCAATGAGAGATTTCTTCCCAAAGAATAAACAGAACACTAGGTCAGGCAACAGTCATTTATTTATCGACTTAAACAAGCAAAAGGTATCCTCAGATATAATGGCTACCACTTGAGCAATACAAATCAATGCTACTGAAGAACAGGGAACATCTTTTCTTTGACCCCTCCCATCCCAGAAGTAACAATTGAATTACCAGGGCCCCTAGAGAAAAGAGAAAGAGAAAAATCGTAAAAGGCGCTTAGAATGAGCTGTGGAGTTGAAACATGGACACTAAAAATCATTAGCTAATCTACCACATCATCACAATCACCTCAAAAATAACTTTCATTGTTCCATTTCTACCAGGTACCAAATATATAGCGCTGTTTAACAGCAATTTCAACGTATTAACAACTGTCCTCAGCTGAAGCAGAACAGTAATTACTATTTATATTAAATTTGAGGCTGCAGATAGAAAGAAAGGTTTCCACAGAGTACAGTGCAAGTTAATGAAAAGAGAGTGGGGGAGAAACAAAGCTACTTTTAAATTACTGTATGTCTCTATCAAACGAGCAAATCATTCTGTATTGGTAACTCATTACAGACGCAATATCCTGACGGAGCACGGCAACTCTACTCACCCTGTGACAGTATACCTGATGAATGTATCTATGAAGAATGTATCTGTAAGTCCCTTAAGTTGTGGGCCACTGAAAATCCCAGTTTGCTACTCCTGTGTGGGTGGTTTTTAATCAGACATATGTGAAAAAAGCAAACAGACTGCATGCAAAACAACTGTTACTAAATCATTTAGTCTTCCTTATAACAGTCGAAGATATGAGTAAGGCATTCCTCAGATTTAGAGAAAACATTAGGAGGCTGTAGTTTTGCAGGCAAGGAGACCTTTTATTTTAATCCATTAAAAGAACCCAAAATAGTCAGCAGGTGGCCACATCTATCCATGTTTCATTAAAATCACATAAACCCTAAGTACAAAAGCACCACTGATTATTGCTCTAGAAAAACTGCATGAAAAATTCAAATACGCACAGTAAAAACATCACCATATGCACAAGACTTAATGTCTTAAAGCAAGTGTATGGAATGCTGATCCAATTTTACACATACCTTGCAATATTAAGTTGATATTTATATTACTTGGCAACAATGGGAATTTCTAAAAGCACTGTTATGAGAAGGGAAATGTTCATATACAGTTTAATATGTCAACTATCATAGTCCTAAAAAAATTAGCATTTACAAAATACTTGATAAAAATATCTTTTAAAAGTTGTCCAAGAGGTACATAAAATCAACCCAAAATTTTCATGATATTTCATTCGTTCTTGTCACCTACAGATTCAGTTTTCTGAGCCTGTGGAGAAGAAAGAAAGAAATTAAATTACTACAGTAAATTGCCATTATGCACCTAAATACCCAAACTATCCTTATCCCTTTGACATTTCTTACTTGCAACTGCTCAGGTTCAAACCTATGCCCACATGACATTTACGCAACTGGAACAGGTACAGTCACACACTTTTCTTAACTTATTGGTCCCAGCTTTTCAAAAGCAATACAAGCCTTACCTGTCAGCCTCCATGGTTCATACTGAAAAGCACCACACTACCACCTGTTTCTATTCACTGCATACATGCTGAATGCTCTACCGCACCCTTAACTTTCACTGTTTCAATCTGCCCTTTTACTGACAGTGTGCTGGGTGGGGCACCTCTGGATGTTGAAACACTAACAGTTGAGCGAGAGATGCGAATCTGCAATAACATTATGGGCAATAAAAAGAAACATTATGAAAATGCTAGCAATGTCTGAAAGGCTGAATAATTAAAAAACACTGATTCAATCAGCAAGAGGTATGTGTGGAAAGTACCTCTTCAGCTTTATTTTCACCATTTTCAGATGGTGTAGTACCTTCCTTTGCAGCTTCTTGCTTTTCATCCTTCTTCCCTTTAGCACCTTTGCTGGCCTTTGTTCCAGGTTCCTTCTGACAAAAGATTAAAAACACGGGTACAGACGTTGTATGAGTAGCCAGAACCCTACGCCTTTATAAAAAAAAACTTTTACATGAACTAAACAGCAAATCTTGGCAAGCTGCATGTGATGGACTAAAACAGAAAACCAGCTAAAGGCTACCTGGAAAATGTAAATCCACAGAAGTTATAGTGACTCTCAACATTTCTAGAAAACGGTGGTGTCTGCATCTTTAATTGTTTCTCCTTATTTTTACAGGGATATAAAACCATATCAGACTACTCTGGTATTGCTGAGCTGTATTATACAGAGGTATATACAAGATATCTGTGTGAACAAATCCAATTACAGTACATTGAAAGCTTATTCAGTCAAGCAAAAACACCACACTGTTTGTGTAACAGCACTACATTTTCGATTAACATGAAATATTAAATTAGATTTTAAAAATTAAGCTTTTTTGTTGGCTGTCCTTTTGTTACTTTGATAACATCTATGATGGTAATACCATGTCAATGAAAGAACCAACCAACACACTAGCGTGGCAAACACCGATAAAATTCCATCTGCAGCAACACAAAACAGAATTTATCAAAAGGATCTATTCTAACAGCTACAGTTTTATTTGGAGATTTGCTCTTAAACAATTCATATGTTGAAGTCTACTATTTTTCATAAATCCTTGCTCTACATACCTATTTATGTTTGCAATCTAAAGGTTAGTAGAGACATAAGTTAAGGATTTAAAGTGCAATGGGATAAAAATTTAAATGGTATTGCATTTAATATTTTACATTAGTATTTAAAGCAGTTCTGATAAACACTGGAGATCTTTCATAGGATCATTTGCTCTAAATTTTCCATGCAAAATAGCAATAGTAGTTGTGAACGGGGATATTAAGGTCTGTCTCCCTTCATTAACTACCTTTCCCCACTGATCCCCATAGAGGAGTGGGGCACTGGAGAGGGAATGCCAGTAATCCTAGTTCCAGGGCAGTCTGAATTACTTCTTCCACCCCTCAGCTTCAATGTTACACAGCAGCTGTGGTGTATCATTTGGAAGCTTATTGGTGCTATGAGCACAGGCCTAACTCTGATCACCTACAGAAGAGCAAACTAAGAAGTTGCCCTAGTAAATTCATAATGTGCAAGCTTTTAACACTAAAAATTATCTCAAATCTGTACCATATTTGGTTGTTTGCTAGCAGGTACAGAGTACACACTTCTGCTGATTTGTGTTTAGGACACGAAGATTAATGTGCTCCTTAAAATGTGATCCAGTTAGACTTTGGAAAAAAGAGATTATCATATTAAAGAGTTACTTAGAGTAATGTTGAGTCACCTGAAATGAATTTCAAACATCTCTCATCCAACTTAGACTGAGTCTGTAACACTGAGATCATCTCACATGTACTTGAAGCTATAGAAGCTACCACATTCCCTTCCTTATTAATTCTCTTTTTAAGAGGGGAGCAGGATAGACCTAGGAAGACTTTACTGGTAATTTAATTTGATAAATCACAAAGCAGTCAAAGTCAGAGTTTTACTTTCACATACAGACTTTGTATTCTGGTACTTGCCCAACTGAGATGCCAATAAAAGGACTTGAAAAATGTAAGAGTGAGAAGTGCTAAACTCAGTTTACAACATGTGGGGTGGGTTTTTTTCTTCAATAAAGCAGTTGCTCTTATTTAACATCCCCCTTAGGCACAAATAAATCTACAGTTTCTGAAGTACATGATTTATATGCAGAAATCCTGAAAAGGTATTTCAGACACTAACAGGATTTTAATTTGACTGTAAATGGCCCAGAAAACTCAAACCATTCAATTTAAATATATTTAATTTCACCTTTAATTATAATTGTGCATTCTCAACAACAGTCAGGCTTCAAGAACAGATAAGAGTTTCTCACTACAAGAAAACTCTTGTCTAGAGTGTCTATAGACAAGAAAACAGGATGGCACTGAGTAATCTCAAATCCTTTTGTAGAAATTACTAGGTCTCAGGTAGAGCTTACTCAACCAAACCCGTACTTTTCAGGAAGGTACAGGAAAGGTAAAAATTCTTCTTAAACTAGCCATTCACTATAAACTAACATGGTTTGCATATCAAACAGGCAAGACATTTTCTTTGGGCCAGTAATGAGGCCTGGAAGGGGTGGAACAAAAAGAAAAGAATGATCTAATCTATGGGTTTTTTCCAGCAAGGAGGGGCAGGGAGCTGCAGAGAGGGCAGGGGAGCCCATGCCTCAAAAAATGCTGTAAACTGAACTGTTTGCCATGCAAAGAAGGAGTATACTTGCTTACTATTGACTGCAATGATGGTAACTAAAGAGAAAGTTATTTACCTTTGTTGTTTTCCTTGGTTTGGGTTCAGGTTTTGGTGGAGCAGGTTTCTATAAAACATTTTTAGTTGCACAACGTGTTAGACACATTACCAAAAGTCAGTCAGCCACCTCCACACTCAGCTTGTCCCCACCCCACAGCTTCCCTTACTTCCTGCTCAGTAGTATGAATCTAGAAAAAGCTAGAAAAGCCTTTATGCACATATGCACCTCATCTCTATTCACAGCTGTTTGTATTAGCTCACTTATCTAGAAAAGAAAAGTAATTTGGGGGTCATTCTAAGAGTAAAATGTGGAGATTAGTAATAACTATTAAAAGAAACAAAACCCACAAACCATCAGCTATGTCCTAACAGAGAAGAGAAACTAAAACCAAATACTAGCAATGGCATCAAATGAAGTCCGTGAAAGACAGCTCTTTCTCCTTCCCAGAAAAGTAGCTGCATTTCCACAATTGACACCAGCCTGCAAAATGATACAAAGTCAATACTGCACCTAAAAGACAGTGTTGCATTGAGGTGGGGAAATACATCTTTTGTCAGAACAACCTGAAACCTGAAGCCAAAGAAACATAGGTAACTTCAGTGCTAGAGTTCTGAAATACCCCTCAGCAAGAATAAAAATTGAATCAAGGAAAATGTAACAAACCTGTTTGGTCTGAGAAACTGTAAGTGCCTAGAAAAGAATATACCAAGAGGTGCTCTACATACTTACAGCTGACAGTCTTGCTGATCGCCTTGTGGGCTACAAGAAAAAAAAAAAAGAAAACAGTTTTATAGGCTCACAGCAAAAAGTATCCAAAGTGATATAGTATCAGTCATTTCAGGAGGACAGCGTAAAATATGCCTCTACCAAAATAAGTGTCTATTGCCAAGCACAATTTGCATCTTCCTCACTTTGGACACTCAAAATTTTAAATGGACAAAGTGACGTGAAAATTAGAAATTAAAGTTGTTCAGGAATTATAACATCTAAATCTCCATACAGTTAAATACTTCACACACACATCCTTTTATAAGTACTTCTGAGTCCCTTTCTGCTTTATGAAAGGTTCACAAATACCTTGACTACCTGTGCACAGAACTCTCAACCTTCCTCATACGTACTCAGAATTATGTTTCTAGAATCTAGTAGATGTTACTTGTAATAGTGGGTACAAATACCATCTGATTAACAGCTGAATGAAGTTAACGTCCTTCTCTAGAGGCTATCAGAGTGCTAAAATTTCAAAATATGAAACTAAGTCCTTCCACTTCCTCAGTTCCCTACACACTCAAAGATTGAGTCCAGGTGCACAAAGACAGCTGCAGGATCAGAGGAAGAAATTATCTTTGCTATTTAAACACAATTCTGAAAAGGAAAGAATCAAGCCAGATAATCTGTTTCTCTCCAGCTTTATCACTTCAAGACACTTTTCTTACTAGATTTTATCTCACTTTGTCATAAATTTATTACTGCAGTTAGGTTTTAGAAGTAGTTGTTAGCTCTTTAGTTTGTTCACAGTATTTTTGTATTAATTAAAATAGATTAACCAAGTTACAAAGTAGGGTTATTAAACTGAGTTAAAGTTTGGTCTGTGTCATAAAACTGGAATCACACCTGTAGCCAAAATCAAGGGACAACTCAACTGCAACAAATATCTAACATAACACAACTTAAAAAATTAATCTAAAATATCAACTTAATTACATATTAAGCATTTAATTTGAGCTGAAAAAATATGGCTCCACACACCCTGCAACAGGAAAAAGCTGTTGTTAATATCTGAAGAAAGCAGTAACTTGTATTCATTGGAGGCATTTAAGTATTCTAAGTGGAAAGCAGTAGTGAATAGTTCAAATCTGCATCCAGCAAAATAGAATTCCTGTCAAGAACCACCTAAAGATATTTTCAGCTATGAAATATTTATGCATCATTAACAAAAAAAAAAGGTAAACCTCTCTTCTTGGCAATTTAGAATATCAACTGCCTGTTAGCAGCCTAGCGTATTTTACAACAGGTTAAACAAAGCATTTCAGTTGGTCAGGTAATCAAAGAACTCCTAGTGCAACGTATTGTCTTTTACAAATCTGCTTTCTTAACCAATGACTTCTATCCCTCAGCTTTTAGGAACTGAAATGCTTTGTTAGCATCTACTTTTTAAAGGATAATATGTTGGTTTATATAAATTATAATTCTCTCCCATATCTCCCAACTGTTCCTGACTGTTCCATGACTAGTTTCATAGCAGGCTTTTTTGCCATAAGAAAGTCAGCATAAACCAAAAGTTCTTAAAAAAGCCTGGCAGCTAAGTACTCTCATTTGGAGTTTGTATCTATTTTGTGTTATTTGAGTATAAGGAGGGAACTAGAGCCAAGTCAGCAACGATCACATTTTAATGTTCTTTGGGAATCTTTGTCCCCCTCCAAACAGCTGTACTAACCCAGACACTAGCAACTCACCCAGCAGTCTGTTTGACACTGGCCCACCAGCAAACATCTACAAAAGAGCCTATGAAAAGGAGCAGACAGAATAACACCCTGCACTCTCCTGCTGAACCAGCTCCTGGCTATCTAAAGTTGCCAACTTTCCAACCTGGATATCATAAACACATCATGTGTTCAAATAGTCCCTAAGAGTTATTTTCTCCACAAATCTGTCTAATAACCTAGTACTCATTTACACTTACAGTTTGCATAACATGCTGTGACACTGAGTTCCATAATGGGATTATGATTTGTGTGGAAAAGAAAAAGCAAAACCTTACCGCTCCACTGTCTTTCCTTTAAACTTCTTGCCTCTTACTTTCATTAGATTCTTCTTGTTTACAGGTTTCACGAGTAGTAATTCCCTAATTGCCTTTCTCTGTGTTACTAATGATTTTATCACAACTCCATTATACAAAAGATCAAGAATCCTAGAAAAACTGTGTTGTTTTTTTAGTTTTGGTTGTTTGCCTTTTTTTAAAAGCTGCTCTGCATCCTCTGTTTGTCCCACTGTACTGGGTATCCTTTTAATTTTATCATGGCCTCTATCAGGAGAACTCCATTTAGTAGTCCCATATCTGAGAATGCAACAAATTAATCTACACTGATGCTTATTCTGTCCTCTAGTATTTTTTCCTATTTTCTAGTTATTTTCTATTTAGAACTATTGACATTTTCTAGTAACTATTCATTATGATTTTACAATCTCTCCCCCAATTAACAGCTGATCTGGTGACCAGCACTGTCTTCCCCTCCCTCCATGTATTAATTTGCACTTCTCCACACTGAATTGCTCTTGATATTTTATCACTTATTTACCAGTGACATAAAGCCATCTCATCCTCTCTCACTTCTGACTATCCTAGTATTTTTTGCAAGCTCCAGCAAACTTTGCCATTTCTCTAGTAACTCTTCTCCTAGAAATCATTAATGAATATATTCAGCAGCACAAGCCCAAACACAAATCCTTCCAATACTTCACTGACAAATCTCCTCCATTATGAAAATTAACTACCACTTCTCCATTCTCTTCTCAAAAGTTGATCTGTTACAAATTCTTGGGAAAATCTTCCATTTAATTCATGCTACCTTAGTTTCCTTAAGAATCTCTCGGGAAGCCTTATAAAAAATTTTCTTGTCAAGCAAGTAAACTACAGAGCATGTCAATAGTTTACCTGCTATTTTCCTGTTCAAATATGCTTACACGTAGAGCAGTTAATTGTTAATTCATTTGAATATTCACCCATTCTTTTCAAGATCCTGATTTAACTTTTTCTGCCACAAAAGATGAAAACCTAAGAAAACAAATTCTCATAACTCTCTATCAGTTTTTTTACTACAGGCTGTGACAAATAAACTAGCAAACTTACTGTAGACATCAAAGTATCACCACATCTCTCCTTGCCTTCTCTGACAGAATTTACTGTGTCCTTAAACAAACTCAGTTAAAGAAACCACACAAATGCGTCAGCTGCTCCAGTTTAGAGTCTAGTACCTTAATTCAATACACCCTTCCATCAGTCACTTAAGCTAAGAATAGTTTTGAAGTAGACTGTCTGAGGTGGGTGCATTAGGCCTCTTCTGCCAATCCACTAAAGACAGAGCAACAGTTTCAGGCGGTAACACCCTACACTATTGCCACAAGATCCACCAGAGCTTGTCTATCAAAGCCCTACACGTTTCTGAAATTTATTTGGTGTACTAATAAGTTCTATAAATCCTCAGTATGCCAAAACTAAATTATGTCAGATAGGGTAAAAATGTAGTCTACTGTCATTATTCCCATTGAAAACACCTCAACAGAAGTGCCAGAGAAACACATAATCTTCTGATGTGCAAGACTGCAGGTGTCCAGTTAAATAATTCCATGCCAAAATAAATTTATATATATCTATATATATATACTTGCCTCTTGTTTAGTTACTTTTGCTGCATCCTTGCCTTCAGCACCCTCTGGAGACTGAAAGAAAATATTAAGTCAGTGTTTTCATTACAGACTTAAAAGCGTGCAGGCAATAGCAAAACAAAGATTATGGTGAAGACTGTTCTTTCAATATATTGCAACAACTTAAAGAAGCCTGACAAATTTGCATTAGTATTTACAAGCAGCATTGTACCAAAACCAGTCTTGATTTTCCAAGCAAGAACCTGAGGACAGAACACCAGGTACATACATATCGTAACACACACCTCCCTCAGTGGGCCCTCTAGCCAATTAACTAAAGCATCCGCAGCCTCCAGTGGGAGTTCCATCTTATCAGCTGTTGGAAGCACAACAGTATGAACTGGAAATCTGAGGCTCTATGAAGGCTTTTGAAATCCCCAAGAAAATGAACACATTTCTTCCCAAATACAAACTTAACCAATTATGAGATGTGATGAGATGAACTAAAAAAAGCATAGCATTACTGAAATGAATGATTTATTTACCTCATTTACTCCTTTTTCATCTCAGCCCCACTCAGCTGGAAGTTTTAAAAGTATCTGTCCCTCATATCTCACCTCCTCCATCAGAAGAGCAAAAATTAGTAAAACACTGATACATTGACAGGAAAACTAGGGACAACATGTTTCTTCTCAAGAACAAAGTATCAACCTGAGCATTTTAACACTAGTCTTCCAGAGGTAGTAGAGAAAGGTTAATTAAATTACAGTAGGTGAGGAGCCTACTGTGACATCAAGCTTCTGTCTTTTGTTTACCACTCAAGATGTATTACTTCACATTTTGCAAATACCTGGGTTTCCACCTAGGAGCAAGCGATTCATGGATAAATAGCAAGCAGCAGCAGTTAGAGGAGAACTACAAGAACAGTACATGTTTCAAAAAGGCATTTAACAGGCAGCAGAGAAGGCAATTTGGTTGCTGTTTTGTTTTTCAATCACTAAGGAAGCTGGCTAGTTATCTTTTCTTGTGTCTCTCCATTTCAGTCTTAACCTAAACTTCCTCTCAGATTTTGACACGGAATTTCTTTGAGTTATACAGTTATGGTTTAGAGCAGAGAAAAAGACCGGCTACTTTGCAGCAGTTGACCACTGCCTTCTCCTGGCATTGGGCTCTTATCATACTTACAGATAGACATCCCCCCACCAGGGAATAAAATGTGCCTTTGTTACTATGTGCTCTCCCGACTGAAAGGAATCTTGCCACAAGAGCAGCTGCTTTAAAAAAAGCAGGGAACTGATCATCTAAGTAGCTTGAAAACAGCAGGAAGTTAAGCAGCACAGCACAGCGCAGAGCAACTCAGAATAGCAACAGTGTCAGGCATCCAAAATGGAGACTGACTGCTCCCGGTGCTACTACAGCCTCACCAGTCACCTGCAGGATTCTTTCAGGCTTGCATTTCTAAGAGCCTTTCAATTTGGTTACTAAAGAGTTGCTACAGCTTGATGGTCTGATGCTGGGAGCCTCAAAAGTCATAAAGAAAACAAAAACAAGTAGTTCCATGTTCACTGTCAGTAGAGTCTTGTTTCCTAGAACTTCAGCTCGCGATACAAGACATGCTCTGGGTACAACTTTTCTGTAGTCCATAGTATCTGTAGTTCATAGTATCTGTTTCTCCCATATGAATATTCTTGAGTCTAACGAACTTGTGCTGCACCCCTTCCCTGAGAGGGAACTTAAATAGCATCCTTCATGTCCTGGGCACCTAGTTATATAGAAGTTCTCTGAGATTTTATAACCTTTTCCTCACAGTAATCAAGAGACTTAAGATCTACAGCGGTAGGGACAGAAGGACAGCATGACTCATTTTCTTCAGAAACCAAGCTAAAAAACTCATCATAAACTAAATTAAACTGACTGACACTCCACAATCAGGTTGTTTTACCCTGCTTCATTTTTAGGAATCACAGAGCTTTGAGACAGGGCTAAACTATCCCAGGATGGCACTGTCACACAGCAATAGCCTTGCAGTAATTGCCCAGGAGCAAACCCTCAGTCTGCAATACTGCGTAGTTAACGCACAGTAATTTACCCCATTCTATTTAGCACTAATGAAGGAGAAGTCTCCTACATTTCTGATAGACATGGCAGTCTGATTTTAGATGCCAATACGATTGCTTGACAACATACTAAAAAAAGCTGCTCATGAGGCTAACTGTAGGGGAAAAAAATTGTATTAAAAATACTCTGTGCAACCACAATATCTGTGTACTAACTAATATGGATATATTACACAACATACTTAAGTTAACTAATTAATTACCTCAGCATTCCCTCTCAAGTTAGAAAATCCAACAGCAATTCTGAAGGGCACTACTTTCTCCATGGAGGGATATGCACAGTAATAATTTCAGCAGTGCGAATAAGCAGCAAGGGGTCCTGACATGCTCTAATTTCCATTTCAGACCTGCTCCTCCTCTCTGCAATCACTACGAGTCCAGGCATTTGAAGGCTGCACTCATCCTCCAGGGCCTTGGCTCCCCAGTATGCTGGCAGAGATGCACGGGAGGCCTTGTCACAAGTAAGGTAATTGATCCAGCTGAAAAATAGCCTGCTGCTTAAACAAATGTATAAATATTATAATATATATACAAATTATAAATATATAGTCTTCCCTGCTCCGGCAGAATCATTTTACTGCACAGCTGCACAAACAATTGAGCCAGTACAACAGACAAGAATGAAGTGGCATGGGGCAGCTGCAGGCAGCCTGGGATTCCATCTATTCTATCTATTTCAGCTAATAGACACACACAAAAAAAATATGTATGTCAGATATGGCTACAGTATACTCGTTAAAAGACGAATAGAAACTTATTTTCCCTTCTATGAGTTCTGCTTAGACATTCCAATGAGTCCCAGCTGATGTGGTTCTTCATACTAATTTTTGCAGTACTTTTTCCTTTCCCTAGGGAAAAGAAAGATTTATACATGAATGGATTTGCACCAAGCATAGTTCTCAAAGAACTTGGCATGCCAAAAACTCAGATTGTCTGCACTACTACCTGAAGTCACAGTACTTTTATGTAGATACCACTAAAACCTTAAAAGTCCTTGCTCCTAATGCTTCCACAGGAACCCTTTCCCCTGTCTTATGTCCAAGTGACAAAGTACTGAAGGACATCTGGTTTCAAAGCAACCAAACGTACTGAGTAACCCATCCCCTTGGCACATTTTCCCACATGACATAATTCCAGGGCTCACCATGTTTCACAAGACACCCCAGTCGCATTAAAATGCACCCTGCATACTGTGCCTTACATCATAAACTAGTCAGGAGCAGGAGTGTCCACACTGCAAGTTTTGTGGAGCAAAATCAAAGACCAATACAAGCACTGAATCATTTGACAAGGGCAGGACTCCAGCCTCAGTAATTCTTCAGCTGTACTCCATCACATGCTTGTATTACTCTCATAAAGAAGTCCCTATAGGCCTGCTGCGCCTGCTACTGTATGGATGCCTACAAGAGATAAGACATAAAATAAAAAAGCAAATAAGGACACAGATAAGAGTGATATTTTTTTTCCACAGAGGAACACACAGGAAAGGAGATGACTGGCTACCTCTAAATATGCTTTTGACATTTAAACCACTAACAAGTTTTTGGCTGAGGTGACCACACAGTGTGTCATATCTCAATTAGCACTACATATTGGCAAAAAGATTGTAAATTAAGCTGAAACTAAGCTTTGTAAGATCTGTAGAGCTGCATAACTTTCAAACCACAAGACTAATCTGGAAAGTTGTCTACCAGTGTTCAGCTTTTTTTAATTATTAATTGATTTTCCACCATCTCTTTTTAAGAATAACCTAGAAAATTATTTTGAGTGGATTGGAAAAAAAAAAGATTAACAGATTATAGAGAACTTTAAAAAACACCCAAAGGAATATTAACATTGAGCTTATTTGTATATACAGCTCTTGCATTTCACCAGCTGAGAAGTATACATAAGAAACAGTGTTTCCACACACCAAGGCAATACTGCAGTATCTGCAATGCCAACATCATTACAGAACTGTTAAGTTGAAAACAGATAACTGTTTTAAGGAAACATTTAACAGAACATACAGGTAAATTTCCTTTTTTTTATTGTTCTTAAGGCTGGGTTACCTCGTAGAGATGCACCACAAAAAACCCACAAAGCTTCAATTTTTTCTAATCAAAACCCTGAAATATAACCACGATGTAATGAGAGTACAGTAACCCAAAGAAGTGAAGTCCTTCATGTTTGTTTGAGAGATCCAAAGAAACATATTTGAACTTGCAATGTCCAGCTCCTGGATAAATATTTTGTTTGTACTATAATGAATGGACTGTACTATTATAAAGGAGCACATTAAAAAGCATGAAGAATGAGAATACAAGCACATGAGAAGTAACGGTCAGCAGAAGGTCGGTATAAAATTAAATAGATCGTTTATTCTCTGAAGGATCTTATTACTTACCGAAACTCAACACCTTGGCTCTGATGGGACAGAAATTAGTCCTTTTATACCCACAAGAAAAAAAAAAAAAAACAAACTAGATGCAAATTTTATTCTAACTACCACGTTAAGAAGTCAGAAAGGCAAAAAGCCCTGACTGTCCTAGCACATGAGCATTGTGAACAGCATTTCCTCCCTTTACAAGCTGGTTCAGCCACATCTTAATACACTGCCTGCAAGGGGATTTGCCTGTAGATTTCCTGGTGCACTGTTGCAGCTGCAATTTCCATGATGTAATGCTTTGGTCATTCCTCCAACTATTTATTTCACCGACCAAAATAAGGTAAAAGCTTGCAAGAAAAACCACATTGCAAGAAAAGACGTATCAAGTCCCAAGTCTTTTTCAGAGTTTACTGCACTATTTTCCAAAAATTTTTCCACTCCTCATTTCCCTTTGAGTAGAACTCTGCATTAGAGCAAATTTAAATCAATAAAAGGTGTCCCCATACATGCTACATCTAATTATTTGTCTTCAGAGCAGCTCTGAATTTTGTGCTATTTCATAAATGTAATTAAAATGCTATTTACTTCTTGGTTTAGATCAATGACAACTACATGTCAACTAATTTAACACCAACCAACTCCTGCAACACCGTTCTAACCATTGTTTCCTAATTTAGCTCCCTCAGCATCTTATCATTAACCTCTGCTTATAACTAGTTCTCTGATCTGTTTTCGGTGGATAGAACAGTGTTCTCTGTTGAGCCAATGTGAATTAACTTTTCAAGTAAAATTAATTTCCTCTAATAAATATTTTAAGAAAAAGGTATTCTTCCTACTACACCCTTTCATTTCTTTTTTCTACCAATCTGATCCTGGCTGGGGAAAAAATATGCATGCTGCTATTCAAAAAAAACCAACAAAGTAATTCTCTCAGAACCAGGAGGGAATAAATCTGTTTAGTGGCTGGATTTCTTTAACAGTTATCTGAAATTATCTGTCCTCCTCTCTTCCAAGAAATATATGAGGTTGATTTTTTTGTACATACATGTAAATATGTACTTCACAAAAAAAAAAAACAAAACACCAAAAAAATCAAACAACCCTAACACTGCTTAAGTATTTGTTCTTTAACTATATAATATTTTAATATTTTTGTTAAGAATTATTACAATGAAATATTATATGATGTAGTTTTGAGAATTTAAATCCCTTCATTTACATCTATTAAAAGCAGAAGACTTAAATTTCTAATTCTTTGGGGGAGAATGTCAAGATCATAAAGCTCTGGAAAGACGAATGCTACTTAAAAGTTTAAATATAAAGACAAGCATTAATATCCTTGGAATTAATATGCTAATTGCATGTTAATAGAGAAAAATCAGGGAAAACACTTCCTGACCAAAGTCTTCACTTTTGCTTGGAGATGCAAGCCAAACAGAGCGACTCATTGGCATGCATTGCATTTTCAAAGAATATATAAGAAAATAAGACTACAAACAGCCTGTAAAAACAAAATAAGTAGGTTCAGAAAATGCATTTTATTAAATTCCTTAATTTTGACAGGTGACTTCTGTGAGCTTTATGCTCTTCCAGACAAAACAGAAAAGACAGTAACCAAGTTAGGACTGGGGTATTTCTAGATAACCAAAACCAGAAAAAATAAATGCTTTTCCAGAAGAGGAAATTCCTTCATTGTAGATTGAGGTTTTGCTATTCCCACTGAAAAGAGGTCAAAGATTGACCAATATAATTGAAAATGCATTTATATTTGATGGGACATTTTAAAAAAATCTCACAACTGTTCTGGCTTTTATTTTTCCTTCCCAGTTTCTCTTCCCTGTAGTCAGTTTTTTGAATACATCATCTTCCACCTATAGTAGAGTGAAGAAATAAGAGCAGTTTCTAGAGGCTTAGATTTAAAAAAAAAACAGCATTGTAATTTAAAATTAGTCAGACAGTTCCCTTTCCAGACAGCGAAGTAATCAGCTGCATTTTGAAAAATACAGATCAACCATGGGAGCAGTGAGCACAGTGCATTTGAAATTGTTCAGTTTCCCTTGAACACCAGACGGGAAAATTCAGCTAGGTAGTAAGTAAATTCTTGTCTCTATATTTGCTTAACCATTTTACTGCCACCCTAAAAAGGCAGATTCAAAAAATATGATGGATGAAATTCAGCCCCTAATATTATTTCTCTGATCTTTCAAAGCTGATGACAGTTCTGCAAGCGAGATGAAGCTGCTCAACTCATCCAAGTCTATGCACAGAGGCAGGTTTTAAAACCTTGAAGATTAGGTTCCAAACTCTGTATGTAAATAGAACTGATCAGATCTGCAAAGTAAAACTAGCATAAAGTTCTTCTGAAAAAAATAATATTTTATCTAAAGATTTTATCTAGAGATTACATTTAGATAACTACTTTCAGTAACAACTGATTCCCAAAAATAGCCACCTCTGACAAACAAAAATACGCTGAAGGACTGAAGAAGGTATATAATTCCTCTTCTCACAGAGAACATTACTGTGAGAAAACCACAATACTCTAGAAAAAGGACTTTTGTTGTTGTTGTTTCAACTAACTGGTGCTAGAAAACATCAAACCTTTGAGATGATGATAGCAGGTACCAAAGCCACAGCTGGGACAAAGCCTTAAATACACCCATCTCTTACATCCCAATAATAATTATTACAGCTGTGGTTAACAGGAGTATTGCTCTACTACATCAGCCAGAATGAAGAGCTTCACAGACAACCTAAATGCAGCTTCCAGAGAAGAATAAAGCAGTATGTCTCCAAGAGGGTACAGGTGGGATAAGGAAGAAACGATGCAGCAGAGACAAAGGATGTTTTCCTACTACAAACCGAGCACGAACACCTCTCCTCAATTCTGCTTGAGAGGAACAAAACCCTGCAGAGGTAAAAATGTCCTTAGACTTTGATTTCCAAGTATGGAAGCACTCTCTGCTACTATTAACTCGGACAGGATTAAGTCAATGGAGAAAGCCTAGGTGGGATGAGCAACATACCCAACCGTCCCAATAAAGCTGGTGTTGATGGGAACATTCAGAATTCTCTTATGCAGACAGATTCCAAAGTTCTTAGGGAACACAGCACTTTATATTTGCAGCTTTCACTGTTACCGAGTACACCCACTCTTTACTATGGGAAGACAGGAACTGTATCTCCAAGTTACAGCAGCAATTAATTGAAAACTGGTAGCTTCCAAAGACATCAAGGAGGGGAAAAAACCCACAAAAATAAAAACCAAGCCAGATGCCTCCTCTTGCCCCCAGTGCTGCAAGGACACAATATGAACACTAAGTTGTTCTGATTATTCTAATGAATTAAGGAATACTCCTCTAGAAACTCTAAGTTAGGGACAATCAAATCAAAGATGAATGTCTGGTTACTGCTAGGAAGAGTTCTGCTCTTCCCCACCTAATCATTCCTGTCAATAAGCCAGCTTAACTCTTTGTGCCATGAGAAACTAGATCAGCAGAGAGGTCTGGCCAAAAACTACCTCAGACAAATACGATATCCTACAGGTAATATCGGAATGAGGACAGGAATGAGCATCTGGAATTGCTTCTGGCCTGTATATGCCAGCTTGAAATCTGTTGAACTACAATCCAAACTGTGAAGTTCCACACTGCCAATTTTGCTGACAATAAAATTGGTATAAGAGCATCTTACTTCTGTGTGCAGTCAGTAGCTCATTCCCAGCCCTGCTGCCTTCTAATAGGTTACCACACATTTGTTGTGCCACTGTGCAGCATCTCTAACTTGGAGCAGTAAAATGATCCAGGATTTAAAAAAAAACTCCAACTCACATTCAAACCTGTTCAGTAGACAAGCTTTAAGAGAGTGAGGGCCTGAAACGTAAGTACAGCACATTAAATCATCTTTTTGGCTACTGGACCATGGGATAAATCACTGTGCTAGCTTAGTGCAGTTCAAGAACTGAAAATAAATGGTGGCCATTATCATCCTACAAAGTGTTAACTTTCCAGAGAAATCTCTGGACCTGGTTTAGTTACACCCTACACAAAAGATAATGTTACAAACCTGTCAAGCAAAATTCAACTTCATACAATTTCTCTAAAGGAATGATATACCCTGGAACATATCATGCCTATACACTGCTGCTGCTTAGGTATTGAACAGTAGAGAAAGTGAAGCTTTTCAAGTAACACAGAAGAAAAGCAGCCTTAAACTAAATAGCATGTATCTGCTACATTCCATTTACACACAGGGCTTTTTACTTTTAAACTTAACAATACCAATACTCTAGCATACAAAATAGTATTGCCCACATTGGAGCACTGAACTACCATATATAAAACGATTACAAGTGCACAGTTAGTGCTGAACTCAGAGGTGAAGACTTACAAAGTAGACTGTACTTTGTACTACTGTAGACTGTACTACTAACAACACCTCATCAGATATAATGCTTCAAGTGCCCAAGAAGCATGAGGAATGATTTTTAACCAATAAATTAGTGAAAATCTAAGAATTTTTAGGTTTCCCATTCATTAAGTCCAACATATTTCTGTGTAGTCTAAGAAAAAAATTTATATACATTGCCATCAATTCCTAATGAATCAGATTTTTACAGACTTGCATAAAGTTATCAGAAATGTTTTAGATCATTAAATCCTTGGTCAACGAACTTTTAATCTCCATAACTAAATAACAGCAACAACAACATTAATAATAGCGGCTAAAATTACACAATTATTTCTTTCTAAGCTGAAGTGCCTCTAAGACAAAACATGGACATGTATTCGCTGCATGTATTTAATAGCCCTGTAAACATCATTTATTGCTATGTGGCACAGCAGCATTGCTCAAGCATGTTTTTCCTACAGTGCCACTCGACATTGCTACACTGTATTGTATCTAAGCATACCATGCACAGATAAACGTTTGTAGTTTTTTCTGCCTAATTTTTCTATGAAAGATGTAGATCCTTTGAGTCAGCCTGGTCAACTGACTTAGTTGGCTTTCTTTGAGTAGGCCAACTAAGCTGTTTTCAACTGCTTTTAAACACACCAAGGTTTAAAATTCTCAACAGTTAAAAATCCAGTACAAATGGTACAATTTCTAAAATTCTAAGAGACAAAACATTGTTATCCCTTATGTTAGAAGGCTTCTGCAATCTTTTAAGATGCTCTGGCACATCTATTCTCTTTGCCTTGCTCAAATGTTAAATGCATCTCTGCATAGCAATTGTTTTACCTGTCCCTGCAAAGGATGCTGAAGGTAGAAGTCCACCTGAGGACTCTGCTGACCTGTTAGGTAGAAATTTGTCAAAGTCAGGGGTATCAGTGACAGATGCAACAAAGGTCATCTTCTGTTGTTGCCTAGCCTGTTTTCCAGTACTTACTGAGTGGTCTAGGAGTGGTCTAAAAAAGTGGAAAGAGAAACTACCTTTTCAGAGCTCTGACTTTTGCTTTTAGTTCTCATGGACAGGGAGAAAGGAGGAAACAGCATGAAACAAAGGGGGAGTTCAAGTGAAAGTCTGAAGAAAGAAGTGGGACAAAATAGGAATGGGGAGAAGGCACTAGCCAAGATATCTGGATCTGGTACTGGCTCCCTTTTCCTTTCTATTCCATAATCACCTACAGAGTGTAAAATGAAATACAGAACCTCACTCCTAACAGTGTGCCTTATTGTACTCTCTGCTACAGAGCAAGAGCTTCCAACCCCATTGATGAAACAACTTATTGGGAAAGTGTGGGCCCCCATAGCATCACTGGAGCTTCTTTTCTGCCAAATAGCTTCAAAATGAACAGAACATTAGAAAAAACCCACTATGTTACATATAGTACGTTTAATTGACATGGACTGAATCACAGCGGGAGTATCAAAACATGGAAAGGGACATGAAATGGAGCTGAACGGCACTTGAGTATACTTTGTACTGCTGCATCATGAACACAAACTCACCTGCTACTCTTTGCAGAGGATCTAGACTTCATTCCACAGACCAAAGAACAACAGCAGGATCATTGAGAGCTGCAGCAAAAAGAGCTGTCACCTGCAGGACCTCAGCTTCATTAGTTAATTGTTTGATCACATACAAGTTGCTCCAATAAAAATTTTAGAGAACAGGTTACTATTGCAAGTTCCCCAGTTTCTATGTACATACCACAAAGGAAGAAGACAAATTTGGTGAAGTAACAACAAATGCACCACTGAAAAGTGCAGGTGGTGCTTATTAGGGGGAATAAAACATCAGGACAGTCATCTTAACTTGAGAATCCAGGATAGAGACCATTCCAACAACTCAGCAATTTACTTCTGTGCCCCATCTCCCCTACTAGTGGATAAGGAACAACATTTCTCTTTGAATATTCATGATACTTCAGAAACACAAACTCAAACATGCAGAAGAATTTTACAAAGAGAACTCAGTTTAGGTCCAGACAAAAAAAGCATAAGTGGAATTTAACAGCTCTCAGTCAGTACATATAAGAACATTCACTTAAGCCCAAAGACTAGAAAATATATTGACTAGAGACCTGGCTGGCAAAACAACTAGTAAGAGTCTCACAAAAAAACCCATCATGTGATCAGGTAACTAGAAATGCACTATGATAGGATAATCATTGAATATGGCACCTTCCAACTTCTGCTAAAGAAGCAGCGTTACAAGCAAAATATTCAGCAGGTTTTTTTCCTGCAGTAAATAGAACCAACTAGTACCTCTGACTTTAAAGAAAGTGAATTTGCATAATGGAACAGGAACCTGCCACAGATGTTCTCTACTGTATCTTCATAGCATCAACAATACTGCAAACTACATTCCTAACTACATGGAGCTACCTAATAACCTACTGAAATGGCTAATTAGAACACAATATTTTTTTTTACTTGCTCTGAAACAATGGCAATATTCAAAGATGTCACACTAAAAACAAAAAAAAAAGATGGCTTAAGAAGTTGCATTTAGTCCACACGTCTGATTCCACTCCAAGCATTTTCAAAACAAGTGCAAGTGGTGTTGCATAGATTCAGAGATTCAGAATAAAGAATAAGTTGGGTCATTTTGGAGTGCAATTCCAACTAACAGACAGGCTCCCCATCCAATACCAGACAAGCCACCACTTGACCTACTAAAATCCCTCAGAGATGGTGCACATTCTACATCAAGAGGCCAAATGCTGTTCAACTTGATGGATGCTTATGCACATGGGTGTATGTGACCATACTATGATTCTCCTTGTCATCAGGTACAGAATGGTTCTTCATCCTTTTACGGATAACACTGGGATATTTTTACTGGGGCTGTTTCAAGGTCAAGGAGTTTTTCACTATGATCCAAGAGCTAATTCCAGAAAGACAAGTGACAAAACAAAACACCCCAACCCATTTCAAGGCGTTCGTTCCTATCAATACCACAACAAGCATTCTGGTTTATCCCACACTGGCATGCCACTCTTCTTGTGAAAGGCCACGTGCACACCACAACATTTTATTACGACAGATGAAGGGTGCAGAAATCTGACAGGAGCAGCCCAGAGTTCAACACCTTTTTGCTTCAGCACAGTATTTAACACCACCTCAACACACAGTCAGTTTTTCCTTTCCTCTGTGACCCTCAAGCAATGAGCAACGATATCCAAATAGCCTAGGCCACAGCCCTCTAGAGAAACAGAGACAGCCCACGTTATTTTCTTCATAATATTCACAATGAACATAAGGCCAGGGAATCGGCCACTGACTTGAGTCTACATAGAGATGAAAAACATCAGAGATGAAAAGCAAAGCAAACAAAAAAGAACCAGCCAGTTTAGATAACTAAGGATACACAAAAATAGATACAGATGAATTTAAACCCTTTTTGAAATATTATTTATTTACCCCCTGTGAAAATGTCTCATTTTGACTTTTGATGTTTATTTCCTCGTAAAATTTTCAGTGCTACAAGCCTGGTTATAAGTTAGAAGAATTGACTATTAAATGCATGTGATGGGTTTGTCCTCTGTGTTGAAGCTGACTGACGTAATTATTCAGCTACTGTTGTATCATGAACTTCTCACTCTGTGGATGTTATTCTGGAATAAAATTGACTATTGTAAAATACTTATAGCAATTCTACTTTTCTAAAAAAGTAAAGCCACTAATCACACACTTTGCCTGGAACCCACTTCATACATAATCTTAAAATGTAAATGTTTACCCACACGATATTAAGCAAAATAAAATTTACTGCACCATTAAAATTTGTTTCCATTGCTCTGATCCCACGCGCAATGATTTTATTACTTTTATTGCGGTCTTCTAGAAAGGAAACATGTTCTCCTGCACTTTCTACTCAAAGATGGTTTCTCTTATAAAACATTTCACAACAAACCACAAAAACCTACAGGAGCGTCTTTAACTCCACTTACGAAGGACAGCCTGAAACATCTCTAGTGTAAGAACGCAGAAGGGCAAAGGAAACAGGGCAGAAAGTTAAGAAGGTTTCAAAAGTTGTGGAGAGTCCTACTGACACAGGCTAATTTTCAACTTTTTCTTGATGACAAGCAATGGCAATAAAAGCATGGAAACACACAGTGGTGAAGTAACAGTAGAGCAGGAGGAAAAACCGCCCAACACTCACTGACTTCAAGCCCCGTTATTGCAATAAGGGCAGTCAACCCCATGGTTGTATCCATTTTCAGAACCAGAATCAGGTCCTCAACTATGAATTAAATAATCCAGTTGCATACTTGACAAGTTGACATTTTGATACCTCCCATAAGCAATAAGCACAGGACAAAAAGTAAACACTGAGTTACCTGGAAGGCAACATCTACCTGTAACTTTATTAAAACAGATTTGAGCCCCAGCCCAGATATGGTGTATTAGGAGGTCATAGGTGACATTTGGGACAAACACAAATTGCTTTGCTTTGGTTGACCTAGTTAAAATTAAAGGACTGCAGCTATCATTTTTTGTCATAGCATGCATTAGTGTCAAGTCTCTCGTTACACTCTTAGCGCCTGCAGAAGGCGGGCAGTAAGTCCTCGGCGAGGATCTCCGGCAGCACGGCCTCCCTCGGCCGCCCACCCCCGGAGCCAAAACAGCGGCGGGAGGGGGCCGGCTGCCACCGTCCAGGCTCAGCCCGCCTCCTGCCAGCGCCGGAGCGCTCCCGGCGGCCGCGCCGCCAAGGCTCCGGGCTCCAGCAGGCACGGGAGGGATAGAAAAACCCCCACGCCACCGAGCCCGGCCGCCGAAGGACCGCCCAAGTTTCTCTCCCCTGCGGAAGGCGGTCTCACAGCCGGCTCCCTCCCGAGGAGGCTGCCCGCCCCGAGGTGCCCGGACGGCGGCGGGGGCCCCGCACCCCGCCATGGCTCCCGCGGCGCGGCGGGGGCCGCGGGCGCTCCCTCGGGAGGCGCCGCCCCCCGCCCCCGGGGGCCCTGCCCGGATGGGCGCTGGAGTTGGTACATACGGGTCTGCCGCGGGAGGCGAGGAGAAGGGTGTAGTTTGTTTTAAACATGGCTTGCCTCTCCCCTCCTCCCTTTTACCTCGGAGCCATCACTCCGGCGCGGCGGGAACAGGCGGCGGCGGGATCCGGCCGCTAAGGGTGGGGGCGGCCCCCTCCCCGCCGCGACGCCGGAGTTTGTGAGCAGGAAACTCCTCCCGCCGGGGGCCAGGGGCGAAGCCGCAGCTGCTGCGGCGCTTCTCCCCGGCGGGGGAGGAGGAAGAGAAGAGGGAGGTGGGGGCTGGAGTTGTGATCGCCACTTTACCCCCCGGGGAGGGGGCGACACCGCCCCGCGCGGCACCGGGGAAGTAAACAGGCGGCGGGGCGGGGTGGAGGGGGCTTGCAACAGGCAGCAAAATGCCCAAGCTCGGGAGCCATCCGCGAGCTCCGACACGGAGCGGCGGCGGGAGAGCGGCGGGCGCTCCCGGCCCCTGATGCGCGTTTCGCCCACCGGCCGCCGCTCGGGCCCCCGAACCCGCCCGGGGGAGGCAGGACCCCCCGCACGCCCGGGGCGCCTCACCTTTCTCTTCGGCATAATGTCCCTGCTCCGGGCCGCCAAAGTAAAGCGACCGAAAGAAGCTCCGGCAGAAGCGCGGGATCCGCCCGGTGGTGGCGGTGGCGGCGGCAGCGGCGACACCGGCGTAGCTGGTGCCCGCAGCTGTGCCCGCGCCCGGTGCCCGCCGCGCCGCCCCGCCGCCCCCGGCGCCCCGGCAGCCCCCGCCGCCAGCGCCCGCCTCGCCGACGGGGCGGGCGGAGCGGCGCGGCCGCGGGTCCCCATTGGCTCCCCGGCGGCGCCGCGCCCCCCGCCCCGGCGGGAGCGGCTCATCACGGGCCCGGGATTCGCCATCAGCCGTCGGGAAGGCGAGCCGGAGGTCTGGGCGCGTCGGGCAAGTTGCGTGCGGTGAGCGGCGAAGAGCATCCGCTCGCAAACCCCTGCAGTGGTCGTCGTGCAGGTGCATTATTTCAACCTGTTTAAATTTGCCTTCGTTTTCTCCTCGCTAGGTTCCGGTTTCCCCTACTCGACTGAAATCCGCTGCAATCTTTCTCCATCGCGACCGTTCTCCCTTTCTTAAACCCGAAGGTTTGTGTTGCCGTGTGAATCCACTCATCCTCCCATCCTCCAGATGCAAGGAAACTGTGGTATCAGGTCTCCTCATTGCATTACCCTGATAAATCACCAGCAAGACAAACCAGTGCTGCTGAGAGAAACACTCCATTACAAGGTGGTGTAATTAGTTCTTCAGTTGAAGTTCAAATGCCACCAAATACCTTTTTTTTTTTTAATTTTAATGAGAAAAATAGAAGTAATTGAATTGTTAATGGTCTGAAACTAAGCAATCCCTCTCAAGTACGTGCAGAAGAAGCAGAACTGAAACTAAAGGTTTTCCAAGGCGTTGGCCACCTGCCTTTCAGCCGAGAGCTAAGCGGTTAGGATGCACACATGGATGTGGCAGCCATAGGCCTCATTTTTCCTCTCTACCTGAGGGTATTTGAACTCATATCTCTTGTTCTCCCACAGCATTACTTTGACAACAAACTACAGTATCTCTGGAGTAGAAGAGCTTAGATTCTCCTGTTGATACTGTTTCAACAGCTTTGTTGAGCTTATATTAATTAATTTGTGCTGATAATCCACCAGGGCAGGAACCCAGCTGGGTTTGCTCCCAATTACATCTGTAAACCACCAAACTAGGGAGTCACACCCACTTGTTTACATGCTACTTGTGTATATTTAAGTAGTTTATACAAAGTGGTATAGTTCCACTTGGAAAGACTGGAAATATGCACTTCAGGAGGAGATGCCTGTGTTAATTACAGATTTCATCCCACCGTACACAGTCTATTGCCTAGGTATTGAGTAACACAGGAAGGAAATAGGTCAGTGTTACTCTATAACTTAACTTTTCCCTATTTCTTTTTCCAGCTGTTATCCAGCATTTTTCTCATGTGTCCTTAATCATTTATAGATGATGGGAGCAACCCCCTACAGCTTCACTGTGGTCCATCTGTTCAGAAAGAGAAAAGAGAGCTAGACCTCCATTAATACAGATGAAATGTCATTGACAGGAGAACTGCATGCAACTGCAGTGATTTATTCCTATGCCACCCAAAAACATTGGATTAATCCCACAGCTAATTTCAAACCAAAATAACTTGGGTAGGGGGAATTACAAGTTTTGATTAGTTCTGTGGCTACCTTTCTACTTGTTCTATTACATTCCAGTATTGAGGCCATGTTGATGAGAACGCAGCTGCATTGGGCAGGGCACGTCTCCAGGATGAAGGACCACCGCCTCCCTAAGATCTTGCTTTATGGTGAACTTGCCACTGGCTGCCACAAGAGAGGAGCCCCGAAGAAAAGATACAAGGACTCCCTGAAACAACATCTCAGCCTTGGCCATATTGATCAACATAACTGGTCTACTCTGGCCTCCAGTCGGGAGGTCTGGAGACACACCATCTATAACGCAGCTGTTTCCTTTGAGAACACACGCAGGATCACTCTCGAGGAGAAAAGACAACGCAGAAAGAATCGTGTCCTGTCGTTACCACCTAAGCAATCTTTCCGCTGCGCCTTCTGCAAGCTGACCTGTCTATCTCATATTGGCCTTTTTAGCCACCAGCACACTTGTAGCAAATGTGGGTAGAGCCCTTCCCAAATCTTCATTCACGAAACCTAGCCATGATGATTACATTCCTATTTCATCTTGTCCTTCTACTTTTATACTTGCAGGATAATTCAGTTTGAGAGGAATCTCAGGAGGTCACCAAGTAAAACCCTTTGCTCACTTAAAGCAGACAGCTGGAGACCTTGTCAAGTTCAGAATACCTCTGCAAACACAAATTCTATCATCTCCTCAGGCACCCTTTGCTGGTTCTTTCCCTGCGTATGCTTAAGTTTAGTTCTAAAACTGTCCCAACCTTATTTGCGCAGTCACTCCAGTTTCTTGAAACTTTCAGCCAGAAGACAGCAACAACAGGTCTGTGAGAGCAGTAGGAGCCTGGTAACAGGCAGAGGGAAAGTCCAGTAGACTCGAAGAGGTAATTTTCCCCAGCTTTATGGGAGGGGGAGAAGCAATCCTGTTGACATTTAATTTACAGCTATCTACAACAAATGAGCAGTGTGAAGGAAATGCAAAATTTTAGCAGCAAGATAGCAAGAGAAAGAACTGGTAGAGCTAATAACTTATTTGCAGATGCCTTTTTTCCTCAACTGAACCAAACTCAGGTTCAATGGAAACGTTGCACCTCAGGATGAAATCACTCAGCAAAGTTGCTGATCTGTGAAACAGTCCAGTTGGTATCTTTCTTCACTCCCTCAGTATTTTCTGTGTCAATACAGAATTGTGTTCATTTTATGTCACTGCAAGTCCTATCAAATCTCTGGGCAGTGGCAGGTTGTAGGTGAAATTCACTGGGACGTGAGAATAGCAGCAAGTTGTTTTTCTACTACCCCTATACTCATTCCTGCTGTGTCTGTGTGACACTTTCTCTGTAACAGAATTTACGTTCACGATGGCTGGCCTGCTGCTACAGCTTTCAGTTAAAAAGCACAGGAATTGCCTGGTAGTTTCTTCTTTTCGCAGCTCTTGTCTTTTTCCATCATACCTGACCTGCCAGTGTTGAAAGATGCCTCTTGTCTGAAAAGGTCTGACACTAACAAGAGAAATGCTGATCTCAAGGTTTTCAAAGGAAAAAGGCAAAAATTCTCTTTTCCAATATGTGGTGAAAACTTCTGTACCACAGATGTAGGCCATGCTAGAAAAGCCATATTTTGACTGTATTTTTGGTTGTCATAGAAATTAGTTTATAGCTTAACTTCACAACTGTTTGTAAGTAATTAGGGAATGCAACTGTAACACACTATAATAACACTTTTCTATAATAACATATAGGAAGTACACAGATCAATGTGTAATGTAGCTCTACATCACCTTTCATGTCCAAGGGATAACACTTGCAATACAGATCCACCCTGAAAGCCTTGGAACTGTCAGAAGAGACATTATTGTCATCAGTTCCTTGTAAATGAATATGTGGATGTAGGCAAATAATTCCAAATGGTGATGGTAAGGGGTTACGGATATATGAACAAAGCAGTCAACACATTTCTACTAACATAGACACTCTGGAGTCTGGTAATTATTTTATTATCATTATCGATGTCTGGTGCTGTGTAGAAGCTTCTGTTACTTCAGAATTGTTATTTGTGAGCAAAAATAATCTACAACAGTTACCTTTGAAAAGAAACCTATCATGCAGTTCAATTGATATGAAGGAACAACCGTAGACCATTTAAAATAAGTTTCAGAACAATTTTATGTTTTATCTCTGAATAAGAAAAAAGTTCAAGCACTCCATATTCACCACACTACTATCATGATGGTTTCCAAGCTATTAAGCTTTTGGAACATGTCATAGTACTCAGCAAAGCTCCTTCTACCATTGTTTCAGGGACATCTCTACCACCTCAAACCACTACAACCACACTTAAAATCTCTTGAACTTTCATTCAGTAGTGCTCTGCACAAATACTGTGGGGAACAGCAGAAAACAGACAGTTAGTAGCTAGTTACTACAAGACAGAAAACCACGCCTACTTTTGTACTATACAAATCAATAAAAGTGCAGTCAGTTCCACACATGTATTAGGCAGTTGAATTGAGAAATCTAATATTTTTCCCCATTAATTTCTCCCGATTATTTGCAGAAAGAGAGCAATTGGTATACATAGTTTTCATAGAAGTCAAGAGGAATCATCAGACCAATGAAGTTTGCAGCAGAACTGGGCTAACACCAGCTACACCAGAGAACTTGGACTATTTTGGACGCTTTCATGCCACAATCAGCCCATGAATTGTTAACATTTAAGATCACAGAATCACAGAACTTTTAAGGTGATAGAATGATTGAAGTGGGAAGGGACCTCTGCAGATTGTCCACTCCAACCCTCTGTTCAAAGCGGGGTCAGGTACCGCAGGTTGCGTAGAGCTGTGTCCAGTTAGGTTTTGGATGTCTTCAAGGATGGAGACTTCACAGCCTCCTTGAGGAAACTTATGGCCTATTACATACAAGGTCATTGTTTTGCATGACTTGCTGAAGCAAGAGCAGAGGCCTTCGTCCGTCTCAGGTTCAGCAACACCTCCAGCCATGAGGCATTCTAAATGCTAACATGGACGCTAAGTTGACCACAAGCAACAAAATTATTACAATGTTTTTTCTCTCCCTTGTCGAAACTCTTACTTTCTAATCTTCTTCCATGCAAAAGCTGGGCCAAGAAAGACACCACCTTTTGAGATAAAGTAGTATTAAACGTAGTAAATCTTGACTTAACCTGCGCAGGCAGGGGAAGAGTCTGATTTCAGTTAGACAAGAATTCCAGAGAAGTGATTCTATCATCTTAAACTTTCTCCTGAGTAATTCTACTTTCAGTAGCCCTATCTTCAGAACTCTGTCAGCCCTTTCCAAAAGCACTCACAAACACATATCTGTAAGTATACACTCATTTTTCCAGGGTGATGTTAGTATTTGTTTTATGAATGCAGGAGGCTTACTTAGAATACACCGCCTTCCACATTTATTCTTAGCATGTCTAAGCACTTCTAGAATGAAGTAGCTAAAAAATGAGAAAAGAGCGCACTCTGAAGTGCTTTTTACATTGGGGTATATATCAAGCAGGTAAAAGTAGACCTGACTGCTTTTCAGAAGGCTTTAACAAAGTTCTCATGTGTTGCTCCACCTACCACTGAACCAGGATGAAGATAGAGATTGCTCTCAGGTCTATCAATATCCCAATTTATGTGGCCACACCCCAGTTCACTACTTATCAAAGTGGGTTAGGTTAGAAACACAAGTATTTGGAGGTATGTAATTAATCAAACCATTTAAAATAAGGGCTGGGAGCAATCACAGGTACAGTGTGGGGTTTGGGGAAATGGTAACCTCCAGTTAGTGCAGCAGGGCAGTAATCTGTAGCTGGGGGCAGTAGACCTCATTTAGCTGCTGCTGGAACTGACTGCAGTTGTACTACAGCATTTGTCCTCCCTAGTTGCCATCAGACAAGAAGGCACCTGCAGTGATGCCCCATTTCAGTGGCAGCTTTGCTAGGTCAAGGGCCCCCTCCACCCCTTGACCATAAAAATCCTCTGAAAAATGCTGCCCTCAATTCTGCTGGCTCGGATTTTCAAAAAGTCACTATTTGAGTTCGGGCAAACCAAAATGGACCTGCAAAGACCTGTCAATGAAAGTGAGTGGGCCTGGCTCCTTTCAACACAGGTTGGGGAGCAACCAGACCAGTCACACTGGCAGAACCTGGGAGGTGGAAATCTATGGTGGGGGTGGTAATGAACAGGTAGAGGTGCCCTAAGTGTTCTTCCCTCAGCCTAGTCACAGCCAGAACTAGGTGTGTGTACACAGAAAACCATGTTCCCTGAGCATCTTCTTTAATTGATGGTGAGAACTGAGTGGCTATAAGAAGTACTTCATCCTACTGAGGTTCTGAATCACCCTTTGAAATTGCAAAAACCACATAAATATTGGAAAGAGATTCATAAATCTAGATTATTATCTTCCTGATAGTATAGAGTAGAATTTCCATCACAGTTCTCTGAACTACTACATCTGATTGACAAAAACAGGGAAAAGTTTCTTTTAAACCTTAAAATCAATCAACTTTGAGACAAGTTGAGGTCAGCGATAGGTCTTCTTTTAACATACAGCGATAAAAAATAAAACCAAAAATTTCCTAAACTTAGTGGCTTATTTCTGTTCCCCAGCATCAAGCTCTGCTGTCAATAATCAATAAGGGATTGTAGGGACTATTATTATAAAAGGCCTAATTAGATCAGCTAAAATTTAATAGTTGTTAAAAAATTCTCTAAATATGCTACATTTATTTATGTCTGTAAAAGGTAAGTGGTCTTTTTTGTTGTAGACACTGTGTAGAGCTCATCGTAATTGAAAATGTGAGGAGTCCACCTTGACTAATGACAAAACGCTGCTAGAACACAGGAACAACATGTTTGAGCTTGTCATTTAATGACACTTTGAACAGCTCAGGCCAATGCTCAAACGTTCTGTTTAAATTCTGGACCAACTAAAGAAAAAAGCAGTTCCTCTGCATCCCCTGTTATTAGCTCTTTACAATCTTTCCTTAGAGTTTCTCTGCAGTCAATTCTTTTGCTTTAAACTGGAAAAGCAGTGAGCACGCAAGAGAACACAAACTGTAGCTGCAGTAGTCTGGCACCAAGTTCCTGAGATTACAGCAGCGAGATTGCTCGTCTCTCCTGCATACTCAGGCTGCATCTGCTACCGGGTAAGAGTCTGCTGTTAGATGTTAAACATGATATGAATCAGTCTTTTGTAAGTTTGCACTAGGGGTGTAGAGGTTAGTTTACTGGCTATTTTGTAGCAAGGAAGCAGTGTAAATATATATTAATTGTCTTTCAATTTTCCTTGCATATGTTTTCCTGGGCTAACTGTGCTTATCCCTTTTTGTATATATTTCACGATAAATATATCAATAAATAATTGATTGAACTGACAGGAAGAAAAAGACAATGCAATAGAAACATTGTCAAATAAGGCCTTTAAATACCCAGGGTAATTTAAATGCGAAATCCTAAATGAACTGCTAGATAATATAGCAAGTAAATATATTAACCTGTAAGTAAACATATAAACCAGCCACAAAGTCATAAATTATGTTTGTTGATATATCAAAGTCTAGCTGTAGCACTCAACAAAGACATGAGGAACAGTTAATGAACCTGAGGAAATAAAGATAGTGTATCATTTTATGGAGTTTGCAAGTTGCAGCTTCTAAACAGTTATTAAAAAAAAAAACCAAAAAACAAAAAAAACCCCAAAAAAACCATTTCCAGAGTACTGCTTTAGAATTGTCATTGAAAATAGGTTTTGTTTGATAGAACCTTTACTGGAGGAGTGCTTGGTTCTGTACAGTAATCAGTAGGTAGTTCTGTACAGTAAACTATTCAGTCATTGTACCGAAAAAGTGTTTCTCATTATTAAAAAAAACAAACAACAAAACCTGTATATGCATGCATGGTATGGTATATTCTAATAAGATATCTTTATAACAATTTTGGCATGTTAGATATGGCTGTATTTACTAACCTTTTCTTCTCTACAGTGTGCTTGCACACATTCTTTAACTTTTTCAATACATGCAGACCTTCTTTTTTCCCCCCTGAATTAATCTTATAATTATCCTCTCTTGTAAAAACAGATACAAGAATATAACTAGTACACCCTTTTTCTGCCACGAGTTGTTCCTAACACCCTGAGATAAGTAAAACCAAACAAAAATGAAACAAGCATCACCACCCCCTAAACACACAAAACTTTACATCATGCATCTTCTTCAAACCGAGGAGACATCATTAGTGGTATCTCCCAAAGATTTGATGTCAACTAACTGGTGCCACTGATAAGAATGAAACCTTTGTCTTTGATAGAAGCAAAGTGAGGCCAAAGCTGAGCCCTTCAACAAATCTTTTCCCTGACAACTGGAAAGATGAAAAACATTTGAAAATATGTATGATACTTAACAACCCAAATCTTCCTGAAAATTTATATTGCTTCTTCTATTCCCCAAATGATAAATTATGTATTCCAGGCTTTGTTATCTTAGGGGAACCTGTACATCTGGGTGAACAGTGGAAGTCAGCAAATACAGTAACAAGTGTTTTCAGTGATAAGCTGAAGGGATCCTGTAGTTGCTAATTTAGACATTTGGAATTTAAACAGTGGAGAACTTCAGTGAGAAGAGAGTCAGCTGGAGTTTACTGAAGATCTCATTTTGTTTGTTCATTTTTGTTTAACAAACAGCTGAGACAATGTACCTGATATGGCCTTTGTTGCTGTAGGAATGCTAAAGTCAGAGCCTTCTAACTGAAAATTGCAGAAGTCTACAACGTATATCAAATATACGGCCACTTTTTAGATTTTTTTTTTTCCAGTTTGGTGATGATATAAAGCCTTAAGAGATGTTTCTGGCACACTCTAGTAGGTGAAGCAATCATCCCCAGGGGGATCAGCTTTGTATGTACAACTGGTATGTCTCCTGGGTTTAATTTTCTTCATCCTAATTGCCAGCAGAAGTTGTGATGATTGATTTTGAGGGCTCACAGTACAGTTTTCAACAAAGATGTTAAAGTATTAAAAGAAGTTGGTAAACTGAGCCTAGCTATTCTGCTTAAGTGAATTTCTTCTTAACCCTTGTGAGAAGAAATCAAGGCTGCTGGAGTGCAGTATGCTCATGGATTCTGAAAGCACTTCTACATTGCACTTTGTAAAGTTAAACTGCCTCAGTGTTTTGCTACAGTATCTTTATATGCCAGAGACATACAGAGACATGTCTTTGAAGGGGAGGGGGATGAGATTGTTCTGCTAAACTGAGTGCCATTTATCTTTAAAACTTTCCTTAAGTTACGATTTTATATTTATAGATATGATTTTATATATCTATATATATGCACATATATACAAAAATGTATAACATAATAGAAAATGTAAAAAAAAAATTACCTCACATATATTGCAATATATTATCGTAATATATATTGCATATGGCATATCATATTTTATATACAGAATAAGATATATGCTTAGAGATTATGAGAGAAATTTGCTATTATCACTGTTACCTTGTAATGCAGATGTAATACCTCTGTTGTGGAATCAGTGTGCCTGAATGATGGTGTAACGTGCAGCATATATAACGTTCAGCAAGAAGCAACCAGCTTTCAGTCTGTTTGGTAGCCCAATGTAACAGCCCTCAACATGTAGTAAAGACATGCTCTTCACCACTGACTAAAAACATTGTCAAGTTTGACTATTATGCTGTGAGACACAGAGAAGAGATGTGTCTGAAGAATGAAATCCTATCATTATTGAAACAGAGGGAAAAAAACATCCCAAACCTCTCATCAAACTACTTAGGCTCAAATTTTCAAAACACAAAATACAGAATTATTGTCCTTTTGTCCTTGGAGAAGATTGTTGCAGTGTAGAGTCCAGCTGCATTCATAAGACACATCAAGACTTGAAAAGACCCCTGGTGTTTGCCCTTGAAATGATATATATCATGAGGATAAATGCAATACAACCACCATAGCTGAGAAATCAGTATCTTTCTTGGGAGCTTGCACCTATATCTAAAAGTGAACATCACAGCATTGAAAATTCTATCTTGTGCAGGATTTATGGAATATTTGGATAGAGATAGATATTATGGAATATTTGGATAGAGTCATGTCAGGTTCCCGCACTGTGTGTGATCAGAGGAATGTAGCAATAGGAGTGCATTGTTACAGTCAGCATGCTCAAAGGTTTTGGCTTGTCTACACCAAGCCAATGCTGACAGTAATCCTAGCTCTGCTCTGGGAGTTAGACATTTAACATCATAAGAGGGATGTCTCCTCTCTTCAGGCCATATTGCAGCTCAATGTCTTTTTAAGAATAAGAGCAGATCAACAAACTTGAGATAAGTGGTCTTTTAGCTTTCTGGTCATCTGCAACTTTCTGGAGCTGCAACTGCCAATAATTTATCAGCACCAGAGGAATGAAAAAAGTCTTTGAGTTCCACTGGAAAAGAGGATGTGATCCTAGGCTTCAGAGCCTTAGGGCCTTTACCCAGGAGGGGGAATATCTAGATTTTAGTTTTTGCTCCAAGAAATGTTCATAAATATTCTTCACTAACTGTTTCTTATAAAATGCAGAAATTGTCAAAGCAGAGCTCAAATTCCAGATGTTTTGCTAAGACCAACCAAGTTTCCTGACTATATTGCCTCTTTCTTCTTAGGCAGATTGAGGAACATCATGGTTTTGCTATCTCAGCTGGTGCAGGTGTGAGATAGATGCTGAGATACTTCACATACACCTTCAGAAGAAAGCTGAAAGATTTGTTTCAGATTGTCATTTTGGACTTAGACATATCCAAGTTTGAGGCCTAAAATAATTGATTTCCTTTTTTTTTCTTCTTTTTTTTTTAATGTGTGTTTGATTTGCTGCACATCAGCTGGATTTAGCCAATGTCACACAACATGGGTGAGATGTCAGAACAACAAAATTAGACAAACACAATCTCATGGCTGAAAGCTGAAGTCAACAAAACCTGTAGTAGCAATAAGGATTGGCTCACTTACAGAGCAGGTAACTGAAGAGTGTCCTCCAGTTCCAGAATGAAGAATAGAAGTTTTGTCACAAAGTACATGTAGCCCAATGCTAAATTCCTGGATTGGAGCACAAGAACTGCAAGATGAATTCCCACGGCTCAGTGCTAAGATTAGTTTAAACTTTTATGGACAGTGCCCTGCAGCAAGTCTAAGACCTGTATGCTTGTCTGAGAAGACACAACTTGCTTATTCTGCCTATGTCTGGAATTGTTTTTCTGGTCTCTTCTGGTTTTAACTGCACAGTTGTCAGCCTTTACTCTGGATGGGTATGAGTCAGCTCCAAACCATAAACAGTGTAGCCATGGTTAGTAAGCCTGAGCTGCTAAGCCTTTGCTGATAGCGTGGGCACAAGTTGTGCCTGCTTGGAACACAACCAAAGCAAGCTCACATCTGCTTGCAAAAAAACCCCCAAACCAACAAAACCCCAACATATCCTCTCTGTTCTTTTCCTGCTTCCTCCCCCCTTCCTCGTTCTGCCTTTCTGTTGCCCTCTCCCTTTTTCTTTCTCTCTGTCCCACCCACACACGTCCACAAGAGCACTCACAGAAACTCCACCTATCTAAGACCTCCACCCAGATAGTTCAAATTCCTGACTGGGATCTCACGGGGCACACGTTTGTTTAGAGTGGTAACATGCGGCTGTCTTTTCATGAGGCCCCTTGTGCAGTTCCTCACAATGAACTTGAACAAACAGCAGTTGTTACATTCATCCCTTTCAACAGGGTTTTACTCAACCTGTGAAGTGTTCATTTTTGCCTACTACAGCTGACTGAACCCAGAAAAGGGTAACATACGTCATGGGGGGGGGAAGGCACTGTGCTGAGTTCCAAACACTTTTTGGGGAGTTCCCCATTCAGAGGGGACAGACTCACCACAAGTTTCACTAAATCCACTATGGCAGGATGTCAGTGTCCTGCTGCTCACAGCACGTACTCTGATTGCAGAAATGTCAGTAACAGCCCTACTTTGTTGTTGACAGTAGCAGCTGATGATACATAAATTTTGAGTGACTTTTCATGTGCCTACAAGATCCGGGTTCCATGGCCTTTTCTCACGTGCAGGATAAGAAACAGGTTACTCTTTCCCTAAATTTCCTTTTAATCTCTCTTTTCTTCCACTAGCTAGGTACTAATTGTGTTGTACATCATCTTCTGCCATTTTTCTGGCACAAGCAACGTGCTGGCACAAGTCAGTGGAAATTCAACATTCATTAAGGTTAGACTGTATTACCTCTCTCTTTTTTTTTTTTTTTCCCCTAGGATGATTGCTTTCAAGAAAGAGACTAGCAGTTTTACAACAGGAAGCCCTCCATTTTAGACAACTAAGCTACATAAGCTGCGTCTTGGCTATCATTGCCTTGATGCCTGGGATTTAGTTTTTCTGAGATCTGGATATTTTTACCAGTAGGTTTTGAAAGGCATCAACAATCTTAGTCACCTACACACTTGCATGAAGACTATATTCTCAAAGAAGCAGTACTTTTTGACAGAACAACTATGACAAATGCTGAGAAGTAAAAGGATCATCTCAGAACACATACCTTTCTCTTTTTAAAATGCATAATCCTTACAGGAGATTACTGATGGGTGAATATTAGAGCTGGTCTGCCTTCTGGCCTGAAAGCTTGTTTCTCAGGCAAAGCTGTCTTCTGGCAAATTAAAGGAAGTTGAGTTTCTCAGGATCCCATTTCCCCCTGCACAGGAGAAACTGATATAAGAGAAAGCAAGCTTGCTTATTTCTGTGAATTCTTCCTCTATGTATATGTGTGTGTGTGTGTGTGTGTGTTTGTGTGTAATATTTTTATCCTAGTGGTAAAACCCAAACAGATTAGGTGCAGGCCCCAGCATTTTCTTTTCTCGTATTATCTATGTCTCAATGAAACATCAGGAAGCTAAATAAAGATGGCTCTCACTCTGTCACTTATTCCTGCTACCTGCTGGATGTCACAGGTCCTGCAGGTTCATCCACACACTGTGTACCTTGGTTAAATGTGAAAGAAATATTATTGTCACTGTTCTAGTTGGAAGATACTTACATAGGTCCACTATTACAGCATAGTCATAATCTTTAACAAATACATCTTCCATAAATCCATTGCAGTCAGGCTCTGGTATTCCCATTTAAGAAAATGGAACAGAGAAAGAAAGTGCAAATGACTTGCCCAACATTACATATATCCATGGTAATATGCAAAATGACATTTTTTCCCTGGCAGAGCAAGGCTTGATTTGTTTCACAAGCCGAAATAGTGCACTAATTTGCTTAATAAGCCCCAAACAGTACCTTAACCGTTTCATCTCTAGATTAGTACCTTGTTATGGTGGAATTAATTGCCATATAGTACCTAAAACAAATACAGATTTCTTTAATCTGCCAAGTATGTATAAAAATTTCACAGTGTTTGGGCTAAATGGGACACTCAGGATTAGCAGATGGAGTGCAAAATAGGTTTTGGGGCTTGGAAAAGTCAGCCAAAAAACCCAGTAAATTCCACATGATCTTACCTGCTGGAGAACATGAGAATGCCATTCCTTTATCTTCTGCAAGTTAATTTCCTGTTCCTGCTTGACTCCTAAACCTTCGCAGCCTGCACTCTAGGGCTATGCTATCCTATGAGGAGGGAGAATCCAATTAATTATGTCCTACCTTGCATTCAGCTTTCAGCAAGCAATTACTAGACAAAACCTGGTTGAGGCCCTTGTTTGATTTAGGAGGCTTGTGTGTCTTGGCATTCATCAGGATTTACTGATGTTGATAAATTGCTCTTCTCTGTCATGGCTCTAAATAGATATATCAGGTTTGTCCAAGGCTTCTTGCTGAGCCTTGATCTAAATGGTTTTTCATCTAGGAGTATGGAGCAGTTATTCTTTTATCTGGAATTGATATATGGAGGTCAGAAGTAATGAAACTGGCATTTGTCTAATTATGAATTCCATTATTATTTTCTGTCCTCAAGCAGCTAGGGGTAAATCCATGTGAATCTGCTTCAGTAAAGCTCTCCTGAACTGGCATAGTGAGATAAATTTAAAGTAGCACGAGCCAAGTATGTCTTAGGATATCTCTATGTGCAATACCTAAGAGAGCCTAGGTTGCAATCTGGAGACATGCTGTTGTTAGCTCGAGTGCAACTAAGTTGAAAGTGGTGGGTCAGGAGTATATTCTCTATGAAATAGAGTCTGGGATGCTGCCTCCTGCCCCCTGTCCAGCACCTGTTTTTGTTAGCTTCCCTTTGAAGAGTGGCTGGATAAATAACATGCAGACAGATGAACAGGGGAGTATACATAGAGCTACCTGGTAGTACAGCATGAACTGATTGTACTGTCTGGTTTAGTTAAATTTCAAGATAATTCACAGGATGCTCAAAGCCTGGGGACATTTCTGCTATATTTTAAGCCAGAGAAAAAACAAATAAAGAGGGGAAAAAAATAATAGAATATTTTATTTTTACTTCCTCTCAGCCTTCTATGTTCTTAACCAGGAGCTTTGTAAAGTACTTTCACTTGTTTTCCAGATTAGTATTTGAGACCATAGCCACAATGGGCAGAAGTTTGCTCTTTCTAACACACATACTGAACTGAAATTACTTGGGTTTTTCCTCCTAAATTTGTTCTAAGTTCTTGTGACTCACTGTATTACTTGACAGCTGAATTTAATGCATCTGATTGTGAAGTTCCCTAGCTTCTAATCTTCAAAGATCATTTACTGACAAATACCATGTAACGTCTGTAATAGAACTGCTGCACATTTATGTTAAATAGCTCTGAGTTTTGTTTGTTAATGCCAGGTGATTTTAAGCTAGAGTCTTTTTTGATATAACCAAATATAAAATCTAATCTGTTTTGACTGCTTCCATCCCATGGAATGTTCAAGTTTGTGCTAGTTTTACACCCAAAAGCTACAGAAAGGGCCTTCATGAACTTCGAATTCCAATGAACTACCTTGTACAATTACACTTGTACTCCAACTGTCTTTTTGAACTAATGGGTTTTTAAATGCTCATCACAATCATGAGAGTATTCCTCATGGATGTAGCTGTGTGTTTATAAAAAAGAAATCTGTTTTTTCACACATAGTACTTGCTATCCATTTTTTCCTACCCAACTGTTTTGAAAGTTTTATGTCCAATTAATAATCAGAAAGGATGAGTAGAGTTACCCAACGCAAGTGAAAACCAGAGAATAGTCAGCTTATAATATTGTGGAAAAACCCAGACACAGTTCTGATAAAAAAAATACATATTTTAAAATACCTCTGCAAATATTACACCCTGAGTACTGTCGTGAATATTGCTGAAATATTCACAAGGATAAGAAGGGCTTAAGCTGATGAAAAGTGATTACCTGAAAAATGTCATGACTGTACAACTCAATAGTCCGTGAGCAACTATCCTGCTGCGGAAATTCCTGTTCCTGAAATGGAGGTGGTTACTGTTTCCTTCCATCACCGCACACCACTTGCTGGGGAAATTCACCTCCACCTCACCAGACTTTGCTTCAGCTGAGCTTGTAGAAGTCAGGTAATTTTTGGCACTGAGTATCTGTACATCACCTTAAGCTTTCTTATGTCAAAATGTCAGTAGCACTCGGTACTTTTATACTGCTTAATATTGGTATTACTGTTCTTTTATATGTCAGCCTGAAGATATAATAATATCATAAAGTGGTCCAGATGTCAAGGTATGTCATTACTATATAATAGTGGGTGCAGTTTTCTCTGCTCTCCTTAGACTTACAGTAAAAATTGACATATTTCCTCAGAAATCATTTATTACTTTACACATCTGATTAATAACAAATCAAGACATACATTTAGAGAAAAGGTCTGTTGGACCTAAAGATTAAATAACCAAATGAAAGCAAATGCTTAATTGCATTATTTACTGTTAGAATAATATTTCCAGTAGTAAATTTTTGTTTGGACGATCAGAGGGAAAGCCATTCCTGGCTTGAAGGAAGACATATTAAATTTCTAATCTTTATTGACTACTTAACTAAAAATATAAGAAAGCAAGACTAATCAGGATGATTCAGTGTGAAGAAAGCAATTGTGTCCTTTTTTTGTGGCCATGCAAATTTAAGCAAACCATAAAGTTTTAGGCAATTATGTGTAGGTTTATTAGAACAGAATTTTTGCAGTTTGTGACAACTGAGTAATTATCTTTAGTAGATAACCTTGTATGAACATACACCAGCTTGTATGCACTACGTAATATAGAGGTCCCCAGAAACTATCATATTCTGTACAAAATCTAATATATAATTTAAGCCAGATATTCAGACCAGCACCTCATTTTGAGCAAGCATTGTCTTTTGTGCTTAATACATACAGGAGTATTGAGGTATAATACTAATTATTATCCAGCAAGAGAATCTCACTACTGTTAATTATCAGTGAAGTAAAATTTAAGTGACATAATTATCTTGAAGAATATCAGCAATAAGAACGTGCCACCCTTTATTATATCAAAGGCCCCAGTAACCAGTGTCCTGTCTCCAGAAGTGTTAATGGGCAGCAGAGAGACTCCAAAGCCTCATTAGCACTAAAATGGGTGCAATAGTTTGTTTCAGAAGCAACTGGTTAAAGCACTGCAGGAGTTTGATTCATCTCCTTTTAACAGTAGTCATCTGCAGTGTAGATGGCTACTTCTGAGATAACTGTCTGGTCTCCCCATGCAAAACTAGTCACTGGAAGGACCATAAATATTAATTTCTGATTTGCAGCCTTAAAATGTCTGCTTCTCTTCAGGGACTCTAGGGGCAACCTGCAGTGACTATCTTAGACAGAGACATTTATATGACTCCCTCCACAGGACCATATATTTTAAAACAGTCAAATGTCTATACATGCAGGTAGGACAGGAAAGCCAGGGGCACTACATTCATCTTCTCTGCAAACAAATGCAAGTGAGGTGCCTTAGGTAAAACAACTTCATTCACACTCATTCATCTGGTCATGTAAACCATAGCCAAAACCAACAGAGCTCACAGTATTTGAGACTAAGAGAATTCACCAAGGAGCTTCTTGTTGTCTGGCAAACACTGGTGATGAAACAGAAGGATTAACAAGAGTGATCTGTACATACAGTGAGGATTTTAAACGAGCAAATTTTGACAAGCTGAGAAAACTATATAGTGAGGCAGGCTGGACTGAAGTGCTTAGGGAAGGGAATGCTTGAACTGGATTGTTCTGAAGTCAAAAGTGCAAGAAATAGTATGGATTTTTAATCCAAAAGCTGTCATGAAAGGGCTCAGAATCAAGGTGGACAATTAACAACATCAAAAGTATATCAGAAATAAATAGACACCCTTAGTGAAATACAGAAAGAGACCAAAGATTTTCCTGGAGGGCAAAAAGAGTAGACTAAATTTAAAATTGCTGAAAGATAAGATGAATTAGATCTTGTACAGGCAATTAAAATAGTAGATTTTAAATATACCCATATAAACAAAACAAGAACCAGAAAAGAAGAAGGCAGGTCTTACATAGCAAAGCTGACCTTACTTGCTTTTTTGCCAGTATGTCTTGGATAAATAGGACAAAATGCGTTTTGTGTTCACTGGAAATAGATTATATCGTAACAACATGATTTTTTTAAAGACAAAAATATTTTCTTTTGTTATCTTTCCCTTGCAAAGCCATAGCTTTAATCCACATGGATGTTGCTTAGTCCCTTTCTATTCCACACAGAGAATCATCAGTTTATGAAGAGGGGGTTGTATATAAGAACTGAAAAGAGGATAGTTAGAACATAGATGACGGGAATTTGTGCTGAAAATAGTCCTAATACTGGAGGGAAGTATGCAGCAAATTTCCCCCAGGAACAGTTTTGGTCTATCTCAATCTCTAATTTAATATTTTCATGTAGTATATATTGTCATGCGAAAATGTGCATATCCTAATGAAATCTGATCATGATGCAAAATTGAGAGGCAACATTAACATAGAAAATGATTTGAATATTGACAATATAAAATAGAATCACAGGATATAAAAGAGAATTGGAGAAAAGTTAGAAGATGGAATCACATTTAACAATTTCAAGTACAAAGCAATAGACAAATACAAGACAAAGTACAGGAATGTCTGCTATTACATGGGTGTTCATCAGATGACCACAGAACTATGTGGTGCATAAATGATATTACCATGAAAGAGGCAAATGTGATTCCAGGAAGTGTCTGTACCATACAGCAAAGCTCTGCCTGGACATTTTGGATGGACAACCATTCTTTGGTGTAGTTCTGGCAGTCATTCCCTGCAGGGGTCATTCCCTGCAGGCAGACATGGCTTCTAGTTGCCAGGTTTTGCTTTCGCGAGCCTTCACTTTCCTCCAACACTAGCCTAGGAGGTTCAAGACACCCTTAAAGTCCACTGAGCTGAATCCAAGGCCCAGAATAATCAATGTCTTTCACAATCATGCTATAAAATCAGTGCTCTGGTGGGGTCTGTTCAGCATAATCCTTACATACCCTTCAAACTGAAACCTCATCCCACCACACACACACACGTGTACACACACGCAGAGTTGTGCTGCTGCTGATGTTTTAGACTCACAGTGTCACCGTGCTGTCCTCAAGGAGACCCAACTCAGGTACTGTGCAGTGTGTACACGAGCACTCTGTGCTTGAGGAGGTTTTGTTTTGGACTGTGTGGATGCTGTGCATCAGTGGAACTGGAGGTCATCTGGAAGCATGCCTGCAGACACAAGCATGGACACAAGATACCTGTGGACATTCAGGATCAGCATCTATTACCTTGCTACAATCTAGACAGTGACTGGAACACACTAGTTGCTTTCCTAATCTTTGTGATGCAAAGTCTCAAAGCAGCTCTTGCAGCTACCATGGGGATACAGTCATTTTTCCTTTGGCTATCTTAGGAAAGTGGGACAGTTGCTAAAATACCAAGTAAACGATTTGTTGCCTCTTTACCAATCTAAGGGAATACCTTGCTAAATAAGAGAGGTGTGGGACCACTGTCTTTTAGCTAGTTACTGTGGTACTTAAGTCAAAAGAGATAAATTACTAATTCCAAATGTAAAGCACAGTTGTAAAGGTTTATAGAAACAAAGAAAAACTGGCTAAGATTCTGGTACCGATATAAGAAAAAAATCTCTACAATCTGTTTTGTAGACACACTAGGTCTTGTAGACATACCTGTACTCTGGTAAACACACAGGGCCAGGAAGTGAGTTTTAACACCAGACCCCATGGTAGTCCTATTAAAAATTTTGAGGAAACTAAGCAACTCTGGCATGATAGGGAAGTGCCTGCATGGATATGTAATTGTTTGTCAGCTTCCCCCTGGCTCTGCATTTGACCACTCTATCTTATTCTCTGCAAGATGAAAACCCAGACGCAGTTTTGGGAGTAGTTCAATCCAGAAATCTAATCTAGCAGTCAGTTAGAAAGAGACTATCAGGTTCAACTGGATATCAGGAGAAAATTCTTGGATATCAGGAGAAAATTCTTTACAGAGAGAGTAATCAGGCTGCCCAGAGAGGTGGTGGATTCACCATCCCTGGAGATTTTTAAACGCAGATTGGACGTGGCACTGAGTGCCATGATCTAGTAAATGGACTGGATTTGGACCAAGAGTTGGACTTGATTGTTGCGGTCCGAAAGAGAAGAGGGGACAGGACACGAGGAAGGGTGCAAGCAGACTTGTTTATTCAGCGTGAGCCCGATTCTTAAACGTCCCGCCAGGGAAAAGGGGTAGAACATCGGGTGGGCTATCAGACAGACAAATGGGGGAGCAAATCAGAACAGGGCACAGGCAAAAGGGGGAGGAGGAAGCCTGGGCATGTGCAGTTGTGCACTGTGTAGCATGAATACAGTGAAACCACATAATAACAGTAAAGTCCATATGAAAGTCCTGCCAATTGCTGTATGCTTTTCTCCATGCCTGGAACTGTTCCCATCCTGAATCTTGCTTCTCTACACTCGATGATCTCGGAGGTCTTTTCCAACCCAATCGATTCTATGATTCTATGATTCTAACTCCCAGCAAAGTCTTCTAATAGGCTTTGTACCCTTTTGCTTCCCAGAGAACACAATACAAACCCTGCAGTTTCATACTCCAATGGTATGACAGTGATAGGCTGCCACGTAGTCCTGAAGTTATTTCAGAGACTCTGTGACTAAAAAAAAAAAAAAAAAGACACAAGATAATAATTATGTCATAGGATCTTGTGGGCAATATGTAAGATACAGAAGAGACTCAATGCCAAGCAGTCTGTAGGTGTACATGACTGATTTCTCATGAAGGGACTGGACCAAAGCAATGGGGACTTCTGTTAATCCGTCCTATCTGTCCTCAAGGTCAAGCATTGGTCCCAGTCCTCCCTTTTTTCACCAGCATAGATGTACCCCTCTCTTCACTGATTCTATCTCTTTGTCTGCCCTTCTAACCTGTTGTATCCCACAGTGTAAACCACCTACTAGTACACCGTCCTAACTCCTGTGGCCAATACTGTTTCCTTAGAGGTTTCCAGGGAATTCGTTCAGATTCAGACATCCTGCCCAAAAATTACTTAGTTATATGAGAGATAGTTTTCCTCCTGCTGATTTAGGAATAGACTCACCTTTTCAAGGAAGGAAATGTCACACTGCCAGATCAGGTGTCATCCGTACTTGGTTGACTTTGACTTTGCGTGGAGTAAAATATCTTCCTTTGTTGGGACTCTGTTGCATACATTTCAGTGTGAAGTGTCTCCATCTACTGAGCTTCTATTTTATATCAACCTGTAAATAAGATAATGTACTACTTACAAACATTTACTTGAGTTTAATACACCCCACTTATTATAAATTCTTGACTGACACAGGAAAATGATATTATCTGCCATTTTGGATGAAAATGAGTTTGAGGTTCTTTTTTATGAGAGGAGACAAAAAAGTTTGGCTTGGGTAGCTTAGCAAAATGAGAAAAACTGTAGCATAATTCAGGTTAGAAGGGATCTTTGGAGGTCGCTCAGTTCAATCTCCTTCTCAAACAGGCAGACTAAATTCAAAGTCAGATTGGGTTGATCAGGTTTTTGTCCACTTGAAGTGAAAGTATCTCCAGGAAATGAGATTCCACAGCCACTCTGGGCAACCTGGTCTGGCACTTGACCATTCTCCTGTAGATTGTGTTTTTTTCTCTTTTTATCCAGTCAGATTTTCTTTGTAGCTATTTGTGCCTCTTGCTTCTCATCTTTATTTCTGACTGTGAAGAAGACTGTCTTCTTTATAAGCCCCTAGTAATCCCCTAAGACTTTTTTTCTGGCTTAACAGACCCACATATCTCAACCTGTCCTCATATATCGTGTGCTCCATGTTGAACTTGAAGATACAGTATGTCTCTTTCTGTCCTCTGTTTTGATTTTTGTAGAATCAGTTTTAGCATTTTTGGCTAGGAGAGAATTGTCTAGTGCTATCTTAATCAGTTTCTGTCTGCAGTGACCTCATCAGTGTGGACAGGAGAGGTCTGAAGATTTAGGGAACATTTGTGAAATCGTTACTTGAATCAAGAATTAATTCTAACCAAATACATGTAAAAGTTCCCTAATCTGTGGCATTCAGAGATAAATTTAAAAAAATATTTATGGCTTGTAGGAAATGTACATCGCCAAAAAGGAAAAAAAAAAAAAGGAGAACTGCAATGTCTCAGTACACTCCTAGAAGCTGATGCCTTACAGGAAGCCTTTATCTTTAGCAGTGCTGTACCCATAAGCCTGAGAAGAGGAGAAAAGATTGTAATATTTCCTTCTATCCTCTTGCAGAAATGAAGTGCTTTATTCTGTTTACTCCTAGGATCACTTCATTTTTTCACTGGTAATTATGAAAGGAAAAGAGATAAATGAGGCTGACACGGGTCTCTAAGACCATGTATTATACCTGGGGTCCAGAATGAGCCATGTGCAGACCATCATTAGGCAGATTGTGAGGAAGAAGATACTGCATTTCCTGCATTAATTCTATACTTCGGAAAAAAAGTATGTGAAATTGAGACCTAGTGATTAAAATTCAAAATCTCTTTCTGAAGTGGAGAGATACAGACAGAAAGAGTTCACTGGGATGAATTTCTAGCTCTTGGCTATTGCTATCCTCCTTTTTTGAGAAGCTCAACCTTTGCTAAGGAAAGCCTTAATGCAATGCTCTGTGTTATTGTGTTGAAGATCCTCTAGCAGCACATTTGGTTTGACATTAAAAGGAAAATAATTCAGCTAGGGAGCTGTAGAAAGCTTCTGCCTGCTCTAAAATTGCAGCTATGCTTACTGTGTTCTCTTGATATTAGTGATCAGATCATACTCTGCTTTTGTTTACAAATAATTTCCTTTTGAACTAACAGCATTGGTGCTTCTAATATTTTTGGCAGATATAATCATGTTTCTTTTTCATGCCTAAGCTGATCAACTGGAAATTAACCTTGGTGGGCAGGTTCTCTAAGGTGATTAGCATAAAGGACCCTTGTTAGCAGCATGAATTTCAGGAGCATTTTTCATTCATATAAAACTGTTAATACAGATCACATTGTACAGTTAGGTTCTATGATTTTTAGGAACTCAGACATTTTCTGTAGGAAAAAAAGCATTTCTCTTTCTTTTCAAGAAAAAAGAATACTGTTGGATTGTTTTGAATATATATCATTTAACTACCTCATTAGCTTCTTTTGACTCCCACCATGAATACTTTTCTACCTAGAGAAAAAATGGATAGTATTATTTTAAAGCAAATACGTGCTCTGCACTGGGAAGAGGAAGATTAATTACACAACAGAACCTCAGTATTTGAAAACCTGTGACCCAAACTTCTCCCTCTAACAAACCACTTCTTGTGCTATTATCTTCCACCTTTGTATTGATTTGCATTTAGCTGCAAATCCTTGATGTCACCTAGTTGATTCAGACAACCAAATTTCATGGCAAAGCAATGGTGCCCTAGTATTCTATAACATACTGGAGTACTTTTTCTAGAATAACATTAAGAAAAGAAACATGAACTTGCATCTCTAGTGTTATAGCACTGCTATAGTGTGCATACTCTCAGGTACTGATGCATTACTTGACTTAGGAAAGTTCAAAAAAAGAAGAAAAGCAAAACAATTTATGAACTGATTTGTGAAATCTATATTTAGAGTTATTCAGAAAGACAAGATGAACTCCCAAAACATAATTATATTTTCATAGCTCATTCAGTTAAGCAGCAATTTGGGTTCAGTAGGACTTTAGTTTATTCCTGAATGAATTTGCTCATAATTTGATATTAGATTGCCAAGTAATACGTTATTCTCTACTGTTTTCAAAATGTGAGGTTATAGCTTAATATATAAAGAATGAAAAGGGTCAAGTCTTTGTTCTCTTGTCACTATGACCAGCAAAAAAAGGAAGACATCCACAACACAACTAGTCATGCCAGGCAGTAAGACAGTAAACTATTTTCCCCTCTGTTCTTGGGAGTGGTGCCTTTTTCCAGCACTGTACCTACATTTTGAATCATGGTAATTCTTGTATTTATTATTTTCCTTCAAGTTCTAGTCACTGGCTTCTTCCTCATCACTGTATTTTATTCTTGATTTCTTGTCTTACGGAATTTCTGAAGACAAGGTAGGAGTAGAAACACATCACTTGAGTTCTCCAATGGCTGAAGCAACCTACCAGGCACTCATTAATTAGAATAATTAAGGAAACCATTAAGGAAACATTTGTAAGACACTTGCTTCTGTAAATTATGTACTGCAGATCCAATGGCAAATACAGGCAGATAATTTTGCTTGCAGAGGACTCTGTCCTCTGTTTTCCATGTGCATACATTTCAGCTGTAAACTTAGGCCAGGCTCTGTCTAGCTTTTCACCCACTTAAACTGTTATTTATTTATTTTACAAAGAGCTAACCGAAACATTATTGTTGTATTACCCTTTGCTTGGGAGTGTCAATTCTCTAGCTACACCCTCCATGTCTACATCCCTCCCAACAAAATTGTTGATATTTAACAAGTATTACAGAATGATAGAGGATGTTCACCCACCCATTTTCAAAATGCTTTTGGGAATAATGTGCTCCACTTGACAGGGCATTCCTGCTGAATGAAGCTTGAAGGAAATAATGTCAGCTTATGCTCTTTGTCTTTGTTAACAGTCCCCTATTTTCCATTAACATTAGCTGTGTACAAAACCCAATATTGAAAGATGATTGTGTGCTGATTTTCCAGACTGGCAAGCGGAAAATTGGCCAAATATATATTAAGAGGCACATGTTAGACAGTGTTAAGCACTAGCAGTTTAAAAAATTTGTAAAGACAAAGAGGCACATCCATCTTCAAATGATGGACTTTCAAAAGGTGATCTATTGCTGAGGAGTCTCACTTGTCACCCTTGAAGAAGCTGCTTTACACCAGCACCATCATGAGCAGCTTCCAGCCCCAGCAGTCAGTGTGGATGCAGAAAGATCAATGAGCCTCTCATTGATACATTTGTCAGCATTCTGGGTTTAATGAACTGCCTTTTCACAAACCCTATGAGAATAACAGTCCTATGGGGATGGTTGTTTGCAGAGATTAGTTACAGAGCTTGGTATACATGCAAGAGCCTTGTCAACAGCAAGGCTCTTGCATATAACAAGGTTGTGGGCTGTCCCACAACCAGAGGCAAAGTCAAACTTCTTTATCAACCCCTGCCTCCCACTCCCCCGTAGTTGCATCGGTGCTATCTGTTTTTCCATTACACTTAGAATGAGAGGAAAGGATGACCATGCTGGAGTGGGAAGTGGGACAAAATAAAAGGTGACAGGCTTAAAACCTCCCATTCTTCCCTTTCCAGAGGCTAAACATACTGTGAAAATACAGAACTCTTCAGTCTGGAACTAAGGGTAATTTAAAAAGTCATGTAAATGTTAGTTAAACTGAACTGCTAATCACCAAAACCTGCAATAACGGAATAGGGAAATTCACTGAAATGAGGGATAGAGCATCTTAAAGCACATTTGAGAAAGTACATCTTTACACAGTAGGCAGTGAACTTCTGTTGCCACAGGGAACTATGGGGCAGATGGTATCAGCAGCTTCAAGTGAGGCTAGACAAATTCATGGCCAGTAGTCTGACAGCCAGATGATGTTATTAAGATTCTGTGAATCTATGATTCCATGATTCAGATACTAAAGAAAAGGAGCAGGGATGTGCCCTGTAATACAAAGAGTGTGGGTTATGTTGATGTGTGAGGGAATGAACTCGGGAGGTGGCAAGGCTCCTGTGCGCTCTCCCACTGCTGCGCTCAGCGATGGAGTAGAGGGTTAGGTGGACCACTGGTCTGATCCATTTCTTATGTACCTAGGACAGTAGAAATAGAGGAATCTGAAATTTCCCACATTTGTAAAGCACTTATGTGAGATACAGTTTTCAGAATACATCCCATACCATATTGCTGAGATTCAACAAGGTGAAGTACTGGGTCCTGCACTTGGATCACAACAACCCCATGCAGCACTACAGCTGGGGAAAGAGTGGCTGGAAAGCTGCCCAGCAGAAAAGAACCTGGGGGTGCAGTTCAACAGCCTCATGAACACAAGGCGAGAGTGTTCCCAGCTGGCCAGGACAGCCAGTGGCATCCTGGCTTGTATCACAAATAGTGTGGCCAGCAGAGAAGTAATCCTCCCCTTTTACTCAGCACTGGTGAGGCCATGCCTTGAGTCCTGTGTCCAGTTCTGGGCCCCTCACTACAAGAAGGGCAATGAAGCTGGTGAAAGGTCTGGAGCACAAGTTTTATGAGGAACAGCTGAGGGGGTTGGGGTTGTTTACCCTGGAAGAGTGGTGTCCTGGTTACAGCCAGAACAGGGTTAATTTTTTCAGTAGCCAGGAGAGGGCATGGCTGGGACCCAGAGGTTATTCTATACCACCTCCCATAATTTCCTGGGGACAGGGGAAGGGGTCCCTTTTGGGTCAGGTAGTGTGGCGAAGGGAGCAGTTGGGTGTTGTCGGGGGTGAGAACTCACATGTGAATTGTTCATTTCTTGTACGCTCTTTTATTGATATTGCGGCTGTTACTGTATATTTCCTTATCTCATTTCTGTTCCCAGTAAATTGTTCTTATCTCAGTTCATGATCTTTACCTTTTGTTCCTCCAATTCTCCTCTCCTCCAGTTCTTCCCCTCCCACTGCAGGGCGGGGAGGAAGGGGGACCAAGCGAGTGGCACATGGTTTGGAGAGTCTCAGTGGGAGTACTAAACTGGGGAGTACCATTCCTAAACCACAAGTGGTCAGGTATTGGAAGAGGCTGCCCAGGGGAGTAGTGGAGTCACCATCCCTGGAGGTACTTAAAAGACATTTGGGGACATGATTTAGTAGTGGACTTGGCAATGCTGGGTTAACAGCTGGACTTGATGATCCTAGAGGTCTTATCCAACCTAAATGGTTTAACGATTCTGTTATTGTAAGCATTGTCCACTCAAGACCAGGAGTCTGAACTAACTTCTGATTTCTGCTTGTCAGCCAAGCATAGCTGTGGCAAGATCTGGATTGCAGTTTGGAAATGTGACTGTGGAGACTAGTCCCACTCTCATTAGGCTGAGGAGACAAGTCGTTGCACTTGATGAGGTTGCCTTAACAGCTTCACAAAGAGCTATAAGTGATTATGTTCAGAAAGGCTGTGAAGGGAAGCTAGAGCCAAGTCCTTGTCAGTCTAAGCATGGAGAACATCCTTCCTGATTGCTTCCCTTGGCTGCAAGAAAATTGAGAGTAAATGTGATACTTTAATACTATACCGCTCTGCTTTGTAAGACTGCTTTGAAGAAATTCTGATTTGCAGCAATAATCACATAGCTAATGATTTTTTTTTCAATTGAAGAGAATGAGCATAATCTAGTTATAACAACTTTAGAAGACTGTGACCAGTTTTTACACCAAAGCCAAACAGTATGACCCAGCTAATTATAGTTCTGACAGCCTGATATCAATCTGGAAAAATTAATGGAATGACTGATACAGGACTTGATTAGTCAAGAATTAAAAGAGAGGACTATAATTAATACTAGCTAACAGAGGTTTACTGAAAATAGATTTAATCATACTATGTTGTTTCTTCTTTTTCTTTTTTTTTTAATGAGATTTTGTGTTTAATCTATACAGGTAATAGAAAAAAAAGAATGACCTGGTATGTCACAACAAAAAAAATACACACATATAAAGTGTACTGAATATGTACATGATACGTAGTAAGAGCAGGATAAACTGTTTCACTCACAGTGTCCAAATGCAGTCATAAATTTGGAATCACCAGGGGCTGGTGGTTCTTACTGGTTCCACAGGGTTCATCTAGGGCCCAGACTTACAACAAAATTCTGATTCTAATAAGGAGGTGTGAAAGCAATAAGTAACAAAGAATAAGACAGCAGAGTTGATTGCTCTTAAAGTGTGCTGAACATGTGCTTCAGGACAGACTGAGAGAAACTGTATATCTGTGGGACAACAAAAGTGTAGTTAATGCTTGAGAATGGGGGAATCTGTCCTGTTGGGCAGTGGTTCTGAAAAGAAATCGTAGATCAGTGTTGCAAAGATGTAACTGTGAAGTCTGATTGTGGCCAGTTGTAACACATGGTGCAAGCTGGTGAGAAAGCTCAAGCAGCATTGCTGCACTGTGTAGTCTCCCTTGATTTCTTAATTTTGCCTCTGTAGAAATAGCTTTTCTTTTATGTGCTTTCATCTGCTCACTCTTTCTATGGTATATCTCTTCTACCCTTAGCAGCCTTAGCATGCTGGACACTTTCTGCACAGACCCAGCACAAGTTTCTAGGACAGACAGGATGAATCATGTTCTGGAAGAGCCTGTTTCTCTTCACTGAGAGAAGATGAAATCTAGGAACTGCTACAGACTAAGCCCCTTCCTTTTATTAGAGAGCTAAAATTGAATAAAACTGATCTCGCTTGATAACCAGAACTTTAGACATACTTGGAGACCACAAATCCTTTTGAGTGTGATTGGTGTCTGGCACTGAAGTTGATTAAGATTTCTTTCTAGTCAAGATAAAATAACAATACTTGTTAAAATGCTTGTCTGTGTTCTCTGGAGCTGTCTGTGATCCTTCAGACCAAAAGAGCTTACAATATTGAAATTAATATATTTTGTACCACAAGCACCCACCATATGACATGAAGGACAAAGATAATGTGTTACAGAAGACTAATATGCTGCAAATTATTTTCAAGGGTTTCAGTTCAGCAGCAGAAACAGGTAAATTAGATCATTTTTAGAAATGCATTGAAGGAGTTTTGAATTGAGAAGCCGAAAGAGCATTTAGACAAAATTCAGCAAAACAAATGTATTGCAAAACAAATGTATCACAAAATTCAGCAAAACAAAGCTATGTATTGTAAAAGATGAATTGCTGGTACAACATGAAAATATGCGTGATACTATTTATTGTTCTAATTGGCTACATCTTGATAAATGCCAGGAAATGAGTGATCTCTCATCACAGATGCTTTGTGAGTTTGGTCGTGGTGCATCATAAGCAATTTTAACAGCTGGGTATAGTTCTTATAATTCACTAACTGAAACAGCAATTTTTTGGAATATTTTTGATGACATAAGTTAGCTCTATGGTTAGAGTGTTGCTTTTCCTCAGGTATATTGCAGATGCATAGACCATACAGTAAAAAAAAATGTATTTCTTAAGTGAAGTCCTCTCTTGCTGAAGTCAATACATCATCTTCAGTGGAGGTGGATTTTCATCCACTCTCTCTACTACTTCTGATTTTTATAAACATTGGATAATTACACTGAACACAGTAGTAATACTTGCCTGTGCAGAGTGCGACCTGTGTGCGGAGAAACTGGAGATCTCTCACAAGGGAATATTTACAGAGCTTGCTTGGGGCTGTCAAGAAAACTGTTAGTGTTAGAACACTTTAAAAACTCTTAGCAGAAAGAATTTGATTTCAGACAGTTCCAAAGGTATGGAGAGGATATTTGAAATATTTGATTCCATTTCTTGCTCCTGAATATTCATCAGCCTCAAAAGAAAAAGTCATAAGATTAAGTCCGTAACTTTAGGAAATCCATAGCTTGGAATGACTGACTGGTAGAATGGCAGACCTTAACATATAGTGATAAAAATCGTGAAATTCTAATCATTTTGGCCTCAAACTTCACCGAGTTAATTCACCTTCCACGTAAATACGCTACAATTACATTGTTAATTAACTAGAGTGACATACATTTCAATTACATCTTTAGATCCAGCCTCTTGCCATTCAGGGATCAGAAAAGTAATGGCTAAATTAAAAAAAATATACAATCAGAGTTATTCAGCTTATTGAGCTACTTGTACCAGAAAGTGAAGCAGCTAGTAAAGTATTGAGAAGGTTTAGTGATAAAAGTGATTACTGGTAATAGAAAATAGCTATGGCAATCTGAATTCAAAACAAACATGTACACTGAAAAAAACCCAGATCTAAGCAGTCAGAATGAGGCAATTTTTAGAAGGCTTTCACAATCTATTTTTAAAATTTTGTAGACACAAGTAAAACTAGCCTATAACATCTTCCTTGTGTCCTTGGACACAAGACATGGAACTGAACAGGACAGAGAATACTAAAAGAAGTTGGGTTTTTTTCCCTGAAGGAGATAGCTATATGTAGAGATAACAGAGCCCCACAGCAGCATTTAGATTTTAAAATATTTTGGAAACAGTTGTATCAATTTGTTGTCCTCAGTTTAAAGGATGTTGGACCAGTGAGAAGCATGTGTCTTAGATGTAGGGAGGCAATGCTCCTGAAAGACTTTGAGTCTGAAGAAGTTATAAATACAAATAAGAGGAACATCAGTGCTGATATGTGTTTTGAACGCATATTACAGGCAGTTAGTCAGAGATATATATCATTCCACAGCTCATGAGAAGGGAGCAGGTGGGGATTTTTTCTTCAAAATAAAGCAACAGTGCATACGTTTAAAATAAAACCTCCAAGTCTCTTCGATATTTATCCCATCTGGAGAAGAAACTAATATGAAAAATTTGGTTACACTGTGCACCTCTATGCAAACAGATGATTGAAACTTTTTGGTAGCACGGAAGTAAACTTTCTACAACCATTCCTCCATGCTCCCATTCCTTAACGTAATTCACCACATTTAATATAATTAATTTGGAAAGAAGGAAGTGCAGTTTTCCCAAAGGAATTTCCTGACTGACAGCTGTTTTACATAATCAGTGCAGAACAGCAGTAGTGGAGCATACTCCAGCTATTACCTCCTAATGGACACTTACTTTGCTTTACTACTGTTTTGCTCAGTAACATAGATAGGGAGATTCAATTTAAATTCCTCCCCCTATAAAATTAATTCTTTAGCTAAGTGTGTACATTACAGAACCTTTTGCTCTGGGGCAATAACGAGCATCCAGTGCCCTGTCAGTCTGCAAGTCACCTACGTATTCCCCAGAAATATCAGCGACACAAACTGAGTATAAGTTAAAAAATCCTCCTTCCCAACAAGAAAATAGTAACATCTTAGATACTATTAGCTTTGTGTAACTGTAAAGTAAAGAAAATACAAAGACTCCAATAATGTTTGTAAAACCATTTGTGAGTATTTAATGAAGAAACTATATTCATTTTAATAATTAGTCAAGCCTATTTGATTGAATTTTGTGAGGTGAAATGGAAAAGCAATATAAGAAAAAGCAAATAATAATTTGACACTTCTTTGTGGCCAAGTTTAGTGAGGAAAGGTGAAGAGTAGTAAATATATAATAAATCCAATATTTGATTTCTCCTGAATAAAGTTTACCTAATTTGTGTGAGGAAAAGAATCATACTTTTCCCTCTTGCCTCATATAATATACAGGTAACTCGTGGAATGTGTCTTTAATTTTTCATGTTTGTTTTAAATGAAAAGCTGTATGTTTTTCTAATGTATATTTGAAAAGAACCATCAGCTTTGTAGGACACTGCACACTGTACATGTAGATGTTCATCAGTAGGTGGTGCTCCCAGGGTACATCATAGTCTAAAATGCAAATTAAAGAGGGTTTACTGAGGAAGGAGAGCTCTTTGGGTTTTTTAATATGGTAACCGAAGAGTAGTTAAAGTGCAAAACCTCTAAAAAGATTAAATATTATACTAAATGATTTTTAAATCCTGTAAAACTACATGACCACTAAACAAATATGGAAGATATGCAGTTTTCAGTCTGTTCTTTTTCTGCCAAATATTCACACAACAAATAGTTCACTCAACTTACATCTTGACTATGGAATTTCTGTCCATGTGCTTTATTGCCCAGATGTCATTCACATTTTCTGAGCACGTAGGTATCAAATCAAATTACCTACATGATTTTCTGAGTTGTTAAATGTTTAATGTGTTTTATTAGCAATTGTGCACTTTAGGTATTCTTTTTTAATTATATCCTAGAATTATGGCACACACCATGGGATTCTTAAAAGTCCTAGAATATTTTCAACATTATAAATAGCAATAGTACTTAACATTTTCTGTTGGATTTCTATGCTGTAGGCATCCTTCATTCAACATATGTTTGCTTTTCAGTGTTGTTGCTTGAATTTGGTGACACAAATATCGTCTCACACATTCTTTATCTGATCAGAGAGCATCACACAGGGAATATAACTTAGTACATTCAACTTCAAGCTTAAATGGCATTGGCAGAACATCCTACAAATTTTTAATGAAATATAGAACTAAAGTTACAGTTGCTGCTGAAAACAAATCACGAAGATAGAATGTCCCAAATAGCTTTCAAAGAGGAGGTTGGTTTTGTATTTTTGTTTTTGGTGGGTTTTTTAGTGAATAATGGACTTACTTTGCCTGTTTATATTTCTGTAGCAGTTCAACAATATTTGCACAATATCCTATTTGTTTATACACAATCTGAGGAATATAGTAATTTGCAAACAGTGTAGTGTGTTAATTATAGTAGGTGCTTTGCCTATTTATGTACTTGAGCAGCTTGAACTAAATTGAGAGAATAAAACAAATGAGGCAGGAAAGTCCAATTAAAAGTACATTAATCAAATGCTGCCCCAAAGCCTTTCCTCTACAATACATATTGTTCCACTTTATGTGGAGTGCCTGTTTGATGTCAGTTGTCCTTCTGTATCTAATGCAGTATCTTGTTCAGTCAGTGTGCAGTAATAAATGTAATTGTCAAGTGTCTGGTTTTGGATAGTTCATTTTATATTTTTATAGATTTTATAGTTCATTTAAATTTTAAACCATTCTTTTTTTTAAGATTAATTATAACCAAGGAACAAAAAGAAATGAGAAAGTGACTAACATGTTAAGAAATGACTGTTTGAAACACAGGCTGCTTTTGCTTTACCATAGTTGCAGTAGACTTCTTCTCATCTACACTGGAATAAGTAGACTCTGTTGGTTTTCACATAAAATTCAAACCAGAAAAATGCTTCAACAGAGCACTTAAAATTTGTTCCCTTGATATCTGATGAAAAATATTAGCTTGACTCAGCTTCTGTATAATGCCATAAATCAAGAATAGGTCTGTGGGAGTCCATGTGAAAAGTTTATTTTGCTGCACTGACGCATCTCTTTATAAAAAAATGAATACTTGTGGCTGTGCTGAAACACAAATTAGGTAGTCAAGTAATCTGAGAGGTGGACATAGAATTCCACTTCTTGCCCCATTGCAACATCTTTATATGATACCAAGCAAGACTTTTAGGACCAGATCTCAAAAAGAATAAAAGGGAAAATTAAAACAAGATTCATACAGAATTTAGGATCTGAATCTGTTCTGTCTCATCCTGGGAGTGCTTCAATTCCGTTAGGCTTTTGTGTTCCTTATATGCCTAAGCCACACTCCTGTTTAGAGCAGCCCTGCTTCAAACAAGGCTGAGCAGTTTGGTGTCTTCTCAGCTATAAGACCATCCAGGAAAGAGGCAGTTTGTCCCTGGGAGGGAGTTTGTCTGGCAGACACTGTCAGCACACATGCATGATGACAAAATTGGGCTCCCTGCAGAACCCCACTTTACCCACTGCTGAAACACAAATTCCGCAGGGTGGTACTCAGGTGCTGCTATAGAGAAAGAGAGAGAAATTTCCAGAAAATGGCACATCAAGTTCAAATATTTCATTATCCATACAGGGCTGCAAACTCCTCAGAAGAGTGACTGGAGTTTAAATTCTCTCAAGCTGGAGAGAGATCTGGAATCAGACCTTGGTTTAGGTTTTTCACTGTAAGACAATTTTAAAAGGTGAGTCCCTCAGCCTTCTCCTCTATGGGTGAGAAAAAGGGAGAGAGAGAGGTTCTCTGAGTGAAAGGGGTGTAGGAGCCTGCCTGTGGATAGTTAGCTGTGGCTGTGTCATGTGCATCTCTGTGTTTGGCACGGGAACCAGAGACAGGGTGGGATTACAGCTGCACGTACTCTACTCATTACCTCCTGTGTGTTAGTGCTACCTGGTGCTGCACTGAATGCAACAACTTTAGCTAAGTGCCTGAAAGCAAGTTCCACCAAGTGCATCCTTTCGATCCCTTCTGAGATACTTTGCCATGGGCACATCTTCCTCCAGTTTCAGCTGAGCCAACTGAAGAGTTTTCACTCCACTTGTCCTACCCTCATTCCCCTTTGCATGCCCCCTCAATACAGACACACCTCCCTTTCTCTCCTCTTTATGGCCTCTTTGCACCAGAGGTCTCCATCCTCATCAGCCTCCCGGCTGAACTGCTTATAAGCCATTCCTGACAACAAAGTCAAAGTGGCAAAGGCCTAAATCAATCCTGCTCAAGCCATCCCAGATAACTGCACTGAAGACAAACTGAGGAGGGTTCATATGAACAGGTCAAATAGGCAGATTTAAGGCATGAGTTCTCTCTAGGAAGCCCTGCCTGATAAAAGAGTTCTTGCGGACAGAGGAAGGAACATCCAAATAAATTTTGGTAGGAGACTTAAAAGTATTGCTTTACATGGGCATTAAATCTGGTCTTTAATCTTTTTTTTTTTTTTTGCTTTTAGCAATGCCTAATTTGCTGTACAGAAAAGAAAAAGCAGTCTGTTCATGATTTCTATTCAAATGACTTACAAAATCATTTGCAATAGCTAAGTATTCAATAACATGCAATAATATTAACTACTGAATTTCTCTTCAGTGAGATCACTTTCAGGAGGATACTTCTGACTTCTGAATGAAGTTAAAAGAGCTTCATCACAAAATTTTATATAACTAGCAATGCAACTACTATGGTGTTGCCATAGAATATTTGTAACTGGAGAAATAGCATCCCATGCTAAGCTAAGCCTTCCGTGGGAGAAAGAGGGTTTACTGGGGTACATGTTCCCTATACATAATAGATACCATTCCACAGGATTAAAACTGTGGACTCCTGAACAGTAAGTTTAAGCCTTCTGACTTGTTTTTCCTAGTTATCATTAGCAGCTATCTTAGAAATATTTCAGAGATCGTGGTGTCCATGTTCCCTGGTTACAGAACATGGAAACTGAACAAGTTTAAGGCAGATAGCCCTGAATAATGAGGCTTGAATAGTACCATCAACTCAAAAAGCCCTTAAAACAACTATTATAAAAATCTGTGAATAAATAGCAAGATAAGGTCATTACCAATTAATTTTTTTTCACCATATGAAAATCTAAATTAAAAAAGACAGGTATATTGTGTCCTTACTGAGGATAGGAGTAAGTAAAATACACTTAGGTTTATGACTGTTGTTTTCATTAGTAATTTCTTCTCTACAATCTGGTTTGTATTAAAAAACAGAAAAAATGGTTGATAGTACTTTATGCCTTAGGCTAATTTGTTTAAATTTGAAATATTGTACTGAACTAAAATTAAAACATATGCTCTGTGCATATGTTATGTGGGTGCAAAACATTTTATACATGAAGTATTGCAGATAGATATTCTTCTCATAAGTAAATGAAGATGGTTTAAAAAATGTATATCTAATTTCTTTCTAAGGATATGCGGGCTAAGCAACGTGCCTTGCCTCTGTGGTGCTTTAAGAAGAGACTCATAGAGAAGCTTGAATCAAATATTTGATGCAAACCTCTGACACTCAATGAGATATGTCAAAGTAGCTTTTAAGTTTATTCTTTTATTGCCACGTCTTGAAAAAAAATTCCAAAACCATTGGCAAACATTGAATTTATATATTTATATATTAATTCATTCTGCCTCCTAGCACAAAATAGAACTCATTACATATTTATAAAGTGCTACACCCATTCCTCCAACATTCCAGCAAAGCAGTTTGATTTGTTGTTTTGCAGAAAGAGAAGACCGAGGGACCAAGAAGTTAGGAGGACTTGCTTGTAGTCACAGAATGGATAAAATAATAGAAGCAGAAAGAAAACAGAAAAAAACTTGACTGCTTGTCTTCCACAAAAAATGAATCATTCTCTCCAGTGCTATTATTGAATTATAAGAGAGTCTTATATTCTCAATTTTTCTACCTTCATAGGATTCCCTCATTGTCCAGCAATGTTTTGCTGCTTAATCAGCTCAAAGCTAATCAGAGGCAGGAACCTACTCCTCGGGCTATAAAATCCTACTGTGTTTAAACTGAAATAAGAAACAATTATTTAAATGACAGAGAACCAAAAATCAAAGTTTCTCTCATGAGGTAAAAAAACACAGTAGGAGGCAACTACTGAGCCATACATGTGCCTTATATGGCTGTAAGCTTCAGATGTGTGCTTGATTTTCCTTGTCAAGGCATAAAAACCCCCTACCTAAAAACAATAGGAACTCAAGATGGCAAAATAAAATTATCATCCCACAGAATAATTAGCTTTCCACAGGATTTTCTGAACCTTGCACTGTAGATCAATGTTCTCAGTGTGCCCAGAAACTCTGTTCTCTGAATGTGCTCCTTGGCCACCATGCTACCTTGTTGAACTATGTTATCCTGCTAAACAATATATCTTCCCACGATACATCCACTGTTTTATTTGGCCTGTAGACCTGTGCGACTCATTCCTTTTACAAAATCCTAAATAATGAGGTCATGCCCTGCTTATGGAGCGTAGCAATTACGGTTTCTGAGAATATCGAGAAGATCTAATCCCATTGCTTTATTCTTGACTGCCAAGTGACTCCAGTCTATATTTCAATACAAAAAATAAGAGTTTCAAAGTGGACTAAATATGTTTTTCATGGTCAGCCAGTCTTTAAAACTTGCCCTGAGCAGGGCTGTGTGTCCATGCTGGGTTACAGGCTTTCTCTGCCACAGGCTGTTCCACCTCACACCTGCCAAAACTTCTCTGGCAGCATTTTGAGCTCCAGGCTGTGACCCAGTACTAGTCATCTGTTCCTCTAGGCAGATTTTATTCAGCTAAAGCCCTGGATGTCTACTGCAATGTCCTTTCCTGAGGCAAGCAGTATCAGGTTCCACTCTGTCTTCTCTCCCTATCCCAGGTCATTTTTTCTCTCCCCCTTCTGGACCATGGTTATTGAGACAGCTGGAAAAGCTACATAGAAATGTCTATCTGATCACAGGGCAGACAACTACGCACTGGAGAACGTAAAATGTAAACACAAATGAGATTTATTCTGGAAGTAATAAACACAGTGGGTGTTTCTGCAGATAGCCAATGTATTTTAGCTTTGAGCTCATCCTAGCAACCTCTGTGCAGCAATGTAAGGGCAACCACTGACAACCAGAGATCCATCCATATGTTCTATCTATCCATAGAAATGGGAATTATTTTTTTTTTAATCTTAAGTCTCTAAAGACAAATATCTACAGTCAATTGATGGGAAGTATGTTATTTTTTGCATGGGTTTGCACTATCTCAAAATTTGGGCAGAAAATTGTTCTACTCATTTTTTTTTGGTTTCACTATTCAAATTAGCAGATCCACTTCCTATGATTTGGTACTTTTTCCATCAATAACACACAAATTCCATGGAAACATGCCAAAGATTTTCTTAGCAACCAAGCTTCTTGCCCGATATACACCATTAACTACAACAGTATGTTAAAAGCTTACAATAAACCTATCTTTTTAATTTAGAATTTCATATAGTGAAAGAAGATTCACTGGTAATGAATTTAGCACAGTTTCAGGAGAATTTATTTATTTTTGTGGAGGCTGGGCACTCAAGAGATGTCATGGTAAAAGCAGGTATTGCCATAAAGGCAAATCTGCTGGGATCAGCCCAATGACTGTGAGTTCAGGTAAATTAAAAGCACTCTTACAAACTGATGGTATGGGCCCACCCATGATTGAAATGTAAACTGATTCATACCTTTTAAGGGCATAATACTGCTGCAGAAAGCATCCTCCTCCATCAAAAAGTAGCAAATTCCATTATGAAAGATGGGATTTTGACAAGCTGTTTCTAGTTCCAAGAGGGTAACCATTTTGGAGAAGAGTATGCAGACTCTGGTCACTGCTTTTTAAGTCTCTGGAAGGTGCAGACTAATCGGATTTTCAGAAAACAGAAGTTGTAGTTTTTATGTCCTCATATTTGGTAAAGTAAAATAGAACAAAATATCACAAGTTCTATTCTATTTATAGAGAATCTTTTTTATCTTTGCTTAGAATAATCTCCCTTGACTTCACAGTCTTTGAGTTAGACCCAGGGTGCAGGTTGATTGTATATGAAAAAGAATTATTTTTAGAAGCATTGTATATAACTGCTATGAAAAGAAATAAACCATCAGTATCTGAGGTAAAGACTGTCACTTGAACTCAGCTTCTTAGAGGCTTGCATGGCATGCTTTTGTCACAAGCTAACCACCCATTTATGCTGCAGCATCAAAAAACTTACAGACCTCTAGGTCTCTCTGTAGGTATCAGATGGAGCTAGTATTTAAATATCTCTCCAACAATCCTGAAAGTACGTGTCCATGAGCACAAATTTTTCAGGCACTGAGAAAAAGAAACCACTGGAAAGTAGGAGAATTATAAACAAAAGAACAAGAAAATGCAGCATAAAGCCTTATCAGCTGAAGATTTTAAGTAGCCCTTTATTCAGGCCTTCTAAATAGTTTATGGACAATGGCAGCTATAGTGTTCTCATAGGAGGAATGACTTCTCTACTAAATCTGTTTGTTGAAATTTAATGATATGCCTCCATGTACAATTCTCCTGATTTGTGCCTGCTGTTGGCAAGTACAGTACATCACAACAACTCTTCTTTTTACAAGTGACCCACAAGATGTAATGCAACCAGCTGCAGTATAGTAATGTGGAATGACTTAAATGGCTGTGCTAAAGCTTGCAGCAAGTTAGATGTTCTTAAAACTCTGCAAAGCTGTGCAAACTAGTAAAACAAAAAAGGTTAATTCTTGTTTTAGCAGGTTTTATTGCAAAGTTATTAGAAAAGTAAATATTACATGTAGTGTTGAAGACAAGGAACACTTCAGTTACCTGGAGCCAAGTGGCTTGAGCTGCGCTCCACTACAATCATTACGGGTCTGTGAAATCATACTGGTGCCAAATGTTAGCATGGAGAATCATATCTGCCTGTGTTATGGCATGGTAATAAAATGCAACGGCCACTTCCAGCCATCTCTGCTATTCACTTCTGCTGCCAGGGGATGGGAAAAGGGCTTCCATAGCCATTTTGACAAACACACTGGCATGCCTCAGTACACTGTGCTTTTGCCAGATGATGTTTCTAACCTTCGTACCTTTGCCACAGAGGTTTAAAATGACCTTGAAATAAGAGAGTCTCTTTTTTGTTAAGATTCGGTCTATGTATAAATTTCTGAAGTAGTATTGTAGAAAATAGTCTCGTAAGTAAGGAATGTATTTTCAGCTCCTAGTCTCCCAAAATACAGATGGATATGATTTCTTACAGATTTGCCACATATAGAGAGAAAACACTTCTGCAGGAATTGAGAGAAAAGTCTAACTTTTTAATCCATGCGATATTTGCTGGTTGTCTGAAATAAGACTAGTTTTCTGCAATAAAACCAGTGTTTGAGATAGAAAAAGAAGATAATTCAGACTGAGCCATGCCAACCCTGGATCTAAATGCTTTTAAGGCCAGGGAAGAATTCTCTTCTTTTATGCACAATGCAGAAGTTCAGTTGTCATTAATTTCAATTAGAAGTTGATGAAGTTCTTTGGTTTATTACGCTGTCATTTGAACTACATTTTCAAATTGCATCAAGACATTAAATATTCTCAGAGACAGTAACTGCTCACAGGGGACTTTGTGCAGTGCAAGACACATAATGAAACCTAACTCATTATTTTTATTAATTATTTGTATTACTTTAATGCGTAGGAGTTGTAGTCATGTATCATGACCTCATTGCATGATGCACAAAGCCAGAACAAAAAGGCCATTTACTTCCTTAATTGTTAGATCCAAGGTTGTGAGTGACATTGCTTGCGTAGAGCCTACTTTGGATTTTCACCTTTCTAAAACCTGGGCAATGCTATCTGACCAGTCAACTGGCCTGTCCAATAAGTGTTCAAACTGCCCTCACAATATCTGTTTGGAATCAGTGCTGTTGGAGCAGCCTTTCTCACTCAGCTCACCGTGGAGGAAATCCTCAGGCTGAGGAACTCCCATTACTCACAGCTCACAGCAGTGTCAGTCCCCAGGTGCTCCTCTGCCCACACTCTCACAGCCTTCCTAGTCCTGAAGAGCAATGAGCATCTCCCAGCCTTGCCTGGTTGATGCCATTGCCAGTTTCTTGCACAGAACTTGCAGTTTTTGTGAGTGGTAAAAAATCACCGAGGTATCTTGTAGTAGCAGCCTCAGGAAGTCACATTTGGCATCTGCCTGTGACTTCTCTCCCAGCTGGTGGCTAGTGAAAGTGCATCTCCTAGAAGAGTTAAGCTACAAATAAATATGTCTGATATATGTCTGGCACGTCTACATCTGTATTTTATGAAAGTTACAGGAAGAGTCTGAAGATGACAGGAGTGACTTGAAGCATATCCCTAGTTCTAGGGTCCTAACTACCAGTAGCATGGGGTGACCAGCACAATCTTCCCTCACAAGGAAAGGAGCCCGGCTGAGATCTATGTTAGTCACTCTGAGAGTTGACAATTATTCAAGAGCTGCTAGCAAGACAGGCCTGGGTTGAACAGAGGAGAGAGGTGCAGAAGTGAAACCATTTCTATCATCTGCACAGAGATATTTGCTGTATATAGGAACAGCAAGCAGTTACACATGGAGGGAAAAGAAGCAACAGCGGAGCTCCATTGCAGCATCCCAGAAACAGAAGTGGGTGAGGAAGACAGCCTGAAAATCATGGTAAGGGAATAAACAGATGGGGAAGCAGGAAAAAAGAGGTCTGGAAGGTGGAAGAGAACAAGAAAGGTATCTCTCTGTAGGAGGAAGTATTTGTTCTGCAACAAGAGTTGTCTCATTTGGGTCCTGCAGCTGCTAAATCAGCTTCCAGGTATTTGTGTCTGACTCAGGTATATGGCTCTCCCTTTTCCCAGCGGATCTGGAGGAGTGCTGGTTTGTCCTTGTCCTTATGGACTGGCTTCACCAATAGAGCACATTCCAGATGGTTACTGCCCTTAAGATAAAGCATATATGGAATGGGGTCAGAGAAGAACAAAGCAGTTGGAAAAATTCAACTCATTTCAGTACAGAGGCTATGCCCTTAGGCTATATATAGATAGCATACTTCTTAAATGAGAGGGAAAAAATGGCATGCAGAAAACAGTTGCCAAAACCATAGAACCTTGCTGTCAGCCACCCACAACCCAAAAGAGAATACCTCCTTGGAGTAATTTTAACCAGTACTGTGTATGCACAGAAAGATGCTCATATTTCTGTTAGAAACACTGACCGACAGCTCTTAAATTTCTAGTTTTCAAAGGCTATCAGTTTCTCTGAACACTGGGTGACCTGCAGCACATATTATCTTCCAAACACCAATATTAAAGAAGAATATGAATGAAGGCCCTCAGAAAAAAGTGGCATTCTGTAAACATTTTCTGTTAATAGAATCAGAAGTTAAGCAGTTTTCAGAGCTGAGACATCTCAGAAGAATTTCTGAAAGTAGAAGCTCCAGATTTGCTGAGCAATAAGTGTAGGAACATGATGAATTTACTCAACCATTAGAAACACAGAACTGAAACTGTCCTGATGATTAACAGAGAACTGTAGCCAAGTAGTAACATTGAAAGGACTGGCATTGGGGTAGGTGGATATATAATAGTAGTATATTTGGGCTGATAACTTCCTAGACATTTTTATCCAAAACTTATCATCCCAGACAGCAAGAAAGGGGAGGGGAAAAAATAAGAAAAAGAAGAAAAAAATATGTATCCTAACTTGCAGCATCAGGGCCATTTTGGACTCAGGAACCTCCAAAGCAGGGTATTTTCAACTGGGAATGAAGAATCATGCTGAACTTGAGGAATCACATAGAAATCACTCCTTAATTGATAGAGAATCACAACAGCTACATCAGGACATCACCACAGAGAAAATCTGAGATCACTTGACCATCCTGTCAATACAAGCAAAGGGTTTGTATTCCCTCCTTTCCCATTAAAAAAAAATCACTCTTGGTAAGTAGTTATGTCAGGAGAAGTGGTCATGTGTATTTCATAGTGTAATTAAGCCAGAAAAAACCCCAAAACTAGCAGTTCTAAAGATGATATTACATAATGTGGGATTTTTCAAGTACAAGATTCATCTCTAATATTCCATCTTAAGTAGTAAAGTGGAGACAGAAAGCAGAGAGAGGCTTCAAAGGATCTCTGCAAATGTGCCAGCCATGAAGCTGTAAGTGACACAGGGGTGAGGAGTTCAACACCATCTTTCATAGGCAGCTTTTCTTAGCTCCTTGACAGCATGCCTGTGTGCCACAGCAGACTCACCTCATTCACCCTCCACTGGCTGTACGTGCTCTTTCCTTGGAGAGGTTAAACGCTGCCTGCCTGGAGGGACATCTCTGCGGGAGAGCTCCCTGCTGCTGGGCCAGCTGCAGTGGCTAGAGGCAGGAAGGGACATAGCTCAGCAATTCTCCCAAAGGGAGAACTGTAGTCCAGGCAGGTGGATAAATGTGGACCCAGATCATCAGCCTAGGTGGCTGAAAGGAAACCAGACTCTCAGCACCACTCTGAGCATGAACTGTCCTCCAAGTGTGTTGATTAGGAAATCAGTCATGAATTTTCCATGTCGTTTTTTTTTTGCCGGAAGGTGTCAGCTATCAAATACTTTGTGTTCCTGGTGGTTTTTTTCTGTTTGTTTGTTTGTTTTGTTTTTGTGGGGTTTTGTTTTGTTTGTTTGTTTTCCCACAAAATATTCTAATATTAATAACTATTTTTGTCAAGAACTACCTATCAAAATATCAATAATGCCTCTTCTGGCAATATTCAACAGCTTTTGGGATGCAAGTGTTGCTCACTCTGATTCTTCTTCTGCCACTCTAACAAATTCTCCTCAGTCGTCCAGGCTGTTTCACCTCGTATAAATGACATATCTACCAATCAGAGCAAGAAACTTTTTCTTTACTTGACTTGAGAGGTAATAGATTCAGGTCAAAGTCCCTGCCCAATGCCACTTGGGGCTGTTTATTTAATGCAAGAATTATATAGGGGTAGTAGACATGACACAGGAGATATGAAAGATGTGCACCCTTGTAAAGGCAGGTGACCAGGCAAGGCAACACCCAGCATTTCAAAGCCCCATGTGTAGGTGACTGTATCAAGCAGTGGATCAACACAATTTGGCTGACTTAGCACAGGGTGCCTACTTCAGAGTGAGTTGAACTGGCTCCATGGATACCCATCAGCTGAAGAAGCTCAGACATCTGATATGCTTCTACAATCTATATAGATTCCTAAACTTAGGTTTCTTAACCTATAGCTGTCTCCTTCTCCCCAGAGCTGCCTCATGGGCCTTGCAGACGACTGACTAAACTCCCATCCTGGATGAAGGTGGCAGAGTCCGAATACATGTGCCGTGCACCGAACCACCTCCAGCTCTCTCCACCTGTCTGTGAATATAAAATATCTGGGAAAATCTTATATTTGTCCCAGAATACAATAGTACAGCTTTTGAAATCTGAAATAATCTTGCAGCAAGGGCATACTGTTTTCTACCTGTCTCTAGCTCCTGGCTTGTCAGGTGTCTGAGACATTTATATGTGAAAGAGAAACCTCACTATGGTTTGATGAGAAAAGCAATGACATCCCAACAATTTTCTCAGATAAACAAATGTGGTCTTGCCAGGACTAGCAAAATGAAGACTCAAGAGAGCAAACTGACCTTCCTACTCTGTTAATGGCTACAAAGGATGCTGAACACAGAGACAAGAGCAGCAGTCACCTGAAATTAATGAAGAAAGAACAGTATGTCAAGGTGGAGAAGCATCAGTGTGAAAGCACAGCAGCAACGATCGTACCCACAAGACGAAGAGAACCAAAGAGAATTAATTCTCTCATGACTAAAGGATGCTCCCTGGAAATAGGTGGACTTGGTACACAAATATGTACTTCTCTGTTCTGGTTGATGTATTCATGTTTTTGAGTCTCATTTTAGAATAACACTTTCAATAGGAAATAAGCCATTTTATGCAAGCAGCAACTGTGTTTTGACATATATTTTTTGCATTTAAAAGTAAGAGAAGCAGGAAGAAAAAAATGTAGCTACATACAAGAATGTATCATAGAATCATATAATGGTCTGGGTTGGAAGGGACCTCAAAGCTCACAGCTCACCTAGTTCCAATCCCCTTGCCATGGGAAGGGATACCTTCCACTAGACCAGCTTGCTCAGGATCCCATCCAGCCTGGCTTTGAACACTTACAGGGATGGGACATCCACAACTTCTCTGGGCAACCTGTCCCAGTGCCTCACCACCCTCACAGTAAAGAATTTCTTTCTAACATCTAATCTAAATCTCTTGTCTTTTGGTTTCAAACTCTTCCCCCTTGACCTATCACTATCTGCCTTTGTAAGAAGTCCCTCTTCTTTATAAGCCCCTTTTAGGTACTGGAAGGCTGCTATAAGGTCTTCCTGGAGCCTTCTCTTGTCCAGGCTGAACAACCCCAACCCTCTCAGCCTGTCTCCATAGGAGAGGTGTTCCAGCCCTTTGGTCCTCCTTATGGCCCTTCTCTGAACCTGCTCTAACAGGTTGATGTCTTTCTTGTGCTGAGGACCCGAGACCTGGATGCAGTAGTATGGGTAAGGTCTCATAAATAGAGGGGGAGAATCACCTCCCTTGACCTGCTGGTCTTCCCTCTTTTGATGCAGGTAGGATGTGGTTGGCATTCTGGGCTGCAAGTGCACACTGTTGGCTCATGTCCAGCTTTTCGTATAAGAAAAGTCTTTCTCCACAGTGCTGCTGTCAATGTGTTCTTCTATGTAAAAGGCACTAAAAGGATTACTAAATTAACCATTCTTCTGTCAACGTAATATAAGTTCTAGTAAATATAACATATGGGATTTCATTATTAAACAAATTAAAGGAGAGACGTACAATTAATACCAGTAAGAAAACAAGGAAACCAAATTTTTTACAAAGCCACACAGTACTTTTTTGTCATGTCACAAATTTGGTTGATAAACGTGTACATGCAAATTCAATACAGGTATATATTTATACACACGTATAAATATAAGAAATTTTTATTATTGTAAATTTTTTTTTGCTGAATCATCACTAAAAAAGTAGACAATAAAACCAGTTAACTGACAGATCTCAAACATAAGCATACCTAGGAAATCCTCACTAAGGAAGCGTATTTTCAGCATATTGCCACGTGTCTTCACATTATTAACTTTTAGCAGTGAACTGGAAGTAAATATAATACTGTTGGTGAAGTTTGCACATAAAACAAAAACGGGGGATTGTTAAATAAAAAAAAGGACTGGTGTTCCCTCAAGCAGATGCAATAAACTGAGTACAAACAAGCAAACAGAATTAATTTACAGTGAAGCCAAATAATTACATACTTGGAAAAAGAACATTTGTGCTTATGGGAGCAGTGATTGCACCCTGGGGAAAAGAAAAGAAGTTGAGGGGTCACAGTAGATGGTGAGATAATCATGAAGCTTCAATACAAGGTGATGACTTAAAGGATTAACATGACCTTTAAATATGTAAGGGATGGCACACTGAGTAGGAGCAGGAGTCTCTATGCTTCTGTATCTAACACCAATTGCTTGAATAGTAACATTTCTGTCCTCAACAGAAACAATGGGAAATTGTCCCTCATCACAACAGTCCTTTGTCCTCACATTAGCTAGGTGTGAAAGGCAGCTAACCCATGAAGCTGAAAGAGACAGGGATTGTATAGATCCCATAAGTTATCAGCAGTACGTTGGGTGACAAATTTCATTATGATATATTTGAGTAACTGCCACAAAATTTTAATATAGCTGCAGCCACATTTTCATTAGTGTTTCGAGCAAACTACCAAAAACTATTATAATTGATAATAAATGAATAATACTTAATAATTATTCATTATTAAGAGACGAAGCACAGCTCATATGCATGGGTCCTAGCTCCCTCAGCTTTGAAGCTGCTCACATCCATGCATCAAATTCAACTCAAATTAAGTCAGAGGCTTTCTTGTCACTAAAGCAGTGAGAACAGCTTTTTAGAAGGAAGAATAAGGCACCAGAGCCAACTTGTGCTAAGACTGAGACAATTCAGCTGAAGTCAAAGATGAGATGACACCTTCTCCTGTCTGAGTGCAGGACTGGGTTTCATAAAGAGGTCCCTTCTGCTTCTCTGTTTTACACTGAAATAGAGGTCAGGGGGTAGGAACTGGTGCATCTGAACATTATATGACAGTTCTAAGAAGGTCATAAACTGGAATAAAGAAAATCTTTAGAAAAAACTAGAAGAGATTCAGGAGGCTATGGCATTTTGCATGGCTGCAGTGGGACACTCAGGATTGAGGTGAACTGGGCAATGGCTAACATTAGAGAAAAATGAAAAGCTTGAAAAGGCAAAAAACAGATATGACACTGGCACTGCTTTAAAGCAGAGGACTTCCTGAAGGTACACTCATACCTAGCAGCCACTTATTTTCCATTATAAAAGACAGAAATCACCCTAACAATACAAGTCATAGTACAAGGAGTAAATTGTCCTTGATATAAGACGCAGCTCTATTGCTGTGTTAACTACAGTCTCCTTCTAAATAAAGAAAATACTCTTGAACTTGGACTTTTCAGGGAGTAAGCTGACTGTGTTTTGGAAAAGTAAGTCTAGCTTAAAATTCAAGTAGAACCCATTATGGACATAGTGACAGAGAAACAATTTCATAATTTTTGAATCAATGACTGCAGATCACTCAGGCAGCATTGATGGTAACTGACCTTCAGAAGAAGATCAGGAGCACACATCTTTGGTAGAAAACCTCCACTAGGCTGAGACAAGTGAAGTGCTGCTGTACTTGGGACAAGCCTCCAAAAAGAAGAGATCCAAGAATGTACTTGTGAGAAGCATCCTCTTCTGAAAGCCTCTCTCACAGCTGCTATGTAACCTCACTTCAGGACTACAACTGCCTATGCAGTTTTGCAGTAGAAATGCCAATATGGAGCCTGTGGGGTGTACAGGGCCTCAGGTATTTTAATTTTTTATGCTATACCTGAGCCCATGGCAGGGAAATACACTGAAAGGGGAAGATATGGCACGAGCAGTGAGCCAGCACAAGAAGTGATACCAGACTCAGGTTTAGTTTGTGTCTGTGGCCGCTGTCTCCTTTGCTAGCTGTGCCTTTTGATGGCTGGGAACCTGCTCATTTCATGAGGGATCATTATAAGCAGCAAGCTAGTGAGCTAAACCCAAGATACCACATACAGCATCCCTGTTCCACCCACACAGTGCTGCAGCCTGGCAGCCTCATCTCACTCAGAAGTGGTCCAGACTTGTGGCCTTAGGAGTGTTTCAGGACCTACTGTCCACTGCTTTCCCTGCAGATCAGGTGCCTGAGGGCTCTTGAACTTGGCTTTGAAGTGTTTGTAAATGGTTTTGAAACAGAGCAGGTGAAACATCTTAGATCAACAAGTAACTGATTTCGTTCAAATTTGGATTGTACTTCACCGGAATGGTCTTGGCTCTGAGATGTCTCAGATCATTGAAATACGACAGGAAGAAGTACTCAGAAAGGGTCACAATTACTTCTAAGTTAACTGGTGACACTTTGAGACATGCCACTTTTTCATCTTTTTTGAAGAGGGAAGAACAAACGTACAAAGAACTTGTGGTTACAGAGAGGTTGCCAGCAGCCCCACTGGCTCCTGCACGAGTCGAGATTAAAACACGGCACTTCAAGTCTGAAACTGGAACAAGTGGATGTAGTCACTGAGTGCTAAACCTCCCTCAAGGTACCTGGGAGCCAAATATTCTTACAAGCTCTGGAAGAGTCAGATTCTGTGTACTTTTTCTCCTCCTGTAAAGTGGAGATACCGATAATATATATTTATTTAATTGGACAGGAGTTATTTGGATAAATCCTCGTATTTAAGAAGAATACAGCATTCAGCATAATGGCGCAAACCAGCCTGAAACTCACGGTCATCTTAATGGGGACTGTTTTTCTAAGCAAATCCAAAATCCTGAATTGTCACCTTTTGTCATGAAAATAAAAACATTAAAAAAATGGTAGAAGATGAAATATGCATTTGGAAACTTTTATGATGTTAGCATGTATTTTTTATTTCTTGAATGTGCTTTCTATACCTCTTTCTTTGAGGACTCCAGCTTCTTTGAAGGTTTGCTCCACAACCATAGGAAAAACCCCACCCTGTTTATTTTTAAATCAAAGCTAAAAATCTCATGGGATTTGCAGACTCAGCAGCCCTGAAATGAAATTCAATTCCCTAAGGTTTAGGATCACAGCCATGTAAACATGCCTGCCACTGGTGACTAAGTAAATAAACTAGAAGATTGGAAGAACTAGATTTTCTTCCAACTTGGTTCTGATGATTTAACTAGGAAAAAAAAAGACATTTTGTAACATTTCAGAAGAGATTTGATGTTTTCAGTGTGTTGCAAGAGTGAGGTTGCAATGCTTTTGGGAATCAAGGAATAACAGTGAGTCCCACTAACACAAAATAAGTTTATGTTGAGTTTCCTGAATATCAGGTCCATCGAGGAGGTTTAATCTGCTGGGTGTTATGAAAATCACCCGTGGCAGGGATGGAAGAAGAGATAAGTGGTGGGTTGGTGAGATTCACAGGATTACATACCTAGGGACATCTGCTGGGCTGCCTTGCAGCTATTGCTGCTGCCCTATGAGAGCTTTGTGCAAGCCACCAAAGAATGGCTTTTACACCCTCATCTGGGCTCTTCTTTTTCCTTCAAGCCAGTCCTCCCCCTTTGCCTGTACCAGTCAGCCTGCTCCCACTGTAGGCTACAGGCACCTTTCAAGCCAATGAATAAGACAATGTTATGAACATAATAAAAAATCTGGCTCAGAGGCTTCAAACATACTGAACAGCCCTCAGCCATCTCCAGTGTTAGAGAGTGCTAGGGCAGCTCTGCATAGGTATAAAATATAAACCCACATTATCAGGACCATGTTGATGCAGTTGCACAGAAGAGGGCATAAGCAATAATAAGGAGTGAGAGAGAAGGTAAGGATCGATGTTCTTCATTACAATAATTATCTGGACAAATGAGATACATCCTTTTGAGGGTTCAGTTCTAAAATTAATCTCATTTTTTGTTGCAGAGAAGACATTTATTTACACAATTATCCTGCTTACATCACTGTGGACTTCTCTTGAACTGTGCATTGCCTCAAGCTGAGAGACTACAGTAGGCACTTTCTATACTTCCCTGATATCTGCGCTTCTTCATTAAAAGATAAGAAGCAGAAATGTAGATTAAGCAATCTAAAAGCAACTTTCTTCATTCTAGAAAGTAACTCACATCATTGACCCCCTAAAGCTGTACCCTTTTGGCATCGCTTTATCAAGCAAGATGACCATGCAGCCATATCCTGCCCACCTTGGGTAGAGCATACAAATAAAGAAATTGAGAGTGGGAGAGAGGAAGATGGAATGATACATCTGGCTGCAGAAATATTCTTTCTGCTGGAAAACAGGTACAGTCATAGGGAAGGAGAATCCAGTTTATCTCTGCAAATCCAGTTCATATAGGATGGTAAAATCCACATCTCTCAGACCACACAGTGGAAGTGAAGGCTCACTTCTGTGCTGCCTTCTATGAATTGAAGCTGAGCCTTTCAGTCATCTTAAAGCTTTTGTTAGAAGACACAGTTCAGCATCCTGGAGTGTATGTTCCTTCCAGCATTTTGCATGGTGACTGAGAAAATAATCACAGCCAAGGCCTCAGAAGTCTATTACAAGGTGTATTTTATGTCAATTATTTGCATACAGTAGATGAGGTGCAGTAGACTACAGCATCCAAAATATTTAGAGCAAAGAATACTGAAATGTACCTCAGATGCCCACACGTGGATAACAAGCCTCATTAACAGCAAGCACAGGCATCGATGTAGGCTTCAAGGAAGTCAATGGTGCCCTCTAAAGGGAACTCGTGATACACAGAAGTGCTTGACAGTTGAAGTACCCATGCCCGTACAGCCACGGAATAACCCAGGAAGTGTTTCTGAGTAATAATTTAAATAATTAATAAGCCGACAAAATATAGAGTCATTAATATTCCTTCTGAATTCGGGAAAGACAGCCTGGGCGAAGTTCAGCTTTTTTCAAGCATTTACTGTCTAGGGTAAGAAGGCATCCTTGTCCCAAACCATGATGGGAGCAAGATCTCAGATCATGGCTCAGAAAAGAAAGGTACATCGAATTAGCAGGACAGACTGCACAAGTGAAAGTGGGCCGTGATCTATTTCATAAAACTTTAATCTCATCTAAACAATTCTTGCCCAGAGAGGTTGTGGAGTCTCCCCCACTGGAGATATTCAAGAACCATTGGATGCAATCCTGTGACATGTGCTCTAGGATGACCCTGCTTGAGCAGGGAGGTTGGACCAGATGATCCACTGTGGTCCCTTCCAACCTTACCCATTCTGCGAGTCTGTGATAACACAACACAGAGCAGGTTATAAGAGTTACTCAGGAATGAAGTGCGTGAACGAACAAGCACCACAGAGCAACCAAATCTCTGTAAGCAGCGCTTTGTCTTGGCCCTAGCTATCAGGAGCCTGCAATTACTCTGCAATTCACTTATAAATTTCAACATTTTCTCTCTCAAGAAATATGAAGTACCTTGAACAGCAACACATACTTTGTTTCAATTTTCCAGTTGAGCTCTGGCTGACTGAACCAGCCAAAGAACATCATTTGGCCAGATCAGCAAAAGAGCTATTGATCTCCAATGTACCAATGCAGATCTTATACATGGGTATACATTATTTCAGGACAAGAATCTGCTTCCCAGGAAGAAGCTTCCCTCTTGCATTGAATTCAAGAGGCACCGCAATGCTTTGCTGTTCAGAAAGTCAGGACAATTATTGCCAGGTTTAGTGATTGCCACTCATTAAAATCAGGATTTACTTGATTACATTTTAGAGGAACTCTAGACCTCAGAATGTAACTTATAACTGAGAAGACAAAAATATTAATATTGTTTAAAATTAAATATTTCTATTGAATCTTGTAAACGTTGCTTATGCTTTAACCATGCTTTCTTCCCCTCTGGACTGCAGGAATGTATCATGAGGATGCTGGGATTTACCAGTCAAAGCAAAGTTACATCCTTCACTTACAAAAGTTACATTCATGTGCCAGCATATGTTGTGTATCCACTAGAAGCAAACAAAAAATCAGAGACACATGATTTTTAGAAGACATTAGAATAATCTTGGGAACATTTCCATCCTAGATTTATGCTTTTCATCAGTAAAAGAAATTGCACACCACTCATTCCAGAACTGCAGTTTGATTTAATGCCTTTTTCATTACAATTTTTGAGACTTGGATAGAGGATGCCCATACACACATGAAATTGGGAGCAGAGCCTTATAATGTGTGAGAACCTGGAAATTCCTAGTCTAACTTCCACCACCAGCCAGTACGATTTGGAGAAGGCCATTTGTACCTCTCATTTCCTCAGAGTTTCCACATGGCTGTCGTGAGGCCAATAGAAAGCATGTTGAGACAGAAATGTCTCTGAAACCCAAGTGCTGTTGTTGTTCCTGTACATGATGGGTTATGAGACAAGGAAAACCATGTACCAGTGAAACAAATGCTTGCTTGTTAAATAAGGATCATTCCCCAGGACTTGGGTGCTTGGTTTGCACAGGCAGTTTAAGACTTGGTTTTGTGCTTGTTTCAACTGAGAATTCAAAGCCAGAGTTAGCTTTACAGCAAGAGGAAGGTCAGGTATGGGAGTTTAGTTGTGCCCTTTGCCAACCCGAACACGATTTCCTCATGCTGAGTACTAGTAATTAACTGATCTCTAGTGAATTACAGCACCTGCGTTATCCATCCTTGCTACCATGAGAATGATTAAGCAGCAAACTGTGAAGCTAACAGCTTGTTAGAGGCTCTGCAAAACACAGTCTGAGTCCCACGACTCCCAGTATATCACAGCGTAGAGAACAGTAATGGAAACAAGAAGACTGTATAAAGGGAAAATGACTAGAAAGGTCTGGAATATGGGAGCAGCAGAAGGATTGGCAGAAGGGCTGTCAGAGGTACTCACATTAGCAGGTCATCAAGATCTTCACAGAGTAATGTACAGCTTTTTAGGTTACTTGGAATAGAAGGAGTGGCCTATACCCAGACTAAAACAGACAAGCCATTGAGGGGAGATGTTGGGAAGAACAGGCTGGAGCTCTTGGCTGTTTGGAGAAGGTGAGAAAGGACAGTGAGGGAATCCTAACGACTTGCACAGGTGGGTTAAGATGGATACAAATTCACGGGGCAGTTCCTAAAGGACACAGATGGCACTTCCAATCCCTGGTCAAAAGAGAGACCGGAAGATTGAAGAGAACTTACGAGCAGGCTCTTGGCTGCTGTGAGGACCCCTGTCCAGGCCAACTGGGTACACACACCTTTGTGCCTGGTTACTGGACAGACTGCTTGAGCACCAGCACCTCAGTGCTCATGTGTGGGGTGTGAGCACAAGCGAAAGCAGTTCCAAAATAAGGGCACTTCCCTTTCTGAGGAGGCCTCCCCTATTCTCTTGCAACATTACTTCCACCTACAGGTGAGAAGAAAACCAGCACAACACAGCTGATAGGGAGCTCCAGAATGAGGAATGAAACCAAGGGAGAGGAGATAAAGGGAACTTAGCGAGAAGATAACTGTGATGCCTAGGGGATGAAAAGCAGAAGTCTGTTCAGACAGAACAAAGGTGTTCTGATGGTTCATCAGAACGAAAGACATGGAAGCAGCAAGAGGAGTCTATGAAAATTTGAGGGAAAGTGCAGAAAGAGGGTTGCAGGACAAAGGAGGATTCACAGAAACGATGGCAAGATATCCTGAAGGCAAAGTTTAAACAAAATGTTTCAGGAAACAGGAAGATGGAGGAAAAAAAAGGGTATTGGAAAGATAACCATACAGGAAGCAGCTATTGTGGAGGGAGTTGAGTCAGGATTTGCATCCCAAATACAATGTTGTCATATTCAAGGACAGATGGGCACACAGGAGGCATCTGAGGCAACTTTGTGCAAGTAGAATGAAGGGGCTTTGTGCAAAGGATTTCCACTGGAAGGGAGCATTAATATCAGTGGAATGTGGCAAGGATGACAGAATGACAGAATAGCTTTGGCTGGTACCTTGGTGGGTCATCTGGTCCAACCCCCTGCTCAGAGTGGGAAAGAAAATAATACATAGGAGATGAAAATTCCCTTACATCTTCACAGATATAAAGTTAAGACTTAGCTATAATGCCAAAAATGCATATCCAAAGTCAAACCTTCTCTATAGTTGATGTTCCCCTGTGGAAGCAATGTTCATTTTACAGATTACTGGAATTGCTACTATACCTCTGGATTCTTTGCTATGAAGCACAGAGGGTTTTATTGCATATCAAAAGGCAGCAAAGAACACACATGACAGTCAACCTGTAGCTTGCTCTAAACACACATGCACATATGATGCACAGCTGACACTAGCACAAAACAAGGATAGGAAAAATATTTCTCATGCAAACTGGGTTGGTGGTTAATCAAGTGAATCGTACCTTTTAGAGAGGTATCCTAGCAACCCCCCAGCAGTCACAAGTCCTGGCTGACGGTGCACACTGATGCAATTGTTCTCCTCCTGCAGACATCAAAACTTTGCAGCTAATCAAAGAGATAATTCGAAACAGGAGAGCATGTTAAATTTGATCCAACAAAAGGGAATTTTATAAATGAGCAATGTCACCTGGGGCATCTCTTATGCTTAAAGTTGTCATCTTGGAACAAGAGTAGGTCAGGTTTAGCAAAGCCGTGCAACGTTGGGAACAAAACCTCCCTTCCTGCGACTGGCAGCACGATTCTCCTGAAGGCACTCACTTCTGCTGCATTGATTTTTGCAGGTCGGTGCTTCAGAGCACCATGCAGAATTTATTACTATTTTCTTGAATAGCAAAGGCCTACCTGAAGCACCTTCTAGAGCACAAGTATCAGCTATGATGCTCTCATAGCCACATGTCCCACTATGTTTCCATGATCAAATTCATACTCCTAACATGCCAGATTAGATATTCTTTTACATTTCCTGACACTGCGTATAGACTCAGGGCTGGCTGGAATAGACCTTCTGTCTCAGGACCAGCAAGGAACCTGACGCTACCAAGTAGCCTAAGCTCATCCTCTGCAAGTGTCCTCATTTCGGAAGCATTATAGATTTGCATTTTACCCCTTTAGGCATGGATGCAAAAGGCAAAGCAAAATCACAGACATAGGATTTACCAGCGTTCTGAAAAATCACCTTTTTTTTTCAGTCTTTAGTTAAGCCCAAAGATACCTCAGAGCTGAGAAAAAAATTCAACATGTTTAAGCATTTCCTAGTTCAGTTTTCTTACCACCGTAAGCGTTCTTCAGGCTTCAGTTCAGAGTTGTGAAGGGCATCCCAAGTTCCACTCTGATGGTTTACATTTCTTCTGGACCACAGAAGATTTACTACACTCCCCCCATGCTCTACAGTTCATCTCCTCTCTCAAAAAGAGAAATCTTTATTCTTAAAACCTCCTGTTTTCTCTGTCAGATGAGCTCTGACACTTGCCTACTCTCATCAGATGCTCCTCAGACACTTTTCTTTGATGACCACCCTCCTGGGGATCAGAACTGGATGACCAATTTTCCTGGGGCAGTAATAATTTCCCTGAATATCCCACTAAAACTGTTAATCAAACTTTAATGATCCTTTCCTGTTGGAATGGAGCAATTTCTCATCTTTGGTGGTTCAGAAGGAAAGCAAAACACAACAGAAGTAACAGCCATACATTTAAACATCAAACAGAACCTACAACTGGATATACACATCAAATCATACACAAATCATCAAAGCTTTTGTGACCTACTTTTTATTGCACAAGTTGAATTTTTTTTTTTTTTTTTTTTTTTTTTTTTTTTTTTTTTTTTTTTTTTTTTTTTTTTTTTTTTTTTTTTTTTTTTTTTTTTTTTTTTGTGGTCAATCAAGTGCTATTAAACACTGCCACCACTAAAAGCAACATGAAGATTACCCAGCTACAGTACCCAAGACCAGGAGTCAGGGGACTACAGGAGATCAGTGTGTCCAGTTGTAAGGTCTATAGATCCTTTTAAGACCTTGCAAAATTTTCTTCAGTGAGTAGAAAACTACTACCCAATAGCAAAAACGCTGCTTACAGATGCTAGAAGAATCAAAAGGTTTCCTCCCACTATCAGAAGATTACCTCTCAAAGTGCTGCCTTTATACATTTTAATTATAATGGCATCTGTATACCAGTAACTCTAAAAGTAGAAAGTGCTGCAGGAGAAGAGAATAAATAAGCTGTAGAGGTGGACAGCAATGAGGGGAAAAGGAAAATTACACCTGTGATACTGTTCCCAGCAGATCAATTTCTTTTCACCTTCCTAAAGCAGATACGTCTTTTATTATTTGTGCAAGTCACCGCAGTATTTGCTTCAGGAAGTGTCTGGTAACAGGATGTGAAAATTTGTGAACTCAAGAAGGGGCCGATAATATAAAACAGCTTAGAAACTACACATTTGTAATTGAAGCAGCAGGGCACATCAGTTCAGCACGATATTAGAATTTGCCAGATGTTAATGAGTTGACGTGCAAAGAAACAAAACCCAACCCATCCCTCCATACACACGATCCTTAATAACTGCAGCAGCTACATCACTGTTTTATGCCTTAGAATCCTCAGCCACAGGAAAGAAAAATAAACAACCCACCCCCTCAAAAGTATCTTCAGGAGCAAGGCACCTTCTTCTAGAAGGGCAGCAGTCACCCACAAGTGGGACAAGAAGTTTAGACAAATAACCAGCCACTCACAAACACCCACAGTGTCGACTCACAGACTTTTCCTACCTCTTATGCCACAGTATTCCCCCCAAAGAAGTCACTGCAGTAGAGTAACACAGATAGTTACATTCGCTGTTGCCAGTCAGAATTGTCCTGATATTCTGACCATCTGCAAGCAAAATGAACCTGATAAAATCTGTAATATTACAATGAATATAATTGGGACTGTAAGCAAGCAGGTGAACATGAGCTGCTCTTCACTACCAAGAAGTCAGAACAGTCCCAGACACCGGGTCTGGATCTGTGACTCATTTTGTTTCTGAATGGGGGAGCAAACAATGTGACTGCATGATGCAGACACCAGTCTTTCTTTTCAGAAAAATCATTGTGTTCAGAGAAATCTTGACTCAGAACATCTTGAAATTATGAGATTTCTTCTCTGTATTTTAGTATGTTTTGAATCAGGCTCATAGGGATCAGAGAGGCATTTCAAAATATGTTGTTCTAGTAAGGAATGACCTTCAGCTTATTTTCTTGAATGTTTCTGCTAAATCCTTCATTACCTACCTTTTTCATTTGTGTACACAGCACCAACCAGTAAATAACATCACTAGTAATGTTGCTACCAGCTCCTTCCCCAATATCAAGAAACAATATAAAAAGTCAGAACTTTGTACTAAAGAGGATCTACACACAAAAAATTTACTCAACTCATTTAATAAAACCATTTTGTTAAAAAATTACTTAGTAATGATTGGAATTTTACATATAAAATTCAGAAATTACAAAAAATGGCATTGTATAACAAATATAATCTGTATAAATGAGAAGACTTAGACACATTTGGTAGTAAGGTCCACAGAAAATCTACACAAAAGAGAAATTGGCTGTTCCTGAGTTAATTGTGCTTCTGTTGATGTTATGAGATAACATGACAGCAGCGTAAAATATTCTCTTTCTAAGAGAATTTGTGCTAGGGATGTCTCTTCTATCCATTTCATGACTGATATTACACATGCCTTCTCCTGGCACAGTTAAGTGGTTCTCCAAATGTGTGAGAAAGAAAATATCTGAGGCCTAAAAGAAGTACTCCAATTGAAAAGCAGTGTATTGTGAGCAGCCCTCAGGTAAAAAAAAACAAACAAGCACTGCACCTCTCCTCTATACATATACCCATTTATGCAAATTATTCCTTCATAAGGCTTTACAATATATCTGACATCTTTCAAATCTGTATCTAATAAATATTACATGAAAATAGTTTTTCAGTATTTACATATGAAACATATAAAAATATGATCACTGTAAGATTACTTCTTCGATTTCATCTTCTAAAGAACCAAGGGTCTTGACTCCTGGCTTGCTTGTAGTGTATTGCAAACGGTGTCTGTTTAGGTTTCTTCCTTCACCAAAAAGCTCATTGTCTTCTTTTACTTTGAGTTTACTGTTTTTATCAACGAAAGGAGTATTACTAGAATCCCAATCTACATCAAAAGGTGGTGTATTGTTATTTTTAGAGAGAACAATGGTACTGGCACTGCTTCCAAAGAGTTGTTCCATTAAATTGGACTTCTTTTCTTTCTTACTATCGAAATCTGCATTTTCCTTAACATTTTCTTCTAATTTGTCACTTTTTTGAGTAAGCCAACTTGGTCTCCCTGATCCTTTCCCAAAGGAAGGTACATAACTACCAAATGTTAACTCACAACTTAAATCTACAGTTCTTACATTTTGTTGCTTCTGCCCTTGTGCTCTTGTGGCATCGTCCTGGCTGTCCTTTACAGAAAATCCATTAGTAACCTTCCCTGGAACCTCAAAGAATGGATTAGTTTTTTCCTTCTTCTCCAGGGAATCAGATTTTCTTGCTGTATTTATGAGTGGTGCTTGGGAAGTTGGTTTCATGTTTGCTGTACTTTGAATTTCTCTATCAATTTCTTGCATTTTAGCAAGCAGGAACTCTCTTTTTCGCCGCTCTTCCAACATTTCAGGGCTTTCACTCTCCACTTCAGGTTTGCGGATTTCTGCCTCCATCTTTATTTTCTCTTCTTTATCCAATAAAAAGTTGCTTTCTTTTTTCATTTTGTCATATTCTTTCCTTTCCCACTCTGTGAAAAATGTTTAAGCGATATTTAAAATGTTTTAATTTTAATGTGCCCTTAAAAGATTTTGAAAATAATGCAAGCAAAAGCCATTGATTTTTTAACATGTTCTTCTATGCACAATGTGGTTTTCCTACTGCAAAAATAAATTCTTCAAAAATTACAACTAAATCCACTCCTGGTTCTCTGCTAAATATAAAAGTCTATTGTCATCTTCCAAAGGTATCCAGACATTATCCATGTTTTAGAATTTTCAGAGCAATTTAATTTCTGCCAATTGCCTTCCCACTTCCTGGGTTTGAATGAAAATTAATACAACATTACTGATTTTAATAGTTTTGACTTGCACAGTAGTTTAGTTTTGTCATCATCACTGACATTAGGCCGGTCCTGGGATATATGTTTGGGTTTTTTTTTCCCCTAAAGGTAACTACTCCTGTGAAGCTATCAGATCTCAAAGTCATAGGAGTCATTACCTATTTCAAGCAGTGAATGATTTAAAATATACTGCATCCACTGCATACAGAAACCACCTTTACACAAGTGTCTGTGCATCACTGTGTGGACTCAATGAGAGTGACTGCGCACAGCTACGAAGGGACACCAAAGGTACAAAACAGTAACAAACTTATAACCAGAACCTGTAAATGCTTATGTGTAGAAGAAAGAGGAAGCTTCTCAAATATTTCTCTTTTCAAAATATTTTTCTATCAAGACAACAGACATGTATTTGGCCAAAAGTTGAATATGACTACTTGGCCCCTGCAACATAGTGGCATTCTCCTTTCAACACTTTACTCAAATTTCTGACTTCTGTTTTCACGGAGTTCCATGTTATCTACTGTAATTCAGCTCAAGTTTTCAGAAATAACTGCAGCAGTTCAGTTAAAATATTTAATAAATACTTTTTCAGTAGTATATCATTCTATCAAATTAAGTAAGGAGCTACCTTTCTGTCTGTAAGGTGGGGAAAATACCAGCTTATATTGTACGATGGGTAAGGTGGTTAAATCATCTTATTCAGAGACATAATGGAGGAGATTCTTGGCTTATGTAAGTTGTGTTAGAAGATTTTCACAGACTTTACCTCTGAAAACAGCTACAGATTTTTAGAATTCTTGTCATATACAATAAGTGCTACTGTTCATTAACTATAATCACTGAAAGAGTTCTTTAACATGACAGCGTGAAGTCCGTCTAAAATACTTGAGACTGACTTATGAATAGAAGTCATTAAGATGCTGTGAAAATCAAGTGAATAAAAAAGCAGTATTAAAATATAGAAACTGACATTTCTCAAATAGCCACACCAAATGATTCAGATAACCAAAACTGAAAAGAGAAACTACAATTTCAAATTATATAAGTGAAGTAGATATGTACTGAAAAAATAGGCTATAATAAAGAAAGCAGATTTGTTCTACAATAGTAAAAATCTACTGCCTACCTCAATAACATTTAGCAAGTCAGAGCTAACATCAGCATTTACCTGCTATCTCATTCTTGTTTTGTAAACCAAAATCTCTTAAGATTGCAACGCTTTTTTGTGGACAGCATTTTTTGCTGTTGCATACTTAATCGCAGGACACAGATTATTCTATATCCCATATTTTTTCTGATTCTTCTTTGCATAATATAACTGAAAATAATTTTCCACTGTAGTGATGGCTGCAAAATCATTTTGCTCTTCTCACCAGAAACCAGCAGCCTCATTTGATTAGTATTCTATGGTGCATCTTTCAGCCTTCAGCTGCCTCTTTCCTTACCGTCATGAAGTTTTGAAACTCTCTCCTCTAAAGCCTGCATTTCCTGAAAATATTTCAGTTTCTCTTCCCTTTCCCTGTTTTGGTCTTGTCTTAGGAGGTCTGTTTGCTCTTTCCACCCTTTGTCTCGAGTTTCTTTTTCCTGAAACACATTAATACAAAACCAAAACTGATGGGGAAAAACAGTCAATAAAACAAACAAACTAACAAAATCATAAGAACTTCTATGTCATTCTGAAATCACATTCTTACTGCTACACATAAAAAAAGTAAGTTACCCTAAACCAAATCAGATTTGACAACCCAGGGGTTTGGCCCCAAAATATCATCACTTCTAGCATTGTTTTATACACCTGAAACAAAACGAATAGACAGTCAACTCTATTCTGTATTACACATTTCAGGAAAGCTGCAGCTCCAATGTCATAAAGGAAAATTATCACTGTCAGGGTAGTTTTCTTTAGAAGTCAGAAGTTGTCTTCTTTAAGGACTTTAACAGAAGGCCAAACCTCACCACCTTATTCTCTCAACAAGCAAGCAATTAGTGACCCTCTACTTCCACAATCTGATCTTTTTACTCAAGCAAGTGGGTTGTAGATTCAGGCAGTTTCTCAAATTTTTGAAGTATTAAGTAACAAACAGTGAAGGAGAAAGATTTATTCTTGCATGACAAATTCAGCTAGTGAATATACATACACATTTAAAAGGAAGGAACCTGCAGAAAAGATAGTGATTTTCACTGCTGATATTAATAATACAGAAAAGTAGTGGCAATGAAGTGAAGAAAAAGTCAGTGTAGTCCAACATGTGGGAGCTAACTTTGTAGGTTGTGCTCATTTTAGAGCAAAATAAGCTTCTAAATTAAAAATACACTTCTAAGTGAAATAGTTACTACTTAATGAACAAAGAAAATATGACCATTAGTCAAAAAAACTTGAAAGTATTTTCCCTTCAAGTACAAGATTATCATTGTTATATTAAAAAGTATAAACTACATAAGGAGATGGTAGCCAGGTATTTAAAATGCTTCACTTTAAAAACTCACTACCCAAATCTAATTTGCATTATTTAAAGCAATAACCATATAGAGATCATATAGTTGGATTTCATGAGTCCAACTGCACTTGTACCAACTGTATGGTTTTGTAACTCACACACCCAAGTATATATTGGAATAATATATACATTAAACTACATTCATAGTTACAGAAAGGATTTTGGAAGAGAGAATATACCAATGAAACAGCCATGAAAAAGTTTCAGCCCTAACTGGAAGCCAGTCAAGACCATCCTCAGAGCATTACTTCTGAAAAATAGTCCTAGCCTTATTTGTAAAATTTGTACCAGAATCTGGTTCATTCTGATCTTTAAGACTTTACAAATCTCTTTGATTTTAGCCTGGGGTCACAAAAGTATTAGCAATACTTCTAATAGTACTATTTTTATAATAAAAAGGGAAATGGAAAAAAAAAATTCCAAGCATTTTGACAAAGCTGGAAAACCAGAAGAAATACCAGCACTGTGACAATAAGAGGAAGTGTTAGATTTATGCATTGTGAAATAAATCTGGAAAGTAAAAGAAACCATAATTAAGACCAAAGAGAAAAGAGAGAAAAGGCAGCCATCACTGTTTAACAGATTGCTCAAATAAGCATTAGAAACAAAGAAAAGGGGAGAAAACAAAAATGAAGCCTCAAAAACTTGAAAGATATAACAGTGGCAGAAAAAGAAGCAAATTGAGCTAGCGGTTCAAGACACAGAATATGATAAACTGTCACAAAAATGGAGCACGATATTTGTAGAAAGGTAGATTTTCTCTTAAAACCCAGAATGTTTTCTAAATCATATTTTCTATATATTTATATTTGTATATTTACACATATTTTCTAAAAGCTCTGCCTTGAATAGTCTGATAGGTGAATTATCTGGAGCAGGTCTCAAATTTTTATGGAACTCACTATTTTAGGAAGAATTCCTTCTTTCTTGTTTACTGTGTCACCACAGACAAGTTCTGATTCCGGAAGAAGTTCTGGTGGTGAGAAGTATCCACTGGTTTGTACACCTTTTGTCAGGTGTGGTCCTTTTTTAATATTTTGGTTGTTGGCTGCAGAAAATACAAACTAATTAAATTGTGGTTTTGCTCAAAAATATCCTGCTATATACCTATGTCTCATTTTTCATGATTTGCAGCAAACATAAAAGACTGTATTGAAGTCAATGGAAGTGGAAAGTATTGACAAGTTTCACACAGTTGTTTTAAGCATCCATAAAAGCTAATTATAAAAAAAATTATAAAAAAATGCATGCAAAAATTCTACCGGAAAAAATAATTAAAAAACCACCTTAAAGCTACTTATAGTGTCATTACAGTATATTATTTGTTAAAAATCCCCACAAAATATGTCACTCATCTTACTGCTTGTCACAGAAGCAAAGTCATAAAATTAAAATTCACTTATTTGCATCTTTGAAACATGTACACTTACCTCTAAGGACTAACATTTTAAAAAATCTGAACCTAAAATGGGATAATAGTAGAGCATCTATAATAAAATGAGCAGTAGACAAACTGTTTGAAATACTGGCATTAAATATTTAAAACAGTCTCATAAATTTCTGCTGCTTCTGACAAAGAGATTCTACTGATTCAGTGATAATAGCCCAAGTACACACATAGAACACACATATTTATGTGGGTAGCATAAGGTTTGAGGCTGTCTTTTCACACCAGAAGAAATCACGGTACTGATAATTTTAGAAGATTATGTTCAGGGACATATGCACCCTTTGAGGAAAAAAGGAGTGCAGCTCATATGACAGACAGTAAACTTGAATCAGTAAGAAATAAATAAAACAGATCACCAAAATATTCATAGCAGTGAAAATACATATTTTTAAAGCTTCTGTAATTTACTGTCAAGTGAACATTACCTATGATCTATCAGAGATTTTACTAACAACCTTCCCTTCTGCTTTTAGCCAAGATCATCTGATATGAAAGGAGTTAAGTCTCCTGTTTGGTAAAGTTCTATGTTTTGGTTCTGCTGCAGTTATAGAACAGTCAACAATCCATGTGCCCTCCTTTGTAACCAGTGCTGTGATGAAAGTAGTGCAAAAAGATAAACGTTCCTGAACAAGCAGCACCCGAGTGAAATTCCAAGTGTCACAAAAGGTATAACCCAGCTGAGTCATTTCAAAGTGGTGCCAATAATTTTTCTTTGTTGCTTCATAAAAGTTACCTCTTTTTCTTTGTACAATATCCATGTCTTTTCTTGGTGATAGCTTCAACATACGATTAGCATATATATTTTTTGCTTCAAGTTCTCTTTCTTTTTCCTGTGAATGAAAGAGGTAGGTATAACAATAATATTTCATTTACTAGCCATTAGCAAAGCTGTAAATTAAATTAAAAACACATATTGTAAATAGAAACAGAGTAATCAATTGTTTCACCCAATGTTTTAAGGATAACAATCACATTCCTAACCTTGTTTATGCTATAAGAAAGCAAATAGAACTTTCTCCCAAAAGAAACTCATTAGCCAAATATTAGGGAAAAAAAGCAGTTCTGCAGTGAAAATACAAGTAAACACCAACACTTCCATAAACACAAACAAGACTTACAATGTGTGTATAGATTGCACAACTAAATTTTAAGTACTGTAAAGAGTTAAACATTTCAATGCAAGCAATACTTGTCGCAGGGCACGTCAGTATCAGGGAGTGGAGGCCCATTGTATCATAGAGCTAGAGGCAAACTCTTAGCACATTTATTGACTAAAATGTAGAAATGAGCAGTGACATCATCTGGCAATGAAAATATTTCAAACTATCAAATTCTCCACTAACAAACCAGGCTTAAAATACTTACTCTAAACAAGTAAGTTTTAGAGCTACTAACACTATTACTTGCTTAATAGCTAGGAAGGTAGTGAACTGGTGCATCTCCAACATGTTTGAGACTTGGAGTTTCAAGGAAATTCTCCTAGAAACTAAGCACTTTAGCTCAAGTCTTACTTTTTTTTTTTATTTTTTTTCCCTAAAGATAAACTGACTGGGTAGAATATAACAATATTTTAAGTACTTTAATTGAGAATTTGGGCAAAAATGGCTGGGGGGATGCAAATAAACCTTTGCATAAATTTAGAAACACATGAGGACATAAAAAATACATGAAAACAATCTTTACACAAATCTACTGCAATGCAATGTACTTAGTAACATAAAGTACTGTTTATGCCTGCAGATTTCATTTTGAATTCAAGGGCTCAAAACCTAATTTTCCAGTAGATTTTGTGGTTTAATTTCAGTGCTTGGTTATGTACTCGATCTTACTTTTCTTAACTAGCGCTAACAATAATGATTAATGTAGAAACATTCCTGCTATAAACACTGGAGGGTCAGAGCACAGAACATTTTGATTTAATGCAGGAAAAGAACTCACACGTGGTACATAATTAAGTACACATCAGAGACTGCAGTTACTGCTAAACTATTCAAACCCGATTGCAGATACTTCCAAAGATAAAATGCCAGAACATGGTTAGCAACTTCTATTCCTTCCACATTTTACCTTCAGCTTCTGATTTAGCTGATGAAGCTCTTCTTGGAGAACTCTGTTTTCTTCTTGAGCCTCATATAGCTTTTTTTTCTTTGAATGTAACTCTCGTTGAAAACTGCTACCACTTAACTCAAGATTTCTTTCCAGATCCTTCAATTAAAACAAAATACTATTTTTTAATAACCGAAGTACTTTCTATAGTCAAATTACTTAAATAAAATTACAGTAAACCAGTGTCTTGGATTTAAATATCAGTTCCACCACTTCTGTAACACTGAATACATTTAAACCCTTAATCCTAACTTTCAGGGGGCAGACAGAGCACCTGCACATGCTGCAGCTCATCCTTCTGAGTATTGAGAGGTGATTTGAGGACATAATGGGAACTCACACTACTTTCTGCAAGGCTCTTGCCACAGTGGACCTCCATGTCTCTAATTCAGATCTCCAACTGATGAGTTAGAGACAGAATTCCTCCCTCAGAGTGCAGGATTAGAAGGAAGAAGGCAAGAGAGAATTTTTAAACTTTCAACTAGAAACTAGCCTGTGATTACGATTGCATTTACATACCTTTGTCTTGCAATAGATATTTTAAGTGAACTGTGTTGACGAAAGAAGGAAAAAAAGTACAAGAAAATCGCTTTTTAAAGCATGACTTATTTTAACATGATCTAGTACTACAAATGCTGAAATACCTGATCATAAAACTACAGATAACAGATGGTAACACTACAGGGTGAGGTGGTTTGGCTAACTCAGTGGTTTATATCTTTGTACTTCGGGATTTATTTTACAAAAGGTTAGTTTCCAGCTTAATCCTTTGGATTTTCAGATCTATTATCTATATAATGTAATTTAGGTTTGATTACTAATACAGACAGCAAACTTTAACATAATTTTAATGACCAAGACAATTTCAGCTAAAAATAGGATAAAATTTATGTACTATGTATAAAAATATCTAGTATAAAAACAGTACCACTACCAACAGATGTAATAGTGTTAACACAATTTTTAAGTAAGAAGAGTTTATAGACATATTTACAGTGTAGACACACTTAGACATGTTTAAAAAACATAAACATTTTGGATGGACAAAATTAAAAAAATATATTGGACAAATTTCTTAAAATGCATATCCATAAAATGTTTTAAAGATCATTTCAGTATTTAAAAAATGCTCTAATTTTGTTCAGCTGAGCTCTTGGGTGTGCAGAATAGTGGACAATCAAACACTGCATGAATGCTGTTCAAAAATTGAAAAAGAATTACTATATAGGGGTTTTTTTTAGAATTTTAGGGTACAGTTCCCTAAATACCCAGAAATTTTTAACAAATGCTTCCCCTCCAAGAGGATAAATTAGATTGCATAGAGTTGTATTATAACTGCATGCACTTCTGAAATATTATTATTAGTTATAAAAACACTTAAAAGCATAAATCCACAGGCTATATTCTGAGAAAATACACTTAATTTGTAAACAGAAATTTGAATGCACAACTACCAAGTATGTAACTATATAATCACCTTGGAAATAATTTACTTGATTCTACTTCTGTGTAAAACCAAAAAATACTGATTTTCTGTTTGCTCCATGACTGTGAAAAATTACAATTCATTATGGTAAGAAATATCTGAAATTTCTTACAAAAAGAAAGCCATCTCACCTTAACTCTTTTTTCCCTGTCCTCTAGCCTGCTCTCTGCATTGGCTAGTTTCTTTGCCAGGTCATCTCTTTCGGCAAGGTGCTTATCTGCAGACAGCTTTTTCAGTTTCTGCAAGACAGTTTTTGTTCTGTACAGTTCATCTTCCGAATCTTTCAGCCGTCTCTCAGTTGCACGTTCTCTCTCCTGAGATTTTCGTAGGCGCTCCCTTAATATTCTAATCTCATTGTTGTGCCGAGCAAGGAGCTGAGAGATTTCGTTTTCTGTATCTTCGAACTTATTCAGGGCTTTCTCCTGCCTGTGCTGAAGCCTCTTCAGTGCCCTGTTTTCCTTCTGCAGCTCATCTAGTTTGATGTGGAGTTCAGTCAGTTCATTTCGGAGCTCATTGATTTTCAGCAGCCTCGCAGAAAGAACTCTTTTTGTAACAAGATCTATATCTTTTGCAGGAGAATCCCGAGTGAGGCTCTGAGAACGGAAACCCCACCGTGTCCCTCTCTTGCTTGGTGCATATTTGGAATCCAATTTCTTTGTGGCTAAGAGAGAAAAAATAAAAAGCATGTTTACTACTAGACAAGGCAGTTTGTCTACTCAGGCATCCTTCTTGGAATCAAGCTCTGCCTAAAACAATTTTTCAATACTTAGCAGAGATGGCAGATTTCAAACCAGACAATAAAAGGCATATATATGATAGACCTATGTTCCTTTTGATAGCCAAAAAATGGAGATCTATGTCTGTGATCTACTGTAAGAGGTAATATTTGCAGCCATTAACACAGGACCATTGTAAAGTAATCATCTGCAAATCGTATCAGAAACAACAATCATATTTTGATATTGTTTATTAAAATGGTTTAGAAATAGGATACTATAATGCATACGAAATTATCAAATGCTATAAAATGGCAACAATTAGCTAATCACTAGCTAGTTATGTATTATGCAAGATGTAATTCTCCCAGACAAATGCAGTAGTATTTTCAAATCCAGCTGCCGTGCTTACAGACAAAACAGCAGATTTCAAAGGCTCAATGTAAAAAGCCTCCAAAGCAAAATTACAAATCCCATGAAAATTCAGTTCTCTTTGAATAATTTATTCTTGCATCACAAGTTATTTTCCACACAGTATTCTCATTTGATTACTTGTATGCACTGCTCGCATTCCTATTTGGTATTATTATTTTATTTCCATCCCCATAGATAAAAGCTGAACATTTTGTTTCTATCTTATTTGTCTCTCAAGCCACACTCAAAAAATAAAGCATTTAATCCACCAAAAATATCTCTTAAAACAATTGAATTAATAGAGATAATTCATACAAGCTTAATTTATTAAGGTACCTCAGTGTCTGAAAGAAATACGCTGAGCAGCAGTTTATAATTCCAGCTGGAAAGCTGGGATACAGCAATAGTGCAGTTACCTATACACAGACAGTGAGTGTGTGTGACAGTAAATTCTTCCTCCCCTTTTGCACTCAGCATGTTTCTCTAGAGAATACTTTTCAGCAAAAATAACAGCTTAAAAATATACTTTTATAATTTCCTATAAAAATTTTACACAAATGCTCATTCATTTTCTGCTTTATGCTCATTTTTTCCACAGCTTGGGCAAACAAAAGAAGGTGTGTTTTTTTTCCTTTGCAAAGAACACTTATGTCATACTCAGGTGTGAAAAGATTATCTAATACATGCACTGCGGGAATGATGCCACTCCTACCACCAACTAAGGGAATTCCCATTTACCATAAACTTCCAGCTCCTTCAAGAATTTCTCCATACTTAGGACAAATTTACCATGATTGCACTTTTGATCATATAGTTAAATTGGGGCATAGCGTCTTTCAAGACAACATAACACGACATTCACAATACCTTCATGTAATAATTATGTTCAATTCTGGCTGTGTAATCAAAGAACTGGTCATTCATTTGCCCCCTTCAAATTAAATAGCACAGAGGAACTGCAGTTTTTGTTTTCCAGCTAACCCATGACCACTATGGAGAAGATGCCACTTTGGAACACAGAGAAGCTCAGCAAAACACCAGTTACACCAAGACACTCACACTGGTGAGGATCTGAAGAGATCCACTCCCTGGGCAAATTCAAGACCTTCTGGTACAATCTAGATCATAATATTGACCAAATGATTCATACAGTATCAAGCACTTACAAACGAACTGGGACACTTGCTCAAGTAAGGCAGGACATGCTACAACTTCACCAGAAAATGCATACAGTTACTTAGAACAAGCTGTCAAAGCATGGCAGAAAGCCTTCATATCTCTATTTCGGCCCAGGACCTGTATAACCATTCTCTTCTTTTTTGCAGGGATGTTCACCTCCCCAATCAAGAAAGTAGCTTATGTCTGTGAGGGAGCTCAAAGTGGAGCTATGTCACCTCAAATTGGAAATATTTTACCCTCAGGGAAGGAACAGGAAAAGCTTTCTTTTGAATTTCTACCTGAACTTAACTGTCGCCAAACCCGTTTTCTCTCTTGCCACATTGCTGGTCTTCATTTGTTTGTTGAAAGTCACAGTATTACACTGTAAAGCTCAGTCAACTAGACTTCCACAAGACAGATATCTTTAGGTTATCCCGTCAGGGGAGCTTTAATAATTGTCTCTCTTTTACAGACTGCATAGTAAGGACTTCCCTTGGGTCCTTGGCCTCGAGTTTTTTGTCAAAAAGAAAAAGCAAGCATCAGCATGATGCAACAAAAGGCTAGAATAAAAGCCACGTTCTCTTGTTAAGAAAAATACGAAGAATTCTGAAAATCACCAACACCCCTCCTCATGCAGGAACAGATCAATTTCAGTTTACAACAGAGCAGTTACTGTCTACCTGCCATTTGTAGTGTTATTCACATGAACCGTACTTGTAGATCCTCATAATGCTACTTTCCCACTTTTGTTTCAGTTTTCAAAGGTAATTGACTCTTTGGAGCAGTTACAAAGCAGCAATTTCTGCTATCTACCTACCTTGGTAGTGCACAAGGCTGTTTGAAGCCTGTGTTTTGTGATGTCTCTTTTCTTGGCTTGTAGATGGAGAGCTGAGTGCTGGTGACTGGCTGGATGAATGAGATGCGTTACCTTCATCTGAATAATAGGAGTCGCTATTTTTATCCTCATCTGATTTCCTCTCGTGTTCAGAATCTGGGCTCCTTACTCTTTCTCCCATTTTTCAGATTTTACAGCTTTCCAGATTTTTCTCAAAGACTGTTCATTTTGGCACAAAGGATATTTCAGTTGCCACAACGGGAGCAGCTGGATTATTTCCTTGGGTTTATCATCTTCATCTCCAAAGCATGAGATCTTTGCAGTTCAGTTCAGTAAGCAGTAGTTATCCTTCAGAATGCATTTCTCTGTAACAATTTAGAGAGAGAAAAAAACAGTGAGAACAGTGTTCCACTGTTAAGAAAGAAAGGTAAAAAACCTGTAAAAATATTCAGGATTCTTACAACCTTGTTACTTTGAGATATATATTCAATGTGACAAACATCAGTCTTGGAATGCTACTATTATTTTTAGAAGACTGAGGCTCTTCAATCTCAAAAGAGAAATCAGAAAATTAACACAGAATTCAGAAAATTAAATCCAGAACAAGAATAAGAAACTACTCCCAGGCTAGAGAGGGGAAAAGAAGCATTTGGGAAACAAAATAGAACACAAGCAAAAGTTTGACGTTATTCAGGAAACTAATTTAGACATGTTTTAAAACTTCCAAACCAAATGAATTAACAACTTATCCATGCAACTAGAATTGAGATATTGGTAGAATTTGACTAAATCCTCTATTTCACAATTTCTGACAGTCCAATGATGTTAAACAATGGGCTTGAAAATAATTGTCCCATTTATCTGGAGTACTTTCTGTCCCTAACCACTAATGAGACTGTACCTAAATATCACAATCTTCACCCTGGAAAGTATTCTCATACCCCTCAAAATCTAGTGCTTCATGCCTTTAAGAACTGACCAGAGCACACATGTTTTATACTATATATATTTTTATATCTGATAAGAGCGACTACACTGCTGGTATATGGTAAACAGTACACCTGCAGCAGGTATAAAATGAAAATGGCCCCTCCTGCAGCCTATCTTTTGATATAAACTGGAAAAATCCCATAATCCCAAGGTGAAATCACTTCATTTTTTATTTTTGGAGACACTTCCTGAGAATGTAATGGAGTAAATATGTTAAAAATTTTCCTCACCTTCTCGGTCAAAAGAATTCTCTCAACAGTTTAAGAAGTGTTTTACTGACTACGCTCAGCTTCCCAGGTCTTTTGTCTCTCTCAACACTCTTCACAGCTCTCAAGCTTATTTCTCTCCCTTCAATCCAACATCAAGCCCCTAATGGGTGAATAAATAGGCCTTGCACCAGAGCTCATCAGTTCTACCTGTTGAATGACATAAGCTCCTAGCTCGTTTCTAAATGACAAAGCAAATTACACACAAAAAAACTGAGCAGCTTTCAATCAAAACTGCTCTACGCTGCAGGACATTCAACACACCTGTAAATGAGCTGTAAATTTTTCACTGTATTATTTCCCAATAAAATAAACTTTGCCTGCTTCTCAGCCTTCACTGCCTATACATGCAGAATTGCATAGCCAAGCAGAACAGAAATGTCAGCTGCCAAGACTGTTTTTGTTACAAATTCCAGCTTTCTGGCACGCTTCACTATTAGCACAACTCTATCTCAAGTGACTGGAATGAATCCATTTGCCCTCATAATCTATACAGAAAGAATTAGAGGAATAAACATCCCATCAGGTTTCTAAACTGGGAAGCTGCTGGGAAATTAATACCGAGTTACCTGGAAAAGAGTATTTTTCTTTACTCAGGGAGTAACTTTTCAAAATAATGATTTGTAAGCATCTAAATATTCTCAAAGTGGTCTAAATAATAATAATGACAAGTCTAAAACTTATATAAAAGGATTCTGATGAAAACTAAAATTTCACTGCAAAGCCCAACTGTTCTAGAGATTGCTAAACACATGCTTGGAAGGTATCAGCTATTGTGAACATTCAAATGATCTGCATTGATTGTTCTTTTTCCTTCTGAAATAATGGAACTACTAATGATATTTCAAAAGTATAGACCTAACCATAACTGTATTATCTTGTCTGAGTTTAAGTGTAATGAAAACCCCCATACATTTACATGAGTGCAAAACTAAGATCATGTAAGAACATCAGAACATATGAAGGTGCTGTCCTACTCCCAAACAGCTCCACTCCTAAGCCCTGGCCCCACAAACACCTGTGCAGAATATATGTTATTTTGCTCCTTGAAGATCAAACTAATAACAAACTAAAACACAGGCAGAGTTTTGGGGATAACCTGTTCTCTAGAGCATGCACAGACAAGACTACATCAGGTCTGTCGCCACAGGACAGAATTTCAGGGAATACAAAAAAATATAAAATAATATATTTATATTAAAGTACTAATATGAGATACAAAAATAGTACTCTGGAGGGCTGTAACACAGATCTCATATTCTTACAGTCACTCTGACTGAAAAAAAACCACATTAAAACCAGTAGTTGCTTTTGTAACCCACATGAAGTGAGGTGGTGTCATTGAAGGCACAGGCTTTCTTTCCAGCTAACAACATGGGCCACAAAACTTGCCAGACTTTGTCTGAACTCATCCTGGGTGCCTGGAGCTTTGCTACAGCTTATTTAGCTGCAACAAATTCAGTTAACAACCAGGGAACTTATCTAATTTGTTGTAGCTTTTTGCTTAGCTTTGTATACATTTATGTTTTAAAGTAATGGACAGCAATAACCAGTAGTTATTCTGTGAAGAGGGAATCATCTGTGATCTACAACCCTTGCAAAAATGCACCATAGGGGGGGTACAGGCATGCGGTGACTGCAGGGCCTGAAAGTGCCAACACAGTACAGTGCTGGAGCCCTAAGCTGTAACATCTCACCTGTGCTTAATTCTGTGGGAGGCAGCCTTGGGAGTTGGATAAAACCCAGCAACATAGAGGACAAAGAATGAGTACTCAACATATGTAAAACACACTATGTGGAGTAAGTTCAGATGTAATGTGGAACTGTGAATCAATGATTAGAATAGAACAGAATAGAATAAAGAGCAAGGCGTTGATAAGTGTGTTATCAACCAGTAAAAATGATCACAAATGGACACAAGGCAAGGAGGAAGAAAGCATTAGCATCCTCCTCCAGCCAGGGAATGTTGGTGACTTACTGTAAAGACATCCCCTTCGCAGTTGAATCCAGTCAAGTCCCAGAGGATGAGTGAGTGAGCAAAGATAACACCAGAGGGTTTGGTACTAGAGTTTGTGTCTGTATCACTGTAACCACACGTGGCTTGAACTGTGTTAGTATCTGGACTAATATTAAATCTTTGATTAGACCGTTAAGATTTTAATTAGACCAACGATCATTTGTTGCCTCTGCATTCGTGTTCCTTGTTTTGCTTATAACTGCTGAATAAAACAAATTGGCAGGAATTCAAGCAACCTAGTCTCTTACTTGGACACAAGACTGTTCCATGGCCACAGTGGCACATGTGGCATCCAGAGGAGTCCCAGACTTACGGAAGGCATACATCACTGTTAGAAGCACCGCTACATCCAGAGGTGTTAACCTAGTCCTCCATGCAGGCAGGGATTACTCTGTGAGGCAAGTACCTTCAGCAGTGTAGATACAGCACAGACACAAATTTTGTCTGCCTTCAGGACGCAGAAGGATAAAAAGAAACCATCACGCACAGATTTTTTCTTGTTTGAAAACAAATGGAATGGCATTTAGGGAAGGCATAAATTCCTATAGTTCAATCATCAAGATGTCTAATTATATATATATAAAACAAGAACACTCACTTTCACATATCAACTTAAAGCTGATCAGTTATTTTACAGTCCCACAAGAGTCCACTAAAGAGGCAATAATCATTTTGAAGAATGCTTTTCATAACTCACTGTATTTAAAACAAACAAATTGTAAGAACTGGAGGATTAGAATTATCCATCACTTCTATACTGGATATTTCCCACTTTTAAGAATATTTTGCTATATTAAGTATCATTTTGACAAACAGCAATATAAATGAACAGAAATTTCTGATGTATTCTGGAAGTACTCAGAAAAGCAATGGACTGAAAACAAATTGAAAAAGCTGAACCAATGAAAGCTCCCTTGAGAATTGCCAAAAACATTTTTTGAATCTTCAAATGGTTTTCAGTTTTATAAATTCGTAATATTATTTTCCATATGAAACAAGAAACCTCAGTCTGTCAAGTCTTGCCAATTAATTTTTCCATCAGTTTATAATATAATTCCATTAACAAAAGAATGCACAGTTTGTCTTGAGAACAAAAGAATCACTAGGACATTTGAGTTTTACTTCAGTGAGCCTAAGGACTGCCTAATTAAGAAATGTTTTTGTTACCTGATTTTTCAATTGTTACCAACTAGTTTGAGCTGATTATCAAGTAAGTTCAACATGTGTGAATCCACAAAGATATTGATTTTCCACTTGTACATGTAATAATTTTACGAGAAATGAAACACTGTAGGTTAGCAGTGGGTCTACTGAGGTCCACCACCACCACCAAAACCCCAGTCCCCTCTCCTCAAGACTCCATGCAGGCTTTTAGAAGCCTAAGGAATCGAGATCAGGTCAGTATAGAATGGCTGAAGTAAATATGGACTTATACAAACTTTAGAAAGAGTTTTGTTTCCAGAATTTCATACTCTTTTCACTTCAATGACTTCTATCTATTGCTATTATTTTCATATTTTGTATTGAAAACATGTTCATTATTACAAAAAACAGTTGAGCACCAGGCCACTGCAAAGGACATAGACAGAACAGAGAACACAAACCAACTGAAATGATTCTCTCCCTATTACTCCTAAGTAAATCACGGAAACAGAGCCATTGGACTACAGGTATTAAGCAACAGACAGAAAGGAAAACCACTTAGTAATTCTTCTCTCACAGTACATCCAGAGCTTAGTTCTGTAATGTAAGACTCATAAAACTTTTTATGACCTTTTCAGTATTAACACCTTTCCAAGACCAGGGGACGCCCGGTGCTTTCACTGGCCGCCGAACGACACTTCCCGAGTACAAACACTGACCTCTAACGGCCTCCTCAGTTCTTCCACCTATTCCGAGAGAGGGACAATGCAAGAAAGGTGGCTTCAGGCAAGTACAAAAGCATCAATCCAAGTTATTAAAGCACTGAACTTAAGAGCAAAGAAAAACTTCAAAAGAAATTCGTCTCCCTCCTCTTCCCCCATCCATCTTTTTGATAAACAAATGCCGTATTTTTTCCAGAAGAGAGAAGAGCAAAATAATAAATCACATGAAAATATACTCAGTGATGAGACTTTAGTGAGGAGGAAGTATTTTATTAGGGAAGTTTTCTGCCACTGTTGACTTAACTATGCATTTCTTGTAGGTTTACCAGCTTCTCACAGACTCACAGAATCAATGAAGTTGGAAAAGACCTCTGAGATCATTGAGTCCAACCTATGACCAAACGCTACTGTGTCACCTAGACCATGGCACTGAGTGCCATGTCCAGTCTTTCCTTAAATATCTCCAGGGACGGTGACTCCACCACTTCCCTGGGCAGCCCATTGCAACGTCTTATCACCCCTTCTGTGAAGAAATTCTGCCTAATGTCCAACCTAAACCTCCCCTGGTGCAGCTTAAGACTATGTCCTCTTGTCCTGCATTTTGGTGAATTAAAATGCAATATTTAAAAGCCAATGTTATGTCTACCTGACTCTGTGTTACTTTCATCAGCTCTCAAAATGAAAAAGCTGCTCTAAGGCCCAGGTCAGGGATGAGGAAACATCAAACAGGGAATGTTCAGGCCAGTCCTACAACCAGGAAAAGAGATTATGTTTCTAAATCAGACTCCACCACGGAGGCCCACGCCGTCGCTTATATTCCCACCAATATCCCAGTATGTGCAGACTTACCTAGTTCAGCTTAGCCATCCCTGGGAGCAGCTCTCCAGTTCCCAAAGTGCAAGTGGGCAGCTTTCCTTCACTGAGCACAGAATACATCGAATGTTATTTTCAGTCAGCACTTCCTGACAACACATTTTAAGCGTAGTCACCGAATCGTACCCACACTAAATGACTTCGCAGGAAAGAGCCTGAATACTGGTGGCCCGAGACTTTTCGGAGGCCAAGCCCAGACCTAGGCCCGGGCCCGCTCCCAGCGCCCGCAGCCCCCAGGAAAACAACCTTCCCCCGCCGCGGTCCAGTTTCCCCCGGACGCTCTCTTCGCCCCTCGATGTCCCCTCCGCCCCTCGATGTCCCCGCCACCCCCGTCCCGGCCCTTCCGACGGTACCTGCCCGGCCCGGTCCGGCCCGGTCCGGCCCCGCCCGCCCGGCGAACGCGCCGGCGGTTGCCGCGTTACGCTCGGAGGGGCCGCGCGGCGGCCATTGACAGCGGCTGCCCCGGCAACGGGCCGCGGGGGGGGCGGGCCCTCGGCGCCAGCCATTGGCTGTTCGCCCTGCCAGCTCGGGGCAGCTGCTCTTCCCATTGGTGAAGGGCCGCACCCCGGCTGCTGATTGGCTGAGGTGCTGCAGGGCGGGGGGTGCCGTGCGGGGCTCAGGTCGCGCTGCCGCTCCGCGCGGCTCCGACCGCGCCGGCAGGGGGCGCTGCGGGCCCGGCTGGCGCGGCGCCGGGGGAGACCTGTCGGGGGCGGCGGGGCCGCGGCCCTACCCTGAGTCTGCCCTGCCCTGCCCTGCCCTTCCTGAGTCTCTCCTGCCCTACCTCCTGCAGGACCTGTCCTGCCGTCACCGTCTTGGTTCTGTAGGGCCGCGTGTGTGACATCGCAGGACAGCAGCCCAGGGAAAAGGACCCGAGAGCACTGGTTGACAGTGGCTGAACGTGAGCCAGCAGTGTGCCCAGGTGGCCAAGAAGGCCAATGGCATCCCGGCCTGTATCAAGAACAGTGTGGCCAGCAGGACCAGGGCAGCGATTCTTCCTCTATACTCAGCACTGCTGAGGCTGCACCTCGAGTGCTGTGTCAGTTCTGGGCTCCTCGGTTCAGGAAGGACATTGAGGTGCTGGACTGTGTCAACCAACAAAGCTGATGAAGGATCTGGAGCTCATGTCCTGTAAGAAGCAGCTAAGGGAGCTGAGGTTGTTCAGCCTGTGGAAAAGGAGGCTCAGGAGTGACCTTGTTGCTCTCTACAACTACCTGAAAGGAGGTGGTAGCCAAGTGGGCATCGGTCTTTTCTCCCAGGCAACTGGCCACTGGATGACAGGACAGTCTCAAGCTGCACCAGGGGAGGTTTAGGTTTGACATTAGGAGGAATTTCACACAGAAAAGGTGATTAGGTTGGAATGGGCTACCCAGTGAGGTGGTGGAGTCACCATCCCTGGAGGCATTTAAGGAAAGACTGGACATGGCATTTAGGGCCACAGTCTAGTTGACAAGGTGGCGTTTGGTCCTATCGGTCCTAGGCTGGACTCGATGATCTCAGAGGTCTTTTCCAACTGGAATGAATCTGTGATTCTGTTCAGGGAGCTGCCAGGGAGCATGGGGGTGGATGAGCAGCCTACCACAATGCTGGCACTCATTGCACCTCCTCACAACCCCTCCGGGCAGTGGGACTGAGGGAAGCCTTTGGGGGTACTCGGGCACATGCTGGCATTGCCATCTTAAACAGGTCTTAAAGCTTTAGGTCAGGGCAGCACCTGGGTGTAACGACTGGTTAGGGATGAGAGCAAAAGCAGAGAAAGTGCTCTCTGCTGAAATGTTTTTCTAGGATAGGAGTTAACGAAATAGCCAGTATGACCAATATGTGACAGGTTTTATGCATACGTACATCTATATCTCTGTGTGTGCATGGTGTAATTTAAAAGCAAAACTCCCCCAATCTAGCAGGAAAAAATGAAAGAGGAACGCTAGCAGATTATAAAATATCTAGAACTTGAAGCAAAATGGATTGTACTGACAAAAGGATAAAAGTACTGCCTAAAGTCAGCAAATACACTTGAATTCAAAGGCAGGCCCAATTTAATGAGGCTGTTGTGGTTTATTCCACAAAGAAGTAAGAGAGTTTCTAAACCTTGACTTTTATTACTCCAAGTTAATGTTGTATTTTTTTTACCCTAATGCTAATCTTTGTTAATAAATGTAGTTAAACAAACTTCTTTCTAGAGAGAGGAAGGCAAAGGAAATAGCAGATCTTGCTTGCATCACTGGCTGATGGAATATGTTATGATAGCACAGTGATGGAAGCGACACAAGAATTTGGGTGGAGTAGGATAAAGCAGAACATTTGGTAGGAAAATTACAACCTGCCTGCATGGGAAGACATAAATGGGACATTCTTGAGAAGAAGACAGATTTGCCTTCGACAAAACTGAGTTTCTACAGTTCTGGATGTTCAAAATTAATGCTCATTGACCATTAAATAAAAACAATAAAATGGAGGAAACAGGAGAAAGTACCAGTTTTTTTACCATGGCAATATTTTCAGGCAAAACCCTCCACTTTCTTCACAATAAAAATAAGGAAATATGTGAGAAATTAGAGTTTTAATGCACTGGAAATTAAAATATTGCCATCCCCTCCTCCCCGACCATAAATTTTAGAAGGAAAAATAAAAAAAATAATGCTTGTGAAATAATTTAGAGATTCTCAAAAATTATGTGCATTGTGTGCAAGAACTCTGAGTATTCTTAATTGAATTATTTGAAAATGTGATTTAGTGAGTAGGCTAGAATGTGATCATAAACATGTCAGCATAAACTCCTGTGAAAAAAGAGGAGATAGACACTGGTATTTCAAAAGCAATAAAGTACCTGTGAGGCATAACCTGACATGGATTCTCCCAAGCTGAATGGAGCTCTTAATTTTTTGATCCTAAAATCCAAGAAAACAGGCATGAAGCATGCAAAAAACCCAAACCCCAGTCTATGAATTTCCTAATTTTTATTGTCTCCCTATTTGCACTGAATAATTTTGCTATACTTGCCTTAATATTATGAAATTGCTTTAAATAAACAAAAACTCATGTGGCTCATTTTTAAAATTCATCCTTCTGTGGCTTTGTGTAGCTCACCTTTGTGCTAAACACTTAAACCATATAATTCATCACAGCAACACTGGCAGAGAATCATTGATGTCCTTCAAAAAGATCCAGGGAATGACAAAGACAGAATAATTTTATTGCTTGCAACTGGAGGAAATGTACTGCTTGCATCTGGCAGCAAGCCAGGCCAGAATCTGAAATGCTGTTGCTGCTGTAAATAGGATGAAAAGGATTCATAATCCATCTCTATGTCCACCATAGCTAGGAAAATTGTAAGCAGAAAAAGCAATTAAATAACCAACCAGAGAAAGCATTAAAAGACATGTAAGGGACTTTTTTTATTGTTGATAATTTATAGGTTAATTGTCATGACTAACCATTTGGGGCTTGGTTAGTAACTGACTAATGATTAGTTTCTGAATGTAAGTAATACAGGTGTTGAGTTCAGATAGTATGTATGTGTAATATAGGTATTGAATACAGGTATTGAGTCATACTGAAAACAGGCCTCTTTTTCAGAACAAATGGCATCTTATCAGACTTCTCCATCAAATGCTCCGTTAAGAATAATGCCAACAGATTTTAATCAGCTGCTGAGCTGGAATACATTCAGGTATTGCAAAAGGTTGGCATAGGGATTAACTGATGGAAGTTTGTTAATCTAAAACCTACAAATAATCTATTTTAGATATTGTCCTAACAACCTAACAGCTGATACAGTGCAGATAAATGATGATGTGGTATTTCAGATTCCCTTGGACAGGACAAACATATGAATCACCTGAGCAAGAAATAAAGTTTTGCAATTTTCTTCTGTCTGTGTAAAGCAAGTCTGATGTCTTAAGTGATTGCTTGGACAGGAAAGTCGTTGAAACAGAGTATGTAATTCAAAAGCTGGAGGGGGAAGTAAGTTAAGCCTCGGAGCTTAACTGAGGGGAGGGATGTTTTAGAAAGAGGGGTGGAAGCCTTCAAAAACTAAATCAGGTCATAGTGTCACACAGATTGATACTCCCAGAGGTACCAACAGGGATAAAGGCCCTGGGCTTATTCAGAGTAGTGGAACCCACGCTCATTAAATTGTCATACATAAATATTGGCTGGGAATCCCTGATGCATAGAGAAATTGCTATTGATTTCCACTGCACCACAGCAATGGCTGTACCATATGGGGCAGGAACTGCTACAATGAGTTTATCTAATGTGATGGATACAACAGATTCCCTGAATTGCCAGAACAAAGATGATCAAATTTGGAAGGGGAAAATCTTCATGGTATTGCTTTCGATACCACAACTTCTTGAAGAAGTGGTGACTTAAAGTATGCATGGAAATATAAATGAGGGAGCCAAAGTGACATACTCCTTGCTTTAAGCAGGAACACAGCATGGTGTGAAAATTTACCATGAGATTTAGGTTTAGACACTCAGTTTATGCAAAAGATCAAAGGCTGGTGAAAACTATCAGGTTGAGTATGAAGTACCAAAGAAGATCCCTTTTGGATCCTTGAGCCTTCACATTTTCTGATGCTTTCCCTCAGAATAGGCTATATGATACTGCCTTGCACACTAGAACAAATATGTATCTCCCCTCAAATATACCTAAGGTGGTATTTTGCATTCACACTGTAAAAAAATCTTTGTTTAAAGTCAGTGAGTTTATACTAAAGAGATTTTGGCTCAAAGCAGTTCCACAGGTCTGGGTAGCCAGGAGTGCTAGTTCAGGCAGCTGCTCCCAGTAGCAAGGCAGATATTTAGAGAATAGAATCACAGCATCATTTAGATTGAAAAAAACCTTTAAGATCATTGAGTCCACCCATAATTTGTTCCCACTCTCCACTGCTATAAAGGTGGCCTACAAGGTCAGTAAGATCTCTCTATTAGAGCATGAGTATGGATATAGTTATGGTTCAGCTGAAGGTTTTTTCCTTAACATATATTGTAATATTCTCCTGTATACAAGATACACTGTGTATGACCACACACCTCCCTTTGCTCTCAATTATTTGCAATCATATAATCAAAATATTTCAAATTCTAATACAAATAAAATTAAATGTCAGTCTGTTTTGACGTTATAAATATTCATGGTCTCCTTGTAATGTGTCAAAATAAGCTGTGGTTTTATTGGAGGCCAGCTGCTTTTCTTACTGTAGGTTCACTGACCTTGAGAAATGAAAAGCCCAAGATCACTTTCAGAGTTTGCCTCCCATGCCCTGTGACTTGAAGGGATCCAAAACCTTTCCACCATTTCTTTTTGCAAGTGCTCCTGAGTCATCGGCTGAATAGCAACCACTCACCTTTTACAACTTAGTGTTATAATTCCTTGAAACATGTCTTCTGGTGTCACTTCTCATACTATGACAAGTTGCAACCCCCTCAAGGAGATTTTCTTGAGCATTTTCTGACCACAGTGGCATTGGAGCTGCTGCAGTGCACCTGACACCTCTTTTGTGTCTCTGACAGGCACCGGAGAATGGACTTCCATGAACTCAGCTGAACTTGAAGATGTATAAAAGATGCATTGGGCATTGTTCATGGGGATTTGCTTTTAATAATACAATTTTCCAAGGCTGTAAAATATGGAAATATTAAAGGGAAAGCATAGTGCAGTGAAAGAAACATTTACATATACTTTACAGTACTAGTTGATTTCAGAGATTTTAGGCATTTATTATAATTCTTTGTGTTAGTATACCTGCTTGGATTTTGAGCTCACAACTGCCTTGTGGAGAAATACCAGATGGATAACAGAAGTGTTTGCTGGTGAATCACAGGAATGTAATTTACAGTGTGATGAATTAACACTTCCACATAATAAAATAAGGTGCTCCAATACTACAATATGAAGTTTTAGTTTCTCATGTTGTTCTTTAGCAAGTGCCCAAATTAAAACAAGGTAATTGCTTATGGTCCAGCAACAAGTAATTTATAAGCAATTTAAATTACAAAAAAAACCCCAGTAAAGCCTGGGAAGGTGGAGAAGATGCTGAGCAAGTATTGCATGTTTGATTAGAAAGAAAGTATTTGAAGGAGACATTTCAGTTTAAGGACATCTCTCTTTGGAAGACATATGCTATTGGGAGGAAAATTTCACACGTATTATTCAAGTTCTGGCAGTTTTATGTTAAATACTGCATTTATTCTTGGAAGGTTTTAGTAATGTTTTTCCAGAAAACCACTTTTTGAAGGACAAACGTGGCATCTCTGGACTTGTTTCTGCTGCTTTTGCATAATCTACAATTTCATATTCACAATATGTGTATTAGTCTTTGACAAAAAAAATGCAGTGACCAAATAATTTTGACAAATTGTTTAATCAGAAGCGATGTGTTTTGCTTCTGAACATCCATCTCTTTTGGCTTTAAAATTAATTTCTGCTGCTAGGATAGGAAATGAATTTTGTTCAGTCTCTGTAGAGTTTAGTGATATAAATTATGTTGTGGAGGAATAAGGTCAAATATATCTTTGAAACCAGTAAAGAGAATGGATGTTATGTCAAAATAAATTTGGCTTCAGCATTGAATGTGACTGCTTTGAAAACAGTTTTATTGTTCCAGTTACACAAATGTTGTATAGGGATGAAGAAAAATCTTCCCCTTAAAAAAAATCTTCATTCAAAATGGAGACACATTTTGATTATTAGTGTTAAACTAAGAAAGAGACCTAAATGACTCACACCGCTTCTAGACACCTGATCATGTCATTAAAATTTTTATTTTTATTTTTTTAATGGAAAATTGAATGTTTCCCAGGAGGAAGAAGTGCCACCATTTCAGCCCACAGTCTTGCATATCACAGACTTTGGGAAAGTAGGATGTAGGGATGTGTCCACTCAGAGGAGGGAGTTGAAACTTAGGTCCTTGGCTTTCTGGATGTGCCTCTCAAGTCAAACTTGTTAAGGGAGAGTAGGCAGGCTGAAGTTGTCCGTGAGACACATCCAGAACTGCCAATCATTGTGAAGGCTGAGATGCCTCCGTGTAGAACATGTGCCTTGGGCACTTTGGGCACAACTGATTAGGATAGCAGCTTGGAGACAGCATTCTTGACTTTATGACCTTGATTTGTTAAAATCCTATTTAGGGTGCATTTGAGCCTTTACAGCCTGCAGTGCATAAACTCCTGCAACGTATGCATCAGCTTACTGGAATTCTCTTTATAAGAATTAAATAACATTGACTTCAATGATCCTTGTGGGTCCATTCCAACTCAGGATATTCTGTGATTCTTAAACATGATTTTTGTCTTCTCAGGACTTGTAGTAGTTTAATGGTTTGGGGTTTTTTTTCCAAAAAATCTAGGATATTATACTATTCATATTGTGCCTCCATACTCTGCTTCAAGGATGCTTTGATTGATGAAGTCTGCTTTCTGGATGTTTTTTTTCTCTCCTCTGTTTTATAACCAAAACTGTCAATCCTCTTCTAATAAATAATGAGATCAATCACTGCATTGTTGTCAGAAAAGCGAGGACAGTGACTGAACTAACCTGGACTGCAGGGGAGGGATGTTTCATATAGTCAAAGAAAAACCCTGGGCCTCCTCAGATAAGGGATGTTTACAAAGGCTAACACTGGGCCCGAGGGGCTAGTCCTCTGGACAACCCGTGTCATCAATAAAAATGGAGAAACACCCATCCAAACAAAGTGGGTGAAATAAGCTTTACTCTCACTTGCTTTATCTCTTTCTGGTCACTGCGTGGGGAACCTTCTGGTAGCCCAACACAGTATCATGAATGGCCCTCTTGCTGGATGCATGGTCTGAATTGTCATGAGTCAGCTACTAACTGATGGGAGAAAGTGGTTGTGGGGAATGTTTCCTTGAGAGAGGAATGGATTTGGGGCTGTGTTTCGCCTGTTCCACAGAGCAGATTCTGCTCCTTTCTTTCTATCCTGTACCTTTCAGGCTCACGAGTTTAGTGCAGGCTAGAACTGGAGAAAGAGTCAGTTTGTAATTGGGACTGTAAATCCATTTCAGTTAAAGTAATTAAAAAATGATAAAGAGGTATTGGTCATTGGGCATTTAGTCCAGTCCATTCCATGGCTGCTGCCAGGAGATACCAGTCTGGAGAGAAAAGTGGCATCACATCTTCCTCTACCACAAGTCTAACCTGTCAACTGCAATAAGGTAGACCGTTGTGGTGTCCACACTTGAAGAAAGGTGTTGAAAAACATTTCAAGAATTACCAGGGGTCCACAAAACTCAATGTTACAGTGAGAGACATCCAACAGAAGATACAAATAAAGGTTGAGAGATAGTTTGAGGGTCAGTTCTATTGTTCCTCCTGGTAGGTGACTTTTAGTCCATCAGTAAAAAGGTGCAAGGAACCTTAGTGGTTAGAAGTTGCAACTAGTTCCAAGCAAGAAAGTGCACATTTTTTAAAGGCAAAGGGGAGTGCTTTTACCCAGATGAACTGAGTGGAAGAGATGTAGGAGCTTTATGAGTGACCCCAGCTGCCTTCCCTGCCATGCTGTTGCTGGTGACTGCTTTTATGAGAGCCTACAGAAGGAGATGAGGGGCAGTATTTCAGGTAGTTTGGGGTAAATCTGGTATTTTGAGTCAAATTAATCTTCACCAGTGACTGAAGCTGCTCTTCCAGGGAAGGGGAAATTGTATCACGCTAAATTACCATAGCAGTGTTTGCCAGAAATGGTGAGTTGTGTCCTCATTGCACTGTAAGAACAACATGTAAGGCCTGTTTGACCATGACTACCTGTTACTTGGTGAAATAACTGTGATGAAGCAGGCGGAAGAGGTTCTCAAAAGCAGGATGTTGAAATGAGCTAACCGTATGGTTTTAACTGGATCCCAGCTCTGAGGTCATTTCCAGTCTGGACCAGGAGTGTGTGTGACATAGAGTACTTGTGCCGGGAGGTAGTTAGGTACTGATCTCTTGCGTGAGGTATGAACATTAACATAAGCCAGCAAGGCACCCTTATGGCCAAGGCAAGCAATGGCACCTGGGTCTGTGTGCGTGTGTGTGTGTGTGTGTGTGTGTGTGTGTGTGTGTGTGTGTGTGTGTGTGTGGAGTGCTGTCAGCTGATGAGAGGGGGGACTCTTCTCCTCTGCTCAGCACTGGTGGGGCACTTTTGGAGTGCTGGGACCAGTTCTGGGCTTCCCAGCAGAAGAGAGGCATGGATATGCTGAAGTAGGTCCAGTGAAGGGCCATAAAAGTAATGAAATGATTAAGGCATCTGACGTACAAGGAGAGACTGAGCAAGCTGGAACTGTTCGGCTTGGAGAAGAGAAGGCTCAGGGGGGTCTCATCAGCACCTGGTGGGAGGAGTGAGGCAAAGGGGGTAAAGGCAAAGGAATCAGACTCTTCCCAGTGATGCCTAGTGGCAGGACAAGAGGCAGTGGTCACAACATGAAATACAGGAAATTCCATTTAAACTTAAGAAAACATTTTTTACTGCGCAGGTGATCAAAGACAAGTAGTTTTTCCAGGGAGGTTGAGGAGTCTTCATCCTTGGAGATACTCAAAATTTAACGGGACACGGTCCTGGACAACCTACTCTGGCTGACCCTGCTTGAACAAATAGGGGGTTGACCAAGGTGATATTCAGAGGTTCCCATGGCTTCAACCATTCTGGGATTCTGTGATACCAGAATACATATTATGGACACGGAGTGCTGGAGCTGATGACACTTTTTCTACTAAGACACTGTATCATTTGAATTCTCATTTATGCAATGTTTTGATTAGGAGTTTTACTGTGGCATCAGAACCCAACTGCTGTTCATTAGCCCCTCTTCTTCTGATGGGCTTCCTTTATTGTGTCCTATTGCATTTTAGGACTTAGCCCCAAATCTAGAAATTTAATTCTCTTTTTGGTTCTTAGGTGCATAAGCTTGCGTTTGGGATCACACCTAAATTAACAAAACTGGACAATTTTTTTTATCTCAGCAATTGATCAGTCAGTCTGTATAATAGAACTGTTACCTTTATTGTTTTCCACATTAGCTATTTGTGTGTCATGTTGCAAATTTTTTGGGCAGTAATGCTATGTTTTCATCAAGGGCATTGATAAATGTGTTGAAAAAATTCATGCCAAAACGATCCTTTTATAAGCTCACAAAATATGCAATCCCTTGGAATGAAAATACTTCAGCTATAGTCTATTTTTATGATCTAGTTGTTAACCAGTTTTAAAAATTAACATTTAACATGTTACATTGATTTTTTTATAGTTTTTTTAAATGCAAGATTATGTCAGATGTTTGTTAAAGCCACTATTTCAATCACAATCTTCATTATCAGTCTAATGCTTAATCTCATTAAAGCAGTATCAAATTTGTTTGATAGTCTGGGTTCCTGGCAAACTGTGTCAACTGACATTAATAAACCCATAATCTGTTAATTCCTTCATTAATATCCCATAGCAGTGTCTCTATTAGTTTGCTTGACGACACTTGCTAGCTAAAGATGCCTGTAGTTACCCCAGCGATTATATTTCTTGCCTGAAAATACGGGTTCAAGGTTAACTTTTTCAATACAAAGTCTGAAATTCAAATTACCGCGGTCCCATTGCCAAGGGCCCTGACAGCAGAAGCACAGGATTGTCGAGCAGGCCATTTTGTCTTTGGTTTCTTAACCCTTCTCCACTTCCTTAAAGGGCGACGGACGGGTTTTCGTGGCTTCCCCCTCGCTGCCCGCGCCGGAGCGCTGCCGGTGTCGGTCTCGGCGGGGCGGCGGGCGCAGTAGCGCGGCGATGCTCTAGATGGGGCTTCAGCACCGGCAGAGGCAGCGAGCTGGCCTGCCCGCCCCTGTGCGAGTAAAACCAGCCCTTAAAGGCGGTGGAGGGGTTGGAAACAGCGTAGTCCCTCCTTCAAAGTTCGTCCTTCTTCCTTTTGCTCCGGTTGCCTCTTTTCACACGGGCTTGCTGGTGGCTAGAGGCATCCATCAGGGATGGAGACTGGAGCTAGTGTTGTTTAATGTCTTTATTATCGAGCTGGACAAGGGGTGGAGTTTGTTCGGGCTTTGAGTATATGTTTCCGCTCCTGGGGTTTGGCTGCTGGACTTGGGGCTAGATCCCTAACTGTGCAGCCGAGAGTGGCCCCTGGGGATTGGGGGGAGCTCTCCAGTGTGCTGTGGAGGAGTTACAGCCAGGGCCAACCCTTGCCATCGGGAGCTGCTTTCAGCTGTCTTGTGCCAAGGGCACTGATCTGCAGATGGGACCTCAGCTCATCCACAGGCAGCACCGTGGTTGTGACCAGTCTGGTGACCACAGGATCTGGGCTGCCCCCATCACGGCACCAGCCTGGCCCTGCTGGCTCTGCAGGCACGGCAGAGTTGGCCCCAGTCAGTGAGACCCTGCAGGCTTCACTTTCACCCTTGGGTGAGAGCAACCCCAGGAGGTAAGTATGGGCCAGGAGGCAGTTCTTCAGAAAAAAACCTGGAATCCTGGTGGACAACAGGTTGAACATAAGTCAGCAATGTACCCTGCTGTTACCTGTTGGGAAGGTGTGGGGAAGACTGATCCAGACTCTTCTGTAAGGTGCCATATGGGATGATGAGAGGCAGCTGAACACACACTGCAACATGGGGAATTCTGAGCAGATGTTAGGAAAAAAATTGTTTGCCACAAGGGTGGCAAATACTGAAGCAGGCTGCCTGGAGAGATCACGATGTCTCCAACCTCAGAGATAAAATCTCAACTGTACACAGCCCTGAGCAGCCCAATCTAATTGCCCCTACTTTGAGCAGCTTGTCTGACTGATTGCCTCCAGAAGTCCCTTCCAAACTATATTAGTCTGTAATTCTGTGATTCTGAAACTGTGTTGCTATATCTAAACCAGCAGTGTGCCCTGGCCTGTGCTGCCTCCCAAAGCATGCGTGGAGATCCCTGGGGAGAGTGCTAGCTCATCCACAAAAGCCATAGCACTGGCTGCTGTCCCGATTTAACAGGGAAGGAGACAGAGTTCCAGTGTCTGGAATGGTTTAAGTAAGAACAACTTCCTAAAATAAAACTTTGGAAAATAAAAATACCTCTATTTCATGCGAATGCTATTAGCTTGTCAATTCCATTAATTTCATGTATGGCAATAGTTACAAATGTGAAATCCTAATCCTTCTCAGGCTGCATTCTGGACAAGGATCATTAGTTGCTTGTGCACACCAGTATAACTATATACAAATATCTTTTCCTTAGCAGAGATATTTCATTTTTACTTTTGTAGATTGAACCCCCTTTTTGAAACTGAAAGCTGAAATTTCAGAACTAAAGAGTTCTTAACATCTGACTGACTTCCTTTAATAATACATATATCCAATTATTAAATCCTTATTCCTGGTTAAGATCCATTCATATCAAGATTTATAAAACATGATGACTTTTAGGATTGCTCAAGTTTTTGCATACAGAAGACGGTATTTACTTTATACATATTTTAAAGAAGGTTTTCTGGAGAAACCTGGAAGTTGAGAGGAAGGTGATACTCTTTCCTGCACCTTCCAAGTTCACAGTGTCATTCCTAGAGGGAGAATATAAGCCAAAGAAGCTGAAAATGCCCTGCCATCAGCCTTTCTGTGTTTAATCTATTAGCCACTCAGCTGTATAATGTATTATCTGCCACACAGCGATAAGCAGCTTAGCTCTCTGAGATAATATTAAATATGTTTGGTTTAGCCTAATTCTGCAGCACTCTGTGAGGAGACACCCTGATGTCCACCAGGAGCCCCTATGAAACCAGTGCAGCCCTGCATAGTGATGGGGATCCTCCTGAATGGCTCATGGCCTTGGAGGAGAATATACTTTACAACTCTCTGGTCCTTCCTTCTCTTTTAATACTGTTTCTTCAGTTCCTGTTCATGCACTTTAAGAAATGAAATATTCAAGTGAGCCCATGCTCTAGAAAACAAAAATATCCCTGTCACGGATCATCCAGAAGTTTAGAGGTTAAAGCAGAACTGCCTCGATCTCTTGCTTAACAAGTTCTGCAGCAAAACCACATTTACTCCTACCTGTATTTTCCATAATTTAAAATCACATCTATTTAGTATTTTATTAGTATTTCATTGGAAGTTTGACAATCACATCTACTCCCTATATTCTCTTTCATTACTTGTAAAATTCATGCTACCTTGCAAAAAACCCCTGAAAAATCAAGATTCTCTTGAGTCTGCTGAAAGCCTTAATGACACTAATACATAGGTGAGGTAGCAGTCTTTGCCTTTTTTTGATACCTCTCCGAGGTTGAAGGGATAAAGACTGTGTGATGACAGATCCTCTCAGCCCCCTCTCCACAGTGGTTCCAGCTGTTCCTGGCATGGATGCATCATGGACTTCTTTGCTGTTCGGGGAGCTCCATCAGCAGCTCAATGATCACAAGCTGAATTTTAACCAATGGATATAAATAGATTTGATGGGGATGATGAATGTGATAGTCATCCTTAGACAGTCACTGCCAAGAAAACAGCAATATTATTTAAAAAAAATATATCTAAAATGTTTGGCTTCTTCGAAGAGGGAGAATGGGGACAAACTGAGGTGAAAGGATGCAGTTATGGAGGATGTAGAACTTAAGAACATTATGAACTGATATTTATGTTGAATAAATATAATAAATACAGCACTGGCTAAAACACAGGGCTGGTGGGTGACCCTGAAGTAAGAATTGGTGAATACTGTCTGTGGTAGGAAAAGTAGAATAAACAGAAGCTTGTGGTCTTTTTCCTTGACTTTTCTGTTAATTCTTTGCATATTTTAAAACACAATCACAGTCCTCAGGTCATGAGCTTAAAATAAAAATCTATTCAGACTTCTGCTTATAAATTCTAAAATTACTCTTTTTAGGGTATTGCATGTATTCCTTTTGGTGGGAAATTACATTTGACATTGGAGTTAAATGTCATATGACCTCAAACAAGATAGGCACCAATGCTGAGAAAACTGAATAGCGTGGTACAATTTCCACAGGATTTAAAATTAACCTCATTGGATGATTGGCTTACATTTCTAATCCGATATATCAGGCTAAATATAGACTTTGAAGACAATTTCTTTCCATGCAAATAATCACTGCAGGCTAAAAATGAGTGAAAATGTAAATTAAGAAAGAAAAATATTAAATTAAATTATAGACAAACTGTCACTTGCTAGAATATTGACCTGAAGATGCCTGCAAGGGAGAGAATGCAAAAGTGGAAAAAATAAAGAGCAAAATTATTATCTTTGAATATATAATTATAGAGGGAGAGTTCCTGATGCTGTCAGCAATTTCTGTCAAAGATCTACCTTTAGAGGCATCACTGCTGACTTTCAAACATTTCATGTTTTATTACTGCATTTTAATCATTAATTATGAATGGTGTCCCTGAATGATCTGCAGGAGCTATGAATCATTCATTATAACTAAAACATTTTTTTCAAAACCAGGAAAAGGACAGCAGAACCTCTAGAAAAGAACTAACATTTTAGGAAATGCTACAAATCAATACTACAAAAACCTCTAAGGTTATAGAAGGAACCAGAGAGTGGGGAGTTGAGAATAAGACTGTATGCAGTTTGGGGTTTTTTAAATTTTGTTTTTTCCTCTAGTTTCCTAAATTCCTGAAGGATGTAAATATCATAAAATGTATTATGTATGCAGATGCAAGTCAAATTTAGTAAGTCCATATTAATATTTTGTAGATAACAGAGCTGCTTCTGTGCAAGAACCAGCCCTGTGGCACTAAACCAATTTGGGAACAGTCTTTAATTTCCCATAATAAAGCAAGACGTGAATTTCCATGTAACAGAGAAAAAATATTTGCTTCACTGACAAAGGTTGCTATCTCTGTTGGAATTCAGCAAGTTCCAAACATAGGAGAAATATTATAACCCAGTTCACTTGGTTTTATTTATTTTAGTGTAAATTGTGCCAAGAAGTATATATAGCCCTTAGTTCCTGGGGAAGCTCACAGCACTGTTTTTGATCGGTCTCACTGGAAATTTACTCTGAATCCTTAACAAGTTTATTCTTAATACACAAATTCCAGACAATGAGAGAAACTGCATCTTCAGCCATGATCTTTGTTATATCCTAGTCCCATAAAAGTCATTCTCATTGGTTCAACATCTAGATGCAGTTTTCAGACAAACAGGTGAGACAACCCAGGCTTGGAAGCGACAGCAACAAGTAGACAGTGTGAACATACCACAGGTAAAGCTGAGTCTGAGTAAAATGGAGATGTCTATAAGTATGAAAATCATGACTAACAATTACCTACTGCTTGTCATGCTTAATGGCTGCATCCCAGTGAGCTACAAAATGGAAAGATCCTAAAAGAAATATCAGAAGGGAGACTGTCTCTCAGAAGTTGCCTTAATGAAGATATACAAGACATATACTATTCTCTGATTCTCTGCCTGCTGCAAACTAGGTTGGTTACTAAACTCATAACCAAGTCAGGTTTCTCGGCCCCTAGGCCAGTGTCTCACCACTGGGTCATGCAATGGAAGTTTTGTAAGGCTCTCGCCAGTCATATCCTAAAAAGAATCTGATCTTTGAGTTCATGAAAATTCACAGTTGCTGTCTCCCAGCATGAATCTGCAACCCATTTTGTGGAGTATCCATTTTTCACACAGATAGCCCCATTTATTTCACTGAATGCTACTTGTCTGAGTGAGGTCTACTCAATGGGAATACTCAATGCAGCTATGGGCTTTAGTGATTCGGTGGGGAACTGAAATGAAGGAGCTGAACTGGCTCTATGGACATATGAGACAGTATTTCTCCCTTCTGTGAAGTCTTCCATGAGGTCTATGCTGGACCCTCGCTAGTCTTTGACCCACTGATGATGTGAGCGATCTCAGGAGGAACCCCTCACACTGGATTCCAGTGCAGCCTATTTTGTAGTCCAAAAACTCTGAGAAAGTCTGTTTTATGTCCTATTATCTAGATTCCATTAAGAAATGCTGCATCCAATTGTGACACCAAAGTATCTGCTGTGTTGAGTTTAATATTTCTCAGACTTTCCTAAACTGTAGCAACCAACATTAAAAAGTTAGTATCGAATCAAAGTTATTTCTGTTATTTTAAATAGAACTGGTGGGTTTTTTTGTATGCATAGAAAGTAAACTGGGTATCACAGATATCTACCCACTTAGGGTACAGGACACGGAAATGCAAAACATAATGAACTTTGTTCTACAAATCTGAAAGGAATAAATAAATATTAGCAAATTTTGCAGGATTACCAAGGAATACACAAAGTGTATATACTTTGACAGGCAAGTCCATACTTAGCACAAAAGAGTTTGGATTGAGACTGGAAAGACAATGCATGGAAGGACAATGATTTCTCTACCCAGTGCCTGAGACATTGTATGGTTTCTCATTTATTTGGCTGCTGTTTAACCTAGCTTACATTGCCTTCTACATGTTCCTTTGTTCAGTGTATTAGTTGAACAGATTTTATCTTTGCTGATCTGCCAGGCCAGCCAGCTGGTTTCCACCCAGTGCACTCTTGCTCTGAATCCACATCTCTTCCGCTTCTGCACAGGCAGTAGAGGGTCCTCACTGTTAAAACCATCCCATGAATCGCAACGATTTCCCATGTAGGGCAATACGGCCTGTCTGCAGCACATCCCTAATCATTGCTGCCATATTTTCCTCTCCTTTCTTCTCCCTCCACCAGCTTCAGCTCAAATTTACTAGTCCCCTCTCCAGCTTGGGTCATCCCCTCTCCAGTTTGGGTAATGAGACCCATGTGGTTTCCACACTCTTTCATTCTTCTTGGTCCCTGGTCATGAAACCTGCAATGCCATCAAGGCAGCACTCCCCTGGCCTAGAAGAATGCCAGTAGGTTGTCTGCAGCTGCTTTTATGGAGTTGAATTCATGCCATTTATGCATCCTGTCTGTGGGGAGAGCCTCTGGCGGTTGCATGTGATCTTCTGCAGAAAGATGGGCTACACCTCTGACAGGGTAGGCGTGTCCACACTGCACCTTTGGCCTCTGAGATGAGGATTAAGGGTGAGCCAAAGTCTCTCTCCTGCTGGTTCCTAAAGGTCATCTTAAACCCGTGACCGAGTACAGTCTTGTGTCCCCTCAATGTGAACACGGCCCCCATTCGTGGGCTTGAACCCATGCTTGAAATGAGCGCACACATAGTCTTTATCCTCAAATTTATGTCAGCTGTCCAAGTTTGAGATGTTTCCTCAGCTGTCCAAGTTTGAGATGTTTCCCCATCTCTCTGTTCTGTGAAACATGTAAAAAACTCCTGACTATAAAAATGTTAACTATTCTTAGTTCATTTAGTGCATACACTTTGGGAAAGCTGCCAGTATTCATGTACTCAGCTGCTCCTTATTCTCCACAAGTTTGCTTGCTCTTTGTCCTTGTATACGTAAATATTATTGCAGACCCAATTCTCCCGCATCCTGCAAGAAATGAATCTTCTAAATGCCTTGTCAGAGTAGAACTGGTCAGACATGGAAAACCAGCTGGAAAACAGCCAAAAGGAATGTGGTGGTAGATTGTTTTTCCAAGGACTTGGCAGAAGGTCCCTCCCGGAAACAGCTAGCAGGAATGTAATGCTCTATGGCTGCTCCCTGAGTGCACTTCACATCTTGAGTGCTCACTAATTCAGGTTTCATTGGAACTGCAGATGGGAAAACGGGATTTGTGGGGGGTTCCATCCCTCTGCAGTAATGAAGATTACTAAAGGTTGTTCAAACTAGCAGAAATAAGGATGCAAGCCTACGGAACCAGCCATTGTTGAGCCTGATTTGTTTACAGTATCTTGGACTGAAAGAGTAGGCAGAGTAGAAGGCTGGACACTGAATGAAACTTGCCTGAGTTCCTGCCCCTCAGTTAAAGGCACCATCTTCAGCAACGGTGAGATCTTTAAAGACATAAGTAGAAAATGAACTCTGGAACTTCTTATAAAATGTAGCTGCAAGTTTAAGGGATGATGACTGATTTAATACAGAATATGAAGGATGTATTAATCTCCAGGTTCAGTTATTGCATGTCAGATGACTGAGCTGTATCAGATGATGAATTTCACATGAAAATGTTTTTCTTTTCAAAGGTCCTTAGTATTAGGAATTCATGGAGGGAATCAAATCAGCCACAGATACTAAAACCAGTCATGCTTCAACTGAAGAGCAGCAGACTAAAGGGCAGCAGCTGAGAAGAATGGACCCATGCAGCTTTGGAATTATCTAGGTATATTTAGATTTAAATGGCATGAAGGAAGGCTTACTCAGCTCTCTGTGGATTTTTTAATCTTTTTATATTTGTTTGAGTTTACTTTTTTCAGTTACCTATAAAGAGATGGAACAGAAATCATTCTGAAATCAAGAACAGTGGTACCTTTCTGCTTTCCTCAACATGCCACAAATTTGTGAATGTGAGTGTCAAAACCTTTCTCAAAGTTGTTCCAGCTCTGCCTCTTTCCAAGAATCTCTTTGTAGTAGCTTCAGAGTAATTCAAGCCAAAAGAGAAAAAGCTTTATCTTGGGACATTATCTCTAAAATCTGACCATGGGGAAAGCTGAGAAACACTCTTAAATGTAAACCTCTGGCCACAGTGAAGGTTCTGGAAAAACAGAGTCTTGTGTGAATCTGAGCTTGTTATTGAGAGATGTTGGTGAGTAATAAAACATCCAAAGCATTCCTGTAAGGGATAGGGTGATCTTGACTAGGGGCTGCCTGTTGTGCATGTAGAGGAGGACTCATAATAGCATGTAAAACACACAGCTGCAGGCATTAAGCACAACTGAGAAACTGTACCCTGGAAGTTCCTTTGTGATTAAAATGATACCTTAAAAATCCAGTGGCTTTCAGGATGAATGCAGAGACCTGGGCTCCAAACAGCATTATTTCATATACTTTCAAGCTGTGTCTAGCCAAGTTGTTTATAGGCTATCAGCCACCATGCTGAGTGCCATTATGCAACAAGTGGAACAGTCCTGTACTTACATTATATTACTTTGGCCATTTTGCATGTTTTAGAGCCTTTAAGTTATCTTTCTCTTGGGTTCTGCAGTGTAAGAGCAGCTGATGATATTCTGTAGCTCTGTCGAGGCTGGAGCACTATGTTTTCTCTACTGTTTTCTGCTCCCTACCATGACAGTCACATTTCTATCAAGGAAGATTGCTCAGAACAATCAGAGCTTTTAATGAAACTCTAAAACTGTATTTTCAACATTTTGAAAATTAACATTTTTAAAAAAGTACAAAAGAATCCTTTAGAAATTTCAAATATGTGGATTGTTGCAGAGTCTATGTGATCTTCCTGCTTAGCAACATTTCACAGAACCCAGAGAAGTAACTGATGGGTATCAACAACACAAAGACCAGAAAACTTCTAATATGCCTCAGACAGACTGTTCCTTTCAGGTGAGAAATGAAGCCATCTTAATCACTTTTTCAGTCCTGAACAAAATATTCTCTTTCTCCCATATTTTGCTCCTATTCCTGTTGTATCTTGCTATACAATTCATCTTTTATCATAGTCAGAATGTTCTTTGTCCAAAGTTGTACTTTTATACTTCTGTTTTCACATACTCGTATGCCTTGGTTTTGTGTGTACTTTGTTACCTTAGCAGCAGTAAAGTTCTGTTTAATCTTCCATGAATACCTGGCATAACAATGAATCATTCTTACCATGAAATCTTTAGAAACTACCCCCTGCCCCTCCTATAAGCATTGGAAACTGCTCATAAATCATTTTAGCAATGTTTTTAATTTATTACATTTTCTCTACTTAACTAGATGTTTGTACCATTGTCTTCAAGCCTCCAGAACTGTACAATAGAAATGGAGTTAAAGTATGGCCTTAAATAAATGGCTTCAGGACATTTATCAGCAGCAGCTGCAGGACAGAGCATGATATTCACTCTTAACCTGTACACCACCTGAAAGTGCAAAATGTCACGTGATGATTGGTTTTACTCTCCACAGAGTAATAGTTCCCTGCTTAGGAGCCATGTAAAGTAAGAGGCTGCTCTACAAGCTTTAAAATCTTTAACTGCTCAGTGTAATGTTTCTTTCCCCTAACTTTCTGTATTACTTCCACGATGAAGTAATCGTGGCTTCTTGATATGTATGGATACACTAGCAAAAGAGATAAATGAGAAAGTTGTCTGGATTTTCAAGGCCTGTGTTGCATCCAAATTGATACCAAGAAGTTAGGAGTGCAAAAATTTTAGCCCAAAATATTATAAATTTACTTAATAAAGATTGAGAACTGCAAGAAAATTCATTGAAATAATTGAAATACAGATTTGTTCAAAATCTGCTTCAAAGGGTGTTTGAAAGGATACTTTAATTAAGTTGTTGCATTTGTTGTCAAGTGGTTGAATGCAGGCAGGAAGCCCCCTGCTCTGTCTTGGATGGTGTCTCTAAACATGTGTGGAATAAGGATGCTGAAGCTTTGGCTAAAGCTGTGTCAAGTGTAATGGTTGGAAGACCTCCATGAGCTCTGACACTTTAGCTCACTTTGAGTCTATCAGCTCTGGCCATGAGTTTAGCTGCTTAGACTCTGTTTTGAAACTCAAACTGTAGGAACCTCCTGACCTAAGGGCTACAGGAGCAAAAGGGAGAATCTAAAAACAAAAAGAAAAATGTATATTGCCTTGGCTGGCTACAGATTAGTTTGGGGTATTTGAAATGGAATAGTGGGTCTGGATTCTTCTAACAGGTGATAGTTTTACCTTTTCAACTACCTCATTTTTTCCTCATAGATTTTTGTGAATTTATGCAGCTCCGAAATACTTTCAAGTGAACTGAAATGAAAGTTGTTTGTTTTCCAGATGGGAAAGGAGACTAAATCTGTGGCTTTTGAAGGTTACAAAGTAGAAGATTCTTAAAAGGAGAGGAAACAACCTTTAAAATACCTTAGTTACAGTTTTTACAGTCCCATTAGAATTCTTATTTTTTTTATTTACAGCTCATGCTTTTTCCAGTTAGTGCCATTGCCACATAGTTTCTCTAGGCTACTGGTTATGTGTCAAGGCTCTCTCTGATAGGTAGGAGCATCCTCTTCTTCTATTTACTGAGAGATAAAGGTGTTCAGTAGCTTTCAGAATCAGACTTGCTATAATTTTTTTCCCCAGCTGTATTTAAGAAATATAAGAAAGCAGGAGTTATTAACATTACAGTTTAGTGCTACATATTAATACTGTGAGTGAATCCCATACAACCAGCTGCAGTGAGTTGCCCCAATTCTATTTGTTTCATAAAATATGGCCAAAATTGAATATTAAAACCAATATTTTTTAGTAGTGAGTAAATAGAGAAATAAGTCGGAAGTAAGCACCTCCATCTTTTAAAGAAAACTTAAAGAAACACAGGAAAATATGTTGTTCAGAAATAATCCTGCTGTGTGAAGGAAATTCACTGAGTAAGGTAATGGGAATTTTCCAGCAAATTCCTATAATTACACACCTATCACAGAATTTTAACAAGCTGTTTGGTGTTACCTTACAAACCAACATAAAGAAAAGTTTGTGTCCTTCGCTCCTTTTGCTGAGCAGTCAGCAGCAATTAAGCAGTAAACACTTGTTGGTCACCGGTTAGTGGTTCCCACAGTAAAAGTTATGCTCAAGTGAAGACAGGAGCACTGAAGCCAGAAAATCTTAACCTTTGTACCTAAGTGTACTCTGAGGAAGTTTACTCTTATTTTTCAACAAGCACTCTCATGAAAACGAAGTAATGCGTAGCTATAAATCTTTGCAGGATTGGTAACTGAATTCACATTTTGGGATTGGACTTTATATTGCTGACATTAAGCTCCACTCCAGAGGACAGTGAAGTCAGCTTAAAGCTTCCCAATGACTTCCACAAGATAAATCAAAGCTCAAAGTGAGCACTGAGCATTTTATGGCTCTTGCTAGGTACCCTCTTCAAGACCTGCAGGATTTCAAAACAAATGATCAATATGAAAATGTAAAGAAAGTTTTAAGGACATATTTAGCAGCAAGTCAAGGTCTGTGCTTAGTCTGGACAGCAGAAGATCACTGAGGGCAGTGGCAATGCAAAGGTGTGAAGGAAGCTGACACCACGCACTTTAGCATTGGGGTGATACGGTTGAAAGGGAGAGTTTAGTCAGAGGAAATGAGTAACCATCTGGCTGCAGGTAGAGAAGTAAGAAGATGAGGGTTACAACTGTAGTAACATGTGTAAGGCTGCCAGCTATGTGGTTCTTAGACTTTAAATAAAGACAGGCTGTGTCCTCACAGACCCAAAAGCTGATGAGGGCTGTAGGGATTCCCCTTGGTCCCTTGCAGATGAGCTGACTGACAAAGGGTTATTTGGGGTTATCTGCTTATCCCTTTGATTAATAACATCTGTTCCACAGCTGACAATATTGGGAACTGTACATCTGTACCAGAGAATGAAAACAGGCAGCACTGTTTAACTCCTTTGGGATGTATGCTGTAGGACAGCTCTCTTGCCCAGTGGCCTACTCACCTTGTGTTGTCCCTCTAGCTTGCCTCTATAGGGATACCTGCCCAGAACGGCTTCATTTTCCACCCATTTGGCGCAGCAAGCGGCGGCCAGCGGGGCCAGACCGGGCCCCAGTGGAGCAGAGTTGGCAGCTCCGCACGGGGCAGGAGGACCAGGAGCAGCCTGAGCTATGAGCGAGGAGCAGCTCTCTTGGCGGGGTGGCTCAATTTCACACGTCGTTCACCTCGACTGGTGGGCAGCGCACCTGGAGGGCGGCACAAGCCCCTCTTATCCTCCCAAAGGCACCAGGTAGTCCCGGGCTCTGGGCACAGCAGCTGGGTGCGGGCAGGCTGCCGCTCGTCTCCGTTTACCTGGCAGGCGGGCGCGGGCAGGCTGCCTCCCACCCCCGTCCTGCGGCTGTCCCCGCCCGGGCAGGACTACAGCGCCCGTCGGTCCCTGCGCGCCGCCCCCACATTCCCGCCTCTCGCCGCTATCGCCTGCCTCTTGCCAGCCGGGAGCCGGACCCGGCTCACCGAGGGGGGCTGCGGCCGCCGGGCAGAGCAGGGCAGGGCAGGGCAGGGCGGGGCGGGGCGGGGCGGGGCGGGGGTGCTGCGGGCGGTGGCCGCCCTCGGGGGCGGTGGCGGGGTGGAGCCGGGCGGCCCCGGCCCCGTCCGTGCGGGGGAGCGGCTCCCGCAGCCTCTCTGCCCTGTCCCGTCCGCTCCCGCCGCCGCGGCTGATGAGGTGAAGATGGTGATCCGCGTCTTCGTCGCCTCCTCCTCGGGCTCGGTCGCGGTGAGTGGGGGCGAGCGGCGGGGAGGAGGGAGGGAGGGAGGGAGGGGAGCGGGGCCGCCGCAGGCAGAGCTCAGACTGCGGGGCCGGTGCTGCGCGGGGCTGGAGCCGCCGCTCGCCCGCCCCGCGGCTGCCGAGCCTGCCCTCGGCTCCCAGCCTTCGTCCCGCACGCCGACACGGACCCCAGACCCAAGAGTGCGTCCGTGGGCTGTCCTGGAGCGCCGGGCTGAATTCGCCGGGGTTGCGTGTGCGCTGGGGAGGAAAAAGACAACTATCCCCCGCAAGGTTGCCAGAGCTTAAACTAGTTCGTAAATTGTCTTTGGCTAATCAAGCACCCCAAAACCCCTTTGTAGGGGGCAAACCTTGGGTGTGTTTAAAGGGTCTCGAAGGTGATTAAACAGGGCTAAATTTGCCCGCCTGGGAGGCGATCAGCAGGGGAGACCGCCCCGAGGGGCGCCGAGCCCGGGCAGGTACGGTGCTTTGGTGCCTGCACCGCTGCAGGATGGACAGATAAATACAAGGAGAGCCCAGGGACACTGGGCTTCAGACCATCAGCACCTCTCTGCATTAAGAAATACTCTAGAAAAGGTACAGTTCCTTTCAAACTCTTTTTTGAAAAAGACATCACTGCGTTTGGTGTTTAATTGAAACTCATACATCATTCTCTTGTTGAGTTAATTATGCGTGTGACCTATGAATTTCCATGTTTTCATATAAAGTGACAGTTTTCTGTTAAGGAAATCTGGATGTAAGTGTTCTACTAAATTTGTTCTTTAATGACAAATATCAGAATGACTTAAATATAACTGATGTTCTTTATGCTTCAGCAGTGAGGGCAATGGCATTTTTTGCATTGCAGAAGGATGTAGCACTGAATTTTCCCATCTGAAGATTTATTGTGTGTTCACTTCCTCCAGCCTTTTACTGTGCGGTACTAGTTTTCAGTTCAGTGGCATGATGACAGGTATATGTTCTGATATGTTTTGGCATGAAGTGTTCAAGATGCTTAGTGGCTGCATTACAGCTAATAAAACCTAATTATCCATTTGAGTAGCCAACTGAGTAAACAGAGTGTCTTCAGAACTCTATAATCCAGGTCCATCAAGCATCCATAAGAGAAACGTCTTCTTCCCCACATGGGCAGTTGTTTCACGCTCTGGTAGCTTAGTATTGCTAGGTTTAGTTTCTGTTTCATGCCTCATAGGTTGAACAATAATGCATAGGTTTGTATTTTGTTTTTGTCGAAGCTGTAGAAAAGGGCCACATAGTTAGCTCACCCACATCTCCGGTCTGCAAGGAGGTTATTGATAGGGGTTTTTGGTTCTGCTCTCTCCGTACACTGGCTGTCTGCAAGGTACATATCCTGTTAGCAGCAGCAATATAAACCTCTTAACTATCTATTAACCCAACAAACCAAATCTGAATTTGACAAGCAATTTAATTTGCACATTAGTTCACTTGCTGACTTTTTTTCTTGGTTGGACTACAAGAAAATGATATGTAATATGGGTAACAGTTTGCATTCTGGTGATAGTGAAGTTTCTTCATCTAGACAGCAGTACATCTGAGTACAACCTAGCCAGAGAAGAACACATTATTTAGTGATTAAAGGTACTGTTATACAGGACAAAAGCTGTGACATCTCTTTTCGGTCAATTTTTCTTCATCTGTGTTATTGCAGCATTTAAGAGCTTTCATTATGGGCTAGGTTCCTGCTGTTCTCAGTGTCATATCATGGAGGCTTTTTTTCTGTGGGCTTTGCAGGGGGTGTCTGTAGATCCTGGCTAAGTGATAGAGGAAAATGAAAAAGAAAAAACTAATATTAGCTAGTTATGTGGGAATCTGCATCTGGAGAAAAAGATGGTTATTATATTGTATTGCATGTCTCTAAACGTGGAAGTTTTAAACTTATTTTCATTCTCCTAGAACTAAACTTTAGTGTAAAGGAAACAAAGAGTGTTTGAGTATCTAATTCCTTGTTATCTCCTCCAGCCTTCAGCATGACTACATCAGCTGTTTTTTGGGATCCTGTGCAATTCATGAGACAGGATGATTTCCCTGTCTAGAGAAATGAGTATCCCTTATTGATCCTACTCTGTCTCCTGCTAAAAATGGTGTCAGAATCCATGATTTAATTTCTACCTGTAGGTCAACCTGAGTCAAATTGTAATCTAGCTGCTAGTGAGAGTGGATGTTGCTCAGATTAGTATCTGACCTGCTGTAATTGACCAAAAACTTCTATATGTAATACTGGCTGATAAACAAAAAGCAATGTTGCTGTGACACAATTCACTTTCCTAATCTCACTACACATACTTTGTTAAATTACTTTTTATTTAAAAAAAAAAAAAGTCCGTGTAGACTCTAAAAAGTCCATGTAGGATAAGCTTTTGTTTTGGTAAATATAGTGAGCTAAACTCTTTGTGTGTGACTCCTTTTGAAATCTTCAGAATACTGAAGTCAAATGATAGGCGTTTGGCTGAAATATTCCTGAGAAATATACTGGTTATGTAGTATATAACCAGGCTTCAGTCAGCACAGGATTCTGTTTGCGTAAGTATAACTTCCTCTGGAAACTACTAAAATATTTATTGATCTCGATACTTAGTGTAATTTCTTTTGTGAGAAAGAAGATAAAAATATGCAATTGTCATACATAAGTCTAAGAGATAAGTGCACACAGTGTTTTTAGGGGTCATTCAGAAGAATGAGAAAAGGAAATAATTGGAGCAGATGAGAAGGAGCCAAGAATAATATGAATTTTCCCTTCATTTCATCTTGGAGTTCTCCTTGCAACATCTTCCAAATATCTGAAGGTTCTTAGACCTTTGAGAGGTTACTGGTAATAACTGGTTTTTTTGTGTTTTTGTTTTGTTTTGTTTGATTGGGGTTTTTTGTTTTTGTGGGTTTGTTGTTGGTTTTTTTTAATAGAAGCTGTGAGTATAAACTCCTCATGAGCTTCAAGTAGCTCACAGATCCCAAAACCGAGTTGTTGCTTGAGTGGAAACATTGATTTTCAGTGTTTAGGGAAGCTGGACTGTGGTTTTAGCCTGTAGGGACGCTGTAGACAAGTTTCTGAGACCTTCTTGTGAGAAGGGAGGAGAGAGACATTGTGTGTGTGTGTACATTTCTGAATAACCTCATGTTGTTTGAAGCATGCGTTAGGCAGATCCGATTGAATCACAATGTGAAACCTCTGAATAGGCAGGCAGGCATGTTTCTACAAGCCTTACTGTCTCCTACTTTTTCTGACCTGAATTTCTACTTGTGTTGGTAAGCTGTGTCTTGAATTCCAAGCACTTCTTTGTAGGGCTGGGGAGACAGGCTTTGCTACTTCTCCCTGATAAGGACATTCAATGTTCTTTTGTGCCTAGGAGAAAGGTTATTTTTAAAGTAGCCTTTGCTTTTCTCCCTCAGCAGCGTTTCAGTGTTTTCAGGAAATAGCTTATGTCCGTGTTTTTCACCAAATCATTCCTAGGTGACTGTAATTTCATTTGTTTCACTTTTCCGAGTCTATTAATAAAAATTTACATTTGTGCTACCATATTATGTATTGACTCATAGTTAAATGGTTTTCAGTGTTTCAAAGCAGCTCTTTGTCAGGAAGCTGGTAGCATGAGCTAAGTAACTCTATGTCTGGAATTCTTACAATTATCTAGAAATACCAAACCAGAGAAGACTTCAGTCTTGCAGTCAGAGGACTGGGGATCATGTAAGAGGAATATCGTTGAAGAACTTTCAAATAATGGAGAAACTTCAAACAACTGCCTCACTTGTACTTTCTTCTTTGTGATATTTGTTTATTGAAACTTCCCCTGTTTCAATATGACACAATGGGAAGAATCTACTCTGACTAGTGAGAGATTTGAACACACAAAAATGTCAGTGGAAAAGCATTTCATAAGGTGAGAAGAACACATCACTGAAATGAATTCCATTTAGTGTACAAGGACAAGTTCTGCTCAACCACATTCTCCATGAAAACATGTTTAGAGGGACAGGAGAATTTTAGAAGGAACAGCAACAACTTGAAAAGAATAGACTTTTTTTAAATGACCAAAACTTGGACTTTGACTCCTGCTACTGAAGAGAATTATGGATTTTTTTACTAGGAAGCTTGATAAGTGCAGTTACAGTTAAATTGTTTCTACAGCAAATATTGGGTTTATGAGACTAAAGCTTGGGTTTTGTTTAAGCGTATTATGGAGGTCAACCAAGTTGGATTTTTCGTTTCCTGGAATGATTTTAAATCACATTATAAAACATTGGAATGTCAGAATAATTACAGTCAAGTTTGTTTGGTTCACATGTTGTTGGGTAATGTAATGAAGACAAATACAGTGCTAGCATTCTTAAGGCTGAGCCGGTCTCCTATCAATGGTGAATTTCAACTCCACCCATGTTTGTACAAAGTCACTGTACTTCAACATTTCTCATAGCACTTCTCAGGAATATTGTGCATCTCACTGAGTGGGGTGTGGAATAGATTAACTTATAATATGTCACTTAGAATATCCACCATCTAACTTTTTTTTTTTTTTGCTTCTCTGCACCCCAAAAGCACAACAGCTAAAATTGAAAGTGATTTGATTGAGTGATTTAAGTGCCTTTTGTGAAAACAGTTAGTTATGGTGGTGATTTGCAGGAATTTACAATTTGTTGCATGTAATTTATGGAAGTTCAACTACCTATAATATAAAATAATAATCTTTGCAAATTATGAACATTATCATGCTTTTTTAAGTTTATAATTTAGTAAAATCAGAGCAGCAGGTACGTTAGCTTTTCAGAATTGAGACAGTCTTTACAGTTAGAAGTGATCCTGCAATATTTACTTGGGAAGTAGCAGTAAATTCTTAACCACAGAATTGCCTAACGTGTCAGCATGCTGAGGGTACACCTGTTGGATTGGATCTTCAAAGCCTGATTTATGAATCCCACATGAACGTCATACTTTGTCACTTCACTTGCTCAAGATGGTGCTTTTGGTTGTACACCTACAGAGCAGTGCTGTAACCACAGCAGTGATACTGGATGAAAAAAGCTGGATCCTTGTCCAGTCACTGGACACATCATGTGTATCCATGTCTTGGACACTGGCAGTTATATCATGCCCATAGGAGAGATCTGGAGACTTTCTGGATTTAGTCCCTTTGACTGACAAAATTAGTTCCCTCATTCTTCCTCAAGTTTCTTATCGTTGGGTCAGTTGTTTCATATTCCTCTTTACTGGCTTCTGTCAGTCCTATTTTGCAGGGCTGTGGTAGAGGGGGCCTGAGAGCCTCACTCATGACTGTGGATTCTGTGAGGCAGGGAGGTCAGTTCTGGTTTTCACCTTTAGCTGGTTTTCACCTTAAGGGCTGACTGCCTGTGGATCTAGGTTTCAAGTCTGTATTCCAAATAAGTCTAAATTCTAGTTAATTCTCCTGCCTTGTGATAGAGAGAACTGTGAACCTCTGAACAGCAGTTTAGGTAGCTCAATGAACATGTTCAGGAGGGAGCTGAGTGAGAACCCTAGTCACAAGGATGCAGGTGGAATTTGTGTATGGTATTCAGTACCTAACAGTTGCACCATTCTTGTATGCTCTAGTGCTTTTCAAATATTTACATTTCTTCTTGGCAGATAAAGTATGTCAGAAATAATGCTACCTTGAAGAACATGCTGTGGACTACACAGTGTCGTGAGCAATAGGACAGTTACTGACCTTTGATTACAGTTGTAGCTGTAATAAAATTTCAGAGGAGGTGTTGTTCTGACTGGGTTTAAGAAAACTTTTCCCCTTTGTTTTTCTATAGAGCACAGCACTGTCAAAGTGCGAGTCCCCAAATGGGCATACTTCACTGATGGTGACCTGTTCTCCTTAATTTTCCACCCATATCGTCAAAGCCTAGAAATTCTTTTTCCTGACTCTGATCGTAGTGTCAGTGATCACTGGATGTCACATATAACTGAATTTGAATATATTAATGAAAAAGAATATTGAAATAATAACTAACTTGTATGCAATTTATTAGTACAAATTACTTTTGGAATGCTTTATTTTCCATATTGTTTTGCGAAATGGAAATTAATTTGGGCACATAACTATCTAGAGAAGGAAAGGCAGGGATTGAAGTACTTGCAGTTCTTTGGTTGTCCCCATTTTGTTGTCTGACAGTAGTACACCAACATATAAACTGTCACATTTACAGTTGTCATTGTCACATTATTCTCTGCCAACATTGCTGCAGCTGAGAGGTGAGGCTGGTGGCTCCCATGCTGGAACACTTTAGATCACTGCACCTGCTCGTTTCAGTGCTGCTGAAATGAAGATCGTGGTAGCAGCAACTTTAATCTGGTGAATTCCGATTGAAAGCAGCACGTTTTCCGTATGCAGCCTGCTGCATGCTGAATGTCTGGTTTCTTGTCACTACGAGGGTAGCTCAGCAAAGGGACAACGAGGTGAATTTCACTACATTTTGGCATCACAGAACTGCTTTCCCAAAATTTGTTCAGCTATTCTTCTGTAAACCTAGGTCAGATATTCGCTTCCTCTCTAGACCTTTTTTTCCCCAGAAAGTATTATCTGGGCAAAATATGCTAAGCACTAGAGGTTTGGGGGGTGGGTTTTTTGTTTGGTTGGTTGTTGTTGTTGTTGTTTTTATGAGCTAAATATCTATGTAAAAAGAGATATTAAAGAAGATATTGAATTAAGGTCATTGCTCGACTAATGTGAATCCTGTGATCTGCAGTCATTTACTAGGTTGTGGTGTTTAGTGTAGTAAATTCATGTAAGATGTGATCCAAAGTTTGTTGAAATAGGTGAAAACATCTTCATTGTCTGACTGGGCTTTTGTTCAAGCTGGATGATTTCCATGCTTATCATTAAACCCAAATGGTATCTCATGTGTATGAAAAGTTCAGGACTTCATTAATGTGTATTGTTCTGAAATTTTTTTTCATACCTGTAAGAGAGAAAATGCTCCAAGTTGGAATTGCTCAAGTATGTCTGCAACATTACATGTCCTCATTAGCAGTAAGGAGGCATGAACCTCAGGATATAATCTACCTAAAATGAAAGAACTAGCTTGTTGGTAGAAGGGTTGTATTGGACTCCTAAGCCTCTGTCCTTTGGCAAACCATAGCAACTGAGTACCGGCTACATGTGTTACAGTCCACATTCTAGGCAAGAGAGCTGAATTTCCTGAATCTCCACCTTCTGGTGGACAGTAAGGCTAGAAACAAATAATTAGCTCCTGCAAAGTTATGTCTCTCTTTTATTACTGAATACTTCCCCATTTTTAAGTTTTAAGGACATGTAGGTAAAATCGAAGAAAAGTGAAAGTTTACTAGGCAAACTTACCTGATAGTGCCAAAGCCCAGCAAATCTTGCCAATGCAGTGGGACAGTATTTATTCAGAGTAAACTATCTTTCTTAGTCTTGTAAGAGCTTGAAAAAAAAATCCTATATTTTAGCGGATACATCGAATATTCTGGTTCTAATAGTCTTGCTAAAAATGAAGTATACTGCTGAGTTTCACTTGCTGTATGAATGCTTTTGGTTTTAATTTAAATACAAGCAAAACTTAAGTCTATAATTCAACATGTTTCAGCTGACCATTGTTAGATTCTCTCTGATACTCTTCTGTACTATCCATTTCCCAGTGTAATTATTTCAGACAGTTTATACATCTGTTTATCCAATAAGGGAAATGTAGAAGAAATTATTTTTTGGAAAAATAGTCAGCATTTAAGGAAGTTCTTCATCGTATAAAATCATTATCACCTTTGTCTTTAGCAATTTGAATGGAACTTGGATATAAAGAATTGTCGCTTAACTGGTAACCAATGTATCTCATTATTAGCAAGTTCACTAATGGCAACAGCTTCCTCAGCTGCAGCCTCAAGTGTTGATCCCCTAAGGGAGTCTATCCGGAAGGAAATGCTGCTATCTGTGTTTTGCTTAATGTGTGTAAGCTTGCTAAGAGGAGTAATGAACACAGAAATGCTGTATTTTGTAGAATCTATTCCTAGTTGAAATCTACTGTATCTAACATTCCAGTATGTCAGTGTTTTTTAGCAGCTCAATTTTTAAATAAGTTTTACAGAAGATAACGTTATGCAAGTCCCGTAAGTTGGGAAATTTCCTTCCTGGCAAGGCGAGGGGATATCTAGGGGCAGCAGTAGTGTTTCTTACCTGTAGCTGGCAATGGAAAAAGTCTGCAGTTAGCTGCAAAAGTTCAAAAAGCTTCTGAGTTACTAAGTAGCCATGAGATTGTTTCTGTAATCATCTCTCCTGAGGTTGGTATATTGTTTGGTCGGCACCCACTAAATGGGCAAATTGAGTCAATTCAGAAACTTAAGTCACTGTTGACTGTTATTTCTGAAAACACCAAATTTTAGTGTGACTCATGTAGGTGAGCAAAGTGTGACCTGATCTTTCAAGAAATGACTCAAAGTTGTTGGTAAGAGGGCAGAAGGGGTGACTGAGATACAAACATTGTACAGGCAATTAATTTAACATAGTTTGTCTCATAGGAAGAGAGCGTGCATATAAAGCTTCCTTTCTTTTCTTGCATAGGCTTTGGACCTCCATCTGTGAAGTATTTTGGGGTGAAATCTTTTAATTATTTTGTTCAAAATAATTAATGGCAGTGCTTCCATTCCGGTGTGCTGCTTTACTGTAAGAGATATTTGTCACCATTCTGAATGGGCTGAGTTTGAAGTGTGTGGATATTCTTCTTTTGGGGTGAAAAGAGCTACAGTGATGAGGAACCTTCTCTAAACCAAGTTATTTCTATCTCATTAGTGGGGGAAGAGAAAATCAATTTGATTTTACATCAGTAAACAAGCTTATTTAGTCTAGATTTAATATTGTACTTCACTATAAACTAATCGAATTTGGCACAGAGAAAAGGGATTAACTGTCTTGCTAGCTGATTTATGAAGAGAAGCTCTTAGGAGATGCAGGTTGTTCAGTGAGTCATGTGAATCATCACAGCATGCCCTTCTGTTGCTGCCCATCTCCCTTGTGTAGGACAGACCTTGCCTTCAGAGTTTAGAGTTCCAGGATTTCTTTTGCTGTTCTCTCTCTGGATGACTAATCCCCACCCTTCCTACTAAGACAATGTGGGAAAACACAAAACGTTTCTCGTTTTACTGCAAGGAATAAACTTGCACAAGTTAACACCTGGGAGTGACCTTTGTATATGTATTAACCTGTATTTTGTTTGAATATACATATGTAGAAATGTACTTTTGCGTACACACATATATATGGAGAGAGAGATCTACATATATATATGGAGATAAATATATATGGTTATATATATATATATATATATATACAGTGTATGTTATGTATGTTTATATCTGTGTATATGTGTGCATGTAGGTATGTTTCTTAACCTTGGAATCACCGATAGATACTAATTATCACTCGGTAAAAAGTAAACCACTGATTTTTGCATCCCCAGAAGAGAAATAAAGACAAAATTCTGGTGTGTTGGTTACTCAAGATATGTCAACATCTGTCAGGGCTGTGTCAAAAATGCCTGATATCTGTCTTCTATGTAAGCTAGAGTGCTGAAATGATGGTGCTTGCTCAGCTATCTCTGTTATTCCACATCTCTGGCCTATACTTAAAAGCTTTACTTCCATACTTATTTCAGATAATGAGGTGTTTGCAAAATATCAAAATAGCTATACCAGTGTAAGATACCCACCAATATAATTGTGATGGGTAATGGGGGCATGCAGTAGCATAAATATTTCCCTTCCTACCTAGGAAAAAGGTAACATGGGTGTAAACAATGTTTTGAGGATTTTTATGTAACAGCTCTCACAGGGCTATTGGAGGCAATTGAAGACCTTAGTGCTGATAACTTCTAAGTTGCTCTTCTACCTGTTGCAGAGCTCCAGGACAGAACACATGCCTGCAGTGTTATGCAGTGCTCTTTGTCATAGCCTTGAGCATTTGCTTTCATGAATGCGAAGATGGACTAGTGATACATTGACCCATGAAATCGAGCGTCTGCAGCACCAGGCCATGTCCAGTTTTGTCACTCTTGCACGAGTGATGATAACTTTTGGCAAGCTTCTACTTGTGACAAAACCTTAAATAACCACAGTTTGTGGCTTTCAGAATGTCTTGTTTCATGGGACTGTTCTGTTGAAAACTGCCAGCAGGGTTACCCTCAGAGCTTTTTTTTGTAGGCAGAGCCCTGAAAACATGAACTTGTATTTCATGTTAAATGGAAATCAAAGCATGATTGTGTATGTTCCCTTCACACATGCTAACAAGTTTTTCCTGTTGGCTTTTGGATTTTTATGTTTTTACAAAAAGGCAGAACATTGTTTACTTTCATATGGTAGGAAATATGGCCCATCGAGATTCTTTTCACCAATCCATGTAATGCAGTCCTGTGAATTGACTGGATAGATCCCAGTTTAAGCAAGAGAATGTGACTCAGTAAAAAATTCATCAGAATTTAACAGTGGAAATTCTATCACAACTTCCACAAGTTTGTTTTGTGTCCTGGCACTTTCGTGTGCTGCAGAGGATGATATTGGGTATTATCAGTGCTATTAAATCCTTTGAGTGATTATTTGGAACAATTTAATAGTAACATTACAAATCAAATTTCTTAATTATGAAATTGGGGTCTATGTTTTTTAGAGAAAGACAAATGAATTTTTGTGTGTCTTCATTTGAAAGGAAGCTTCCTTTACTTTGTTGAACAATAGAGCATCAGCAACTGAAACCTGCCATTAAGTTGCTGCAGGGATAATAGTGAAATTATCCCTGTCTAATCTAAAGAAATGCAATTCAAGTATGCATTAAACCTTTGATCTGGATCTGCATCTCCTAAGGTCAGACAGTCTTCCTGAAACATCTCTAACTGAGTGATCTGATATGTGTATATAGAAGCAGAGATGGGAGTGGCATTTGAAGGATTTAAATAGCATCACATTTTTCAGTAGGAACCTCCTAGGAAGCTAAAATTGGTTAGAAAGAAGATACAAAACCAGTCTTTGATCAAAGAAGACAGCTGCTGTGAAGGCCCTGATGCACAAGCAGTCCCATCCTGCTCAGTGAAACTGGGTTGCCTGCAGCAAGGTCTGTTTTCTAGTAAAGGTTCCCAGCATCAGGCCCCAGGGTATGAAAATCTATGGGTTTATGCAGAGTGGTATTCAGTGATAACTTTGGCTATGTGGAGGTGACTCCTGTTGACCTTACAGGAAATATGTTTGCAGTTTATGGGATAATAATCAGATGGCTGCCGTGTTAGGGGATGCAGCTAGTCACTAAGAAATGAGTCTGCAGAAGTATAAAAGAAAAGAGAATTTACAGATATGGAGCTCCAAGAACACATAAGCTACATGGATATAGCTGCATTTGTTAAAAGAGAAATAATGTTGACATTCATTAATAAAGTTAGAAGCCTTGTTCTGCTCAGTTGAGTCAAAGATAATTTTGTTACTGATCTGAATAATAGCAGTGGCAGTCAGCCTTGGTTTAGAAAATGATATCAACAAAATCCATCATCCTAGCCTTACAAAAACATACTGATAGAATGTTGCAGTAATATAGTCCAAGTTTATCTGAAGTATGACATTTGTCTAGAGCCACAAGTGCATTTTTTGGTTGCAGGTTCATATACTGCTGGGAAAACTTGTAAATATCTGTAAAAACATAGCACAACAAATTCTGAATTACTTGCATTGCTGTTACTGCTGTTACTTGCATTGTCAGGGTGTGTATATCTGTAGTTGGCAGAATGACACATCTGTGCCATGTGGATAGTAACTGTCAGAAGAAAATAAGGAAAGCATTGACAACTTTATTTCACATACTTGTTTTTCAAATTCTTGGGAGCATTTTGAAATTATAGTATCTCTGGTCCTTTAGATGAGAAAACAAGTAAATGTAAGCATAGTCCTTTTAGGGAAAGGCTAGATTTCCTACCACCCCTACCCCCTCAAGTGTCCAAGAGGTCTTATCATACTTCCAAATTCCTGGAGGAGGATTAGTACCTATGTGGGAGAAATATGGCTTATGTGGGAACAGGATTTTTCCATTAAGCCCAGCATACCTCTGCTGGACTAGGCAGTACTTCAGTTTTGGAGCTTGCCTAAATGTCCTTAAAAACTCTGCCATACTGTCAGGAGACTCTGCTGCATGTGACATCTTGCGGATCCACATTCTACATTCACTGGCTCTTGTTTCTGGAATAGCTGGAGCTGCAATTGGCTGTAACTGGGTGCTGGGCTATGGGTCCTGAGTGCCAAAATATAGAGGGTGCAGCCCCATGAGTATGGTAGAAGATGGCCAAGAAATTTGTATCTTGAGCTGGCAGAACTGACACCCCACCCATGCAATGAGACTGATTACTCGTTATGCCTCATGGGCTGCTGGGTGTTTTTGTCCATTCTGATAGGTAAATACTCCTATGCCACTGGGTTTTGATGCTTAAAGCTAATGAGAAGGAAGAAATATGACCTACGTTTTTTAGTGCAGAAAATTTTTCTTTTATATCTCATTTGCAATAAGTACAGAAAACATAGCTGGGGATACTTTATTCATTGTGACAAAACAAGGTGATTGATAAATACATAGAACTAGTTCAAACACTTTCAGTGCTCTGCTGACTTACTGTGTCACAAAAAAAGATAATTGTGTGTTTTCATCTTGAAAGTTTAGATGATGAACACGTTACATAATAGGTAATGTGTGTTCATGTCTTGTTAGGGAGATTTTGTGGTTTTAAACTTTTATTTTTCTTTGCAGAATTTAGAGTAGAATAGAATATTTCAGTTGGAAGTAACCTACAATGATCATCTAATCCAACTGCTTGACCAGTTAAGGGCTCACCGAAAGTTAATTAAAGCATGTTATTAATGGCATTGTCCAAATGCATCTTAAAAGTTGACAGGCTAGGAAGCCTGTTCCAGTGTTTGACCACCCTCTGAGAAAAAAGGATAAACCTCCCCTGACACAGCTATTATGTGTCTCATCAGTGGATACCAGGGAGATCAACACCTCCCTCTCCACTTCCCCTCCTCAGGAAGCTGTAGAGAGCCATGGGGTCATCCCTCAGCCTCCTTTTCTCCAGACTAGGCAAGTCCAGAGTCCTCAGCTGCTCCTCATAGGACACTCCTTCCAGCCCTATCACCAGCTTTGTTGCCTCCTCTGGACACATCCAAGGACCTTCACATAAAGTGTGGGGCCCAAAACTACACACAGCACTCCAGGTGGGGCTGCACCAATGCTGACTGCAGAGGGATAATCGCTTCTGGTGATGCTGTGTTTGATGCACCCCAGGATGTGGGTTGCACTCTTTGCTGCCAGGATGCATTACTGACTCATACTATTGGAACATTTTCTTACTTTCCAAAACCTGCTTATAAAATTGCTCTCTTTGGTGCTATTTCAGTTAACTTTAAACAATTACCACATATTTAGCGTTTTAAGAAAATAAAGAAACAAAATGTTTTTCTTCCCTCCACAAAATCATAATTCTACCAAGCAAGCTTGATGCACACTAACAAAGTGACATCTCTAAATCTTTGCAGATTTTTAGCTATAGCACTATTGGACTTCCACATGCACGACACCAAACTATTCCCCACTCTCCTAACTCTGCGGTGGGAACTGTGAGATTCAAAGATCAGCTTTCTGTTCGTCTATGCAGGTCAGAGTTTCCAATAGTTCAGAACTTGACAGTTCTCATCTACCTTGCTGAGCTGGGACCTTGCTGGAAAGCAAAGGATATTCTTCAGAATCAAATAATTTAGACAAATCAAAAGAAATAAACATATGAATAAACATAATATAACATGGAGATCAGAGAACAACTTGCATTTAGTTATGAGGTACTGAAGAGTAGCTGAATTAATTAGAGTTGCAGTTGTCATCCTTGTATTTATGTGCAGTATACATTTTGAAAAGGAAGATAGATGTTGCTTGTTGAAAGGGTTTGTTTCATGATGTGAAATACTTGCTATAAATGTGCCACTTTGACAAAAGGGAGTAGTATGTGGAGGAGTTAAATGTAGAATGCTAAGCAGGAGATTTAAATTATTCACTGGTATCTTTGAGAGGTTTCTGTTGGAAAAATGTAGGAAAATAACACTTTCTTTTTAATCGCTCTCTTAAACTACTGGAACATATGGTAAGTCACAAACAAAACCATCTATCTATTGAAAGAAGTTAGCTGCCAGCCATGGTTTGAATTGTTAGTCTTTTGAAGCAATAGTCTAGTCCTGCAGGAAGTTTCCATCAGAAGTTTCTGATAGCTCTGGATATGCATTAGGAATCCCTGAGACCTTATAAGCTGCTCAAAGTTTCTCTTGTCTTTTGTGCTAGCCACTAGGATTGTCAACTTTCTTAAAAAAAAGAAGTCCTAGCATATAATTCTAATAATTTTGACTTCTCAGCTCGTTGTTGACTGAGACATTTTAAAAACAAAATCAAGTTACCAGCAAACTCTGGTAATCTGCCCTCTGTTTTAGGTAAAGTCCAGTCATAGAAGAATCAGCATGCTTTCCCAGTGTCCTCACAAGGAAATACCTATGACTAGGAAAAATCCTGTATCTGAAGCATAAATACCATTTCAAGTGAATAGGAATGTTTTCAGGGTAGTGTAATTTCACAGAATGGAGCTCTGTCTGTAGGTTACAATGTACACTAGCAATAGGCTTTGCAGCTCCCCTACAAGAACAACCAGCCGTGCATCCTGACCTTCAATCTGGCAATCACCTGCTTCTTGCCAGGCTAGGCAGGGAACCTTCTTGCTGTGTTTCTCAGTCTACATGGAGTAGACATTATCTTCTTTGGCTGCTTGTCTGTCTCTCTGATTTGGAGCTGCCCGTCTGTATACTCAGTGGGACTTCCAAGTTCTAGTTCAATTCCTGTTGCAAAGTCTTCAAGTTTTACTTTGTTTTAAGCCATTTTTTATTTTCACAGCAGTGCTATTTTTTTTTTTTTTTTAGTTTCACATTGATGCAACAGAATGCAAATTCACATCAATAATTGGAAGATAGATCCAGCTTCAGTGACATTCTTATTCTTTTGATGAAGTAATGAGCCAAAATTTGGATCTCATAATGTCTGTTTTCCTGCAGTCCATCAGAGACTCGTGTAAGTGGATTTTTCAAGACTGTAAGGACACATTGTTCCTACTGCAAGAAGAAAATTATGATAGAATCACTTACTTAATTTGTGTACTTCATTGGCATGTCTTGTTTCGTGAAATACAGAAGAAATCAAAAGAAGTAGACTTAGGAGTGACTTTAGAGGCTTTTTCAGCCGATTACAGCTCAAAGGCACCCTGTGTGGCACTGTGTCTAGGTGATTTTTCTGTAGAACCTTCTCCTCTTCCTTTCTTGGTCTTTCCCCTTTTTCTCTTTGTTCAATTTTTGTCTGTCCTTTTCCCTTTATATTTACTGAAACAATGCTTAGTAAACCCCTGAGCAAATTCTCATCTCTTGTCTTGAGCAGTGATAGATGTATTTGTACTCGCTAAAGACTTCTTCATGTTTCTGAATGCTACTCTATTACTTGCACAGAGAACAATGATTTCAGACAAACTACCTTAAATAAGAAACTTTTCCCTTCAGCTTATGATAGACATACGTAAAGACAGAAATAGATTTAAATGCATTTGTCATAGTGCAACATCTGGCAAGGAAAGTATCATGTTACGAATGCTTTGGATGTGGAGCAGTCTACTGTCTTTGTAGCTCTACAGAAAAAGAAAAAGCTTTCCTTTGCTGACTGCTTGTGAGGCTTTTAAAAAACAAACCAGTCTCAAATTTTAGTTGTATTTCTTAAATACTGGACTCTTTCAAAAATACCATGCATACATTACACTGAGGTAAAGGTGTGCACGTTACCTGGCTTCAGCAGCTCCCAGAGACCTGCAAACTGATTTTTCGTAAAGCTGAACAGATTGCCCTCCCAGTTCAACAGAGTGTTTCATATTGTGTGTCCTTAATTATGTCTCTGTGTGCAAGCAGAAGATTGCTGCTAGCAGGAGACCAGGGCAGTGCAGACTGCATGTGGCCACTGTTCACAGTCTGTTCCATTTCTTTTCAGACGGAAAAGTTCTGGGGTCAGTTTTTATGGTATTGAAACATTTTCTTGAGGATGAAGCATTCAGGTGTTTATTATTGCTTCCTTATGGAGCAGAAATGTATTGGAAACATTGAAAAGAATGCAGATGTTGCTAAGTGTGTTTGTAGAGGCATTGCCACCTCTTGGCTTTTCTAAGGAAGGCGTATGTATACTTGCAGTTAACACTGTTTAGAATTCTGTTTGTTTGATGTGGTTGGGGCTTGCATCTCTTTGTTAGAGCATAGAATCTTCTTTTTATGTGAGAGTATGTGTTAAACCTCATCTGTATGAGAAGTGAAGATTAGTAATCCTCTGCAGTAGCTATATTATATTTACATTTTACACTTCAACAGTCCCTTTGGTTATGGTTGCATGACTTGTAAAGGCAGAGGCTCACATATAATATTTTCAGTTGTGGGAGTGAGCTGAGCTTGTGTTTATGGAACACAAATGCTGCCTATGCAGTTCATATTTCAAATACCTGTAGCTGGTCATGCTTCAGCCTCTGCTAAGCCATTTTCTTAGGATGCAGTTTTGTTACTGATATAAACTGATGAGATTGTGGTACTGGTGTTATTGATGCTCCTTCCGTTGTTTCCCTGGTTCCTGCATTATGCTTCTGAAGGAAAAGCTGCAGGAGCTACTTGGCAGGAGGGAAGAACATTGTGTCACCTCAGTGACAGCCAGCAGTGAGATCTGCTGAGCTGTATTATCAAACTGTGCTATAAAGGTGCCCCTGCCAAATGGAGTACATTCAGATTTTGGCTGAGTCAGTGGGTGGATAATGTGGCTGATGCAGTTCTGGAGTAAGGGCAGGTGTGAGGAAAGCGTAACCAGACTGAAAGGGAAGGAAGCAAATCAGTGGGACCATCTCCATCTTTAGAGGCACAGATCTAAATAGGTGTATGCCAGGCTGTGAAACAAATATTTGAGGTGAACTTAGATGTGCATTCACTTTTCGTTTTTTAAATGGGGGACTTCTAAAACATGCCTGTGGTCTGACAAGCCAGCTTAGAAGATAACCATCACAGGGCTTTGTTCTCACTCCGCATGTGTGGTCTGAATATTTTTTTGGGGTGGGATTTTGTTCTTGGGATCTGTTTGGAATGAGTGGACAGTTCAGGTTAGGCTTTCAGTTCCTTCAGTTCCAGGATGAAGAGGCTGTAGGACAGGCAGTGCAACACATCTCAGTCACCAGCCAGTGCACAGAGTGGGGCCTGCTGTCATTTCCTTCACTTGCAGGCAGGAGGACAGAAACCCAGGGAACACCTTATCTCCAGAAGATGGGAACCAGAGTCTAGAGCAGAAGACTAACCTTCTGCATCTACTTTGAGAGCACCAGACACCCAGCAACATGCCTGCTGACAGTGTGAAGAAATTTGAAACTGAGAATGTGTCTGCTTTGTACCATTTATATTGACTGGGCTAATGAAATAAGGTGGAGAAGTTGTCTTTAATCATGGCTATTTAACAGTTCCTATTAATATTGCTACTTGAGTCATCTTGCATATAGCATAGTAGAAGTAATATTCATTTATCCTATTTGAGTTAGATAAGTCCTGGACTAGTGAGTTTTTTGCATGGTATTGAATATCTTGGTTAAAATAGTACAGAATAATGAAATGCTCCTGCCATTTAGTAATAAAGAGACCACATGCTATGCTCCTCTGGTTCAGCAGCTGTCAGTAGGCAGCCTTTCTAGTACAGAAGAACTTCTGAAAACAGATTCAGGAACCATAGAGAGGGGAAAAAAAAAGAAGGAAACTCTCACCTGTTGGAAGTGATGAGAAGCTTCCAAGGAATTTTGGATAGAGGATGTGATCTGATTTTGCTAAACCTCTACTCCAGTCTGGACATGATTTATGATGGTAACATCCTCATTTTCTCATTCTGCTGTTAAATGAGCAATGGGATTTCTCTTGTAACTGGAGAACATACTACTCTCTCATATTACTTGTGTGGGAAACGGAAACCCTAGAACAGAATAGTTTTTAGTGTGACCAAAGACATGAAAGGTAAAGTGTCTGAAAGCTGGAAGTCAGGTAAACTCTGAACAGAAGCAAGCAGATATTTTTTAAGTGAAAACAGTTAATTAACTATGGGAACAATTTGCAAAGACTAGCAGATTCTCTGTTATTATCAGTTCAGGAATGGAGCTTAGAAGGAAAAAAATTTGAAGAAACTCTACTCCTGAGAGGAATTAATTCAGGGATGCTGAAGGTCAGAACAGATAATCCCAGTGGTCCCACCTGGCCAGACCTGAATATGTCTTTTTCCAAAGCAGTCTGAAAGTCTGGCTATCCTCCTGTTACCTGTTGCAAATCAGTAAAAAAAAATGAAAACTAGGGCAGAAAGACAGAATACTTAGGCTACAATAGACTTGCTTCATAAATTAGGCTACTGGTTAAATTGGGCTGAGTGATTAGCTCATTTTAGCAGTTTCGTATGTCACAATGGACATCCTATTTTGGCTGCTTTTTAATTCTAATAAAGATATCAGCTCTGAATATCAGGATAAAATTGAAATGTCTCTGGGGATTTTTTTCTGTCTTAGTTTTTTTGAGTAGAAATATAGATTAACAGTAAAACCAAACCCAGAGAAATGATGTTCAGAAAACAATCACCCTTCTAAAAATAGGGGAGACAATAATTGAATTATAATAGGAGACCATTAGCTCTATCAGAGTTTTCTCATCACATTTAAAGATTGATTAGGAACATATTATGTAAAGATTTTCCTCTGAAACTTCACAGTGGATATATGTTTTGATGGTGTATCTCAGTGTCTTCTGGTGTGCTGAGAGGTATTAAACCCAAAATATTTTGTTGCTGAAGCAGTCTGTCCTGTAAGACTACAAATGCTTTCCCAAAGAGGTGTATGAATAGCCTCCAACCAAGCTTTTCTAAACATGGTACCTCTGACAATATGAATACTGTTTTCAGGTTCCTTTCAGTTGCATCAGACTCTTGACAGGAGTTCGGATCCTCCGCACAGACTAGTGAGGAAGGAAGAACTGACACTGCTCTCTGTGCCGTGTTGTCTTTGCTCAGTGTTTCATGTGGCTGAATGCTGGGAGCTTTTAGAGCTCAGAGTAAGCACAGATGAGAGCTGCAGCAGGATTGTGAGGCTGACGCACTCCTGCGGCACAGATCCAGTTGTAGAGGGACACAAAGGTCCTGTGGTTTTCTTGGGGAATAATCAGCTGGCTTCTGTTGTGGCAGATGCTCTGAGCATCCGTCTTACACAACAAGGCATAATTTAATAGGATTTTAAATGTAACTAATGCTCTTGTTTTAGTTTATAGGCTTGAATCAAATCACTTGGGGGAGGAGGAAATGCTACTTTTTTGGCTTAAAATTTTCAGGCTATTTTGTTTAAATTTATGCAGCTGGTACATCCACAGCTGATAACTCGTACAGATGTCATGTGGAGAAATTGTAAGGCTAAAAAAACCCCAATCCAATCTATTTCACTTCAACATCTTAATTAGTTTTATAAAAATAAAAGGAGAGATGAAGAAATATGTGTTTGTGGGAGAATTTTCATGGTGTGAACTGTAAAATAATAGGGATCTGATTAAATCTAAGTTGCAGTTAAACTGCTGCTCAATGTACAGGGTACTGGAAGATACTGTACTGGAAGGTACAGCAGATGAAAATGGGTACATGTGGCTACATCTGTACTGGTGCATGACCTGGCCCTGAGAATGGAGCTCTCTAGCACTCTGAAATGGTTCGAAGAATGGTTACTGGCGCAGACAGCTTTGGCCAAGGCCAACTCAGAGTTTCACAAACAGCTCATGGCCATGATTTAGGTGTTACAGCATGCTGGGGATCATTCCCAGTGTACAGTTTGTATGCAGCCACTCTTGAGAGGCTGCAGATTTAACAGGCTTGGCCAGATGAGGCAAACTGGCTTTGGGGTGACAGGGCTGGACCAGCCACTATGTATTTTGCTAGTTCCTCTGACTAGTGCAGGAGGAATTTCATGTTAGTTTTAGCAGTACTCCACTGTAAGGAAATGACCTCTCTCACACATAATTTTAGATTTTTTTTTGTTGAAGGACAGGAAAATATGTTGGTCTTTCACTTCTACATTTGGAATTTTTAGGACCATAGTAAAAGGTGTGTTGTCTTGGGTAACAGCAGTGATGATGATGTGATAATTTTGCTGTTTTTGATAATGTATTAGTTCATGCAATTTTAGGAGCTACCTTCTTGTATGAAAAAGCAATCCTTTCACATATGCCTAAGAAACCCCACTCGTATATGCAAAGAAAGGAAAAAGGGTATGACAATGAGACACAAATTTACTATGCAGTAAATTTCACTTCTAGGGGCCTCTGGTGGTCTAGTGGTTAGAGTGTCTGACTCTCACCGCTGCGACCCGGGTTCGATTCCCGGCCCCCTGGGCAGGTGGAGCTCGTCAGCCGTGGAAGGCAATCCACCTAAGAGAAGGTCACTCTAAACAACCCTACATCCTGGGGACCTCACTGCCACTGTCCAAGCTTTGCTCGGCCCCGGCAGATGAACCTCAGGACTAAAGGGTGGGCTCAGTTCAGCGCACGCTGTGTCTCACCTAAAAAATCCACTGCGCAGGCTGGAAGGGTTAATGACCTTTCCCAAATCTTCGCTCGCGAAGACTGGCCATTATTATTATTATTATTAAATTTCACTTCTTAAGAAATACAGTAATTGTTTAAGAGCACTGTTTTTGCAGTTTCTTGGGATGCCTTCCCTCTTGTTTCAAGGAAATAATGATTCCATCCGCATTTTCTTCAAAAGTTAGTAATTTTTGTGATGCATTTAGATAGACAAACTGGGTTGTGTGACAACAACAACTAGCACATGCACTTTAAAAATCCTCTAATTTCCAAATAGTATCTAGGTCATATGATACCCAGAGGCATGATTCATCCACCTGGGCTTCATGCCAGCCAGCAACTGCATGGATCCAACACTCTAGGAAAACTGTAAAATTCTTAAAGGTGTTTTCTTTTTTTTTTTTTTTTCAAATAACACTACAGCATCTAATTTATAGTTCCTTTCTGAAATAATTAATTTTATTATGCAGATGCAACAAGTACAGAATGGACTGAAAAGAATGCAGAGCAGACCTAGCTGAAAGATACCAGGTGGCTTTCCTTGGCCATATAGACTTTATTTTCAAAGGTTGTTGTCTCGATATAAAGTCCTATTGGAGGCAGAAGTAGTCTTTACCTGAGTGTATCTGCTTGAAGCCCAACTAGCCATTAAGGGCTGATCTTAGAGTCATAGGATCATTAAGGTTGGAAATGACCTCTAAGATCATGGAGTCAGCCAATCTTAGCTACAATGACCTAAAAACTGCCAGTGTTCTGCCTCTGTTAGGCTTTTGTATAAAGATGATAATCTCTTTGAGGGGCCAAACCCCCATACATTCAGTACAAACCTCATGCTATTTTTGTTTTTTGCAAAAAAGTTAATTCTCAAGAGATGATGTCATGCTGGCTTGAAGGCATATATATTATGCAGACAGACACTCTTAATTAAAGATTCAGCAAGCTTTGCTCAGGAGAATGTAGAGCTGCATTTTAAAATATGTGTTGATGTCTAGGAAAACAAAAATGTGTGTACCTGGGTTGGGGGTTTTTTCAGATGTAATGACATGTTTCTCTCAATGAACACTTATAGGAGTAAATTCTTCTGGGACTTGCAAGGTTGTTTATCTTGCATTTCTAGGTGCCTGTATACTTTAAAAATGTAACCCCTAATGACATTGAAAACTAAATGCCTCTTTTAACTTCTACTTCTGATGAGACCCTTACATGGTCTGTATTACATGTCTGTATTATGGTGGACTTGCTATGACTATTGTTTTTTTCTTTCTTTTATCTAGATAAAGAAGAGGCAACAGGATGTGGTGAGGTTTCTGGAAGCCAATCGCATAGAGTTTGAAGAAGTGGATATCACCATGTCAGAGGAGAAAAGACAATGGATGTATAAAAACATTCCTGAGGATAGGCAGCCTGCACAGGGCAATCCACTGCCACCACAGATATTCAGCGATGATCGGTACTGTGGAGTAAGTAGCTGTCATGGTTCCAACAGATGATGTATGAATATATCACAGCTGGCCATTTAAAAATCTGGGACTTGCTGTTATGCTTTCTCTAATAGTATCAGAGTTAATGGGGCAGTAGGACCAGATAATGATCATACTGGGAAAATTCAAGTCATTCATCTGTAAATCCTAAGGTTATCTAGGGGATTCCCTCCACAAATGTAAAAATTGGCACTGTCACATGCTTCACATACAACCTGTTGATGCTAAAGTTCCTTGTGAGACTGCTGTAACTTGGGGACTTGTGATTTTCTTCCTACTTAGGTCTAGTCGAAGCACAAAAATTCAGAAGGAAATCTTTGCCACAGTGAATGAGAACATTGTCTAGATTGAGTTATATTGTCATTGTAATTAAGCTCCTTCTCTGCTGCTGTCATAGTGTAAATTTCATTTATGCTTAGAGTGTCTTTATGCAATCAGCCTCTAGGATAAATGAATAGTGAGTCTGACAACAGATTTATGGATGGACTCCTTTTTTTGGTGTAAGCTTCTACATCCACCAGTGCAAGCTGAAGCAGGAACCTTTGATATGTACATTCAAACTGGTTTTAACTTAGTTCCTGCCACATTCAACAGTGCTGTAACAAAGCTGCTTCTGGCTGATGTATTGTTCAGATCTGATGAGATCTTGTTGACTGCCGTGCAATTGTTAATTTAATGTAGGAAGCACATAGGAAGTGATTTAGTATCCTCTGCAACAAACAGATTGAGTATGATGCAGCAGCTAACTGGCTTCTTGAAGTGAGGTATTTAACATCCTTCCCATATGCTTTGTATTGGCCTTACTTGTTTACCTCAGCAGTATAACTCATATATATTTTCTTACTTCTGGGTAAGATCTGTCAGTCAAAGGGATGTATCTGGGATCTGGAAGGGATTTTGGCCCTCACTTATGAGGCAGCCCCTCACAAATAACAGCATTTACATTGCTTTATGTGATTTTAGTTTGCCTGGGAAATACAACATTTTAAGCTGTTTTTTCTTACCATTTCAACTTGTCTTAATATTGTGTTTTCACCTGGTCTTAGAATTTGCTGTTTGGAATTAGAAAGGCAGAAGATGTCATGCAACATGTGAGATGATCTCATTAATCTGTCTGCTGAGCTGATAGCCAGTTTGGTTGAGCAGAGTTAATCCTATTACTAGTCTTCACTGTCTGCATAAACATCTTTAAAGAGCAAACATGCTTTGAAGGAAACTATATTTTCTGGGATGAAAGAAGTATGCACAGGATCTCCAACATTTATCAGTTAGCCTGCTGCATTAGTTGATGAAGTTCTTAGGTAATGCTGATGAAGTTCTTAGTTCTTAGTAAGTGTGGAGGCAAAACATGCAGGAGACAAAGAAGGTCAACGCTGGAAAGGAGGGTAAAATATCACAATTAGATAAAGTCAGCAGACATTGCACATATTGTCTCTTTGTCATTCCACAGTGAGTGTTTTTATGTGTTTGTTTTGACATAAATAACTAAAACATAATCTCTATTAAGTAACTTTAACTGAAAAAATACCCACTGCATTTTCTGTTAGTTGAGTTAGTGAAATTTGTACCTTAACATTCCTGATTTGTGTCCAGGCAATCTTTAATCCAGTTTTCTTTATTAACAAACTCTGTCTGTTTTTCTTCCTGGCAGTTCTATAATCTCACTAGAAAACTGTCTGTGTACTTATTCTGTTTTATACGTTGTCATTGATGATTCAGATTAACTTCAGATACAAACTGGTTGGGTCTATTGCTGTTCCTCTAAATGTATGGGGGCTAGACAGTGCAAAGCAAAATAGGTACACTTTTTATTTTGTTCGTGTTATTTTAATAGACATTTACAAGCACATGGTGTATGAGCCCTGACTCAGTGTCATGTTCATAGCTATACTGGTTTTTCTGTGTTAGTATTAGTATTAATAGTTTTTTTGGATTTTTTTCTACCCATTTTCTATTTTGTAGAAAACCTCAGCAATGTGCACAAGGGTTTTATCTTAGAATAGATTTTGTCTGACATTGCCATTTGAAATAATCACTTTTCAGAACATAACTGCAGGATAGAGGAGATTTGTCTTTAGTGGTTTCAGTAAGTATCCAAAAAGTATTTGTGTCACCCATTTGAACATCTGACTCAAATCATGGATTGTTTTTCCCCAGCGTCAGATCTCACTGAGGTACACACTAGGTTTTCCCATCCTCCTGCATTATCCACCAACTGCAACCTGGTCCTTGAACAAAAGCAACTCCAGGTTTGACTTTTCCTGAGGAAGCAGCAACTCACACTGTCTTTCCCAGCCTCTGTTCTCCGCAGCAGAGAGGCTTTACACACTTGAATTGCTTAATTCATGGCACATATTTCATATTCACAGATAACCTGTTCAATGGCTTCAGTGGTCAGGCCCACCCCTTGATCACGAGCCCATCCATGTATTTCGTTGCTTCGTAGGTGTTCTGATGTGTCATGGGCCTGCTGAGCTATAATTAGCTCACCCTTACGTTCCCAATCCAGCTCCACTGTAGCCATTTCAGTTCTGGCAGCCTAGTCTATCTATTCCTTGTTTCCATGTTCTTTGGTGACATGGCTCTTGGGCATGTGAGTATCTATGTAATGTCTTTTTAGAACAAAGTTTTCTACCTGGACAGCAATGTCCTGTCACAGTGCAGCAGCCCAGATGAGCTCTTCAAGCAGAAAGCAAGAAATGCTGGAAAACTAATATCTGAAATCAGCCTGTGACTCACACCTCCTCTGTCTTGAATTCTCCATGGTTTAATACATAACACCTCTTAGACTAAAAGTGACTTCTGGATCTTTCAGAAGATTGTAAATATCCACTTCCCTATGAAACTGCACTCTTGTAAAGCTGCAGGTTAGCACTTTGAACACTGGCAGTTTTATATGCAGAAATCTGTCACTGATGTGAGATTGCCTGATATTTAGGCCAATGAAAATTAAAAGGAAATCTGTTTCCAGGTGGGAGTTTGAGTTGAAGGGAAAATATTTACATAGCAGGCTGACTTTTTTTTTTTCTCCCTTAGAGTGTTATGGTAAGTCCTGATAGAGTACCTAGTGGGCAGCAGTAGAGGCAGAGATATGTGATATTTATTGTCATTCCCTGAAATATAATATATGGGTATCAACTCTAGCAAAACAGTGAAGGCCTATAGACAAGAAAGAAATAAAATAGGCTTCTGGAAGAGGTACAATGTTCTTGGGAAACTATTCAGTGCACAGGCAATTACTGACCCACTGATTTCTTTGCACTGTTATGTATCATTCTCTTCTGAGTTTTCTTTAAAGATTGTGGAAGGATGCATACATGTTTCCTTTTCTTTTCGGTAGGCGTCAGATTACAAATAGGTAACTACTCACTGACAAAAGAAAGAAAAGGAAAGAGGGGATTTTAACAGAATTGGCTAGAGGCCAACTCAGAGTTTCTGCCCTGGTCTGTCATTGGGGAATTTGTCATTACTCTTGTGCCTACAAAGAGTTTGAACTTTGTCTCTCTAGATCCTCAACCATTATGGTAGAATTCAGCTTGGCACACCAGCTGTAGTGTGTTCACTTTAGGAGCTAGAGCAGTTGTGAGGCTAATTTGTATTCAATAAGTCTGTATTTGGTTCTCTGTACTCTTGGAGATGTCTTACCTGACTCACTTAGTGTCTTGTTGGTTCAGGTCTGTCTCTAGAAGAGGGATAATTTTGCTAGATAAAAGTTAATGTGGATTGCTCAGGGATCATATAACAACTGTTCGTGATTGATGATGCTGAAACTCTCTTGACTAAATATTTTTACCATCAGAAGTAGAGTTTTCTTTATGGTCAATTTAAGTTGTTTGTGAAATCATTCTTAACTACCTATTGCAGTTGTCTTGGAGTAGTTTTTGGCTCACAAGCATCCACAAACCCTAGGCTGAATGTGCATGACTTAAGGCCAGTGGCATAGCACTGTTTATCTTCCCGATTAAGCCCTTGTCTCAAGTGAGGAATATAAAAGTCAGAGCTGATGTTGGAAAGCAACCCTTGCCCACATGTCTTCCCCACGTTGGCAAGATGCTGTTCAGACCATTCACAAGGCCTGTATGGTTATTACTTTCAGGCTATGCCGATACTTTTACCAACCACTTCTCCACTGCCTTTCTGTGTTCTGAGGCAAAGAGCTTTAGTTCCATGTGATATGTACCAGAGGCAAAGTATAGAGTAGCCAGCTTGCCCATTGTCAAGGCTTAAAAAATAGAAGCTCAGCAACTTAGTAAAAATAAAATAATCCAGGAATTTTGTCCTCCTCAGAGAAGTTAGCACTCATATCAGTAGTGTATTATAGTTCTGCTGTTTATCCTGTAGTGGAGAGGGTACAATCCTGTTGAGCACCATGGTTTTTATTTGGAGTCTTTTCTTTCTGCATTCTAAACTTCGTGAATAGCTGTTTCAAACTGAAGTAGCAAGTATTTTGTAAACCATCCCTCTATATAAAGATGATAGCTGTCAAAGACATCTCTGGAGATACCTTACTCAGTTTCCAGACTCTCTAGTTCCTAAATATAATAATAAAGGATGTTTGCATATTTTAAAGCACGTAAAAGTGACTGATATAAAATTAGACATGTTACCTTCATAGGATATAGTAGAAAATATTGCACATTTTTTTCTTTATGATTTTTGTATTTAGTACATTGATGTTCTGCAATAATTATGGATAACCAGCAAAGGTGAAATAATTACTAACAATTTTCTTTGGGATCCTAATTCTCCTTTCCATGGAAGGGGAAGTTCTTATTGTACCATACTTTCTTGAAGAAAAGGGATTTATTCTTGAAGATGTTGTGACTTTAATTAAAGTCTTTTCTAAAAGGCCAGTTCTACTAAAATATAGGATATATGATATATGAGATGTATGGGGAAAGGATAAGAAATCTTACTAAGTGGCAATAATATTTTGAGGGTGCATAGCATTGCACAAAAGATGGGTGTAGCAGTATAGTGGAACAATATCTAGAAAAGGTCATGGATGTTGTCAGAGAACAACCAGGATAAAATAAGTGATTCAGTTCCCACTGCTCCACTTTTAATCATGATAATATGATTATCTACTAAGAAACACTTTGAAGATATAGCAAAGTTATAATCAATTTATATGTAAAAATGGTGTTAGACATGCAGTGCCATTACAATTAGTATGACTTTCTTCTTTCTTTAGCACCTTCCCTTTTCTGTTCTTTGAAGGAACAGCAGAAAATTAAGGAAATGTTGAAAGATAATTCTGCCAGGGTCCAATTCCTAAAATAAATGGAAGTGGGAAATTCGTATTTCATTTAGTATTCTGAGATGTCACCTAATATTGTTATGAATAAAATGCTCTTAGAGGAAAACCAACTAACATGTGGTAGTCATGTCCTTTGCTAAAGTTACAGCTGCCTTAAAACATGTCCAAGTTAAAGTATGTGCTTGCAGAGCTTCTCTGCAACACAGTTGATTTATGTCATTTAGTCATGATTTCACCTAGTAGGATGGCTACCATAGTTAACTCCCTGATGTTTCCATGAGTCCTCAAATTCCTGTTGTGGTCTGATTTGATGATATTCTTATCCAAACAACTTGTAAAATAACATGATGAGCTGGAAGGTGCACAGAAGTTGGAGGTGACACCTGTTACCATGCATACTACTTACTGATTCTGCCACTGACACCCCCCTGAATATTCCCCTGCCCCAGGTGGGCACTATGCCAGTTTGGAGTCTTCAGTGCTTGGCTGGGAGAAGCCCTTCTGCACTTGGACTCTCTGCCTTAGGGGTGAGGGATATTGGTCCTTAGATAGTTGATGTCTGGGTACCTTGTCACCTTTGCTGCATGAATGGCAAACGTCACATCAGCCTGACTTTGTCATGTACTGTCCAGACAATAGAGCTGTGGCTGACATCTGCTCTCTTTTATTAAAGCCTTTGTTTCTGAAAGCCTGTAACTAAATAGATTACTGGAATAAACATCTGGCCTTTAGTAAAGGAGTAACAAGTTGCTTTGTAGAGTCAGTTATATAAGCTCTTTAAAAATCCTCTGCAGAGGTCTTATCAGAAGGTTAGGTAGTTGAAAACTGTCATGTTTACCTTGTCCTGTGTTGTGCAGACAAGATCCTCTTATATTTGTATATTTATATAATATTAAAAAGGACTCACACATGCGCACACACTCATTTTCCAAGGAGAGCTGTGCTGAGTAAGAGTTTTCCATTGTAATCCTAATCAGATCAGTAAATGAATGTCATCTGTTCTGGAGAACTGAACTGCCCTTTTCAGGAGGGTTGCTAACAGTTCATTCTCAATGGTACACAGTATTAACTCAATCAGGAGTAAAGTGCTGATTCAATGTATTTAAATTACGAGTTCCCCACAATTACTTGTAGTAGCAATTATGTTGCCCCTTTTATAAGAATGGAGAGATCCTAATAATATATTAAAAATATTGACAAAGAGAAACAAATTTGAACAGCATGTCAGTAGACTAAGTGCTGTCCAATAATCATTTTAAAAAATCTGTAAGAGAAGCAGTGCAAACTACATTTGGGTGGCTTCCTTGTTTTCCTGCTTTTTGGTGTTGTTAGTATTGTTTTTCTGCGTCTTGGTGTTGTAAGCAATAAGGATTTGTCTGAGGTGTTTAACAAGCTCACTCTTTTTCTTGTTGCAAATTAAAAAGCAAACAGCAACAAAGCTAACATGGTTGTTTAGAGAAACTTATTGGAAGGAATTTTATTAACAGTTACTTTATTTTAAACTTCGTTAGATGTAATGTTCCCCTAATCTCAGTGCAATAACGGACAGACGGTGTCTGTATAATTGCTAATTGTAAATGCAGTCTACTTTGTGTTAATGTTTTACTTTGACCCAATGCCATCACGCTTGTGTTATGTACCTTGAAGCACAAATAGTTATTTATGCTGATCTGAAGTACTGCCAGTTTTAACTTTGGTGTGCAGTAAATAGTTTCTCCTCAGCAGTGACAGTGTTTATTTAAACAAGCCTCAGTGTACCTGCTTAACAAAATCCTGAGCCAAATTAATTATGGCAGTGTCTGTAATCACAGCACTACACTGATCTGGTTTCCTAGCACACTTAAGATCTCTACATCACAGCTGGAATCACAACTGTAACCAAGTTGAGCTTTGTGATCCTGGTAGTTGCTATAGAGAGAAGACGCTACCCTGGAAGTGGGATTTCTAAAGAGGAAAGAATTCCCAAGGACCAATGGTTTTCCTACTGGAGTAAATTGGCATAAAATCCACATGAAGGCCAGAAGAACCTAAGACATTTGTGTCATAATGAAGAGCTAAATCCAGATTTCCTGAATGCTTGTCCACTGTCTCAAAGACTAAGCTGCTGTTAGTGGATAGCCTTTGGGATTTCTATATGATGTAGACATTAAAGAAGTTCTCCTGTCTTTGATCAATCTGGTTTTAAAGAGGTGCAAAGCAGCCACAGCACCTCTTAGTTTCAGGATAAACTGCAAGGATTCAAATTTTAAAAACAGAGCTATATAAGTGTGAGGCTTGGAAGCTTGTGTTGTTTTTTGTTTCAGTTTCTTTTTTTTCCTTTAACCAGCATACTCAATGGAAAACACCACGTGGCTTGCTGATTATTGGGAGTTGGAACTAGATGATTTTCAAAGTCCCTTCCAAACCAAGCCACTCTATGATTCTATGATTATTTTAAAACTTCATGTAAAATACACCTTAAGATAACATAAATGGCCTTAAAGGTGTCAGACTGAAGGTCCATCTAGCCCAGTTTTGTCCCAACAGTGGCCATAAGCCTAGGGAAGAACACAAGCAAGTTAAGCATATGAAATACTTGGGTTGAGTATTTTCCCTGTCTCCAGTTATTTTTCTAAAACAAATATCACTTTAACATATTTAGTAATTCTTACTGCATTTCTCTTTCATGAACTTGAGCCTTCTGGTGAAGCCATGTAAACATTTAGCATCTTCAGTGTGCTGTGGAAATGTGCTCCATGTGTCCTTTGAGCTCTACATCTAATACCAACCATCCTACCGCCACAGGGAGCCCCCATAGCCTTACCAGCCTTCCTCCCATTGTCCTCTGGGGTAACTTTGGTCCCAAAGACCTTTGCCTGTCTCTCTATCCCAGTTTAGGTGCACTCAGCAGGAGCTGGCAAAGCAAAGAAGAGCTTTGGGCTGCACAAGGCTAGAAAGATTTTTCTTGTCTGTAGGTGACAAGCTCACCTACGGTAGCTTCAGTTTATTTTCAACAAAGCAAGAGCTTATCAGGTCAGCTAATCCATTCCCCAGTAGCTTGGTAGAGCATGTTTAATGCTGTAACTGTTCTGATGTTAAAACAGAGAGACTGTATCTTGCTCAGGTTACTTGGTGGGTGATCAAGCTGCCATTGATTTTAAGAGTGAAGAGCCAGGCCTGAAGCAGTCAGAAAGTTATTTTGTTAAGAAGCTTTTTCTGCCTTGAAATAGCTTTTTACTTACCATCTTTATGCTCCTGTCACTTCTTTATCCCCTCCAACCATTCTGAGATATATTTTTTCCTCCTAACTGGCTTTTGTCTCTTTTGATAAGCTTTCATACCCTCAGCTGTGGGATTTATCATCTGTATTTTTGGCTTTTCAACTTTTCCAGAGGGATTGAGCATCTTTGTGTCACTGATGATTCATGTCCACTGTATCCCTGTCCCATCAGTTTTTTAGTTAGTTTTAATCAGCTACTGATGTTGCCAGAATTTTATATGTAAATAAAGTATAATTAGGCACTCTGGAAAGCACCAAGTATCACAATTGAAAATGTTGCAGTCAAAATTATGTTTGTACACATAGTTGCCTTTTGAAGTGGGGCAGTGGGTAGCAGTTTGCTGTAGTAACAGCTGCTTTCTGAGTGTCTCCAGGGTGGCAGTGGGAACCACTTCCTTGCACAGGGGCGAGACAGCACTGCTCCACTGATTCCAGCAAAGCTGCAGCACCTGCTGCCTTGGTAGAGCTGCTTGGGACAGTGACAAAGGGATTGTAGTAACTTGGTGCTGATGCAGAAAGATGAAACCACTGCATGACCAAAACCACTGAATTGTGGTGTCCTTCTGTGGGAGGCAGAATGTGCCACAGAATTTTTCCAGATGGAGTCTGTTGGCTCACCAGTGAGTTGGTTTCTTGCTCATGTAAAAAAATTCTCAGCTTCCACTGAGCTTGGCACCATTTTGCTTCCTCAGCCTCTGCATTACTGCTGGTAGCAGTGGGATGCTCTTTATGTGAGATAAGAATTTTCATGTCCTCACCTATGGATTGCTTGTGGCCCAAATCTGCACAGACTTCCTCTTCTTATAAATGTAAGATCAAAGGCGGGGTCTTTTTTGGAACATCTGTTATCTCATACGTGTTACAGGAAAAGCCAGGTTTGCCCACTCCTACCACATGCCAAAGCACAACTGTTGAGTTCCTGAGATCATATTTCTCAATAATCTCTTAAGAAACTACCATGATAAAGTGATTTCTTAAAATCAGATTACTTATGCGTTTTTATAATATTTTTTTCACATTTGAATATCTTGAGATTGTTTTAATTGCAGAGACTAGTAGGAAAGTTGTCCTATTTAAAATTCTACTGCTACTTTAGCTAAAAGCATGATGCTTCTTCCCCCCCATCCCCCATGAAAGTAAGTGTCAATAGCATTTTAATAGGTTTTGCAATGCAGATATTTCAAAACATTGGGGAGATTACTTTTAGTGGATAATCTCTTTTGGTTATTAAATATCCTGGTCCTTTCAAAATTAATCCACTGGGTTTTGTGCCCTTTCAGACATAAACTTACTCAGTTTAGCTCATTGTTTAACCTTCACGATTTTTTCAGTAAGTGAATCCAGGTCTAATAATCAGTAAAAATGTGGACAAAACATACTAAATCAGGACTTGATAAATCTGAAAGTAAAAATTATGACTGATGCTTGAAGACAGCTTTTTATTATTAAGTATTAAATTACATTACAGAGGTTAGGGTAAACAGATTAGTGGATTAACTGAGTCTCAAAGTCATTGTCAGAGCCAGCAACGCAACCTTATTTCTTATGACATTATTATCAGTCTGTGAGTTCTTCCCTACCCTGTTTTTTTACTAGTTTATTAACAGAGTGAAAAAAATATGGTCTTAGAGTAGTGATACTTTCAGAGCTAATTGAAGTACTGGGATTAAGACACTTTAGGAGAACCACAGAACTTGAAAATGGTGATAAGAGATGATGACTCACCTGAACAAACACAGAACCTTCCTTGGACAGACTGTCAAGACAAGTGTCTGGAGGTTCATGAAAACTGCCTCTGTGCTTAGGAGGCATGGATGCTCCTGGCAGGGACCAAAACAGATGCCTGCCTTGAGCCATGCTGCTGCAGAAATACTCACAATAGCTGCCTGCCCGCAGGTTGGTTGCTGGTAGTTTGCAGGGCTGTAATGAGCATCTTCAGGCAATTTAAACCCGCCCTGATATTAAAGGAGCAGTGCCCTTGTGCTTCTCACTGTGGGTTGTACTCATCCACTGCTCCCCTATCTTCATCTCCAGAGACAGTGTGACGCACTTATAGATGAACCCAGTGGAGAAAATTAAGGTTATTTCTTGGTTAGATCATGTGCTGTCTTCACATGTGAGTGCTTATATAGCTTGTGTCCTTTGTGGCTTTTCATCTGCTTTTAGAAGAGTCAAAACAGACCTTTTTCAAGTTTAACAGTGTCCATTCAATTTTTGAAGTCTCATTTGTAGAGGTCAATGACTTAATCAAGCATCCTTCTGTAAAGCTTCAGTATTACTTATTGCTCTTCTAGGAATTCAGTGATTATGTTATCCCTTTTCAATCCATGGCACTGTTAGGATTCCTTTCAGCCTACACCATGGCTTAGTTGATTTGTCTATTTTATTTGGATTTGCTTTCAGGCTATTAACTGTAAATTTATGTTAATTCAGAAATTAGCATATGCCACGTTTTAAGAAGGAAACAACAAAAAAACACATCTTAAGAAGGTTTACTCTTTCTACTTTCTACTTATGTCAGCTAATATGTCCAAGGCCTGATGACCATTTGTGATAGTTTTCACCCTAGGCCTTCTTGGAGACCAGCTTGTAACCAGGAAGGAACTAGGGAAGTGACCAAGGAAGTATTCCATGCTATTCCTTTGCGTAACCTGAGGTATAAATAAAGCCGACGGGAGGGACCTCTCTCTCTTCTCTTCCGGCGAGGTTCAAGAACAGTAGATCCCTACGTGGTCTTGCTTATCTGAAGTTAAGGCCTGTATCGACTGCTGTTGTCTGCCGCTGCGGGAGGGGAGAGTGCTGGGCCACGGTCTGGCTGTCCTGCTTTCCTCAAGGGAAGTGGTGAGATTTTGCCAGTTCTTTATTTTTGCTGGTTACTGGGTTTTTAGATTGTGTGTACCTGTTTTGTTTCTGTCCCTTTTCGTCCTTTTTCCCTTCTCCCTTCCCCTCTTCCCCTTTAGGAAGCTATTTGGGGTTTCTGGGGTTATATGTATATAGTATTCTCACTGTATATATCTGTTTTATATGTAAAATATATTTTTTTTGCTATAGCTTTGGCTGTTTGGGTTTTTTTTCCTTCCCTCTCTGGGAAGCAGGCTCTGTCGTTGAGTTTTGGAGACTTGGCTGGAAGCCAGCTCCAAACTTGCACACCATTATACACTTCTGCAGACCTCTCTGTCTTTCAGGGCTCATACTTTCAGTATAGAGGGTTGGGCTGGGAAACTGCCTTTGTGCAGCTGTGGGTTGTGGTTTTTTGGGGGGGCTGAGACTGTTTGAGTAATTATGCAACTGCAAAGTAGCACTTAGCTAGGACAGTTGTGTTCACATTGATATAACAATATATATATATATCAATATAGCAATTATTGAAATGCTGGTAAAGCATCTTTATCTAGTACACCATAAATGTTTTTTGAGAAATTCTGCACATCTGCAGGGTGATTATGGATCTCATGGGAAGTACATTATTTTTGCTGTGGTGACTGTGTGTTTTCTGCCCAGACAGTCATTTATTTTACATTGATGGAGAGAAAAAAAGAAAGAGAGCTTTCTGAGAATAACCAGGTCAGAAGAAGATTTCTTCTTTTCAGTTAGAACTTCTGTTTATCATCCATGTTCCCCTTGTAATTGTGGGGTGGTTAGATGTTCAAGAGAATACAGGAAGGAGACAAGTAGGCAAAGCAGCTGCTGCTGGGGAAAAATTGAGGTCCAGTTTCAGGGAAAGCACCTGAAAGAGTGTCCCAGCCAAAACCATGACAAACTAACGCTGAGAGATGAGCTCCCAAAAAGTAATGAGACTAGAGGTTAGGAGCCAAAGAAGTACTAACCTGGGGGATCAGGCGCGTTGGGAATGACAGGTAGGAAGCATGTGGAGATGCCAAGACTGCCTGTAATTATTCTGTGTTGAAAGCATGCATGTGCACAGTCAATATTTAAAGGGATTTCTCTTGTTGAATGCTTCCAAGTTTAGCATAACTGCTAATCTTGGATATTTAGAGATAATTACTATGCAGTGATGAACACATCCTTGAATTTTTCTGACATTTACAGAGTACTTTACATGTCAGAAGTGGTTAAGTAAGGACTAATATTTCCATTTTGCAGTTATGTGGTGGAGGAAGAATCTGAACTGTGTGTTTCTTGTCTGCTAGTGGTCATAGAAGAAATCTTTGCCAAACCACAAAGAGCATATGAAACTTCTTGCCTTCTTGCCATATGCCAGAACCATTCACTAAACTGTGCCCTGATTTTCTCTGGTTTTTTGCCTTGAAAACTGAATACTGTCAGCTCATCTGATAATAGATGAGTAACAGGTATCCAATGCAATAATCAAATCAGTAAAAGTAGTAGTTAACACTTCAAGATCAGAACCTGATTTTAAGCAGCTGAAATCTAAAAGGAACTTAATCATGATAGTTAAACTTGTTTTTTATCTTTATATACAATAAGTTTATTTATTTTATACTGAACTATGTGATTGGCCAAGGCTGAGATATGATTGCTGATTTCAAGGGATACAATGATGATGAAGTCTCTGTTCCACGACAGAAGAAATAATGAGTTCAGCTGCCTTAGGACTTCTTGGAGCTTTCCATGTTAGGGAATATTTTGTTTGCTAAAATGTAAATTGGAAATCTGGTCATTAACTTATTTGCATTGTCAGGCACTTAAATACCTTTAAAATATGCCCACAATAGATTTCCTTTGATGCAAGTCTGTGTTTATACTCTCCTGTCAAATAAATTAGTGAGAGGTATTGCACTTAGAGAATATATGTTTTTCTTTGCCACTGTAGTTGGTGATATTGTTGCAATTTAGAATAGGTTTTAGGTTTGCATAGGACAATCAGTATTTTTCTGAGCATTATTACGTGTCAGCCTTTAGTCTAATACAAGGCATGGTAATATCAGTCAGGAAAACATAAATACAAATGTTGATTCAACTTTCTTGCTTTTAATTCTCTAGGATTACGATGGCTTTTTTGAATCAAAGGAGAGCAACACTGTGTTCTCCTTTCTTGGACTGAAACCTACTTTGGCATCAAAGGTCAGTGTCATATTGCAGACTTTTCATGGAATTCTTGAAATAGTGAAAATGAATTTTCTTTGAACGGAAAGAACCCTGTGTGTTTGGATGCACCACTGCCCTGATCCATACCTTATCCATATCAACTTCATGCTGATGAGGTAATTGAAATGGTTGTCAGGAAAAGCAAAGCATTTTAAATGAAATCGAACATATACATGGGAGTTGATTTGAGACAGCAGATAAATTAAGTTTTAAGAATACATTCTCCTTCACTTTATCAATCTAAATTGTAAGCAACTGGATGAATTATAGCAGGAGACAGAACTAAGATCTTAAGCACTGGAATGTCTGTAGCCTGGCATAATGGCTCAGCATTTATTCATTAGGCATTGATTTTTTTTTTATTTTTTTTTTTTTTAATGCTGAAGCGCTGGAACAGTCGGGAATTATATCAATTTTTTGGATAAGAATTCAGTTTTAGCAAACACATATACACAGGTCAGAACACAAAGCCAGGTAGCATCTTTCTATGGACATCTGTATAACAGAGGAAATTTTATTGCCATATGGAAGCCTGGACACTTGTTCAAAGAGACTTTGTGGTCCACCTTCTGGTTGTAGATTAGACACATAGGGGAGGATTTTTCTTCTCTTGGGTGCTGTAGATATAGGTGTGTTTTGTAGTAGTACTGTCTCAGGACTGGATGGTAGCTCTTGTATATCTACAGAGCTCCTCTTCTGCCAGGAATTGATTTATTTATGGACCCCATGAGGGACAGGAGTGGGAAGGAACCTCAGCAGAGAACTGCAAAAGCAGGTTATTTTGGCAGCCTGCCTCATTTTGTAGCTTGGAGAATCGTAGGAAAAAGATGCAATCTGAAATACTCTATTCTTAAAAGCTCTATTCTTAGAAAATATCCTGTTGTAGGCCTGGAGGAGTGTCTCTATAAACTATCTGCTTCAGTCTGGTAGCACTTCAGAGGATGCATCCTCAGCTGCTATGTGGACCAAGGTTAGGGACACCTTATATGCAAAGGGCACAGGCACAGGAGATGAGAATGTATTCAAAACATTAATATTATATTAGTAATAATCAGTATTTTGTTTTTGTCTTTTCAGTAGGCATCAGAACCCTAGAAAGCCGATGTGAAGTCCCAACAAGCACATTTCTGAATGAATGACCCTGTTCTTCAGCACATAACAGCTTCCCTAATGGATCACTGTGATAGAGCAAACATGCATCATTAGTAGTAGTCTGCTTGCCATGAGATGGTGCTCTCCAATAGTGTGGAGCTAATGACACACGTATGAAACAGGCCAGGCTACTCATCTTCCTTTTTAATAATACTCACTGTTGATGTTTCACTTTTGTCTTTGGCTTGCTCTTGCAACTGACCCTGATATTCTAACAGACATGTATGTTTGAGAGCAAGGAGTGGAAGTGTAGGGCTTATATCATTCATGGATATACTTATGTAGTCAAACTTCCTACTGTTTTTAAGTCTTCCCAAATTAGCTCATCATGATAGTTAAAGTGCTCATGGTTATTAGGCTGTCTGTGCTGGCTATGATCCAGAAGATAAAAAACATAAATCTTGAGATCTCAGTCTAAGTCAATAACTGCTGTATTTTTGCTCTACATTTATTTATTGTGATGTTTATTCTAGATCATGGTTATTTTAAGAGACATGGGCTGCTAATATTGTTCATCAAGACTTGATTTGTCTAATGATGCACATTGCAACTGACTGTTTAAAACCAATTCCTTTCATGAGGGAGGTGCCAAAGTGAAATATTTTGATGTTTCCTCTTCCGAAAGCAGGTGAAACGTGCAGGAAAACACTTGGTGGAAATACCGGGGAGTTCAGAAGAACTAAAGGGGTCTCATAGCTAATGGTAATATGAAGTTCTCTCGTAAATGAGAAAGTCTTAACACCCACTTGGAGCTCTGTAGTTGGACTGTCTTGAAATTTTGCCAAACCCTTCAGTTTACCTCCAATAACACACAGCTCCACCACAAGCCACGTGAAAGTCAGGGGGATACTTTGAGAGTCAGGGCTCAGTCCCATGGGTGGTTAACACTACTATGGTCCAAGAGCACGCCTAACTTGCCTAGCTGTTGTCTTGGTTATATCCCCAGATGTGGTCATGTGATGGTGCCTCAAAGAGAGTGAAAAAGCTGGGTGTGTGCTTTGCTGGATAAGGCCACAATGGCAGTTCAGCTGAGGAACAGGAGCCAAGTAAAGAAAGTGGAGATTATTCTAGGGAGACTGCATTGATGTGTATAGCAGAACTTAGGCCCGTTGTAATATACATTACAGAATGCATTCTAGAGAGAAGTCAAATTGCATTATGCATCTTGAATCAAGTTTGGCTATGAAAATAACAGTTATGCTGTAATGTGTCTTTAACTCAAGTGATTTCATAATGACAGGGTAGTGCCATCACAGTCTTTGGGTAATGAAAGGCAACCATCATGTGGAAAAGCTTCTTTGCAATCACAGTACCACTCAGATTGTGTGGCTCGAAGGAAGCTAAACTTGTAAAAAGTGTCACGCTGTCTTGTGCAACAAATCGAATGTTCTGTTAACATCAGTAAACGTGGCATACAAGACATGTTAGTTGGAAGGGACAACAGTTGGAGGTCATCTGGCCCAGCACTGTCAAAATCAGGGCTAACGACAACACTGGCTTGGATCAGATATAGGTTTGTCTAGCAGAGCATTAAAAATATCCAAAGATGAAGATCTCATAACTCTGTAGGTAACGTGTGCCATTGCTGCAATGCTTTCCTAATGAAAACTTTCTTATAAAATCCAGTTTTGACTCCTAGGCTTTAATTTGTGGCTGTTGCCTTTGCTGAGTTTTCTGGGACTCAGAAAGAGATTGGCACCATTCTTCTTGCAACTGCCCTCAAGATAGTTGTAGTCTACCATTAGATGACCTCTTAGCCTTCTTTGTACCAGACTGAACAAACCTGGCTCCTCAGTTCAGTTAAAGGGCTAGATGGAGCAAGAGCACACACAGATTTGAAGTCCATGGTTGTATTTACTGGTCAAAATCTTAGCCGTGGCACCTTCTCTACAGGAATCCCAAATGTACGTTTTTAAGAATTGTTGTCTGTGTTAAGGTACTGTGACATTCTTGTAACCAATCCCATATTTTCATGAGACTTGAATCTCACTATAGGAAGGGAATATGACATTGTTAACTTTACCAAGTTAACAGCAGAAGGAACTATTCCTAGAAGGAAGTTAAATATTTAACTTTGTAAATGAATACATATATAAATTTACATAATTGCACAGTTGATTACAGAAAAGCCATCCTGGATTTATCATGTACTTGATACGTTGTAAACTTCTAGAACTGCCTGAAGTCCCAGGTTTGAATTTACCTAAGTGTGTAAGTATGTACACATGAGTAATCCTGGGCAAAATCCCAGGCTTACTGATGTGAAAGGCAAAACCACACTGATTCCTCCAGGGATGAAATTAGTTTTGCAAAACTCCTCTTGAATTTTGATAAATGTAGAATAGAAGGCTCTCATTTAGTGGAGAGTTAGTCTTGTTACAGCTGTTAAGTAAACCTAGCTTATTTCAGAGCACACATGTGGGCATAATCTGTGTGGAGGACAACACTAACTCTGAAGATATTCTGCTTGCTTGTATGGATTGGCAGTGTAAGTCCCTTAGAATATGTGCTTTTGAATTATAAGTGGCTAGCTTAAAAAAAAAAAGAAGTATATATATATATATATATATATATAAAAGAGGTGTTATTTGAATGTGAATTTGGTCTGTTGTGCGACAGCCTTATTTTTGTAGTTAAACTAAGTAGAGTTCTAGTTTGTTACACAAGATGATCTGGAATTTTTTAAACCAGTTTTGTAATAATGAAATGTAGCTATCAGGTAACTGAAAAGGTCTGGGGAAACTAGAGACAGTTATTGAAAGAAATAATAAATTCTTAGTTCTCTTCAAAATTTTTGCATATAAAGGTATGCTTGAGAACCAACCAAATGGTCCAAATTTTTAGTTAATACTTCTAACTACTCCACTTTTTAAAAGGGAGAGCAGTGTGAATTAAACTGTAGATCTTTGTACCTAGCTGAAGCTGCTGTGTGGGCTGACGTGCACATGCACATTCACTGTATCAGTGGGTTTGATAGAGGTGTTTTTGTTTGTGCCACACACTACTGGATAGTGCCTTGCCAGAAAGAGGACTGTTTCTGTAGGGTCTTCCTAGATGTACTTAAACTTTGAACTGAGAAAGGGGTAGTTTCTATATTGCCATTTTTTTAATAATACAGTAAATTAGTTTCAAGGCCTGAGTCAAAAGGCACATGCTTTGTAAGACTGAAACAGTTTTTGATGAGTCTTCTGAACTTCTGATTTTTCTTAGGTGATTTTCTTTTTTCTCTTTTCCTATTTGTTGACTGTCTAGAATCAAACCTTCCAAGGGAAGTGGACCTGCAGTAAAGCCCATAAATCCATGTTTACACTTAGTTTACTATAAGTATCTGATTCAAGCGTTGAGCAGCACAAGTGCTGTGACTGAAGTGAAGAGTAGCTGCCAAGCTCTCACTGCATTTTCTGGTTTCCCTCCCTGCCCTTTTCCCCCATCAGGCCATTATTTGGGGCAATACCATGGTTCAGATGTAGGAGTGCAAGAATGGGGTGATCATCAGGAAAGTGCCAAATCCCATTAGTCTTCAGCGACTCACTGATTTCACCAGACCTTGGCACAAACAGTGGCAGGAGGATGGAGCCCTGTGTGTACACCCTGCACAGAGAGCAGGAGAGGCAGACGTGGTGCAGAATGGTGCACGGCTTGTGACGGCACCGTGACCAGGGGTTCTCACAGGGGCCTTTGGCTGGCAGTGCCATGTGTGAAACCACATAGCATCGCTTTCCACAGGACTTCCACTGGTATCATGGCCTATCCTTCACCCTCTCGCTCCCTAAAAAATTTGGGAGGGAAAATGGAGAACAGTTTGTTGAGAGCAGTCCTCCAGCCAGGGCAGATCCAGCTTACTCCTCTTTTCCTACTTCACCTCTTCCTAGTGTGCGTCATCCTGTCCTGTGTAGACCTACATGTGTGCAAAGCTTCCACTCCCAGCCATCTGTAACATCCCTGTGAGGCACAAATGCAGAGCTGGTGTTCACGTTCACGGCGTCAGTGTTCTGTAACTCAGTAGGGGAGGGAGCACGTTGCATCCTAGGCCATGTACACATTATGTATTAAACTGTGTTCATCTAATAAAAAGTTGTAATTCAAAAAAGACATGCTCTGTGTTGTATGTGCCAAAGGAAACAATGAAAAAATATGACTCTTTATTCTTGCTGCAGCTCACTCTGGTGACAATCAGAGTGCTTTGGTTTGGGCAGCTTCTCCAGATGGAAGCACTGTAGAACTTTTAACCTGGAAGGGGTGGACCTGATCCTGTAAGAGGCTTTGGACCCTGGTGCCTCCATGGGAATTGCAATGTGCTGAATGCCTGCTGTGCTAGGGTCTCCCCAGGTAAATAGTAGTAAAGAAGAAAAAAAGGGATGATTTATTGTCTTCCAGTTTTTGTGCTTGTGTTAGCTGATAAATACCACAGAAATAAAGGACAGATCCTTTGGGGCGACTTGGACATTGGGGCCAGGAAGTTTCCGCACACTGAAGTTTAACTCCTAGGTAGAGCTAAAATCTTCACTGCTTTTTATTGTCTGAAAGAAATCTGAGTTCCTGGTTTGCCTATCCACTTTGTTAATCCATAGAAGGTAATTAAATATGTTTTGCCAGGTAAGTGTCTAACCAAATGTAGTCATTTGGTTTGCTTCATTACAGTCTTCTCTCAATTCTTTGTCTAGTATGTATTTTTTAATACCTTATTGTTCCTGTCTAAAACTTTTCCGCTATCTAGTGTGAGCACTGCCATGAAAACTTTACCTGTTTATGACTTCTGCACCTTGGAGCAAGTTTCTTTGCCACCTGCTCTAACGCAGGAGGTATGGATGGAAAAGGCAAGCCTGAAATGCCTGAAGTGGGATCCTCAGCTGAGGGAGGACCAGTAGCACCTTTCTGAAGTGAGCAGAGCTCTAGTAGCTCAACTGTTATGTCATGGTGGGAAGAAGTAGACAGATTTTGCTGCAGGGGTGGGCAGGAGCTTCTTGATTTGCAGAGAGGAAGTGATGTTCTGTGTCCCTTTGATCATGTAACATCACAGCCTGCGCGTAAAGTCATGACACTCACATTCCTCTTACCCGGCTGCTGAGGAATACACTGAGAACAGTAAGCAGGCAAAGGTTGCATGGTGCAGGATGCTTTGCCACAGTCATCCTCCCATGCATCCCAGCTCTGTGTCTCCTCCCTCTGTCAGGGGAGCATCAGTGGGAAAGTGCTTGAAAGTCATTGCTGTGTTTGCACATGTGCACACGTGTGTCTGCCAGTCTGTCTTCATCTCATTCCTACCCCAGAGCTGTTGGTCTGGGCTGTGAGAAGGTCCTCCTGAACTTGCTCATTTGCTTGATCTGCCTTTTAGGTGCCAGAATGACTTGCCTTCTTTATTCCGTAGACTTCAACCAAGCTGTCACTGAAGGTCCCTTGACACTCTCATCTGAAGTGACCTCCCTTAGGTTGCCTGGTGCAAACATTCTGGGTCAAGTCCTCCATACATTGATTTCTTTAAAGGCGACCATTGCATGTGATGGAATCCCCTGGTGAATTTGGGAAACATTAGAAAATTATAGGATTAAGGAATTAGCACCCTAAAGAAAAGATCAGCTGGAGCCTTGAAAAATTGTGTTTAGAAGGCAAGAAAGAAATTATTTTAGATTGGAAACAGGGAGTTCAGAAACAGAGTCTTTGGGAAACGTGTGCCACTCTCTAGCTGCTTGGTTGTCCTATCCAGTTCAGCTGTCCACAGTACATACATCTAGTTCAGGAGAGGAACCTCACTCTCCAGGGAAAGCACATACTTCTGGCCATGACTCCTCAGCCCAGGGAAATACTCAGAAGTAAAAAAAATTGTGTCTTAAAAATCCCTGCTCTAAAGGCATTCAGATGCAAAGCCAGTGGTAGGTAGGCACAGGAGGAGAAAATCCTTTCTTCGTGTCTGGGGAAGCAGGCGGACCCTGTACACCCTGTCCCAATCCCCAAGGATGCCCCAGTAGGCACCCTGTAAGCAGGAGCCCTTACGTGGTGATGCTGCTATTCTCAGAAAACACCTCACATGCTGCAGCAGCCCTGCATCCACCTGGGGATGCTTCCTGCTCCCTGCAGCTTGAGAAAGGAGGTATTTTTCACATACCAGGAATAAACAGTGCACTAGTTCAGTGCCTCTCGAACCTCAGAGACCATATACCTCTTCCAGTCCGGGTGCTACCTCCTTTAACCGTGCCATGCAGCAAACTGTGCTTACCTTTCACAGCTTTATATCCCTAATGGGGGAGGCAGGAAGAATGTAGGTGTGAAGAGGCAAAAATTGATGATGTACTGACTAGACTTTCATATGTGAGAACTAAGAAAGCTGAATCAGTCTTAAGCATGATATGAACACACTAATGTTTTCAAATACAAAACTTTTATCATTTAGTTGTAAATTTTCTGATTAAAGCTGTGTGACCCCAATTCTTTCTGCCTCAGCTTCCTTTGCCCACATACTCATATTGTCCTCTTTCAGCTATTGACTAATAATTGTCTCTGCTGGGAATGGCTCTTTCCGAGTCCTCTGGTGACATCATCTGTCTGCAGCAGAGACATGGCCATATGTCATCTCCAAAAGACAGGGAATCCGCTTGCTGAGCTGTCTGTAGTGCTTTGGGCACTGTGCCTGACCAGTGCTGCAATCCACAGAGTCAGGGCACCCCACTGCTGTCCTGATGTGGGGCAACAAATTTCATGGTCTGCATTAAATAGTCAACCTAGAGGAGATCTCTTGGGTTAGAGAGACAAGTCCTCTGCTGTTTCTGTCGTCACAGAGTCTGTTTCATGAAACTACCCAATTCCAGCTTAAAGCGCCACACTGGGTCTGGGTTGATTTTTTTTTCCTGTGGGTGTGTTTTGTTTGGGGTTCTTCTGTTTGTTTTTGGTGTTGTGTTTTGTTTTGGGTTTTTTTGGCTCTGCTATACCAGTTGGAAAGTTGTCTCGAAATCCTGCTTCTCTTGTACCAAAAAAATAAACTTTCTTCCAAATTTCAGCTGAACTTTATTTTTTGTCTTCATTGTCCTTGTTGTCCTTTCATTTAAAAAGCCTCCCTCACAGGAATTACCTGTCATATGAGCTGGTTTCCTCTACTGCCTTAGCTATGCTTCTGCCAGTGGAGAGTTCAGTTCTCTCTCTGTCAGCACCACTGACATCCATGGCCAACTGAGATCCCTGGAAAGAGGAGATTCCCTCTATACAATAGCATGGAGTAACTCCATGAAGCAAGTTCAGAACAAGCACTTAAATTACTTCAGCTACCAAAATTTGTAATTAGAGATGATTCTGATATTTGCTTTCAGTCTCTTGGCAGAAGTGTTGCCATTTAGCAGTTTCCCATTTTAGCCCTGACTGAGTTATTGCTCCAATTTAGCATATTTCCTGGGCATATTGTGTGGGCAGATGAAAGAACTGGACTTGCTAAATACATGAATTAAACATTCTCATGACAGACGTTAACCTTCAGTTAATTCAAAGGTGTCAGAAAAATCAATAGCCAGGGATCTGGTCCTTGAACTTACAACAGCTGCAGGAGTAAAATACAGATCTGGAAAAGACCATGAGTAGGCAATCATCTTTTAGAATTTTATTTCAGTTTAATAGGTGGACATATGTTTTAGAAAATATTGGTAAAGGCAGAACCTAATTCCCCACTAATTCGAACAAGGAACATGACTCTCCTTGGCAGACAGCAGTTACTTTGGCATAAAATCCTGTACATGATGGGCCTGAGGCCTTTTGCAGTTATGGCCCTGTTTATGTGCTGTGGTGAGCAAGATAAGGGCAATGGCCATTTTTCCCCCTGCCTGTACACAATCTGTCTTGTGCCTTTCAGCAGTTGAATGCTGCCTGCTGGTGCTGCACTGGGCTCAGGATCTCCCTCTTCCTTCTCCTCTTGCTGCTGCCTCTTGTTCACCTCCAGTCTAGTGCTGCTGCCTGGCTTTTTTGCACGTCAAACCAAAATCACTGGATTTGCCCCAAAAAATCACTCTTGTGGTGTCCTTACAAATGATGCTCTTAGACACTTAACACTGTAGGGCATTAGTAAGGGCAGACTAAATCATGGCTGTACCTTCCTGAAGACCTTTTTGACATCCTGGGAAATGAGGGGGGGAGGGATGAAAAGAGGGTGACGTTAGAGAATGAGGTCTCTAGTGAATATGGGCTTCACACTCTGCTGACTGAAGATGTTTACATTAGAGATGTTTAGAGAAACATTGTCCACTTCCCCACTTCTCTTATAGAATAAAAAGATGGAAAACAAGCCAATGTAATAAATAAATTATTCTTTACATTCTTCTTAAAAGATAGAAGCCCCAAAGAAAGTACATTGACTTTTTTTTTTTTAATACTTTCACCCACCTCATTTTTCATTGAGAAAGGCTCTGATGGAAAATTATTTTACCAGCAGCTCTATTAGCATAGGAAGTTGTTGAATAGACTTTTTTTCCTCCTGCACCTCCTTATCTGTCCATTGTTGTGAGATCCTGCTGTAATACCAGCAGCACACACTGGCACGGCATTCCCCATCCTGATCAGGGGCCTACAATAATTCTCCTCTGCTCACCTCCAAGGAGAGCATACCTGCTTTGGGAAAACATGCCTGTGTTTTCATGGAGATCTGGATGGCCTCATCCAACAGAGCAAAAGGACAAACCGTATTGCCAAGGAGTGGTAACCCAGGGGAAAATCAGAGATTCACCTTTTCAAAAAATGAGGTCACAGATTTACATATCAGCTTGCTTTGGAGGACCATCTCCTTTGGTGCTGCCACAAAGGGTCAGTCCTGTATCAGAGACAATGAAGCCAGGAAAAGGAAAAGAGGGAAGAGCTTGGCCCAGCCATGAGGAGGTGTGAGTGGAAGTGGGGAGCTGGGATATGCTGTCTGTCACTGACATCTAGAGGACACCACAGACAGTATGTACATTGTGAAACAATATGAAGTTACCAAACCCAGGGTATGGTGAGCCTTCCTGGACCCAGTATCACTCATGGGCACAGAGATGCTCGCAGCTGACACTCACTGGCTTTCCAAACTGGTGCTCGTGCTACCTTTAAGCATTTTACCCACTTCACCCATGGACATGGCATTTTTTCTTGTCCATGAGACAGCAGCAATGCTGTCTTCTGTGGGTGCTTTCTTGTCTTCCTCTCCCCAGCCAACATAAAATTTGAGGCTGACCAAATTTGCAGCAACAGAAGTTTCCTCACACGGAACATGCCGGCAGCTGCCGTCACCCACTGTGACTGTGAAGTCCATGGACTTTACTCAACCAGGTGAGGAAGGTCAGGCACTGGCAGAGCCCCATGTCTCTAATGCCAGGGTCCATGGCCACCTGCTTGGCACCCTGTGCCGAGTGAATGCTGGTAGGAGGCTGTGGGATGCTGCTAGATGCCATATGGTACAAGCCCTACTTCAAGTTGGGAGTTCTGCCCTGCTGCGCTGTCGTTGGGGGCCGGATGGAGTCCCTCTGGTTGGAGGAGTGCCCAGGAGCATTGTGCAATCCTGTTGTCATCCGTTTGTGTTATGAATACTTTATGCCTGCCTGTAAAGAACATGTTGTTCAAGCTTCTGTTAATGCAAGATAAGCCAGCTTTTAAAATTAAAGAAAGTAAGTAGGGAGGCTCCTGAGAAATTAGTTTTAATTTTAGAGACATATTTTCACAGTAGGCTCCTCTTCTTGGCACAGCTTAAGGGGAAGAAAATGAAAGTTATTACAGACAGACCACCTTCTCCAATTCTTTCTGCTGACACCAAGCTTTTGTAGATGCAGAAAACAACTGAAAAGGCTGAAACAGCAATTCATACCATTTCCAGGAAACTTTAGAGAGATTATTTTTACCTGTTTGCGGTAAAAAGACTGGCTTCTTTTTCCCCAGGAGGTGGTCAGTAATACTTCAACTTCAAGCAAAGGAGCTGCTTCTTCTGTCTCAACAAGGGCACCACCAACAGAGATAAAGGAGTCATTATCCCACTCAGCGCTTGTCAGTCCACACCTGGAATGCTGTGTTCAGTTATGGTCCCTGCTGTGCAAAACCAGATGTGCACAAGCTGGAGAGAGTCCAGAGAAGGGCCACAAATATGATTGAAGGACTCCACATGAGGAAAGTCTGAGAGAGCTGGGTTTCAACCTTAAGAGGAGAAGGCTTAGGGGAGATGTTATTTCTATGTTCCAGTATTTGAAGGATGGCTATGAAGAAGGCGGAGACTCCCTTTTTTTGAAAGGAATTACATAGAAAATGCTGGGGTAAGTGGTACAAGTTACTCCTGGGGAGATTATGACGACACAAGAGGAAATTTTTTTCCCAATGAGAAACAATCAGCCGATGGAATGATCTCCCCAGGAAGCAGTGGATTGCCCAGTACTAGACACTTTGAAGATTTGGCTTGGCCAGCTTGCCTAGACCATGTTTTTGCCAAAAAATGTTGGACCAGATTATCTCTGAAGTCCCTTCCAACCTGGTGTTCTGTGGTTCTATGATTCCTCTCAAGGTGGCTGAACATGCATGCAGCAGCCCATCGCACTGCTTAGACCATGTCAAACCAGCACTTTCCGAGGACCACGGAATTATCCTACACCTTGGTTTTCCAGCACTCCTGAACAGTCTGTCCTCATAAAGAAGCTGAGCAGAATAGTATAAGGATGAGTAAACTGTTTTGCACAAAGCTAATAAACATTTTAGAGGGATTTTAATTGAGTGCTGCATTTAATTAGCTTTTCCCATGCTTATAGCTTTGCCCTCTGAATTTACCAGAGGTCAGGTAAGGCAGTATGTGTAGCCTGTGCCACTGCTTCCCAGCAGCTCTGCACATTGGCTAAACAGTGCTCCAGCCAGCCACCCCCACTGCTGCCTACTTTGCTTCTGCAGAGGCTTCTGCCAATTTGCCTTTGCAAGCAGTGGATCCCTGGTTGAAATTTCCAGAGACTTATTCTATTTTGTTAGATTCATGAAAGATCTTCAGGAGAAAGATGTTGCCAATGAGCATGGTCCTCATGCCTGTGACATGAGGCAAACAAAAACAAAAAAGGCCAGAAAAAAAAAAAAGAAGAAGAAAAAGAAAGAAAGTGAGAAAAACTGTTCATCTGCAGTGAAAACGTTATGTGTGGAAAATAAAACGGATGGTGGACTCCTGATGGTGTTTCAGTAGAGCTGGATGGCACAGGGATTGACTTCCTCACAAAGCTTTAAGATTACAAAGTTCTTCCAGTTGTACTCTGGAACAAAACTCCCAAATCTTTGCTGTTTCACTCTATAAACCAGCCAGTAGCCACTATCCTCAGACCTAGGAAATTTCTTCAGTGGATGGAGAAAGGTTATTTTATTCCTCCTCCCTAATTCCCCCAAATGAGGAGCTGTCAGGTACAGTTTCAGCATGCACCCTAATGAAGAAGATATATGGATGAGGCAGAAATGGCCCCAGTTCAGGGGACACCACTGCCCTGGCACATGAGACACCTCTCTGGAGCACTTCTGAATGAGGACAAAGGCTTTGGGGGTCATTTTGCACCACCTGAGACAGCCAGTGTGGAGGACAGTGCCTGTTTGCCCAGAGAAGACTGAGACGAGTCCATGGACTCAGCTCAGTGCCATGCAGGGACACCCCAGAACTCAAGACGGTTGCTAAAGAAAATCAATTTTAAAAGCAGATGGTTTAATTAGAGCACTAAGCTCCCTCGTTGTAATGCTGTGTCTTTAGATAGTTTTACTGTTTTATTAACAAGTCTCTTGTACTTATTTCTTTCCCGTTACTTGACAGATGCTTTCATCAGGGTTATATAAAGTTCTATTTTCACCCCTATCTTGTCTAGAAATAGATTAAAGAAAAGCTGAAATACAGATTAATAATTATATGCAGAGTGAAATATTTACCATATACATTTTTAAAGTGAAAAATACAATTTTAAGCCAGTTTTACAAGGGCTATTTTTCCACAGCAGTATGTACATACCTAGGAGTGTTTTTTCCAGGGAAGCAGCTGTTCTGCTGAGGCTGACAGGAGCTCTACTCCTCTGGGGGAGAGGCAGAGTGAAATGCCTCTCCTTGCACAGGCACACAGAAACAGGAAAAACCCCTCAGGGAATTTCAGTGCTGCTGTTGTCAGGCTGAAAATTAGGCTGCAATTAGACAGGCCTCTGTGAAAATGTGTTGCTTCTGCTACACCTGTTACTGAGCAGTGAGACTGAAATTATGTAGCGTAACACAAGTTCACCAAAAATTCGTGGAGTAAAGTTGTTGCTGGGTTCAAAGAAGCACTTGCAGAAAGTAGAAGCTCACAATCGATGGTGCCCCTGCAAACTTGCTCCGTGGGATGGGCACAGGGACCAACAGATGTAACAGATACATTTTGAAAGCAGTTATGTGCTTTCTTACAACCCAAACCACCCAAAGCACGAGTTCTGTTAAAGCAAACCACGGTCATAGGAGCCACTAGACCTAAGTAGCACCATTTTCAATTGTTTAAATATCGATTACAATCCTTCAACATTAAGGATTCCATCAAGATCATAGCAACTCTACAAACACCTTCTTGATGCCCCTACTTCATCAGTTGGCTTTGTCACTGAATAAATGCATCATCACTCTGTTGACATTAATTACAGTCCATAAATTGAATGCATCCTTTAGCTTTGTGTCATTTTCTTCAGTTTAGAAAGCATGCAAACCCTGGGATGTGACTTAGCTCCATTTAAAATAAGTAAATGAATGTTCTCATATGAACAAGGAATCAAAGTTCCCATTACTGCAAATGGACATCTAGAGAAGGCTACTTGGATGCAGGCATTTAAGCCTGAACCCAAATCCTGTCTTCTGTGGAAAAGATAACTAATCTCCATATTTTATTCTATGTCTATCTTCAATGCACCAGCTGTCACAGCTTCCCGACCTCCAGGGACACATTTTCTTCCTGCTTGTTCTACAGTAATCACCCAAAACTGCTATAGACACTGTGAGGCAAGGTTTTGAGGATGAAGGGAAATAAGAAAATGTTTGTTTGAAGTAATTTTAAAAGTTGTTATCTTTCATTGAAAAAACCTGATTTCAGTATAAAATGAAAGGCCAAATGAAAAAATGAAAAGTGATTTGGTCTTACAAGAACTTTGAAGGGCTCAGCTGTGCTTAAGATTTTCTCCAAACCTGTATATCTGCATTACATTAATCACAATGAATGTAAGCTCAGAAAATATTCAATACTTATTTTAACTGGCATATCTATGTCTCAAAGATGGTTCATAAATAGGCTCTGTATATCATTGTCTTCTTCAAATAAACATCTTCAAAAAACAAAGGTGACTGAAGGAAGGATATTTGGCAGTAAAGTCGACTACTACTAGAAGTGTCTCCTCATAGCCCCTGGAATCACAGATCCTCACCACACAGTGACTGACTTCAATATTCACCTTCCGCTGTCTTAACATGAGCCCAAGCAGTGCATGAGCACATGCAAAACACCAGTCATGGCACCATCTGGGCAGCAGTGGTCCCATCTTTTGGGTGCTAATACGGAACCCCAAAAATACATCGTGAGCGTGCTTCCCTTTGCAAAGGGCTGGATTTCATTTCCACTGAAAATTTGCTTATTGCTAATAAAGTACTAACATGGTTGTGCCTGATTTTACACATCAAAAAGGAGCAGAACATCCTTTAATTGTTCTTGAGGGAAGAACAAGACAGTAAAGGAATGGCACAATCTCAAAATTCCCTAATAAGTTGCTTTTAATGAATCGCATTTAATAAACTATAAGCACTATATATTACAGACTCTGTAGTTTAACTAAAAGGGGCCATAACCCTCTGGAGTTTACAAATGCTTTGTATGAACCAAAACAGTTTGGCTGACATCTGCCTTTACAGCAGATTTCCCATACCATCCAGCTATTCCAGTTTAGTCATAATTAAATAACAACACAGACATCTGCTTTAAAAGCAAAAGTAAACCTTCCAAAGCCGTTACAGCTGCTTGGTCTTGATATTATTTTTTTACAGCATGAGACCATCTTCCTTTCCAAATGACCTTTAATTAATCTTCTTCCAACTACTTCTACAAATACTACTGTTGTTCGTGGTTTGTTACCACAGTAATTACTGAACTAGAAACAATACAGAAGGACCTTTTTGATAAGGCTACTGGAGATGCAGCAGCAGCAGCAAAGGAAGGATCAGGATAGGCACAGTGTCACTGACATGAGCAATGGTAACCTTTAAAGACATTTTCTATGAAGTAGAGATCTGGTGAGAACATAATCAGATCTTTATTGATATCAGGTAAGAACATAATCAGGTCTTTATCAATATCAGATAACAGAAAAAAAATCTTATGTGGACAATACTCACTCAAACTTTTCTGCTCAACTGGCATTTCATCTGGTTTATGTGTTGTGAAGGAAGATAAATCAATGGAGCAAGTAAGTTCTTTCATACCAGCCAACTCTGTTTATAAAGTATTTTATAAATTACAGAAGTGGAAATAAAATCTTGTTCATCTGTGCTTTGATCACCACCCTTGTTTGATTGTTGCACTTCTGTATCAAAGGAAGCCCAGGTTTCTTCTATGTTTTCCTCTACCCTTTCAACACCTGTCCTGATCATAATATGCTATTTTCAGGTTCACTTGAAATTTGCTTGTCTTGAATTTTTAGCCAGTGCCTTAGAAGGTAAGTGACCAGCTGCAGGGATAATAGAGGTCTCCCAAAGCTTGTGTTCCTACTAAAATTAATACAATAAATTATTTATCACCTCCAAGGAAAACATCTACCAATAGAAAATGCTCTTCTCTGATACTTAGAAAGAAAAATTGCATTTACCCCATCTGATGTCAAATAATGTGGCAAAATCATAGAATCACAGAATCATGGAATCAACCAGGTTGGAAAAGACCTCAAGATCATCAAGTCCAACCCTTGATCCAACACTGCCGTGGTTACTAGACCATGGCACTAAGTGCCACATCCAGTCTCATCTTAAAAACCTCTACCATGGTGACTCCACCACCTTCCTGGGCAGCCCATTCCAATGTCTGAACTCTCTCTGTAAAAATTTTTTTCCTAATATCTAACCTAAACCTCCCCTGGCACAGCATAAGATCATGCCCTCTTGTCTTTCTGATAATTGCCTGGGAGAAGAGACCAACCCCCACCTGGCTACAATCTCCTTTCAGGGAGTTGTAGAGAGTGAGGAGGTCTCCCCTGAGCCTCCTCTTCTCCAGGCTGAACAGCCCCAGCTCCCTCAGCCTCTCCTCATAGGACTTGTGCTCGAGTCCATTCACCAGCCTTGTTGCTCTTCTTTGGACCTGCTCCAGCACCTCAATATCCTTCCTGAACTGAGGGGCCCAGAACTGGACACAGGACTCGAGGTGTGGCCTCACTAGTGCTGAGTACAGGGGAAGAATCACTTCCCTGGTCCCTCTGGCCACACTGTTCCTGATCCAGGCCAGGATGCCATTGGCCTTCTTGGCCACTTGGGCACACTACTGGCTCATGCTTTGGTTTTGTAACCCCCTTTTTAGGCAAACCCAGGTTTGGTCAATTCTCACCAAAGCTGTATCATCCAGAAAATTTGTTTCCTCCTTGAAACAAAGCAGCAGTGTGCACGTCTGTTCAAACCTAAAGCTTGAAGTAGATCAACCCACCTCCAGCAGTGACAGATCCAGGCAGATCTGAGCTCCAGACACATTCTGTGTAGTCTTCAGTCAATAGGAGGTTGTACGTGCCCCACTTCCCTACCCCTGCTGAGGTGCCCAAACTGGTGCTGTGCTCAGACTGGGTGTCCTTTCAACACCAGGAAAGCATTGCTATAGAGCAGTGGGTTGCAGAGAATTCGGATGATGTTCATGTCCTCTGCAGGAAGCAGGATGGTGTCCCAAGGACATATTCAGACTAATGACTTGTGACTGGGAAGAAAAGGAAGAGTAAGATGTGCTGAGAACACAAAAAAACAGACTGAGAAAAACATGTTACAGGAGAAGCTTTATATGGGACAAGACAATGCTTGAGCTTACCTGGAGATGAATAGAGGAATCAGGACACAAGCAAGATGTTGTGTCTCAGAAAGCAGATAAGACAAGCCAACTGGAACCAGTATGAACCAGATAATTCGAGGGGAATTCAAGCTCTTTTGGGGAATTAAGCCTTACAAGGGCAGGTGTACCTAGGAAACCATATCATTTATGACGTTTAATGCTGAGATGGCGTATGTACTACTGTCAGGCATTTGGAAATGGATGTAGTAAAACTGGGATTACAAGGTGGTTTGTTTGAGAGGAGACTGAGTGGAGAAAGGGAGGTAAAGGTGGTAAAAATGAGAGCAGAAATGGGGGAAAAATAAAATAAGAAGGCTGTATTAAACCATTCAGTGAACAGCAGGATGTGGGATGTTCGCTGGCAGGAGCACGGACACCTATAGACGGTTCTGAAGCTGATGGGCACATCCGAAGCCCACCAGTATGCTGAAGGAAACACCTTGGATAATCCACCAGACACTCCATCAGTCCAAAAGTCTTCTTTGGGACAGTAGCCAAAGAAGGGAGGAACTGCACTGCAGTGACACATGGTGTGGGAGGGCACAGGGAGGGGTGGCAGAGCTGGAACCCTTTGGAAACAACCAAGGTGTTATCTGTCAAGCTGTTGGAGTTTCCCATTACATTTTTCAGCCTCATAATTAGATAGATAAACTGCAGTCAGTCACTAGAAAAAAATCATAGTGTTATCACCCATTCTAAAATCTAAATAAAATAAAATTCCCATTGTCTATTCTAAAAATAAAGAAAACATGTATTCCATGAGGCTTTGAACATCCTTTTCTTTGTGAAAAAACATCTTTGTGTTCAACAGGCATTTCTTAATACAGGGGCAGGTAAAGGTGAAACATTTGTCGACAGATACATAGTTAACTTGGCTTTTCCTCTTTACAATGAATGACAATGAAACATGTATGGATTTAGGAAGTGACAGAGTAGCACTCATCATTTATAATCTGGCTGATAAACTAATAATGCTGACTGTTCCTTATTAACCATCTGTTCTGGCAGATAATGGTTCAGCACTGAGCGCTGTCATGTCAAGGATGCAATGGCCTCTGCAGTCCTGCACATCTTCATGGGCTTGGGACTGCAAAACATGGAAAGGCTCTCACTGGGTTAAGCAGTCAGAAACTCTCCAAGTGCATCCATAATCTGCTTACTGGCTAAGCTGGTTGGGAACCGAGGGGCTGAGATCTTGCTGACCTTCCTCAACGGGGTCATCTCAGTCCATACAAATTTCAGAAGGTCTCAGACTGTGCAAAGGGAGCATGTTAGCCCTGCTCAAAATTATTGCCACTGCATCAGAGTTGTGTGGCTATCTTGTCTGCATGAGCATTTAGAAGAAATATGGGTGTGATGATGATGATGATAATCTGTTGTTAGCTTGGAGAGTTTCACAAAACTGACAAGAGGCAAAAAACAGTTGGAGGAAAAACCCCCAACTGTGCATTTTTCAGCAAAACTGGTAACACTAAATTCAAGTAAAGGCTGGGGATTTCTTTTCCATGGTACTTATTGAATGGCTTGAAGTACAAAGTTTCCTATACATTGTATTATATTTATATTTTTAAAAATATATATATAAATATGAGTGTGAATTCTAGGGACTGGCTGGGTGGAGGGGGATAGAATTATGCCTCTGTCTTGAACATATAGTGTGATACGATGCTTTTTTCATACTTGTTCAAGTTATCACTGAAAATATTCATTACACCACCTTTTATTTCCTTAATTTAAATATTTATTTATATTTCAGATGTGGGTGCTCTCGTGACAATTTACTTGGTGTGGTATTAGATCTTTTATACTTCCTTTTCCCTTCAAGGAGGAAGCCACATCCAATTCCAGGGATTCCTAAGGCCTGGTTCTACTGGAAAATATGAAGGCAAAGAAGGCATTAAGTACCTTGGCTTTTTCCATCACCTTCCCAGAGACAAAGGTGTGTCTCACGAACCTGTAATTCCCTGACTCCTCCTTCTTACAATGCTTGAAAACAGGACTGATATTTTCTTTCTTCCAGTCCTCAGGATCCTCTCCCAGTTGCTACAACCTTCCAAAGATGGGCAGGGTTGGTCTTGCAATGACGTTGGCCAGTGCCCCAACAGGCCCCATGGACTTGAGTGTGTCCAGTTCCTTGAAATGTTTCCTAACCTTGTTCTTCTTCACAAAGGTTAAGTCTTCCTCACTCCAGACTTTCCTACTGGTCTTGGGGACCTGTGATTCCTGACAGCTGCTTTTACCTGTAAAGACGAAAGACAGAAGGCATCGAGCCTAGCTTTTTCTATGTCCTCTGTCACCAGGTGTCCTGTCCAATTCCTCAGCAAGCCCACATTTATCTGCCTTTCTTTTGCTCCCACAGATACACTTGAAGGAACCCTTCACTTCACGCCCCTTGCTGGATTTGGCTTTGGAGAGCTTTAACTGTCCACCTCTCTTTCCATCTGTGCTGTATTGCCACAGGGACAATTTGCATTTAACCTTAACAGAATATTCTAGTTCTTTTCACTAGTTCTGCATGATTTTCTACAATGATTTTATATTATTAGTATACTACACATTTCATTTATTTTAAATTGACACCAAATTATGGATAGTTATTTATGTGTGAGTGTTTGAGATGACTCCTCACTCCATTAAAAGAACCTGCAGAAGCATCAAGTTGTTACCATGTTAAAGGTTCCATGCACTGTTATCAGCATTTATGCTTAATATATATGTTCTTTTTCTAGGATGAAAGTAAGAGACTATAGGATGGTTGGAATTTCTTCCTTCATATGCATTAGAATTTATCTGCAGAAATATTTCTGAGTTTGGACTCTTTTTTTCCTGGCTTTGAAGTGGTTTTGTCCCTGCAAATAAAGTAAAAAATAAAATGAAATTAAACATTCTAGCATTTATATTTCTTGTCATTTTCTACAGGGAGTAAACATTATTGCAGAGTAATGAACTTCACACTTGTAGGAGGTCAGGGGAACAGACCATCAGCTGTGTCTATGTTGCACTAACCAGGCATGGATGACCACCACACTTCTGTGTCTGTTGAAGGACCTTCTGGAGTTTATTGACATCTCATAGTGTTTCCTACAAGATGCATTTCTTTTCACTGTGATGCTGGCTTGACAAATTCCCAACCCAAATGCCTTTGGCTGAGGCCACTTTTACCCCTCCACGGTTTTTCCATCCCCAGTCACTTCAGTTTGTTGACACTGCAGGAGCGTTGCTGGTCCTTATCTTCCCAATCCTGTTTGCAGTGGACCTTAGTGAACAATGGCAGAATTGGGGGCAGAAAATGAACTGGAGAAAGGGAATAGTGGAACAGAGTAGTGGCTCCTGACTTGAGCAGGACTTACTTAATCCAGCTTTGCATGAAGGTGGTCTAGTATACAATTATGATTTTGGATGCCAACTACTTCTTGAGAGGGTGAGGAAGTAGCCACAAGGTCTAAGATGTTTTGAAGGATTGTTGTTTTTAACCTACTGAGCCTCTTGGTTTTTCCTAAGAAAAAATAATGTTCTTGTGAAATGAAGTCATACTCTATTTCTCATTCTACACAGAAATGAACAACCATCATGTATGAGTAGTGGAGAATGAGGACAGATTTCCATATGCTGGGATATGGGAATGCCGGGGTTTATTTTTAAGCTAGATCTGGTAAAGATTCGTGAAAGATTGATTAACAGTTTTACTGTAATTACAACTCCCTTCCTAATTTAAAAGAATCTCTGTGCTTACCCTGCTCACCTTCAGAAAGAGACTAAATTGTTTGTGCTGGTAGCAAAGTTCAACTCTTCCCTCTCTGCCAACTTGCCCAGGCACCACTACAGAGCACAGCTGCTGACAGGTGCCCCTGGGGAAAACCTGTACACGCACACACCAGGGAGGTTCAGCATGTCTCAGTAGGCATGAACAGCCACCTGCTGTAGGTCTGATGCTTAAACAGACATCTGGCTCTTCTAATATCGTGTCCCCCACCACCATCCCTGCTCCCTTCCAGCCTCTTTTTCTCGGGGGTCGCTAGTCCTCTCCTTCTAGCGCTTCAGCAGTACATGTTGGACCAAGCTGTGCTAGCATGTACTCCTTGCAATCACCCGGGCTCCCCATCAAGAACGGACACAGATTTCCCCTAAAAACCCAGTGTGATGGGAATTACTGTTTTTTACTGACCCCGAGTTAGTTTAAAATGGGAAGATTCACATTTGAACAGAAGCATATGGATTAGTGCTATTTATTCATTTATTTTTAACCATCTGCAGAGGTTGTTACTGATATTCTGGTTTCTAAGTCCTGACATAGTAAAAGGGCCTTTGTTTGCAAACACTTCACTGTTCTGATATGTTTAGTGATGTTCTTCCTTAAAGTCCATTGGAAAGAAAGCATTATACATCTATGAGTCTGGTTCATTTGAATTCTGATAATAGCTTCATTTCAATAATTTCCTGTTTCTAATTATAATGACCAAAGCTACACACTGGTGTCTATTTTCAAACACTGTATATAATTTATGACATTGTTTATATAATGTTATAGAGATTTATATATAATATTATTTATATGTTTGTGTTTTCACTTCTCTTCTAGATTTCATCAGACTATTTACCAGATTCGAATTTCCATTTCATTTTAGTAATCTTTGTATTTCTATGCTTCACTTTCCTGGCACCAAGAGGAAAATTAACAGAAAAAAAAAAAACAAAACTCAGTCATACAATCATTTAGGTTGAAAAAGGCCTCTAAGATCCTTGAGTCCAACCATTAATCCAGCACTGCCAAATCCACCACTAAACCATGTCCCAAATGCCACAGCTATACATCTTCTAAAGACCTCCTGTGACAGTGACTCTGACACTTCCCCAGGCAGCCTGCTCCAATGCTTGACAATCCTTTTAAAGAAATTTTTCTTAATAACTGATTGAAACCCGCCTTGGCACAACTTGAATCCATTTCCTCTTATCCTATTGCTTGTTACTCGGAGACTGACTGCTGGCTACAACCTCCTTTCAGTTGTAGAGAATAATAAGGTCCCCTCTGAGACTCCTTCAGGCTAAACACCCACAACTCCCTCAGCCACTCCTCATAAGACTCATGCTCCAGATGCTTCAGCTTTGTTGCCCTTCTCTGGAAACTCTCCAGCACCCCAATGTCCTTCTTGTAGTGAGGGCCCAGAACTGGACTTGAGGTGCAGCCTCACCAATGCTGAGCACAGGGGGACAATCACTTCTCTGATCCTGCTGGCCACACTATTTTTGATACAAATCAGGATGCCATTGACCTTCTTGGCCACCTGGGCACATTGCTGAGGAAAGGAAACAGCCCAGCAAGCAAGCCAGTGTAAAAAGGCAATTAGATCGAAGGAACAAGGACAAATGAAAAAGAGTAATTCCCTTTCTCTTTTGAGTGTCTTTTAGGCACTTGTTATTTGTATCCTCCCACACCCATTTTCATATTCAGGTAACCCATTCAGACTTGCAGTCTAGCTGGGTCACTCTTCTCTTCCTCCTCTGAGAGATGATTCCCTCAAAATATTTTCCGTTTTCCAAGTGCATTCATCTTTTACATTTACAACTTTGAAATCTTAAATTCAGTTATCATTTAAAGCTCCACCTTCCATTTCTGGCCAAATAACTCAAAAAGTCACTTCTCAGGCTGGATCTATGTCACTCTATTCTTCTAATCCATTTGACATGATTTTTAGTTGACTGCTATGGATAAAGCAGCATGAAAGTAAGCTGTGTGATTGAAAGGTATCTTTCATAAAAGCAGGGGATACAACCTGCTCTCAGCATTTCACTGAGAGCACTGTGCCATTAGCATGTGTTATCTCTGCTGGAAAACAGTCAGATTGCTTTGCCAGGTATTCCTGTGAGGGTTTCTTTCTGCCAAATCACAAAGAAATGGCAATGCTGGAGCCTGGCTTTCCTTGAAGGACAATGACTGCCTTGTAAAGTATCTTATTTCTGAGGTAGTTAGAAAAAGGGGAAAGTTTACTCTGTAGTGCCTATTTCAATACCAATTTTTATTCCAAATAGTGTTATTTCAGCTGTTTTCCAGAGATCAACACTATAAAGTGAGGTGATTCTGCAGCAAAGGCCTCCTTTTGCCTGGTAGACTTTATAACTAAAGCTAGCTGTCCTTACCAACCAATTAAACCAATTTTTTTCCTCTTCAGTGCAGATAATACAATATCCTCAGTGCAGAGCACAGAGTTTTTTCTCTTTTTTTGGATAAATTTCACAACTCAACTCTACTTTTTCAAATTGCACATTAAGCTGAATTAATCATAGAACATATAGGAGCACCTTTGGAAAGCAGGGCGATCGCACAAACAATTTTGTTTCCAGGATAAATGTTAGCTTTTTTCACTGCTGATGAGAAGACTAGCAAATCATGTGATGCTACCTATCTGGCTAAGGGGGAGACACAGGGTATGATACCTTAGGCATGCAACTGAAGCATTAAGGATGTGTGTGTTCCCTGTTCCCCTTAAATAATCACTGGAGATAATACATGTATCTCCATGCCATGTTGACCCGGAAAGTTAATTTGGGGCAGGATTCCAGGACTGGAATTACCTCCTGGTTCAAGCATTTAGCAAAGAGCTCTGAGTTTTCAGGTCCTCTTCATTCATAAGGGAAACCAAGCACAGGGAAGGGCAGTGTCCTCTGCACCACTTCTGTGGTCATCGTCTGACTTTCCCTCTCCCTTCTCTCTCTCATTTATAAAGTTTATTCTGTCAGACTATACTGATAATAAAATCCTATCCAGGAACATGTTTATCTGAACCTCCTAATATTCCAACCCTTCTTTTTTTCTCCTTGCATCCCCACAGTAGGTGTTACTGGTGCAGACATCTATGAAGTGCGGAGGAATCCCTGGGTATGTGTGGAGTGCTTCTAGTGTCTCCACAAGTCCCATCAACAACACAATTAATGTTTTCTAGGCTACATAGTAGGTTAGAGGGATGAATCTGTTCCAGAGAGATTATCGAAGAGTAAGGCTTTGCATCCTCATACTGCTGAAAAGTGCTTGCAGTGACAGTTCTGTCCTTTTAAAACACTCTAGTCTCCTTTTATTGTTTTCTGTCAGCAGCGTTTTCAGATACGTTTAAGTGAAGACTTTTGCATATGGACATTATATATCAAGCTCTTAATTAAGAACATTTTTGGTACAATAAATATAATGTAAACTTAGAATGCAAACAAAGAAAACCCAGCCAACCTTCTTGTAGAAAATCTGAAGTGTTGGATGACATGATGGCATGAAAAACAACTAGTCTGAAACTATTTTTTGTTTCCATAGTAGTAAGCCACATGATAAAGTAGGTTTTGCAAATCTTTGAGTTGGGAATTGCAGATCAGATCCCTGACACACTCCACTTCAGTCCTTGCAATGGTTCCCTGGAAGATCTCCAGAGGGCTGATGCAGCAGAGGGAGGCTCTGTTGCCTGCAGGGTCCTGTCCTCTCTTCAAGAATGCTGTGGTGTCACCAGGCACACCCTTGTGCTGCCTGAAGGGCAGCACTGAGTTTGGGGGCTCTGAACAACCCCGTTGGTGCAAGAGGAATGTGACATGCTGCTTTTTTATAATGTAGGTATGGTGCCTGGTAGTGGGTGGTTTTCATCACAGCCTCGAGCCTCTTCTGAGAACCGAGTGGGGGAACGAGGGAGTGATCAAAATGGAGAGTAGGCATTGCTCACTGCTATTTTTACTTACATCGTTACCAGCTGCCTTGCTTGTCCTGCTGAGTTGTGCTGAGTCCTTTGAATTAATGGGAGACTCGGTGGCACAGAAGGCAGAATTACAAGACATGGCAATTTGGACAAGCAAGCAGCCGTAAACGTCACTGTCAAGTAGGTTAAGGATGGCACCACTGCTCACATCCAGCTTCTAGGGCAGTACAGTGGAGTTAAGGGCTGTTTTATTCTAACACAAATTTTGGAACAATAGTCCACTGTTCCTGAGCATTATCTGAAATCTAAATAATTCCAAGTGATTTGTGAGAGCAATCTGAGTTTGGATGATACTCATGGTATCTGTCAAAATTTTGTTCCCTACTTAACAGAATAATGAGTTGAAATGGGAGAAAAAGAGTCCCTGATGGCATTCTCATCACTCCTGGACTCCCTGAATGGAGTTATTTGAGCACAGACACCATGGGCACAAGAAAAAGTGTTGCAAACTGGTCATGAGTAAACTTACACTGGGAAATAAAAGCTTTCTAATTACGTATGGTATAAATCCTGAAATAATTTCCAACTGGATGCAGAAAGCCATCTGCTTTCAAAGCAGAATTTAAAAAATATGTGAGAGGGATGAGATAAGGTAAGTAGGTACATCAGCTGCCTTACTTGCAATGACTTAATATGTTGGAATTTATTTTTCATGCGATAGTCTGAATCATAATGTAAGGAACTCCTCATCCTCATACAGGGCATGGCACTAACTTTCCACTGGACATATTCTGTGTCAGTGGTCCTTAAGGCGTGGCAGTATATACTCTGGTGGGGAGGTTCACCCAAGTGAACAAGCAGGGTGAAAAGATACTTTTCGAGGATGAGTGTTTCAGGTTGAACTGGGAAAGCCAAGGTTTTCAAACTATACTTCTGTATGTCAGGCGAGCACCTGTGTCTTCTGTTTGGCTCAGCAGAGAGGCTCTGAGCAAGTTTCTTGGGTCAATATGACCTTGCAGAAAAGGCAAGTGGGGAAATAGCTGGTTTGAAAATCCTCCCATTGATGAGATGGGAGATAAAACTCTGAGCAGCTTAATGGGGTCAGGCTCTTTCTGGCTGTGCATAAGGTCCCCAGAGGAAACACTGTCACCATGGGCAGTGGGGAGACTGGGTGAGAGCCTGTACAACACATGTGCTGGGGACAGGCACAGGAGGTTGGGCACCTCTTCTTTGGGGGTTACATCTGTTGTACAGTCCTAAATTCAAACACCCATGTAGCTTTTGGGAAGGAGATATTTTTATTATTTCACACGTAATGTTCCAGATATTTCCAAGGCATTGCACCAGAAAAAGGTCTTTCCTTTACCTTCTGGCTGCTCTTCTGCTGGCTACATTGGAAGGACATCCTCTATAATAAAATCATCCGAGCATTGCAAATCAAAACAGTGCTGGTATTTGAGGACTGGAGACAGTGGTCAGGTTTTATGCTTGGACTGGTGTAGTTCAAGCCCCTGGAGTTGTGTGCCACAATAGTCTGAAAATGTAAGTGCGTGTATGGCTCTTGTAGTATGTTTCGATCTTCAAGTAAATAAGATATAATCATATTTCCTTTATGTGCCTTTAAAGCCCTAATCCCTGCAGGAATAAAAGGAATTATTTAGTAGATTAATGTAAACACTTCTTTATATAATCAGAGGTTTTATGTTTGGGCCAAAATATTTATGTTTTCCATCAGTAGGAAAATACGTAACAGATACCTGTCCATTACTAATCATCTTTATGTTAAGAAAACCTTTCATTTATGGTTAGCAAGTACATAGTGTGTGATTAGACTATTTTAAAACATGATGAATGGAAATTTTACCTCTGTTCTGCCAATGAGGCAATTTTTATACTCGGATGATATTTATATTATAAATAGCACAAGCTGACTGCATTAATGCTAATAGAATCATTTGTTATTGGTCTTTCAGCACTCCTCCTGAAAGCTGGCTTCATTGGATTTAAATCCATCCAGAGCATTTGCTGAAAAGGTATTTATGTGCCTTTAACACCCACTCTATGCTGGCATTGGGGTGTCAGCAGGAAGCTGTGTCTCCCTGCCTGTGAGCTTCATGTGGGAATAAATCAGTGTTCTTTCATGACTTAAATTAGAGTATTTCTCCCCTTCTCCCCTCGCTGATTTGAAATGTGGTTTTCACATTAACCTTCTAAATAAAGCTTGGAGATACCTATGTGACATTTCCTTGACTGTTTTAGGTATCCAAATTTCCATGAGAGCTCCAAGTCTAATAAGATGCTGTGGTAGTTATACAAAGGCTGCTGGGTAATAGTGCAAAGTATGCTGCTGGCATGATTAACTCACCTCAAGCTCTCATCATCACAGAAATACATTTCTATTCTGGAATCCATTTCTACACTCAACCCCTTCAGCAAACAAAAGAATAATTTCAAGATGAAGGCTGAAATTACCCTCTCTTGAATAAATTTCCAGTGCTTAAGGCTGTGTGAAAGGCCTGATATGAGTGGGGATACAGAAAATCCCAGTGCCAGACCTTTCTGTGGACCTCCAGCACCATCTGGCCCTCTCCCCTGGCTCATGGGGACTACAAGGTTGCAACCTTCATGTCAGCATGCTTTGCTTTCCTTCTCCATGGGTAATAATATCCCACCCACACACACAGAGCCACAGGCAGAGGGAGCTGCATTAAAAGCACTCCAAGAAGGGCCAGTGGCCTCTCTGGGGCAGGACTGCCACCTGTGCCAGACCCTTGATGCATGGTCATCACCAGCCCCTGCTTGGTTTTCCCACTGGGCTGCTGCCAGGTTCAGAGCTGGGGAAGAACCAGCCACGCCTTATTTACTGCGTGCTAGCCAACCCCGCTTCTCAAATGCTAATTTCCTAATACTTTTTTCCTGTGGCATTTCCCATAATGTGTCTGCTTCACAAACATTAATTAACGTACCTTAAAAGCATGCCTGCATCAGCAGAGACACACCATAGGCCTGATTTCCAGCCCTCCCGAGGCACAGAGTGTTTGATTGCAAACTGCGTCCTACCAAGGGCTGGCCTGAGGTGAGATCACCGTGGGGGCAGGATAAGTGAGAATGAAACTTCAGGGAATCTTGTTTGAGCGTGTATATACTCAAGAGCCCCCCTGAATCCCTTAGGTAGTGGCAAAATCCTGCCCTACCAGAAGTCAGAACGAGATGCTCTAGCTAGATGTTATTCTCTGTCCTTTCCAACATCCCGGGCACTGAGCTAGAACCTCAGCTTCTGGTACCCTGGGATCAGCACCAAAGCGGAACCAAAGGGAACATCTCCGTCCTCCTTGTAACTCCTGCAGCCTGTTCATCAGGCTGAGAGCAGTGAATTAGATTTTTGGTAGCAGGAGATGGCATCTCCACCATCCGAAACGAGATCCCAAACAATGAAGAAGAAGCAAAACTATGGAGAGCTGAGATCCTAACTTTCTATATTCAAGTATCTTGCTTTATTAACTAGTAGAGAAATAAATACGACGCAGCCAGTAGTCACAAAGGGACTTGTTCAGACCACCTGCAACAGAGCCAGCGCTGAAGATAGCAATGAGTGATGTACACTCTCTGTTGCCATTTTCTACGCTATGGTTGATGGAAAGAGTTGAGCAAGTTGGGTTAGACACCCGGGCATGAGCTGTCTTAATATGTCCTCTCTATCCTCAAACTGCAGAGACCAAGGTGTGACCACCCCACATTTTTGCAAGTCTGATCAACTCAGCGCTTTCTTTGTGGGAGATATGAAAACTTACCTTTGTGACATAGCAGACTTTGACTATAGCATGGTATTATCAGAGACATGGAGTGAATAACCATCTCTCTGTAAAGGGGGTATATATGAGGAATAGTGGGAACAACACTTCAAATGGAAAACAGCAACCCTGAAACCAGTAAAAGTGTGGTGCTGTGTTCCTGCTCTGTAATGCTCTGCTTACCAGAAACCCATCTGCATCCTTGCTTTAGGGGTCCTCTCTCATTTGGACTCCAGACACTTCCCTGCTTTTAATATTTAGTTTTATGGGCATAGATGCCCAGTGACAGTCAGAATCTAATTAGACATCCTTATTTAGAAAGATAATATTTCCCAAATGATGGCACTTGAAATACCTTGTATAGTAATTAGTGGCTTTGGTCATTCCTAGATTATAGACATTATAATTATCACACATCATTTTTCTGCTAGTTGGAAAAAATCTGTTTGTTTTTTTGGAGGGGAGGAAGGTGGCCAGCAACTTATTTATATATATTGGTTTGTTATGCTGAGAAAAAGAGACATACAGTAGCACAAGGTGTCCCATTTCACTTTTTCTGTCTCCTCCTAGGTTATGCATTAGCTGCCACTAATCACAGGTCCCTTTCAGGTGTTTCAAAATTTCTCCCTTAATATAGTTGATATACAATCAACATACATTTCATAATCAATATCTTGATAAAACGTGTTTTAGGGTTATTTCTTTCTGAATAAAGCTTGCCATTTTTTTAACACTGAATCAAACTTGCTGGCTTTTGCAATTATGTCACTAATCAGATTTATACAGCAGTTAAAGTAAATTTAGAGAATTATTTATCATAGAATCATAGAATGGTTTGGGTTGGAAGGACCTGAAACATCGAGTTCCAAATTCTCTGCCATTGGCAAGGACACATTCCACTAGACCAGGTTGCTCAGAGCCCCATCCTATCTGGCTTTGGAAACTTCCAGGGATGAGGCATCCACAACTCCTCTGTGCAACCTGTTCCAGTGCCTCACCACCCTCACAGTAAAGAATTTCTTCCTAATATCCAGTCTAAATATACGTCCTTTCAGCTTAAAGCCACTTTAGAAAGAAACATCTCTAACCTCTTTCATGTTACTTTTTTTTTAGCTCCGTTAGAGCAGCAATAACAAAACACTCTTTCAGATGTTGCTTTTGTTCTTTAAATCACAGTATACAAAGGAACTGAGATGAGTCTAAGTGGACCATTATTCCATGCAATATTAGCTTACCTTGAGGGTAAGTTCTGAGCAATGAAAATTCCAATAAATAAATTGCAGCCCACAAAATCCTCTTATCTTTCTACCATGTTATTCTCTTCCAAAATCTCAGCTAATTTCATGGTCACAACTTCAATATCAAGATGTCACCAAAGCAACAAGTGATTTTTTTTTTGCAGCTGCAGAACATGGCTTCTGCTTTTATGCCACATTACACTGACTCACACTTACTTTCAGCCTCCCTGTGCCCCCAGTTCACCCAAAATCTCTAGTGATAAACTTTTCTGTAATATGTGCAATATTTCTCATGGGTCTGGTGTCTCTAAACACTAAGATACCATGCATCATCCTTAATAAAATACCCATGAATAAACAGTCAGGCTATGACAGAGATTTTTGAAGAGGCTACTGGAGGTTTCAAGTATTGCTTTATAACAAATCCATGGGATTTAAGTAGAAATCTCGTACTTTACTTAAATCCATTAATGTTAACCATACTGCCAACTTCCATCATTTGTCATTAAAGCTGTATGACATAAAAGCTCATCTGTCCAAATATTTCAGCTGTGGTTTTGTTGCCCATTTTATCACTGCCCAGCAAGTACAGCAAGCTTTAGAAGCTTAAAAATTAAGATTCCTGAAGACCTTTGAGACTAAAGATAAGTAATACTAGCTCTTGTCATAAGACCTAATTAACTGGTTTGAAATAGTGCCATTCCTTGACACTAATTCCACCGAAGGTGTATGTGTGTTCAAAAGAAATAAACAGGTATAAAGGATAGCACCACAGCATTAAAAAAGGGTCTCTCAGTCTACCCCTCTTTGAAGCTGATGTGAGCTTGCTGTTGACATTGTGGTAATGCAGGTCTAAGTGAAAAGGTGTGTATGTTTTCAGACCACTGTTGTGGGAAATGGGGAGCACTTCTCAGGAACTCCCAGATCCAGTGGCTCCCCTCCATCAGGCCATCCTACCATTGCCTCTGTGGGATGAAGGCGAAGGGGAGCCATTTGGGCCTCGCGGTACTCAGCAGTTCATTAATGGCGGGTGTCCTGATTTTGGTCAGAAGAAGCTGTCCCAAAGCTGCTCCTTTCTATAGACACATTCCAAAGAGCCTCTTTCAAGTGCCTCTAAATCAGGCTTGAAATTATACTTGTGAAAACCTTCATGTGGGTTATAACCGATGTCCGGGATCACTCAGGTAACATGGGAGAGGCTGAAGTGGTGAGGGCCAGCCCAAATCTGCAGGTGGAAATGGAAGGTTTTCACAGAACCATCTCACAGGCAATAGCCCATGTGCCCTTTTAGAAAGGGTCTTGATTCTTTCTTGAGACTTTTTTTTTTGTACCAACAAACCATTTTGTACTTTTGCATGTACCAAGGTGATTATAATATTCCTGCCTTATGTCTTGGACCTTAATTATACTTTCAATCTTGTTCTCAATTAATTTAATTAATTCATTCTTTAGTTCTCTTCGATATTCAAAGGACATGTCTGTCAGAATAGAAAAAATGAAGCTGAGGTACTGGTTCAAATCCTGACACATGATTATCCATCAAGCTTAAAGGAAGGTGTGGGGAGAGGGAATTTAGGGAACATCATCTGTGAACTCTGTCAGGTCGTTTGAGCACAAGGCCAGAAAATGAGCTTCATGGTCCTTTACATTTACTAAGAAAAATATGACCACTAGCTCCGAAAAAGTCATTCTCAGTGCCTCCCTGTGGCTGGCTGGGCTGTTTGCAGCCACCCCCACAGTAAATGTCCTGTGTGAATTTTGGGCAATGTGCTTGGATGCATGCTTCATTTTGGTTGTAGTTCAGCACGTCAGATGTTTCTGCAAATTTAAAAGTGTCCATCTTTGGGTGTGAAAGTGTGTTTTTACAAGTTGACCTGTTAGCTCCTGGAGCTTCTTTCTGTGAAGATAATTTCTTATCCTGTGGTGGTCTTGTCTGGATGAAACATAAGTGAGCAGAGGTACTGCAGAAATAGGATGCTCCACTGCATAACTATTGTCAGCTTAAAAGGTTTATGACTGCTGTCCCAAATACTGCTCCCTTCCATAGACACATTCCAAAGAGCCTCTTTCAAGTGCCTCTAAATCAGGCTTGAAATTATACTTGTGAAAACCTTCATGTGGGTTATAACTGATGGTCAATTCTTTTCAGATGCCATCTATGTGTCCTGTGTTTGTGTGCAGTGAGGTAGAGGGGATCTGGAATCTCAAATGTTGTAAATCAGGCAAACATGAGCAGATTTACACAAGCTAGTCATTTGGGTGAAGGCCATTACACTTTATTTATGTAATTATTTACTTCTTTCTGAAACTCATAAACACTATACATCACTCTATAATCATTGTTACAATAGATAACAAGTGGTACTTTCAGCTGGTGGGAAAATCACACCAGTACTTCTGCATCTGGAGCTATACAGTGAACCATGCTGAGGAATCGATCTGGTTAAAAGCAATTCAATAAAGAAGATCCACCTAAGACTCAGATCAGGGTCATCTTATGGTCCCACAAAAGCTGTGAAGGCAAAACTGAGGAGATAACATGGGGCTGGGAGTGCTGAGAGACAGGGCAGAATGGGAGCCATCAAAGGGAACCTTTGTCAAATGGCAACCTGGCAGGAAATATGGCTGGTGCCATCAGTAAGTAAATCAGCTGATAAGTTATGGATAATCTTTGACCTCAAATGTGCTTTCAGTAATCCTATACATCTATCTAGCATAGGCTTAAGCAATTTGACTGCACCTGACATCAATATCTGACCGGTGTGACCAGACCTGCCCAAGCACATTGCACTGGGAAAGGATTAAGGATTACATGTTATTAAGTTAAGAGGCAACATATGAAAGGGAAACTAACATTTATTCAGAGTTAACTTTAATTTGCACAAAAAAGCACAGGTTTTAAGTTCTTAAGGCTCCCTGGGTGTTTAATACATTTTAAATGCTTGGTGAATTAAACGTTCCAAGATTTTCTTATAGTGATGTGGGTCTGAGGGGAGATTAAAAGTTGTATTTGAGGACATTGTTATGTAATTAGACTTGTGTGGCCTTTTGTTAGCCAGTGCAGTTGCTCCCTCAGACCTGTCCATGTAGCATGATTTATAATTCAGCACAGAATAGGTTTTCTTGGCTTTACGTAATTGCTCAAATTTTTATTTGTCAACTGTTGTAGATCACAAGCATTTTCAGTTCTGCATAGACAGGCAAACGCTGCTTAAAATAACCTACATTCTGCAATTCTTCCCTCAGGAGCTTATCCATGAACATTTTCAGCACACTGATTAATGAGACCAAGCTTCCCCCTCACACTCGTCTGATTAAAATATTTAAAGGAATACTAGACAAATTCAAATTGTTTAGTAAGTACTGGACATGCTCTTCTCTGTATTAGCTGACTCTTGTTCATCTTGATAAAAGATGGCAAGAAAATCTCAATAAATCAGAATCTGCTACTGTCTGAGTCAGGAATGCTCTCCTGACTTGTGGAGGGGATGAGCTTTGGCAGGTAACAGGTGTGAGGTCAGACCAAATATTATGAAACAAGTGATGAAATAGGCAGCAAAGCTATTATACAGTGCAAGTTAAAGAAGTGTCTGTTTCAACAAAATTTTAAAAAATAATTAATGATTGGGTCTGCCAAAATGATCCCAAGGTCTGTGACTCAACAGATGTTGAGAATGAGAAGACCCAGTGTGAGAATTCAGATGCCTGACATGAAATGGGTTAAGCTCACAGTTTGTGTGTGATAAGCATTCCTGACTTTCGGTAATGGGATGTCATGGCAGGCATCAAGCTCTGCCCATTTCAGCTGCTCGTATGTGAATCACACAGATTGTTCTTGACAAAGTCAGTGTTCTCTCTTCATCTGCTCATCATTTTTGATACCAGTTGCACTCTTAAACACAGGGCTAATCTATTTATTCCTAGGAGTGTTATAAAATTGATGAGGGCACAGTGAACTGCATCCAAATAGGCCTCTCTGAAGCTAACAGTTAATAAAGAAAAACATTTCCTCTACTACCGTGATTTAGGAGCCCTAATTTTTATATATATGGACATGACATCAATAGGCAGACGTGTGCTATGCTCAGCACATGCAAGCAGGGAAGGCATGGATACAGAAACTTCTGTTACAACTACATTGTGGGAGGCAATTGAGCTGTGGACAGCTTGGGCCCTGAATTTGAGGGGTTGCAGGTGTGAAGTTGCGAAGGAATGTCAACGATGAAGATGAGAAGGTGAACAGGGAGGACGGAGCTGCAGGGCAGCTGTGATAGCCAGAGAACCTGGACTGTTTGCTGAGTCACCCTGAGTTGCAGAAGCTACAGAGCAACCAATCTTAAAATGTGTATGTAGTAAGGGCACCAATGGTGGTGAAACACGCTGGCTAGGGGAGACTATAAATTGGCCATGTTTGTATGAAATAAAGGCTTTTCTGCATGAAATCCCACTGTGGTGCCTGTCCTGACAACGACACTACATCCCCTGCAAATGTGTATCAATATATTGACTTTAAACTACTTTTAAATATATGTGCCTCTTCGTCCTCTACAACCTTTAGCGGTTTGAAATTCCTTGTGAACCACCATCCCTTTGTGAAGCTGTGAAATGCTGTCAGTGGCATTTTGGAAATGGGGAAGAGGGAGGCTGAGGTCTGAGTTCACAAAGGCAAGCTGAAGCTGAAACACAACTGCTGTCCCTGCCAGCAGCACATGTGTTATGCCCCAGGTTATGGGCCAAGTCTCCAACAAAGCTCAGAAACAATCAGGAACCTCCCAAAGCCAAAAGCACCTCCTTGTCAGAATGGAAACTGCTTGGCAAGCCTTCCTTCGCTGCAATTGCAAGCAGAGAGAATGGCTTTGCCCCAGATGAGGAAACCTTTGCGCAAGGACAGGCTGAGGCTGAGGGTGGGTTCCAGCTGCTTTGCACCAGCCAAGTCAAAAGAAGTGAGGCTGGACAAGCAAGGGCTACAAAGAGGAAGAAGTAGACTTTCTTACTGGAAAACTCTTCCTTTATTTTAAATATGTATATTTTCAGTACCTCTAGTAAGAAAACGTAAAAAACTTTAAGAAGATCTTTCAATCCTACAATTTTCCTCCGATTTTCCTGCTAAGAGAGGAAATTGGCACGTGGGAAGAAATGTTGATGGGAAGTGTTTTTGATGGAGTCAATGGTGACCAGAAGTAGGATGCAGCTGCTTGACTGCAACAAAATTACTTAATCTCTCTATCAAGAGAAAACCCTGATAAGACAATACTGACCAAGAAGGGAAAGTTTAAAACTGCTGATAAATTCTGAGTGGAAATGAGACAAGTTGCTTGGAGATTCCCATGAAAGGGGGTACATGGGATGACAGTGACATCTAGATCTCACCACACAGCTCTGGGGGCTTCTCATCTCCCTGTAGACATATCCCCTCTGCACTGGGTTCTGGAGTCTGTAGGGCAGGAGGGGGTGGCAGGAGAACCTCAGGAAATGTGGGTTTTGATCCCACGAAAGTGAAGGTATTAATGATCCCACTGGATTTGGGAGCTTGATGTGTGAACCTCTACGCTGACACTGTGGCTGATGGGCCACTGAGCCTTTGCCATTTGCTGGCCAGCTGAGCCCCCCTGTAGCACCTCAGGCTGCCCTGGGTGGGCACATGGGCTTTCTGCACAGCCCACCCTTCCAAAATATGTGGGAAGAGGAAAAGAGAAGGAAGAAGGAAGGTGAGAGGAAAAGTCCACGAGAGATTCCTCGAGGCAGAGGTACAGGGCAGGCAATGGAGTAATACGGTCACAAACGAGCAGGTGCAGCAACCGAGTCACACATGCACAGTGTGTCTGGTACAGCTCTCATCCTCCCAGGTCAGGAGAGGCTGTTCTGACTAATGATTTCATCAGCACATGGGAGAGATGCTAAAGAAGTTTCTCCTTAATCCACCATCAAGGCTCAAAGAGTTTCTGATGGAAAACAATATTAAAATTGTTGATTTTTGCAGAAAAAAAATAACATCCATTAATCAAACAAATGGCATGCTCAGGAACTGAGCACTGCGGGACAGTAAATTGATTGCAGGAGTTGTCTGTTGCCTCTATATTTCTCAGCATTTCAAAATGGACACAATACTTTGTTTTATTATTTGCCAGCCCTTTACCTTGGACTTGAAATGCAATTAAAATAGCACTTGAGAGAGCCATACATTTTAATTAATGTCTTGCATTGCTGAGAAGTTGGAAAACAAAGAGAGCATTGTCCACTTGGAATGAGTTAATCAAGACAGATGCATTCCTGGGTGTCCATACATCAATATGACGACATAATCTAGTAGAGCAAGAAACCCATCTCTGCCGTAATATCACTTGTTTTGCTTCAGAAATCTAGCCCAGTGGGTGTGTATGATGAGCTGAGTGCCAGAGGAACAGCCTCAGTTTTTAAAATTGGGACAAAATATATCTGAGTAGATGAGGTGCTGCCACAGGACTCAAAAAACAAATGGAGCCCCCATGAGACTCAGCCTGCTGAACTCCCCTCCCCATTGTGCTGCTTCTCCTTTCTGTTTCCAGCTCTCAGAGCTCTTGCTTATTCTCCCCAGCAAGCATGGACATTGTTGGGAAGTATCTTGGCTAATCCCTGCTGCTCCCAGTAGCACTGCTTCCATGGACAGCTTGGATGCAGCAGCCCTCTTTTGAAGGGTACACAAGATAAAAAATGTGTATATACATGTATGTACGGGTGTATATGTACATATTTATGCCAAAGACTGGTATCAGGCAGGTTTCAAGCACAGACATGGACTTTCTATTCCAGTCCCAAAGTTCACAAATATTTTACACGATGATCATCTTGTACATTAGCATTTACCAGGAATCATATATCCACCCACACATCACACACCGTTTATGATTTTGGCTAAGGAGCAGGGGCTACATGGAAGAGATTTCTTCAGCACTTTACAAGGGGAAAACCAAACTGAAGCAAACAAGAAAAGGTGAAAGTCTTAGTAAAGGCAAGAGACTGGAAAAATGCAAACCTGTCAACAATTTTAAAATGCATTTAGAGACCTTAAAAATACAGAGCGCCGAGTTAATAATTTGCAGCGGACAGCATTTTTAAGGTAAATCTATCTTTCCTGGACAAGGGAAACTCCAGGAAAAACTGGCAGAAGAAAGTCACTTATGAAACAAGATGATGGAAGAAATTGGCTCTTGTCAGTATGAGATAATGAGTCTTCACAGAAATATGTTGAGCTCTCCTGTCCCCTTATCCATTTCTCTGTGAAATCTGATTTTTTTGGAGAAAATATTGACAACCTTTGGGGCTACAATCCAACACTAGGCCCTGATCTAGGCATCTTCAGCAAAACCCAGAAAGGACGGGAATAGAGAAATGAGAAAATGCCACTTAACGAGACAGTAGTCCTCCTGCATTCAAATGCTTTGGACAGTTTTGGTCACCTCATCTTGAAACAAGAGGTTGAAACTGATGGGCTCCAGAGAAGGGTCAGCAAACAAACGAACACAGAGAAAATCTCTTCTTACTTTCTCCTCGGGGTGGAGGTAGATGAAAGCTTTCCATTCATCTTGAAAGAACAGTTCAGCTTGCAACACTTGTTCTGTGTCATGGAGGACTGCAGAGCACAAACTCACCTATCGTCCACCTTTACAGAAGTACATCCTTCCCTGAGCAGCCTCCCAAGAGAGCCACTAATGCAGACCAGCCTGCTGCCACATCAGCAAGGGGTTTGCTTGTGCAGTCTTTGGCAAGATTGTGCACTGGCATAAACCAGCTCAGAGAAGTAACTGCAATGCTCTGGACACAAGGAAATGTCCAAAAGCTGCCAAGAATACCTAAATATTCCTTATGTTATATCCATTGTTTGAGACGTACGGTTTTTATGGTGAGTAAATACAGAATATCTGTTTCTCTCCTTAACCATGAACCTAAAAAATTAGTTTTATATTTGTGTATATCCTCTTCCCTATTTCCCCTCTTGGGACTACCCAGACAGTAAGTTGCCAATGCTGGTTGATGGGACAGTTGACTCTTCCTGTGGCTACTGCTTCTCCAGTTGGGTTATACCACGTTACTGAGCAATCCAGCCCAGTCAACCCATTTATATGTCTACAGCAAAGGGCCAGAGGGGTCGTGGGCAGGCATAAGCATCTCTCTGCCTGCTCTGCAGGTCTTGACTAGTCAGGAGATAGAGACCTGCATGTCCCAAGGAAGTTGCTGGCACGTGTGTGTGCACAAGGGGAGTTGCATATGCATTGGTTGGGGTGACTGGGGAGAAAGAAAAAAGGAGATTTTTGTAGCCTGGTTTCTATCTCCTCTGCCTTTTCATTACACGTGGTTGGAAAATGTACCCCAAATGGAAAATAGTTGTTTGTATATTTTTTTTCCCTCAGCATTTAATAGCTTTAAACAATTGCATTACTAAGGGTTTTTTTAGCAACCAGCAGTCATAGTAACATGTGCCCACTTCAGAGTGCACGATTTATGCCTGAGATCAGCAGAACGTGGGTGTACCTTAATCCACATCTGTGTATTCACTGGGGAAGCAGTCAAGATGAAGTACTTTGTCTTCTGGGAAGTCTGCTTGAGTGTGTAGATCTCCTCCTGACAGCAGTTTAGCAGAAACTGGAATATCTTATTGTCACCCAGTCTCTTGTGGAACAAAGCCCAAACAGTCCCCTTACTAACCCCATTTTATTTTCTGAGGTATCAAAAAGCCAGAAAGGGGGAGACGTACATGAAAGGCTACTAGTGCTGAAGCAAAGGGACCTAGAGACCTAGATAAGTGCACTGAAGTGAAGGCAGGGAATCTGCATGAAAAAAGGGATACTGTGCAATTACTGAAATAACTGACGTGTTGCTTTGCAAGCCACAAACCACTCATTTAGGGTTACACTGTGTTCTGAACTTTGACTGACTCACATAGTTGTGTCTTTATTGCCAACTTCTACAGAAAGAGAAAACAAATTCAGTCAATCCGAGCCTCCAAATCTACAGTCATTGATGCCAAGAAGTAAATTCTCTTCTCTATTGACCAAAGATTGAAGATGAACTCAAATTTCCAAGAACTTGAGGCAGAGTCTGAATGGGAATTTCCCGTGAAAATGGCATGAGCCTTTGGATCAAGTATCCAAGATGACACACAAAAAATAAGGATATGTCAGCTTCTTTTGTCATTTGTCCATACTGCTGTGGGCACTCACACCTGACCGCGTTCTGCCCCAGAGCACCGTCCCACTGACCACCTCATGCATGCTCACGGTTTTTGCCCCGCCTATTCAGCAGGTGAAAGCCATCCAGTGGTGCAGCTGGTAAAGAAATGGCAAGTACACCCAGCCAGTCTGCTAGAAAAATGGGGAAATTTCATTTTCCTGAACTAAAAGTGGATAATACCTTTGCTTTATGTCTGAGTTTTGAATCCAGTCTGAAGGTGTATTTAAGTAGAGCATTTGCAGTGGGACATAATGGGGAACAAGTTAAATGGAGGGGGTAGAAGAAAGGGGGGGGGGGTGAGGTGCAGTGGGGAAATAACTGGGAAGCTACTGGAGGATCTTCACCTGCAGCATTTTAGCATTTAAAATTTTCCTTGAGAGCTATAGTACCTTTTCTAACAGCAAGTCCTTACAGTGCTCCCTCATCCATGCCCACAATCAACACTGGTAATTTTTGCCACTGTTACCTCCAGCCCTTTCAGGTACCCTCCCCATCAGTAGTACTCCTCAAATGAGGCTCTGACTGAGACGTAGCACAGGTAGAGACATTTCAGGAGAGTGTTTGCAAAGGACAAACACACATTTAAAGATACTCATAGCTCTTAGTTGGGATTTGCTTATTAAAGACAGAAGAGTAATTTTTTTTCATGAATTCACCTCTCTGTTTGGTTTGTGAAACCAAACAGCTTGAATGTCTAGCCTTTAAAGATAAGCTTTCGGAGTTATAAAAAATGGACCAAAAATGGGAGCTTGTCAAGATTCAAGTTCAGATATGAAATAGCCATAACTATACTGAGCTGGGAGGGAAGTAACATAAAAATCTTTGCTTGCATCCCCAATACAGCCTTTCTGTGAGTAAAGTCACTAATGGTTACAAGGCACCATGGACTGGATCCCGCCTCAGGAAGTCCCAATACTGCTGACTGATTTCTGGAGGGAGAGGACAGATACCCTACGTGCTCTCTTTTTAAACACCTTCCCTGTGGATGTACGGTCTCCTGACAGAGTCGGCACACTGAGCAGTGTAGTCCTTTCTCTGGTCTTTTCTAGGGTTCACTCTGGTGTGGCAGTCCCCATGTTGGTGTAACTACCCTTAGGTTTTCTTCTTGCTGCCTCCAGAAGTGGTACCTGCTCACCTACATGCTGCTTGCTGGTCTACAGAATCATTGAATCATTTAGTTGGAAAAGATCTCTAAGATCATCAAGTCTGACCATTAACCCAGCACTGCCAAGTCCACCACTAAGTGGACTAGTGACACATCTCCACATCTTTTAAACACCTGCAGGGCCTATTTGCCTCAGTTTTGCTTTCCTGTTTGTTTATTGCTAAGAATGATTTCAGAGGTGCAGGCAAGTCTCCTGCAGCCCACCAGGACCTTTGGGCTTGGTGTCCGTGACCCATGGCCACGCCAGATACGAACCAGCACTTCTTCTTCAGCATACTGCAGGCTAATGGCAAAGCAGCCAAGGCTTGGGCTGCCCCCAGGAAACTGGGACATTCAGGAAAAGAAACAAAAAGGATTCCTGGATGATTAAAAGCAATGCCTTGCAGGACTGACCCACTGTTGGGGCAGAGAGTCCCTTTGCAGGACCATGAATTCTACTGATAAGATCTGAGGTTTCCCTGTGGGACAGTTCAGGGACTGAACAGGTTAACTGAGAGAAAACACATTAGATCTTTAGAAACAGTATAGGGCAGCTCTGCACTGTGTAGAAAGAAAACCCAGCATACGGCTGGATAATCTTGTGATATTTTAAAGAAATTGTGCCCCCTGCTGATTTAATTAAGTTTTTTTTTAGCCTCAGCTCTAAACTTGGTGAGAACATTCAAACATACTGATTAGCGTTCAAGGTCAATAATTCAGATGTCCTGCTGGATAGTAAAAATCTTCTCTTTCAACACTGAAATAAGATGCTTATTATTGATTTTTGGAAGCAGAAGGCAAAAGATGAATGGTATATCCTTGGCAGGGCCAGCATTCTGAGACCCTGTCTAGCATTTTACATGTCCTTTGTAGCATTTAATGGGGAAATAAAAGCCAGGAATAATAATAATACAAGCAGAAATTTGTGACCAGGGGATTTGGCAGGTTTATGAAGTCTCTGCTTGTGACTTACTTGCTTGGTAAAATTATATCATTTTCTAGCCTGCCTACAAAGGACAGTCATTGGCTGCCTCTTTAAAATGATCATGAGTGATTCACAAAAAAAAAAAAAAAATAGATCACTGTGGAATAACAATCACTGTTGTTTTATGAGATGGTTGGTTATATCCAGTATCCCACATCAACTCTCTCAATGGCCAGTAACATGAAAAAAATGCATTTTTTTTTCTTCCAGAAAATCTCAGCTATGTCAAATCAGCTAGCACAGAGGTTACTTCTAGCACAGGTCAGACAGCAAAAGTAGGAAAGAAAGGAGGAAACCCCAGCAGTGTGCTGGGGCTCCAGCCAACCCCACACTCCAGTCCCACAGTGGGGCCGGGTACAGGCTCACACTCCCCAGGAAAGGGCCAATAAACCTCCATTTCCCATTGCCCCATTTCCATCTGGCAGTCTGGGGCCACTGGAGCTGTGGTACAGATTTAAGCTCATCCAACATTTCTTTCCCCTAAAATCCTCTTTACTGTGCTTTCTGGTGCTGCACTGTGCTCTGCTATTGTTAATTCATGGATCAGAGACATTTTCTTTTGCCTTTCCTCTCCCAGTCACCAGATCGCAAACCTGCCTTCACTAGGAGGTCATTGAGTACCCTCTAGTGGATATTTTGGAAAACATATCTCAGGTCTTTATTGGTCTCTGGAGTCTTGGCAGCAGCTCTCCGGAAAGCCTTGTGTTTATAGTTAAGGTACACAGGGGATGAATTACAGTAAGCACAGCACATGGAAACAGTTGCAAACTCTTACAAGAGCTCCTTCTCTTTGGTTAAATCAAACATGAAGGGTAAACAAGATTAAAAATCAATACTTCAAGACAAACTGGTTGATTTTTTTATCTAGTAGATGTATACAAGGCAAAAATACCTGTAAGGAAAAATCAATCTGCCAAAAGCATTCAACTTCAGTTTTTGGAATTGCCTGAGATGGCATTGGGTCCCCAACATACGGCATCCAAGGACAGGCTCCTGGTAGAAGCAAGAATATGACCCCATGATTGGCCTCCTTATCCCTTTTTTATTAGCTTTATTAATCATGTATATTTGTGGGTTTTTTTTCTAAACTAACTAATGCATTTGCTTTCTGCTTCCCATGATCTGATTGTGGTAGGTTAGTCATCACAGACAGCCGAAATCCCTTCCAGCCACTCACTCACACACACCCCCTTCATCCCAGGTCTTGTGTCAAGGTAGGACAGGGACCTTGGTAACTTGCCAGTTACCATTGCAGGCAAACTAGACTTGATGGGGAGGGGGACAATATTTTAAGTTGTTGCCAATTAAAATAGATTCATGTAGAGAGAAACAAGGATAAACATTAATATTATATCTTTCTTCTGCTTTTCACAGCCTTAGCTTCGTTTCCAACTCCTTTAGCTCCTTTCCTCCCCAGATTGCACAGGGGGATAGGGAATGGGAGCTGGGGTCACTGCACAACTGCTGCTTCTTCCTCCTCATGTTTTTCCCCTGCTCCAGCATGGGGTCCTCCCTGGGCTGCAGTTCTTCAGGATAAATCTGCTCCAGTGTGGGTCCTCAACAGTGTGGTGGATATGTTCCTCAGCTCCTGAAGTACCTCCTCCCCTGCTCTCTTCCTTCTCCTCCTCCGACCTTGGTGTCCCCTCTGCTGTTTCTCACTTTGTCCCTTCTCCCCTGCCCACCCAGAGTTGTCTGCTCTTTCTAATACAACTTACAAATTTTTCACTAAAGTGTTGTATGGCACTGAACCAAGAGATTCACAGAAAACCAAATATCTGCCTACACAGAGTGCAGACAAAGAGTGCAGGAAAAAAAACCCCTCAAACTGTTCCTTCCTCTTCTTCATCACAGTGAGCAGCATTAGTTTCTGTTGCTGTCATCTATCAGTCCAGTCCCTCTGTCAGCAGTCTCATCAGTTTGCCTTGGGTTGATGTCAGACTAAATGTTGTACAATTACCAGGCTCATCTTTATGCCTTTTATCAGTGGCTTAATGCTAATGCTCTGTAAGACTTCAGGAATTTCCCTGGTACACCAGGATGTTCTCAAAATGAAGATAAGTGGGCCAATTATCTCCTAGGCAGATTTTCCAGGCCTGAGTATGTAGCAAGACTTAAACCTGTTTATGTCTAATACAGATTTTTAACATGCTCACTTACAACTTAGCAGCTAAAAAAAGTCACTTCTCTCATTTTGCTTGAAAATACCATCTTGCTTGTTTCTAAATGCATAATAAAAATGTCTATCTATCTGTCTTTATTTCTTCTCTACCATCTCCTTAGTAGGGTATCACTGCTGCCAGCTGTTTTTCAAGGATATCCATCAGGCTTTGCCCTCGGCATGTCTCATGTCTCACCAGGAGCACAAGTTCTATGCTGGTCTGCTGGATATTTCATACAAAATACAGCACCTCTGGCAGCTTAAAAGGCTTCTAGACCTCTCCTGGTGGGATGCTGTAAGTTCATCTCCTTTTCTAATGTCTTTTCTTGTGGAGCTTTTGGCCATGGCTCCTGGAGCTGGACCTCATATGCACTGTTCTTATTCCAAATTCTGAATTTTCAATTTCTGAACCACCCTGATGGATGGAATTTTGCCTTTTGCTGGGAATCATCATTATTTCCAGCAAGTAGCTAGCTGTTTGTCATGATTTAAAAGAAAACCAGACTGTCTCTATATACAGGAAGGTAAAAGATGAGCCAGCTGAGCCTTGAACCCTCTCTCTAACCTCTTATTTCAGGTCCTTCTTAGTCCACCCTCTTCACTAACAGCTGGGACACCTACAGTCTCCCTCTGCCCTCTCCCTGTGTTAGTCTAAGTGTCCAAATAGTGAGTGTTTGGTAAGTACACATTTTCAGTAATGGGCAGGGGTTATCTGAGGAGCTTCTCAGTCATTGGAAAGTGGTCCTGATCTGAGCACAGGTTTGGGCTAGAAGGTCACCAGAGAGATCTCCCAGGCTACATTATTCTATAATTCTATGTAAAAATGTGGTATATCACATAGTAAGATAGCTGAAAGTATTAAAAAGAGGTAGAAGTGGGGTACAGGATGAGATATAAGACATAACTACATTATTGAAAAAATTTGGACTTTTTTATTTTATTTCCTGAAGTAAAAATCTGCAGGAAGTGTATAACCATTTTTTTTTATATTCCCTAATCCAGTGATTTTTTAAATTACTTTGAAGGTTTTCCATTGATGCCAGGTTGCTGTGCTGGTGCCCAGGCATGTACCCAGTACCCTATGATGTACATTTTCCTTGTTGGCTCCTCTGTTACACAGAACCTGTGCTCTCTGGTGAGACAGCAATAACACTGCTGTTTTGAAAGCAGAGTCACCTGCATTTGCTAGTAATACATTCAAAATCTGTGCCATTTCTGGCTGTGTTTTAGCCAGGGCTCTGAAATACCTGGGGCCACAAGAAGAAGTTATCCAGCATCAGGAAAAGCTAAAAGTGGTTTTCTAAGGAACCAGACTTGACTTTTCAGAGATGCTCTGTAAGTACACATCTACCACACAGGAGACTTGTGTGGCCTCTCCAGAGCTAGCAAGTCCACGGATTTGGCTTTGAGAGTTAAGTGGTGCATGAAAGGATTTTTTCCCTTTCTCTTACTCCACAGGCTTCAGAGAGTTTCCTATGGCATTGGAAAACAGGATGCATTGTATTTGCACAGCAAGGTTTTGGTAGCAGGGGTCTACAAGGGTGGCTTCTGTGAGAAGCTGCTAGAAACTTTCTCCACGTCCAACAGAGACAATGCCAGCCAGCTCCACTGGCCAAGGCTGAGCCTATCAGTGACAGTGGTAGCATCTCTGGGATAATGGATTTAAGAAGGGGGGAAAAGGTACTGCCTGGGAGCAAACTGTAGCCAAAGAGGAGAAGAGTGAAAATATGTGAGACGAAGAACTCTGCAGAAACAAAGGTCAGTGAAGAAGCAGGGGAAGGAGGTGCTCCAGGTGCCAGAGTAGAGATTCCCTTGAAGCCTGTGGGGAAGACCATGGTGAGGCAGGTTGTCCCCCTGCAGCCCATGAAGGTTCATGCTGGAGCAGGGATCCACCTGCAGCCCCTGGAGGATCCCACACTGGAGCAGGGGAAGTGTAAGGAGTCCTCTCTTTGAGGAGGAAGGAGTGGTAGAAACAATGTATGATGGGGACTGCAGTCCCCATTCCCTGTGCCCCTGCGCTGCTGGGAAGGAGGAGGTAGAGATATCAGAGGTGAAGTTGAGCCTGGAAGAAGGGAGGGGTGTGGAGAAGTTGTTTTAAGATTTGTTTTTATTTCTCATTACTGTACTCTGGTGTTAATTGGCAATAAATTATACTAATTTCCCCAAGTCAAGCCTCTTTTGTCTGTGATAGTAACTGGTGAATGATCTCTCCCTGCCTTTATCTCAACCCATGAACTGTTTGTTGCATTTTCTCTGCCTTGCCCAGCTGAGGAGGGCAGTCATAGAGAGATGCTTCAGTGGGCACACAGCGTCCAGACAGGGTCAACCCACCACACAAGGACATGCCAGCTCAAGCACCAAAGAGACAGTCTGCTTTACAGATCAATCAGAAGTGGTTTTTTTCTGTGTGATTTCAGGTGCAGTCAACAAGCACTTATAACAAAAAAAATAAATTGGCTTAGCCAGCTCTTCAAGGGGTGTGAGCTGCCACCCATGGTAATTTCAGTGTGATACCTGCTGCCTTCCCCTTTGTAAAAGGCCGTTTGAGTGACTCATACACTCATCTACTCACATTCCTGGCTTCTTAAACTACACCACTTACTCTGTCTGGGGCACAAAATTTCCAAATTGTTTTTAAAAGTCATTTTCTTATGTGTGTGAGTGTGTATTCACAGAGCCTTCTTTTGAAAGACAGGCATTGCCAGCCTGCACACTGAGAGACAGGGTTGGCAGCAGGAAGTCACCATCCTCCCTGGTCTTCCTCACCTCACTCACACTTGCTTTTACCTGCAAAGGGATGGAACTGTGTCCTCCCTCCCCACAGGTGCCAGTTGAGACACAGAGCTGCCAGGAACTCTCTGTCTCTCCCTGGCAAGAGGAGTCTTGCCCTTTTCTGATTAGACTGTGAAGTTAGGATGCTGACCCAAACAGAAAGGCAGGATCTGCGGGCACTTCCTCCCCCTGCTTTACCACTAGGCAGAGGAAGAAAGCACCATGGTTCCAAACCCTCCCTCCTTTGGATCCCCCCACACCAGCTCAGATGTGCACCATTTCAAAGAACTTTCAAAATCTTTCCTAAAGAGCATAACCATTTTTATTTTTAATTAGCACAGATGGCAGTAACTACTTTTGAAGAGGTACAAGGAGGTCCACAACTCCCCAGCCCTGCAAAGAGAGGTGCAGGGTGTTGGCATGGTGTGTGGCAGTGCTTCCCATGGTGGCAGTCCCATGAGGCTATGCTTTCCCAATGCCTCCAGTGAGACATCCACTTGGGAAAGCAGCTCTTCTGGTTACATTTAGCTGCTTAATCCTTTTCTTTCCTTCTCCAGAAGTGACAACTTTTCTGTTTGCACCTCCATTTCATCACCACTCCCCTCTGCAGCTGCCCTGCATTTTTTTTTTTGCCTAACAGCATGTAATTAATCAGCTCTGGTTTATAATAAAATATGACGCCCATTTAATAGACTGAGTCACTGGTAGAACCAAGCAAAATGAGCCTATGGGAAGGATGGCAGGGGAGATAACACAGGGCTGTCAGCAGGCGAGGGGCAGGCCTGCCTTGCACAGCCAGCGCTCTTCAGAGGCAGCCGGGGCGACACCAAGACCAAGCCTGCTCCTGTTTCCCTGTTGCTTGGTGATGTTTTGGCATGTTTTCCTGCCTAAGCCAGCGTCTCTGTGGTAGGAGCCAGATCGGTCACTCCTTTCCATAAGTGATGGGCAGGAGCTGAGGGTTAGTCTGGGAATGAGGAAATACAGAGAATGGTTGGAGCAGAGAGGTGATGGCCACCCCTGTAGGGACACTTGCCCTCTGGACAAGGTGAAGGAGCTGGACCCCACCGAGGGGATGAGCCTTTTGCGGGAGGCACTAGCCTCATTCCTGAGCTGTTGCTGGCTTTTCAAACATTGGGCCAATTTCTAGTTGTAGCCTTTTTTGTTGATGGCTGTGGTACAGTCACAGTGTTAATTTTCACTAGAGGGTGATAAAATACGTATATAAACACCTTGCAAAACCAGCTGATCACCGGCACTGTATTTCACGTGCTCTAGACTCGCAGGACAGAGCAGTTCGGTGACATTATAAAAATCTCCCTCCTGTGGCTCAGCAAAAGTAAAAGCTAAGGAAGAGTCGTTCTTGTGCAGCTGACAAAGGCTTTAGGACTTGCACACAAACAGCTAAACTGGTGTGTTTGGGACTGCTCATGAATAACACCAGAAAGATGCTGGAGGTTTTACAATTTACTTCACAAGAGCTGTAGAAAAATACAGCGCCAGCAGATTAGTTTAATTTTAACATTAGAAAAAGAGAAAATAGCCTGGATACACTGAGGAGGCGGTAAAACACAATTAGCCTTCAAAATAAAAGTGAAAAGTGCAACACCATGATTTTGGAAGGATGGGTGTCTGGGTGTATATATGTAGACATATGTAGCAAAAATAAACAGTTTCTGATTTTATGGCTAACACAACTGCTATTGTGGTAGAAGCTTTTAAAGAAAAACTGTTTTAGCTCTATGTCAAGCAATTATGAATGTTTCCATCTGACTGCTTTTCAGCTGTTAGAAAATGCTTATCTAGGAATTTTTTATGATGTAAGCTAATTACATCCCAAATTAAAAAAGACTTTATTATTAATGAATAAGATACTGGATTTGGCATTAGCTTTCAGCATTCAGCACAATTTCTATTAATGCTGCGCAAACTAATTCAGTCTCTTATCCCCGAAACTGCAAAAGCTGTGATGGTACAAATCACACGTTGCAGCATATTCACTGCACGAGAAGATTCAGGGTGCTCTGGGGACGGGCAGGAGAGCAAAAGCTCTGCCAGTTCTCGATGTTTCTCCATACCACCATCCCCCAGGAGGCAGCAGTGGCCGTAGCACCTCATTTCCAGCCCCTTGGTATGACAAGTCCTGCACTGAACTTGAAGACAGAGCACCAGCCCTGTGTTAGCCTGCCATGGCTGCAGAAGGAACGGGATCAAAGGAGAGAGTCATCCTTACCCAAGTTCTTGCAAGTCTTGTTTCTGGTTGTTTACCAAGTATTCCAACCACTTTGTAAATGCCTTTTTTTTTTTTTGTTCTTGGAAAAATATTAACAAAGAGCTAGGATTTACACAAATTACCTACCCTGCTTTTTACTGTTAAATTAATAATCTCCTCACTTTATAGTGCTGCCAGGAGGGATAATACTATTGTTAAGGCATGACACCACACTGCAGAAAGGGTGTCTGCTCAAAGGTTGTTCAATCCTCCCACCCTTGCCTATAAACCACTGGAAAACCTACAAACCTCCCGCAGTTTGCACAGTAGCTATTCCGCATAAACTACAGGTCTTCTATTTTGCTCTCCTTTCCCTGTTAAGGCAAGAAATAGTCCAAAGCTAAACACCTGAGAGTGGTCTTTTACTGATGTTGAGGAGCTCTTGAAAGCAGCTTTTCCTTCTGCTGGTATGTGGACACCAGAAAAGCCATTTTATGATTGCCCATCAGTTAAAGTCTTAAAACCGTGGAGGTGGAGCTGCAGAAACGCCCTTCCTATTGATGCCAGAACATTACTTAGCTCTTCCTTAGAAAACATCAGCAGTTAGGAAAGGCTCCAAGTTTTCCCAAGGAAACACTGTAGTGAAACACATCATCCAACTGGCTGTGCCTTCACTACCGCTCACCTGTATCTGTCCCTGCATCGTGTAATCTGGTGACAGCTTGCAGGTTGCGCAAACCTGCTAAACTCAATTGCCACCCAGAAAATGTTTTGCAAGTGGATGGAGTTTCCAGCTACAGGCAGGCATGTTCACTTCCCTACTAAATCACCTGGAACAAATATTCAGCATCTGTTATTTCTATTTAGTTACCTATTTAAATTTCTGCTCAGTCAATCCAGTAAGTCCTCAAAGGCAAACTAGTCCCAAGAAATAGGATTAATGAGTGATGAGAATGTTGTAATTTTAAAAGTGGGTCAGGGCCAAATATTGCTATAGTTTCTAATTCTTTTGACTTTCACAGGATGCCAGGGCCATCCCTCTGGGTGTGGATGGATTATTCCTTGCTAACATAACATGCTCCTTCTGCTACAGAAATTTCCAGTTTCAGGAACTGAAATTCTGGCAAAAACGTTCAGACAACATTATATCTTAAAAAAAAGAAATCAAGAAACATAATTAATTAGTCCACCACCATTTCTGATTGAGTATATCATTAATCTCTTTTCTAAAGCACTCTTCACAACTGTAATGGCTATTTTATCTAAGCAACAAAGAGAAACAGGCTTCAGTTCAGGCTTTAAAACCTGATAATGATTTTCTTAATTCTATGGAATTCTTTTAAATTTGTAATTTAGATCCAGAACGCACTGCTCACCAGGTCACAATGATGTTGAGAGCTAATCTTGCTGTCTGGCATTATGCCTACAATGGGAGATTTGCTCAGTGAAGGAGGCACTGCACAGCATTCTGTTCCTGTTCTAACAAAGAATTACACTGCCTCAAGATGTCATGCTGCCAAAATTGTTACACCAAAAATTAAATTGAGAACAGAGCCCCAGATCACTTGACTGGATAAAACAACACGTTATTTTCAGCATCCTTGCAATGTAAAAGCAAGAAACCACTAACACTTTGTGCATCTGTTTGTAACCCAGCACATGTTCCAACTGCCCATGAAAAACATACGTCTAGATATGATGTGAAGAAAATACCAAGAATATTTAGGTCAGATTAAAATACCCACTTACTCTCCAGTCAGTTGTTAACATTCCAAACAAAACACATTACAAAGTAAATGGATTCCTTCTACCTAATGTGTCACCTATTGAGTTGAGCAGCCATCTTCTAGTACTTGTCATGAATAGATGAGAGCCCTGTGCTGCTCCCTGGTAGCCAGTGGCAGGACCAGAGACTCACAGAGTCAAAGACTCAAAGTGTTGAAAGAATGAGAAACTGTCTTATCACCAAAAATGGTCTGAAACATACACATATGGTACCTTGCAAAAGTCAGTATGAAAAAAAATTACAGGCTTGCTTAATCTGGAATTCAAGCTATTGTCCTAATAGTTCCGTTCAAGTATTTTAGTAAATCAATACCTCTACAGTTTTCAACAGGTTTCAGACAACATCTTCCAGATCCAAGAGATTTTGTAGACCTGTGAGACAGATAACTTATGCCAACTGCTTATCAAGATGGTACTACAGGTGTATTCCAAAGTGCTGGTGGAACCAGAGGCATTCAGGAGAGTCTGGGCTACAGATGTTGCACATAAAGTCTCATATCTGATCCCTTATCAAAAGCAGATTTAATAAAGTGTCAGAAAGCATGAAAAAGGTCTGCCTACGCACTGGTCTGCAGCAAAAGCAGGGTTTTCTCAGTAAGGAATCTGCTGCACCCAATTGATAAGTTGAACTGATAAGTTCAAAATACATTGTCACTTCAAGTGTTTTACTGAGGTAATTATACCTTCATTGTAAAGTCATTAAAAAAAAACTAAATAGGAAAAAAAAAAGATTTTGGTACTTATTTTTTTATTATCCTCCAAACTTCTTAGTGTGCAATGTGAGGTCTAAATGGTAAGTGTGCTCTTATAAATTCTGTTAGCTTCATGGAGTATCCTTAGTGAAAATACTCACTGAAATAAGTACAACTTCACATATAGAACACCAAAAAGCATAAAAAAGCCAGGATGAGAATTTTTACCTGTGCAAGAAAATATTTATCTAGTTACCTGACTTTGAAATAAAAAAACCCCAAACCAAAGGTCAGATTTATATAAAAATCTGGTTTTTATTAAATTCTGATCACAGAAAAGAGTAGCTCAGTATAAAATCTCTAACAAAGTGATTTTATAGTGCAATAAACTCTGTCTCTTGCAGCCATAAGCTCTGGTTATGAATGTACTATATGCCTTCATATCACAGAATACAAAACTGGAGTTTGTCCTTGTAGCCCCATTTTTATTAAGCAGGAAGACAAAATTTAATAAAAACCTCTTCCTTTTTCTAGCTTACTGTATCCAGAACACCCAGTTTTGTTATGGTATTTTGAGACCATTAAATGCAAAATACTGTTACTACTCAACCTGCTCGGACTGTGCGGCTGCTGTTCCGCATTTCAGACAGTAAGAAAACTCACTTCACATGCCCCGGTGACAAATGTCACAGCAGTAAATTATTCCCTGAACACACACCACAATCTTTATCCAAGGAGCCACACTGGCAGAGCAGAGAGGCATGCACGGTGATTGAAGAGGGCAAATGGGAAAAAAGGAAAATTTCTCAGTAAAAATCTAGCTACTAAACAAAGTCTCATTTCCTGAATAAATCCTAAAAGGGTGTGGGTTTTTTCCTATTTAATTTGAGCACTTCCAGCATATTTGATTTCTGTCAAGCAACTAAAAACTGAAAAGCATGATAGGCTCTCTACAAGTACTGAATCCAGAGACACATTTTCTTTGAACTCTGTACCTCATGCTGTCAGTAGAAAATGTTCCAACACCTCCAGCCAAGTGTGGTGTTTTGAGAATAGGTAGAACTGCAAAAAACATTCCTCCTTGGTCCAAGGACTTCTCCTGCCCCATCTGCCAAATGTATGGAAAGCAAGTCCAGGTGAGAATCTGTTGTCTAGTAATGACTAGCAGGCTAGATGGACCCCAACTGCTGTGCCCTGTGTCCAAGAGCAGCATTTGAGGTGAAGCCAGTGTATCAAATGATGCCATGGACATGAAACCCTTGCCTATAAAATACTCCAGAGTTCATTTTAACATTTTACTCTCTTGCAACTACTACAAGTCTTTCTATGAAATACATCCCACTCTGAAATAAATTAGTAAGCAAGCACCTGACCTGAAAATACATTTAAAAAAAAAGAAACTAAGCAATAGTAGGAGCTCAGCAAAAACGGGTTTTTATCAGTTATACAGCTATTTTCAGTTTTCCAGAGTTTTGTATTAGTGCAAGAAGCTCCTCAGAAGCTCTGAAGATTATTAATCAGAAAATACAGAGGAAAGATAAATTATTTGTGGGTCCCGCCAATGCAGGACTACAGTGTTTGTCATTACTTAACCACTAACATCTGTGATTAGATAAATAGTTCCCTTCATTGTCATTTAAGACAAAGCAAATTTTTATGTACTTCACAATGTACTTATGCACAGGTACACTACTTGGATACAATTACAGCATCTATAAAAAAATAAATACATAGCAGTAAGAGTCAAAATAATCATTTAACTCCTGCAACATCTAGGGGCAAAGGCAAAAACTAGAGGAGCAACTACACCATGTTCTCTAATTTTTGGCCCAAATTATTTCCTGTATTTCTGTAGTTTTCTCTCATAAACACACTCCAAAAGATATCAGCATAAAGGCGGTTTTCTTATGAAACAAATTAAGGTGATACCACTGCAAGAATAACAGTTCTCCATTTAAAGATAAGGACAGACAACACTTATCTTTGAATCATTCCACGAATCAAAGATTTCTTCTCATTTAGCAGACTGAAACCTACCTGATACTGATTTGACAGACAGTGATGATGCCATGAGCTCGTGTCAATTCCCACTACAGAGTCAAAATGCAAATAGCTTTTTCCCCTCAAAGCTGCACTGACTTGCACAGTGCTCTGGCAGGAACTGCCAGCACTATTCTAATACTATAGACCAGTGTGCACTAATCAGGGTCTGGACAACTGACATGGGGATGATCAAGACCCTTAATCTTGCCCATCAATAAGCATCTTTGTAATTAAGTCAAATGTGATGTCACTGACACATCAGGCAATCAACAAAAAAGTGTGTGTGCATTCAGGAAGTTCCCTAGGAGAAGTCTCAAGCAAAAAAAGACACTGAAAGGCACTAGTCCATAGAAGGTACTGCCATCAAAGCCGTCCTTGAGTACATGCTTTGTGTGTGTCTGAGACTACAGCATGCGTTCACCCAGTGCTTTGAGCTGAGCAAGGAAACGGGTAACAAAGCCCTTTCCCCAACCCCAATTTTCTGGTCTTCAAGAAGCAAGTGATACAACAAAGAAAACTGAACATGAAAAACAGAGGATCCAGTCTATTCCATCCAATCATCTGATGAATTTAACTTGATCATGTGTTCTGATTTTTAATTCCTAGTGTGGAATAAGTATTATGGAAAAGACGCCTGGACAGAGAGCCTAACTCCAGCACATATTAATCATCTAAAAGACAAATCCTGCTCTGAACACGTAGTGTATTTTCAGATTCCAGGGAGGATGTAAGCAGTGGATTGAAGCAACAGCTGAGAATTATGCAAGAGATAATTGATCACACCATATTTTGCTGTGATGGCAGACTTGATTCTCTACTACCTGACATCCGGAGTAGCTATTTGCATTTAGGTGCAAGGACTGCAATATGGGTGCAACTCAATATTATGAGGTTGATTACAGAGATCATAATTGGCAAACTAACTGTGAAGGAACTTACTGTACATAGCAACATGTAATCACAAATTGTACCTACTGCCAAAAGTGCTCCAGATTCTCTGGGATGAGAAATCACATTAACACAACACAGTGTCCCACAAAAGCTAAACTACGTGCTAATTGTATTCCTAACTGCTAGTACTTTCAAGACCAAAAAAGGAAACTTACGTGTTTCCTTTGTATAAGTGGACATCCTATTTTCAACCAGTTCTCTAAGGGTGATTTCAAAGCCACTACACTACTCTTTGGGGGCAATATTCAAAATTTGGTAATCCCCATAACGTTAAAATGGGAGGGTGTGCCACAAAAATATTTTTCTCAAACTTCTGTTTTCTCAAAACACCTTACCTCATACGATCTGCACAACACTGAAATCAGCAAGCATCTCAAAGCAAGATGGGACGCGGAAGAACACACTACGGAATGTATAAAACCAAACTCAAACAGCATGAAAAAAGTAATGTTTATTTTTAATGTTTACAAAAGCATGAACACCTTATGCAAAAGCAATACCCTGAGCCATACATTTCCCTTATCCTCCCAGGATATTGGCAGAAAGCAAGTACTTTCTCCACTCTTGAGGGTTCAACGTACCCTGCTGAGGTAAATGGGAACCACCCCACTGATTCCCACGGAGCTCCAGCTGCTTATGTCAGCAAAGAGGCAACGCATCAGAGCACAGTGCAGTGAGATGTCACACGGGTGTCTTGCTTTAGGTGTCAGATTGGATAAGTCCGTGCTTCTAACCAAGACAAATACACTATCCATATACTTTATAAGCTCCCTATTATCTTCAATTTTAAATGAAACAGATCTCATCTTAAATATCTGTTTCAACATTATGACTCTCAGCCCGCATGCAAGGTTTAACTTTATGCACCATTAATTTTACGCGAGTTTTTAAGAGACAGCAAGTATGTTCATAAGCTATTTTAGGACTGAGACCTTGCAGCACAAAAGCTATTTATCCTTTCTTACCTTCCCTCCCCAGTACGTGGAGTTCAAGTGCTTACTCTGAAGAAATGTGCCCCAAGGTTAACCTGAAAAAAATACGCATCATTTTCATTTTACCTTCACCTTTTTCTCCTGATCTGGAGCTGGAAGTAATTGATGGTCACATATTCAAATAGGCCATGCTTTTGAATCTACAGAGAAACATTTATTCAACAGTTGGACTCGATCTTCTTTACGGCCTTTTCCAACCTAAATGGTTCTATGACTCTATGATTTACTTTTCAAAGTGTTTTGTTAAACAGAGAATATGACTGCAATCATTTCAAAGACTTAGCTGCAGCAAGTTACTCATACTGTTTCCTAAAATGATTCCTACTATAAAACAGCATATTTCCTCAGCTACACTGAATTGAGGTCCCTCCCCTCAGAATCTACAACTGATGCCTCAAAATATTTATTACACTGGGTGAAATGGTTCTGTCATGTCTGCCATCCTATGTCTAAATGACTGAAAAATACTATTTATGTTTGCAAGATTGATATGGGATCTATGGATGGAAGAAAACTGCTTAATTTTACTGCTCAAGCTGTAGGAACCATTCTTTTAGCTCCTGCCAACTTCACATTAAAGAAACATAATTTCCTTCACATATTGAAAGAATCTGCTAAGAACCCATACATATATACACACACACACACACATACACTATGTATGTGTACACATACATACAGACATGTATCGATAATTTGTATTTATTTTACACTGACAAAGTGCTAAAACAATCCAACAACTGCCACTGCTAGAGATGAGGCTAAATGAAATTGTATTATATGGCATCAAATAATTATGATACTCTGGTCCAAGAGCTTCAGAACTCCTAGCAAAAAAAAATAATAAAAAAATCTCATTCATTGGCAAAAAAAGAAAAGTTCCAAATGGTTTGAATTTAATTTTTAAATAAATTTGAAGGATTTAAAAAAAAAAAAACAAAACAAACATGCAAAGTAGAATGTATGATTTAAATTTCAGTTCTGTGGATAGCAAATACACATATTTATACATATATTCTATTACCTTCATGGTAAAATTTTGAGGTGCCTTAGACTCAAAGATGACTTTAATGAATCTGTCAATATCTCACATGTGCATCATTGCCTCAAATTTTGAAAAAGAAAAAGCTGTAAAAGTTCAGCCCTGTATCCTGTGAGTCTGGCTGCACAGTCAGAAACAGAAATATTGCACTCAAGACCATGCCTACAAAAATGCACATTTAATAAGGCCATTATATTCAAGATTGTAACGGGACTTTAGTTACACAAACAATCAAATATATCATTAATAGAGCTAGGAAAGTCATATTGCAGAAGATGTACTTAAAACAGCAGTGTTCCAGCAATTAACTTTTTTTCCCCTATGAAATGGCGATCTCTCAACCTGGTTTTATGCACCAGGCCAGACAACATGATGTGTATGTACCCATGCACTCTCACAATGTGCTTTTTCACTTTTTCTTAGAAGTTAACAATTGCCCCAGAGTTTGACAGTAAGTTCCTACTCAAGTTCTGCTAATAAGGTTCAAGTTTTAATCAATTTAAGCCACTTCCATGCATGATGAGGGAAGGAAAGATTTAACTTTCAGTTATTTAAATATCTGCCATTATGCAAGATATAATCCTTAATTTAGAAAGTGTAGCAAAGACATAATTGAACCTGTACTGAAATACTCCTCAGTATGCTCTTACAGAGCTAGATCGCACTAAGAGTATCAGTTTATCTGATCTGGCTTATCCAAAGAACGATAGAGCATGTAACCAATTTAACATAATTCAAGGAATGATACAGATTTGAAAGTTAGCTGCTCACATCCCACGGCAAATAAAAAGAAGCTACCCTTTAATCAAAGTGAGGTAAACTACCTTGAATTTACAGTAGGGTAAGTGTATTCACACCACCCATTACCTTGGAGTAGCAGGTCTGCTGTAAATTTGCTTTGTAGTTATTTACTCCTTTAGCCACTCCAGTTACCAAGTCAGCCAGCATTTTGGCTTGGTTAAGAGTAGTGGCATTTGTCCAAGAAGGAAGCATAGATCGCTGTCCCTCTTCCTCATGCTACACTACAAAAATACATAGAGTTATGCAAATGCAAAAAGCATCAGCACAAAGGCTGGAAGAATCACAAGACACAACAGATAGAAACTTAATGGTCACATACATTACAGTTCAGCAGAGACATTCTTTCACAATTCTATATTCTGCCATAAAATCCACAGTGGTGGCAATTATGGATGAACCACCTTTCAGATGAACCAACTGCAGCATTACAAACTAGTCTGGAATACAGACTATATCCAAAATTTTTTTCCTAGGACCTGTTTTTCGGGATTAGATTAGTTTTTTTTGTACAGAGAAAAGAGACAAACCTGAGACATAGAAGATGTGACCTGCTTGTGTACTATAAACAGATGAATGGATAATTGAGATGCAAAAATCTATTAAATGTGTCACACACTTTACACCTCCAGCTCCATGTACTTTTTCCTGCAATAATGGTGCCACTTGACAGATGCAAGGTTGTTGCTACCTGTGAACCTGTTTTTGACCAGGGCTGGGGGGAATGCTTTTGGACAACAACAACGCAGCTCTTAAAGTGATGAGCAAGGAACACAGGAGTCCAGGACATGGTTTCTAATTCCATCCCTGTCCTATACTCACTGCATGCTGAGTAGCTCAAAACATCTCTTAGTAATCACAGTATTCAAAAGGCGAATAACTCTTTCTCTATTTTCTTCCCAAAAGGAACAGTAAAAAGTCCTTTATATAACATGCAAATGAACATCCATCTAAAAGGCTTCTCCTTATTTTACCAGTTTTGACTAAAAATGGTGGCCCGTCTACCAGCAATACTTTGCAAGTGTCTAACAAATTGAGTTTTGACAGGTATCCAGCAGTAACAGCATTTTCAACGTTTTATGTTTGCTGTATTTAGTACTTTTAATCCAAATTCCTCTCCCAATACAGTGATGGTCTTGCAGATAGCATGACTGCCCATGCACGTAGCATTTCTAAATGGAATTACATGTTGTTGTTTTCTTTCCAACATAACATTATCTTACCATTTTCAGTATCAGTCAGCACCACAGGTTTAATGCAGGTCATGGAAAACAAGCAGCAAGCCTACTTTTACTGATTGCTTCAAACAATATATTCTTTCATGTTGATACATTCTTAAAATGTTTCCTTGATTTAGCTATACTAAAAGTACTGTTCCAAAATTTCAGTTTACATTAAAAAAGGTCATTGATGACTTGATCAAAAAATACCACAAAAAATCCCTTTTACTCCCACAGGAAATCATATTTTCTTCTGAATTAGTGTTAACAGATATTTAGATTAGAAGACTCCATATTTCAGAAACCAGTTATTTAATGCTCAATATTCTTTTCAGCAGATGAAGAGGTAGGTATATTTCCACACACAAAAAAAAAATAAAACAAAAACCAAACTGTAACAGATACTCAATTAAATCAAGTAATGTCTGAAAATTCAAACACTGTTCTGACAGCACATAATGTGTCTGAAGATACCCTCCAAGGAGGACAAGAAAAGTTGCACATTCTGATTAGATAATATATCATAATTTGAAATTTAATAATTTTCTGGAAGGAAAACACAAGTATCCAAACGCTACTTCCTTCCCCTCCCCCCCAAAGAAATGTGGGTGCCAACAAAACTGCCTTTACCAATGGTAGTATTAACTTTTGGACTGCTAAACATGGAATCAACTGCAATTCTTCCTTACATTCACCAACACCAGCAGTCTACAAGTTTACACAGAGACCATATGCATGATAATTACATAATTACAATAGAAATTCAACTTTAGTGTTGTTCTTAAAACAATCTTCATAAATAATGAAAATATCTGTGTTCTAGCTCTTCAGTAACCTAAGGTTAATTGGTACAGATAGTGTTTTTTTCTTCCTTTTATAAACCAAACCGGAGGTTCCTCACTGCCAACAATGGTTAAGGCCTGGATCAAGTTACTCTCCTTTTGCTTTTCCCTTTTTCTGCTTTTTTCCATTTTCCACCACTGCATTATTTTCTGGTTTGCTTACTCCATTTGCAACAGCACCATTTGCTATTTTTCCATTCTTTACAGGTTCCTTGGGCAGTTTATATGTCCGATAGTAGAAGTTACCAAACAGGAAAATGAAGGTGACAGCATAGAAAATGACACCCCAGTGCATCCATTTAGGGAAAGGACAATCAATATAAATAGACAAGGCTGTGTGGCCAATAGTCACATGGAACTGCACCTGTAAGACAGAAAATACAGAATCAAAAAGGTCTGGATATATTCTGTAGGTCTGACTGCAACAATTTATACCTATGCGTTACGAAAACTGGTAAACTGGGAGGTGGCAGGGAGCTGTATTTAGCTGTCACATTCATGCATGCACACCTGTGCTTGACCGGGAGCATCACATTTATTGCAGTATCTGTCATAGTTTTCAGAAACAGGAAAATGAGAAGATTATATTATGAACATGTTTTTGCAATTCAGTTGAAACAACCAGCAAGGAAAGACTTTAACTCATACAACTCTTATCTATGCCGCATATTTTTTTAGAAATTGAATAAATGCTTCCATCTCTGGGAAGTATTCTAAGTTGAGCTGTCAGTGGCAGACAGAGAAGAACTTCCGGAAGGAGCAGTATGTGTTCCAAAGCTCTGCAAATGCAAATCCACTCAGAGGCAATACCTTTTGAGATAAAGGGAGAAATTTTACTCACCAATTGCAATATGGTCAAGTATCGTTTCCACCACAGGTACTTCTGAAATTTAGGGCCGCAAGCTGCTAATCCATAATACATGTACATAATGACATGAATAAATGCATTCATTTGAGCTCCGAAAAAAGCTGTCATGGAACAGAAGGGAATATCGTCGTGTAATTTTGGAAGAAAGAGAGAAGTCTTTTCTACTATTATTTATGTTACAGTAAAAATTACAAAGCACAGGACATGCCAGGATTCCATCTTCAAAATATTCAATAGTATAGTACAGACCTGACTGTTAAAATATGCTGACACAAATACCTGTTCACGCAAGTAGTATGTCACACCTTTCATGGAACTATTTAGGCAAAAGCTTTTCATAAGATTTTCGTTTAACAGACATAAATGACATGGATTCCACATCAGTTGTTGTAGTATAACTGCAACTGTTTTGCTAAGAGATTATTAAAAGCTGTATTTGACAATGTAAAGTATCATATTCTGAATTTAAATGCATGAAGTTCACTTCTCAGCAAGAAATCAAGAAACTCACATGAAAGTCTGATTAAATAGGCCAAAAAAAATCAACCAGAGTAAAATTTGACTTATGGTTATAAGAACTTCAAGGGCATTGCCAGGTGAGTTTTCCTAAATTATTCCTCTTTAGTTTCTTTATTTATCATTAAAATATCCAGCATTCTTAAATATATAAGTGTATAGTATAGCATTATCAAGAGCGTTCCATGTTGGAAATGATGACAGTTTCATTTATATTAAGATCTCTTTGCTTTGTCAAGATCAGCAGCCATTTAACAGACACACATTGCATCTTGTTAAGGTATTCTTACACTGACAGAGAGGCTCAAAAAGGCTCTAATGTCTAAGATTAGGTCAACACAGACAGTAGCTGCTGACATCAAGCAGCTCAGATGTCCATGTGGTCTAGACCCAGTTAGCTATAATAGGGTCGAGTTTACAATAGACCTGTCTATGTAAGCAATGTGCTATCAACTAGAAAACAGAAGAACACATCCATCCACATTTATGCAGTAGTGCTACATAAAGGCAGAAAAGCAACCTCTGCTTTTCCTTTTGCAGGACCTAGAAACTAAGAAGCAGTGCAAGAACACCAAAACTTGAAAGAAATTTGGAAATAGTCGCAATGGTTATATTGAAAACTGGTGATATTTAGCATGAAAACTCTGAAAAGGCAACAAGGGAGAGGGCCTTTTGAGACACCCAGAGAACTTCTAAGCAAGACCACAAGTAACCATCTAGTCTCCAATAAACTTATTTTATAGATGCAGTTGCCAATAAAGATCATGAACTGTCTGGCTGAGTACCTGCTTTCTGCAGATTACTTGAGAGAAATGAAAAGATAGTCACAGGTATTAATTTTATATATTTCTTCTTTTGAATATAAGTGACCACTCAGTACAAAATATCTATAGTAAATGGGAACATAAACCTCCCATGCATTAATTATTAGGGTGGTTCAGAAAAAAAACCAACAAAAATGCCAAACCTAAAATATTAACTTGGTGTTTATAATACGGCATTTTGTGTTTACTATATGCTAATTTTAGTGTCATAAGCCTACAAAGCACATTACAAACAAAACATGGCACTTATCCTTTATCCTCAGCTTCGCAGAGTTGTAATTTCAGAGGGACAATGGCAAAACACCAGGAACAAGGGTACAAATACAGGCAAGGGAGAATGTGACAAGTACAATAAATAATAATAAAATTATTTGATGGAGGTTTTAAAAAAAGAAGCAATGGGAAAAAAAGGCTGATAATGAATTACAGACTTGTGCCATTATGAATAGGTTTTAAAAGTGAATTAACAGATTTATTGGCTCACCTCCAAGGGAAGGTTTCAGAATTTTATACAAGCCTCTTTATAAAAAAGAAAGCAAACCTCAAACTCAGATACAATGCCAAAATGACATCTCCATTAATTTCATTAAATTTGCACACAGATTGTAGCCCATAATTAGATTTTGCAGTTCTCTGTATCTGCAAAAATTAAAGTTAGGCAAGACATATACATCTTTCTGATTCATAGAGAATAAGGATACTTTTTAAGGTAGAACTTCAGGCTTGCAATTGATGCCCATGAGGAAAAGAAGTTTTGCAATTCATTAGATTATTGCCCTGTTATCTTTTCCTCCCCCATGCTTCCCACAAACTGTACATGTTAATAAACAGTCTTCAAATTATAAAGTCAAGTTCTACAAAACTTTTTTCCATTGCTCCAAAACAATAATAATTCTCTCTTCTGCCCCGTCAAAAGGGTATGGGAGGAAGGGAACTCACCTTGTCCACCTGCAACCCACTTAATACCAATCCACCACAAGGTGAACATGGTGAAATGGTGATAGACATGAAGAAAACTAATCTGGTTAAATTTCTTCCTCAGGATAAAGAATACTGTATCCAAATATTCGATTCCTTTAGAGACGTAATACCACCATAAAGCAGCAGCTATCTGCAATGAAAAACAGACAATACAAAAGTTTAGTGATTTCAAGCTGAATGGAATAAAGTTCTCTCCACCTATGTGCTGCAAGAGAAGGATACTTCTTCTTTCCCCGTATCCTGGTAAATGTTGAGGTGGAGTCATCAAGCATCTGACAGTATGAGAATAACAACAAAAACAATACTTCTTTCATCTATTCTGGACATGGAAGCAGATTATTCTGAATCTGTTGCTCACAAATTACAACTGTAAAAAAAGAGCTAATATAGTTAAAAACTTTGCCATCTCTGAACAGTTTACCAGTTAAACAGGGAGTTTGTATCCTCATTCTCTCTCCTAAGCTTTGTGAAAGAAGACTTCCACAGGGCTTCCCCTACTAGTGAGGCAACACTTTGATGTGGTCAGAACAATAAGGCAGAAACATTACAATAAAATGAAGTGGCAAAGACTGAAACCTTCAGTACCACAGGCATATGGGTGGAAAGATACCAAATCGCTCTCACAAGTTAGGTGTAGTACAGAGTTCACATCCCTTAGAGCAATGTTCCCTCAGCTTTTTCTGGCCTGCTCACTAACTCCCTCTGTAAAGCAGCATTCCCCCAGTGGCTCTGTGCCATTCAGAGAATAGAAGAAATGAGACTAGAGGAGCCATAAAAACTGCACAGATATAACCATTTACCCAACAGGGCAGTGTTACACACCCAAAATTCTTTTTCTAATCCACCCATCACAGTGAATTTTGCCCAGGATGCAACATAAACATGGTTTCCAGCTGAAATCAGGATATTGTTAAACCAGAAGCCCAGAAGCTCTGTGTAGCAATTTGTTCATACTATGATATGGGAGTATGGTGGTGGTAGGGACTCCCTTGCAGATCCCAAAGCACAGCAACAAGTCTAATTCCTGGCATTGTAAGTCATCTAGCTTGTTATGCAAGGGTGGGACCAGAACATATCCCAGATGGTGACTCACATAGAGAACGAAAAAAAAAAAAAAATTGGAATTGGTACGACCTGCAAGAGGAGAGAGGCAATGTCACAACACACCTATTTGTAAGAAGTTTGCCTTGTCTTTCAGGACTCAGCTGATGACAAATCAGACTTTCTTACCTTAACCTGGTGTGAAATAACCCCACCACCTCCTCAGTCCCCAGAGGAGACAGAAGAAAAAAAAGGTTAACACAGAGTAGCTTTCCTTCCCAACTACACACGTAGTGTTTAGGGGAGCGAGAGAAAGCGGGATCAGAAGAATGAGCTGTACAATGCTACAAGCCGTGCATGATGTTTTCCTCCACCTCTCCAAACTAGTGAGAAAGGAACACATCTCTCCTCAGAGTAAGTTTTTCACAGTCATAATTGGACTGGTGACCAGTTTAGGAGAAATTACAGTAGCAGCAAAAAAGCAGCACAGGAGAAGAGTGCTGCAGATCTGCATTGCAGACTGCAGTTTCCCAAAGGGACTGCACATCTTACTGTTGCCAAACCGCAGACTTCAATGTATTGTTTAATGAACACCTTTCTCACTCACTGGATTTGATTTAGCTTACTTCATATCTCAGGAAGAGGAGGTAGATTTTACCAGTTTTATACCAAAAAGATACTGATATCTGTCAAAGTTGGAGAGAGGCTCAGCAAGAGAAAAGTGACTCTCACAGATCTCAGAGTTCCCAGACACACAAGCAAGTTGCAAGAACCACATGCATATATATATATATATATCTATATTGCTCAATATCCAGTACAGTACTGCCTCTGGGACAGGTAGTCAGGTGGTTAATAACACCCACATCAAGGTTTGTCTCACACCCATGGATTAGCATAACAGTCCAGCATCTTTTATAGATCTTTGCTAAAGCTGCATCTCTTAAATAAATTAAGACAAGCATCTTTTCATCTCATAAGTTAACAACAAACACTTTGGACTATATCCATAAAATGACAAATCCAGCACTGCAATACTTTAGCTCTTTGGAGGTCCTCCCTTCCGAGAAACTTTTATAGAATCAATATGCCAGTTACACGCAAACTGCCAAAAATCTTTTATAAAGCAAATGTATATTTTTATTAATGAAATGGGGGAACAATAAATCAAACAGCCAATAAGCAAAACCTCAATTTACTGTATGATATAGAGCAAAAAATCCTGGAGAAAAATCCTGACAAAATACTTATGTTTTATGCCCAAGATGCCACAGGATCAGTATATGCTCCTGGACAAGTCACTTAACACATCTCATTCCTCTTCTTTTGAATTCCACCTGTCTAGCACAGAAAGCAATTACAGCCCCTGGATAAAAATAATTCGAACTTTTGATCAAAATATTTCCTATTACTTAAGAACAATAACAAAAAAGAACAGACTATTTCTTTGCAGGATGATACCTGCTGATTTTGTGTTCCTGTAGATTTTTTTGCCTGTCAGCTTCTTTGCTCTCTCACTATCATCAAATATTACTACCATTTACTCTCAAACCTGATAGATTTTGTGTACTGATGATCTATTTCAGTGCTTCTAATGGCTTATACAGATGCTTTTAAAATGAAACAGAAGTCATGTCATTTGCTTGAGGCCATGCATGCAATCAGTGACTGAGGGCAGAAATAAAGTAGAACAATATACTAATATGTAAGCTATGTCAGGAGCAGGTGGCTACTACTAAACTTCTTTTGCAAAGCTTCAGAAATCATGACCTAACCTGTAGTCTTTCTTTGAACACAGCATGAAAAAAAGATTTAGTTGAAAAGAAAACATGCATTAAAAAGGCACATTCCTGTAATGAATAATATTAGTCAAACCATATCTTTTCTGGTAATTTTCATATGTGCCAACCTAAGTCAGTTAAAACACCAGATGGCACAGAAAGATTACATTACAGCCTAGGATTACGGGGGTCAACAAGAGGTTCAATCCCATGTCCTCTGCCTGCTGCAGGGTTTTGAATGGAGGGCTGTTTTAACACAGGACTCTGTTTCTGCACCATCCTTCCTCATTTTGGGTTGGAAACAGTTATCCATCAAGGGGTATGAAGGGACAGGCACTTCTTGGAAGGTCACAGTAATATGAAAAATTAAAGTAGTTTTTAAAGAGAACTCTTTTCCCAGTTACAGAATTTTGTTTACGGGACTTGACTTGTTAAGTCACTTTTAACTCCTGTGAAAAAAGAATGTAAGTTAAGATTAGGCTTTTTTTCATAAGAGGAAACCACTCAAGCTCTAGACATAAATACAAACAATGCAGATTACAATCACAATACAGGAGACAACCATTGCTCAGCTTCAGGATTTACAATCAGCACGCTTAAAACTAGAGACCCAGTTCACACAACCCCATATTCCCATTTCTTAGCTCTTCAGAAATGCTAATAAAATAGATGAACCCTGACCTGGGAAACAAGGGCACACAAATGTAAGCAGAGGGGGAAAAGGACTACTCACAGACACTAAACATGCCTTAAGTTAGACAGTGTTAGGAAATTGTTCACTTCAAATACTAAAGCTCCCAAGGGAGTACTACAAAGCGTGGATTTAACACCTCACTCTCTGCATTTATTATTTTGACTCTTAAGCTATAACCAAAATTTTTTTTCCAAGATGCAGCAGTAGGTCCTTCCAAATCCCTTCTTGGAGATTTGTTCCCTCTTTTCTTTCTTGTCTACCATGGACATTTTATTTTTTTCATAACAAAATGCATTTAACTTCCTGCCAGCAGTTAGGAAGGTGGCTACCTACTATACCCAGAAGATAAATCCGTCACAAAGGAGTTTATTTCTACAACTGTGGAATCTAATTTTCATCCCTGCTTGCTCCAGTTGTCCATTGCCTCTTGTAGAACAGCCAGGAGAGCCTGAATGAGATTAACAGGTGTAGGTAGGTTCAAAACAGTAAATAGGAGGACCAGCTCCTTCACATTATGCGTAAACTACCTACATAATTCATCATCAGTGAAAGTCAGAAGCTTGATAATATTGAAGAAAACATACAGGCAAATTAATGGAAAAACAACCCCTCAAAAACTGGCAAAACAAAGAGGCTATGTCTGACTTAAGAGATCTGTGAGCTACATATTGCTGGTGTTGCTAAACTATACAGAAGTGCCACCACATGCCCTCACACTGTTCCCTTAAAATCACCACTGACTTACTGTCTTGACACACAGTGTGGGTTAGAGAAAAAAGGAAAGACATTCCCTGGCACCCAGGATAGCCAAACTTTTTTCCTGGGAACTGTTTACCAGCTCTCTGCACTCCCTTGAGGGACAAAGGATGCTTTTTAGATCCCTCATTTTGATCAAGATCTTTGAACAAAAGGGGTCACTGCATGGCAACATCACAGTGGCACATTCCCAAAAAGACAGAAACAGAGGTCATACCAAGGCTTCTATGTTGCCATTTAGACCATCATATGCAATTACTTTCACATTTCTCAGTATTTGTTCCAGATTTCTAAGCCCCAAAATAAAACCATATATGAAGCTGTTGCTTTCCAGAGCACGTTCCACAATGCTTTCTGGGCTCAGTGCTGTTTCCCTTTGAGTTAGCCCAAGTCTCCTTTATCTGAGCAATACAGGACTTATTTACTCATTCTCTTAGAAATAAAGTAATTGCATTTGTAATGAATTCTACTGCTTCAATGCAGCATTTCTCTTCAGGGAAAACCTGATGCCAATAGATACTAGACATTTAGTACCTAGAGCTACTAAAAGGATGTGAGAGATGTGCTACAATGTTCATCTATTCTAAACACAAAACTGCAAAAACATTTTAAAATTGCTTTTGCAGGTTTATATTATGAAAAACGATGGCAAAAAGAATCTTGAGGAGGTTTGAGGGTTTGTTTGTTTTTCTGTTCAACACTGTCAAAAACCAACAACATATCTTCTAAATGCAGAGCATGATACACTGTAAAGCAGAACAAAAATGTATCCCAGACTCCTGAGTTAGACAAAGTACACTTGTGGAAAACAATCTTCTGCTTGCAACTTATTTACCTAAATTGAGAATTCATTCCACAGAACTACCAGAAAATTATCAAGGTAAGAGTCTTGACTGACAGCGTACAATACAGTTGCTGCAACAACTTGAGAGAACTCAATTGTCCCTGCTTCCTCAGCTCCCTCACTTGCAAACTGAGTATGCGGGACCTTAAAACTTCAGAAATAAATTTTATTTAAATATTTTAAATAAGTTTGTAAAAAATAATAACAAAAAAAAAAATGTCAGGAAATCCAAAGATTGCTAGAGCAATCCTTCTTTTCTGGACATATTATATGCTGTAAATACACTCTGCAGGTCATTTTGCATTTATTGCATTATACAATAATGCTCTGCTTGTCATAACAAACAAAACAGATGTTAATTCTTTTGTGCAGGTCTGGCCTGTCCACCACCTCCCACAAACAAGTGCACCTAAAAGTGAGGATATAGAACAGAATTTTTGCATGCTAAAAGTTGTACCTCTTGTACATTAATACAAATTAATATAAAAATTCCTTTAATGTACATCATACCAGTCCTCAATGTCATTCAGCTGAGTACATGGGCATTCTATTTTGTTTATCTATTAAAAAAACTCAAACCTTTCAAGCACTTGGTATACTTTGCTAGATCTTGTTTTTCAACAATTATTTACAGATGTATTCTAGTGACTGAAATAGTGAGAGCACAGTATTGGCAAAGGTGAAAGATTGGCAACTACTCATAAGGTCAATAAAGTCTACACACAGAGCTGTTCTGCAATATCAGCCATTACACATAAAATGTAAGACTCAAACCTTTCTGTCTCACTATCAGCCTTGCCACATGCACAAGCTTTTGAGTAATACTATCCATGAACAGCTACCTTGTAGACAAACATTTTTTCAACTGTGCTATAAACATTAAATGTATTTAGACTATACCATACTTTCATTACACTTCCTAATGTTCTAATTCGTAAGTGAAACTTGCAAGGACAGCTGAGAGATTCTCAAGTGTCAGCTCTGCTGGAAGATAAGGGTTAGTACATGAGCTAATCAACAGCATTACACAAAAATTAACATGCATCTGCACTTTTAATTTGGATGTTTTCCAAAACTCACGTATTTGAAATCTAAGATTCTACAATGAAATGTACTGATAATACATTTGCCAGAAGCCAGTAAGACCTCATGAAGCCAAAGATGGGTAAAGGAGACAAAAAGCTGCCTCACCAGTGTGGGTGAAGTGCAACCACAGGATATGCTGACAAATCTTACTTGCTTTGATCTACCTAGAAAACACCACCATTACTGCGGTTACCCTGGTATCATAAACTTCAGCAAGATCTAGGAACCAAAGTATGTACACAAAGTTTATCCTGCATTGTACATCCGTGGATGAAGCCAAGGATAGTATCTAAGATTCCCCTTACTTGTAGCAGTCAGATGAAAGTTAATGCAAATATGCTGATGCACTTTCATTAAACCTGTGCACAGTGTAGTCAAACCTGAACTGGTTTGTGAAAGTATAACGGGATACAGTCATGGCTGACAACAGAACTGTGGAACCACTATTTTCAGACAAGACTTAAACAATCATGTGGTGCTGTATAAAACACACATTCATATACAAATATAAAAAAAGAAATACTCACCCTAACTTCATAAACATTATCTGAATAATCCACAGTCTGGCAGACATAGCTGTACCCTCGAGCTCTTGATGACAAAAACAGCTGAAAATATTAAAGTCATACATCAGGGGAAAGATACTACATAAAACACATTTATAAAAATTATCAGCAAGTTTCCTGCTACATCAAACTTACCTGAACAGAAACATTTAAAGTATCCTTATTAATCCTTAGAATACTATTGGAGAAAGTCAATATTTAGTACTAAAAACAAGCTGTTACACAGTACTTACTTTTTTCTTATAATTAAAAAGACAGTACTCATTTCTCCCTGCATGTATCTGCCCAGATAATTACAGCCTCATACAAATTACTACGAATTCCAGTATGACCTTGAGCTATTCAAACATGAGTATTCTTTCTGATGGCTCTAGCTTTGGAGACAGAAAACACCTATCTGCTTTCACTACAGTTGACAGAAATACTATTCCCAGGATGGATTCAAGAGAACTCTATTTATGTGACAGGGATTAGATAATTTGGATCTACAATTCTTAACACAGTATATCAACTACAATCCAGAAAAAAAAACAGGTTGAACAGTCAAAGCTGAGCACCCACAAAACACATTGAGAGAAAATGGACGGAGAAAAATTCCCCATTTTGTGCCAACAGAAATGGCCTAAAACACATTACGTGCTCCTGTAGGGCCACTCCAAACCAAGAACATTGCAAAAACCTGGACAGGAGAAGATAAACTTGACACTTGAGCAAGTTCCCATTGGAAAGAAGTATCACAGAAATTATCCTAGAAAACATACTTCTGCATCCTCCAAGTCCATTTACAAACTGCTGTAACACCACTACTCTCCAGTGTGGTCCCACACAGGTGTGAGGACATTTGATACTATTAAGGAAGAACAAGGAAAGTTTAATCCACACTGTTATAGAAATCAACCAATCTCTACTGCAACCTACTGGGTAACTTGGCCAAGGTTACCTTAGCAAAAGGCAGTAAATTGACTTCACCAGACTGCCTCAAAGTAGAATAAGAAAGTCCTGATTTTGTGGCAACATAGGGCCTATACATCCCCACATACAGGGACTTCTGCATGTTCTGAGCAAAATTGTCTCCAAATATGAACCTGCATTTGAATCCAACATATGGAAGTGTTGGACTAGACATCCTCACAGTGCTTTCTGGACTTACTATTTAATGTAAGTTACCACAGATGAACGAAACAGCTTGCCAACAGGATGGTTATTTAAATAGCATTTAAAGGCCTTTCACATTCAATTTCTGTTCTTAGCATTGTCTGGAAACTTTACAGTCATTCACAAAATACAAACTGCATCATTTTACTCATAACAATTCCATTAAAACTCATGCGAATTACAACAGTGGCACAGTGGTATTGTAAACCTCATGTAGATGGAAGAAGTTGCCTCATAAAGGGATCAACTGAAACTTGAACAGCTTCCTCCTATCAGTCTCTTAAGATCAAGAAAAGGCACTTCCTGTAAATGCTGTATCCGTAGCCTTAACATTCCCTGAATAACAACCTACATTTGAGAGAGCAGGAAACTAGAACCTCTGTGTCTAAAACTATGAGTTTTCAGCATAGCAGCAGCAAAAATGTATTTGCAGTCCCATTCATTTTTGTGTTAATTCAGTGACTTGGAAATGCCACAAACACGTTACCCTATAAGCAACATAGGTTTGAAAACCATTTGACCATAAGTTTGGTATAATTCAGCTTATGGATAAAATAAATCATTTTAAAAGTCAGGGATGGCAGTAACACCGCAGAATTCATTTCAGAGGAGTTTCAGTTTTAACCTGCCAAGATGATTGGATTTAATCTCTTCCCACAACTATCCTTGGGTGTCAGCATTAAATTCTGTTGTACCTGTAGTACTTAATTACTTAGTTGGATAGTCCAAGGAAACAATTTAGACAAAATGGTGACTGAGTTGTGATGGCTACAATTTTATTGAACCACATCTTAAAAAGAAGTTGAAATCAGTTAAATGCTCTTATTATAGAAGCTTTGGGAAAGGGTCAATATGCATATCACCATCAGCTATACCATGCTTTCTTGGCAAAAATACAGAACAGGCCAGCCAGAAAGTTCTTGAATGCTGTAATTTTAACTACTCTGTTCATTTGCTTACTTCTGGAAACAGATTTTGCAAAACTATGATCCGAGGTCTTCCAGGAAGATGCCTCTTGATCCACATGAGCAGACATAGCAGAATTAACTTAGCATCAGCCATATTCTGTACAGCTATCCTTGAATAATAATTACCAAACTGTTAAGTAATCCCAGTTAGCTACTGCTACAGAGTTGGTCCATTGCATTGTTACTACTCATTTCCTCTGTACAGAAATCCAAAGGAAAAATGCAGCAACACAGAAATTTATTAGAATTAGCACATTCTGAACATTTCAAACCAAGTAGTAGAAGACTCTATCCTTTTATTTTTATTTAGAGATATAGTTCACTTCATTTTTATTCTTATTATAAAAGATAATGTACAGACAAGACAGTTTTCCTCACTACAGGTAATGGACAGTTGAATTTCTAAAAATGATAAACACGTTGAAGGCAAGAACAAACAGCTCAATTTCTAACAAGATGCATTCTAACACCCTTTAGGATTATTAAAAAGAAAAAAAAAATCAGTTACAAGTGTTAAATCTCTATAGATTTTACTTATTCTGTCCAGTATTTAGACTAACATAAGTCTAGGAAGAACTTGGAATAGCTAGTACACAAATTCTCTCTATAGACTCATTTACTGCATTTATTCTCAAACAGACAGTACCTAGCTATAGAAATACTCACAAAGACAAAGCCATCTTTAAAAGTCTGTGCAAAACATTCACTCTCAATAGACATCATAAATATGCAAAATAATTATTTTCATTTTGCAACCTGCAGACATCCTCAAACCTCAATAAGAATTCCCTCTTGCAAGAGGGCATACACACCTCTTTGAAAATGAAGAAGTTGAGCAGAACCATTCCAAAGTTGTAAACAACCAACAGGAAGCGTAACTGGAAGGGCTCTCTCGTCTTCATCCATTTGGGGCCCAGCCAGACAGTGAGGAGATAAATAGTGCTTATAGTCAGTGTTGGAAATGGAGACTGCATCAAGGGCCAATCATCAACACGTTTGTCTGAGGGGGTGAAGCAAACAGAAGGAGTCAACAAGGTCTGAATAAAATATATTTCATCATCACTTTAAGTACTGAATTTGTTAAATATTTTTCTCTCCTGGAATAGCTGCATCAGCTGGTAGAAACACAATGCACTCATTCTTTCTAGGAAGGTTAAAGAAAATAGTTTTTTTAAAAAACACACTATATCATATTACCTCACACAGAGATTCATTATGTTATTTAAGCTCTGTTGTCCAGTTCTACAATCCAAAACAGTAAAGCAAACAGTATCACATGAGCACAAACACGACTCAACCCACTAATCCCCCCAAACCCAGTTTGCTTATGATGAACAGTGACTGCAGTGGCAACATAATCAAATATGCAACACCACTGCAAATCAAAGATACACAAATTTGGGAAAATACTGATAAAACCAGTAGTTTTTATTTGTTTAAAATTAGGCACTAAAAAGCCTCCTATTAATTTTATACAGGTGTTATGATGATAACCAAGAACTTTGGCTATTTGATGTAGGTCAGTCTCATGTTTCAAACAGAATACTATCAATGGTACTGGAAAACAATTACATAGAAGAGTTTAAAGGGATGGTTCTAGTTAATCTGTGCTGCCATATGGGAAACAAAGGTTTTATTTATAGTCTGCTTCAGCCACTCACGGGATTCAGAGTTACATTACACATATTTCAGAGCCCAGAATATGCTGTATTAAGTTCTGGATCAGTATCAAAAAAACGCTCTTAGCCTGATGAACCAGTGACATGTAGGATTAGAAGATGGCTCTGCTAGAGAAAGGAAGCAGGACTACAATGACACCTCCTTACTCAGCCCCCGTGTCGTCCCATGTGTCGTGTGTGTCCTCTGTGCCCTGCAGGCTAATCTCAAGTTGTAGCAAGACATAAAAGGTAAATACTCCATAACTATCAGAACTTCAGATACTGCACAGCTCTGATATTAACTGGAATACCTTCCAGTTGCTTAGGCTAGTCATAGTTCATATGGAAATCACATCACAGGGCTCCTTGGGAAGCTCAGACATCTAAAACACATGCCCTCAGTCATTTGTGGGCAAACTCACAAATGCAGTTGCCCACATGCTTACTTAGAGGACAAGTTTCTTTTAGAGAACTCAAAAACAGAGAAAAATCCCTATACCAAAAATTAATTCCTAATCCCAGGCATACTAACCAGTAAGTTAGAAAACTCTACTTATCTTGAAAATGAGGAACTCTAATGCAATGAGGAAAGTAAAGAACAGCACTGCCATTACTTCTCCTACACTTCTTTCTCATTTCCTTTGTTGTCCTTAAGATCATAAATTAGAACCTCATTTTAGGAGCAGATTTCATGAGACCCTCTATTTCTCATAAACAACAAGTATTATGAACTACAGAAAGAGAACACACAGAACACTAATTCTTCTTGTATCCAGATGATTTAACAATAACTGAGCTGCACATTCAAAGTAAGATACCAGGAGGTCTAAAAAGAAGTGGAAAAGAAGAAAGAGAAACCAGCCTAGCTGCTTCCATTACGGCTGTTAATACCAGAAGAAAGAATTCATCCTAATTGCATGGAAATCTCCAGCATGACTGACACTGCCAGAACGATGGGATTCAGTGTTCCAGCCACAGCCACCAACAGAAGCCAAGGGCAAGACAGAGCAAAGAGTACAGGGAGGAGTGCAAAAAAAAAGAGAAGACTGGCTGTAGAAACACAAGCAGTGGAAACAGAACCGAACAAAGTGAGAGAAGACAGTTACCTCTTAACTTTTCAGCAAGTTCCTGGAACCAGACAGAATACCACCTACCGAAGCAGAAATCACTGATGCATTTCAATTATTACACAGTTATATCCCTTACACTTTAGTTCCTGCTTGATTTTAGCAATTGTTCTACCAATCTGAATTTAAAAATAAAAGATAACACTATTAAAAAAAGAAATGAAGAACCTCATAATCTATCTGATACAAATTAATAGACAAAGACTCATCATGAAGCAAAAAGAAAGGTGTCAGTTAGGAAGCAGCTCTGGGAATAGTCCGTGTGTCATGTCTCAATCAAATCCACATCTCACTTCATTGTAGTGTGCACAGAGTTAATAGCAGGTGAGGAAGAGACACAGTTGCTTTCCCAGCTTTCTTGCAGTAAGCAATATAAAGAGAATAAAGAGGCAAAGACATATTAGAGAATCTGTCTTCTATTTTATAACACAGTGTTTCATGGTATCTTAAATGCTGAAGTGGCAATACAAAGAAATGTAAAAAAGGGAAAAGATAGATTGTAATTTTACCCAGGAGCTGAACGTTACCACCCACTGCTGAAATAGGAAACCATGACCTATTCCAGATTTCTTTTTATGGCAGAAGACAAAGATGGAAGAATGAAGATTCACTAGAGGGTGAAAGGAAAAACAAACAGACAACTTATATTAGAGCCCAGCTGTAACTAGGCTTTGCCTCATACCTCATCAGCACTGTAAACAATTCTTTCACCTCCTTTCCACAAGTACTACAAATTGAAGAACTTCACTGGAAAAAACCCAGAGATATATTTCACTAATTCTGACAACAACATAAGAGCACCTGAAAAGCTGCCATTACTCCTCCATACCATGGTTTCAGCCTGGTACTTTCCCTCCACAAAGGGTTTTTGGAGCCACATCTCAGAGACAAGTCTTTAAGTATTTGCAAGAAAAACATAGATTACTGATACAGATCTCATAACACACTGCCTAGGGCATCCGACTGCTATTTTGGGGGCCTGACTTCTTCTAGGACAATTAATTACACTTCAAACACAAAATGCCTGTATGAGAGGGTAGGCAATTCAGTTCTAGAGTACATCCCGGCCAAAACAGAAACGTATCTACAGGAAAAACTTTATTCTAATTCCTGCTGTGCTAACTAACATGACCTTACATTTATTTTAAAGGCATCTAGGAGACTCTGCATATGAGTATTTTTTACTAGTACTGTGGCATCAGAAAACATGCTACTATTCATTCCAGAACTTTTTTATCACAAGACCTCTCCTGAATAATGCAAAGTAACTTGTTGCATTTAAAATCAGCTCCACGAATCATTCTTACTGCACAGAAGATATTCCAAAACCAATTTCATTTCAGTTTACCCAGCAAGCCTCCTTGTCCATGTTCTACACAAAAACCACAGTAACATGCAGACCCTTGCTCCAAACTTCTTTTCATATACTCTCTTTCAAACCAAGATAAATTCACTCTCTTAAGTCATCTGCTTAGTGATAAACATGGCAAGCTACTCCCAACACCTTCCTCCCTTCCATCCCCACCTTGTTTTAGCAAAACCAGCAGAATTTTGTGTCCTACTTAGTAGTTGGTGCTGATGACCACAAAAGATTCTGCAAATCAGAAAGCACTCTGATAGCTTCAGGGGACATATGAGTGTATTAAATCCTTCACTATTTCACATGCAATAGGGACATTTTTACCTGCAAGATGAAATAAGCTTGAAATAAAAAGGCCAGCTCCCTGATTTAAAAAAATCCCTCCAGCTGCTTTGAAGCAAAATGACCAATGCCTTTACCTGATTAGAATTGACAGAGATTGACTGAATCTTTCAGGGGATTAATGCGTTTGTCTTTCAAATCCCAAGACCCAGATTCTAATTCGATCACAAATAAAATGTCTGCTGCGATGGCACAGCCTGTAGTACAGTTCTGTTTTGGTAGGGTGGGAAAAGTTTTAGAACAAATACTTAGAGTTGCACTTTATTAGCAAACATGAATCCAATGTAGAATAGGGCATCTGCTAACTTGTTCCTGATAGAAAATTACTGTCATGTAAGGAAATAGTATGAAATGTTTATATACACAAGGTTTTCTGTCATTTAGTGTAACTATATTTTAAAGTTTCACCTTGCAAGGACAAGAAACACAATAACTTATTATGTATGCATGTATGTATATGTGTGTGTGTATATATATACATATACATATATATATATATATATGTAAAAATGATTGAAATTGCCCTGAGGTACCTACCTACCTTTGCAGGATGGAAATATTTACATGGGGAAATTAACAAGAAATACACACATAAATCCTCTGATTCTTTCTTTCAAAGGAAGAACGAGAGCAGGACCAGTGAAAAGCACTGAATATCCTGCCTGATAATGTCCAAAGAGAACATAATTAACCTATACTGAAATATAAATGTCAAATGAAGATGTATTTCAATATGTAAGGTTGCAGTGATGGTTAGTATTAAAATCGCAAGGAACTTCTGTGAAACATAATGTAATTGTTTCAATACACAAACACTGCTGTTAAATGTGGTTTAAAATTTCCTTTTCAACAGAAAGGATTTTAGATGGTTCAATTTCCTGCATACTACTTAGCCTATGATCAATTTTTTTCTCCTTTCCTCTAGAAGTTCAAACTTTAAAAATAAGCAAACAAATGTATAGCACAGTCATTCTGACATTCACCAAGAGAAATCCTGAAACAGTACAATGGTGACTATCTCTGCTTTTAATACTCGTTTTAGGGGAAAATATTACATTACTAAAATACATGATTTTTGAGATTCCCTGCATTCATGTTAGATTCAAAAATCAAAACTTAGATAGTCTTTATTTTTACTTTTACTATGTATTCTTTAGCTATAAGGTCACTACTCACTAATTTATCTGGAGAGACTTTCGAAGTTATTAATAGCTATTGATACTATTCTCAGCGCAAAGACACTTACAGTGCCAATCCAGCACATCCATCTGTCCGATTACATTTCCAAAGACACTGCAGAAATAATGGCAACTGTTTAAAAGCAGTTCTGTGAAAGCTCTCTGCAGATCACGCTGTTTACTTTAGAAGAAGTCCTCTCAAAGCCCAATCTCAAGTTTAAGAAAGATTTCCTTAAATGAGTGAAATTTTAAATTCCACAATATGAGGAAGGTAACCCAATGTTAGCTAGCTAGAGCACTGTTCTATGAACTACAATATTTTAATTATCTAAGAATTTCCCATGTCTTGTTAGTTACACCAGCACTGTAATTAAAGGCTCTTACAAAATGAAAACCTGTATAAGAAAACATGAGAAACAAAACTTTACACACATTAAAATGTTTACAAAACTTTCACAGAAGATCGTTTTGCAGTACTTTATTGTCCCATTCTCCCCTTTTCTTTCTGGCTACAGATAAATACTCTATACAGCATACTTCTCTTTCTCCATTTGTATTAAAAATACTGTTTCAGTCATGTAAATATTTACAAGTGAATACAAGGTTCACTGTGGCTACACAACCACTGCAGACTGGCTCAGTTGAAAGTAAACTTGAAAAAGCATCTACCTGATTAGACCCTAGGCTTTTAAACTGATGATGATGATGAATGTATCAGAACAATTTAGAAGTACATTTACTGTTACCAGTTTGTAGAGATTCCAAGAAAAAACCCTCAGTCTTTGACTAACATCTCAGAATGTACAAATGGAACAAAAACAGCTGAAGCTTAGCCTTTATAACAGTATGTGACTAACTATATGGGCTGCACTGCTTGAGACTGAAGACTGATAGAGAAGCACCACTGCAGAGTAAAAATTGAGAGGCCATATATTTTTGGATCAAACATCTATAGATGTTAAAAATTTCTATGCACTTATTTATTATGATTTTAATAGACCAGTTCATATGGCGCAAAATTAATTATTCTTTTAAACATCTTTAGTGTTTAAATTAACTTACCTGCTTTGATATTGATTATTCATCGCACATATTGCACCCTAGTCCTCAATTCATAGAATTATAGAATCATTAAGGTTGAAAAATACCTCCAGGATCATTAAGTCCAATCTTTGACTGAACACTATGTCAATAAACCATAGCACTAAGTGCCACATACAGTTTTTTCTTGAACACTTCAAGAGATGGTGACTCTACCACTTCCCCGGGCAGCCCTTTCCCATGTCTGACCACCCTTTCTGTGAAAAAATTCCTCCTGATGTCCAAACTGACATTCCCCTGGCACAGTTTGAGGCCATTTCCTCTTGTCATGTTGCTAATTATCTCAGTGTATCAAGTTTATTTACGAGAAATCCTATGACAGTAGATTGAAGCTATCGCACAAACTAAAATTACATGCCTATAGCCTCATCGTTGTTTCAGTCAGAAAAATTCTCTATGTCCTCCGAGGCAGGATTGTGCAGACAGATTGCTACAGGAAAGCAAAACAACTGGGACACAAGAAATGTCCAGTTTAAGCTTCTTTCTTACCTATCATACTTGGCAATGTCTGCAGTCTTCTGGCCCTATGGATATTTCTAAGGAGTCTGACAGGGTCAAAGATACCTGTGCCTAATTCAGGAAGAATCCAGCATCATTTACAAACAAAGGCCATGAAACTTCGCTTAACACATATATTAGCTAAGCAATCTTACTTAGAAGAATTTCCTGTTTTAGCGTATGTCTTTCCAGAGGTGGAAAGCCCAGTAGAACATATAGCAGGCTTGCTGTAAAATGTTAACTAGACCCACTGCATAAGTTTGCTCTCTAAATCCAAAGGAATTAGGATTAAAGTTTAATTAGTTTATTATACTTTTCTCTGCTAAACTGAAGAGACCTTAAAAATCACATAGTTTCAACCACCACCATGGGCAGGGACACCTTTCACCAGACTGGGTTGCTCAGAGTCCCATCCAACCTGGTCTTGAACACTTCCAGGGATGGGACATCCACAACTTCCCTGAGCAACCTGTTCCAGTGCCTCATCACCCTCACAGTAAAGAATCTAGTCCTATGTGTGTTACTGGTAAAGCTAAGGATGACATGCACAGGATGGATAAAGGTTCCCAAAACCTGGAACAAAAAAGCATAACAGGTGACCTGGTTTAAGTAATTATTTTTTTAATACAGAACAGAACAGTACAGAGAAAGCAAGTTTACTTTGATCTTGAATAATGAGTGGAAATAGCTGAGTTATGTCCTCAAGCTTTAACTAGTTAAGAACAAACTAACTTGTTTGGGTCAAGAACAAGAGACATCAAAATTTTATGGCAAAGCACTGTTGCTTTAGCAAGCCATGAAACACAAAACTAAGGTGAAAGAATAAGAATATTCAGCCTGAAGCACAATTAATAACGAAAGCACTTACTCTGAAAATCAAAACAACGAAGCCCACAGATTCTAAGTTTGCAAAGACGTATGAATCCTGCTGCACTCAGAAATGAGAGACACCTGTCCCAGCACCAAAAGGACTGCAAGACAAGACTAACAGGTACGACCTATAACCAGTTGTGGCTTTGTTTTGAATTTCAGGGCTTTGTAATCGACCACTTAGTCTTCCTTAAAGCTATATACAAAAACATAAAATCAAAATGCCACACAGCTAAGAACAATATCTCCTGCAGCTAATGAACATCTGTGTAATATGCATGTTTCATAAACTTCCATAAAGTAACAGGAATGCCTTGCTGTTAAAAGGCCAGATGTATTTTATCTACCCTTCCCATTATTCTAACTAGCATTCTAGTCATCTCAGGACTCCCATCATTCAATCATTAATACTATATTTTCTTTGCACCTGTATATAGCAATTACAGAACCTACTTGTTTCAAGACAAGAATAATAATGGAATTATCATGAAGTTCAAGAGACACAGCTATTTAACATCAAGTCTGAGAATTTTCAAGTCTAAAGAGATTACTTTGCTCAAATTATATTTGATTTATCTCTTCCATTGATTATGACTACTTGTGGGGACAGTGCAAATGCTCTGTTTCAGGGAATAATAAAAATATAATCCTCATTGAAGCTTACGTAAGATTTGGAAGATAGAAGAATGCTTCATGCCTTGAGGGCTTCTGTTTGTCAAATCTTACTTTTCCAAACATCACAAATGCAAGATGCATTCCCAGTGCAGTAATACCTGCATGCCTTTTCTTAAACATTGTATGTTACAGAATAAACAGAAGAAAACAAAAAAAATCCCCAATCCAGGCACAAGATGCAGTTTTATAAACTACTTGCAGACTTCATGATCCAGTCCATGTCTATGTAGTTCTAAAGCAATAAAAGTACTGCATAAAACTTTCCTTCTACAGTGATTTCCTTACTGAAACTTTTACTCACTTTTCTCTGGTTTCTGCCAAAACTATTTCTCAGACCTCAAACTGGAGACGTCATTACTGCACAGAAAAGCGTTGAGGTTTGGTCCTATGAGAATAGTTGTAGGGGTATCAATAAGCAGCAATACAAACACAGGATTTATGCATATTCAATGTTGCAATAACAGATTAGGCTATTGGCCCATCCAGGATTTTATAATGCTGAAGGGGATGATCATAGAATATGATTATCTTCTCCATAAACAGATATTTTCATTAGATTTCCTCAGTTTAAATCTAATCCTTGAAAAATGTGAAGGATTATTAACAACAGTTTAATAATAACTCTGCAAGGCCTTATCCACTGTAGAGACATGTGTTACATACTCAGCATACACGAGACAGTAAATTGAGCACTGATACACGTCTTGCTAATGTGCTAACACAGCGGAAGGATAGTGATGCTTAACTACACTGCAAACAAACAACTTACATTGCTGCTCTTGTAACACAGAATAATTTAGGGCTGCAGATGAATATTTAGACACTTGTAGATGCAGTTTTGAGCATGTATGAAAACCAGCAACGGCAAGTGAAATCTACCTCAAAATAGAAGAAAGTTACTGGAGAAAATTTGCAATAAGTTGCACAGAAATGTCTCTGATAAACTACCTGTTTTTTCTGTTTGCATCACCACAAGAATGCTCATCGCTTTGGTTTTACAGAAGGATGAATGAAGAGGGAATTTTGTTTTGATTAAAAACTACAAAAGGAGTTATTGAAATGCATTAGCTCTTCAAAGTTCAGAGGCAGAAGTATTTTTTACAGTTGTGGGATACATTAGGTCTTCTGTGAGCCTAACACAAATACATCAGTCAAAGCCTCCAAAGAAAAACAACTCTCTAAACATTTAGAACTTAATTCCTCAACATGCCTTTAACATCTTTGTTAATGACAAATTAGGGGTGAAGAAACCAACAGCATAAAAAGAGACTAATTTTGAAATGTTGATTTTCAAAACATGAACTGAATGCCAAAATGTTTTTAACCCAAAGATGGTGAAAAGAATGATCAGTGTCTGAATCTTTCACTAAGTATACAGTAGCAAAATCATCAGTTTGGCAGCTACATAATGTCCATGCCCCAACAACTGCTACAACTAAGTCTCCTCACTTCCACAGTCGTGTTACCTTCCATGGTAACACATGGCCCCTAAATCTAAGCTTCTCTAATGGTTTCTGAAATAAAGTTTCAGTCTTGATCAAAAATTCATGGATCACCAATATGGAGATTAGACAGTATAGAAAAAGATCTGACCTAAATATCAAAGCGGTACTCTGTGTGTGAGAATTTCTATTGTGCACATCTGTTCTCGGCAAACCACTAAATATTAAATGCAAACAAAAAATATGGTTATGAAGTCTCCTATTTAAAGCCGAGCTACTCAATTTAACAGCTGTATTTCCTACTTCCTTTTTTTTCTTCAGAGTATCTTAAAGACAATGTGTTACAATGATACTCTAAGAATAGAAGGGCATAAAATATTGGCTAGAGAGATAAGATTTCCTGGCTTAATAGAAAAAGTAAAAGATGTGATTGATAAATTCCCTTCTTCCAGCAACATTCTGTGAGCATTCAGAAAGAAATAAGACAACCTCTCATATTGGTTAGAATTGGGAGAGGGAAACAAGGAGATGTTGTCTATAAGCAGATAAAAAACCCCGAAACACCATGGTCAAACATGTAAACTAAGCATAACATATACAAGAGCTGGAGGAAGACACTTTAGAGATACAGCCGAAAGAGATAAAAAGAATAGGAAGATGTGATAGAAACAAACCAAACAGTCAAGAGTTCATGATTACGTTGAAAGAGAGGAGTACATGTGGGAGGGGGATGGATGAAATGAAATAGGAATGCAGTGGTTTGACCCTGGCTGGGGACCAGGTACCCACCAAAGCCACTCAATCACTCCCCTCCTCAGCTGGACAGGGGAGAGAAAACAGAAGAAAGGGCTCATGAGTTGAGATAAGGACACAGAGAGATCACAGATTACTGCCATGGTCAAAACAGACTTGACTTGGGGTAATTAGCTGAATTTATTACCAATCAAAATTCGAGTAGTATAATGAGAAGTAAAATAAATCTTATGAACAACTTTCCCCAACCCCTCCGCTCCTTCCTGATTCTCTGCCTCCTCCCTGCCAGTTGCACAGAGACACAGGGAATGGGGGTTACAGTCAGTTCATCAAATGTTGTTTCTAACGCTGCTTCCTCCTCAGAAGGAGGAGTCCTTCCCCTGCTCCAGCACGGGGTCACTCCTACAGGAAACAGTTCTCCACAAACTTCTCCAGCCTGAGTCCTTCCCACAGATTGCAGGTCTTCACAAACTGATCCAGTGTGGGTCTCTTCCACAGGGTGCAGTCCTTCAGGAGCAGGCTGCTCTCTAGGGGTCTGCAAGTCCTGCCAGTAACCTGTCCAGCATGGGCTTCCCACAGGGCCACAGCCTTAAGGCATCCACTTGCTCTGGCATGAGACTCCTCCACAGGCTGCAGGTGGATCTCTGCTGCCCTGTGGACCTCCATGGGCTGCAGGAGCACAGCCTGCCTCATGATGGTTTTTTCCATGGGCTGCAGGAGAAGCTCTGCTCTGGCACCTGAAGTACCTCCTCCTCCTCCTTCACTGACCTCAGTGTCTGCAGAGTGGTTTGTCTCACATATTCTCACTCCTTTCTTCTCTGGCTGCAATTACTTCTGCGCCATTTTTTTTTTCCTCTTCTTAAATATGTTACAGAATCACGGAACAGACTGAGTTGGAAGGGACCTTAAAGATCATCTAGTTCTAACCCCCCTGCCATGGACAGGGCCATCTTACACTAGCCTAGGCTGCTCAGAGCCCCACTCAACCTGGCCTTGAACACTCCCAAGGATGGGGTATTCACAGCTTCTCTGGACAATCTGTTCCAGTGCCTCACCACACTCACAGTAAAGAATTTTTTCCTAACATCTAATCTAAACCTATTCTCTTTCAGTTTGAAGCCATTCCCCCTTATCCTGTCACTACATGCTCTTGTAAAAAGTTTCTCTCCATCTTTCTTGTAGTCTCCTTTCAGATACTGGAAGGACACAATTAGGTCACCCCAAAGCCTTCTCTTTTCCAGGCTGAACAATCCCAATTCTCTTAGCCTTTCCTCATAGGAGAGGTGCTCCATGCCTCTAATCAACTTGATGGCAAAACTGCAAGCCAAACTGAGGTAGCTGATTCCCCCTCACCTTCCATGAGAGAAAGATAAACTAGCTCATGCTTATCTTGAGATCCAAGCACACACAGAGGGTGTTAATACAAACCATGCCACACTCAAATCATCTCCAGGTTTGCCTTGCAGCTACTTATTGCTTAGTCTACAATCTAGGGTGTAGTACTCAAAACCCCAACAGAGCTGACACTTAGATCTCTGCAAGCCTGAATTTCAGAGCTGCCTTCATTTGCCCCAAGACCTTGAAGTTCAGATACTCAGAAGCACTTGAGTCTTGACAACATTGAGTAGGCTTGTACCCACTTGTCACCTAAATGAGACCTGGTAACTATATACTCAGCATCGACATCCTCCTAAAAAAATGTCAGTCAGACAGTCCCACTCAAAGAGTTCCTTATGAAATACAACAGTAGCTAAAATTTAGTTTCCAAATACAGCTTGAGAAAGCAAAGCCCTGTCATATATTTACTAGTCAGAGAAGTCCTATCTCACGGATCAGATCTGTCCTTTAAGTCACAATGTCCCAACTTCTGTTCTCCAGGCACACTCCAGTCATACCAACAATCTTTAAAAGCCAAAGGTCTCATTCTTTTAATGGTCAATTCTTTTTAGATAAATAAACTCTCATGTAGCTCCAGTTTTTCAGGCCATTCAGGCATTCATTCAACCCCACTTGCCTTACCTCAAAAAACTCTTCAGTACGCACAACAGCCTTTTCTCCTCCCTTCATCTTGCATCCTAGCAAATTCTTCCTCTCAAAGTTGTCTCCATATACACTTAGAGCCTTTTCATTCATTCAACTTTTATCTAAGTGCTCTCTTAATCCATGTGAATCAAGTAATTCCAAAAACCTGTCTGGACTGGCAAAGGAAAAAGTGGAGTTTTGCCTCACCCATTCCTCATGGCTCCTGATCTACAAGACCTTAAAAGGAACTACATCCTATGCTTCCTACACCTTCCTCTACTAATTGTCTTTATGCAGCCTTTGACAATCTTCCCTGGTTGCACAGGACAGTACAGCACAGCTGCCTTGAATACAACCTCTTTTGGTCTGCCATAGCTATAACCATAGCCCTGCTACATGTCTCTTCACACTGAGCACAGAATAAATACAGTGACTACTACAATCAACTTCTAGTCAAGTTACTCCAACTAGAGAAGCTACCTTACGAGCAAGAGTTCCGACACTATTCTTGATCAATTTACGCAACCAGTGGAATTTGCTTCATGCCACAGCTGTTTCAACTGCTCAAGGATTTTTCACCTCTGGTCGTAGTATGTGGCTCCAGGACCACATATCAATTTGCACCTCACTAATGGCATGCAGCCTCAGCTAAGAAACATGATTTACTGAGAACTCCACAACAGCAATTTATCGTGTGCCACAATTTTAAGCTTCCAGTTATTTGGCCTTCTGCAATAGGTACTAAGGTCATGCAATCAGTTTGGTTAAATTCTGCATAAAGCTGTTTTCCCATCTTTTTCCATGGATTCTCCTTTAGGAGTATTTATAATATCTGATTTCCTTCAAAGATTTCAAGACACACTATCTACACAGCCTTAAAATGAATTTCCAAAAATTATGTTCTTGTGATTTTGTCTACACGCTTCCTTTTGCTTTTGGATTGTGCTGATGAGTGTTCAAACGGAATTATGTATCACATTCCTGCTGGTGCTCTTTGAAGGCTTTTTTCTGTTTAGTGTCTTTGCTCAAGCTGAGCAGGTGGTCCCCACAACTTCTCCTTCATTTTAGGAAAGAGAAGTTTTCCACTCACAACTCAGCTCCTCATCCACAATGTTAACTTTGCTTCATGCTATTCCCTCATAATTGAGTTCTTGAAGCCTGGTGATCCAAAATCTCTAAGCAGACATTTCCATTTCAGTAATGTACTTTTCTGAATTATGTTTTCATTTCCAAAGATGCTTGGTATCTGTTTAGTTCTGATTATGTCTTTCAAGTGCTGTAATATGATAAAATCTCCTGGTGATGAAATGTGGGTGGTATTTCCCTCAAACACCCAGCAAATTGTCTTCAATACCAACAGCTGTTTTTTCGTCACTAATAAATAATTTCTTCATCACCTCCCTCCACTGACAAGCAATTAAATGTGAAACAAACCAAATAAACTGGGATGCTCCTATTGCTCAGTTTGGTTGAAAGCAGACTCATATGATCTAGTCTTTAACATTCTTTACTTCTGTAATCAAGTTCTCTGAGTGCTGGTTATGCCACAGGTTTTTTTCTTTGTGTTTATGCCACAAGGCAGCCAAGCCCATTTACACTGCTTCTCCAGTTTTTGGTGTGCTCCTGTCTAATCCTTGTGTTTTACCCCGTCACAGTCACAGATGGAAAAAACTGTTCCCTTGAGAAATTTTTCCCAAGAAAATTGTATCTGCAAGACAAGTATCAAAAAATCACCAAGTCACCATTCCAAATCACCAAGTCTAATGCTCAGCCATCCATCCAAAAGCTTAGGAACACATTCTGCTTTGTTTCTGTGAAATAGGTTTCTTGTACCTTCATCTCACCATTCTCTCTCCCCCCATCATCACTTTCTGAGGAACTTTCACTGGGATTCTACTTGTCTCCAGCTTTGGCACAAATCCTCAAATACAGGGGACTACTTGCACTCAGAGTGTTCTGCTAACCACCCCAATGAGCCTTCCTCAAGCATAAACATTCAGCATCCTTTGGCCATAGTTGGTTTTTCCATGGGGAAATGAATGAGGGAAGAAGAAACAAGTTTTGTTCCAATTCTGTTCCCTGGACTGAAAAAGAAAATGAATCTGAACTTCTTGGGCATTCTTAAAGATCTTCCTGGCAAAAGTTTTTATGGCAATCTGTATTCCCATGAAAGCTGTTCCACTGATTCACTCTTCAGGCAAGCAGCTGTAAATTTCCCATGTTCTTCGTCCTCACTGTCTTATGCTCCTGACTCAACTGATAAAAACTACAACCAATATTGTTCCTGACGATGCTACATAGAAGACTATCCTACCACTAAAGTGAAAGTTTGCATCTTTCTCCTGTCTCCTTTCCTACTGACGGAAAAAGTCTGTAATCTTATTAACTGCAACAGCTGTAAATAGTTGCTGTTCCAAAGTAGTCCCAGCTGGCCCGGGATGGCCCTGCCTCCTTAAACTCTGAGCTCCAAGAACAATCATTCTCACCCAAAGTCAGTAAAGCCTTCTGCTCTTTAGCTCAATACATTCAAATTAACTAGTTCCTCTAAATAAATCTTTTTGTACAGCGTTTCACAAATCTCCTTTTCAAGCCACAGTCTCCTATTCCCCCTTCCCAACTGTCAGTGGTCTCTTCACCCAAGTTTTGAAATTTCCACATTCTTCTTTCCTGGATTGTGTCCTGAGTTATAATCTTAATAGTTCCCCTGGACACAGCCTGGAACCTCCCTGAAAGTCACTTGCTCAGTCATCTAATCATATCCTAAATCCTTCCTGGCAGATCTCACCTCAACCAGCTACTCGAGCTGAGAGAAAGAAGGAAGCCCTGCCCTAGCTATTACATGGAACCAGTCCCATGCCCTTACAGAAATAAGGGCATGGAATTCCTAGATCATCCTTCCTGATAGTAACTATTCTTCCGACCACCTTTTTTTTTTCTTCTGATGACTACCAAGACCATGTTTTTGACCTTTGTATCTCTCCTTGAAGTTTACGGCTTCCTAAATTATATCCTTCAGCCTCCTAGGTGAATATACAGCTACAATAGATTTTTAGACATAGTCAAGTAAGGAGAGAAAAAAAAATATTTTTTCAACAAATGAACAAGCAAAAACATTAATGTAAGGCTGAAAATGTACTTGATAATATATATGGGGAAAATGGCACAGAACACTAATATTATTCCCAAATGCAAGATCTAAAAAAAACCTCCAAAAAACCAAACCCGCAAACAAAACAGCTTTAGACAGCATGCTTAATGCTGAAAAAAACCCTGTGACATCATTCAAACAAAATCCAGTTAGGCTCATCATAAAGAACCCTTTCGGGGTTCTTTTTAGTCTCAGAAAAGGTCAGTTGCTTTTAAATAGTACAGAGCAGGGGAGGAAAAAGATCAAATCCTTAATGTGCAAAAATAAAGCAGCACAAAACTCAGTGGGACATTCTGGCACAGTTCTACACAAGTCTCATCACAGGAGTCTGAGGCAGCAGGAGAAAACACCTGCTGGCAGGACAATCCTGCTGAATACTAAGAACAGGGCTAAAGACAAATGGGTGTCCAATAAAAAATGGAAGTGGGAACTGGAGAGAATAAGTGTAGGAGTCGTAGTGGGAATAAAATTTCTTCACATTTTGTTGTGTAATTTTGCTGTGTAGTAGTGTTTCAGTATGATTTATTGTGTAATGCTATTGCATAGCATCATTTGTTGAGCAACTTTGCTGCGTGGTATAGTCTTTTATTTAATGATATTGAACATTAGGCAATGGTCTTGCATGCCATAATTTAAGTTTTCTGTTGAGCAATATCACTGTCATAGCTCTTGACACAAAGGTGAATTGCATGAATTCACATAACAGTGCTGAATTCATGATTTGAACATATCATAAAATGGTTTGGGTTGGAAAGATCCTTAAATATCAGCTAGTTCCAACCACCCTGACAGCAGGCAGAGACACCTTCCATTAGACTTTCAAAGCCCCATCCAACCGGTCTTGAACACTTCCAGGGATGATACATCCACAACTTCTCTGGGCAACCTGTTCCAGCGCCTCATCACCCTCACAGTAAAGAATTCCTAATATCTAATCTAAACCTGCCCTCTTCCAGTTTGAATCCATTACCCCTTGTCCTATCACTACATGGCCTTGTAAAAGCTCCCTATCCACCTCTCCTGTCACCTGTCTTTAGGTACTGGAAGGATGCTATATATTCACTCAGACATGGCAAATGGAGACAATTATTTTTGTCTGAACAAAGACACATGCAGAAAAGCAGCAAATTGAGTGGAACTTAATGCATTAAGAAGTTATTTCACTGAAAAGCTACACAGCATTGCCTCATGAATGACATTTTCTTATCCAGAGCTACCTTGTGACTACAATGTGAGACATTACATGTTTTGCCTATCCATATCTGACCGTAATCCATTCAGGACCTTGATTTATGTACTACTGGGTATAAAGCACTGTAGTATGTTTTTCTGCTCTGTCCAAAACTAGCCTTGCAGGAACCTGCTGAAATTCAGAATTTGAACAAGAAACGCTCCACCTCTTACACAAAATAGGACTGATTATTTCATTACAATGGAATACCGTGTTAACAGCAACACTACCGAACTTAGAGCAAAAATTTAAAATTCTGCACTAGAAAATTAGTAAGACTTAAGCATATTTTAGTTGCCATCAAAATGTAGTCACCCTGCTACTACTTAACATTCTGCAAAGAGGAGAAGAAATGAAAGTTTGCTCTATATGTAGTATCACTGTCAGTTACATTATTGTTACATTCTTTATATTTACTTGCTTTTTCATCCCCCTCCTTTTTTTTTTTTTTAGTTTTTCTCTCATCATTTTTGCTTACAACGAACATGGTCTATGTACAGACTTAAATAACGTGTTTGAAGTTCAGGAAACATATCAGAAGTTGAAGTATTTTTTCCAAAGAAATCAAGTAATCCATAAGGATATCAACTTTGTACTCACATCTATTTTTATATCCATCTGAAAATGCTACTGATTGGCTAGAACAGCATCTCTTTCACACATTACCTGGCAGTCTACAAACAATGGTATGTTGCAAGAGGCAGAGAAAGAGAGCAAACACTGGTAAATTACAATGCAGTGCTGCTGCAAGCATTTTTATTTGCTCTCGTATTCTGGCAGTTGTTAAATACAGAAAAGAAAAATACGCATGTAGGCTTAATTTTTAAAATATGGCAAAACACCTACGTTATGGGAAGGCAAATTGTAGAAAAAAGTGAGCTCCTTCCATCTATAACATAAAATTAATTTATTATCTGACAGATGGCAGAAAGGAGGGGGGTGGAAAAGCAAAGACTGCTGATGCAGTGAGCTCCCCATCTGTAATGAAGGCCCCACATTTCCACTCACCACACTGCCACAAAACACGTCCATAGTTGCATTCACTCTGGTTTTGCTCTATGCTTTTTTAGGTTTAAATCAAAATAGCCTAGACCTCATCACTGCGTGGACAACTAAAAAAATGAGGAAAACATCCAGAGAAGCGATCCTTCTGTCAACTGCCCGTGCCTACTCACAATATGAGCTATGAAAGCTGCAACTGCTTTCATTTGACCAACGAGACAGAGCCATTCACGCTGACCAATAACACCTCCAGAGGTACTAGTCACTGCAGCAAATTACCACCGCGTTTACTGTTCCAACACTAAAAGCTGCTTTTTCACATTTCTCCATATTCCAAGACATTCTCTCTTCCTTCAGCATCTTCCACATTGCAGTCGTGGAGTGCAATTACAGAAATGGAGCATATTAAAAATGAAAACCAGCAAAACCGACCCAAACACACTTAATTTAAAACAAAAAGTTTCAGCGTTGACGGTAACAATCGTTTCCTCGTTTCGTTTGCTTAACTCCACGCGATGCCGGCACGGGGCTTCTGCCGGCACGGCACCTGCCGCAGAAGCCGGAGGCGGTCTGAGCTCCGGCACGAAGTACCGGAGGGCCTCGCTTACCTCCGACATCAGATTCCCGTATGACCACCCCAAGGCACACCGCGGCGAGAGGGAACCAGAGGAGCCACGGCTCTGGGAAGCGGATTTCGCTCCGTCCAGCCCGCGGGCGCCCGAGGGACACCGTCACCTTGCCACGACGCGATGCCCCGCGCACCCCGGGCCCTTACCCGGGATTACGGCGGATAAACAAACGAAGCACCCAAGCTCACCCAGAAGGGCGAGGAGGAGAGGCGGGTGCGGGGGGTCCCGGGGAGCCGGAGCGCCCTCCGCGTCTCCCCGGAGACGGAGCCATTTTGAGCCGCTGCGCATCAGTGGCAGCTGGCGGGGGGCGCCGGGCACGGCGATGGCGGGGCCGGGGCCGCCCTGGCGCGTTACCTCGGATGCTCCAGGTCCAGCGGTAGAACTCGAGGGTGTCGTTCACCACGCTGGACACGAGGCCCATGGCGCTGGGGGGCTCGGCGGCGGCGGCACCCATGATGAGCAGCAGCAGCAGCGGCGGAGCCGGCAGACCTGTCTCGGCGCGTGCGTCCGTACCTCTGCGCCGGGGCTGCTGCTGCTGCTGCCCCTTCTACAGCCGGGGATGTGATTTAAATCTCTATCTCTCGGTATCTTCCCTCCAGACTCCGCCTCGCTCCCGTCACCGGCTCCCGTGCCCCGCGGGCAGGGTGGAGGGCGCGGAGGCGGGGGGCGGCGGCGGCTCCGCAGCGCGGTGCGCAGCGCCCGGCGCGGTGCGGAGCCGAGCGCAGGGAGCCGAGCGGCGGCGTCACGTGGCCGCCGTCCCGCTGCCCGCCGGCGGCGCCCGCGGGGTGCGCGGCCGCACGGCCCCGCACGGCCCGGCCCCGCGCAGGCGCCCCGCCGCCCCCCGCGCGAGCAGGTGCGGGGCGGCGCGGGGACCCCGCTCCTCCCTCACCGAGTGTGCGGGGCGGCGAAGGGGAGCTTCTTGATTTAACTGGGCTTTTTATTTTCAAATAGGATTTGGTTTGGTTATTTTTTTACCAGACGGGGTAAAAAAAAAAAAAAAAAAAAAATCAGGCAGTTCTTACTGCCTTTCTTCCTGTTCGCTTTGTAGCAGTTTGGATTTTCCTTCTCTCTTCCCCCCTCGCACTCGGTCCTGACGGACATGCCGAGGCACCGGCGCTCGCCACGCTCGCGTTACATCCATTCGTGCGCACCGAAGTATCGGCTCTTCTGCTTCTGCAAGGAGCCTCCGCTAAAGTCCCTTCTCCTCCCAGCACGGATAACACCAGCAACGGCAACGGGACCTCGCTACCTCCCTGCCCCACCGGCTGGTGGCACTTCCCTGACCAGCTTCCTCCAGGCGCCATCCACGCTCTCCCCTCATCTGCTACACCAAGGCCTGTATGTTCGCTCCATGGCGCAGAGAGGTTTTCCCTGCCCAGAGCGTTGCTGGGTGCTACAGCAGAAGGAGCATCCATTCGGCACCCTGCGTTTCAGCCCCAACGAACCCCCTTCCTGGTGTGAGGGCACCAGCTGCTGCTCACACCCTTTGCTTCTTATCTCCTCCTGCCAGCTTGTCTCTTACCCTCCCTCTCCACACTCTCTGCATAGTGTGGATGGCTGCATGACACCCCCGGATCGGTTTGCCCACTGAGGGGCAGGAGGGGACCTGCTCCACCCGAGTTGTGAGCTTTCCTCACAGCAGATAGCAGATCAGATGGTATTTACCTCTCCCTTCTCCAGTGCACCAGCACCTTTGTCACTTGTCACTTGGTCTTGTTGAGCACAGCTCACACTCCTCCTCCTGGGTGAGTCACCATCTGCTTAGCTCCTGGACTGCCCTGGCTGCTGCGATCCCAGCCCTATGGACAGGAGAGGCACACTGGCCATCACTAGGTACTCCACAGAGCTGCTGCACCAAAACCAGGTGTTTGGGAGCAGGAATCACCTCCACCGGGAAAAGAAGAGGAGCTATGTCAACCCCTGGAGGCCTGGATGGACAGGGAAGTCCAGCTTATCCCAATGCCGCCTGAAAGTTGGAGCAAAGCAAGGCTATCGCACATGGATGTATGGACAACTACTAGTTCTCTCACGTGAGAAGCGTCATTTAAAACTCTTCATGAATTACGCTGACTTGAATTACGCTTTATTTTGATGGCACTGATCATGGCAGAAGGTCTGGTGAGAGCTCTGAAATGGATCTGTCACTGGGTAGGGCAACCTGCTTCCCAAGTTGCGGGCAGACAGTGTAGTGTTAGCTGCGGTTCCTGCGCCTCCTTTAGGAGAAACCACTGCAGTGTATTGTTGGACATTTAGAATCTTAATTGTGGTTAGTATTGTCTGAAGCACAGCTTTGGAACTTTTTTTAACACTATCATTTAAATCAAAAGGAAACCAGAAGACTGAGTCATAATCCTCAAATTGGTGTATGGCCATTTGCTTGAAACCGAATGGGCTACTGAATGAATCAACATGACAAAGGATTGCACTTCACTGCCTTTGTTGGGCAAGATGCGGACTAAAGACAGTGCCACCAGCACAAGGAGTGAAGATCCAGTCTACCTACCAAAGAACAAAAAAGGAACAAGACATATTATCAATATTGATATATATTCCTATTAATAGTTAATAGTTAATAGCCTAGATATGCTAACTTCTGTATTAAAATGTTTACTTATTTATTCTGTGGAAGACTTTTTTGCACAATTGACACCAATAATTATTGTGTATAAAATGTTTATACAGTCCAATTTACTGTTTCATCTATTTCAGATTAAATAACTTTCCTTGATTGCAACTAAATCCTTTATACTGGCTGTATGATTGTACATAGATAATTTTACAGAGCAAATAAGCCTTGAGAAGAGTCGCAACTGAGCTGCAGAGGTTGGACAATGGGGAGAAGATGAACAATCTAACCAGAGTAACTTCCTTTGTGCTTTGAAATTGCCTGTAAAAAATGTGCTGAAATCTATGACAAACTATTTTCATTAGTTTAACTTTCAGCCTGCAAGTATATGGACATGCTTTTAAGATTAGGTCTGTGTCTGGGGGCTTCCAAACACATTCCAGCTACTTTCCTACATTTGTGCACCCAGTAAGATGTGGTGGATCTAAAAATGCTGAGACCATGTCTTCTGCTTAAAGAGACCAGGAGAAAGGCATCCAAAGGCATAGTATCAAAGCATTCTCCAGGAATGGAGCATGGTAGTCAGAAAAAGATGATTTTTCAATATTGTTAATTAGTGTTGTCATCTTCTACCTGGTAATCTACATGTTCCTAAAACCTGGACATCTCAGATGGGCAAATTTCTTCTAGGAAAAGGCAAACCTGTGGCAGCTGACCCCAGAGGAATGCACACATGTATTCCCAACTGCGCTCTGTCCCTTTGGCCAGCTCTCCAGGGTGTTTGTGCTGGCAGCAGGCAAGTCTGTGTGCTTCAGGAAGGGTGCAGAAGGTAACAGGAAGTTGTGGGACAGCCTGCCTCAAGGAAGGTCTCCTCACAGTTCCCATTCCACATACAAACTGTTTGTATTTCTTCCAGATCTTTTGGTAAAAAACCCCAATTATATCTCATTTCAGAACTGTTTCAAGCCATATTCTGCTTCTTCATGAAACAAATAAATAGTGATAGAAATTTTTCAAATTCCGGATGACCAGCGCCTTCAGTAATGCTTATAAAAACACACATATTCATTAATTTCAGTGAATCATACTCTATCATAATGTCTGATGAATCAGCAGATGCTTCTGCACTAGTTGAAAGTATTCCCACTCAGGTTTCGCTTCAGGTTAGCAATGAAATTGCTGTAAGGGGAAAAATGTAAGACAGGTGTGTTTGGTAATATTTATGAAGAGTAGTAGGAAGAAAGCAGGCAGAACTTTGTATGTTGCCACCAGTGGTCCCTCCAGACAGCTCACCAAAAGACAAAAACAGCCGTAAAAGAACTCTGCCTTGCTACAAAGAGAATCACCACAATCAGAAACGTTCCTGGTGGGAAAGCATAACGGTGCTTGAATCAAAGCATTTGACAGATCTAAATGTTGCACCATGTGGTAAGGGACAACCTATTCACTTACCAGTAAGGAAGGCATATAAAGTATTATATGTGTTAAGCACAACCAAATTTAAATGTTCAGAATACCTTAACTTTAGAAATGTGTTTTGATTAACTGTTGAACTATCATATTTTTTCATTTGTTTCCATCAATGTCTCAAGAAGGAAAACGATGGAATAAAATAGCACCCTAATTTGCAGTGCATGGGATTTTCTTGCCTGTCCAGTTGATATGCTCCTTGCATTAAAGCTTTTGAGCTGATATGCCTTATAAAGACTGCTAGCTGAGCCAAAAAAAGCTTATCTGATCTTTGAATCAACAAGTACAGGCTCAAGTGTATTCATATGCAATAGCACAACTGCTATCTGCTTCAATACAGAGGCTGATTTAAGGCAGCTTTATACTATACAAGTTTAAAAGACACTTTTTTAATACAACCATAATTTTTAAAAATAATAACATTAAAACCAACGAAGTGTCTTTCAGCATTAATTAATTTTTTTTTGTTTATTACGTAACATATTGTTAACTCCATAATTTGAGGTGGGGTAACTCAGGCACACACGGATTACACAGCTTTTGCACAGGGAGTCTTCCGTAGGAGCTAAAAAAGATCCTACTATTTGTCTTCTAACCTGTCTGCTAGATTCCATCTGCCCTTTTGTACACTCAGCTACATCAAAATATTTTTTTTCCAAACCAAATATATTGGAATGATGCATCAGAAAGTATCCGGAGGTGTTAATTCTCAGTGCAGGCTTTGGCCAAAACTTACCTTTGATGTAAGTTCCCACTAGCTTCCACCTCACTTGCATCTGTCGGCATCAGCACTGAATTGGATTTCTCGTCTGTGTCAACTTCATGTTTTGAAAATCAGCCATTTTTGCTGTGGCTCTATCTGAAATACCGGAATTAAAGTGTGGTTAATATCCTGGTTTAAATGCTCAAGGGCCAGATCCAACATTCCAAGTGGCAAAGTGAATGCAACTTTTGTTTCCACAGGACTCACTATACATATTGACATTTCTTCTTCATCTTTCTGCATGCAAATTTGGTCCCAAGTAGAAGACCAGGGAAGTGGTGGACAGCTTTCTCCCAAGCCATGTCAGGCTTTACTCCCAAGCTAATTAACTGTGGTTTGACTCCGGATCATTATGTTTACAGGTTTTAAACTGTAGAACTAACCCCATTTACTGCAATCTGGACAGAGACTTGAAGCACTGGCCTGCGGTGGCTGGGCTACATCCATCTTAAACTACTGCTGTTCAGTACCGGTCCAGAGGAGGAGCCATTATTTCAGTGTTTCCCAGCCCCAATCTGAGAGATTAATTTATAATTAGTTCCTCTGTGGGAGTTGTCACTAACCAAGAAGCTAACGTGCATATACAGTGTATGAGATGTGTTGTATACTCACATGTTCATAGCTTCACCCATGTTTCAGCTTCCTTTTAAAAAGGAGTGTTTCACAGACATGAGGATTATAAAAACCTATATGTATACCATCTCGTTCTGCCTTACTGATACTTTTCTTACACGGTTTCTCATACTTTTACACAGCTAAGATTTTTATCTGCAGTGATATCTGTCACAGCATCTATCATTTGTGAGGTGTGGCAAGCACGCTTTTGCAATGAGGGCTTCATATGTGTACATGCTGGAGAACGACGATGCTAAACTACGGGCTGATGTTTTGAGGGCACTGTGTTGAAATGACAGCAACATGTATAGTCAGATCTGCAGCACGTCGCTAACTACCAAATCGTCTTTTCCACAGGTGTGTGTCACTGCTACTGCACCCACTTCACTGGGTGTGTCAGCCTCCTGAAGGCGTGTAGCTGTTTGTAGGGATGATCTTGCACCTTTGCTTCTGCGCTAGTAATGGCCTGAAATGTAGGGCATAGTCCCCTACAGAAGCCGCTTATAGCAATATAGTTAGGTGGAAGGGCGTTGATTGAGCAAGTTGAGTGCTATTATGCTGTCTCTGGCTGTAACTGTGTGAGTATGGGTGGTAACAATGGTGCTGGCCATCCCCTTTATCTGTATGGTGTGTGGAGGATGAAATTGTGGTAAAGGAGTTACATAAAGGCTGTGTCAGCCTCTCGGCCTCTGAACTGGTGCGACCTGGTGCACGCTCCACCTTTCACTCTGCCAGGGGGGTATTCTGTAGATTTGTACACTCTTCATAGACAACCTGAGTGCCAATCCCCATTATAGGCTTGTGTTGACTTATCCTCAGAAGATCATGTGGAAGTATTTGCCACAGGGTTAAACATTTTATAAACAGTAAGTTAGCCATATAGCCCTACTGAGATAAGCTGGCAGTATTACCTTCACTTTATGTATGGTAAAACCAAGCCTAGAGAAAAGTGATACCAGTTCCAGCTCTTTGGAATGGAAGAGAGCAAAAATTTTGGGATCTCCCCCAGGTTAGCTAAGTCTTGGCCACTCAGTGGTATAAACCCATGGTTCCCTGGTCTTTCCAATGCCGTATTCAGACATGATCGATTAGAGCATGAGCCTATTTGGAATGAACCTGAAAATACACTAGGTAGTTATAGGCAAGAGAGATACATATAAAACGTAGCATTTCCTACGCTGTATAGTGAAATTCCAAATTTCTTACAAAGCATATGAGAATTTTCTTGTAAATTTTCGTGCAGCGACTGCTTTAAAGCTTTCAGTTGGCAGGGTTCTCAATAGAAAATTTTATAGCAGTAATGTGTATGTATGTGTGTATAACGCGATGATATTTGAAGAGAACAAAAAAGAAAGGAGCAGAAAATGATAACACAACATGAATATTTAGTTGTTGAAATCAGAAAAAGAGTCATTGCTTTGTAAAGGACCTTGCTAGTGTCATCTATAACCTCCCATCCACACTTGGCCCAAGTTGCCATGCATCCATTTCTCCCTCCTGTATACAGGCAGGGAAATCCCCAGGGAGGACTGCTGTGTAGGCATACTATGCTTCCTGCTGGGATTTGCGCTGCCCATTACAGGGTGTTGTGGCACTGGGCCTGGTGTTAGCCGCTGAGCCATCCATTCTTAGCTCAAGAGGCAATTAATACTCAGGAAGATTTTACCAGGATTACAAAGCTCTGGTGGGAATGAAGTCACCTGTAACCAAGGTAAGAGTTACAGCTCTACATGGCAGCTAAATGGACTCCCAAAAGAGAAGGTGAGACCTTAAACTGTCATGTTTTTTAAAAGACCGCTATTGGATAAGAGTAGGTGCACAAACTATGCTCATTTTATTCTGTGTGCACATTTTATCAACTCCGCGTCTAGCCACAAATTTTTATTTTGCCTGAGGTCTTGTCTCAAAATCTTATGTCTTACCTATGTAATAGAGCAAAATGTGTAAAACCAAAACCTGGGAAGCCTGACACTGGAAGAGGATCTACCTGTTAGATGCAGTATTGAAGTATGCCTAAATGACAAAGACCATCCAAATAGCGTAATACCTGCCCCAAACTCACAGGAACAGAGGTGCTCGTGGACACATAAGAATAACTGTATCTAAATTACTTCAAGAATTCACGAACTAACAGTTGGAACAGATCCTCAGCTTGTATAAATGAACAGGACTCTCTGGAATTCAGCAGTCTTTACAAACAACTATGTTGTGTTGTTTACATCAACAGAAATATACTACTCGCCTTTTCACTAAGAAAGTGGCAAATGTGAGGGAGGCCAAAGATGTTGCACTAAAAAAGCACAGTATAATAGTTATATTAACATATTCTGAGAATCAATTTAATAATAAATGTCAAGATAATTTTTTTAAAAATTAGCTTGCTGAATAATAAAATTTGGTTTTATTTCTGCCTAACTTATTCTAATAACAAAAGCACCGGGCTTTTTTGGTCTAGACATAGTTAGTGATCAGATTTGAAGATGGAAAGCAAAAGAGAGGAGTAGCGATATCAACTCTGAACTGCAAAAGAGAGGATTTCAGAGGGATTCTTGGTGTGCTAGTTCCCAGGAGCTCCTTCTTTGAAAGACAAAGGAGCCCAGGAGAGTGAGTCTCAAAGCACAAGAAGAATCACAGGACACAGTGCATGGGTAAGGAGGCCAGACTAGCTAAATGGGGAACTCCTGCAGGGCTTAGATGGAAAGAGGAAACCTATGGGAGATGGAAGAATGGATAGGCTGCTCAGAAGGAATACAGAAGGAATGCCCAAGTCTGCAGTGATTGAATTAGGAAATCCAAAGTTTAGCGAGAGTAAAAATTGGTGAAGGAAGGGCTTCTCTTGGAAGAAAAGTAGAAAGAGGAAGACTAAGGCCAAGTGGACAGGAAAGCTAGTGATGAAGGAGACAGAAAGGCTGAGGTTTCTATTCCCCAGTTTTTACTAGCAACATCTGTTCTCAGGCTTCCCATGTGTTTGGTGGAATGCAACCAATGTCAGGGGAAGACTGAGTTAGGGATTTCTTAAGCAACTTAAATACAGAGCCAAGCAGGATGCATGGCTGATATCACTGCAAGGCTGTTCTCTATCTCTTCAAGAGGTTGCAGTGATCAGAAGTTCCCAATGACTGCAGAAGCAAATGCCACACCCATCTTCCAGAAGGACAAGGAGGAAGAGCTGGGGAGATAGAGACCAATTGGCTTTACTTTCATTCTTGTGAAGGTTATGGAGCAAATCCTCATGTAAGCCATTTCTAGGCACATAAGGGAAAAAAAATGACTGGGAAAAAAAATAATATGAATTTACCAAGTGCAAGTTGTGCTTGACCAACCCAATTGCATTCTACAATGTAATGACTGGATTTGAAGATGAGGGCAGAGCAGTGGATGTCCTTTACCTTCACTTTGGCAGGCTTTTGGCTCTGGTCTTACAGAATATTTGGGGCTAGAGAGATAGGACTAGCTGGGTGAATTACGGTGAGTAAAAAAAAGGCTGGAGCAAAAGGCATTTGTATTGGGACCAGTATTGTTTAACATCTTCATTCATGGCTTTGACAATGGAACAGCATGTGTCTGCCACAAGCTCACTGATGATATCCAGCTGCAGGGAGCAGTCTTTGTGCTGGATGATACGTCTGCGGTTGGAGTCACCTTGACAAGCTGGAGAAATGGGCTGACAAACATTTTATGAAATTCATCAAGGGAAAATAGGCATCTGGGATAGAATAACACCATGCAACAGTACAGGTATATATACAACATATATGGTATACAGTAGCATTCATTATACCAGCATGCTCCAGAAAGGGTATCTCTAGGTACAAGGCTAACTCCAGGGCTGTATTCAAACTCCACGGAGACTATTTAACTCCAGAAAGGAAATCATACTTCTAATTTTTTTTACAGTTTTACACAGTACAATATTGGTACCTAAATAAAAATGCCTTATAGGACAGTACCTGATTGTAAGAGGACCTATTTCCTCTCTTTCACTGACATGGGGGTAAGCGCATGCACCAGATACTTCTGCCAAAGTGCAGGTCCGTGCATAACATAGTTCCAGCCCAGAACTGCTCAGTGGCTGCAGTACAGAAGACACGGTCCTCAGACCCACTGGTTATTGTGTCAAGAAACAGATGAAACATCTGTCTTGGTTGCTGTCATCATCTCTGCTTTCTTGTCAGCCCAGACTGGCTGCCTATCAAATAACCTCCATATAAGTTGTTGCAGCAATGAAAAAGACAAGTTGTATCTTTTATCTCTGTAACATACAAGAGTTTCCATTTCTCTTCTATTTTGAATTAAGTACTTATGAGAACTTAATAATTTTTCTCATCTGAATTTCCAGTTGCAGTTTTTATACTTTCTCAGCCCTACTGTACAGATCAGTCTACTGTCAGTAATCTCTTCTCTTTGTAGGTATTCATATGTCTTCATTTAGTAACTTCTTGATTTTTTATTAGAGTGCAAATCAGAATAGTCTTATTTTGATGGTTATTATTAGGCATATTCAAGATGTTTTATCATTCATCAAAGTTTTTGCAAGTTTTTAGTATTTTTGTAGAAATGTAAATGCCAGATATTTCTACAATATTTCAATAATGATCTTAGTACATACAGCAGTTACCCTATATGTTCTATCACTTAACTACTTGTTAATCCATATAATTTAATCAATTTTTGCACCTCTAATTTTTTTCATAGACTCATGTAATTCAGGTGCTTACCGAATTCAGGTGCTTATCTTATATACTAGTACTATTACCTTTATCAGTCAGACTTTTGATCTTCAAATAGTAAGCCTATCTAACAAAATCTATATTTCATAATACCAGGTTGCTGGACATTAATTGCTTACTGTTGTGGTTTAGGAATGGTATTCCCCAATTCAGTGCCCCCACCGGGACTCTCCCAAACCAGACACTGCTTGCTTGCAGCAGTTTAGGAAGGATGTTGAGGTGCTGGAGTGTGTCCAAGGAAGAACAAGGAGGCTGGTGAGGGGGATGGAGCACAAGCCCCATGAGGAGAGGCTGAGGGAGCTGGAGGTGTTTAGCCTGCAGAAGAGGAGGCTCAGGGAAGACCTCATCACTCTCTACAACTACCTGAAAGGAGGTTGTAGTCAGGTGGGCGTCGGTTTCTTCTCCCAGGCAACCAGCAGTAGGACAAGATGTCACAGTCTTAAGCTGTGTCAAGGGAGGTTTAGATTGGACATTCGGAAGAAGTTATTTATGGAGAGAGTGATCAGACATTGGAATGGGCTGTCCAGGGAGGTGGTGGAGTCAAATTGTATTCTGTTCCATGTGTATTGCATTTAATGTGTCAGAAATGTCAGAAAAGTTTTTGTATGGCAACTGAAAATGAAATCTATTCCTAGCAGTATTTTGGTTTTGTTTTTTTCCTAATATGTGCAAATGTATCCCAGAACACAGGTTACACTGTGATGTGTCCTGAGTTATACTTCTAGTATACGGTATCTCACAGTACATCATAGAGGACTTATGATCAGTTAATATTTATAATACTAAATTTGCTCAAATTCATGAGTGATACAGATAAGACATACTGTAAAGGAATATTTTGAATGTACAAGTGTGATGATAACCACAAATATGCCACTGTATAGGAATAACAGTAGTAACACTACAGCAGGAATATCCCCTATGGTCATCACAGGAGTGATGACCATAGGTTGTTTTATTTAGAGAATCAAACAAGCAACTTTTATTGCCACTTGGGTTCAAATTCCCTATGAATGTATAGAGTTTTTTGTTGCATGACAGTATCAAACATGTTAGAATAGCTTGCAGTATATCCAAAAATGTGACTATTCTGTATGTCTAACACAAGTATAAATGGAATTTCATCCATGTGTAGAATACATCCATTGTATAATAACTATGTATTATAGGAGGTTTAGGAAAATATTAATTGCAAATAATAATAGTTTATCTGTAATGGCATAGCAACTAGAAACTACCCTTATGCCTAGAAATCACTTACACCTACAGCAGAACACAGCCCTTGCCATAAAGGCCTTGCAACATAGGCTTGGATAAAAATATTTTATAGGCAAGTCAGATTTTGGCAGTTTCAAACACTCTGACATGCCTGTATGAAAAATGCTTTGGCCATGGGAGGGAAGGCTAGGGAAAATGACCTCTGGGCCATGCTCTGGGTAGAGGCTGCCATGAAATTATTCCTGTATAGGTATAGTGAACTATAACAAAGATTCACTGATCTTACTGATGTTTAAATAGGTACCTGAGGTGATGCCACCTCCTTCAGCTCTTCCTACTCCTCCTCTCCTTTTTCCAAACGTGAGCTCAGCTTTGATGTTAAGTTTAAATAGATTCTTGCTGCGTATTCAGTTTCTGGGGTTAGGGCTTGCCATGCATTCAATGAAGAAACCTGAGCTCATGCCTGCAGGACTTGGAGTTTCCAGAGTTTCCAGGTGATTCTCCTGCGTCTTGTCTGTACACTTAATAGCACGGTGTAGCAACAACCCACATGTACAATGATAAAGCTCGGTACACACTTGTATGACTTTTATGAGGCTGTCCAACTTGATTTAAAGGGTATGGTAGGTGCAGAAGAGGTGATATTTTAGCCCTATCATTCTTATGAATAAGTAATAAATAGTAGCAGTTGATTGATCAAAGTGGTAAGTCTGTGCTTAATGTCACTTTCCTTTGCACACCTGCATATTTTCTATGAACTACTCTAGGTTTCATAGCCAGTGGGGAGAAACAGACACTTGCAGAGGAAGATGTGTTCTACCGCCCTAGATAAGGAAGATGTATTCTACCACCCTTAGATAAAAAAAGTCATTGCCTAAGGTTTTCTGTGTCTATCAATAATATATAGAGTCTAGAACAGTGACTAGAAGGTGTTAGGTGACTACTCTTATGTATTGTTTAAGTAAACTTCACCCATTCTGAGATGGTTTATTCTCTATGTACATACAAGCAGAATGTGCTGTCCCAATATGAATAATAAGAATATTTTTCATTTATCTATCTCATTCACCCCAGGATATCCTCTGTTTATAAACATCAATTAGTGTGGCTTTATAACAATCTCATGAGGAAAGAATTGCCCCCAATTTAGAGATGAAGAAATGCAGCCATAGCATATTTAAATAAGTTGTCCCAGGTTGCACAGAAAACCAGTGGCATAAATGTAAATACTAGAGGATGTCTCACAATCATAGCCCAAAGATAAGGTAATCATAAGGTGTGGTTCCCAAATCAATACAAACAGTGTAATATGGTGCTCACTTCCGCCCTATACAACAGTAAATAGGTTGAGGTGTGGTGTGCACAAGGTAATTCCTGATGAGTTCACATCAATCATACACTAAGCTTGGTATAGATATAGCCAGACCAAGGACAGAACGACAGGGCAAGGGTCAAATACCTGTTCCACATACTTGACATATTTTTGTGTCTGTATGATTCATTTATTTTGATTCTGCAGAATCCAATCTTTCAGCAAAGACACACAGTTTGACAGCAGCTCTGACGAGAAGGACTAGGGAGTACTGGTGGATGAGAGGCTGGACACGAGTTGACAAGGTGCACTTGCAGCCTAGGAAACCAACCGTATCCTGGGCTGCATCAAAAAAGTGTTACCAACTGGTCAAGGGAGGTGATTCTGTCCCTCTACTTCCTTCTCAAGAGCCCCCACCTGTGTCTACCCTGGGGTCCTTAGCACAGGAGTGGGTCCAGAGGAGAGCCATAAGAATGATCAAAGGGATGGAGCACCTCTCCTATAAAGACAGGCTGAGAGTGTTTGGGTTACAGTCCCTTGGCAAGGTTTCAGAACAGCTGGGAACAAAACTAGTTGGTTCAGGCTGAAAGCAGGACTGGGAGCATTTTAGGAGTTTGCTAGTGTAGCTGATTTCATTTCAGGATCATGAACATTCCCTGCTGCCAACTTATTGGGAACATAGGTATCTACTGATGCGAAGTTTTGTTCACACCTTCAGTGGGCTTCATGTTACTACTCCTGAGCTTGTCTTCAATCTGTATTGTCTTCAATACAGATTTGCTGTATATTTTTCCCCACACCACTCCTCTCCCCTCCTAGCTTCATTCCCCTACTGCCATTCTTGTCCAGCACTTCTTATTTGCCTGTATGAACCTACTGTCATCAGTGTGTTTATCGCCAGAGCTGCAGGACAAATCCTGTGCAGTTAACTCTCTGCTTTGCCATATGGAAGCAGCAAACACACAGGTACTTCAAATGTTGCTAAATTAGTCTCAAAGTATTATTCACACAATTCGCTTCATGTTTTTATTCTCCCTGCTTTTTTTAGCCTGTCACTCTTCCATATACTGGAGAACTTCCTAATGAGTTGACATTTGCACAATGTTTCACTTTCTATTTCCATCTGTCCCTCTCCATTTGCTACACAGTTCATCAGTTATGCCATGCAACAAAATGCCAAGTCACCTTTCCTGCTGCTATCTGGGTCATGAACTAGAAGGTGTTCTGCTGAACGCTACAAGCGCTGGACTAAGTAAGAGCTGTGGACATGTCTTAGAGAATGTATGGCTGGAAAAAGGTCCACTGATCCTTTTTGCTGTTGTCATGGGTGAGTTGTAATAGAACAGCAAGACACTCCTGAATTTCGTTGCAGTATCCAGCTTTACGCACTGGATTTACTACTGTTTTACAGCTATGGATTGTATTTATCTTCGTGTAAAGATGGAAGAAGGAGCATCTCTCTTGCACCACTTCTTTTTTTCCCCTATCCCCGGCAAACTATGTAGGATGGAAGAGAAGTGATTTAAGCATACAAGTAGAGGCTCTTTTAATCTGTCAATTAGTTAGCTCAGTTGGTTAAAGCATGGTGCTAATAATGCCAAGGTTGTGGGTTCAATCCATATATGGGCCATTTACTTAAGAGTTGGTCTTGATGATCCTTGTGGGCCCCTTCCAACTCAGCATATTCTGTGAAGATCCGTCTTTGTAATCAGCAGAAATATAACAGATATAGGTATACCCATCTCTTCTGATATTTTTGTAGCTCTAACCTAGCAGCAGACTGAGACAGATTAACTAACACTGAAAAATTGTCCCAAATGGACAGTACAGTCCCAATGGACAGTACTGTCCCAATGGACAGTCCCAAATGGAACCCAGTACAGTTACAGTCTTTGGCTTTTGCCATTTCTCAGCAAGCTTTTTCTGACTGAGAGGGGTGTGGAAAGACATGTGAAACAATTTGCTTTTTGGAATTCCTGTCATAGTTCAGCTTCTTTTCATGCTTGTCTAAATTTTCCCTGTAGCTGTCAAGGGACACCTCAGACTACTTCATACTGGGGGAATTGCACTGGTCAACCAGGGGCTTGACAGTGACTGCTTGTTTTCAATGGCAACCTCCATAACACATGTTGCAGTTCATAATACACTATTGAGTCACAACAGTGACTAATGAAGAAATCTCCTTTGCATTAACAGATGGAATTATGCTTATCTTTCCATAGTTTGCCTGTTTTCAGTTTCCGTTACTAATGTGTTCCAGGGCCTACTGAGTATGAAGCAATAGTGAAACCATTTCTGGTAACACAATCATGATGCCATACTATGTTTTATTATTATTTTCCTTAGCAAATCCTCCTTACATTTTCCCAGTTATTAAAGGTTTTTACTAACTAATAGAGAAAAATAAATTCTTAACAGAGAACTGTTTGTTTATTTTGGCCCAGACTGCTTCAGAGCAGACTTCCAAATGCATATTATTCCAGACAGGAATAGATGCATGTCATGTTGATAACAAATCCTAACTAGGCTTTATTTGCCTAGAAAAGAAGAAGACATTTTCTACTACTTCTCTTAAAAATATTTTCTGTTGTTCAGCATATACTTCTGGTTTTGCATATATATTTGATTTTGTTGATATATTGGCTAGCTACTCTTAAACTCTGATAATGTGTTTGGAAATTTAAGGACAAACATGTTGTTCTACCCAAAACTTTTCTTATAGGTACAGTCTATAAAACCAAAAGTCTCTGATGCACAACATCAAATCAGTCCCTAACAGGAGAGTGGATATCCATACCACACACGACCCACGGTTGCCTGGCATTCCTTCATTCCTAAGCCACGTCACCCTGCAATAAGGGATGTGGGAGCAGGATGCATCCCTCATTTTCCCTGATTGCCTCCCCTTAGCCTTAGAGGGAGGAGATAGGATTTCTGTTTCCGTGTGCCAGATTTACAAGCTGAGTATGTATGGAGATAATGTATGCAATCAGAGCCTGCCAATGATCTTCTCAGATAATGAGAAGATAACATGGGTAGTGTGTAAATGCTTGCTATGTAAGCTGCAGAATACTGCAAAGACGTGGCCAGGACGGAACCCAGGTATTTCCCTCCACATTGACATTTTCACTTTACCCTGCACATTCTTCCATCATCCTGCAGTCACCAGGCACCATGCTAGGAGCAGGTCAATGGGATTCCTTGCAGCAACTGTAAAATCACATGCTTTATGATTACCTTGTCAGTAAGGGAGTAAAGTTTCTGTTGTCCCAAAAAGCAAACATCATACTTCTTTAACAATGTGACAATATATACCTTTGCTGATACTTCTTATATCCCTGGAGGTGTTCAAGACCAGGTTGGATGGGGCTCTGAGAAACCTGATCTAGTAGAATGTGTCCCTGCCCATGGCAGGGAGTTGGAATTAGATGATCTTCCAAGTCCCCATCCAAGCCAAACCATTATATTATTCTGTGATTCTATGATATGTACACATACTCAAGTTGAGTACCACTTGAGAATGATGGATTAGCAGCCTCAGCACTTCACTTTCCATGTGTTCATTTGATGGGCAAATAACATGTGGTTGAGTACCACCAATAACCTTATGGACTCTTGGAAAGTCCTATTCCAGACAGCTGCTATTTCAGGGATATTTGAAGAATTTTCCCATAACCAGAAGTATAATTTCAAGGCCTGACTTTGTATGTGTGGCATCTGACCCCTAGGGAAAGGGAGCACACCACATTTGTAGATCCTCATGGTCAGAAAGGAAAAACAAAAGTCAGAGAGTCTGCAAAAACTTACCTCCCAGACTTCATGGTGGTACATTTTTATAGAGAAGTTTCCCTGCCCTGGAGCTAAGTTTCTCACTTCCTATGCAAATTAGTTATCATGAACAGTTCGTTTTTCCAGACTTTTCTGGAAATGGTTCAGAGGGGCTTGGGGGAATCTTTGGTGGTCTTAATCCCCGCGTTCTGTTGGCCTTTGGTCAACAGTCCATGCCTGCTTCTCGACCTCATTCCTGTGCTTCTGTTGGACTGTGTTGTGCTTAACTCCAAGAGCCAGAAGAAGGATGTTTGTCCCAGAAAAGTGCTGCCCTACCTCCATATGGCCCCTTGTCCAGCCACATCCCATTCTTTCTCACAGAATGTTCTTATCAACAACCCTTGGCTCCCTCCATAGCTATCTGGCTATCAGTATTTGAGACATACACATTAGCCCCTTATCTTCTTAGGCTTTTACAGTACAGTGCTACTCTAACAAAGTCATTAAAAAAAGAACAGGAGCGAAATGTGGCAGTAGAGCTGCACCTGTATGCAAATAAGAAGACAAATGCAGGTAAGGAAATGGATGGATGTTTCTGTTTGGGAAAAATGATAAGAAGTCAGAGAGAATAAGAGTATAATTTTATAACGTGGACTTGGGAAGGAATTCTCTCAAAGAGGATGGGATTGTTTGAGAAGATATGAATATAGTACTTCCAAAATAATGCCAAGTAATAGAGGCCTCAGATATGTGTGTCATGGAAAGCTGATGAGAATTCAGTGTGGAAAAAGGAAAAAAAGATGAACTAATGGTGAAGTTATTGGACCAGGCCTCAGGATTCCATGTGTTATTATAGGCATCTATATATTTTTTACCTTAAGGACAAGGTGTGCTATTACACTTCCATTACGATGACTTTCAGAATCTTGTTAAATCACCAAAACATTTGCATATGGGGGTCTCATTGATGTTGAGTCTTTTCAGCATTATTCAACTGTGACACGAGCTCGGCCTTTTTGAACTGTTCCACCATCGGAGAGGAAGTGCACAGGTAAATCTAATTGTAGCTTCTCTTATGAGTGCACTACAACCACCTTTCTTAGCAGTATGTTAAAAAGGGACCATAGGTGAATATTCAGTTTATTCCTTTGGAACTGTTCTGGAGTTCTGGAATTCTACAGTTCTGTAATGTAGCTTACTTTCTTCTTCCTTATTGCTTCTTATGAAAAAAAATTTTGATAAATACGTTATTCCACAAAAAGCTGTGTAAGTCTTGCAACAATTATGTATTTTCTGTTCAGCAGAAAGGTCATAGCTGAGAGAACTACCTCTCAGAAGTCTCATTTTAAAGCTATCTTTAGCAAATTCACCATTTAAACAGATGGACCAGAGAAGACATGAGACTAAGATGCATAGTGGTGAAAACAGGTTGTGATGCAAAAAAGAGTTCCCCAAAATATTCGTGTCATATGAATTACACCTCCTATACAGCAATGCAACCCAGTCACTCAGCATATGGCAAGTCATTTAGGAAGCAAAATGTAACTAATAAACATGACAATACATTTTATAGTTCTGGGAAGTTTATTTACAACAAAATTAATCCCATAGTCAATGTTGCATTTTTTAAAATGTAGAGCAATGTACATACACAAATAATTATTCCAAGATGACAAAAAATGGATGTAATTTCATGGTAACTTCATTTATACAAAAATTATATTGAAACACTGATGAGTAGGAGTTTCAAAATGTTCAGTGTTTAGTGGGATCTCTTCTCCTTCTGATGAAATGAACTCATGTTTTACTAGATTGCTTTTTCTGATCTATCTTTCATGCACAACATGTTTTTAGTTCCCATCTAATTGTGCTGTTCGTGCCTTGACAGCAACCAGAGATAATACCTCTGCCTGACTGGTATTCTTCAGATGTACAGCATCAACCATGCCCATCAGCACAGACAGTACTTTTTGAAGTCTGACATTGGTTTTGGCCTCAAACTCAGTCAGGACCTTTGTAATTAATTATTTCATAGTTTTAAGTCAGACAGGACTGTGAAATTTACATCTGTGCTGATATATCACCACTAATGCATTTCATTGTATCACCTTTGTATTGAGACAAATAAACTTTTGACAAAAACATTCTTTCAGAGTAAATTTGATTCAAAGATGATTATTCACAAATCCTCTTGAAAGCTTTACTTCAGTGCTTGTGCTCAGTGCTGTGCTTTGTCTCCAGTTCCATCTTCCAGACACTAGTTCCTTGGAATTTTTTCCCACTAGAGACCACTGTAACTAGTAACTAGAGCCACTTTTTGCTCCCAGCAACAATAGAAACAGCAACCAAGTTATCTCTCAAACATATTTTTTCCCCTCTTTAAATAACTAGAAAGGAATTTCGTTCAGGTGTGAGGTATTTTTGTGACTTTTTTTAAAATTAAAGACTCATTTTTTGAGAAAAGGATTCTTTGCTCTTGACTAATATGAAACTCACCAGCACCATGTGAAAGTAAAATCATGTCTGAGCTCCTACTCACTTAACCACCTGATTTTTATACATGAGAACTGAATAATTTGCTTTTGCAATACCATCATAGTTTTAAGTTTGCTGTCCTGAAAATCCATATAAATCTCAGAGTTTTCCAAGATACATCAAGGTTCTGTAGCAAAGAAGACTTTCTCTTGGTGGAGGAGGATCCTGTTAGGGACTATTTAAATAAACTGGAGAGACGCATTGGACCTGATGGGATGCACCCACAAATGCTGGCCAATGTCATTGCAAAGACACTATTAATCTTTGGAAGGTAATGGCAATGGAGCAGGTAACTGAGGACTGTAAGCAAGCAAATGTCAGTCCAGTCTTCAAAAGTGTTGTGATCCTGCTTTTTCCTTGTTCCTTGGGTCTGGAACTTCATCATCCCATGGATGCTGCAGCCAAGCCTGCCCTCAACCTTCCCACACCCTTGTTTGTAACTATCAGATCCAGCAGAGCATGTCCCTTCATTGGCTCTTTGACCAAGTATACCAGGAAATTGAAATCAGTGCACTCCAGAAATCTCCCGGATTGCCTTCTCCCTCCAGGAGGTATTGTGGTGGTTCAAGAACAGAACAGCAAGTTCGACAACAGATGGCCAGCAGTAATCTAGAGATCTGAAGTTCCCATATGTCAGCTACTCATCAGTATCTCCCTATGTGTCTACTCTCACCTTGTGATAAAAGTGAGCTCACTAAGAAGTGATCTATTTACCATGTTCTTTGGAGATTAAACCAGACAGTAATGCATGGTAACACAGGCAATTATGCTAAATTCAGATCCTACCTTAACCCACAGTAACTAGCTGATACATTCATCTCTTCAATTTACCTTCGTGGTATTAATGTGACCACATATGGATTCTTATCAAAAGACATGCAAGATAAAGACTAGGGCAAACCCAAATCTGATGTTATTGGTTGCCTTGCCAGTCTTCTGGACAGCTAGTATAAAGCATTGTGGTATTTTTAGACATGGGAATTCAGATTCCAATTAAACAATCAACATGGAGTATAATGTTTCATATGTGAGAAAATTTTGCTATGTCTGTCTAATGTTGAGTGAGAACTAGGCACATTTTTTTAAGGTGGTTTGTGGTTTTTTTGGTGAAGAAATGCAATAAATCAGGAACTCAGATGCCATGCACTTTCCTTTGTATCACTCATTGATAGGTCAGATTAATTGCTAATTCTAACATATCCCAGTTACTTCCTCTGCACACTTTTCCTCTAGCTCAGTCCTTGATCTCTGCTGCTACCTTGTTGAACACTCAGGCCATCTTCAATGGGTTCAGTACTTTCTAAACATTCACTGGGATTAAAGATATTAATAGCTTAAAGTTTCCAACATAATTCTTCAAACAGTGTTAAACTTGAAGGGTTCCTGACTGGATTCTCTATTTGGAAGACAGCCCTTGCATTGCTTCTTGGCTTTATGGGATCTTCCTTTTTGACAATCAAGATATTTAATTTCATCATAATTAAATTCCCTTCTTGCTACTGCAGTCAGGAACAAGCTTTTCAAACTAGTTTTCATGCAGAGTCTACATAAACATACACTGGGGTACCACATAGCTACAGCAGCATAAGGAACCTCTTCAGCAAGAGTGAGGCTAGAGTGCCAATGTCCTACTAAGTGATTACTGTAGCCAATAATCAAGTTTAGGCCCACACAGGTAGGGTCTAATGTGACTGTACTCCAGTTTTGAAGGATTTAGTATCAGCTGTGTTAAGACAATGGTCTTAAGGTCTGTAAGTGCCTATGGTCTTCAAGTGCCATAATCTTGAATTTCAACTTCTCAGGGCATAAAGTAATAAACTGGACAACTGTTTCTCCACTAGACAGCATCAGAAATGTGCAGTGCCATGATGATCCCCCTTCCATTACTCTTGCATTTTTCTCCCTGGGGACAAATCCTCTTGTGATGCGCTCTAAGTATGGAATAACTGTTTATTCACGTCTTTGCTTTTAAAAATAAGTTTTGTTTTGTCTTGTCTTACCTCTGGGTATTTATTTCATGCTCAATGAAAACAAGTGTTGCTGCAAGATTACCACAAGTAGGTCAGCCCTTGCACTGAGCCTGGGGTTACCTTGGCAAGTAACCACAGGAAACCTCTTGGTAGCATAATCCACTGCCTCCACTGGCCTGTCCACGTTTACCCACAAAAGGGGTGGACAGCAGCATTGGTAAGTACCACTGTGTGGGCTGTCCTCTGGCTAGATCAGTTAACCACAGCGCTGATAATCATAACATCAGCAGTAGTCAGGGTTATACAGTGAATACAAAATACACTGTTTACTGGCCCACACTGTACTGCCATGTCTTGACTGCTATGTTACCTCTGCTTACTGGACTAAACCTAACTCGTACATGTCTATTCATGCTGCTCACACACACAGTGGAAAGCAGGGTGGACAAAGCCTTCTAATAATTTGTTGGGGTTTTTTATCAGTATTGTGTGTCTGGACATTTGCTAATTGATAATTTCAACTCTCATACCTGTGGCAATGGATTTGCCATATGCAGGATGGAAAAAGTCCTGTCAGAGATGGACTGGTGAGGAAAACAGCTCAAACGTTATGGAGACAGAAGTTTTTACTGTGGTTTAAACATGTTTCAAAATGGCCTTTTTGTATTTTCTGCAGTGTCACTGTCTCCCCCTTCCCGACACCCCCTGGGAAGCTATTGTCTCACACAAGGTGTCCTGGGAAGGTGTCCTGAGGTGTTTCTCATTGGTCCTTTGTTTAACCCCTTCCTATTGGCTGTTTGACCCTTTACCTGATGGTTTTTTTCTGTGTGACCCTGAACTTGTGATTGGTCCCCTTTGACCTTCCTAAAAGCCTTATAAACCCCAACCCCACAATAAACTTCCTCTTTCGTCCGTCCCTCCCAGGTGGTCTGTGTGTGCTCCTTGCAGGGTCGCCGGACCACATGCAGGGGTGGGGGGAAGGGCATTCACCTCAGGTAATGGGGCTAGCAGCCTAAGGCCTGGAGGTCTCCCCCATTCCCACTAATCCGCCGTACATACCTTTGATTAAATCACTCTTGGTGGTTGGTTCCTTTGTGCCGTTAATCTACGGGTTAATTTTTGAGTAACCTCCTTCCTGAAGAAACCTTGGGAGGAGGTGTTGCTGCAGTGAGTTAACAAAAGTACTGTCTGCTACTGAAACCATGGTTCCTTTCCTAATTTTCTGCTTCATCTCATCAATTAGAGAAGTGCACAGCTCAGCCTGCAAGATCTGATTCCCAGGGAAATAACCTGATTTTTCATTATCAACCACCTTTCAAACCTGTCAGGACACAAAAGAGGAACTGGCTCTGTACAAAATTATCATCATCTCTTAAATTAGTCAGATTCTTATGGAGAAAGCAACACTTTCTATCAAGCAGTAGTCTGTACCATGCTATATATTATAGGTATTCCTTAAAAAGATGCTATTTGGGTACCAAAAGTAACAGTGACAGCATGGAGAACCATGCAGGAGAGTGCATGGCTTCTCAGCACAACAGTTCTCAGTGTGGGAGCCCATGTTGTTCTCTGTTCCTGCTCTTGGACTGCTTTCAATAACCAGGTTAGCTCATTTAACATGAGTTAAATTAAGAGCTCTAACAAGGATGTCCTGAGGTGGATCTTTTGGCACTCATGCTGGTATTCACAGTTGTGATAAAAATCAGTTACATATTTATTTCTAGTAATAAGATCTTAAAATGTACCTCATGTTTGGCAGGCTTAGATCCGTTTTTTCTCTTCTAAATATCTCCCGAGGCTCCGTCCTGGGCGATCTGCCTAGTAACAACTTTCGCTCGCTTTGCTTTGCTGTGTCATCTTGAATCACATTTTCAGCTAAAAAAGTCAGTTCTTTTTGTGGGACAACATCACAATTTTAGCCCTTTTTAATAACTTAGCACTGAGGACTAGACTGGCAGTGCTGCTAAGTCCTTAAGACCATTGCTTTGGAAAGACACCTAGAAACTTGCATTCAGCCTGAGAACTGGACGTCAGATCACAGTCACAGATAATTTAAACAATCAGTGACTGAGTAATATTCTGTGGTAAAACTGTGCTCATAGCAGGAAGCTGCATTGCAAATACCATAAATTGTTGCCTTTAATGATAGCAATTATAAGAAAATTTAATCAAATTCATCATTTCAAAGAAGGGACAGATTGAAGAAAGGGACTGAAATGCGTATCTCCTGGAGCGTCACAGAGAAGACCACCCATTAGCCCTCTCAAGAGAGGAGGATACCTTCCTGTTCTTTCTCTTACTTAGTATTCAGTCTCTTCTCCCAATTAACAAGTGATAGGACAATAAGAAACAGTCTCAAGTTGCACCAGGGGAGGTTTATATTGGATACTGAGGAAAATTTCTTTATCAAAAGGGTGGTCAGGCATTGGAACGGACTGCCAGGGAAGTAGTGGTGTCACCATCCCTGGACGTATTTGAAAGGCACGTAGATATGGCATTTAGGGACATGGTTTAATGGTGGACTTGGCAGTGCTGGTAATGCTTGGACTCAATGATCTTAAAGGTCTTTTCCAACCTAAACATTCTACGATTCTATGACTTTTTCCTTCAGCTTCAATTTTGATTTCCTTCATGCTTTACAGAAACAACATTTCAATCAATTTTGAGTCTGTTCTAAAACTTCAGTTTGCTTCTCTTTTGCTGAAGTTTAAAAACTGTTTTTTAATTCCATCAATGGAAACAATTCCTCATATTTCAAATCATACCATTCTTCATTGTTTACATGGTCTCATGAAAATAAAAAAGCTCTTTACTTCTGTGTACTGGAAGATATCTCAAAAACAGCCAAAGAAACATTCACTTCCCTTAAACACTTATCTTCAGTTGACCAAAGTTTTCTTTTTTCATTAAAAAGAAAAGAAGCCTTAATTTAAAACCTATCACATTTTAAAAACTTGCAGAGCAAATATTAGTGATTTTCTTGAAACATTAAAAATCAAACCACAAAATTCAGCTCCAGGGAATTATTGACTCTTTTGAAGAAAATAAATTGAGGGAAATAATTTCATAGCAGAGACAATGAAAGAAAAGAGTTTCTACACTGTGCCTTTTGTGGAGAGTGTTGATGAGATTATTTGTCTGTATTGGTGATTAAAAAACTATCTATGTAACTTCAGCCTAAGTAGTATCCACAAGCAGGTATTTTTCTAAGACTGCAACAGACGGTTTGTATCTCAGGTTCTATCTTTCTCCCTGGCAAAGTCTGATTAATCCCTATTTCCTATATGATTGGAAACAACAGGCTTCTCTTTCTCAACACTACTGATGGATAGTAATTACAATGTACATCCAAAGAGTGGTCAAGACAATTAACAACATGATGCAACACAAAGTTGACCTATCTGTTGCTACTGCATGTAATTTTAAATATCAGTCCATCTGAATGTTATGGTAGGATACATTCTTACTTCTTGTCTGGCTTCATAAATAAAATTAATTGAATTTTGTCCCTATGCAATTTTTTACTAACTGCCTACATTTTTAAATGTTTTTCTAAACTCTTTCCAATTCGTAAATAAGTTTGTGATAACATAATAACTTTGTGATGAGGTGGTGATCAGGAACTGCCATATGCTTTTGCTGCAATCTGTCCAGGGCTGCAAAGAAAAAGAAGATCAGAAAATCTGAATCTGATCTCTCTGCTAATTCTGGCTGCAAAGATATTTGAAATAATCTCCCTGCCATCCTGGCTGAAATGTCAGGCTTCTTCATTAGCAGATCATTAATTTCTTGTATCATTGTGGTTTGTGCATGCTCAGAGTTCATCTAACATAGGAAAATCTCCTGGTGAAATAAGCAGATGAATGCTTTGTGTCACTGGAGTCTTCCACTAATGCTGAGTGTGAGACAAATGTCAAATGCTGCATGTTATTATAATTTGAGTTGTTTTCTCATTATTATCAGCAAAAACAGTGAAAACTGTCAAGGTAGAAAATAATTTACCCATTTCCAGGGATAGGAGATGATTTTGAGAGTAATTGGCCTTGAATGTTTTGATCATGCTTCTGAGAAAAGGGGTGAATCAGTCTGAAATGCTCCATCCCACTGCCTCAGATCACTTTCCCTGTAGCAGAGTGCATCAAAAGGAACATGTATTTGAGGTGCATTACCTCAGTGGAACATCCTGCTTTCACTGGGATTAAAGAAGTGCACTGCATTCTTTATCTGCATTATGAAAGTGATGACCACCAAGAAAAGAGGGAGAAATCAGGTAAGGGGCGAAAAGCAAGATTCATGAGAACTCTGTCAGAGTTCAACTGCTTAAAATGGCAATTGCTTTGGGGGACAGTTATGACATATTAAGCCCTTGTGTAACATCACCTATACTTCCCTTGCAGCCTTACTGATTGCCCACTTAGTTCTTTTTGAATGCTTACAGGTTTGTTTCTTTTTTTTTTATATAATTGTTTTTCGTTCTGGTTTTATTTTGTATTTTTCTAAGGTTGTTTTATTTTACTTATATTCCAACTCCTCCCATTCACTTACCAATTTCACTACTATTTTATTTACTTCCGTCTTAAGGTCATTAATGAAGATGGGTCAGAAGTGCAATCTCCGTGGCATAATGATACATTGTTTGGATGCATTGATAATTCAGAGGGTGGAGTATTAATGATTGGATACTTAAATAGATTTTGAACTCTACTTCTTCCAGTCATGAGGTGACACTTTGTTCCAGTACAAATATATTATTATTATTATATATGCAATAATAACAGTAACTGAATTTACATATTTATAATACTATCTTTCACATGAGGAACTGCAATGATTACAAATCCATTATTATCATCACTTTTCATAGATAAAGAAGAAGAAAAAAAAGCAAAGCTCTAAACCCTAGCTACATGCCAGTAACACAGTGGAAGACATAAAGAAAACACAAGCCTTTTCCCTACTAGCTTTTTGTCAGGTCAGTTTTCATAAAATTGTTGAAAAGGAATGCTAGGAAAAGAAGCAGCTGACAAGTAACAGGTGGCATAGAAATAGGGTCATAATTACCCCTGAGGGGCAGAGCAAATATTCCTATATGTTGGATTTGTTGTCTGAAGACTCTGTTTAAGCTTGTTGGACCTTGACTGTGCCTTCTCGGATGTAGTTATCCTCAAAGACTTTCCAGTTCTCTAATTCTCTAATTCTACTCTTTTTCCCAGTAGATGATTTTGGGAAAATCAACCCTTCTGTTTTTGTTGGTTTTATTTGTTTTAGAATTTTTTTCTGTTACTACATATCACAGTAACATTGGCTTATGAAGCTGCATATGAAACTAGTCTGATAAGAAATGACTTCTTGGCTAAATATTTAGAAGTCACTTCATGTCCTTCTGGATAAGAGTATCATTTAGGTTACCCAAATCTAGATCTTGACATCACTTTTTCAGGACAAAATTCACAATTATATGCAGTATCTTTTCTTGCTTTCACTGGTTGTGGTACAGTAGTTACCAAAGGAGACTTTTAACAGTTTCAGTGATCTCAGGAGTTAACAAAGTCTGTGGAGCACCATGACCAACATTTTATAGATCTCCCAGCCTTCTAAAGACCCCACACAGTCACGTGGACTCAGGAATTAGCAGATACAAATCTTTACCCTATTTTCTCTGCAGAGTCCTACGATCTGGCAATAAACAAAAGTGGTTTGATATTATTCTTTTTTTTTTAGATGCTGAAACAAGAAGTGTCTGATATCATAACATGTAGGTCATATTACAGCTATAATGTTGATTGCTGTTTAGGTGTCTATTACAGCTCTTTTGAAAGGTACATGTTAAAATGACTGATACACATTATTGCGTTATGGCCACCTGCTCACTGAAACACTCTAATAATGTAGTGAACAATGGTAATATGTTGTAATAATAACTTTAAGCCCTGATCTGGTATTGCAAACAAATGCATCTTTCACTCATGCACATACTTAAATTTACTACTTCGAGCTGCCCAAATAAAACTACTTTTACTCGGTCTTTCTGATATTTTAAGCATTTTCTCCAAAACCTAACAATAGCAAAGTCTCAATTCAGTCATTTATGAGGAATGATGTTAAGAATAGATGTTGAACGAACTCAAGTCTCGGATTTCTTAAACTGGATGGTATTCACAGGTTATATCCCCGTGACCACACCCCTTATTTTCATTAAAAAGTAAATTGCAGGGCTTTCTAAGGGAGAGGCAAAAATAGGTTCAAGTTTCTCTGGTCGCACTTAAGCTAATCACATAGAAACCACATGCAGCCTAAAGGCTGGGCAAAGGAACTCTGTGCACTTTCCAGGCAGGTTTCAGAGGACTTTCCCAGTACAACTGTGTCTTTTCTGAACTGGATTCCTTCCATGTCCAACTGGACCAGAATGTGGGCAGAAAAGATTCTAACTTGTGACTATCTGATAATTGGCCTAAACTGACTGCTTTTGCCAAAGCTTTAATCACAGAAGTAGTAGTCAGCATTATTGACAGTTTTAGAAGTCAAAAGTCTGATTTAAAGTTTCACTAAGGAACTGAGTACCAGCCAGTGTAGCAAGTTTAAAAGGTTTAATTAATAGTTAATACATACTATCTAACATTTTTAGAAATATTCAAGAATGCACTAATATAAAGTGTAGTGCAGTAGATATGGGAACTGTACCATGCTTAGCTGCATAAAATAGACTCTCAAAAGGAAATTTCTGACAGATATATATAAAAAATATGTTGTCTTCTGTTCTTTTTACATGGACATCCAACAGAACCTATGGAGCCAGCATGAATCAAAGCTGTGAACCTGCACAAGTGCCTTTTTACAGTTTCTCAACTCTGTTCTTTTCTAGTTATTTCCAGCCCACATAAATTTGTAACTCAGTTTGGTCATATATGAAATAAGCTGCTGAACAACACCAGCTGGATCTGATGAAATCAATGTGTACAGCTGGGTATTATCCTCCTACTGGAGGTACCACAACTCTCATATCATCACAGATTTCCTGTGTGGCCTCCTACATATATTGTACTGGCCAGATAACAGAAACAAAGCACAGGGGAACTCCAGCTGAAAAGTTGTCCATGGCAGATTAGTAATTATCCAGTATGCAGATGAGCAATCATCTACTGTTTGTTGTACTCTGTGCCAATCTGTAGAAGCTGACGCTATAATACGTCTACAATTATCACTGCTTGAAGTGGCTATATCTAATAATATGCTTTTCCTCAAAGATTAGTGCAGCTATTGAGTACCAAGGAAATCCTCAAATGAGAAAGTTCGTAGTGTCCTTGAATTGCTATTGAGATCTCTGGGGTTGATAACAGATGTGTTTGGGGCATCCCGTATGATGTAAGGTATGCCACTTACTTTCCCGCAACTTAGTTTTACAATATAAGATGTGAATAATACTTCTCAGCCTTACATATGAGCCAAATACAAAATTCTCAGATACTTTCAAGGCATTCTGATGAGATGGCGATGCACAGGAAAGCATCTGAAAATGAACAGGCACTGATAGGATGAAAATGGATGTCTGGACTGCATTAGCAGTTCATCATTGAGATGTACAGGCTGCCTTGTTACTTCCAAGGGGTGTAAGTTAAAAACCTGGAAAGCAGGTGATCAGCTGAATTAAAGCCATCTAGTTTTTAACTTAAATGAAATACAGATCACTCAGTGAAAAAGAGTATCCATGAAAGTAGGAATCTAGTAACAAATTTGGTTAGGAGATACAGCAGAGGACAGAATGAGGACAAATGGTATTGCCTGTGGAATGAAGCAGTTTAGAAAGAATTCATTTTACCTTATTTAATTGAGTGCAAGTTACACATTTAGACAAAGATGGCTGTAGACATTCTCTCAATAGTCAGCTGAAAGGAAGAAAGATACCTCCAGAGAGTCTCTCACCTCACCTGCAGTTTGAAAGGTTGCAGGGTTAGACAGTCTCCCCTGTGCTGGCTGCAAAGGGAACATGGATCACTAGCTTTGCCTGGTTATCCACCTTTCAGATAGTTCAGAGGAAAAATTAACCCTACCCTACCCTACTTAAGTAATAGCTAGAAGCCTAATGCTAGCAGTTATCTTTTAATAATGAACAATCAGACACGCACCACTACATGAGTGAAGACGTGTCTTTATTATGAAAGAATATATACATATATAATACATATAAAAAAGAACTAACCCTATCTTTTCAATTTTTGTAGAAGTAAGGAGGGGGGTCAGCATAATGGCTACCTTGGACATCCAAAGGGCAGACTTCGGCCTGTTTAGGAGCCTGGTTGACGGGCTTGGGAGCAATCCTGAGGGCAAAGGAGTCCAGGAAGCCTGGACATTCTTCAAGCAGGAACAAATAGGAGCAGGCCATCTCCATGTGCTGAAAGATGAGCCAGCAGGGAAGTCTGGCCAGGCCGAACAGAGACCTTTGGCTGGAAATCAGGGTAAAAAAGAGAGTGTATCACCTTTGGAAGAAGGGGCAGGCAGTTTTGGAAGACTACAGAGATGTCATGAGGTTAGGCAGGGAGAAAATTAGAAGCCCAAAGCCCAACTAGAACTTAATATGGTTATTGACATAAAAGACAATAAAAATGTTTCCATAAATTCATCAACAAAAGGAGGGTTGAGGAAAATCTCACAGAATCTCACAGAATAGGTAAGGCTGGAAGAGACCACAGTAGATCATCTGGATCAGCCTCCCTGCTCAAGCAGGGTTGTCATGGAGCACATTGCACTGGATTGCATCCAGACTGTTCCTGAATATCTTCACTGAGGGAGACTCCACAACCTCTCTGGGCAATCTGTTCCAGTGGTAGTCACCTCCACAATACAGAAGTTCTTCCTCATATTCTCCATTCTTTACTGGATGAGGTGGGAACATGGTGACAAGGGATAAAGAAAAGGCTGAGGTACTTAATGCCTCCTTTGCTTCAGTCTTCAATAGTAAAATCAGTTGTTCTCCAGGTACCCAGCCCCCCAAGCTAGAACACAGTGACCAGGAGCAGAATGAAGCCCCCATAATCCAAGGGGAATTGGATTGTAGCAACTGCTACACCAATTAGACATGCACAAGTCTATGGGGCTGGATGGGATCCACATGAGGATACTGAGGGAGCTGGAAGAGGTGCTCACCAAGCCACTTTCCATAATTTCAATTATTTATCATGATGTATTGTAGGTGCTCTGGAGCTTTGCCCTTTTCCAGTGCAGCCTGGATCAGTCCATGGCAGATGGTAGGGCTGTGTTTCCACTCCTGGGGCAGTCGATTCCAGGTGTACTGGACGCCCCTGCAAGTGAAAATTAACTGTGTCCTGCACTCTGCTGACAGGGGACTGAGAAAAATGCATTAGTTGTGACATCCCCGTTGGCTGCCTTGGACTCCGGTTTGTATTGAAGTTCCAGCATGTCCAGTATAGCAGCACTCAGTGGTGGTATGACTTCATTCAGGCCACAATAGTCTACTCTTAGTCTCCATTCTCTGTTAGACTTTCACACTGGCCATATGGGGCTATTAAAGGGTGAGTCCTGCTGATCACTCCTTGGCTCTCCAGCTGACAAATCAGCTTATGGATGGGAATCAGGGAGTCTCAGTGCAATATTGCTGCAGATACACTGCAATGGTACTGATCAGCACCTGCTGTTCTTCAGCCTTCAGCAACACCACAACAGAAGGGTCCTCTAAGAGACCTTGTAAGGTAGACAGCTGCTTCCTTACCCTCTAACTCTAGACCACTGAACCCATTATCCCAGCATCAGAGCAGCCAGGTGACAATGTGCTCATCTGGATGACAGCTTAAATCTTTTCATACATCACTCAGGGATAGGGATCAAGTGGTTACCTCTCGTTCTTCCTTTTCCTCCTGTTCTTGTGGTAACTCTGCTTTGTCCTTCTTTACTAAGTGAGCTTTCATGTTCATTTCTTCTTGTGTATAGGGGCAGCTGATACCAGCACGGGTTGGTTCTCAGGTTCAACTGCAGCGGCAGTCACAGGGGTTGGATTGGCCGCCAGGACCTAGTCAACAGCCCAATCATTTGCCTGCAGCCTTAACACCATCTTTGTATCAAGTTTAAGGTAAACATTTTAAATCACCAATATAATACATCATGGATAGAGCCAATCCCTGAGGTATCCTTCTGACATGAACAGCTTAAACACTTCTTATTGACACTTCTTATTTGGAATCCGTTGATTAGCCAGTTTCTACACGAGTACTTTGTGTGCATGCAAATCTGTTCATTTTGCAGACTTTCAGCAAAAGAATTTTATCAGACAACACAGAGAAACACAGGTACAATGCTTCTCTTTATTTTATGGATTGAATGTGTCCATCAATACGGAAGAAAAGTTTACTTCCCAAGACCAGTCACAAAACATGCATCAGTAATCAAAGAAACGCCACGGGAGAAGATCCTCTGATATAACTATTGTTCTATATTTCTTACTAAAACCCCCCAAAATTACACATTAACTCTCAAAATAGCCAGTAGCAACAAATGAGTAGTATGTCACAGAAACAAAACACCTAGGAGGAGTTGGAATACTAGACATCTGGTGATTATTCTCACTACTGAAAATCTTAACAGTTTGTTAATTACAATCACTATTTTCAGAACAACTTCTCAGTCATTGAGGTGACTCTGCCATCTAGAATGTTTGTTTACCTCTTCTCATGGACATCCATAGGTTGTAACAAAGCATCAGGAGTCAGGAACAGTCCAGATCCTCTCACTAGATGGTGTTCATTAAATACTCTGCAGAGCTTCTTCCAAATGCACTTTCTACCAAATCAGCTACACTGAATGTCTGACAACATTTGTAGTCAATGAGCAGGAATCTCTTTTTAGATCAGCCCTTCATATCAGCGACATTTAACCTCAAACACCAAATTGAGAGGATAGGCTAGTGGCTACCAAATTTTCAACCAGAAGATAAAGGTCTTTCTCTTATATCCATTGCAGTAAACACTATAGTGTGGTATAAAGATTCTATCAACACTTGAAAAATCCTTTGTGACTTACCTGTACCTTTGCGACATTCAGATTTACAGTACCATTATTCAAACTGACACAAAATCTTGTCATATAATGAGGTATTTAGAATAATGAAACAAGACTCCCCTGATGATAACTCATTACAAAAGACTAAACTGTCTCTCCTTTTGTTCATCATCCAATCTAGTTCTTGCTTTTGCAATTCACTTCTGTCATTCAAACTGGTATTACCTTTAGGTGGATACTTCAGTTGGGATACTTCTTATATTCCCTATATATTACGACTTTATAATGAATAAAATAATAAGCATGAACATTTATAAGCAAATAAAGGATGGTATGGGAACGCCACCCATATTTTATACTTTGTTGAAGAATACTAAATAGAGGTTACTTTATTTTTTCTATGAGTACTACAGCCTTTCTTTCTCTGACCTTGCTGCTGCTTCTCTTGTGCTGCTTTTTTCAGAGATCTATCCTGCCTTCTGTCTTCTATTCATTTTGGTTTTGCCAGGAATCCATACGGTTCTTGTTACAGCTACAGAAACTAAATGACTGCTCCTTACAGTATTATTCACTTACCAGAACAATACAACTTTCTTCTGCTTTGATCCCATCAAAACTACTGCTAATAAAATAATCTATGAATATGTCCCTCAAGTGAAGACAGATGTAGAGCAGATTTGTGCAACTTGTGCTGCCTCTACATTTTCACTAGATTTGGATTCTGGTTGAACACAAGAGCACCAACACAACAAAACCATCAAGCCGACCAAAAATCTGTATATGCAAGGAGGAGTAAGGCAATGCTGAAAAAATATCTCAAGCAACCTCAGATGAAAGTAAGAATTACTCTAGGCTTAGTATAGAAACACTGCATTCCATGGGATCCTCCATTACATTCTAAATTAGGTGTTTGGACTCAATTTCTCTGATGGAAAGTCTCTTTTTGTTGACTGTAGAGTGATCTTATATCACTAGATTAGACAAGATCTAGCTGAATAAAGAGGAATAAGATAAACTACAGTTAAATACCAGCGTAGGTGTCACATTATCAATACATCATATGTGGTGTTTATGGAAAGCTAATGATTAGCAACCAATCGAATTAATAAAGCATAAACACACATTTCACTGGTTTTTATAGTGTACTATCAATCTTGAAAATATTATAAGCGTAATATCGAAAATATTGTAAGCATCAGAGGACCATGTAAAGAATACAATAATTATTGTGTACAATCAGAATGTAAACCAGAGAGGCCGAACTTAGTGCGTTTGCGTTACTATAATCCAAGAACGGGACAGCTCAGAGAAGGAGCTGCTTTTAGCATCCTTAGGCACACTGCAGACACGGGATCGGCTTATGAAGGATCCCTCGAAGGAAAAGGTAGAGACGTCACCTTAAGGAGCTGGTCAGGGCACACAACCCCGCTGTTCTGTTACAGCTAATGAAGCTTCAAAATATAACCTGCCATCGCTAAAAGAGGAACGCTTTCTCAGACACACAGTTCAATAAGGTCCCGCTAACTCCTTTCCGTGCCCTGCGCTTTGCACCCAAAACCTCTCCGTCCCTAACGCGCCTGCGCACGAACCTCTCCCGCTCGGACCCCACAAGGCGCCGGGGCGGGCGGGGGCGCGCGGCCGCTCTCCTCCAATGGCGGGGCGTGTTTCCCTCCTGTGGCCAATCAGCGCTCGCTTCCCCCCGCTCTGACCAATGGGAAGAGCGCTCTAGGGGCGGTGGTCACATTCGAACGGAGAGCGGCGCGCGCAACCCTCGGCCGCGGGGAGGGAGGGCCGGGCTGGGCCGAGCAGAGCAGAGCAGAGCAGAGCAGGGTACAGCAGAGCACAGCACAGTACAGCACAGCAGAGCAAGGTATGACCGGCCGGGCCGGGCAGTGGGGGGGTAAGAGCAGACAAGCCGGCGGAGAGGTATAAGAGCCGGGCCGGGCCGGGCGGGGGAGCGCAGCAGGGCGGTGAGGGCGGCCGGGCCGCGGGACAGCGGCGGTGCTGATATATCGGTGGGGCTGCAGAGGCACTGGGCAGGGCCGGGCTCCGCGGCACCCCCTGGGGCTGCGGCCCTGCGGGCAAGGAAATCTGGTGTGTCTGTTCCCTTCCCGCACCGCTTCTGCCCGCGGCCTTTGTTTATGCCGCGGGGCATCACCTGCCGCGCTGCTGCTAAGCCTCTCCCTGTCCAGCCCTGTTTTGCATATTCGAGTTTTATGTTTTCTGTGTCCGACGTTAGAATTTAATGCTTTCCTATTTCTTTTCATAGGTAGTGTTACTAATTTTTTTTAAATCGATGGTGTTTTCTCTTAGCATTGGGTGGTTTTGTTTTCCTTTTAAGAAAATCCTGATTTAGGACTTGCAAACAAAATCAAAGATAGACTATATACTTGTGTAGGTTTTTTTTTTAAAGCCTGAGTAGATGCTTCAGAAACACCACGATTCTGTGTATTTTGGGAAATAGTTGCTGGATAAAGGAGAGGCTTCTCTTAGTGGTTGCAGTAGAAGCGAGTTATCAACTCTATCTAGGTAGGGAGCTAATTTTTAATCTTGTAGAATCCAGTCTTGGGATCAGGATGGTATGTGGGATCAGGGTATATATGTGGCATGAGGGAAGCTGAAGTTGGAGAGGATTTGGAGGGCTTTGCTACTCATTTGAAGTCATGTTTTGATGACTGCTTATGGAAGAATTTAGCTTGTCTCTTTCTTATAACCATTTTTTAACATCTGTCTGAATCAAGGAAAAGTTGAAGGATTTCTTTCATATGCTTACCATTGCAATTTGCTCTTTAGAATTTAGCCTAAAAGCTTGTATGGTTTAACAAGGTCTTCTACTTTCGTGACTCCCATGGATTTTTTAAAGACATTCAGCAGTGTAAAGACTGCTCCTTCATATCATTAATAAATACTAGCTTCTGAGGTAATATCCACAGAACACTATTTGATAATTGGATGGATGCTGTGTGTTTCTGAAGATGGTTGTATGTTGTTCTAGCATGTTCCCATTCTTGCTTTGAACCAAGGTGACAAGATCCTGGAGGCAGGAACTTCTAAACACTGAAATGTCCATATAATAGACCCTGATGTTCAGGAAGGGTCCTTGGTAATACTGTAGTGCATTTATGTGATGTTGATGTAACTGCACTTGGAGATAGTTCTGCTTCCTGTAACAGACAGGATTTCCTGTACTACATGCAAGAATATGTACCTTTGCTTAAGTGGTGGGCACTAGTAAATGATTACTGGAATATGCAAACAGAATAATGGAAGTGCTGTAGAAAAAGGTGGCCACAGTGAGTTTTCTCTTGTTTGTTTGTGATAGGAAGGGAAGGATAGTGGGGGGGGTGGGTGTGGGAGAGGGTGTCAGAAAACATATGCATGGCTAAAGTTCCTGATTTTGAGGAATAGGTGTCATTTCACCTCTTGTACATAGAGGACTTACTTGAAGTTCATCATGTAGTATCTTGACAATAGTAGATGTTTCAATCAGGCCATATGAACAAAGCTAAACAAATACTTAAGGTAACGGTGTAGCTACAATGGTGTGAACATATAAAGAAAATATAAGTAATAGGATAACGTTAATTTCCTTTACTAGGCTGATCAGTTCAGTTGGAGGATAAAAGCCAGGTAAACTCTTGGGCACTTGGTTAAAATTCTTACTGCCCTCTATACTTCCTTGGGTAGACAAATGCAAAATATCAGTAGATTCCAGGGGTAAGAACAGTGTACCTTTTTGTTCAATAACTAAAAAGTGTTTTTGTACTTTCTTAAAATTTGCATTTGGTGAGAAACTGCATCTGGCTTCATTTGGAAACTGAGCAAATAGTGAAACTGTTTCAAGACTGGATGCTATTACTTCTTTTTTTTAATCAATAAATATTTTTGAGTGTGTTACACATGAAATCTTATGACTAACCTGTACTGCCCCTTCATCCATTTGCAATGTATATGGCTTTTTAGTATGTCCTTTGGCTCCTTGTTTAGTGGGTCTGTGTGAAGGGTTGAAACTACTACACTGTATTTAGAGGTAGTTCTGTATCTTCCTGATCTTTACATACTTATTCTCCATTTCTTGGTTCCTTGTCCCTAACTTTGTCTCTGGATCTTGGGTGTGCTGCAGTGTAGTTGTTGCAGTTGGAAGCTCAGTTCCTGTTGAGTGTGTGTGTAACAGCCTGTGGCTGTTTTAGATCTTTGCTGTCTTTCAGATTTTGAACACACAGCCCAGTGAAATGGATGGCAAATGCTTTCTTTAAAGGTAATCATGCAGCAGATTAAGAAAAAAAGGAAACTTTGAATACTTGCTTGTGGTTGAACTTTGGCATGAGTAGAAAGACTACTGGCAAATCATGACAATACACAGGCAAATATGCCATTAGTGTATTTTTTTAATCTCCAAACATCATAACAAGCTGATACATTTAGAAGTGCTTGCCCTCATCCACAAAGTAATCTTCAAGCTTTTTTGTTCTGTTTTTATTGCTATATAGGAATATTTTTACTGATTTAATGAAAACTGTGTTTCTGGGATGTCATAAGCATGAGGCAAGATTACAGGGTTTACTGATTCATTTACTTTTCAATGTCTAACCATTCAATTTCTGATACACAGGCACTTCTTCAGGATTGGAGAGCTGCCTTTCTTGGGGCTCATGGGATCATCTGAGGTAGTCTAACCCTCATCCACCTTACCTTTTTGACAAGTGTAGTAGTTTGTTTGGATACATGTCTGGAATAAAGACAAGTGCCAGAAATACTCAAGCACACAAAATATCTTTTATTACAGTGAAAATAATAATAATGGTAATAAACTTAGCAAGAGGAATTAAAAACTAAAAAAGGATACAAAATAACTGCCTTATCGGGTGGCATTAAAACAAATACTACAAACAGCATTTAATACAGTATTAACTAGTGAAAAGGGATACCAAAAAAGGATCTTAACACAATATTATGGATAACACGATACTGGTTAGTAAAAAGGGAAGCTAAAGGAAAGATACTATAAACATAAAAGGGGAATTAAAGGAACACTAGAAGGATATTAAAAAGTTTGTTCTCTCAGTTGCTTCCTATCAAACTGTGCTTACCCACACAGACAGGCCAGGGCTGTCAGGATCTGCAGCAGCTGGTCGGTGCCCGTGCTTAGCGGGCGTCCCCGCGGAGCAACACAGTCTCGGTGGTAGGATGAATATCGCTCAACTCAGCAGTCCCGACACCCCATTTTTATCAGTTCCACACTACACTACGTAGGGCCAGTACGTAGTATAAGGTGATGCCTGAATGGCAGCCAAACACCACCTAATCATTACCTCATGGCAACAGTCTGCGCATGCCCTACTTGTAGGGCAAGGGGCGAGCGACACCTGCCCACATAATCTTCCTCCCATCATCATCTTTCTCACCGCTATTTATGACCTCTACCATTGTGTTTCAAGGGTAGATATATCTATCTTGCAGTATGTAGCAAACCCAAGGAAGAACTCAGCTCTGATAATAGGGGATATCAAGCTGACTTGCTAAAAAGCACAATGGACCTTACAATTAGCTTGTGCCATGAAGTTACATTGTACCATACCCTAGCTGGTTTCACATCCTAATATGATTCCGTTCTCACGCCTCTATGCTCCATTGATCATCTAATTCAAAAGTACCCCCCTTACATACCACCGCGTGATCAGTGGTAGCAAGAGGCTGATAACGAACTACTCGAGATTGTAATGCATTTAGCTTGGTGTTTATCATTCGACGTACACATGTTAGTATACAGGGAATCATACACAATATGCATGTTATTATACATCCAACTATTGACAAACCTGTTAACGCTTTTCATAACCAGGGCCATCCCCATTTCCAGTCACCAAAGAGGTTTCATTCATCATGAACATGTAATTGTTGAGTAAGGGCTTTTAATTTCTGGATGCTAGCATGAACAGATTCAGAATGATCACTTAAATTCATGCAGCACATGCCCTCAAAATCTTGACAGCCATGTCCCTGGGCTAACAATAAAAAATCAATAGCAGCTCTATTTTGTAAACTTGCATGTCTAACAGAGTCTACATCTGTGAGCAATGCACTCAAAGCAGCAGAAGTAGCATTAGCTTCTTTAGCCAGCCAGCATCCTAATTTATTTAAAGAAGCCAAAGCACGAGCAGTCTCTATCTGAGATATTATACTAGCAGTTATTCTTTCAACCTTATTCCAAAACTCTACATCAGAGTTACAGTCCGGAGTAAATCGCCGTGTGCTACGTCTGTGTCTTCTTAGTTTAGGCAAGGTTACACTGCGAGGATGAAAAAAGGTTAATTGTCCAAAGGTACAAGGGCCTCCTACAGCCTTTCCCGGAATACCTTTCCATGCTCTTTGTCCACAAATGAGAAACAGATCATTTGGGAGACCTATCGCATCAGATCCAGAAATAAATCGTTTTTGCAGTCTTATTGCACCAAGCTGATGCGTTCTGGTATAAAAATGTCAACTCCTCCTTCATTAACCTTGGTACCTGACGTATAGTTTAGGTAAAAGCATGGAGTTGCAGTTAACGTCCCTAAGATGTCCAGCTTTTGTGGTTGAATGGGTAAAGCAGGAAAATTATGCATGTATGCTAAAGACTTAATATACCAAATAGCGTCCTTTCCGCTTTTAACTCGCTACGATGCCTGGCACCACCAAAGAGGTTGTTGAGTTCCTGGATGTGTGCAGTTTGCTAACACGATCTCATTACACAGAGTTCCCCACCAGTAGTTATCAATGGGTACTCTAATCAGACAGGTGCGAAAAGGACTCGTGGGAGTTACCATGGTCACACATATCACGTCCATCTTCGTCACGTTGGCCAGGGTGGTCCACACATTGACATCTAAAACAGAAGTCAGCAAAGAAGCAAAGTATAGCTGTATCTTTCTGGAAGGTACAGTTGGGTCTGGAAAAGGCCCTGCTGCTCTGCACCCTCAGGGGAGAAACCAGCTCCTGGGGGCTGTTGGATTCCATCCCACCACGTGGTCCATGGTTGGACCGTGACACTGGTGAATGACTGGAACAGCGTATTGATGAAGTGTCATTTCTAAAAATGTAAACAACATAACAACTGAGTAACAGTGAAAATACAGACAATAATATAATCGTGTCCATCCCCAGTGAGGAGATCTAAGTGGATTACAGTGGTCATTTACTTGGAGTCAACAGTACTTGAGATAATCTTTTCCTGGTTGGCAGACTTAGTTTCTAAGTTTGGACAGGTGAACAGGTGTGTCTAATCGTATGGGCCCGGACAACACAATGAATCTCAGGAATTTCTGCAAAATATAAAGTCTAGTACAACCGAACTTTTCATTTCAGAATTTTATAGTCTGGATTCATCTTTTATAGTATGAAGTGGTTGACTGCCAGTCACACATTTATAGGCCTGTTAGGAGCCATCACAGGCAATGTATATCTGGAGTTTGATGCAACACCAGACAACATCCTGGTCTCACCAACCACTCCCACAGAAAGCTTACACTCTCTGTACAGATTCCAGGCCTCATCGGGGGCAAACCGCCCTGCCCCAGTTTACCCCTGACTGCAGTCAATCCCCCTTCACCTCATGGAGTGATAGTACAGGTTATCTCTTGCCTCCATGCTATAAAAGAATTTTATCTATCTTCACATTAACTATACCATTGAGTGTGAAATCATTTCTGCACTTAACTAGAATATTACCAATTCATCATAAGAAAATTGTAAACATGATGCAAGCCAGAGCCCATAGGGAGGTCCACAAACATCAGTCCTTCATTTGCAGTCTTGCCAACCAACTTTTCAACATAAGCTTTTCTTCTGCGAGGCCCAGCACCTCACACATGGTTATTTCACAGTCACATATATTCTTGTATAGACTTGTAAGCCAAAAGGTTTCTGTCATTTGTTGATTCCAAATAATTCTTGCCACCTGCTGTAATACTACTGGGACAAAACACATACAAATATGAGCGCTGCAAAACAATCAGTGTCTGATTTAGAATTCCCAAACCACACCGTTCTGCCTGATCTTCACAAACATCACTGGTGTGACATGAATAGCACAGAAACGGATCATTCTATACAGTGATGACCATTAGGCTTCAGGATGTTACAAGTTTTATAGTTTTCTGTTGTCTTCTTTCCCCCCTTAGTGGCATGTCTGCCCCATCCCAGGAGACAAAACCAAGCACAATTCCAGTCCTTCTGCACACAGCATCACATATGTCCTTCACTTCTTGAAGCCAGGGCTTAGCTTTAACCTTTACCTTTAACACTGCTGCCAGAACAACTTGGCAGCACACAGTTCAGGAATAATATTCCAATTCTGATTGTTGCTTACCAGTAATACAAAACAAAGCATACAGATTGTTGGTGCAACTCATCTAAGAAATATAAACCTTCTTATCTCTGGAATAGTAGATCCAGGGATCCGTTGGGACACGAGACCTGCTATGCAGAAAAGAATAACCAATCCATCTTGTTGTTCAAGATACATGACCTGCACTGAGTAGGCTAATGCAGGAGTAATCATGGTTGTGGTAGCTATATCCTCCCAGCCTCTGGCCAGGACATTGTTCATTACATGAATCACAACATCAGGTGTGGACAAGACACACAAGAGACAGGTACACGATAACTCATTACACCAGTTAGCAAAAGTTAGTAGACACAATTAATTATATTTAGGATATGTTTTTCTTCCATGTGATATTCGGGCTGGTCTTGTGCTGCTCAGCATTCACTGATCTCTGTCCAGAATTCTTGCCGCTCATGATAAGGTTTCATCAAACATGCTGTAAGCCAGCAGGGTCCTGTGGGAGACAAAACACAAACAACTCCCCCCTTCCAAATACTAACAACTTAATGTTTACTTGAGGTGTCATATTAGCTCTCCTCATTACAACAGTATAATTTTATCAAGTTTTATCCCTTACAACAAGGCATATCCATTCTTCAGGAAAGATTTTCTCCATAGTAGTACACATTGAACCTTGAGCAGTTAAGCAGCACACTGGAAATGTAAGTTTGATGCATACTGTTGCGACTTTAAATCAAATTTATGCAGAAATTTATTTTTGTCTACTGTATTTGGCAAACTATCACTGCAAGAATAATGAACCTTTGACATTGGTGAGGAAAATATAGTCTGTTTAAAAAAAACAAAATCCATCCAACTGTAAGCAATTACAGTTGTAATGAGAGGTTGAGGTATTACTGAACATGAAGTAACTCTCTTTTGGTTATCTTGGTGCTTCAGGTTATGGAGAATCTGACTTCACCTATACTTGGAGGGAATGGGTAGTGTTCAAGGACAGATCTCTAAGGACATTCTCACCCACAAAGAGGAGATTGGAGTATCTGATTCCCCGTAGTCCTTTCTACTGTATTTTCGAAAGGCAAAACTGCAGTGTGTACCAAAATTTTCCTTATGAAATGAATAATTGTCATCTTTAGAATGGCATGTGGACAGTCTTTGCTGTAGTAATCATGTACATAATTTTTAGCAACATGATCTCCAGAAGATGGGGCAGTTTACAGACCCACTCTCAGAACAGCCTAAGTTGACTCTTAGGGAGAAACAGATATTAAAGGAAGTTCCAAACAAGTATTGAAAATTACATTGAATAATGAATAATTAATAATTTATGTTTTTGAAGATAAATGAGGAGGGTTCTTTTTTTTTGTCTCAGCTCAGGGAAATAAAAATTTTATTTCAGATACTACTCATTTAGCATATAGTCTCTAGCTTTCATAATTATTTTTTTCTGTCCAGGTCTTGCTTGCAGCTATATTTGGGGGGATGCTTGCTTCTGCTTTAGTTAGACCACTGAAAATATTTCATTTTGTGAAGGAAGGGACCATTTTCAGAACTTAGTGCATTTTTTACTTTTCTGCAAAAATATTCAAGTTAGGTCTTAAATGTCTCTCCAGACTCTTAAGGTGCTAAGACATCTTCATAGATGGTACTTTTGCCAGATTAAGTCTTGGAGTTTACACAAAGAAACTGTACTTTGAACCTGCAAAACTTCTATATAGACAAGAGCAGGCTTAATATTCTTGGTGTGCCATTTCTAGTACAGGATGAACATGAAATATGGCTACTATTGCTAGATAAGCAAGCTCTATAAGTACAATAATCTTTCTGATTTATGGTCTCTGCTTGTGGAAAGCTGAGTGGTGCTCTTAAAATAATGCCATCTTGTAGTGACTAATGCTCTAAAAATTAATTGTCAGAATTCTTGAGAGTGGTGCCTGGTTTATTTTTTAAATAGTGGGGTCAGAGGTGAATGAACTTAATTTGTCCCAGTCAATTCTTTCTCTATCAATAATTCGTCTAAAAGTAGATCTAACGTTTCTGAGCCTTCCGGCAACTTTTCATTGACCTTTTATACCTGAGTACCAAAGGAACAATGACCAACAATTCACTGTAAAACTAAACTTACTCTTTCTTTGAACCTATTTAATCTGTCCAAAGTGCATTACCTTCTTGTTTCTGGGCCAAGCTGCAAATTATACAGGAGAGGCTTTCCCATGGTAATTCCAGTGAAGGTGAGCTACAGTAGGGTTCTTTAGTAACTTCCCTTTTTTTTAACCTTGTGTCTGCAGATGGAGGAGGCGGACCTAAGTGAAAGAGGATTGCCGCAAATTGCATCAATCATGAATAGAGTTAGAAACTTGAAAAACAAATACAGAAATGAAGACAATATCACAGATGAGCTTAACTGTACTAAAATCTCAGCTGATACAACAGGTATTTGGTTTTGTTATTCTTTTGTCATTCTGGCAACAGATCTTAACTTAGACTGAGTGAAAAGATTTAGCATTCACTATTAAGGACCACAGAGTAAATTTTGTTCCTCTTTGTTTCTTAACTGTGTTGCTCAAATCTTGTTTAAAAAATAAAATCAGTAATTGTCTTGTGGGATAGCTTATAAGAAGTATTTTCTTCCATTCATATATGCCTTTTTAATCAATCACTTTTTGTTTTTATGTCAGATAACTCTGGAACTGTTAATCAAATAATGATGACAGCAAATAATCCCGAAGATTGGCTATGTTTTTTGCTTAGACTAGAGAAAAAGGGTGTTCGTCAGATGGATGTTAGCCTACTGAATAGACTCATTGGTCGTTACAGTCAAGCGGTGACTGCATTGCCTGCAGAAAAGTACAGTGAAGATGAGAGCTATGCTCGCATCCTCGTGAGATTTGCTGAGTTGAAAGCGTAAGTATAAATTTTCAATATAAGAACTCATCGTTCTGTGCTTGAACTATGACAAAAATACCTTGTTTTGTAAGTGGTTTCTGCAACAAATTATCATCGAGTGTGTATGTCTTCTTATTGGCTGTTTGAAACTGAGCAGCTTTGGTGAGTCAGCTTATCAGTTGTCTCCACAGTGCTTGCATTTTTTGTATATGCTAATAAGCATATACAAAGATTGTTTGGAGCTGTTTGATTTAGAGGTGTTAACACTTTCTTTTTTCTTGGTTCTATATGTAAGGTACATGGGAAAAAGCAGGAGACTATGTTTTTTCAGTTTTATACTACTATGCTTTCTCCCTTGCTAGTACTCAGCACAGTTAAATTAAATTAGCTAGGTTAGGATAGGAAGAATGTCTCAGAACACTGTTCTGTACTTCCATACTTGGAAAATTAATTTTGATTGTAGTCATTTATTGCTTTATTCAGTCCAGACTTGAACAGTGTGGTTGTTCAGATGTGTTCAGACGTAATTTAGGGCAGGGTTATAATGTGATTTTTTTCCATAAGGGGTTCTTCTGAATTATCTTGAAATATCATCACAGCAAATGTTTTGATGAAGAACTGCAGTTGAATATTGCAGCAATATAACAATTATTGCTGAGCAGGTAGTCTTCCAGTGAACATGGCTAGTCTTTTTCTTGTACGTCCTTCCTCTATTTGACTCTTTGGCATGTGGCTTTGTCTTCCTTTATAATTGTCTACTCTTTGTACTGTCATTTACGTGGGTCTTGCTGCATCTGTTTACTAAAAGCGTACAGTGGAAGTAATCTGTTGAATCCCCTGTTGAGAAGCAAACAGAACTGAATAGTGGCCTTCTTGTGAAACCTTAGTATCTTGAAGAAGTAAGGTGTTTATGTGTAATTGGAATAAAGAATCTCTTCCAGAAAGACTCCAAAGATACTGAGAGATAGCATTCTAGTTTAAAGGTTAGTTGCTTTTCCTCAGAACAGAAACTGTGTAACACAGGCTTCTGGATCATACTTTGTGGAATTTCTTTTCCAGAACAGAAATTGGAAGCTCTTATCCAGTCACATCTTTTGTCTCGTTATAGGAGAGTTTAAGTTCAGAAAGATTATTTCCCTAGTCACTTGGATCTATTTCCACTTGATCCTTAGAACATGACTTGAAAAGCAAATACTTCTAAGGTGTATGTAAGAGTTCAGTATTCTGTGTGTTGTATTGCAGAAAGTAAAACTGAAGATGCTGTCAGTTAATATGTCCAGTTAATATGTATGTTAATGTGTCAGTTTGTCTAGTACTATGTATTTTGTCTCCGCTTGGTTTTAGCTCCTATCAAAGAAAATCCTGTCATCTCATGACTTCCTAGAGTGCTTCTGGTTTATTTTTTTAGCTATTGCAAGTAAAGCAACACTGATAGGTGCTCTGATGATGCTGCCTTTGGTGGGAGAAGAAATACACTTTTCAATAGAGTTCTGCTTGCTGTTCTCCCACATGTTCCATCTAAACAAGGTGGAAAAGAAAGTCAGCATCACAAACTTCAGCACCAGTGGCAGTAGTTTGAGATTTTGGTGTCTATTGCCATCAACATTTTCTTCTGATCATAGAATCATAGAATGTTAAGGGTTGGAAGGGATGTTACAGATCACTTAGTTCCAACCCCTTCTGTCATGGACAGGGACGCCTCCCACTAGACCATGTTGCTCAAGGCGTCAGTCGACCTGGCTTTGAACACTTCCAGGGTTGGGGCATCCACAACCTCCTTGGGCAACCTGTTCCGGTATCTTACCCACCCTCATAGTACAGAATTTCTTCCCAATATGTAGCCTAAATTTCCCCTCTTTGAGTTTGTACCCATTATTCCTTGTGCTATCACTACAGTTCCTGGTGAAGTGCCCCTCTTCGACTGCTCTGTAGCCCCCCTTCAGACACTGAAAGGTTGCTGTGAGGTCTCCATGCAACCTTCTCTTCTCCAGGCTGAACAGCCCCGATGTTCTCAGCCTCTCTTGAGAGGAGAGGTGCTCCAGCTGTCTAATTGTCTTTCTGGCCCTTGTCTAGACTCTTGCCAACAGATCCATATCCTTCTTATGCTGGGGGTCCCAGAGCTGAACACAGTGTTTAAGGTGGGGTCTCACAAGAGTGAATTAGATGGGGAGAATCACCTCTTTTGACCTGCTGGCCACACTGCTTTTGATGTAGCCCAGGATACATTTGGCTTTCTAGGCTGTGAGTGAACACTGCCAGCTCATGCTGAGTTTTTCATCAACCACCACCCCCAAGTCTTTCTCGACACAATGAGTAGGTGTGAAATTGGATTATTCCATTCTTGGCACTGGACCTTTATTGTCCTGGTATCTTCTCTAGCTGCAGTCTGCTTTGCCGGTACCTTTTGACCAATTATGATAGCAAGGTTATCTGAAGAACCTTTGAATGTACTCTGAAATAGTCAAAGGCAAACAGTGCATCTGTATTGTACATTAATCATGCCAGACCTGCTCTCACATAATGCTTCTGACTATAGCACAGTGCCACCAAGTGTGTGGCACTTGATGCCTATTGCTAGTGCATTGGGTCTTGTTGTTTGTATTGCTGTCCAAGCTGTTGCTGCTTTCTGTTGGAACTTAAATTTTAACATACTCTTGGAAAGTGAGGGTAATTCATGTTACAGCCTTATTTCTTTTGCTCAGACTGCCTGCAGATGGGTTATTCCATGCCTATCTTATTGCTTTGGGTGATCAGAGATGAGTTCACTAAACCTACTGGAGTCTGGTAACATGCCTAAACTATGATAGATTATCTCATTCTTAATTCCACAGAATTCTGCTGAAAATATGTTCTCTTTAGTTTTCCATGTTGTATTTTTCTGTACTTTTGTTTTGAACCATTATCATAAATCTTTTCATCTTCCCACTTTTAAGTGGTACCTTTGCTTACCTGTTGAGGCAGGTGGAATTTTGAAAAGAATTCCTTTATCTCTTGATTATGGATGTTGCTAGTAAAAGTGTTATGCTCCTTTTTTTAATAATAGTAAAAAGAGAGAGTGAGTTCGTTGCAACATAAGGTTAATTTGTTATTTCATACTGATGTAGATTTAGGCCTTTTGTATCTTGATTAGTATTAACGTAGGCTGTAGTTCCTCTAGAATATTTAAATGTTGGTGTACTGTGTGCGAGCACTATCCTACTTAGCAATCTATGGCTGAATGTAAAACTAGGATTAAAATTTGGTGAAAGTAAACAAACTATGCAGTGTGAAATATCTTATCTGGACTTTGTGGCTTAGTCTCTACGTTTTGAAGTATACCATGCTTGCCACTGCTTCTTCTGGCATGTCTGCAGAAAATAGACTTAATCCACATTGTGCTACCGAATTTCACTGATGAGACTGTGTTGTCTAGGAGTAGGGGGAAAACAGTGAGTTACCTACATCTGGTAAGGAGTTGGTGTTCCCACAGAACCCTTAATAGAGGTGGTTATTGGATAAATGCTCTCATTGTGTCCTGGTTTTCTGGTCCTGTGGTATTTTAGATGTACCTGCAGAAATAACTTCTTTCAATGACCTACATCTCTGCTAAGGGAATCTGACTGTTTGGGTACAGTTGCAGAGGCTCTTCATTGTAGAACAGCTCATAACCTCTAGCAGAAGTTTGGAGTTCAATATTGCTTTTATGTAAGGAATTGCTGCAGGCTATAACTAGTAGTGTATATAATGTTTCTTCTGACTTGATTAATATGATACATTTTTGCATTCTTGGTGTTCCTAAAGCAATCTCCTTGTCCTCTGCCTTGCAACCTCCTTGTATAGGAGTAGTTGTGTCTACAAGAATGGTGATGTTTCTCTGGAAGGGCTACTGGTGGGTGTTCTGTACTGGTTAGTGGGCGCTCCGAGGGAAAATATCGGCATATTTTGAGGCATAATGTAAGCAGTGACAAGGAATGAGTCCTTCAGCTTTCTCTTCTGGGTTTGAGCATTTTCTGGATTTTTGGGAAGGTTCAGCTTTACGTATTTCATTTATTAGCTTTCTAAGGTATGTTGCGTATTTGTAGTACACTGATTGCTCTAAGGGAGAGGAAAATCTTTAGCTATAGATGGATTGTTTTTCCAGAGTTATCTAAAGCCATTATTCAACACATGAAACTTGTTTCTCAAGCTCTTCACCTTTTATAACTATTAATATGCTGCCTTTACAGTCTTCAGGATCCAGAGGAGGCACGGGACCAATTTCATCTGGCCAGACTGAACTGCAAGAAATTTGCTTTTGTGCACGTGGCTTTTGCACAGTTTGAGCTATCACAAGGTGTGTAAAAAAACTTGTTTGGTGTTGCTGTTCTGTGTTGTTCTAGGTTTTGTTGTCATCAGCTTCTTCTCTGTTACATTATTTGCAAGGAAACTGGTAAGTATTAAATCAGAAAGAAAAAAAAGCTGGATTTTCTTTTTTTGAATGAAATTTATTGAGAATGTGAGTTCATTTTTGAATGAAAATATGCACAGCAGTGTTCATGATAGTTTTTTTTCCTTTTTAGAAATAACTTTCAAACAAGATGAAAACTGTCAGTATTTTCTATTTTTTTAGCTTAGATCTTGCAGTGGAAGGTTTTTGAACAAGGCTCTTGCTGCATTGAAGAGCAATGCTCAAATTTGGGTGGTGATTTCCCTTAGATACTTTGTTTGCTTGTGGAACAAATTCTGTCTTCTTCCAAACAGCAACTGTAGATTCTTGATATGTTTTTTTTTAAACCAGAATACACTATCAATGTGCAATTTGGTTGCCTGGTACTTGGTAGCAAGGCTGTGTTGCCTGCCCGTAGGGTATTTTTGGGTTTCTTTTCCTTCCATGGGTGATTTGAACAGTGATCTCTGTCACCCTTTTTATTTCTTCCTTTAACATCTTTATCTATACAGAAAGACAAGCACATCCCATTAAAGCTGTTTTCTTATTTGAAAAGAAAAGGCTTGGTGGATATATCTTAATTTTTTTTTTTGTGATTTGTTTTTCTTCGTTTTGGTGGGTTTTTTTTGTTTTGTTTGTTTGTTTGTTTGTTTGTGCTTTTTTTGTTTGTTTTTTTTTTTTGTATCATGCAAGCTGTTGTATACTGCCTAGTATGAGAACTTCTCCCCAAACTTAGCTACAATAAATAATTAAATGAAATTAATCTGCCTATTCTACACCCTGGATTCTGAATACATTTTACATTTTTATTTCTCTTCATTTACTTCTGTTTATTTTCCACTGGTAGTGGTTTTCTCTATAAATTTTTCACTCCAGTACTACTTTTTAACTGTATTTTAGGATACAGTTTAGATGTTCAAAGGTGTCCCATGACACAGAGCCATTTTGTTAAAATCAATAATAGATACTCATTTATCCTCTCACATCTTCCAGTTTTTCTTAACTGATAAGTTTATTTGTAATGGAGCAGGACAGTCTGTGGAAACCCTCCTCAAATACATGCTATGTAAAATAATTGATGGAGGAAGTTTACTGAATATGACTCTACAGGATGGGGAGAAGACAAAAATTTGCATATTGTGACTTGAAATTACAGTCTCTCTGTTTCACATAAATCAGTTATCTGACCAGTCTTGTTCTAATATAATCTTGTGGTATTGAACTTCTAAACAGTATTAAATAAGCTAATTGTTGCTTAGTGTAGCTAATAATTTGCTTAGTGAGCACTGTATGTTTATTTAAACAGATAATAAGACACTAATACTGCAATAATAAAGATATTGTTAAATAAGTGTAATAAAACCTATTGTGTAATTTAAGTATAGAAGTATTGCTACAGGTTACCAGTGACTAAATTCATCCTGTAGCTGTGGGATGTTTTCATGCAATAGTTTATCTTACTTTGACAGCAAGTAGTTAACGTAAAATGAAGTCCTAATCCCAAAGGAAATAAGCCAGTTATGATTGGCTTTGTGTCTCCGGTGTGCTCTCTGATTTGTATCTGTTACCCTTGAGCTGATCTAGGTGTCACTTGGAAATGTGTATGAAGCTGTAGTGTCCCTGCTGTGTGCTTCAAAGAGGATTAACGGAACATGTGATTTGTACAGTGTTACTTAAGAGTGCGGGTCCTTTTTCACTGAGTGTGTCCAGCTTAGGCCAGAGGGAAAGGAGGAAAGTACTGCTTTGTTGCCTCCTCATCCCGGTCATTTCAGCAGTGTTTTGGCACACCTGTCAGTATTTCCCTTTGCATTAAGAATGCAAAGTTAATTGTACATTCACTTCCTTGGCTCACAGTTTTGCTCCAGATAAAGCTCAAGTTGAAGTTATGAAATTAGAGTTGGTAAATTGATGTCGATTTCTTAATAATTGAATATTGATGGTCTGAAAATGGAGTACCATTTTGGTTTTGGGTTTTTTTTACTTAAATACTAACTACCATTTCATTTAAATAGGTCAGATGAGGATCTGTCTTGTCCTTACTTGGGTGACTTGGATAGTATACTTGAAGCAAATTTTGCTGTGAATTGGTCAGAACTCGTAACCGTAGATAAAACTCTGCTTTTGGCTATGTAAAATGTTATGCTAAGGTGGATAAATCAGGCTTTTGGTATGTGGCAAAGTGGACTGATTGAAACTCAGAAATACTTCTGACTTTTGTGCTGTGGATCCTCATCTGTTAAGGGGGATGAAGCAGTTAATTTTTCACACGGGTGTTGGTGTCACGCTCTTTCTTACTCAATGAGACATATAATAATAGGAGGGATTACTTTCGAGTAGCAGGTCTTGTTGAAGCAATGTGTGGTTACTAAATATAGCCAAAGGTAGAACCACAGAATGCTGGTTAAGGATTCTTAAAGCCCATGCACTTGCTAATGATTTGAGAGAAAAAACAGTGTTTGACTATATGGTTAAAACCAAGTTAAAACAAATAAGCACAAAATAGATTTAAATGGAAACATAGCCAATCTAATTTTGGTGTTTCCTTGTTTTGGTGTCTGACATCACCCATTTAGTATTCTTAAAATAGGTTACTTAAAGCATGAGTTCTTAATACATACATTGCAGTTCCCCCAACCTGAACTGCAGGCAGCATTGACATCTAACTTGAGTTACTGGTGGGGTTTTGAGTGCTGGAGACATGGTGCTCTTAAATATGCTACTGTATAATATTAGAAATAATTAAGTATAAATGTATGTGGTACCGGTAAGAACAAAGTGGCTGATGTTCTGCTGCTTTGAAACTGAGGAAGAACAGCATTTGAGATTTCAGGGGCATTGACAGCTGTAACAAAATATTGCATCATTTTGCACTGATGCTCTTTAAACCAGGGAACATATTATGGTTGCAGTACTCTTCTTTCCTTATTTGACTTTTACTTTTTTTAATGGTTGTGTGCGTACGTGTAAATTGACGGCTTCTGATATGTTTTGTTAAAACACTCCCTTTTCCCTCCCAGCTCTCTTCAATATTATCTGCTTATGGCATTTAGCAATGTCTGAAATTGTAATGAAACCATATCTTTGCTTTTCACTCCTCTTTTCTTAACTGTAATGCTGCCTGGACTAGTGATGTTTTATTTAATAGCTGCTTTTAAATTTGGTTTCTTTTAAGTGCATTAAAGATGTTTTATATATGTAATAAAATTTTTGTGTGGTCAGATCTAAATGGAAGTTCATAAAAGTTGTATTTCCTTGCCAATACTACAGAAAAAGTAGATTTTAGAATATTTTGTACTTCTTTATAGTTCCTGTAACACTAAAAAGTACTGAAAATGCATATTTTGTGCCATGGTGTTCAACTTAATGTGAAAAATTGACTTACATGATTCACTTTTAACTTGTTCCAGGCAGTATCCTTAAAGTGAATATGTAAGGGGAGAAGTGCCTCATGAACAATGGTTTCATAGAATGATGTAAATATAAGATAGCATGAATATAACCAGCTCATTAAAAAACAACATTGCCCTGGTGTAATTGTTTTTCACTTACTTGATTTCTAACTCTGTGTTTCTTACTACTTAGAAAATGAGAAGAAGTGTAAGCAGATCCTTCAGAAAGCTGTGGAGTACTCTGCTGTTCCACTAGAAATGTTGGAAACTGCTCTGCAAAACTTTCATTTGAAAAAAAAGCAGTTACTTTCAGATGAGGACAAGGAGAATTTAGCAGGTAACTGCAGTTTCTTAAAATATTAGTTGAGTTTATACCTATTGTAATATTAGATTGGAAAAAAATCTCTAGTGTTTTTCCCTTCCAGATAAGAACTCAGAATCTGCTATTGTCTAATAAACAGATATATTTATTTATCTTATCAATCTTACTCCATCAGTACTCTTTTTTTATCTTCAGTGCAGTGATAGTAGTTCACAGTGGCCATGGGATAGTGGGTTCTGTAATTCTGCAGAGGGTGTTCCTCTGACTGTCATTACATATTTGTAGTTTGTAATAGAGGCTTACAGCTGGAAGTGTGAAATAAGAGCTGCTCTTGGTAGAGAAGAAATAGAACTGAAGCATACAGACTAAACCATACAGATAGATTACTTGGAGGTGTATCTTCTGACACACTGAGGAAGTGCTGGTGGTCATTTCAGTGAAGTCAAATCTGGGAAAAATAATCCATTTCAACTTTATTTTACATATGGACAAAACCTATGTGTTTATCAGTACTAAAGTGCTTGGCTATATCGTAAAACATAACTGATCCTGATTGCTGGGTATATAATTCAATAAGGGAATAGTTATCTCTTGAAGTTTTCAGGAGATAAATTTGTTTGGAGTGGAATTGAGCAGAACACGTGGTTTGACTTAAATACTGAAGTGTGTGTAGCTAACTCTTCCAAGAGTGTTGTCAAACACTTCCATGTTTTTGCATTGTATAAGGACAGAATGTAATTTCCTTAGGGATATATTTTCACAAGTGTGGTTTGAGATTTGCCTGTCTCCTATTGAACTAACCTTTGAGTGAAATGCTAGTTGGGTACAGGGAGAAACTCAAACATTTAGGAACAGTTGTAATATTCAGATATAGTATTAGTTTTTAATCAATTTTATTTTCTGTCCTGTTCCAATTTAGCTGAGGGAATGCCTCTGAGAGAACACATGGCAAAACCCTGTGTGCCAATTAGGAAGCAGTGAACTTTGGGGCAAGTGTAGGCTTATTTAGTTTTTCACCTACATGAGCTTGTAACATTAGGTATTTTTGTAAAATGCTAAATCGTAGCTGAGTTATTTAGAGATAATATTCAATATATGTTTTATTTTCACAAAACCCATTAGTAATGTAAGCAGGAGTTTAATTGACACTTCCTTATAAGATTAATGTGCAACTTCATATAACTTTTGCCAGAACTTCAATAACCAAGCAAGATTTTCTACTGGATTAACATGGGCTGGTGAATGATCTGAATGCTTGATATTCCCTGACCTCACACAGCTCATAAGACCACTCTCAAATTTGCTATCAATGAAATCAACTGATTTAATTTAACCCAAATAATTGCTTAGAACAATTCAGTTGAGTTTACCTGATATGAATTAGGGATTATTCTCAAGTGTCTTAATCTGAATGATTCTAACTATTTTCCTTACAGTATCAAGCACACAGGAGTCTGGGCTTCAGAATATAGTTGGAAATCACAGAAGCATAAAAAGGAATGATTCTGGTGAAAATTCTTCTACTCTTAACAAACTGTTTTCTGGGTAATGTCTTGATTTCTTATTTAATTTCTTAAAACATAATTTAAACCAAAACCAAACAAGCACACTACAGTGTCGTTTGTTTGGTTTTGTGTTTATTTTTTGTGATTTTTTTTTTTTTTTCTTCAGGGAAGAAAAGTCCCAGGAACTTGGTGCTCTAGTTAATTATCACAATCCATTGAGACCACTAAACAAATCTAACCAGGTAGAACATGTAATGTTTTCTTAAAAATCTTCAACTCTTCGTTCTGCTTTACACACCTGATAGCATTCCATTTGCTCTTAGACTTGCCCATTTGGGAGGGTTCCTGTTCAACTACTGTGTGATGATGGTGATGATGTGGAGAATTCAGATGTCATCCCACTTACGGCTAGTGTTATGAAGAGGTATGGTTGTTTGGTTTACTACAGCACAACAGATTTTAATACTCCTTTTCAAGATTGGTTTATTGGTTAATGGAAATGTCAAATGCTAGGAAGGTTAAAATTGACCTGAAGATACTGGTCAAATAGTCATTGTAGTTGCAAGAGATATGGCAGTATAACCTACTTCTGATCTTACTACTCAGATTCCTTGTATGAAAGCATACAAAGATAAATTACTTGTTCCAACTAATCAGCAGGGTCAAAAGAAATGGAGATTCAGGCAAAAATAAATTTTGTCCAAAATATCTTCGTCTTTGCGTATTCCAGTTTTTAAAATTAGATAAAAGATAGTCTTATAACTTTCAAAATATTTTTAAATCCTCATTTTTAACAGACTTCTTTGTATTCTTTCTCACTTCTGTATTAGAGTAGACCCACTTTTCTGTATATTTGAAGCTTGTAGCCAAAAGTCTTCACACAACTACCTTTTTCATCTAGTTCACAAAAAGGCCATTGTATGCTGGCGTGTGTTGTAATTAACAATGTTACTTCAATAGGCAGACATCCAGCTCCAAATGTACCGCTTTTGTTGCACCTTTTCCACCATCAGAACCAAAATCTGATGGGTGTGATTCATATGACCTGGGAGACTTACAGGTAACTTAAATATCTTTAAAATATATATAAGGAACTCATTCTGGCTGTCCTATGGTATTAGAAAGAAAGATACAACAACACCTTTTTCAATTCAAGAAAGAAAGAAGGTATAACTTCCCTTTGTTGAGTAATCAGTAGTAGATAGAAACCTTCATTGTGGCTTTTAAATTTGAAAACTATTATGCCTAATCAGGCATTAAGAACTTTCTCTAAACAGTACCTCTGATGGGAGCAATAGGGGTAGTGTTAGAAATCATTATATGATTTGTGAAGAGGGGATAAGCAGATTTTAACTTGACTATGGGAACTCTTTCAGATGTTGTCAGGAGTTTTAGCATGAGAAGTACTCTATGTAATGAATTCCATTTAACTGAGTTTTTAAGTGCTTTATGGAGCTGTAAATTATGGCTTTTGATAGAGCTTAGTTTTCAGCTATAGCCTTGCATTTTCATGTCCCATATCCTCCTTTCCCAGAAGAAAATTCCAGAATAGAAAGCATTTGGGCCTTTATTACAGAAACTGGATTATGGAAATTCAGAGGGTTGATGTATTTCAAAGTAGCATCAGTAATACTTGTCTGTGTAACCTGCACTGTTTTCTGAAGCATATTTGAAGATGCTTTGTGGCGCATCTCTCATTTAATTACCATAAAAAAATGTCTTTTGGATACTGCTCTTGAGTTCTTTGATGCTTTTAAGATGCTTTTTATGTTCTTTAGTCCTTACAAGAAAAAACTTCCTTACAGTTGCAGCTGTTGAATGAGGACAGCTTAGAAACCGCTAACAATTCAACTGTAACCCTCAACCCCCAAGTGGATACCAGTCTTGTGAGGAAAAGAGAAGGTAACTATTAATGCGATGTGTGAGTAGTTTGAAATACAAGAAGCATTGAGAATATGCTGTCCTGTATTTTTAAAAAAAATTCTAAATAAAATTAATAAATAAATTGCTAAATAAAATGTTTTTCAAAAAGCAGAAGTTGATCTGATTGGAATTGGATTATTTAATTAAATTTTGGCTTTTTGCATTTTTTTGGGAAAAATATAACCCCAAAGCCCACAAAAATCCCAGCTGTGACACTGTCTAAAACTGGAGTGCTGGGCTTGATGTAAAATGCCAATGTATAGTGCTAATTCACTATGTCCTTACCTCTTGCAATACATATAAGAAATAGGCATCAAAATAGCAACAGTGCAATCTTAAGATTTGCCAGCCTGAGAGTGGTGTCAGGAGTGTCAAATTACAGTGCTAATTTATACTACCAAGAAAAAAATTAGAAAAATTCAAATGAAGTACTATAAAATCCTTGAAAGGTCTGTTTAGTTTTTAATTTTGGTGGGTTTTTTTGGAGACAGGTTTGCTTTTCCTATGACTTTTCTTGTGTATGCTCCTAGTTTACCCTGTAGATGCTATAGATCTAACTTGGTTTGTTGAAGCTTAATCTTGAGATGGTTTTGGCTAAAGTAAGCTTAAAAAGGTGAGACACTGTCTTTCACTTAAGAAGGTGCAAAACTCCTACAATTCTCTATGAATGCAGAATATCTGCACTATCTGTTGCTTTCAGCACTCTTCTTTTTGTCCTGTTTACCCATTAGATTGTGAAACTCTAGGTAGCTTTTTCTGCTGCTGTTTATGTATCGGAGACTATTTTCTTATTTTAGGATTGTTCATGTATTTGAGTTACTTATTTCTACTTTAGTCAGCCCTTTCTTGTGTTTTTCTTGGTTTCATCTGTTAAGTGTCTGTTGTCTTTGGTCAACTTCACTGCCCCATGCACATTTACTTATCAATTTTTAATTTATGTCACTTTGAGCATTAACTTGTGTAATACTGTGTTTTCCTCACCTGAGTTTCATCACAGCATAGGCATACATCTTAATCTTTGGGCTAAGTGTACATTAAATAATTTAATGTCATAGTTACTTTCTTATGAGGATTCTCAAAAGTATTAAAGCACTTTGTCAAAAGGCAAATTGCCCTTTTTTTCCTATATCCTGCAAAAAATCCTGAATTATTTTCACCTTTTTTTTTCCGTATACTCAGTGCAATCTAGTTTGTTAAATTATGTTGCAGGAGTCCATTTGTTTGAAAGAATGACACTTGTACTAAATAAATGTGTACTCTTTAGAGGCTTATTAAATTTCAGTGTCAATCAAATGTGCTATTAACATTTTTAATTACTGTAAATGCTTTTGCTTTAAACAGGTTGATTCAACCTTAACTGTATTATCATTTTTAGAATTTTAATCCTTTAAAGAAATCTAGGTTCTACTATCATTTGAATGACTGAGATATTTACTGCATTATTAACATACTTTTGGGGAATTATTTTAAAGTTCTTTTAAAAAGAGGCAGTTTGGTTTATTGAGGAAATTAACACTTCAGTAGATGTTGGGTTATCTAATGCATAGGTTTGGATTATTGTGTGAAGTCACCTTATGACATACAAATACGGTTGGCAAAGAGAGCACCTTACATTGTGATCTTTCTGGGAAATTTTATGACCAACTCAGATTTATAGCGAGTATTTCAGGGCTAGAAAAGTTCAGAAGGTTGCTACTAATGATTTTCCACCAGCACCATGCAATATGGAATGCTTGTACTGATCTTTTACAGTTACTTGCTACTTCAGTGTTTCATCAGAAATCTAGTTCCCTAAAGTGGCTTTCTGATCCTGCTGAAGAAATTAGGTGAAAATGTCTAATGTTGCAAGAGTTGGATTTAGGATTATGTATATGTATGTATGTATTATAGGAAAAAAAAGGATTTCATTTGAAAAATGGTGATTCCTCAACTTCAGTGTCCCCTCAACTTCCCATTGAAATATTTCTAGCTGACTTGGATTGGGAACAGTTTGGGGTTCAGGTCATACTTTCTCTGTTTGTACTTCATTCAAGCTTCCAGCTGAATTGCACTCAACTGCTCATCATGGGGTGCTGTTTTCTAGTCATTTGAAAATAAAACTGAACAAGCCTGTGAAGGGACACACTTAGACTGTGCTGTTTGCAGCCTGCCCTGTAATCTCCCACCAATGCAATGTCCTGTTACCTCTGCAAAAGGAATCCTGAGGTGGAGCATGCCACGTCCCTTTGGGCTTCTGGCTTCAGTCATTGCACTGTGTTATAGGCTGCCTATTGTCACAAGTAACAGACTTCTAACTGGAAATGTTGCAATAAGCTTATCTTCAGTGCTTTATAAACCTGCTCAGTGCTCCAGGATGTTGTGGTACAAATTGTTAACATAATCATATTCTGTGTGTTGGTGAAGGAAACAGTGGTATCTATTGCTGTCACAGTAGCATCCTAGGGTTTTGAAGAAAGTTGCCAGGTTTGTACACTGAACTGAATATGAATCCTGAAGATTATAATATTTTTTAATGTCTGATTCCAGTAAATCATCTGTTTATTCTGATCTAGAAAATGGGGTAAAATTGTTCTAGAAACTGTGGGATAAATCTGTTAGAATCTGTTTCAAGCATGAAATATCTAGTCTTTTTAATAATCTATTGTGTTTTTTTTTCCAGAAAATAAAGTTCAGTGTCAGGAGCAGAAAATACTAGAGTCCAAGAGACTGGAAAGTTTTGATAAAAGCTATAGAAAGCAGTTAGATCAGATTAAACTAAACTGTGTTAGCACCAGAAAAAAATGGCCAGTTCAAGAAGCATCAGAGAAAAGCTGCTATAGAGAGGTAAAGTAACAGGAATATGTAGTGCATGTAGCACCAGCCTTCACGTGTTGAAGAAATTAAAGAAATAAGAAATTAAAAGCTTGCTTTGTCCTTTGTAGAGAAAACCAATGAACCTTGAACAGTCTGGTCATCCCGTTTCAAAAGGATTATCACCACCAGATCCTGTTTCTAAGAGAAGTGATCCACCACATGGTCGGGGAACACCAAGCACCATGTCTAGTGACTATATGGCCTGGTAAGCCATGTCTCTGAGCTCCATGCTCATGAAGGGTAGGTGGTCTCTCGAAAGACTTAAGCAGGTTTTAATGGGGTTTCTTAAGTTTTTCTGTTCAGATAGCCAACATTCCATGTGCTTCTGTGAAGTGCCTGACTTTGAGATTCAGATCGTATTTAGGGACCTTTGCCTTCTCTGTCAGCTTCTCAGTATTTGTATGTACACCATCACATCCGTGAGTAGAGCATTTGCCTTTCTCTGACCCCTGCTATGTAATGCTTTCTTTTAGATGACTTTTTTTTTTGACTGACAAGCCTTCTAGCTTGATAGCTCTGTATCAGTCTAGTTCCCATGATGCAAGTGTCTGAGGGTTTTTAAAAATACTGTAAGGAATCTAGAGGCTTGCGGAATTAAGCACTTAAAAAAATGCTAGTATTTCCTAACTTATCTATGTGATCTTAAATTATGCATAAACCCCTATACCTATGTTGGCAAATCTTTATAATTATGTGATTACTTACTATTTTCATAAGTCTCTGGGATGAATCATTTAGGTCAAAGTTGTATGCTGAGTAAGCACTGTTCTTGTTGGTAGGACCTGTCTCTGTAGCTGTAGAATTTAGAGTATATGTAGGGAATGAAGTACATCATCTCATGAAGGAACTTGATAAAAGTAGCCCTTGAATAGATTGGTTTTGCTTCTTTCAAACTTTGATAATACAGAAATTTTAAAAATTCTCATTACATGCAGTATGTATACACATGGTAAATATGCAGAATGGCTGAGTGCTTCTGTGCTCAATGAGAACCATCCTTTTGACTGGTTTTGTCCTTTTTTTTTTTATTTTAACTTTTGGGATTTTACTCTACAAAAAAATTCTAGGCATATATGTTCTTTTCCAGTTCTGTTCTTGGCATCACTTTCAGTAAATACTGTGGGGAAAAATAAAGTATATTTGGTAATATAAGTAAATAGATGTTAGATACATCGAGGGAACAAATGAAAAACCCATAGGATTTCTTGTGATCTTTCATTTTCTTAAATACATAATCTTTCTGCTCACATGCAGTATGAGCTAAAGTTCTCAAGGAAATCATGTGAGGATTTTTGAAGTTGTCTGTCTCAATATGCTTACCTAAAAAAAAGGTAATCTAAAAAGGTTTTAAATAAACAACAGTATGCTGGAGAAAACTAAGTGTGGCTCAAACTGTCTTGTGGTCAGCTCTTCTAGCCTTAGAGTGCTTTCATGTTTCAGTTGCTGGGAAGTGCCAACTAGTGTCTGAAGATGGGGATTTAGTTAGTGTTTTAAAAAGTATTTTCTAAGTGTGTTATAGTTTCAGTTTACTTCTGAAGAACTTCTTGATTTAGAAGGTGATGTGGTCTTAATGCTAATTATTGAATGTAGTGGAGGCTTGTGCTCTTGCTAGTCAATAGGGTTTAACTTGCAAGAAGCACTGAAGATTTCAACTTTGTTGTTAAAATAATCTTTAAAAAATACAACTAAGTGCAGATATTGTTCATAATTTTCTTTAGTTTCAGCACACCAGTTGTAAAGAACAATTTTCTACCAGGAACTCAAATTTCTACTCCCTTCAGCCAGTTTCCTTTTTATGTACCACATACTCCATCAACTCCATTTCAAAATCAAGCTGGCTTGCAGGTAACAATTTTAGGCTGTCTTCTGTCATTTTTAAATACATATTTTCATTGGGGACTACTTTAGGTAAAATGTATGTATATATTTTTTTAATCTAAAATTACTACTTATCTTTCTGAATGTGTAATGGAAAGTAATCTGTATTACTTATTCTCAAAATAACTTTCTTCATGTGTATGTCTGAATCTAAATGAAATAAGTCAGCTCTTGAAAAATCAGTTCAGTTGTGTCAAAATCCTGAAGCCTTTATGTCTGCAGCCTAAGCCTTTTCAGATCCTACTTAATGACAGAGACAAGAACTAGAGTCTCTATTTTTGTTCTGCTGTGCTTTTGTAGTGCTACTACCCACTACAGTGCAGTACCAATAAAGAGAAGCAATGTGTGTTGAAAACCATGAGTCTGAGGGAGGTAAAAAACCCGAAGACTTGCATGTCTCCTCCATTTTGTTAGATTTCACAAATTTGGATGCATTTGTTGTGGCCTGAGATCATGTAAAAATGGGTTACCTTACATGTGCTGCACATTCAGGTAGGAATCTTCCCAGCTGTAGATAAAACTAGGGGATAGGTTTAAGCTTCCTACTGGAGGATAAGTATTAATAAATTAATAAACAAAACTTGAGACCTTTCTATGGCTTCGTATAGCAGATATGGGCAAGACAGGCTGTTTCAACTTCACAACACTGAAATCTCCTGGCTAGTAGTTACTTTCAAATAAAATAGTAGATGGTTTGAGTACAGCTCTCAATTTCATGCTGGAACTGAAAGTCTCTTAGATAATCTAGTTTCTGACAATATATGTGAAGAGGGAGGTGTCTCTAATGGTCTGGGAAGCCTTGTTAAAGAACACCCTTTCCTTGATTTCTGTTGTGAAGAGCATTGGTATCTTTTGCAAGAGTTCAGTGGTGTTACGTTCCAAGTGATGATCATTATATAAATACTTTTGTTTTAGGGATCTTTTAGCTTTCATTTAAAGTCTAGCTTTACTGCTGGCAAGCAGTTTTATCCTGTTCAGAAAGACCAAGACAATTTGAAGCATTTTAACTTAATAAACAATAGAACCTCTACTTTCTGTTGCATGTATACCAATAGTTATTTCTAACCTTTTCTGTATGTACACAGGTTCCAGCTTCTTTACCTTCGCATGAATGTCTTACCATCAAAGGAAAAGTTTATACAGTATTAAAGCAAATAGGTAGTGGAGGCTCAAGTAAGGTAAGATGCTCCTTTAGCCTTTTAGGCAATCACTCGTTGACACAGTAGTAGTTGTATTGTAAACTCACATGAGTGCATAGTACTAACATGTACAAAGTGTTTGACCCAGAGAGTCTAGAAATTTGCTGTTTTATTTAGACTTTTTGCTTTTGAAGATAATTTCTATGGTAGAGTGAGCTTTAAAATTCCTAATAAAATCAGCTCTTCTGTTGTAAGATGTGCTGTAAGATTATATATGTCCTAATGTGAGGGGCTGTAATTCAGGGCGATGTGTTAACATGGTTGGGAAATGAGTGACTTGTAAGGTTGATTGAGAGTTCCTGAAGTGAAAAGATCGTCTCTCACCACTTGTGTAACTTGTGTGAGAAGCAGAGTTGTAGCTATGTCTGAAGTGGTGAGTGAGCAGCTTTTTATAAGGAAATTTGGGCTCATGGGAGCTTGGGAAATAATTTTGCCAAAATCTCTTGGTTTTGTTACAATTCTTTATTTTCTTAACAACATAAGCAGTTTTGCTGTGGAGGACTGTGTCCAAGGCTTTACAGAAGTCTGGATAGATGACATCTGTAGCTCTTCCCAAGTCCACTGATGTAGTCCTTCTGTTACAGAAGGCCACTGAGTTGGTCAGGCAGGACTTGCCCTTGGTAAAGCTGTGCTGCCTCTTTCAAATCACCTCCCTGTCCTCCATGTGCCTTTGCAGAGCTTCTGGGAGGATCTGTTCCAAAGGCATCAAATTAGTTAGAGATCTTTCCCTCTGTGAACCCATGTTAACTGTACCTGATCATTGCATCGTCCTTTAAATGCCTTTAAGTCGTACCCAGGATGAAATTCTCTGTAACTTTTCCAGAAACTGAAGTTAGGCTAACAGGTCTGTAGTTTCCTGGGTCTTCCCTCATGCCCTTCTTGTAAATTGGAATACTATTAGCCAGTCAGCAGGGACCTCTAGAAAGAAGAGCTTTCTGTGTTGGCAGTGTACAGTTGTAGAATGGGGTAGGATGGCAGGGGCCTTTGTGTGTCACTTCGTCTAATAGTCTACTTAAAGCAAGGCCAAAATAGAGCAGGCTGCTCATCTCACAACCTTTGTTGGACCTCATGGTTTTGCATTTAAGTTTTGAGTATTGCTTAGGATGAAGATTCCACAACCTTTCTGGACAAGCTGTTTTCCTGTTGGACTACATGGCAGTGAAAAAAATTTCCAGATATTTAATTGTAATTTTTCTTGTTAGCTATGTCTGTTGCATCTCGTACTTCAATGATTCCTGAGGAGTCTTTTTCATACCTTCCCTTTAAGTAGCTGAAGACAACAGTAAGATTCCTTGTACCCTTCTCATCCTAAGACTGAACAGATTTGGTGCTCACAGCCTCTTATGTACCATGTGGTCTAACCTGTAAATGATCTTGGTACGACAAAATGAATGTGCACTGGCAGATCAAACCTGTATCTCTGGGAAGTGTAATTTTGTAATCTTCATGTTAGGAACACTTCAGACTTGTGATGTACTACACCTAGTGAAATACAGTGTGGCACCAAGATGGTTTCTGGTAGAGGATTGTTTCTTTTTTAAGTGGTGCCTTCTTTATTGATTTTTTTTTTTCCTTCTTCCTGCTGACTTGTGTGAACTGCTTTGCATTGCTTCTTCCTTTTGAAAAGGTACACTTTTTCTTTTGATATTCTGACTGTGCTGAGATGAAGGACCATAGTAAATCAGAACTAGGAATGTGTGAAGTTATTAACTGATGCTGTTTTGCAGGTGTTTCAAGTACTGAATGACAAGAAGCAGCTGTATGCTGTCAAATATGTGAATTTAGAGGAAGCTGATCAACAGACTGTTCAGAGCTATAAGAATGAAATTGCTCATTTGAGTAAACTGCAGCAGCATAGTGATAAAATCATTCGCCTTTATGGCTAGTGAGTAAACACTAGTTTTATCTAACCAGTGCCTTTCTATAAAAAGATATTTCCTTAACTTTTAACATAAATATATATATTTATTTTTAGTGAAATTACTGATCAACATATCTACATGGTAATGGAGTGTGGAAATATCGATCTCAATAGCTGGCTTAAGAAGAAAAAAAACATTGATCCATTGGAACGAAAGAGCTATTGGAAAAATATGCTGGAAGCTGTTCACACAATCCATGAATATGGTATTCTTAAATAATTCTCGGTATTTGTATAGCTTATGTGGCAGAAAATATGAATATGTTCTAATTTTGGAGGTGGTATTGTTCTTAATATTGGTATAAAGTTAACGATGTTCAAAGATGGGTATTTACTGTATTGTGGAAAAAAAAATTCAGTGAAACAAAAGACAGAGGTAAATCTTGATGCCAGGCAGACTTCACTAACTCAAGGGGGATCTACAAATAACACCATTTGTGTAATGCTTTTTGTTTCCTTACAACAACCAGAAAATATCTTCTGTATTGTACTACAGTGTATACTCCAAATTCTACTTGTTCTCCATTAGATTCAAATTCTAGCCACTCATTCTATCCAAAAGAAGCTTTGACATTAATGGCAGCTAATATGCAGCACTGTCATCTTTACTTTGACAGTGTGTCAGCTTCTTCTTAGTTTTTCAGTCCTTCCTTTCATCTTTGCCTATGTCATTGAAGTGTATACATCCATATTCTGTTTGGCTGTATAACATAAAGGAGAGGGCAGATTTGGATCCTTTTCCTATTTAAGGAAAGAGTGAAGACTAGTGCATATAGCAGAGATCATCACTTCTTTTCAGCACTAGAACATTCAGTGATGTGGCAAACAGCAAAACCTACTAAAATTCAGGCTACATACATACATGTGATGTCTTTGAAACAAATAGTTTTGTAAAATATCAGAATGGATTGGTTAATTATGTAGATAACCAAAATTCTTAAGTCATATAAGTCAGTCATTTGAGAAGTCAGTCACGTGTACTCCTCAGTGAATGGTTAGACTAAGCAATAATATTCTTTTATTTTAAGTACCTGCTTAGCTAATTATTTGAGAGAAAGCTACAGGCCACTGAATTGCTCCAGAGCAGAATTTCTGTGCAGCAGCGTGCACACAGAACTGGAGGGCCTGTCCTGAACTAAAGGAAACTGCAACTCAAATCTCTTGGAGCTGTTTTGGAGTTCCTGCAGATTTGAATAAGTAATAATTAAAAGTGTAAACTCATAGAAGTCGTAACTGTTTAAAAAGAAATGGAAGCATTTTAAGGAATCTGCAGAGAATAATTTGGTTTTGGCTGGTTAAAGCTGTTTTGCACCTTCTCTCTGTGCAAGAGTTATGGGAATTCAGAATAGAAAACACCATTATATATCTTGGATTGACTAAACCTGGATTTACTTTAAATTTTTTTTACAGGCATTATTCACAGTGATCTGAAACCAGCAAACTTTCTGATAGTTGATGGAATGTTAAAACTAATTGACTTTGGCATTGCCAACCAAATGCAGCCAGATGTGACAAGCATCGTTAAAGATTCTCAGGTGAAATACTTTTGGAAAATCCACGTGCACTTTTCTGTAAAGTGCTATAGTACCTGCTGATAATTTTGATTATTGTAATAACTTCAATTAATATTGAAATTTTACGCTGAATGGTTTTATATGTCTATATAAATATTCATGTATATGGATTTTTACATGTTTTTATTGAACAGAATAACAATGGCCTTCAGCTGTAATAGAAACAAATTTTTAAAATGCTCTTCAGTGTTTTGGGACAAAACTCTAAGTTTTTATTAAGTGAGTTCAATTTAATGCGTGCTTCACTTAAAGGAATGGTTTTACCTTTTTATGACTAGGTTGGGACAATGAATTATATGCCACCCGAAGCAATAAAAGATATGTCTTCCTATGGAGAAAATGGGAAGTCTCGTTCTAAGGTAACATGGTCTTTTTTATCCTATTCCCTCCATGTTAAGAAGAAAGTAATTCAGTAATGTATCTTAACACTTAGTTTTCTCAAAATCTTCCATTGAAACTTGAACACAAGAAAATTCTTTGTGCTGTGATGATGGTGGGCAGAGATTGAAGGCTAAGGTTAATCTCCCTAACTACTTTACATTTTGCAGATAGAGTTTAGAAAAATATAAGTACTCAATGAATAAGTAAAATTGAAAGTAAAACAGATGCACAGTCTTGGGCATTAGAGGAGCTAATAATAAAATGATAATATCTAAACTGATAATAAACACAAATATTTTAAGATCAATTTTTATGGAGAAATATAAGAGTTCCACTATGTTATCAGTGTGAATAGCATCAAACAGTAATATACGGTGAAATACGTGAGCCTTTCACATACCAGAGGTTGTACTGATGACTTATGTTACAAATGTCTTTTGAGCATCTTAAGGGCCCACCATGCTGTGCACCTCTGAAATCACTCCAGGCTAGAGTTTTCAGGGTGTGTTTCTGGGAGGATCTTCCATGGAGTCACATGAGAGAATCAGTCCTCAATTACTTCTTGGTTGCCTGTTGTGCTGCTTATGTCCTTTTGTTTTAGCTTTGTTCTGCCGAGAATTGTGAAGCTCTTATGGTACTGTTTGCTGCTACACAGCTACATTTCAGCATTCTGCATCAATAACCTTGGCTTAGAAAATTCTTTCTGAAAGCAAGAAAATTTTCTTTCTGATACAGACCATTGTTAGTATGTTTGCTTAAACAAGTTATGATGATGCTTGTGTCATCGTCATATTTTTTAGTTCTTTTGAGTGAGGGGCAGGTCTTGCAAGTAGTGAATAATACCTAATAAAGTCTTTCAAAAGATGATACAATGAAGTCTAGTATTTTAGGGCCACACATACAAGTTCTGTGTATCCTATGAATTTTTCTATGCTACAGAATACTGTGAATTGTAGAAATTTTTATAACATGACCAGGGCAATGGAATGTGAATGATGAGGAAAGTACTAAAGGGAAGCATTTTTACGCTGGCAGTCAAACTTCAGTTAAGGGGTACACAGTTAAGTGAAAAAGTATTTAAAAAAAAGAAATCCATATGTATGTGCATGTACACAAAGACTAACTTTTTTTAACAGTTGAATGGAAGTTGTATTACATAGTGAAATGCAATCTTGTCTTTCTAAACACAGGATAGAATATCTTATAAGTGGATTTTCTTTAAGAATGATACTTTTTACCTTCTTTACCCTTTTAAAAATTGCATGCAAAGTGCAGGCTTGTTCTGGAGCTCAGCTCATCTAAGCAAAAATGTAACCACTGTACTGGGAGTCAGGTTCTCTGTGGTTTCCCCATGTCCTTCCTCTCCCCCACTCTGTGTGCTTTTCTTAAAGTACTTCAGCTTCAACAGGAGAAGTGGAGAGTCGTCCTGCAAAGAACATCCGGGGTGTGGTGGTTGAAATATGGATCTGAATCCTTGAAACCCCAAGGAACTGAACTGTGGCTTTCAACTTTAGGGACATAGCTGTGGTGTCTCACTGTTTTCTGGATTGAATTAATTTAGTATGCTTTTACTTGTGTTTATTTATAAATCGAAAATTAAAATTCTGCTGCTCAGCTTGTTAAGGACTAACTTTAATTTTATTTTAAGTTAGTTCTTCAAGTAAGTTGATTTTCAAAAATAATAAGAATAGCTTTCTTATGGAATATCAGTGAATGATGCCACATCACTGTCTTAGTAGATAATGGCATGCTGCCTTGGCGATTTTGTGTGATAGTTACTAAGATGTGTTATCCAATGGAAAGTGGATATGCTGTTAAATGAAATGACTGTACAATTACATGATAAATTGACTGAAGGAGCAGTTTCTTAAGTGAGAAGTAATCTTTAATTTTTTTTTTTTAATATTAGATAAGTCCCAAAAGTGATGTGTGGTCATTGGGATGCATTTTGTACTGTATGACGTACGGAAGGACTCCGTTTCAACACATAACAAGTCCAATAAATAAACTACATGCTATTGTTGATCCCAGTTATGAAATAGAATTCCCAGATATTCCTGAGAAGGATCTTCAAGATGTGCTAAAGGTAACTTTCCCTTAAGGTTAATTTTAATTTAAATAATGGCAATTTCTTTATTTAAAGCGTATTTTCTAAAACTAAATGAGTTGTGCTTGAGAGACTTTTTTCACAAATAAATGCTCACTGATACTTGTAGTAACAGATCTTATTCCAAAAGAAGATTTAATGAAGCTAGAATTACTTCATATACTTTCCATATTAAAGTCTATTTTCAGCTTAATACTAAATAAATACTTAAAGTGGTCTGACTTAACTCCTTTGGCTCCAAGTAAACACAGTAGTTTTTGTACTTGCTATCCCTTTCCCTCACCCTGCATATTTGCCTGCTTTTTGCATATTTGTTTGTGCTTTTGCTCGCCCTATTTGTGTTGCTCAGCAGGTAACAAATTAAAATCCAGAAACACTTATCCCCTTAACTTTCAAATTTCATTGTCATTTTGTATAGTTTGGCAGTAAGAAGTTTTGACATGCATCTATGGGGTCTTTTAAATGTCCTGACTGTTAATTTGTAGGAAAATTCTTAATTTATAGGTAAAGCATTCTTCCTCTTTTTTTCATTTCCAGCGCTGTTTAATAAGAAATCCTAAACAAAGAATATCTGTTTCGGAGTTGCTGGTGCATCCCTATGTTCAAATTCAAAGTCATTGTCAAACAGGTACATTTATTTGAAAATGCATTTTATTGAATAATATTTATATCTGCTTAAAAAAGGCTTTACTTGTATATGTACTTTACACTTGTTGTCATAACTCAATTTTATGTGGTGCCTATGTCTGCTTCAGAAAAGACTTCAGTATATTAGTTCTTAAGCCTCTTAAAAAGTGCACTGGTAATGTATACAACTTCAACATAATTATAAATTAACTGCAGATGTCCCGAGTGCAAAAGGAACAACAGAGGAAATGAAACGCATCCTTGGCCAGCTTGTTGGCTTGAATTCTCCCAACTCTATTTCTAGAGCTGCAAGGGTAAGTAAATTTTCTATTTTTTTTTTCTTTAATATGAGGGTGAACAAATAATTATCCTTTTAACAATATCGTGATGTTTGTGGCCACTGATTTTCATATCATATAAAGCCTGCCCACCCTGAGTAGACAAATACCTCTCTCCTTCCATGCTGGTGTTTCCATATCAGAGACAAGTAATCGAGTAAACTTGATTTTAAATCTCTGCAACTGGTTGGTTCTCTGCTGACTTGTGAAGCTCTATAACTTTGCTCACACTGCTAATTCAGCACATCTGTCTTCTCTTAGGCACTATTTTGCATTACAACTGGTACAACTGAGCTGTCTTAAAACTGTATTTTTATTTTCTGGAGAAATTCTGGTGTGGAATACCTTAGTATGTGATTTATGGCAATGTTTGTTATGTGGTTTAAATCCATGTGCAATCCATGTTCACCTGAATAATTTGTGTGTTTGTTGACTTTCAGACTTTATATGAACAGTGCAACAGTGGTAAAAGTCTTGATGTATCAGCGTTTGCGGAACTTGGCAGTCAAAAAACACGGACAACAAAATGATGTCCTACAGTTCAGGATGCAACACATGTTTGGTCTGTTCGATAAGTATTTTGTGCTGCTAGCTTTTAAAGGACACTCAGCATGAAGTTTGCCTTTTTATATGTTCCTTGTGTTCTTTTGATAATACTTGCAGGTCATTAAAAAGAATAAAATTGAATGATTTTCACCATGGATTCTTTCACTCCTTGAATACTACTTGGGTTGAACAAAGACAATGGCTACTTGGTGATTATAGTCTTACTTACAAAGCACTACAGTGTCTGGAGTACAAAAACTTGTATAAGAGTCTGAGTTCTCTTATCCCTCTGAAGCTAAAATTAAAAAAATTCCAAAAATGCCAATTGATGTACACAAAAAACATGTAAATATCTCTTGAGATCTCCTATGGCATGAACAGAGTGTTATGCTTTTCTGTCCTTTGCCAGGAAATACCTCGTGTCCAGTTTTGACTATAACTAAGGAAATAAGCACTCTGTATAAGCCATCAGTTATAATACTAAGAGAGGCATTAATGATAGATATAAATGTCACCCAGTTTTTGAGCTGTTCCTGTGGTTAGGTGGTATGATGGAAGCATCAGTGCTGTTATGAATTTATATGAATAAAATGGCTTTTGTTCTATTAAAAATGCTACTATAAATCTACTATGCTTTTCCAATTCCAAAATATTAGAAAACCCTTCAAGATTTATGATGGTCAGAAATCACTAATTTGGATTTTTAAAAGCTTTAATACTAACCACACTCTAAATTGCACTGAATGTAGCAGAACTGTTTTTTACTGTGATTCTTATTGGATTCTTTGAGGTTTGTTTTAACTCATTTACAGCTGATGAAAATGTATGAATTTTAGATTTATTTAGATAATTGAAAGATGTTAAAATAATGACCAATAATTTTAAATTGGAACAATAACTTCAGTTTCATGGCAGTTGCCATGTTGTCCCAAACACTGGAGTGCAAGTCAAGTGCCTGGAGATTCTTTCTGACTCTGTGGTGGAGGTGGATGCTCATAGCAGTTCCACCATCCATAGGCTGCCTGGCAGGTCAGTTGTCTGGGGCTGGGAGAGAATCATCATTCTTGCTGCCGGAATTTTACTTTAGCCAAGACATTTTGCTCCCTTGGGAAGATATGGCTGGAGTTCAGAGAATTCTAATAATCTACTTTGAGCATTGTAAAATACCGAGTGGTAGTTTGATATTCTAAGGATAGGGGTATTGTTCTTGAGAACTTTTGGGTTGACCCTATAAAAGGGGAACTGCTACAGCCATTGCCATGTGTATTAGCAGGGCTGAGAACTTTGTTCTCTTTGTCTGGGTAAGATTATCTTATAGGAATAGGCATATTTTGCTGCGTGCTCTCTTCTGCTTGCCATTAGTGTTTATGGGGAATCACTGTTGTCAACATCTGTTAAATGAAATGCGTTACTTTTTATACTGGAATGCAGCTCTTCCTGCAGTAGTCCAGATACAGAATGGCAGCTGTGCTTTGCATGATTCTTCAGCTCACAGCATAACCATTTTCCATGCTTGCATACTGAGCAGTAATAGTTTATTAGTATCACTCAGAGCCCTATCACAATGTCTAGATCTGGAGCAAAGAACAGAGATATTTACAATTCACTACCTGGACAGCAATACTGGAGGAAAGACTTTATTTCAGTGTGTTCTTGCTATCTTTCCTGCCACTGATTTAACACTGCTGGATGATTTTATGGCCTGTAAGAACTGAAGAATGAAGGAGAAGAACATGAGAGAGAGCACAACATGAAACTCATAAGAATTGTATTTTTTCCCCCAAACTTTAGTAGCTTTGCTTTTCAAATGAGGTTTTCGGAGCTTGCTAATATAATAAAAGCACTGCTTGATAGAAGGGAAACTTTGTTCTTAATTATTTCATATTGAAAACAGCACAACTATATATTTGAAGAAGTAGCTTTTAAAAAAGTCTTTAATGAAGAATTGTATATCTGTAATTTTATCAGACCTCAGCTTAACGTGTGTTTCAAAACTCTATGCCCTCACCTTTATAGGCCAGTTAGGCCTATCCTCCTATGATGGAGCAAATGCTTGTAAAAGAGCTTTATTCTTTGTTCCTGTGTCTGTTCAGCACCTGCCCTCCTTTGTTTCAGGTTAAGAGTGATTTTCCACTTTACACAGACAATATGATAAGGGGTGGGAATTATTCCCGGTAGCAGGCTGGTCTGGGAGGAGGGCTGAAGCAGGGGACGCCAGAGAATGTGTGCTCACCCCAGTGTTGGAGCACAGGCAGGAACAGCACATCTCCCTTGGAAGGGCAAACTTGGAATGATAAACTTGACTTTGTTGTTGATCTCATTGTCACTATATGAAACAGAGTGTGGAATCTCAATTAGTCATCTGTTGGGGTAGAAGATAATTATCCCATATTTCTAAGGAAAAAGAATTTTTCCCTTTAATGGTCTTGTTCTTTCTGAATTTTTTTTTTTTAATCCCAGACTTTAATGCATAATGAATACAAATGCTAGTGGTACTCCAGTTGTCTGTTTAGTATTTATATAAGTTCTCAAGCTTGCAGCTAATGAGAAAAAATGTTATTGTTCTACACATTTCATTCTAAACTGTTTGGGAGACTACTTACGGTGTGGGAACTGAAACACTATTTCTGGCATTCTCAGGAGAGGAGGGAGAGTATCAGTCTCTTCAGGGAAAACTCTGTGAAGAAAATCTTTACAGAAACATCTTTTCAAGGAGTCATTATTGAAATGTTTCCCAACTACTTGTCTAGATTACAGATCTTGAAAAATTTCTGCATAATTATGCTAATGTTGTAATTGTTATCTTTTGCCGGTTTTGCTTCTCTTGTTTGTGTTGAATATTGAGAAGCAGTGCTGCATGCCTTATTTTTCTGTTGTACTGTATGGTTTATCAAACCTTTCTTTTATTGCATGACTGCTAAAGAACCCACAGGAAATAAAACTGATGTGAGAAGGAGCTTATGAAAGAGGCCTCGGGCTGATGAGAGGCAGTGGGTTGTTATCAGTCATCCCTTTTAAATAAGTTTCTTCCATTGCAAATGAGTAATTGATTTATACTTCTTCCCCACATCAGTGGTACGCTACAAGATGTCTGTCTACGTTGGCAGCTGCCACTTACCAGTCTTCAATCTATTCCAGGGTTTTTTTCTGCTTTACAAACGTCCATCTCCCTTCTCAGATTCTCCTGGATCTGAAAAGCGTAAGGGAAGTACAGAATAGCTATGTGTGATTAGCTTTAAAGAACAGAAAATACCAGAACTGCCATCTTAAATGTCAAGTAACAGGTAGCTATCTGAAGCTTTCTCAAGGTTACAAAATACCCGTTGTGTATTACTGTCACCCTCAAGGCCATGTTTCAGGACATTTTGCGTGTATAAAATGGGAGGGAAGATGGCTGACTAAACTAGAGTATATATCTCTCTCTCTAAAATACTGTATCAGCTAATATTGAGTTACCACAGCTACATGAAGAGTAGAAAAGTAAATTCAGCTGACACTAAAAAAACCTAACTGCAGAAGGGTGACTTGCTTTTTTATTTATGGATGGGTATAGCATAACTCAGTCTCCAGCTTCCTCATGAAGGGAAGAGGAGGGGAAGGCACTGATCCCTTCTCTCTCGTGACCAGTGACAGGACCTGAGGACATAGCCTCAAGCTGGGTCAGGGGAGGTTTAGGTTGGATATTAGGATAAGGTTCTTCACCCAGAGGGTGGTTGAGTGCTGGAACAGGCTCCCCAGGGAAGCAGTCCTGGCACCAAGCCTGAGTTCAGGTTGCATTTGGGCAAAGTTCTCAGGCACATGGTGATTCTTGGAATGGTCTGTGCAGGGCCAGGAGTTGGATTTTGATCCTTGTTGGTCCCTTCCAACACAGGACATTGTATGATTCCGTGATTCTGTGATTCAGCCTGACCAGCTGTATGATTAGTTGGAATTCAAACACTAAATGGAGTTCAAGTTTTGAAGGCTCTGCTCTTGTAGCCTGTCTTGGTGTGACAACACCCAGAATTGAGTTCTTGACAAATATAAGAAAGGGAGGCTGCTTGCTTGCTGCCTCTTCCAGGACACTTGACCAAGGAGCAAGACAAATCTATGCACAAATCTATCCTCATGGTGCTGGAGGAGTCAGACTCCTGCTTTATCTAGCCTTGGGGAAGGAACTCTAAGGTCCTACTGCCGAACATGTGGCTAGGCGGGAAGGAAATGGTTAAATCCCAAACAATCGAAAGTGCAGAGCAGTGTATGAGTTAGTCTGAAGGAAAGTGGTCAAATTGTTGCTCTGTTTTGGTCACTCCTGTGTGTTTCTGTTCTTTCTTTAAGCTCCTGATATAAACAGCTGATTCTGGGAATGGTGATAAGTATCAAATTAAAAAATAAATAGTTGAAGTAAACTTGAGTTCTAGTACACCCCTAGAAGTCTAACTTACTCCTGAGCTCCTCAGCAAGGGTCACTGGCTAATCCTGGCAGATGCCAGTTATGGCAACTAAGTACTAAAAACTGCTTGCTTCTCCCTTCTGGTTGTCTATGCTCTTATTGCCTTGCTGGTCCCTCAGTTTTGTGTGAGTTCTGAGCAGCAAGGATAAAACAAATACTACTTTATCATATTTCTCTCTTTGACACTCTTATGGTTAAGACACATCCTGTTTCAGCTAATAGAGAAGTATTCTCTTCTTGCTGGATGCATGTATCTCCTCCCAGTTTGGTTATCTGTACCCACCTGCCAAGAACATGAAGCTTTGTCAGGGAGCTGGTATAGTGTGCCCTTGTTTGCTTGCTGCTTCACATAAAGTAATTAAGAGAGAAATCTTGCAAGATAAAGGCCATAAAGAATGGAGCAGGCAATGCAGTGTGATTTACTCATAGGAGATAGAGGTGTACACCTGTATGGGCACAGAAGGAGTCTTTGTACAGCCTACCCATACACTTTCATGGGAGTTGCTGAAATGAAACCTGAGATAAAAATCTGACTTCTCACCTCAATTCCTCCCTTTGGCAAGTAGAATATCCACAGCTAAACGTGATGCAATTCCAACATGCTGGCTCTAATCAGATGAGTTGCTAAAATCCAAGCAGCTTTTGCAATGAAAGATATGACTAATTTAATGTGGAATAGTGGTACTACTATTCTGAACCCTGAATAAACACAAGGAATAGGTCAGTTATTAAACAGTCTCAGTCCATTAGTCTTAACTCTTACAGTATTGTAAGGATCTCTGCCTTGTCTCTATACCCACTTGATATGCAAATTATGTTATAAGTGCAGGTAAGCTTTGAATAGCTGATTGTTACATGCTCTGTCTATGTCTCAGGTTTTTTCTCTATCTTAAATAACTGTTGAAAACCAATTAAAAATACAATGAAGTAACTATATTTAAGGAGTTAGGTTGATTCTTGCTTCCTTTTTAATCTTGGATAGAATCATTTAGGACCTTTAAGATCAATTCTAACTGAACCTAGCTCTGCCAAATCATGGCTAATATATTTCTGTGAGTCTTATCTCTTTACATTTCTTGTCTCGTCTGTTCAGAGTTTGGCAGAAAGCTGTTCAGTGCCATGAACCCCGTACAGCGCTGCTTGTGTTCAGTGACTTGGCGGGGGATAAAGCTCTTGATGCTGCTATTGCAGAGAGGCATCGTACTTCGAAATATTCTTAACAGGCATAAAATTTGTCATCCACATGGTGTTTGGATGTTCATGCAATGGGCATGATACGCAGACACGCAGTTCTGTGCAGCAGAAGGCAGTGAAGTCTCCTCCGTGGTGGCTGAGGAGCACTGGGCACTGCAGCAGCTGCTGTGCGATGGAGGGAATCCTGAGCCATCCACTAGGAAGCACTGACCAAAATTTCAGTAAGGGACCTCAGTAATGAGACAAGCAGGAGTCTTATCTCTTCAGCAGGACTTGGGTACCTGACTCAAAGGTGAGTGGTTGCCTGAATCTTTTAGTCTAATCTTGGGACTTAGCAGAGGTCCAGCAATGCAAATGTAAAGACATTTCCTAACTGGTGTGTGCTGGGCAATGCAAATGTGAACAAAGAATTGGTTTTAGGGAGATCAGATGAATATCCAAAGAAATCCTGGCTTTTGTCATGTATTTTGCCTTGAGTTAGAGGATGCTTCTGTTGCTGCTCTAGCTTCTCTGGGAAGAGAAGATTGACAGAAAAACCAAGTCGCCTGCATCAACGTTCAGAGCTGAGGAACTCAGAAATTTTTGTGTAAGAGCCATGCTCTGTTAAAGGTAAGTCCAAGGAACAATTTGAAATTGATGTGCAGCTTTTTAGGACAGTTGATAAAGCTCTCTGGGCCTAGGTGGTATTGACTGCAGAAGTCTAAAGGAGTTTCCAATAGATGTTCTAGAGGTCCTGTGGGATTTTTAAATTAGCCTTAGGAACCCAGAAATGGAAGGTAATAAATGTGATACTGGTCTTCAAGCATGTTGGAGCTTGTAAATTAGACTACTAAATATGCCTTCCATAATAAGTAAAGCCTATGTTGCCACAACATGAAGAAATTCACATGGGAGGAATGTATCTTAATATACATCTAACGCAAGGGGCTTTGGAGTGGTATTTGGGGAAGGTTCTTCTGCATTATGCATAGTTCCCTGAAAATGTCTGCCAAACCCTTGTACCGAAGGACCTAATTAGGCTATTAATTAATGGGAAAGGAAGAGAACACAACAAATTATTGGTGTACTGCTACATAAATGCATTTGGTTTGAATGCTGTCTGCACTCCCTGAAAAGGATCTAATAAAGCTAGAGAATATAGAGAGAAACAGTGAAAGGGTCCAAAGAGATGGAAATTACTTCCATACAAGACTAAAGGCTGTATGACTTCCTTAGGAAACTATTACTCTGGCTGAGGTGGTATATAGGATAGGATAGGAGGAATCAGCATTGCGTAGGGATAGGACCTGATGAAATGATCAGTCAGACTTTTAGAAATGGATGAAAGGAAGATACCAGAGTTCAGTATGCAAAATGTAAGTGCATCTGGAATTAGACTAGTGGGGGATATTGAGGAAGCCAAAAGTATCAGCATGTTCAAAAAGAGATTGAATACATTCAGGGAGGTTAGGATGATCCTTGGCACTGGATGCAAGTGGTGAGATGTAATCTCTGGCTTGGGAATTCCTTCTAAACCTCTGATCTCAAGCACCTGGGATGTTTTGCCAGAAATGGAATTGCTTACCTTCCTGAAAGGATTCATGTTGGAAAAGGATATCAGACCACACCGCCTTGTGCTCTGACCCACTGTGACAACAGATTCCTTAATTGGAGCCCAATGGTTGGGTTTCTTTGGATACCAGATACTTGATTTCAATCTCCGTGCCTGTCAACATGACAGTTTTCGCAAGCAGCATTCAAATGTATTTGAATAGATACATCAGTGTCAACTGAAAAGCAGTCATGTTTTAGCAGGCATCTTGTGCACTGGCAACGGCCATATCTGTACAGCATTATCTTGCTTCCCACTCCCCTTCTTCCTGAGCCACTACCTCAAGTAGTCATGCAGGTTTTGTAACTTTGCTGTAACTTCCTTGCTGAGATTGCATGCCATACCTCAGACGGGCACCTGGAAGCTAGGATCATGGCAAAGGCTTTTGTCTGGCTGTCAGCTTGGAGCAAAGCTACAGGAAAGCAAGTAGCAGGGTGGTCAACTACAGTACTTTGTAGTAGGAACAGGGCTCAGGTCTGCTTGTCAGAGGTTTCGTCTTCAGATTTTGTCCTGCAGATGCACTTATAGGTTCTGTGTACACCCTATGGCTTTCTCTACTTGTCTTGTAGCCCGTACTGACCTAGTTGGCACTAAGTCACACTTCACACGCTGCCTGCTGATAATGCTGGCAGCAATTCCTGCCGGCAGCTTAGGTCGATGCAGGTCGTGATGTTTCAATAGCCACTTTGGCACTCTGGTGGGTTTTTTGGTACATGGGTGGTTCTACAACCAGTCCTGCAAAACTTGTTTAACTAGCCCTTCCTTTGTACAGTTCCCTGTGTGCTCAGTCTTCCCACACCACCTTGCCTCACACTTTGCTATATGCATGTCCTTACACCCTGTTTCAGGGCAATAGCTGGATGCTTTCCAGTGGTGCTTTCATGGGGAAATGCCAATTCAAGGAGTTCACAGTGTTTCTTTCAAATTCTTCTGGGTTTCACTTTTGAGTGGTGCCTGGTATCATTTGGGTAGATTCTTGCCATAATTCCAAACATAAGGCCTCTATGTCCTGGAGTTTAGGTCCTTTCAGGATCTGGACTAAGCCTGCTGAAAAATAAGGAGCCCAGAGCATTTGCTGTTCACTTTGTGACCTGTCATTATATTAGGGTGTTAAATCTTGTCCCTTCAAACACTGGTCAAGAATGTGTTTGAATTCAGAGAGGTTCTAGTTCATGGAATACTAGTGAAAAAATAAACTTTCCTGTATATTGGACATCCTGGTTTTGATTGTTTGCAAACCTGTATGTTCCCAGAAGGGATGTGCATAAAGACTGGCTTGTAATGAGTCAGTCCATAAACATTACTAATGCATGAGTTGTACATCCAAAGTTGGTGAGTCCAAGCACATTTTCCATAAAAGCTTATTCATCTTACCTCCTTACAGTAAACAGGAGTCACTACAAGTGCAGGCTTGCTTATTTTATTTACTGAAATATACCTCTCTTAATTTTGTTATTATAATAATAACTTGAAGTTTATATTAAGATAAGGTATCACAGAAGTTCACTGATTTTCATCCTAAGCATCTCTTAGAACATCACAGCCTAATAATGAAGAGTTTCCCTAAGACAGGCCAAGCATAAAAGAAAGATGATGGTAATGAATGCAGGACTAGATGAAGCATCCACTTTCTTCTAAAGCAAAACTATGTCCTAGTTCCTGGTATGAATGGATCCAATCAAAAAACCCCCCAAAAAACCTGAGCACAGAACAAAGCAAAAAAGCCTAACCAGAAACAGGGAGGTGCTGCATCCCCACTTGTCTGTCTGCTGAGCTGTTATGAGCCTCTGGGAGGGTCCCTGTCCATTCTCCAGCTTTTCCCCAGTCAGGCTTTTCTGTAGAGCATTTTTCTGACCCAGCTACTGACCTGTCTTTGCCCTTTTGCACATCCTGATTGACCACTTTCAAAGAAGATGAATTGAAAATTGAATTATTTCAGAAGTCTCACCAGGTACCTTTTTAGAGGGAAATATTAACACTACTTTATCTTTTTAGGAAATACTTATCTGAGTACAATCCCTAGGGTGCATCTTTTTTATTGTCTCAAGCATAATTGTTGTCTCATTAGTTATGATTCATAACTAATAAAAAAAAAATTACTAATGAATAACTCCTCTTCCACCCTCCCTTTTTCGCTTCCAACTGCTAAGCTCACAGCACATAGGTGAAATGCTTTGCTTTTGTTTCTAGATGCTTGACCTGATCTTTGTGTGATTGAGTTTACTGCAACCTATTTTTACCTCTACCCATGAAGATCACCACCTAGACCTGAATTACTGATCCTGAATTGAGGATGATAAAGGTAGAGGGGATGATAAATTTATTTAGAATACTGGTTTTGTCATTAATGAAAATATTGTCTGCGATCCTTAAGCTTGAAGGAGCCCCATGAGCCTCTTTTCAGCCTACTGGATCTGGTCTTGCTTTGCACTGAGCTCCTCAGGCTTCTGCTTTCTTTCTGACCAGCATGATAACATCCAAATTCACATGACTAGCAAGAACGTTAGTACTGTATATTGTTGTCTGTCTTAATGGTTCACTTCTTCCCCATTGTAACCAGTAAGAAGTTGTTTTGCCAGAAGATGCATATGAAGAGATATCCAATGCCTCCTGATCTGCTGACTGTCATGAGGAAAGACTCTTTAGTAGGGTCTGATTTATCATTTAATAAACCCAAGCTGTATTTTGGGTCACTTTCTACATTATTACCATTATGTGCTTTTAAATTTCGACATACATTTGAGATCAGGCTAGTTAGTCTTGCATAAATAATTTTTATTAGTCTCGGTGATCTTCAAAGATGTTACATGCACTGTAAAATGAGTCCACCGAACCTTATATGCCAGTCCTTTCAAAGTTACTGAAGAGCAGCTTATTGGGGCCAGAATTAAGGTCCCTATTGCCTGATACCTTGTCTCTGGCCAGTACTGGATGCTAAGGAAAGAGAGGCCTGGGGCAGTTGTGCAGTGATACTTCCGAGCTGGTCATCAGCATCTTCCCTTGGGTGCAAACACAGTTGCCCTTCCAGTTACAAAATGGAGTTGTGCAACACCATGCTTCATTTCAGTGGCCATTCTACCTTTGCTCCATGAAGACTTGATGGTTCTCACTGAAAACTGATGCAGAGAATTGGCTGATTTTGAGGTTATATGTAAATTTAGTTATCTGTATATTGCCTCATTTTTCCTTGTTGCCTTTTAGGTATGAGAATATCCTGTTTGACCTTGCAAAGGTTATCAAAACAAGATGGTGGAAAGCACTACCATGGAAAGGGACTTGTGGGTCTTGGTCTATGGCAAGTTGAATATGAGTCAACAGTGCCCTGGCAGCCAGGAGGGCCAACTGTGTCCTGGGGGGCATCAGGCAAAGCATCGCCAGCCGAGTGAGGGAGGGGATTGTCCCGCTCTGCTCTGCACTTGTGCAGCCTCACCTTGAATATTGTGTGCAGTTTTGGGCACTGCAATATAAGAAAGATATTAAGCTCTTGGAGAGCATCCAAAGGAGGGCAACGAAGATGGTGAATGGCCTTGAGGGGAAGTTGTATGAGGAGTGGCTGAGGTCACTTGGTCTGTTCAGTCTGGAGAAGAGGAGACTGAGGGGAGACCTCATTGCAGTTACAACTTCCTTGTGAGGGAAAGAGGAGGGGCAGGCACTGATCTCTTCTCTGTGGTGACCAGTGACAGGTCCTGAGGAAATGGCCTGAAGTTGTATCAGGGGAGGTTTAGATTGGATATTAGAAAAAGGTTCTTCACCCAGAAGGTGATTGGGTATGGGAACAGGCTCCCCAGGAAAGTGGTCATGGCACCAAGTCTGACAGAGTTCAAGAAGTGTTTGGATGATACAGTCAGGCACATGGTGTGACTCTTGGGGATAGTCCTGTGCAGGGCCAGGAGTTGGACTTGATAATCCTTGTGGGTCACTTTGAACTCTGCATATTCCGTGAGTGTGTAATCTTGCCTTACCTTTTGGATTAAAAAAAATTTTTTGAAAAGTTTTTACCCTTTTTTTTTTAAATAAAGTTGTCAAATTTTATGTCTGAAATTTATGCTTTTTCAGTTTTTAAAAATCAAAAACTGTATTCCTAGATCTGCATTTGTTTGTTTGTCCTGCCACTTTATTTGACTCTGTGATCACTTATTATTTCTAAAAGAGACTCTTGCAATCCTTAGATCCCCTTTGCTTAACAAAATGAAAACAACTGGCTTTTGGTCTTAAAGATTTAGGAGCTACTTGGTAAAGAGAAATGTCCCTCCCTAGGTTGTGTCTTGAACGCTTGTCTCTTTTTTTGAAGCTGCCAACGTCCCAAAGGGTGGCGATATGTAGTCTCTGGTTTAGCCGCTATGTCTCTGAACAGCAGCCCTTCCCTGTAGGCAGTGCTGCTGCCCAGGGTGGCAGAGGTGGATGTCACCTGCTGATCAAAATGGTCAGAAAGGAATCACGAACCTGAGGAGCTTGGTCTGAGACAAGACCATAAACCAGTACCGTCCTCATGCTGCTGGTATGGTGCGGCCACAGATCTGCCCTGGGAAGTTCATTTGAAGTCAGGCCGAGACTGGTGCTTGTTGAGCACTAAGGACTAGAAGAGACTTAGCTGAAGGATGTTCTGCTGCATCTTCTACACTCCAAGCTCAACTACTTGCCCTGATCATAACATTGCCTTTAATTGCTTAATATTGCATTTCTGCTGTAACTGCTGCTTCCGGTTGCCCTTGTATTAATGACGGCCAGCTTTTAATGTGAATTGTGACTGTATTTAAATCAGATCTGTACCAGAGGCAGCCAGAATGCAGCTTTGCTTTCTTCAGCTTTCTTTGCAGCGTCATGGTCAGAACAGTGCTGATGTGTGGGATGGGTTTCTTTTCATGCTGTTGTCGGTGCTGTCCTGAGATGTTATCAGTGATGATGTTTCAGAGCAATATGTCACTGTCCAGTCAATGTCAAATTGATACTGCCTTTGGCATAAGAGCGGGTGTGGTAACGTCAGCAGTCCCTTCTGTTCTCTGTGTGGACCTGTATTTTTGGCATAGAACTGGTAGGTTCTCAGTCCACCTATTAATTTAAAGCTAATATGAAAAGTTTTTTAACCTTCTTGGATCTCTCTCTCTAAAAAAAAATATTAGTCAGAGTCTAGATGCCTTTAAGCAGGTTTCTACCTGTACTGAGAATTTCCTCATATGTCGGTAAGAGATTATGAACAATCTTTTGTATTCATAGCTCTACTTTTTTTGGTAGGGCTTTGATTTACAGGTCTTGTAATTGTTGTCTGAGTTGTACAATACTGACACACCACTGGCTCCGGACTATATTTTAACTCAGTTCTGATGGATCCGCTGGGAAAAATTTCTGTATTCACCAACTCTCTCCTAGGTTGGCATTTGGTTTGTAGATTACGTATGTTGACTTCAAGCACACAGAGCTTTTTGGCAATGTCTGAAAGGTGTGTTTCTTGAGGCTGTTAATGGCAAATGCTTTTTGTCCAGAGTCAGACAGCACTGGTCTGTCAGTAGCGGGTCTAAAATTTGCTGTGACTATAGGCTTTCAGCAAACCTGCTGCTCCTGCTCAAACACACTGCTTACTGTGCCCCAGTGGTGCCTGGTCCACATACTACCAGCCCCTTGGGCTGAGCCATGTCCTGCTGGTGTTTCAAGAGTACACTGCCCATGCACTCCTTCAATGCCTCACAGTTACTTTTATGAGATACTTTACTTAACTCTTTTGAGAGTTAAATCTTTACTAGGTTTTGTATCAGTGTGTTGGATACTTGTGCATGGGAATACTCTACAGCAGCTGCTTCAGGGAGCTAAATTAGATACCCGTTTCTAAATGAGGTAAACATTGGTTTGCTGTTTTAAGGAGGTTTGTATTCCTTCCTGCTCTGCTGGACAGCTGTTTCTGTTTCTGTTTGACACCGGTTGACCATGATTTCTCTATACACCTAGGAATGCTCTTTCTAATCAATATAGTTGCTGTAGCTTCAGTCTTGTATTGCCACTTCTTTCCACAGCTGCTCAGAAGATTAAGTCATGCTTGCCTAATCTGATTGCCTTCTGTGATGAAATGACTGGATCTGGGGATGAGGGGTGAGCAAGGGATGATGTTTCCCTTACTTTAGCAAGGCTTCCAACACTACCTCCCGTAAGACTCTTGTATCCAAGATAGGATATTAGGAACTGGGTGAATGGGTGAATGGACAGCTAGAAGAGGGCTGAAACACTGGTTGGATGATTGGTTAGAGGGCAGCTGTATTTTATAGAACCCTGCAGTTCTCTACTTGTTGCTGGGGTGTGTCCTATTGAGCATCATCAATGGCCTGCAGGAGGCAATGCAATGAATCGTCATCAAATTTGCAGGTGATTAACAATTGAGATCAAAGCTGCTTTTCCTGGGCAGGCTGTAGGAGTGGATCAACAAGAACCCCATAAATTCAGCAAGGACAAATGCCAAGCCTTGTCCTGGGCAGGAAGAGCCCTGGGCACCAGGACAGGCTGAGACTGCTGGGGAGTAGCTCTGCGGAAAGGGCGATGACAGGCAGTGAGCTGAGCATGTGTGTGACTGGATCAGCACCTGCATTGCTCTTCTGAGCGAACCTTTACCCATGGTGCGTTTAGCTTAGGTCAATTACCTAAGCACAGCTGTTAAGTTTTGCGTCACCAACCACGATTCAAGTTCTCTTTAGCAGTAGCATGACATGCCCTGTGACCTCTGAGCAGTAAGCTCAACCAGGCTTGTTGTGTAGTCTCAAAAATTAGGGATTTTTTTAAATTATGTGAGCTCCGTGTCAAGATTCCACTCCAGCCTCTCAAAATCTTCCCTGTCTTCTTTCAGGGTGTCTGCTGGAGCCTGTCATGCCCCTACATCTTTCTACTCCTGGAAAAGCTGGTAGCCCATGGCTTGGACAAGTGTACCCTCTCCTGGATTAGGAGCTGGCTGGAGGGTCGGACCCAGAGAGTGCTGGTGAATGGAGCTGCATCCAGCTGGCAGCCGGTCACCAGTGGTGTTCCCCAGGGGTCTGTGTTGGGTCCAGTCCTGTTTAATATCTTTACTGATGATTTAGATGAGGGGATTGAGTCCATCATCAGCAAATTTGCTGATGACACCAAACTGGGAGGGAGTGTCGACCTGCTGGAAGGCAGGAGGGCTCTGCAGAGGGATCTGGATAGACTTGAGAGATGGGATGATTCCAATGGGATGAAGTTCAATAAAGCCAAGTGCCGGGTCCTGCACTTTGGCCACAACAACCCCCTGCAGCGCTACAGGCTGGGCACAGAGTGGCTGGAAAGCAGCCAGGCAGAAAGGGACCTGGGGGTACTAATTGACAGGAAGCTCAACATGAGCCAACAGTGTGCCCAGGTGGCCAAGAAGGCCAATGGGATCTTGTCCTGTATCAAAAATAGCGTGGCCAGCAGGAGCAGGGAAGTGATCCTTCCCCTGTACTCTGCGTTGGTGAGGCCACACCTTGAGTATTGTGTTCAGTTCTGGGCCCCTCAGTTCAGAAAGGATATTGAGGTGCTGGAGCGGGTCCAGAGAAGAGCAACAAGGCTGGTGAAGGGACTGGAGCATAAGTCCTATGGGGAGAGGCTGAGGGAGCTGGGGTTGTTTAGCCTGGAGAAGAGGAGGCTCAGAGGTGACCTCATCACCGTCTATAACTACCTGAAGGGAAGTTCTAGCCAGGTGGGGGTTGGTCTCTTCTCTCAGGCACTCAGCAATAGGACAAGGGGGCATGGGCTTAAGCTCCGCCAGGGGAAATTTAAGTTGGATATCAGGAGAAAATTCTTTACAGAGAGAGAGTAATCAGGCATTGGAATGGGCTGCCCAGAGAGGTGGTGGATTCACCATCCCTGGAGATTTTTAAACGCAGATTGGACGTGGCACTGAGTGCCATGATGTAGTAAATGGACTGGATTTGGACCAAGGGTTGGACTCGATGATCTCGGAGGTCTTTTCCAACTCAATTGATTCTATGATTCTATGATTCTATGATATGACAAAAAGCACAGTACACGGAAACATGGGGAGGAGGAAGCCATATATGGGACCTGTGTTTTTTTGAGTATGCTGTTAATCTATATGTCCAGTTCACTGCTGACTGTGGTAATATCTGTGTTGCTGCTTTCTGTTCATCTTTTGCTGTGACAACGACATTACTGTGAAGAGTAGTAATTGGCATCTGTTTCCAGTTAGATGTTGCCGTGTCTCTTGATGACTAGCAGCACGCTTGGCTCAGGACTCATGATGGTTTCACAGATTTGCTTTGGGCAGTGCCCAGACTGCACCTTCACCATCATGTGACACAGACCTCCCAGAGGAGCATCCTTCCCTCTGCATCAGTGGTTGTGTCTGCTCTGGTAGATACACAAGGACCTCCTCCCTGTTCCAGTTGTGTGGCTCACATCCATACACCTGAACTCACTTCTATCCCAGAGTATGGTCTTCTCACCCAAAATGCCTCTCCTGAGCTTGTGCCTGTCCCTTGACTCTTCTGGGAAGGAAGCAGTTGGCTCCAGCAGAACTTCAGGTGGGTAGTTTGCCACCAGTGAAGCATCAGGTGGCAAAATGGGGTATTTCACATCTGCTGGCAGTGGTGACTGGATGGCATCAGTAAGAGCTGGTGTCAGGCAATTCAGCATCAGCTGCCAATTCTCAGAGGAAGACCAACAATACTGCATCTGGCATTTGGTCTGTGGTTAGACCCAAAACTATTTCTATTTTCTGCTTACCCCTTGGAAATATCAGGAAAGTAGTGCTGCAACCAAGCTGCATTTTTTTCCCCCCTTAATCAATTTCTTAAAAAATAAATTTCTCTTAAATGAGAAACTTTTGGTCTGGCAATCTTAATGTCAAAGTGCATTTATTCCTCTGGCATTGCAAAGGGCTCTTGGGATGGGCAGGTGCTGTGTTTGTATCCTGGGGTAGCAAACCAGGGAGCAGGGACCACACTCGGATGCAATGTAGCACGTTTCTGAGTGTTTTGCATCCACTTGAGGGCACCACAGTATTGCTGGTAGCAGAGTTTTTGTTAACTGCATGGGGGAATGTACCGTGCACTTTAAAAGAATCTTTTAGGGGAAAAAAAGCAACTGCATAATTTATTTAAAACCACCAGCACCCTTTAAGAATGTGTATTTCTGCTCTGTTTTATCTTCCACCGGATTATGGGCATCTTACCCTAACACACAAGACTCTCTGTGTTGGTATACATATTATGCTGAGACCTTTCACTAGCTGCAAAGAGTGAGATGTGCTTTGTGGGTGAACAGACTGAAATGGAGAAAAAACATGGAATAATTTAGTTCTTAGCTCTTGTGAGATACCGGTTTTTCTGGGAGAGCCAGGGCAGTGACAAATCATTTAGTTGAGAAGGGCCTGTGAGCCAAAGGCAAACACTGTGAGCAGCATTAGAAGTGGGCTGGGCATGCGGCCCCCCCTGCACCATCAGTCCAGCAGGCAAAGGCTCTGTCACTGAGATGATGAACCTCTTCTCCCTTCCTTTTTACATCCCATGTCTGCTTCCCATCCTTTCTTTCCCTTCAAGCACGGCTTTAATCTTAGCCTCTGACATTTCCATCCACAACCAGCCTAATCCAGTCATATTTGTTATTGCCCTCTGCACCATTCCCTGCAGGCACAGGAAAAGTCCAGGTTTGAGTGCAGCTGCATTCCCTCAGCAAAGTGAGTTGCTTTAAACAATGAGGTCACTTGCATGTGACTGAGCAGGTCCCCCCCATATTGCACAACTCCCAAGAGAAGCAGAGGCTGAACAAGCTCCGGGATAAAAAGCAGCCTTGGGTCACCCTGCATCCCCTCAGAGGTATGGTATGTTGGCTCGGTTGCTTGAAGGAGTGCAATGCTGGCAGTGGCTGATGGATGGTTACTTGCTGGGTTTAGGGGGGTTTCTGAATTTTCATAGAATCATAGAATCATTAAAGTTGATAAAGACCTCTAAGATCATTGAGTCCAACTGTTAACCCAGCCCTGCAAAGTCTGCCACTAAACCATGTCCCTGAGTGCCACATCTACAGGCCTGCTGAATTCTTCCAGGGATAATGATTCTACCACTTCCCTGGGCAGCCTATTCCAATGCCTGACCACCCTTTCAGTGAAAGCACTTTTTCCTAATATCTAATCTAACTCCCTATCCCCAGCACAACTTAAAGCCATTTCCTCTCATCCTGTCACTTGTTACCTGGGAGAAGAGACCAATCCCTACCTGGCTACAACCTCCTTTCAGGTAACTGTAGAGAGTGATAAGGTCTCTCCCAACCCTCCTTTTCTCCAGGCTAAACAACCCCACCTCCCTCAGCTGCTCATTATAAAACTTGTGTTCCAGACCCTTCTTCACCTCTGTTGCCCTTTTCTGGACACACTCCAGCATGTCTTTCTTGTGATGAGGGCCCCAGAACTGGACCCTGCACTCGAGGTGTGGTCTCACCAGTGCTGAGTACAGGGAGAGGATCAGGGCCCTGGTCCTGCTGGCCATGCTATTGCTGACACAGGCCAGGATGCCATTGGCCTTCTTGGCCACCTGGGCATGCTGCTGGCTCATATTGAGCTGCTGTTGACCAGCACTCCCAGGCCCTTTTCTGCTGGGCATCTTTCCAGTCACTTCCCCTGACCTGCAGTGCTGCATGGGGTTGTTGTGACCCAAGGTGTACTTGGCCTTGTTGAACCTCATACAGTTGGCCTTGGCCCACTGATCCAACCTGTCTAGATCCCTCTGTAGAGCCCCTTTGGCAGAGAGGCTTGACTGAGGGTTGGACTGAACCAGAAAGAACAAATGGGTGGTCTGCTCCTGCTGGGGCCAATTGCTAACTGGTCAGGAGTCCTTCAAACCACTGCAGAGAGATGCCTGGGGGAACCTCCCAAGGGGTACTTTGAATTCAAGCTTATTACCTCAGAGAAATAAAAAGGAGGAGGTGTGTGCTGCTCTGGCAAGTGCTGCAGGCCCTGGAGTTGTGCCCCAAAAGTGTTTCTGTTTTTCAGAGGTTGGGCCACTTCGGGCTTGTCAGCACAGGAATAGGCTCCCAAATGCATAATGCTTCAGTAGGAGAGATCTGTCCTACAGAGTGAGAAAGAGTGTGAATAGATTTAATTTGGGGCTCAGCCCAGGACTCCAAGGGGCTCTGGCTGGCAGGGCACCAGGCAAAGAAACAGGAAAAATGGTTTTGAGTCTCAAATCTAGCACAAGGTTGTGTGAAAAACTTCACTAGCTGCACATTGCACTTCATTATGCTCACGTTCAGTGGCCTAAAATGTAAGGGTGACACTGTTGTCTAGATTGGCTTTTGTTATTTATGGCCTCATTGAGAATCTTATCTTTCTCAGTGACTCATCTCTTCCAGAGCTGCTCTACAACAGATGAAATTTCACCTGATAAAAGGCTTTAGGCAGGCTCGTGTTGGTCTAAAGGATGGGAAAGATGAATGCCTCCTGTCACTGGGTGAGCTGCTTCCTTGCCAACTATTATCTCTCTTAGCTTTGCTGAATGAGACTGGTGATCAGGCTGTGAGATTTGGGACTGCCAGTCATTCTGGTGATCTTGTGCCAGCCAGGGGTGAGGTGCAGCCTGCACTCCCCACAGAGGATGAAAATCAGGCGCCACCTGATTTTTACGAACTGTTTGGAGAAGAAACATTGATAGAAATAAATCCCTGGCTTTCCACGGTGGGAAGCCAGAAGTCTCCCTGTCACAGAGTTGTTGCACTGAGTGAGCTGCGTGATGCCCTCCCACTGTCCTAGTCAGTTAATGGTGCTGGGTCTGTCTCTTGCTTCTCACGCTTTTGAAAGTGGGGTCTGAAAGCCCAGGGATCAACCCCACAAGTCGCTGTGTTTCCTTCCTCTGTCAGACCAGCTAACCAACCAATTTTCTGTAAAGAAGTCAGAATTATGTTCTGTGAATGTTGATTCCAACAATGTTCCTGTCATCCTTTTTAAGCAGCTTGATATAGGTGTCAGAAGAGAATGGTTCCTAAGAGATGACTATTTAATAGGCACCTGCATAGTTCAACAGGGCACTGAGAATTAGGCTGGACTGTATGCTTTTATGGGGTGTTTCCATCACCTTTGGAGGCTTGAGGGCTCTTCCTCTGGTTGTCCGTGAACTCTGTATTCTCCCTTTGAGGCACTAAGTTCAACTCTGCTTCTCAGTCTTCAGTTCCTTTTCCTTCCTGCCCAATTGGTCCATCCATGCTGTGAGGAGTGGCTGCCTGCCAATCCCTCTTGCTCTTTGTTTTCTTTCATATAAATCCATTAGCTTGGCAGCTTTTAGTACCTTTTACACCTGCTACGGTTTCACCCCAGCCAGCAGCCAAGCCCCTTGCAGCTGATCGCTCACTCCTCCACCAGTGGGATTGGGGACAGAATTAGAAGGGTAAAAGCCAAAAAACTCATGGGTTGAGATAAAGACAGTTTAATAGGAAAAACAAAAGCTGTGCACACAAGCAAAGCAAAACAAGGAATTAATTTGCTGCTTCCCATGGTTAGGAAGGTGTTCTGCCATCCTTAAGGGCCCCATCATGCATAGTGGTGACTTGGGAAGACAAATGCCATCACTGTAAATGTCCCCCCTTTCCTCTTTCTACCCTCTACTTTATGTACTGAGCATGATGTCATACGGTCTGGAATATCCCTTTGGTCAGTTGGGGCCACTTTTCCAGCTCCTCCCAACCTCCCAAACACCCCCAACCCCCTTGCCAGTGTGGAATTATGAAGAACAGAAAAGGCCTTGGCACTGTGTAAGCCCTGCTCAGCAATACCAAAAACATCTCTATGTTATTGTATTCAGCACAAGTCCAAAACATATCCCCATAGCTCCCACTGTGGAAAAAATTAACTCTACCCCAGCCAAAACCAGCACAGTATCACATCTTCTCCAGTGCATGTGTTTCTTTCAAGTTCTTACTTTATCGCAGGTGGTCTTCCTGGCCACCGGCTCTGATGCAGTGAGATACAGATTCCACCCAAGTCTCCACAGAGCGGTTATCACAAACCTGTTTTGTATTTCTAGGTCTGTCTTGAACTGAATCACTTCCCAAAATAAGCTGTACACCCCCTGTTTTTGTTTCACGTGAAAATCCTGTTGATTCAAACTGACTGAAGTATTTACAAGCAGTAGAACATAGGTCTGAAGGTGTGAAGGACTTTGTCAATAAATTTAAATGGTTTTACAGAACTTGCTTTTTTTTTTCCCTGTCCTGTTTCTCCTGTGAATATAAACTGGGAAATTAGCATTAGGATTATATACCACTGAAGAGGAGTACAGCAAGAAGGGATCAGTCATGGGTGATGTTAGCTGGGAAAAGCTTCCTCTGGGCTTTCTCCTGATTGGCTCTAAAACACAGAAAAGCATACGAAAAAACCTGATTAAAGAGGCCTGCTTGTGTTTAAATACATGTGTGTATAAATGATTATTTAAAAAACCCTTTGCAAAATTGACGTTAAAACACTGGTTTCACAGTGTAAAGTAAAGGCAAAACCGAAGCAGTCCTATTTGAAACCTGCTGTCAAATGGTACTCTCTGCACTATGGCTTTATAGCATAGACATGGTCATATTAGACCAGAGATTAACATTTTGCATTAATTTAACTTGTTGCATAAACAAGATGAGATTATGTGTATTTTTTGCTTTTGAAACAACATATTTAGCAAGTACATGCTGCTGCTGGATCCCCATTAAAGGTTAACTAAAGTGAGCTGTCATGTTGGTCTCTTATCAGTTGTTTTCTTCCTGTGAAGTCAACCTGCATATAATTCTCTGTCCTTGGATTTTGCAATTACATCTGGGTAGTTTGGGTACCTTTAAGATAGTTGGAGTGAACATAAATAATAAACTCATGAAGATGATTGTCAGATCAAAAGTAGCAGGTGTGTGGTCATAATCCTTTTTGTAACTAATCCACCTACACATTCAGGGACTCAGGAGTGTACCTGGATTTGGAGTGGGAAAAGTCTTGGAAATAGGGTGGCACAGCAAAGCTTCGTAATATTCTATAAACAGGGAAGTATTTTTCCATCACTGCTGCTCTTGTTATTTGTATTATCATAAGTAGCAACTGTTACATGTGATAAGCATACATGAGGCTATATCCCAACAACTCTCTTAGAAGTAATGATACATGGTTATCAGGGTCAATCTGCCTTCCATCTTTACTTTCACATTTATAAATATTCTGGGCTTTGAGAGAAATGAGCTAGGATGCACCTGTAAGTTGCTAGAGCACATTTATTTCTTGTATTAATTTGTTTTGTGATGACTCCAAAGAAGGTTGAGGTCCAGCTGTTTTGCCTGCTCAAACATCCAGTGACAAAGAGGCACACAAAACAGAAAGCATGAAAGAAAGGGCTAGCATAAAACATTTGTTTATAAAGTTAATGCCCATTTTGATGTGTCTTCACATGCCATTTTTTCTTTTAGCAGTTCTAAGTCGTAGTATCAGATCTGCAGCTAAGGCACATTCAAACACAACCACTTGTGTGGTTTCTTGTGGACATCAGTGACAGAAATGTTTTATCTGCATAAAAAAAAATATTGTGGTGTTAGAAAATTAAAGGAGAAAAAAATCTTCCCACATTCCTCTTTTTTTATCTTCTTTGAGATTAAAACTTTTATAGTAAGCTCCTGGCTCAGATAGTGACATTTCAATTTCTTAATAATAACTAGGAAAATGAGTAACTGGTAATAATATTTTTCCCAATAATTTTATTTTATTTACTTGACAGTTTTCTTCCTCAGTTGTTCTCTTCTTCTAAATGCCTCCATCTGTTGAGATTTCAGTGTTGGGATTTAATATGTAACAAAATGCGCCAAGACCTTTTTCTTAATCTCACTCCTATCCTTTTTAGCACCAAAGTGGTTGCATGACCATGTGGCATCTGAATCATTTTCATGGGTTTACTGTAAATGGCAGAGGTGTAATAAGACAGGAACTGGAGTGCTTCAGTCCTGCTGCAACAGTGAAGTGTCATTCACTCTGATGACATCAGTAGTTATGCACCTACACTTTTGTCAAAATGTTCCCAGTTGCATTTTTCACAAGGTTTGATCTTCCAGAGATCTCTTCCTCTCCCATTACGATGATTATTTGGTGGGATTTTCTATTGTCTATTGATTTTTTTTCTGTTGCTGCCTGAAATGACATTTTGGGTCTAGATGTGTGTTTTCTGATGCTGTATTAACAGTCTGCTAATCCTCCATGCACACTGAAACACAAACTCAAACAGAAGGTGAGGAAGGACCAGCTAATGAAACAGCTTGCTGTTTTTTCAAACCACAGCACTTGCTATGGACACGTGAATTGGAGTTGCAGGGTCTTCTTCCAAAAGTAAATGTTTTTAGCTGTCCTGTACGGCGTTTTTAATATATTCTGTACTGATTGTTTTAACTTTAGATGTGTTCAAAGTGACATCTTGTTTTGACATTTCAGATAAAAACAGAATTACTTTTTCACTGATTTGTTTTCACTTAATTTTTGCTCCAGATTTTTGGGATTTAAAGTTGACACTTGAAGTCACAATAAACCAAACACCTCATGTTCATAGTTGCTGAAGAGAAAATGTGTTTGAAATTAAAATTTTCACAGGTTTGTTTTCTACTGGGTGTTCCATTCTTACATTTGTTCTGAAAAACAAATCTATTCTTTGCCATAGTTCAGAGTTTCTTAGTAATGTTAGCATGGATGACAGCAGAGCAAAGGTGAATGCTGTCCTTCCAAATGCTGCTTGCAGAAGTGCGTAGGACGGAGCAGGAGCACAGGGCTCTGAAGGGGTGACCTTCTGCTGTGGGATGGGACCTGTTGGGTCAGCTTAGTACATTTTGTCCCAGAAGCCTCTCCAAACTGAGCTGAGAACTGGGCTGAGGTACTCTCCACAATACTGACACCTCCACATGTGGTACCGTCAACTCTAATCTCAAATAAGATCAAGTAATGAGCTGTGTCATTTGTTCACACTTTTGAGATAGTTTAACACATGATGAGCAGGGTATTTGGTGTGGGTACAGAGTAGGAGTTCTAATATGAAACACTTTTATCCTGGGATTTGGACATTTCCCAGCTCACTTCTACTTCACAATGAGCTGAAAGCTTGGTAAGCCTTGGCTCGTTATGGGAATCACTGTGACCTGTCTGAGCAAGGAGAAACCCTCCAGCTCTGTCCAAAGGAGAGTCACATCTCCACAACAGATGGTATCAAGTACTGACTTAATGGAAGGAAGTGCTAGACCCTTTCCCGTTGGACCTAATGAACAAGAAGCATATGAGGCAGGAGGAGGGAGAAAAAGGGGGAGGGGTTTGAACCAGGATGATGAATGATCCCCGCTGTTGGGTCTGAGCTATAAAAGAAAGCAAGTCCTAGAAGTATAAATGCTTCAGTCTATCTGAGTTTGTATGTGACCTTCCACAGGACTGTTGCAAATCTCTTACTGTCCTCTCACAGGAACTGGGGAGGGTGAAAGGACTCTTGAGTACTAACCTGAACACTGCACACACATGTTCGCTTGGTCTTTTGTTTCTTTTTACATTTTCACACAAGCCTCACAGTTAAACTGATCTGGATTTCTGGTTTTCAAATCTTGCCTTTATGAACACAATTTCAAGTACATGGCTGGACTCTAAGGTGTCTGTTCCCTTCAAGCTGGGAATTTCAGTTATCAGACACAGTCTTGAGGTCAATGCTCCTCATACACGTGTTTACCAGGGTGGCTAAGGGAGAAAAGGGTATGTCTCTGCTTAATTTCAAAGGCTAGTCTGAGAAGTGACAATGGATGCATCTCTGAAGGAAAAATACCTCCCAGTAGTCTCTGCAAGCTAGGAGCAGTCACTGGCATATGGCATGATGAAATCACTTGAACTGTGGGTCCCGACAGAGAACATTACACTGAGACTAGAGAACACACTTGACTTCTTGCCCAGTTTTATAATGTGTTTGAAATCAGTACATTGGATACATTTTAATTTCCATTGCTCTAATGAGCTGATGATTTACTGAAACACTTTAATGGAGTTTCCAATGACCTTAATATTTTTTTAAAAAGTGGTTAAGTGCAGACTTTTATGAGACAAACAGAGACAGACTTCTCTTTCAAAAATGTGATTTTTGCAAATGTGCTTGGTTCTAAAAATCTCAGAGCTGTTTTTCAGAGTGACAGAAATAAGATAAATGCCAGAGTAAGCAACAGTTGATCTCACAACGCTGAAGTTTCAACACTAAATGAGCAAAGCATTCATTTACTGCATACAGAAGCAGGTCCAGAAGATCTGAATGTCTTTCAAACTACCTGTGAACAGCGAGGAAGTGCTTCTGTCTTGTGGCCACCTTTGACTCCATGGGCAATGCACATTTTCATAGGAATATTTGCAAATAGCATTTATCCTGTCATAATCTGCACTTATTAAATATGCTTAGGCTTACCTTTTCCTCCTTTCTCTCTCTTCAGTTTTTAACCTGTACTACTTAAAACTTTCAGGATCTTCTACCCTCTCAGCATCCTAACTCTCTCTACACAGAGACACTGTGACTACTTTACTTAGGGGTTGAGCACTTGAAATTCATTTCCTTAGCCTTAATTTCCCAAGCCTGTTTGTTCAAAACCATACTGCTCTTTGGCAAGGTTTTCAGTCTTCCTTCTTCACTTCTGCAGGTTATCAGAAAGCCAGCTCTTTCCCCAAAGTATCTTGACAACAGAGCCTCAGAGATAGAATTTAGTTTACAATTTACAATATGTATGTATAACTCAACATCTTTTCTTCCTTCCCACTTTAGTCAGAACAACCTACTCTTAAGGAAATAATTGCCTAAAGGTTGGCAAACTCTTGCCCTTACTGGTTTTCAGTGGTGCCTGTTAGGTAAATGTTTGACAGATTGACTATCAGTTATGTTTAGTACCAGAGAATTTCTAAAAATCTGAAGTAATTCAAGCTCATGCAATTGAAGATTTTCATAGACTTGGATGTACAGCTTTTACAAAGATGTTTAAGCTCCAAAAATAGAATGTGTTTTGTTACTCCTCTGGGGTCCAGGGACTCCCTGATATCCTAGTTCCCGGATGTGGGAACTGCTCTGTCCTTGCCCCTTTGGGAAACAGTAAGAAATAGTAAGGAAATAGATCTGCAATAAGACCCTACCACAAGTATGTCTGAACTCTTCCCAGCCTTACTTCAGATCAGAAGGGAAACCAGCTGTGAGAGAATGGAGCAGGTAACTCCTTGACAGGGCTATAGTAGAACAAAGTCACAGCAATCACAGTGGGGTCATGGTCAAAGACAGATAGAAGAAATGGGGCTCTTCTGTGCAAACTGTGGTGAGGAGATATTTGATGAAGAATCTCTCTGGGATTGGGTGAACACTTGGAGATTTGTACATACAGGCTCCATGGGTCATAATCAGTAACCAATTATGAAGAATCAAACCCAAACCATGTAGATTTTTCTATCAGTTTTTAAATACTCTGAGATTTTAGAAAATCCAGATTTTGAGATTCCTTCCTTTCTTTCTTTCTTTCTTCTTTCTTTCTTTCTTTCTTTCTTTCTTTTTCTTTCTTTATTTCTTTCTTTATTTCTTTTCATTTCTTTCTTTCTTTCTTTCTTTCTTTCTTTCTTTCTTTCTTTCTTTCTTTCTTTCTTTCTTTCTCTTCCTTTCTTCCTTCCTTCCTTCCTTCCTTCCTTCCTTCCTTCCTTCCTTCCTTCCTTCCTTCCTTTCTTTCCTTTCCTTCTTTCTTTCTTTCTTTTCTTTTCTTTCTTTTCTTTCCTTTCTTTCCCCCAGTCTGAATGGATAGATATTTAATTCAAGAAATATTGATAGAGAAGTTATCCTATGGCAAATAGTGAGGGAAATTTGGGCATGTTAACTTTGTTACAGGGAAAACTCAATGCCTTAGTTCTATACTTCTATCAGAACTTATTATCATTTTGCCCCTTATATATTTCAAAATAAAATGTTTCATATTTAGTGTTTGGTATTTAGTTTTGGTATTTAGTTTTTTGCACCACAGATTACTTGTTAAGACCTTGCTCATTTATTATAAATAAAATATGTAAAGGTAAGTCTGAAGATATACACCACATATCTAATCTGCCATCTAACCTTCACTCGCTAATCTGTGGTATTTATAGAATGCTAATCACTAGACTAGGCATTTATCTTCAATGATATAAGGCAGACTTAGCTTTAACATTATAGTGGGCTCTATAATATGTTAAAAGTTTTATCATCTCAATTACTCTTCTCAGCAGGGGAGAGGACTGAAGGGAGGAGTTGCCTTCCCAGTGTCACTCTGGAGATGACATTGCTAGCCAGGAGCATTTTCTAACTTTGCTTTCAAAAACTGTGGCAATTTTCTACCTTGTTTTGCAGCACTTTCCACCTCCTGAGCAATAATAAGTGGTGTATCTGTCTACATTTAAAATGACAGATGGTGCCTGTCCCAATGCTGATAAGGGTGACTGTACAAACACCATCTCCTTGATGAGGGAGCTACAGAAAAATGGCACAATCTGGTACGAAGTCACTTCTGGTTTACATCCCACCCTCCAAGGTGTGCCCTTATAAAAATTTGCCAATTTATCCTTATAAAAATCCACCAGTTTTTCCAGTATGAAGAAAACAAAAAATTGGTGTTGGGCGGCTTAAAACCTACTCATGTCTCCAGATTCATACCCCTTTCCACACACTACTTAAACCAATCCCTCACCTTCCACCAAGGGAGAAATGGCCCTGTAGCAGCATGTCTGCTATGGCATCCGAAGTGATGGATGCTTGGGTTTTCAGAGGAAGAAGTCTCTGACCCCATGTTAGTGAGAGGCAGGTTAGAGCTGTTAAAAAATCAGAGACAATTTACTTATCCAGCTATTTGTTTGGGTTTTTTCTTACTTGTTTTTTTGTTTTGCTTGTTTGCTTAAACAGCATAAAGAACTCTTTTGGGTTTATTTATGCACATTCATCCATGGAAATCTATTGCTGCTTTAGATTTATAAGAAGCTGAAGAGTTAAGAAATATGTTCCTCTCTCATCCTGCCTTCTGACTGAGGAGCATTGCTGAGCTGTTATTTACTTTCTGTACTTACAATCTTGGATTTGGTTGTAGCTCCAGATGGCACATGTTTGCATTCACATTTGCAACAGCTGAGGTATGGCTGGGCAGCTTAAAATCTCTAACAAAATGTCCGTGGTTTAAAATGAAGACAAACAGTCTCCCTTCTTCAGTCAGTGAGCAGCACCTGTCAAAAAGTCACTTTAAATGCTACTCCAGTGTTTCTGAAGACAAAGAACAGCAGAACATGAGTTAAACTTAGATGCCCAGGGTAGGATTTTAAGAAGGGGGCTTTTCAGAGCTCCTATTTCATGTTAAGATGTGGGGCAGAAATTCAGAGGCATTTGCCTTCACTGTAACTCAGTAACCAGAGGCAAATTTAAAACAGGCCTAGTTTCAGTGATAGACAACATTTCACTGCAGGGCCTCCTGGGGCACCTGCTTCTCTAATAATTTGCTACTTCTGTGCAAACAGCTATCATCAAAAAAATGCTGATTTTATCAGACCTTAATCAACCAAAGTATTTTAAGCACATGCTTACCTTCTATCTCTTGAGAAGTTCACCCGCTGACCTTCAGGATAGGCTGAATGTGTTTAAATTAACTAGATTCATAATATATGTAGACTTGCTTCAGACATAGGGGCCAAATGTCACTTTGCCATGGCATTACCAGAAGCTAAAGATGCTGTTTCAGAGCTTGTTTCAAAGCTGAGCAGGCTTCAGCTTGGGACTGACATTTCCCAGTCTCTGCCTAGCCGAAACAGGCAGTCTGAATGGTAGCTCTTGGTTCCTCTAGCTGAGAAATGAATACCTTTATTTCTCAAGAGACATGGTTGGCACCATGAGATGAGGGGGTGGAACCCTTCTAGAAAGATAATGGTTTTATTACTGTCTCCTTTTGTCGTCATTAAGGCTGTTGGAGAGGTCAACTGTCCTCAAAAGCACCAGTGACACGAAATTCACCCAACTCCTCCTAGAAAATAAGTTGTACAAAACTTCTAGAGAATCCTGTTCTGAAGTCATATGGATGTTTATAGGCAAATTAAATGTTTTTATGAGACCAGAAAGATAAGAGATCACTCAGTCAAGGAATATGTGCATTTACCAGCCTGGTGTGATGTCAAAAAAGCTGCTGTCAGCTTCCTAGGAAGGTGTTTCCTTCTTGTAGCCCATATGAAATAATAGTGGAAGATTTTTTTTCTCCAGAAATGCATCTGCTTCCAGTCTCACCTTTTAGGAAAGCAGGAGAGTTCACATCGCTGCTTAGTAATAACAGTTACTATATACATTGTGTCTATACATATACATATAAGCCATCTTGTATATATAGACACTCTACTGCAAGGACAGCATCAGATTTTCTTCCCTATAGGTAAATTATTATAGTCTTTTAAACAACTCACAGCATTGAGTGAACTATTCTGAAGAGCAGTGCCTTCAAAGTTTCAGAATATAAATATCTGCTGATGGCACAAAATTATTGAGGTAGACTAGGGCTGTCAGAAGAATCGTAGAAAGGCTTAATGAAAATCATTGATTAGGTGTCAAATGATAATTAGGTGTGTATGTATATATTTATAAATATATTTATACGGCAAAAGATGCACATACGATAAAACACTCCTAACTCCACTACTGACTAACATAAGAGTCTCTGAACTGATGAACATTATTCAGGAGTAAAACCTGGGGGCTGTGACAGTTTCATGGCAACAACAGCTCAGGAGTGACTTCTGGGAAAGGCAAAATGAAAAACCTCATCCTGTCCCTGTATAAATCCATGTTTTCCTAAGTCCTGGATACTGTGTCCTGTTCTGGTTCTTTTCACACTTCTCCTTAAAGAATATCTTAGAGAAGTGATAGGGCTGAGAAAGATTCAAAGAAGGGTAACAAGATAATCAAAGGCCTAGTGCCACCCTAAAGAAAGAAGCTACATCTCTCTAGTTTCAACAAAGGATGACTGTGTGTCTTACTGAGATTTGGAAAATAAAGCAAACTATAGAGAGAGTGAATAGGGATCGATTGATTCCCTTTTTCTCTTCCCAGTACAAAAGCAAGAAGGTCCAGCAAATGTCATGTTTGGTCAAGGTTTGTCTCACTTCACAGGCATCCACAGACCTTCTTGACATAGGCTGATGTGGATGTTCATGTGGCTTCAGGAGCAGACTGCATAAGATCAGAGGTTAGAAATTAATTGAAAGTTATTAAATGCATAAAATCATTCTGGTTCAGGTTTCCCCCCAAGCTACAAGTGATTGAAAGCAAGAAAAACACTCATGAGAAGAGTGGTATGTGTCATACACTCTTCCTGAAGTACTCATGTTTGGCTACTGCCAAGGTAAGGATAAGGTGGCCATGTAAGCTCCTATATTATCTGACAAGTCTCTTAAGCCTTCCAAGTATTCTATTAGTTGAATTAATTCTATGGACTATGACCCAAAAATAATATGTCTCATACTTTAGACCCAATAGCATATTTATTATTTTTATTCCCAGCAATGGTGTGAATATCAAAGGGCAGTCTGCAGCAATCATAGAATTGCTGAATAGTTTGAGTTGGAGGGGACCTTAAAGATCATCTAGTTCCAACCTCTCTGCAATGGACAGGGAGACCTTCCACTATAACAGGTTGCTCAAAGCCCCAGCCAACCTGGCCTTGAACACTTCCAGGGATGGGGCATCTACAATGTCTCTGGGCAACCTGTTCCAGTGCCTCACCATGCTCACAGTAAAGAATTTCTTCCTAATATCTAATCTAAACTGACCCTCTTTCAGTTCTTTTTAATTTTGTGCGTGTAGTTAGGACACATTGTTTTGTTGTCCAAATGCTGGCATTTGTGCCTGAGGAGCAATTTTGATGGTTGCAAAGAGAATGTGGTGACAGTGAATGTGGGTGTGTGTGCCTTGTAGATTGAAAAAGTATAATAATGCAAAACAGAAAAAATAACATTGATGTGACTGTGTCTTCCTATTCTTAAACATAGTGCTAGAGACAGCTAAAATAGATAAAAATCCATAGGGAAGTTCTCATATCACAAAATTGGGGTTTGTATCGCATACTTTCTTAACATATGAAAGTATGAAGCATTGCTACTGTAGCAAGAAGACTTAGATGCTTTATAGGTAGGTGCATGTAGCTGCAACCGGTCTATTGGTAAGATTTAGAAAGAAAAATTAACTGTTGCCTCATTTATGTGCATAGCACTAACTTTAGCTACTGGTTCTCTATGTTTGAGAAAATTGGGTCATGCAGAATTTCAGGCAATTTTGAATCAGGACTACCAGTATAGGTTTCACCTACAATTCCATATTGGCTCATAATTCTAAATAATCATTCTTTCAGAAAAAGCTGATGACGTGTCCTTAGCACTCTCATACTGAGGCAGTAACCTTTACTCTGTATTTTTGGTAAGCAGTCATAAAGTTATTATAATATACCAGAAATTCCTGTTAGAAAAAAATATCATTTGCTTCTGCCACTTAGATATATACACGATCAAAGGAAATACATGATGACAAATAGAAATGGTATTCAACACCATATGCTACTGACATCAGGACTCACTGCATATGACTGATGCAGATCTCATTAAAAGAAAATTAGGAAAGGAATCAATTTAATCTGGAGTAGAACTTTAATTAGCACAATTAATAGGAACTGTGAAATAATGACCTGAACTGTGAAAGTGAAATGGTCAACTGTGAGATGGTGCTTTTTTTTCCTTGGATTACAGGAGCTGGGTTTCTCGGAAGTCACTTTCCGACCTAGATTGCTGAAACACCACCATGCTCACTGGCAGTTAGAAGACAGAGCTTCTTTTCACAAGCAAATGCTATGTAAGAATGATTTTTGCAAGCTCAGTCTCTCTGTCTAGTACAGCCATCAGGCAATCTATGTAATTCATGCTGAACCTCAGACGACATTAGCCCTGCAACTGGAGTTCATTCCACTGAACCTCAGGCCAGCTTGAATTTTACATCAAGAATAAGAGGGATAGGGCTATCTGGGGACTCCTCTACTGCCATGCCATTTAACCTAAAGAACTCTTCGATACCCCAGCAATGGACAACAGGGAGCTATTGAATGGATGGAGAGGTGGACAAGCAAATCCCACCAGTGGTGCTCTGCGTGCCCTGACCTTCACTGCAGTTAGTGGTAGCTGTACCTCAGCAGCACTATACTCCTAGATTGCTCAACTTTGAAGCAGCCATCTCTTCCTCCACTTTTTATCTCAGAAGGGGAAAACTTTGCAAGATAAGGTAAATATGGAAAGGAAAATAAAAATGGAAAGGTAAATAAATGAAAAGTTTAAAATGGCCCAGCGTGGAAAAAACAAAATTTGTGGCAAAACACAAATTTGTATCTATGCATCTGATGGGAGGGCCTCTAGCCAAAGGCTTGGAGATCTGGCAGATGAAGACCTTTGAGCTGTTGTTTCTTGTGGGAGTCTAGGAAACTAACATGATCCCAGTTGGAGGCAGAATCTGGAATCCTTTATTGGACATACAGGCTGATATTTTAAGGGTCTGGGGTCTACATATTCATAGGGGGGTGAGGTACTACGAACAGGGAGTTTTACAAGGAAAAACCCATGTTACACCTTTTGAGTTTAGCACTTACATCATGGGGAAAACCCACTTATCTTAGGATTACATTTTTGGGGATTTACATGGGGGAGAGATATTCAAATTCACAGAATACACAGGATACACAGGGAGGGAGAAAACAACAATGGATTTTGTGCAGAGGCTTGCTAAAATCAGAGTACAGTCTCTCTGGGTCTGGGCAGGACATTCCAAACCAGTGATATCTTGTCTGGTCCTCAAACCGAGGTTTTTCCCCCAGCTTTCGTAGCCCAAGGCCTTTTGCTGAGACCGCTCAGACTCCATTCTGCAGGTATTTGATTTTGGGATCCTACAGTTTTTAATGCTCATTTTTTGTTAAGATGTGTTAATAGCTCAGATGGTAGGAATACATAAACATTATGCTTGATGAAAAAAACTTAGTACCTCTTCCCCTATATAAAAGCAAGCAAGAGAGCGTGAAGTAACAAAAACTTGAAGTATCAATTTCTTCTCGTCTAGGCTGAGTTCCTTTTGTTCCTGCTGCTTAATGTCCCCTGATGTTTACTGAAGAGTCCTGACAATTCAGTCATTCAGCTCTCGCTTTGCTACAGAAGTTCACACATGCAACAGTACAAAATGCCATTTTTTCTTCATTGGTTTGTGTGAGGAATATTTAATTACACAGTAAGTTGGGGAGAAGTATTCTGAAGTAAAGGAGGAAACTGTACTGGATGCCTTGCATTGTCTTATTCTACATCGATGCCAGATGCCCAGGCTGCTCAGGGAAGTGGTTGGGTCACCATTCCTGGAGGTACTCAAAAGACATGTAAATGTGGTGCTCAAAGACATGATTTAGTGGTGGACTTGGCAGTGCTGGGTTAATGTTTGGACTCGATGATCTTAAAGATCTTTTCCAAACCAATTGATTCTATGATTCTAAGTCCACAAGTTCTGTGTTTGAAATTATAATTTTTGAAATGCAAGAGATAACGTCATGAGCTATAGCAGCTGACCTTCTCTGAAGTTTCTCTCAAATCTCACAGAAACATGAAATAATTCCTAAACATGGGATTTCCATCCCTGGGACACAGGTGTCACACATCCTGTTAGTTACGGTGTAAAGAATGAACACTGTTAAGTGCTCTATGAAAAATAATGGTAAACATCCACATCTTCAGGTGGCTCCTTTAAACAAGAAACAGAAGTGCCTGGTGACACAGCATCATTTGTAAGTATAAATGCATTCCTGTGCCCTCAGGAGCATTAGTTAGTGGGCAATGTCAGTGTACCAATAAAAACATAGACAACTTGCTCCTTCTTTACTTTTGGTGTCACAGTTTTTCCCAGGCTTCCCCTCAGGGGCAGGTTGTATGTGTTATAGAGCTGGCCTTTGGCAAAAGGCCACTGCCTGGTGGCAGCAGGCCAGGCACAGTCTGCCTGCACTGGGGCACCGTGGTAAGCGATGCCTGTGCCCTCGGCAGGTGTGAGCCCTTCTGCTGGCCCAGGGTTATGGCAGCCCAGTGTGATACCAGCAGCCGGCAGCCCCGCCTCATTCGAAACAGACTGGTGCAAATAAAGTTCAAGGTAACTTCACAGATCAGGTCATATTACTTTTCAACTGCCTGTGTATATAAAAACATGCACTGCCTCACTGTGTGGCAGAAATGCTCTCTCCTGCTGTTGATGCATAGCTCCCCACATGCTGTTTCCTGTCACAGGGAACTCTGGCTCTATGGCTACCAAGATCCCAAATAAGAAATTTAGGAAATGTCAGTGTGAGACACACCATACTAAGAGCATCCTGTGTCAGATCCTTAACAAAGATCATGGAGGTGAGACCAGCAGCATCACAGTCCCCACTACTCCACAGGAATCAAGGACTGCTCTTGCTTGGACAGGAGAAGAGTTGTCCTGAAAACACCAGAAGCCATGTGCAGAAGAGCTTCTGGAGTGCTCTTGAAGACTTCAATTTTTATTAGAAACTTACCTTCTTTTTATCACATGCCTTTGGATGATCAGCTTGTTCTCATACAGCAGAACTGGGCCCCTCTTTTTGTCCTGGGCATGGCACAAGAAGGGGTGGATTTTGATCTGAGAGAGACTTCAGTCCCTAGTTTATTGAAAAAAATCCTCCTCAATCAGTCTTTGACAGCTAACAATGATCTGGGCAGCTCATCACCAGGAGCATCTTTGACAAAAGTTCAGAAGATGAAGAATCTCTTGTGGAAATGCTGGGACCTGGACATAAGTGCAAAAGAACATGCCTGTCTTAAAGGAATTATTCTTTTTAATTCTGGTGAGTCCTCCTGGAAACTACATAGATGATTATGGGCTTAGAAAGACATTTGGCATTTTCATTTGTATATAGACAAATGTTTAGTTTTACTCTTGCCTATGAATACAGCTAAATTTCTCAAAAATCCATATTCCACAATTTAATGACTTTTCTGCTTGAAGTGGTTTATTTCAGTACCTTGGCTGTGTGCAGTAGGTCACCCACTGTAAGCCAAAACAGCTTCTATTAGACAAATTTTAAGTCATAAATAATTAACAGTGTCACTTCAAACTGATTTTCAGTTCAAAGATAATACAGCAGCCTCATCCATGGTACTGCAAAGGAGAGATGGTACATGGGTATACAATGTGAGTACTGGAGGTATTTTAACAAAGACTTCCTCTGTAACTCTGGAGAAGATAAAATAATCCTTATCAATTGATTTTCATCAATGAGGCAAAAGGATGCTGTGTTGATGTTACACAGCTTTTATTTGTTTATATTATTTATTTATATAATTTAATATCACTACACTCAAAGCCTGCAACAGCAATCATGGAGCAAACTAAAACTAGTGGTTGCATCCTCTCATTTCAGATGCCAAGTTCAGGCTCTTTAGGAAGGAAGGTTTCCTCAGTCAGCACCATGGAGTGCATGAGTCATTAAAAGCTCAGCTCTAAGTACACTAAAGTAAATGGAAAGACTTACTGACTCCAGCCTGCTCTGGCTCAGATCCTCGGCTCCTTCCACAGCAATCACTGCTGTTGGCTGCACTGTCAGCAGTGTGCTGTACTTCAGACTGCACCAAAAGGATACATGAATGCTTCAGTTATTCCATTATATTTCTTGTGGTGAATGGTTTATAGGCTGCTCAAAAGCTGTATGACTTTATATTTGTTTCCAATGGGATTCAGATTCTGACTCTTGAGGTGTAATGTCATCCAGATGTTTGGTATTGCCTTGTGTGTCTGTGCTGCAGCATCGAATCAGTGGAGTTTGTTTCAGTGCAAGTTATTTTGTTGTTTTTTTCACAGTAAAATCAGGCTAAACGAAACCTCCAGTTATATCTAGGGGGATGCTAAGAAGAGAAATGCCTCATCTGCAGCAGCTTACACAGTTTAACTAGTAGGCATTTTTATTATCTCCGTGGGTAAAATGAGATTTTCACTTGAGGAGAAAGCAGCAGAAGCAGGGTTATGTTCTGGATTTCTGCCTTCTAAGGCCTGGTGCTTCTCTAGGGTGCTGCATGAGAGGGCCAGCAGCCTTGAGGCTGTCTGCAGACACATTCCAGTGTTTCAGGAATGTCGCCTAGCTCATAGGTGGGATGAACCTGTTCTCTGGAATATTTCCCCACAAGCTGACGAAGGCAGCCTAGAGAACTTCTGGTGAGCCAAGACTGACTCCAGATTAAACAGTTACAGTCTAACTCTGAGTTGAAACGGGTACTCAGGGCTTATGCACAGCCCCAAACTGCCCTTTGCTGCAAACAAATCTGTACAGCTGTTATTTCACAATTACTATTTTTAAAAGCTTTTTAATACTTTCCACCAAACTCAGAAAATATTTTCTACATACATGCAGCACATTTTCAAACTTTTCAAGTTTTGGTGTGATGTTTGGCAAAATGTTAAAATTCTACAGGCCTCAGTTCTAAGAGGATTTCAGGGAGCCACCAGCAGTGACAGTGGTAAACCCTTTCTTGGATTCTGAAGTACCTCATGAGGGCTCCCACCCTGAATGTTTTACTTCTGTTAGGACCACCAAAACTGATTGAGGCAATGGGGAAGGGCCAGGTACAGAGCAGCTCAGAGCTGGGTTATGAGTTGGAGTTCAACAGGGCATCCAGGCATGCAGCTGTAGCAGCCATCACTTGGATAAGAAGTGTGACAGGTACGACAAAGCTTTGCTTGTGCTCTGGCTGATCTCTTGTGTTACAGATATTGTGCTTACTATCATTAAAAAAATTCCTTTGTTGAGAGAGTGGCAGGTAGCATGATGGAATGTAGGTTCTACACTAGAATGGTTGGGGTTGGAAAAGACCTTAAAAATCATCTAGTCCAACCTCCCTGCCATAAGCAGGGCCACCTTCCACTAGATCAGGTTGCTCAAAGCCCCATCTTGGCCTTCTGGTCAACTTCCAGGGTTGTGGCATTCACAACATCTCTGGGCAAGCCGTTCCAGTGCCTCACCACTCTCATAGCAAAGAATTTCTGCCTAATACCTAATCTAAACCTCCTCACCTTCTTTCAGTTCAAGGCCATTACCCTAGTCCTATCACTCCATGCCTTGTAAAAAGTCCCTCTCCAGCTTTCTTGTAAAGCCCCTTTAGGTACAGGAGGGCTGCTATAAGGTCTTCCCGAAGCCTTCTCCTCTCCAGTATGAATGATCCCAACTCTCTCAGCCTGTCGTCATAGGAGAGGTGCACCAGCCCTCTGATCATCTTTAGGGCCCTCCTCTGGGCTTGCTCCAGCAGGTCCACATCCTTCCTATGTTGAGGGCCCCAGAGATGGAAATAAAAGCAGACTGTGCAGCACCTCTCTGCAGGAGGCTCTGGCTGGGTTACTAACTGGCCTCATGTGGGCCTGCAAGAACCTGTAAAGAAGAAAGCGTGCGTCCAGCCCCTGAGGAGAAACAGGCACATTGCATCAATGGAATCCAGACTCTCCAGAACATATTGGCATCCCTGCTTTTCCCAGGGGAAAAGCTAGGTGGCTTCAAAGAGGTCACAGTTTCTGTGGGTGAAAGGTCCAGCTGCAAGGCTTTCTCTACTAGGACACAGGCAATAAGTCAAAGGAAGAAGCAGGTATGACTGTTCTGCCACACAGGAACAGCTCAGAGTGAGGTGAAAATGTTCTTGTGCTTTTGCAAATTGTCTGAAAAGCTATTGGAACTGCACAGTGAAGGGACAGGAACTGTGAAAAACAATGTTTCTAATTAATCAGTGCCATATATAGACGTATTTTTGGAGTGTTTTCTATACATATATATATATTAAAACTCCATCAAGGCTATGACAGGACTTCTGTTAAAAAGGATACTCTTAAGAGGTTTATAGTTCAGCTGGAAACATGTGTTTGACTGAGTATTATTACAACAGATCTCAGAACAAGAAGTGTCTCATTATATGTAAATTAAACCCAGTGTTTCATTACACAGAAAAGAATACCAAATAGGGAAATGAAGCATATTTGAAGGGATATAAACAATTGCAATTTCATTGTGAATATACAAAGTCCTGGCAATTTCCTCTCCATGAAAAATCTAACACTTGGAACCATCCTCACAGCTTGCAGCTGCTGGTAATCCCAGAGGAGATGACGACTTTTCCAAAGTCTCCATTTCTGGCTAGCCTTGTTTCAAGTTTGGCTGAGACTTCCTCTCCTCTGGCAGTGATATTTAGCAAGAGAGCTGCTGAAGGCCAGCAAAGAGCAGCCAGTTACAGGTTGAAGAAAACTCAACCAGGTTGGTTTTGCCCTAGTAGAGGGCACTAGGCAAGGAGCAGAACCTCCCATACTTAAATGAATGATCTTGTGTGAAACGCTCCCTGTTGTAAGCTATTCAGATCCCATCCCAGGGAGGTATGGAGTCAGTCACTGTAAAAGATGCCAAATAGGCCTAGAGTGTGTGCTACCTCTGTCCAGGCTGCAGCAATTCTAGGAAAGAAAAGATGTTGTTGTCCTTAGGTGGTGAGAACAGGGGGCAACAGATCACTGATAGCTACATGACAAGGCAGTCCCTCCAGAGGCAAAGGATAAACACAGGGTGTTCTTTGAACTGAGCCCTGGCACGCACAGATGCCCTTGAGCCAGCAGGTCACATGCTATGGGAGGTATGTGAGGCTCAAGACAATGACTCCATAGGACAGAGACTTCTCTTCTTGCAGAAATGGCTGAGGAAAGGGAAAACAAAACCAGTTACCACTCCTGTGGGTCGTGATGCATCTCACAGAGAATCTTTATTCTCTTTTTAGACTGTAAATGAAAGTGTCTACATAGCATGGTGAACCATAGTTCCCCAGCTTAGTCTAGTAACCAGAGGCAACAACAGGGTGGAGATGGGGCTAGGTAGACTGGAGAACCATGTTTTCAGGCTTCAAGCCTGCTCTCTGCTCCAAACCACCATCTCTATCTTCCTGATGTTACCTACCTACTGTAGATTAGAGCTGGAATTTTTCCACCTACTCAGACTTTGGTGGGTAGACAACACAATAAAGCTTCTTCTCCATCTGTACCGAGTCATTTACCTGCTGGTACTATTGCAAAGCTGGATTTTAATGTAACAGGCCAGATTCCTATGTGCTTACAATGCTGCTCAATGCTCCTTCAAATTATTGAACGACATGTATCTTCTTTTATGAAAAAGTGTATTTAGGAACTGTTTATTTTTCTATAGAGAAAGTAGTTCTATAAGCCAGAAATCCATTGAAGGGCTTAGAACAGAAATGTATACTCAAGATTTGCTATTTTACTTTTTGTTTTGACAGGATGCTGTGTCCTAAAGTGTCCCCCATATGTACAAACACTGCAGCAGGAAGCCCAGCAAGCCTTGATGGAGTTTGTCTCAACAATGTTCCATGGAAACCTGGGCAGGTTTGCTTCGATTCTTCAGCTGATCGCCTCTCTTCGAGACATTGATGCAGATGCTATCGAAGAGCTCTTCTTCAGGCCCATTATAGGAGAGGCCATCCTAAACGTATTACTTCCAGAAACACTACATATCAAGCCAGACTGCCTTTGAAAACAGATGACATCTGAGCTCTCAAATACCTATTTTTGAAGAGATGAGAGGTTATTATGAACTAAATAAACACATTTCAAAACAATCATTGATGCATTTTTGTAAGCCATATTTTTTTTTTGTACGAAGTATTTTTTTAACATTTTAGAAATAAAGCAGAGAAATCTAAGCATTTCATGATTCTGTGTGCTTTCAGAAATCCTTAGTTTAAAGTAGTCAAAGACTGTCTAGGAGCACCAGCATACTTTCCAGTTGTGCTAGGTTCAACCATATTTTTTCTAGTGAGCATTTTTACAGCTGTTTATACTATATGCTTTTGGCTTTCCAGACGTTTTGGCTTTCAGGAGCAGGGGCAATGGTAAATTTTATTCAGTTGATGTTGAATAGATACATAAAAGGTTGGTCAATGGTAAAATCAGTAAAAATCCTTCCTTTTCTTGGGATGTCAGTCCCTGATCCCAATTCCCTTTTTGTTCCACTGAGAACTCTAGTCCCTTGGCTGTAATTGCTTGATGGACCTCCCCCTTACTAACTGCTTTTTATATGTTCTTTTCTAAGTCTTGCAGTAAACTGTGGGCATTAAATCCCTCTCCCATTATTTACAAAGTTCTTCCCTAAGTAGGAAACTGAACACCATGAATAAAAAATTTGTTGACTAGACAAAAGCCGTTGCTCAGGATTGTTTCCAGGATAGCAATAACAAAGGCTGAAAGTTAGTGTGTCATGCCATAAACAGCAAATCTAATGTAGCCTAGTTTCCTACATATTTAAGACCTTTTTCCTTTAGCCCTCCCTGCATCCTTTTATAATTACCTTCACTTCTCTTCAAACAGATGTCAGATGTTCCTTGGACAGCAGAAATGCTAAAATATCATTTCCTACAGATGTGTACAATCTGTTCCTCCACCTCTCACTGCAAGAGTTCCACGTCTCCACCTCCAAGTACAGTACAGCATTCCCCTTAACATCTCGCTGTCGCCCATCCATCTGGCTGGGGAAGAGACAGCACGTGTGTGCTGACTTGTCATCTGTCAGGATAAAAAAACCATTAAGCTTAAACGTAATGGAAGGTATTTGAATCCCTTACCTGTCCCATTCCTCTGCATATGGTTTCCATGAAACTTAGAGGAATTAATTTCTGAATTTTTTCAGTAGTAGATCCAATTTAGTTTTGTTTGGCAAGGGGTGTCAAATTCACCAAATGGGTACTGACAGGCAGGTAGACAGACAAGAGGACCAAGAGTATGATAGCTTAATGCACACTGCCTTAGAATGTCAAGCTAAAATCATAAGAGAACTCTATTTATATATATGTATATATATACAAATGGACATCAACAGAGATGGATGTTCAAAGGACTTTCTTTTAAAGTCAACCAAGGAAAAAAGAAGTTAAAAAAATAATAAGAGTTTACTACCTACCAGTTTTGACAAAAGGCTACACATTTTCCCCCCACTTTGGTAATCGAGGAGTAAATTGTAGAAATAAGGGGAAAAAAGCAAACCCCAAACAATATAAACCAAGTCCCTGGGTACTTGTGATCATGGAAGTAACAACCTCTACAGTCAACAAAACTCACCTTCTTATATTACAAGCTAACCATACCTTTCAGAAGTGAAGCTTTTTGGACAGATATTTTCCATGGAAAGCCCTCAGAGTAGAAGTTTTCAGCAGAGTTTTTTGTTAAAATGGCTCAATAGTATTGCCACAGACCAACTGGTGTATCATAACAGGATATTCCATGTTTAGTTATTTATGATACTGAATTTAAACATTAGTTCCAGACATTTGATTTTTGTCTGTTCTTAAAATTTAACCAAGCAGTATACATCCAAAAGTGGTATTTGTACATTTGGTATCAACAATATCATTTGGCAGTAGACACACAAATTTCTCTCTCTCAAACACCTCCCAAGTCCTAACAGCTTCTACCTCTACAACAGATGCTCCACTTGCACAATGAAAGTGCAGTGCAGGTCCGGGTGGAAGGAGCAGGACCCAGCTAGCCTTGCACATGCAGCAGCTTCTGCAATGGGAATGAGAAGAGGATCTCTGCTCTGATCTCAGTGCTCCCATTGCTATTGTGAAGAGAGCAGAGAGGGAAAGAAATACCCTCAGCTCAGTGGGAAGAGTGAGGAATTTTAGACAGAGGTATAAAACACAGAAAACATGCAACATGAGAAACAGTCATGGGGGCTTAGAGAGAGGAACAGCAAGGGAGATCAAAAAAGGCAGGAGGGGGGACAGAAGTAGCTTATTAATAGAGCTCATTTCTGTGTAGAGTCCAGCTTACTTTCATAAGCCAAAGTCCTGCTTAGTGACTCACCAACAACCTGAATCCAGGACAGGGTTCATGGTTCAGTAGGCTGAATTTCAGACTACTGAGAACATACCAGACAGTCTCTGTTCACAACTTTGCTTCTTATCAAAATCTACTGCAAGGTCTTTGACTTTATCTGTAAGATATACAATGGCTTCAATTCAACTCTCCTTGAATTGGAGGGCACAATGCCAACAAGTTCCCATGGCTTGGCTCAACTGGAAGATAGTGCTGTATTTGCTGATGGCTCTTAGCCTAGTGTGTGTCTATGTAACCAGTTGTCTGAAAAGAATGCCTAGCACTCCACAGTAAAGATCACAGTCAACAGCTTGGGTTTTCAAGATGATTTGACCTTCTACCGTGAAGGCAAACACTAGGCTTCAGAGGGAACTCCCACAAGATCTGATACTCATGGACCTCACCTCACTATTTTCTGAATACGAGATTCAGTCCTTCAACATGTCTTCAACAAATCACATCTTTAGTCCTTATGCAATGAAAAAGCTCAACAACCTTGAGCTAATGCTCTATGTAGGCGAACATTCCCCATCTCACAGACCTGATCACAGAGGGAGCATGAATTGTAATAATCGTTTGCTTGGTATCCTGTTCAAAGAGGCTGAGATAGTACTGTCTTGCTGAGGACAGTAAGAATCTGTATCTACTGTAAATAAACTGCGTATAAAGGTGGAGGCTATGCAGGTACAAGAAACAGGCAGGAACAGGAGAGAAGAGGGATCATGAGCAGAGGTTAGGAGCAAAAGCAGGAGCTCTCCCTGGAAGGTGGAAAGGCACAGCACAAGATAGCCTTTAGAAGTCAATGGAAATAATGCATTGGAATGAAGAAGCAGAGACAGAAACGAACAGAAGGCAAAAGGAAGACAAGGGAAAATCCTTGCTTCCCCCTCCCCCAGCAAAAAAAAAAAAAAAAAAAGAGAGAAAGAGAGAGGGAGAGAGAAACAATGAGGAAAGAAAGGCTTGTCACCACTTATTTTAGCTTCTGGAGTTGAAACCAGAAGCACTGTTTCTCCAGCTGTGGAATCCACCAACAAAGTATGTGTATCCATCTCCCTCTAGCGCCCAGGAGACGACAGTATCACCATCACTTAGAGTGTGAGTTTAGCTGATGGAAACCTGCCAAATAAAGTACCTAGTGCTGTTGATGACCCAGGCAGAGCTTTCACTCAGAGACATCTTTCCCAGTTGCTGACTTGTTCAAAATAGTGTACAATATTTGTAAATTGTTAGAAGAAATCTACATTTGCAAAATCAAGAATGAAAAATTAAATTCAATTTACTTGTGAAATCTTACTCCATACTTCTTCTGAATATTATCATAAGCTCTTTTAGTGACCTGATTACAAACTGCTGTGGTTTTCCCTCAGGACTCCTTGCCTTACTTGGAGCAAAGAATGGCCTGTTCTGGTGGAATTTGTTATGACTGCAATGGAGGAGGCTGCTGTCGCCTAAGGCTCAGCTGCTTTTTTTGCAGCACTAACATTGCAGAATATGGATTAAAATGGATCTACAGTGACAGAAGCAATGCTCCTACAGTTAAATTGGACAAATGACACCTTATAGAGTGTGGGCCAGCCAATTGAATTCAGGTGGCATTATTCCAGAGTGATACTGTCCCAGAAAAAGGCTGTAACTAACAGCGTTAATTGGAGTAAAAGTTTTTTGTTTTTCACAGTGGCAAACACAAGGTGTGGGAAATGGTGGTTTGCAGAAGTCACTAGCGTCTCACAGTTGCAATCCAGGTCCCAATAGGCTGTGTTTCACACTTCCAAAATAATGTATAGTGCTGTAAGCACTGAAAAATCAGTCTGTGCACACTCGAAGTTCAGGGAAGCTTTCAACAACTCTAATCTTGACACTTTCATTCCTCTTTTGTAAAAGGAAGTGGGTGTAATATTACCTTTTTTTGTGACACATCTTTGAAGACAATAATCGATGTTTGTAAAGAGCTAACAAATACTGTACTTGAGCACATTAAAAAGTCACACTGAAAATTAATAAATTCAGTATTCTATGCTATATTCAACAGCACAGACTAAAATAATGCAGAGGCTTATGCATTACAGGGAAAGGATAAAAAGAGAAGATACTGAAGAGTAAGATTCAGTAAGCACCGAGTAAAAATAACATATCATTTGCTATGGTGGCACCCACCTTGCGAGCAAGTCACTTGCACTCTCCCTAGAGCACAGAGAGAGGGGCATGCTCTGAGGGAGGTATGCCTCCCTTCTCTCGTACCTACCTTAATTTTGGATGAACCACACTACTAATTGTTTTACCTCTGCCTATTGATACAGCTAAGGAACCCACCTGACTCTTTGTGATTCATCGTCTAACTTTCAGATGGTAAAAGTGAGATTAATCCCACCTCTACAACGTACACAGAAATGATCTGGATCTGGTTTGCACCTGCAATATTAACTTCAGCATTTTCTAATTAACATTAGAAGCATGCTTGGATTTGCAGTCCCTAAACGTGTATTTCTAATTAATGAAACCTGATATAGGCTTGGAAAGAAAAATAGTTCTCTAATTTTATTCACCTGCCCAGAAATCACTAAAAAGACACATATAGGTCATTCTTAAATCTATGTCCTATCTATATCTGTATCAATATTTCTATACTTCTTCTTTTTGTTTGTTTTTTGTTTTTCCAGTGGAATGCCTTTTTTACCTCTTTTGTAGAAACAAAGCTATTTCATTCAAACCTAAAATTTCACTTTTGTTAGAAAGCACTTGTAAGTCATACTTTTAGTCTTAGACACAATTTAATTTGCAGACAAGCCACTATTGTACGTGAAAAATGCAGTTCTGTACTTCATATTAATATAGGCACACATGGAAATAAACATATGTCCCATTTCTACCACAGGTCTGTTGATAAAAGCAGTCTAACTCAGGGAAAAAAAATGGAGACAAGTTTCTATAATAAATTTATAGTCTAAAGAAGCTTCAGTTCCTTTAATGACAAAAAAAGGATCTCATTGAAGCCAGTGTTACCATTTGTACAGAAATCCTCAATCTTTCCCAGTAGGCCAGGAGAGAGGAGGGTGAGTCAGTAGTTCAGTTTTGCTTGGGCTTGTTATCAGCTGTTGTCCTTACGAGGTTGTGATTTGGAAAGTACAAGTTGTCATTCTTACTGTGTTCTCTCTCTCTCTCTCTTTCTCTGCCTGGGGGGGTAGCAGAAATGTTGCAAGACAAAGCACTCCACACCTCAGCTAAGATAAGAACATCTTCATCAAAGGAAGACATGGCCACAGCTATCTGCTAGCAGATAATCTCAGGAGCCAAGAATGCAAAACTTCAAGTAGCGTGGGAATGGTCCCATTTCAGTCGCAGCGGAAACAGCCCGACACACACACGCTCACAAACCATAGATTTTTCCTAGGAGGGCAAAATGGAAATTTAGTGTGAAAAATAAATGTCTTGTTTATGCAAATGACCACACAGTGAAGGGTCTAATAATCTTTCCCTATCAGGATCTTATTAGCAATTAAAAATAATCTGTCATATGCCTATAATAGACAAACATTTGCTTCCAAATATACAAGCATCCGTCAGTGCATTGGAATATGATGCAGTAGATGGCTGTGATCACTGCAGCATGAGCAGGGGGAGCACGACGTGAAGTATGACAGACAAGGAAAGGATACTCTAATCAGAACCATCTCCACCGTGCAGTGTTGTCTAGGAACTCAGCACAGCTGAGGGGAGGGCAATCAAAGGTGTAAGAGTAAGGTGCCACCACTGGTGACATGCTACACAATGTTGGTGTATCAGACTAGTCTGCCTCCAAACATCACATTGCATACAGGAGTAACCACAGAGATTTTACGTGCAGCTCCTGAGCATGCTGCTGGATGGCAGATGTTGCTACTACATTTCTTCCAAGATCTTGAGTCCCCTCAACCCAGCTACAGTCCCTGCACCTCTAATCTAAGTAGTTTTCACACTCCTCTGAGGCACTGAACATGTGAGCCCTGCACAGCCTTCTGAGGGTGTATGGATAGGTGGGGACTCCCTCGCCCACACCCCAAGTTAGGCAAAAGCAAGCCAGTTCAGATCTGAAAGTCATGTATTTGCACAGATTTAACAACTTGGGTACAGCCCTGGGCCACTCCAGATACACAGATTCCAGAGGTGGGTGGCATCCAATTGGCTTGGAAAGTGAGTGAGGCAAATATGTGTCTGTCTGCACCTGTCCTGGTCAATATATATGAGTCAATAGCATCATTATTAGGAAAATAAGATCAGGGCAGGGACTAGGAAGGTCCTCCTACAACATCCAATCTGGTCTCACTCATCATGGATATTGATCTTGTACATGATTGCATCCCAAAATTTATCAAGCTCCACCTGATGATAATCTAGGATGTATTTGCATAGCCTATACATAATGGGACAAAACCTCCTGATCTGATGGTTAGGAACTTTCTAATTCCAGAACTTTCTAATTCCAATTCTACGTTATTAACAGCTATTATATGCACATTCTTTCTTGTACCAACATCAATTCAAATAGCTTTTCTCACTCAATGTGTTCATCCAAGATATTTATAGACAACAGTTTTGTCCCATATCCATCCGCCTCTGTCAGCCCCTCCTGCCATCCGTACTCTGATAGTTTTCAACCTCTGGTCACATCTCATTCTCATTTTTGACTGATGATCTAATATTATGCTCACTTGACCTGCTTGAGTGAGAGGATGAATCTCTCTGTTACAGAAGCGAATCTCAGATTTGCTCCCATCTGTTCTCTCTTTCACCTGGAGGTCATTTTGTTTCCTGTTCTATGTCAGTATCATATAAGGCTTCATTGCTCTGTCTGAGACTCCACCTCTTAACTATCTCTATCATATCTTCCTCTCCTCTGTTGCAACTGGCTTCCCTAATTTTCTCTTTTGCCATTCCATCATCTACCTGCTTTTTCACATCACTTTCCATTAGCGAAAATTCGCAATTAGTTTCTCAAATTATTCTTCTTTATCAGTTAGTCTTTTTATTTTGTTCTGCAGCTTCATCCTTCTTCCTCTCTTACCTTTCAGGTTAGTTTGCTAAATTCCAGCCTTAAAGAAAAGATGAAAATTCTCAGACCTCCTCCTACAAATTGCTACACAAGCCACCCTAGCTGTTGTTTGTTTTGGGCAAGTAGAGCACTGCTTGCAAGAGTAATTTTTCCTTTGGTCTTGCCTGTAACAGTCTTTCACAAGAAGCTGAATGTGTGCAGTCGTAGGCAGTAGCTTTAACAATACATATGAAACCATCAGTAGGTCTTGTACCACCTCTTGGCACATTTGAAGGAAAACAACCCTAGGCATTCTTCTACTGCAACGTAAATCTTGCAGACCAGAGCAAAACCACTCCTGTTTTCTATCTCATCCTACTTCTTGTTATCCTCTTCTCAGCATGCTAGGGAAAGTGTACTAAGAAAGCATACTTTTTCCTTTCCACTAATCTCACTTCTGGGTGATGTGACAAGCCTAGCAGAGAAGATAGAGTAAGATGTTAGAGAGCATGAGTCTTCACAAATTCATCATATGCCTAGGAAATACACTTTGTTCTGCTGATCTCCTGAATGTTTAGACTTTTCCAACTCACCTGCTTCTACTGTCCTGCTTGAGATCTCCCTTTCAAAGGAAACTGTTTTCATTCATTACTCTGAGTTAGTTCAGACCAAGGGTTTTCCTCCTATTTTACAGTGAAGTATTATCCCTTCTTTGCATTCTGAAATATATTTAAGTTACTGAAGGATCCTCAAAAGAAAGCACTGGAGAGTACAAATTTACAGTTTATTGCATAGACATTTCAAGAAAAACAAAACCAAACTGTTTGATGCTTTCTGTAAAAAGGAGATGATGCAGAATAGAAATAATTTTTTTTTTTTGTGCTGAGGCCGATAATTTTTCAAGTTCTTGTCTTTATTACATCCACCTCAGAAATTAGATGGAAGAAAGAAAATCCTGAAAAGGGTGCTGAACTTTGTCCTTGTGGACACAGCTCAGGAGAAATCAAAGAATTGTTTGTGTCCATTCTTGCAAACAACTGTAAATTCTAAGGGGGATACAGGAAGACCGAATCTTGCTTAGGTCCTTGCATTCTTAAAATATGACAATATCTCAGAATGTGTGTATCTTCTTCTGGGGCAGACTTTCACATCTGATTGTAAAACAATGAAAGGATCAAAGGTACAAATGGAAATCTTCGGGATATGGGCCCAGCTGAGTACACAGCTCTTGACATTTCTGATAAAACTGTGAAGAACATAAGGGAAACAGACTGATAACAGATAAATAGTGTTTCCTAGCTTCAGGCATGTGGTAACCCACATTTGAATTATGCAGACTGGCAAGATCTTTCCTTTCTGAAGATCCAAATACTTCATGATACTTACCTGTGGTTTTAAAAATATAAGGCATGATAAGTGATCAACTTCATCTTTATGGTTGTTCCTTCCTTTCCCACAAAGATAAATAAATCACCTCTGCCCCAGACTGAACCAACAGCATTAACCAATGTACTGTTAGGCACTGTGAAAGCACAGCAGCAGTATTAGTGTGTGCAAGCAAAGATCATTGCATGTGCAATCCACTCCAAGGCTCACAGTGTGCTGAGGACTCCAGGGGTAAATTGTACTGTGCACACAGCTTGCATTGCATGGCACTGCACGGCACCCACCTGTTCACGGCAGAGAGCCTGCACAGCTCCACTGAACACAATCCTCTCTGAGAAACACACTTGTTTAGTGACTCCCACTTCTCATCAAAGGCAGTAATTTTTTACTTTTGAGCGGCTCACAGTGCATCAGAAAAAATATTGCTTGTTTGGTTTCACACGGGATCCAAGCTCAACCTTCTAACACACTGCAGCCCCTCTCCCGTGATCTCCAGGGCTATGTTGCATCTTTCCTGGGAGATCCATGATCTACACAGTTAAATGGTAGAAACAGGGTAGGGTGATCTATAGATTGATTGCTGGCTTATCCATTTGAAGATGACCTACCTTTCATATTGACAGCCATGGTGGCCATGGGACTATGATATGCATGGGCATGGAGTATTTATATTTCAAAGGAATCTGATTTTCTGCAATCCAAGTTAATAGAATCTGTTGCTTAAGTCATCTTGCAGTACCATCATTATTATTGGGTTTGGCATTTTTAACCATAGAAGATTCATGTTCAGATACAGAGTTTCCCACAAGATTGCCTATGTCTGAACTGTGTGGATACAACACAATGACTAAAATTCAAAGACTACAATACTGAATTCTAATTCAAGCAGACATGTAGACTTCATAAATACTGGGTTTACAACCTGTGTACTTTCTGTCAGTGTTCTCAGGCAGTGCCAGGACTGCACTGGGGGAACAAAGGGCTCCTTGCTTCCAGAGGCAATTGCCTGGCACAAAAGACACACAATGTAAGTGTTCTGTGAGTTGCTACCACACATTTTTCCATGAATAATGAATTTCAGTCTCTCTACTGTCACTCACGAAGTCACATTAAAACTGCATTGAGCTGAATTTCTCTGCATATCAGACTAATCAATAACAAATGAAGAAAATGTCCCTCCTGTGCTTTTCCTCCTTTCAAGTGTTAATTTAACAAGTGGGAATGGCAAACTGCAGCTGTATAATATTTTCTGGAATTGTTACTTCTTTCTCTGGCATGAGTTTATTACATAAACATATGGAAAAATCTGCTCTGGGACTTTCCATTTAAGCACATGTGACAGTATGGCACTGTTCCTACTGACAACACCAGAAAAGTTTGAGGGAATATGAATAAATCTCTTAGGGGCTACTCTTCCAAGGGACTTAATTCCATGTCTCTGAGAAATGCTGAGCATGGGTTTCCTTATCTCCTACAGAGTCACTAGTAGTGCAATTAACTTCCCATACATCAATCATACAGTGAGTTATTAAGCAGACAAGTCTTGCCCTGTGATTCTTGCCACCAACACTTTCACCAGTGACATCCACTGCAGTTCTAATACCAGTAACCACCTGGATTTAGAGAAACAAAAGTTGCTGGCAGTATAAATTCCCTATCTTTTTACATGAACCCATGTGTCTGTCAGACTGGGTATTTAACCCTTGTCAGTTCAATCTTGTACCTATGCTATGTAAAAAGTCTCTATTTATAGCTGGACCTAGACAAAAGCCTAGCCCTTACAACTAGTTTAGAATCAAGGTTCCCAAAAGAATAATAAACTTTTTTGCCTTCCCCAATGCCCACTAAATTGGACTAGCCTGGGGGCTAATTTCAGCAGTCAGATTTAGCCTCACCAGAAGCAGAACTAAAAGTTAGAAGTAGTGATACAACTGTGGTGATATTTAATTTGTAAAGAACTCCCAGTGAGATGAATATGCCTTGGTTTTTTTTCTCATTTCACAAAAGGATTTCACAGAAGTGAAATCTGAAGCAGTTTGATGAAAGCTATGAGCCCTGTTGGTAAGTCATTTAATAATTAACTAAACAAAGCTCTTGACAGTTCACAGTAGGAAATCTGATTCAAAAAGGGTGGAGAGAACAATCTGATAGATCTGTATTTCAAAATACGTATCTCATCAAATAAATCTTTATTGTTCCCTGCCACCTAATGGTATACATGAAAAATTACGAATCAGTAAGACAACACCCAATTTATGCTATTTCTAGTAGACTTTGATATATTTATTTAAATATGGAGAAAGATGAAGGTTAGAGATAAAAATGCAAATTACTGTTACTGGCTTTTTGTAAGATCCAGGCTGCCTAATTTAGTCTAAATCCTGGTGAAGCTGTATTTCTATATTAAATGCCCGCGCTGCCTATGGGTGCCACTGAAAACCTGTTACGAGATATTCCATTCATCTAAATTAAATTTAGGCAGAAGTTTGTCATATACTTATTTGAAACAATCTTTTATATGAAAATTACAAAATATCAATGTATAGCATTGCCACAACCTAGTTGTTTTTCTGAATGAGGCATAGAAATGTTGAATGGGTCTTGGATTTCCGCAGGGCCATATGAATTGCATGAGTATTAAGCATTCCTGCTTTTACTGGTGACCAAAAGAATTTGCAGGTACTCTGTGGTGATGAAAATCTTTAGTCAAAAGAGAATATAGAAAGATACACTCTTTTTATGTTAAAATTATAATGCACCTAGACATTTTTTGCTGGGACGAAGAAAATTGATTGGGTGAAGGAAAAGAAAATTAATAATATGTAGTACAACCAGCTGCTTTATTTAAAGGTGGCTGCAGGTGGGTGGTTGCCTTGGTGCAGACACCAGTGCCACACTGAGAGCAGCATTAGAATCTGAATATGACCTGAAACCTTTTTAAATTAGCCTACGAAAAAATACCTAGAACATCCTCTAACTGCACAGATGGTCAAACTAAAAGAAAAGTTATGTAGAAGGAAAAAACCCTACCATTTGGATTAAATTTAAGTGAACTGACAGCCTGAGTATGGGGTTTTTTGCTTTTATAAAATTAGTAGCACAGGTGTCCCTAGAGTATGATCTATTTTTGGGTAGCTTTGAATATTCACACCCTGAATACAGTTGTCTTCAACCTTCTCACGTTTGACAGCAATGAAATGTGGGTCTGGATACTGCACTGACTTGTGCAATACTGCTTCTCTGGCTATGGATACTAGTTCAACAGATGGACAGGTGAAGCAAAGGAATTGATGTCTCCATACTTAATGGCACACTTTACAATTGTATAGCAGGAATAGGACTTTCACTTGTTCACTCGCTGGTGGAGTACCAATTCTGTAAGTTTAATTTACAGAAATTATTATTAACATTATAGGGTGAGATTTGTTACTTCTGTAAATAATCACAGCTCCCACTTCTATCAGCAGCTCAAGGTCAGCTTGTGGCAAGGAGAACAGAATCTCATACACTGATTGAAACCTGTCAAACATGTTGCTTGGCACATATTTATCTCTAGGGCAGCACCTGCCAGCAGCAGGCAGAACACTGTGGAAATCTGTTGGGAACTCATGAAATCCAAAGGTGACTTCTTTAAATCACATGACTGTTACTTAAAGCCACCTAAACTGAATAAAACCGTATCTTCTGACAAAAGATAATTCATGGACAGTGCATTTTTCTTTCTATCTCCTTTTGTAGCACATTTCTAACTGTATATGTGATAGCTTTATGGGTTATTATAATTTAAATCAGAGCTGATTCTATTAGTCAGTAAAATAACCAGATAGTGATCTAATAAAAATCATAGCAGAAAGATACGGAATTATGCTTACCTATAGAGGATGAAACAGGTAGCTCACTTAAAAAGACATGGGAACTACACGGTGCTCTAGGGGAATGAATGACTATGGGGAAGCAGCAAGGTTTTGGCTCAGTATGTCCTGACATAAGTTGATCAACCACAAGTTTTTAACTTCACTGAACATGGCTATACTATAAGCAGACACCAAAATTGACCGCTGTACTGTACTATATTATCAAAATATGTATGATCTGAGGAGTGGATATGTTGTATCCTAAAAATCCTGAATACAGGACTTCTGTATATTTGCTTTTTGAACAATATATATGAAGAAACCATCACTCCACTTGTTTCTGAATCTGAATAAGATTTATTGGTGTACCTTCCTGATTGGTCAAATAGGAATTCTTTTTTGTTACTGAACAACAACAGATATTTTAGAACTGCAAGGTATTAATAAGATTATTTTAGTATGACTTCACCCAGTAGTTTTGCTATCAAGATCATAACTTTTGTTTGAGCTACAGTACATCTCCTACAAAGAAATCTAGTTATTACTTGAAGAATGAAAGCAATGAGAATTCAGAATGCTCTCAGGTAAATTGTTCTTATATTTAACTATCCCCAGGATAGAAATGTGAACCTTATTGCTTGTGAAAATTGGACTTCATTATGACTTTTTTTGCATTAGAATTATGAGCTGTCAAGTATTAGAAATCATTTCCCTGGACAGGTATTTCTTGATTGAGTCACAGTAGAAAATAGAGTTAAATATGCTCCGTGGTTTCGAGGCAATTAAAACTGATTGAATTAAATAGCGGAGAATGGGATTCTCTTCCCGTAATTATGAAACACTGAAATGTCTTATTAAAAAAACTGAATAACATCTCTATGGATAAACACTACTGTTTCTATCCTTGATTCACTTAATTTTATGAATTTCTCGTGTAATTTTAAAATAGGACTGTCTTCAACTTGAGTGCGATCATTCTGGTGCAGCGTCTAAAAATGTAAAAAGCAACTGGGGATAAAAGCCACAGTTACTATTCTAGACTGAGTGGGATGCACTCTCTTACCACAGACGTGGGTCATATGTCACAAGTAACTGGATGATTTCTGGCCTGGCATGCAAATGAGTACAAAACTACTCCATTAAAGCTTCTTTTCCTTTTTTTCCCTGCTCTCTGCCAGACTACAGCTTGGCTGGACCAATGCTTCTGGTCTGCTTTTTATGAAAGTGTAAAATAATTTCTCTGCTAAACTGCAAAAGGTTCCCTGGCATGTATAAAACCTAAGATGAAACCATTTACCTCTAAGTTCCATTGATCAAAACCATTATTGCTCTGCTCTTGTGCAGTTTGTCTTACTTGTTCTTAGGGGTAAGACAATCCTTTCTGTTCACAGGTCTAATCCGTACAGGACTGACAATAAAGCCAGCCAAGTCAAATGTTACAACTTCTTCTTTTCACGTATCCAAGAAAGAGATGACTGTCCCTAACCAGCAAAGTAATCCATTTGTCTAAGGAAGTAAGGATGGGAGAAAGCGGCTCCAAAGTACCAGTAAACTACAGAAAAAGAAGGACGAAGCAGATAATAGTGTAGAAGTAAGATAGAGGACAGCAAACAAAGCAAGAAAACAGGTGTAGTGCCAAAACATAGGGTTAGCATGACAAGAGTGCTTACTAGCAGCTCCTATAAGAGAGGGTGAATCAGCTAATCAACTGTTGGGGTGGAAACATGCTACAAAATTCTTTTAATGAACCACAGAGCAGTGAGGAAAACTTACAGCAACACTATAGCATGCCAGGCAGAATTGACAGAAAAACAACTATGCTTGAAGGAATGCAACATAAATCACCTGGATGCTTCCTCATCTACAGCAATGTAATTTAAATAAAGCAACATCCAGTGGGAAATGTGACAAGTTGAAGGTTCAGCTGCAAGCTATGTAAAAATTTTGAGAGATTTTGGAACAGAATAGTAGACATGAAGCCATATGTTTATGTCAAAATCCAATACATGCAGTTTGCTCACAATTAGATTCATGTCAATCACAGGCAAAAACATGGACTTCAAAGGAGTTACATCTGATTGATGCTGGCATAAACATGGGCATAATCTGGTCCATGTCAATGCGATCTGTGATCATCATCAGATCCTCATTAATTGCTCTGCATGATTATTCAGAACTAATAGTAATCACTGTCAGAGTTTTTAATGGTTGTCAACAACATTCAGAGTGTGCACGATGACTAATACACAGGTGGGGAATGTAGCTGATTTCAGCTCTTAAATGTCTGGTGTATAGATTTAACAGAAGTGACCCCAAGTGACTGAACAGCTTCCAAATGAGAAAGCTGACTTCAAAATGTAATTAAAGTTGCTTGAATATCATAACATATATCAGCAACAACATGGATATAATTATTACCCTATCAGAGCTGGAAAGACATGAATGCTAGGACTTATCTTTGCTAACATATTGGTCGGCCAAAGTACATTTGGATAAACCTCTTTGCCCATTTCTCTTTTTAGTACCAGTGCAAATGCCCAAGGCCATGTGGACAAATCATCTTTTGTACTCAAAAGACAATAATAATTTAGGTGTTAGTATCTCCAGATACTTTCTTCTCTTTCACCTAGGTCTGACTAGCAGGTGAACATATCTTATTTCTGTCCATCCTTCCATCACAAATGCTATAACTTCCCCTGTAAGATACTGGGCCATATGACCATTCTTTTCCTTTTCAAGTTCCATATATCACCAGGTGTAGGAGACAACAGTCACTTCAATCAGACATGAAGGAATATCCTTTATCTGCCTGTGCTGAAAACTGAAGCATCTCCTGGAATATTTGACCAGGTCATTGCTACATTTTATAAATAACACAGCATAGCAAACACTAACTGTACATAAACCGAATATATCTTACAGTTTATAGTGTGATCTTAGCAATTCACAGACAACTGACATATTAGTAATAGATTACAGACCTACATGTACAGTAATTACTTTCTATACTATTATTCTCCATTTGTAAATTTTGCAGATCTGGCCACAGCAATGTGCAATAAAGCTAAACTCCTCCTCAAATACACTGCCTTCTGAAAGAAGCACAATATTTCAAATAGTATATTTGGATATTTGTGATCTCTTCCACTATTATCCATACAAATAAATGGTTATATATCATTTGATGGTTATGGTGGTTGCTAAACTTTTTCAAAGATCTATGTTTTGCCTTCAAGTGAAGCTGGAAGCAATCTCAATATTTGATATTTATACTCCTCTTTCATTGCAAAGATTGCTTTTCTATTGCTTATTAGAATTCTCACCCCCTTTAGAAACTTAAATTGTATCTTTGTCTAATGGAATATACTGGTATATGTTAGAATTTGTTTGATCTCATGATCCTGAGTACTTTCTCAGCAGTCTTTAAGGATAAGGGGCATGTTAAACTGCAAGTGAATGGTCTACTCATTTAGCAGCAGGATTAAGCCTTTCATTTTGCACAAATCTCAATGATTAAGAAATTCTAAATACAAACAAAAAATATTTTTTCACAAAATACATAATAAAACAATAGTCTTCACTGAAGTGGCCCTGTGGTCATTACAGGGATACAGGGATATTCAGTAATGTCTTGGGACTCAGATAGAAAAAAAAGAATATCTAATTCTGACAGTAATACATATTTCATGTTAGATATGAAATCTTGTATTCCAGTATTTAAAGCAAGGCCATATTCAGGCAGGGTTGAGCCCTGTCATTTGAAAGAGGTGATGCCATATACACATCATTTGAGTTTCTAGTTTCTTTCTCTGAGGCCAGGTTTAGAGTTCTTGGAGCAAGTAAAAATTTAAGCAGTATGGTTGGTCGTATAGATAACAACACAGACAACTCAAAGGGACCTGTCATGTGTTGGAGGCTGTATGAAAGGGGTTGATGAAGAGGCATGTGTATGGACAAGATGTGAAGCGCCGACAAAAGAGAAAGGATTGATGTGGAGGCAACTAAAAGATGTCCATGATGGATATAAGGAGAAAGAACGGCTGCAGAAGTAGAGCAAGAAGATTCACCTGGATGATGGGAGCATCTGGAGAAGGAATGTGAGGTGGTCACTTTGGTAAGGAGAAAATGAGAAAGAATGCTTTTATAAAACCTGTCAAGGAAAATATGTACATATGAAAGACCATAATGTCAGTAAAATAAATAAATTCACTAAGAAAATGTAATGAAGGTATTAGCAAGAGTGTTTGGAAAATAAGTCCTTGGAAAAAATTAAAAATAAGACAGAGAGCCAGGCTGGATGTGCAGTTGAGGGAGGTTTTGAGAGACAGAGTGGAACGAGTAATATCTGCAGGTCTATGAATTCTTTTTCTCCTTCCGGGCCACCTGCTGGGGCAGAATTTGAGGATTTCAGATATTTGTGAAGGGAGCCTAGAAGAGAAATGGAGAGAGTCTATTTACAGGAGTATGCAGCGACAGGAAAAGACAGAACGGATTCAAACTGAGAGTAGTATTAGATTAGATACCAGGAAAAAATTCTTTACTGTGAGGGTGGTGAGGCACTGAAACAGGTTGCCCAGAGAAGCTGTAGATGCCCCCATCCCTGGCAGTGTTCAGGACCAGGCTGGATGGGGCTCTGAGCAACCCGGTCTAACGCAAGGTGTCCCTGCCCACGGTAAGAGGGTTGGAACTACTTGATCTTTAAGGTCCCTCCCAACTCAAACCATTCTACGATTTCTCGATTCTGGGATGGCGACGCGACAACCCCAGCGGAACGAAGGAAAAGCGTTTAAAGGGAGAGGCGAAGCCTTTGGTTTCAGCCGCAGCTGCGGCAGCACCAAAAGGGCAGCGACGCACGGCAGCGGCACCGCTCACCGCCTCCATTCCGCCTGCGCGGCGCACGCGCAGTGAAACCGCCGTGCCTCTCCCTCCCCCCTCCACCCACCGCGAGGCGGCCTCTGATTGGTCCGTCCCCCGCCCGCCGTGGCCAATCGGAAGGCCGTCCCGGGACCCCGCCTCTTTAGAACGTGCGGCGGTGGCGGCGGCCCCGGAGAGCGGCGCTGGGATGGCGGCGGCGGGGTGGGCGCTGCGCGGGGCGCTCCCCTCGAGGCTCTGGGGCCGCCTGTCCCCGCTGCCGGGCGCGCCCCGCCGGGCCGCTGCTCACTTCGCGTTCCAGCCGGACCCGGCACCCAGCGAGTACGGTGAGAGGGGACTGGGCCGGGGTCCATCCCACGGGCCGCCCTCAACCTCGCTCTGCCACCGGGTCCGCCCCGCCGCCTCCTTGGGGGACGCCTCCGCCCGGCCGCGACAGAGCGAAGGGAGGGAGGGAGGGAGAGAGAGACGAGTGGGAGCTCCCCGCCTCCGCCCCCCTTAGGCCGTGTGACCCCGCTGTGACCTCGGCGCTTCCAGCCCTCGGGTTTTCCGCGGAAATCCTGGGCTGTGGGTGGGAAGGCCCTCGGGGGCCGCTGGTGCCTCGGGTGGTGAAATGTTTCGGACGGTCAGTGCCAGAGCTGCGCCAGGCCGGCCCCTCGTCTGCTCAGACCTGCGAGGCCTTCCCCGGCCCCTCTCCCAGCGGCAACGCATCTGGCAGTAACCTACTCACTGACATCCCCCCCGAGCTTTGTATTGCCTGCTTAGGTCATGACTGTGATAATAAACCTGCGGTGAATAAAGGCTGCTGTCCGATGAAAAGTTCGAGGTCATCCCTGTGGTCACATGGTGGAGAGTAAACACAGATCACTTGGAAATGAACAGGGTGATGAAAGTTGCTGTTTTGACTTAACTTTTGAGATGCACCCCTGCAAATGACCAGTGCCATGTTCACCTGGAAGCAGCTTGGCTGCTGCAGAATAGCTGTTTCTCTCACATGAATGTCACTATCCTCTAGGTGTTACTCAGTTGGACATGGTGTTGCAGCTTCATTGTGACTAACAGAGGTGGCTGAGAGTTTTCTCGGCTTTTTCTATTAGTGATGACGAGGTACAGGTCTCCAAGGTGTCACAGCAGAAAGCTTGTGTGCTGCAGGTCGCTGCTTGAGATGATGGTGAAGAAACTCTAGTGGGGTGGACCAGTTGCTGCCATTTACTAATGGAAAACTAGTTCCCTGTGAGTTAAAATGCACTTTGAAATTGTGTGAAAAGTAGTGAAAGTGAAACAAAATTTTGCCAATACTGAACCTGATATTGCTGAGATAATACCTTTCCAACTTCACAGTTCAAATCTGAAGGGCACAATTAGTTCCCCCTTCCCTGCAAGGGCTGATACGAAAGCCTGTTTTATAAGCAGAAGAAGAAAGTCAGAACTATCTGTGTGAGAAGCTCCTGACAGTTGCTTAAATAATAAGCATTTATTTATATCAAATACTGGAAGGAATGTATCTTGTGGAAAAGGTGACCTAAGCACTGATGTGGATGACTTCAGTGATGTGGTGACTTCCCACTGATGTGGGAAAGGGAGAAACAGCTGCTGTTCCCCAGCTTTCCTACCCTTGAATTTGTAAATTTTATTTGTAGCTTTCATGTAATTTCAACAGTTCCCATAACAATTTTTTTTTACATTTTCCTCTTAAAGGGCCAGGTAAAGTGTAACGAGTTCAAGAAGCATTTGGACAATGCTTTCAGGCACATGATGTGACTCTTGGGGATGGTCCTGTGCAGGGCTGAGAGTTGGACTTGATGATCCTTGTAGGTCCCTTCCAACTCAACATATTCTGTGATTCTGTGAAGTGAAGTTACCAAGCACAGGAATGTGTAGGAATGCAGCTACTCAGCCCTGGTTTGGCATGACATGAGTCTTTTAACAAAAAATACTAATGTTAATTAACAATTTAGGAGAAAGGGAAGCTGAATGTTTGATGAGAGGTACTGTAGCTACTGGAAGAAGTATGTAGTTCTCGTTTCTGAATTCTAACACCTGTTATGTTTATCTGGAATCTTCGCCAAACCATCTTTTTTTTTTTTTATTCATTCTTTACATGCTGTGTGTGTTGATAGATAGCATTCTCCTGGGCTGTGGCTTCTGGTCATGACTTAGAGGCCTTGCTGGTTAAGAGTTACCAAAAGTCAGCCACGCAATTTCTTATTCAGTTTCTTCTAAGGCATTATTTTATTTGCTTGGAGAATGAGTTGGTCACAGTAGTGGGGACTGGCCTATTTTGTGGTCCATCTTTGCTTTCAGGCCCATTTGTTTTTCCCTGCAGTGCTGGAATGAAGAAAGGCACTCCAGTAGCCTTTCTTGGTTTGAAGGTTTTCTTTCAATTTCAGTTAAAATTCAAAGATTTGAATACAGCAGTCTAATGCATTTGCTTATTTTGGCACCAGGTTGTCTTTCTTTGAAGTATGGATTTGATGCTTCTGACACTTTCTAACTGCAGTGCAGAGAGCAGGCCAGTGGTGTAAAAAACTTGATAATGATACATGTCTGTAAATGGGAAAGGCTGGTGCTTTAAAAAATGTAACTAAAGCATGATGAAATAAGCTTAATGAGATCTGGTGAATCTTAACAGAAAGGATCCCAGTCCTCAGAACAATACTTTGAAAAGTTTCTTCCTTTGAAAAAACTGTTGTATTAGTCATTGTTCCTGGTGTTTGACTGAGCATTGCAAAGCTGCATTTTCTCTAGCTAAGAGCATAATTTTTTTAAAAAATGGTTGCATGCAGTGTAGTAGAATTATAGTCCTTGGGATTGCAAAGTATACCATACTCAATCTTGTCTATCCCATAATTTAAGTTTATTTGGGAAACGAATCTTGAGTACTCCTAACAGGGATCTTGTTTTTGATGGTTAACTAAAGTTTTTAGTCATGTTTGCACCAGTGTTTTCTAATGTACTTTGTGTTTTGAACCAAATTAAATTGCTAAATGATCACTTTCACACAGGGCAAACTCAGAAGATGAACCTCTTCCAGTCTATAACAAGTGCCTTGGACAATGCTTTAGCCAAAGATCCAACTGCAGGTATCCTATACTTGTTAGTGTGTTTTGCTTTGTATAAACTGTGTTTTGGTTTGCCTATTTGTGTACAATACTTAATGCATTTTTTATGGCCTTTAAAGTTTTCTAATAAGTTATTTCTAGATTTTGATCTCCAAAAAAAAATCTTAAAAATGTGTTGCTTTAACAGATTACTAATGGATTGTGTGATCTGAGATGCAGTTGTGTCTTCTCTTATTAGCTCTGTGCATTTTGCTTGAAAGCCAGGACAGAAAGATACATCATTTAACATACTTCTGGTACTACTGATGTGAACTGTACTTAGGGGCAACTTGAGTCCCACCAGTAGAAGGAGTTTTAAAAATGTAAATATTACTTTTAAATTTCTTAAACTTTCTGTTCTCTAAAACTGATATATATTTTTAGAGACCGTATATTCCTTGCTCTGTCCATTCTCCATTCCCTTCTTCCCCACCCTCCAAAATTAATTAAAAACTTTACTGATTTCAGTTCATCATTATGCATAAGCAATGTAAGATTTGCAAGGCTTTTTGTGGTCTGGATAACCTATAACTTTAAAGATTATGGTTCATTATAGCTGGATTAAAAGGCTTATTCTAAACTCTTGCATAAAAGTATTTATTCCACTTTTAATTTGTATACATAAGAGGAGGTCTTTTGCTTCTGTTGTCCTAACAAAGGCATGATGATTGCCAGATATCTGAAAAAGATGTTTTATGTCATGGACACAGCTGTGAAAGCTGCACCATCTTGTGTAATTTTAGTTTTTCTTTTTAGTATTTTAGTAACTCCTTTTGGCACTGCTTGAAGCACTGCTCAACCTAAAGTCTGACTGGTCGTCTAATCTGTTGGGACAAATTTTATGTTGTCTGCCCAGTACTATGCCTGTATACATTCTCTCTCAATCTACAGCTGTGTTATATTCACCTTGATTATATTAAACTTAGACAACTGAGGGTTAATTAGTGCCAAGGACAGATTTTAGATTTTAGAATCAGCCATACAGGCGTAAGTAGAATGTTAGCCCAGCAGGAACCTAGAGTCATATATAATCTTCAGCCTTTAGAGAACCAGTTACTCCAAGGTTCCAGTCTTGCTGCTCAGCTTTGCAGAGCTGGATCTTTGTAAAGCTCTTTGCAAGACCATGTTGGAGTTCTGCAGTCCAGACTGTACAGTCCAGTGAACTGTCGCTACCACTGCACTTACTGAATTAATTAGGACTCGCAATACAGAACATATCCCTCATATGTTTTTAGTTGTATGGGAATTGAGCAACTGTTGTTTAAGTAGTGGAAATTCTCATACTTGTGTTGATGAGAATTAGAATCTGTCCAGGAAAATATGTTTTAGTGACTGAACGAAATGAGTAAAGCCACACAAGTTTGTGGATACCAGCATTAAATGGGATTTTATTTTTTTTTATATGCCAACTGACTGAAAAGTGAATAGCCATATGGTAACAGAAAGGCCTTACAAAGATTTTAAGTACATAAAATCTCCCCCAAATTATTCTTAAAAATTAATTAGAGAAATAATCTGGGGACATACTTCAATCATATACTCCATGACTGCATTCATTTTACATCATTATTGAAGTTATTTTTCTTTAAATGGTCATTGATGTGACTGTCAGAAGTGTGTTAATCCCCTTTAGTGCTTCCAATCAGAAATTTATTTTATTTAATTTAAACAAGAAGGTTAACTTGTTATTTTGCATCTTTTAGAATATGGAGAGTATTGAGGAATTTGGGAATTATCAGAACTGACCCTAGTTCATGCAAGCTGCTATTGGTGGTACTGCTGCACATCTTACACGCTTAAAAAATTGAAATGGGCAATACTTATTTCTGCGAAATAAATAACAAAACTGTTTTAAGAAAAATTAGACATCATTGTTCCATAAATGCAATGGAAAACCCCCCAGATTAGCTGGTACAAAGCAAAGTTTTAAAGGCAAATACTTTTAGTGATAAAACTTTACTGACTGCAAAGATAGTAGTGTTGAATACTGAGATTTGTCCTAGTTATTAGATATTCATATTTTCTGTAGAGGAATTCCTTTGAAGTCACTCTCCAGGGATCTGGCAAGTAGGTTTGGAGAAGGTTGAAAATTTCGTGTTGGATCGGTATTTCGAAGACAACTTCAATTTGATAGTTTTCAAAACACTATATTTACTGAAATCTGTGGATGAAGAATGCAAATGGTTACCATTTGAAGCAGAAGGCCCAACTTCAGTGACTCTGTAGTGACTGAATGTAATTGCTTTTTAGAATTTTATTTATTTAGTTTTAGGTATTGTGATATTATAGGATATTTCAGAAAAATAAGTAGATTGTTTAATGAAAGCCTAACTGAATCAGTTTCATGAATTCTGTTGGTTCTTCCTTTGTTATAGTGCATGAGAGATGCTTAGGTCTAGATAAATCTTGTAGTGAAATGAAATGTAAGGTGTTACTCATGTTAGTGTCTCATATAAAAACTTTTGAAACTTGTTCATTAAAAGTAAGATACATTAGAGTAATATTACCCTCCTGTGCTGTCCTTATTTTCAGTAGTGTTTGGTGAAGATGTGGCCTTTGGTGGAGTCTTCAGATGTACAGTTGGCTTACGAGACAAATATGGTAAGTTAACTTATAAATCTGACATCAATTTCATTTAACATCTCTGCTCTTTTTTACCCCTCTGTGTTTTTTAGGAGAAGAAGACGTAGGAGAGAAGCCTTGTAAATATACTGTTTTCCTTTCTGTTGTTCTTGGAAATAGAAAAAGCTGTGAATGTGTTACCATTTCTGTAAGCTTTTCAAGCTTTTGACACTTGCTGATGTAATTTCAGGAGTCTTCTATTTCTTCAACTACCTTTATCAATGTAACTTCATTTTTTTGAATTGCTTTCCGACTGGATATTTAATATTGTGGCCCTATTACTGTAATCAGTTATAGCTTAGCAACAATACATGGTGATGTTTTTTCATCCTATCTGTTAAGAACCATAAAGAAATTACATTAAAATGGATTTAAACTCTTTGTTAAATAGTTTTTCCCCTAGCATGGCCTGGAAAGACAGTAGAGAAATTATATAGCTAGGCTTGTCCTTCATCTAGAATGTGATTGGTTTACTTATTTGGGAGACTTATGGGAAAGCATTCAGAGAAATGCTACGACCTTGTCTCAAAGAGTCTTAGAAGTAGCCTTTACACTGTAGAGAAAAAAGAGGTTTACAAAAGTATATGAAAAAATAAGATGGTACCTAAGTATCTAATATTTCAGACTGTGGAGGTGAGTTCAATGGAAGAGGAAAAATAATTAATTGCAGGAATTTTTTCTTAAAAACGTATTTTTTCTAAGTAAGCTTTAAATAGGAGATTCCTTTAAAACTTGCAGGAACTTTTAAAATTTTTTAAAATTTTAAATTTTTTTTGTGTGATTTGTGATTTAAATTAATTCATATATTGTGTTCATTTTGGAAGAAACTTGGTTCTTCCGTTTCTGTGGGACAGTCTCCTACAGCTGAGTTTCAGTGGCTTCCAAGGATGGGGGGGAAGGAAAGGACTTTAAGATCCTATATTGTTGCACAAGCATATAAGTGTTACATTCACAGTTCTTGATGGATAGAATGTAACCACTGAGTTCTGACACCTGGTTGGCAAATCTAAAGGACTTTTCCAAATCCTTCACTGCTCTTCCAATTAAGTTTCTTCTTTGGTTATCCATTTGGTGTGGTGCTATCAAAACCTGGCCATGCAAACCCAAAACACAGGAAAAATAAATGATCTTTATGCTGCTGCTGAGGTGCTGATAAGCAAACAAAGACAAGTTTGGACAGAAAGAGAAGTCTGAAGATAAAGTGAATTTGGGGCTCATTTACAAAATGATAATTTAACTTTATAAGGCAGGTAAGATGACACAGATAACTTGGCTTCTTTCTTCACTAGTAGTGAAATTCAGTAGAAAATAGGCCGTGACTGAAGAGGGAATGGCAAAGATGAACTAGAGGATGTACTGAAAATATAGTTACAGTGCTGAGGAGAACCAGGAAAGACTAAAAGTGCAAAAATTAAGGGAATCCAATATTTTGAGGGGTGTGTCTGTCTATCAGTGTTGTCTTAGAGATTAAATAAGTTCTAGGTGGAACGCTTGTTTTATGCAAAGGCTAGTCCTTGTAAAATAAGGAGGAGTTTCAGGTGGAACTGACAAAAAAAGAGCTTCATGGATCTTACCTGTAAGAGGAAGTTTACATACACTTACTGACTTTTTTTCTCCATTTTCCTCCTGCACTTATTATCAACATAATAATAGGTGATACAAGTAATATAATATGAGGTTGTTTTTATATGTTGATGTAAAATATGAAGGAATTAATGCTTTTTTCTCCTATTCTGGAAGAGAGAAGCTGATTTTTTGTTTAGTTTCTTTTTCCTTGCAGGTAATCAAAATCACTAGGTGGCAGTCTATGCCTGTAAGTAGTTATTTTGATACAAATTAATAGTTTCTTTTTAAGCACTTTATAAAGGTCAAGGTCTAAATATCACCTAAGATTATAGTAGGGAGAATTTAGTATACTAATACTCAGTAGTAGTATTATACAGATGTTGGCTGCTATCCAGAATGTCTCTCTGGAGAGACAAAAAAGAGAAAAAATAATTCTTTTAGAATAAATCTGTCATTAAATATAAAAGCTGCATTTTTTTTTTCCAGAAGAACCATCAAACCTGTGCACAGTGTAATGTGGTAGTATAAACACAGCTAGAGGCCTGTACTATTAAGTGAAAGAAGACAAGCGCATTAACTTTGTAAGGAAATAAATCCAACCTTTTGATCAGATGAATTTTTAACATGCTACCGAGAATTTTGTTTGAAAATGTTTAATTAAGGAATCATAGGTAAAGAAGGCAGAACGAAGTTTCTTTTCCATGATATCTGTGACTTATGGTGCTATGTTTGTTCCTATACATCTTATGTCAAGATCTGAAACACAATTCCAGTTTTCTGGCATCGAACTGAATACTTAGAAATCTTTTTCAGTATAATCCTCCATCCTGAAAATGAGTAGACTTTCTGAAATATTTATGTAGAGTGTTTTCCTTTCAGATAAGGGAAGGGAAATAAGTATTGTACAGTTTTTTTTCCTTTGTCCCTTCCCTCTGGTCGTGTGCAGTGGAAGGCATATTAATGTTATATTTCTTATCTGCTTTCCCACCACCCTCTGACAGGTTTTTGGTTGTCACCATTTTGCAGAGGTTACATCCTCTAACCTCTGGAGTATCTTTATTGAAATAAGGAATATGTGCTGTTTTATAGTCCTGCTGTGTGGAGATGTGTCCTATCTTTAAAGCAATGTGATGTTATCTGCCTACTGTGTTTTTATAGCCTAGGTAATGTGTGCAAACATTTTTTAAATTTTATTTTCTTAAGGGTAAGTACATTATTATTTCCATCTTTTAGAGGAAATGCTATGCAAATGAAATAACTGTACATTTGTCTTTGAGTTCTGCAAATGGATTTGAAACAATGATCTTGGATTGGGAATACATGTGTCCCATTGCTCTATCTGAAGCATGAAATAAAGTTGCAGCATGTATAGATCAGTACTATCCACATGACAGAAATACAGAGGAGATCAGAGGTAGGAATTAGATGATAGGAGGTAAAGAAATGGGAGGGAAAAACAGAAGATAAAGTAAAAATGGAGAAAGTGGACAGATGTGAAGACTGAGAAACAAGAAAGATGAAATAGTGATTGACAAGATATGCCACTCAGAAGAATGCCAGGGCAGGTTTTTTTGAGGTAACTCCAAAAAAAGAGACGTATTATTCTACTGTAGTCAAAAAACGAAGGTCTTAAGATTGTATAAACAGTGGAAGTGAAGTATATATATAATACTTTCCTTGAATGCTCCCTCTGCTGTCCTCCAAACACCTTCAGCTTGAGGGCTTCCTTATCTAAAAGTGCCTCTGTGTAGTCATTAGCCTCTGTAGCAATTTGTCTTTCATACCATTTTGGCCTGCACTTGAAGGGAGTCTGTAGTGTGCACTTACTGCCATGTCAAAAGACCGTCCTTAGTGAGGGTAAAGGTCAAGAGCTTTGTGACTATTTCAGAGCTCGATATTCTGAGAATGTGGAATGGGGTCAGTCTTTTCTCAGAACCCTGGGAATCCAACAGAAAAAAGATGGGCTTGACAGGTCTTTCCCTACAGCAGTGCTTTGGAGGAGGCTGATTTTTTTCGTGTTTATATGTTCACTTTTATAGATGACTTACTGAGATTCTGCTCAATCCCCTATTACACAGCAATCTACAATTCTCTTCCATGGAATGTCCTTCTGTTTGCCATCAAGGGAGTCTAGGTGACTGTAAATTAGATTCCCAATATTTGCAGGCCTGAATAGGTGATATTCTAAGTTTTTGAGCTATTGAAAATTATTTTTGAACTTAAAGAGTAGTGTAAATGAGTTTTTTACTTTTCAGGAGGGAAATCTTGAACAATGGTATTTCTGTTCACTTACAACTATTTGCAAATGCAGGTAGAATGTGAATACTTTGAATGGAAATTTTTATTTCAAAGATTATCTCAGTTCCTGGAGAGTGGCACTTTGGTGTATCCCATCACAAGTGAGTGCTTGCCTAGGATAGAAGAGACTTGGCCTTAGTGCTGTCCCTCAGGAGTTCTGAACTTACTCCACAGATGGTTGACTGAAATACCAAAGCTGATCTTTGTGGAGATACAGCAAAAATGGTTTTGTCAGCAGTTGTTCTTTTGAAATATTTTGGAATTATTTTGTCTTTTGCTCACGTGATTCATTAGTCACTGTTTGGGATCCTCTGTGTGGATAGCAGAGTGAACAAGAGGAAGATAGGTTTCTTCCTTTCTGAATTGATGTACTGTCGCTGATTGGAGAGTATTTCACTCATGGTTTTTATTTTTGTTCATTCTGGTTTCTTTTAGGTGTTCTGTTTGGTCTCTGTTATTGCTGTTCCCCTCTTTTTGTTTGCCCGTGCACACAGAGATGTACTGCCCACAAAAGCTTATTGTGCCCTCATACAGAGTCAATTAGAACAAAATGCTTTTCATAGGTTTCTGTGTAACATTGCTGATATGTTCTAGAGTGATATTTGCTGCCTTTATTAGCAATGCAGTGTTGACTGTCAGTTTGTGGCCTGATTTAGTCCCCAAGTCCTTTCTAATCTACTGCTTTGCAGTCACTAATTGTTTTTTTTTTCTGGGGGGACACTTGATAAAATGGAACTTGGTAGGAACAACTGTGTGTCACTCCTGTACAAAACAAAATCAATCTCAGATTATTTCCTTTCAGGTAATTCTGAGTTACATACGTGGCTAGAGACATTAATACATGCAGACAGTAGTAAATGAGGAATATGCAGCTTCAATTTTTTTTTTCTCCTTACTCATTTTTCACAGCTAAAATAAATTCCCTCTCGTGGAGCGAAAGGGTGCAATAAGTACACACATGTAACTTGAAATTTAAGTATCTTTTTTCCCTAAATATTTTCAAGCATATAGGATTGTTTAATAAATAATCCTTCCCATGCTTTATTATTTTGATGCAGCTAGAAGTGTAGGTAAAGTTGGTAGGATTTTTTTCTTTCAAACCCTATTTAAAAAAAAGGGTGAAATAGGTGGGGAGCAGATTATAAACAGTAATTACTGTCTGTTCAGTCAGTCCAGGATATTTTCTTGCAAATTGGAAAATCGCAGAACAAAAAGGAAAATCAAAAGAAGAAATAACACTTGTATTGAATCCCGTGAGAATGGGGGGAACTGAATCAAAAATTTCCCCTGTGGAAAATTTCAAACACATCAAAAAGCAAGTCACTAAACTACATATGAAACCACAGTTATAGTTGTAGCAAGAAAATAGCATCCTTATGTCAGGATGACTTAGCCACATTAGCAATCAGCTGGATGCTTTAAAAATGATTTTATTTATCACTTCCATATTTGTTTTGTTTTCGTTTCCTTTCTGCCTGCCTTACAGAATTTGGTCTCTGAAGAACAGGGTATGTTTTGGGACAGATCAACTGGCAAAAGCTGTTTTTAGCCTTCAGTGGTGGAGATTCACTGGCTTTCCTGCACACATGATGCCAGTGCAGGATTATTCTTATGGTTTGAAGCTTTTCCTTATTGATCAGTTTTCTCTGAGCTCTGGCTGCTGCAGCTGGAGGATATAAGCCATCCAAAACTGGATACTTTACTCTGTATCTTCCTGAGTAAAACCTGCTTCCTTACAGCTCTCTGTTGTTACATTTCATGATGATGCTAGTTTGTCTTGCAGCAATAATGTTTATTTACAATATCTGATCCGCTGTAATCCCTGGTTGTTATTATGTAGACTTGTGTCTAAGGTGTAAACATCTGTGTGAGTTTTCAGGGAACACTTCATTCTCAGTAAATGAACCATTTGTTTATAGTCCAGTAAAATAATTCAGGAGTTTTTGTTTATTTGGCCAGGAGATGGCTGTGCTTAACCATGCCCAAGGGACACCAGCCTTTCTAAAATAATGGTAGTCATTCTTTGAAGATAAGTATTTACTTGAGCATGATATTATTTTATGAGCTTGAGCTGTAGAAAACTCCTGAAGGCAAGTTCTCTGCTTTAGTGAAAAGCCTATGAGGGTAAACATGGGTGAGAAGATAAGAGTTGTCCCTAGGTTGTTACAGTATTTGGTGAAGCTTCTTGGCTAAAGTTTGGATATACTTGCAAAAATTGCTTAACATACTGATGGCTTTTAGTAGCATGAAATAATGGGAGCATCTTTTGAAGCTGAGCTAGTAGAAGTATATAAAATGTAGGGTTTTTTTAAAGAAAATTCTGATAGTTTGCCTCCAAAATCGATTCAATACTTTAAAATGTTTATATTGTAAATATTTTTTGCTAGTGATTTCAGGAAATTGTTTATTATCTAGACTTCACTGCATGCTACTGGTGAGGGAGCAGAGATCTGTCAATGGAGATTCTGGGTTGTTCTGGTTGTTCTTGTGTTGCCAAACAGGAACAGTGCAAAGGCAAGAAGTACAGGAACACAGTTTGGATGGGCTGTAATGCAGTATATTACGGTACTATGCTGCCTCCCAGAAGCTACTAGTTGTTGAGTATTAATTCAACTGGTGGGAAGACACTCTGGGGTTTTATGTGGGGTTTTTTAATCAATAATTATGGGGTCTTTTACTTTTTTTTAGAACATAATATGCTATTATAGGGAGGAGGAAAAACTCAGCCTAAAGTAGCATGGGTGTTAGGGGTTTATTGTATAAACAGGAAGATAGAAAATGTTATGTTGATGCTTCAGAAGCAGACTGCAAGCTTGTTGGAGAAGCACAGTGCTTCTTTCACGTAGGTGCTGGTCCTTCCTACCACACTGCATGTGGTAGAAGAAAGTACTTCAGAATTTTTGACGTGGTGGACTTAAGCTGAGAGTGGAACATTTTATTCAGTGTTAAAAATGACTAGTTGTATAGATTGAGTAAAACCCAAGTAGTCTGGGGTTTGGTTATCCTTGTTTCTTTGTGGATGGATTTAAGTGGAGAATTCTGCAGCTTACTTGCCTGGTTCTTCCAGAGCAGTTTGGCAAGACCTGGATTTTGTTCTGATTTATATAAATGCCTTTGAACAGTAACATCTGGAGAATGTGTTCCAGACTCATTACACAATAGTACATTTTGTTCGTTTTCATGTTAAATAGCCAATTCTTTTTTTAAGATTTACAGTTAGAAAAAAAGGAAAAAGTTATTTGAGAACTTGCTAAAATGTAATATGTCTCTTTACACTGTTTGTATCTGTGGGATAATGATATAAATCAGTCTGTGTCAGAGCTAAATAACTTTTATTTTAGTTTTGTTTTTATTTTTTTTAAATTGTTCTGATAGTGTGCCTGGTGTGAAAGCAGTATTTTATTTGTTTGGGAATTACTAATATTTCTTAAGTTTCTTTTTATATGTTGTAGACCTGTTTGAGGGAAGGATAAAGAATATACTTTTTAATATAGAACTTCATACTCAGTGCAGAGCTTAAGAAAGTTGTTCTAACACATTTTTAAGATATTTCAAGATACATTGCTGGGCAAAAAAAGTATGTGCTGCTGAGCTTCATAAAAATGGAATTTTCCACTTTAGAAAATACTTGCAGTGAAACATAGAAAAATAATATTTTAATAATATCGTATCAATGAGTTTAAAACTTTATGTATTAAAGACACAAGATGGAATTGATGAGCATAACTAGTCTTTGCAGTCTGTAATAATACTAGATCTGCAAGGACTTTTTAAGTACCTTGTTTTAGATGTCTGTCTTTATGCCTTTCCTATTCCTTAGGTAGAATTAAATGATTGGTTAGAATTAATTAATTAATTAATTAATTAATTAATTAATTTAATTAATTAAATGATTGGTTAGAATTAAATGATTGGCAAATCTGCCACTTAGATGTGAGCTGCTTATTGAATGTTTTGTAACAGTATGGAGCTGATCACCCACATACAAATGAACATCACTTTGAACAGCAGGGTAATCTTAATTTAGCTTGATTCAGAGCCATCTAACTTGATTCAGAGCTGTCTTCTGGTGACCAGGCTGACATAACATGCTAGTCATTATTATAAAAGATCTCCTTTCTTTTTAATTTGTAGAAACATTAAATCCTCAAAACCTGGTAAGGAGTTTTCACACTTACATGGAAACACCAAATATAGATCAATTTATTGATTTTTCTCATGCTCATGCTTTGCATGATAAAGGGACAGGAGTGGTTGCAAGTGAGATTTGTGAGATGGTTTTCGTTACTGCAGATTACTGGTCATTCAGCCCTTTGCTCCTGAGTACTTCTTGAGCAGCATGAAATCCTTGCTCTTGTGTTGGGAATAGTTGCTTTACAATTCAAGGTAGATCCAGCATGCTTTCCCATTTACTATAAAGTACTTCTACACTGCTGATACCGAGGAACGTGAGAGAGCATAACGTGTATTTGACAGTTTTGCTTATTCCCTTATTTGTCATCCAGATGCTGTACCCAGCTTATTACAGCAGAATTTTCATTAACATGTTGTAATACTTAGCTTTGGTAACTGTTCTGTGTTTCCTGTTGGATCTCTCTGTCATGTGATGTTGCAGATAGTGTGAAAATGCATGGAGCTGACCTAAGCCTCTTAAATTAAGCTGATATATTGTCCTTTGGTTATACCCACATATAAGTGTTTGGTAGATGTCAATTTTTGGGCATATTTTTGCAAGTAAGCATTCTGTCATCTGGTAGAGCTTCTCATGTCACACTTAATAGTCAGTTATGCTTTTCTGCAAGTGTGCTTCTCACACAGCAAAATTTTTTTGTGGCTGAGCAAGGAATGTTATTAGTCACAGCTGGAGGAACACTCCAATCCCTTGTATAATTAGGCATCACACTTTTTTTATTTAGGATACAACTGGGTATGTGAGCCAGATGATGATGAGGAATTCAGTGTGGTGTGGGCAACCTGCATGAATGTTTGAACTAGCAGTTCTAGCTCAGAGTGTTCTCAAAAAGTCATAGTCTTACTCAAGACGATGCATTTTTCTTCCAAGAGCTCGTTAGATCACAACTACACTTTCATCTCCTCTCCCCCAGGATTCCCTTAGGAGAAAAGTAAAAAGAAATTCTGGTGAGCAAATCTGCCACTTAGATGTGAGCTGCTTATTGAATGTTTTGTAACAGTGTGGAACTGAATCAGTACTATTTTATCAATGCCATTAAGTGCTTCCATCAACGGGACAGGTACAGGCATAAAGAGTTTGGGTAGTGAGCATGTAGCTTTGCTTGAGGCTGTCATTGAATCATAAAATATGAAAGGCTGAAAGGAAAAGACCTAGAAAGTTATCTGCTCCAAAGCAGGACTCAGAGTCAGTTTAGGTTTCCTGTGTTTTGTCCAGCTGAGTTTTGAACATGTCCAAGGCAGGAGCTTGTACAACCTCTCAGGTTTGTTCCAGCAGTTTGTTCCAGCATTTCACTACTGTCATAGTGAGGTTTTTTCCTCTTAGATAATTAGTTTCCCCTTTTGTAAGTCTTCACTATTTGCTTTAGGAAGGCAGAGCTGTTCATAAATTAGTTTCTTTGAGTCTTCCCTCATCCAGAGGGCAGTAAGCCTGACAAGTAAGTTCTCAATGTTAGAGTCATGCTGTGAACTTTTAGAATTTACTAAGTTTTACTAGAGAGTTTTCCTTCCAAACCTGAAATGTGGTAACTGTGCAGATTGTAAGAATTTGTAGGTAATTGAGGAGATTGCCCCCTGTCTGTGGTAACCTTTTCTTTGTACTTCAGCAGTTTTCCTGATTCTGATATTGTTTGTGATCTTTGAGAGTAAGGGTTAAATGAAATGCAATAGATATGCTTTCTCCTAAGGAGATCTTGGGGGGAGAGGAGGTGAAAGCGTAGTTGTGATCTAATGAGCTCTTGGAAGAAAAATGCATTGTCTTGAATAAGAGAATGACTTGTTGAGAACATTTTGAGCTAGAACTGCTAGTTCAAATATTCATATTTCTTCCAATGTATGATTGCCTTGGAATTAGTGACTGGGAGAGACTTAAAAGGAAGTTGTTCTTCACTTCCAGTTTACCTGAACTACTCCTCAGAAGTGTTGGTTATGTCAATGGCATGTATGATAAAACTGAAGAATTCCTGTTCTTATCAGTTGCTGAGCAAAACAGATGACCTTTACTACGGGCAACACTGTGGTGATTGGTGCTTCAGAAGGATACATTGTTTTGGTGTGATTTTTTTTTCCCTCTCAAATGAAGTATAATTAAGACTCCTGTAAACACGTGAAACTGAATAAGAGACGTATCTGTCATTTGACCTTTAAAACTTCTGTCTAGAATAAGAAGGCAGCTCCTTTGTTGCAGAGTAGAGCGTGATAGTGAATTTTGCAACAGCAGTATAGGAGGAAGCTAATTTAGTTTAGTGTATGCAAATCTCTTTTCTGACCATGTTGTCGGTTGCTCACAGATTTCTGTAGTATGTTTTTTTACTCGCTCCTGTATCTTACTGCTATAAGTTGACTTTCTGGAATATTTATGGAAAAAGTGATGGGAATGCCATGTAATTAGTTGCTAAGTGGTCAAAATTGGAATGACTTTTTCATTCAAAGGAACTAAATGTTGAAATTCTTTTGAAGGTATAGGCAGTGTATACACAGTGATTTGTGACTGTGTGTGGATATATATGTTTCTCCTGTAACAGACCCAACTCACTGCACTTGACTTGAGACTTTACGTTGACTTGACTGGGGGCTGAGACCTGACCACTCAGCCATGGAGTTGGCTGAGCTGTGCCAGAGGCATGGTTGGGTCCTTGAAGCCTGCTGTGAATGTCTGGGCACACAAATGTTCTTGGCTCTTGTGGGATACAGATTTGGGGAAGAAAAGGAGAGGAATATAGCTCAATTCTGTAAATTGTATTATTCTCTGTGCAATAGATAAAAGTCATCTTAAGAAGTTGTAAGCTAGTTGCATATGAAATCTTTTTCATTTCATATAGTTACTTTTCATCTGTTAGGTGGATGAAATAATGTATTTTAACATGAACAGCTGTGGAAAAAGCAGCTATTTGATGACATGGCATGTTAGTGTGCAGGAATTCAAGACTGAGAGGTGAACCATCTCTGTGTCTGTGAAACTGAGGGCCTGCTTTTGAGAAGTAGGTTTGAAATTTCTATATTCAGCTGTAAAGCTAATGTGCTTTTACTGATATCCCCTGTAGAGGAATAGGGCCCATTGCGCACCTTTTTTTTTAAAGCTTTAGAAATGTGACTAGGATGTCAGTAAACCAAAATGATTAAAATTAATCAGAAATTACTAGAGCTCTTTTGTGTTCACCCAGGAGCTCTAAAAGAGCTGAGTATAAATTTACTTAACTGCTTGCTGTTATGCCTGTCCTCTCACATAGTATCAGAGAAATGGAAGATAATAAGTGTCACCAGTTATAAAATGAGGATTAAAATGGATGGTGGGACCAAGAAAGTTTGACTGCTGGATAGACTGTCTTAATTATGTTATGAAATACAGTTAGTAGACTTATGTAGATGTATATCTGTGAAAAATCCTAGATATTCTAGGGTTACAAAAGGTCTTCAAAGGCAGGACTGATTTGAAATCAGTCACTTCTATTTGCACTTTCTACAGGAAGTCCCTGGTGAGTAGCAAAGAAGCTAATCTGCTGGGACTTCCTTTTCTTTCCAGTTATTTCTGAATGTGCAGCCCCGACTGCTGCATTTGATGTCAAAATTAGCTTCTTACACTCTTCTATTTGACTTCTAGTGGATGTTTTAAGGGGAAGTCGATGGGATCATGGAGAGGAATAAAATACTCTCCAGGTATATTGTTAATAGTCCTCCGTACTGACATTTTTTAAGATGCCTTTTTTTAACACCAGTATCTTAAAAACAAAACACAGTTCTCCTTTGACTAACTTGCCATGAGTACTCCTTAAACCACTCAAATGGTCCAGACTCTTGCAGAGTGATATGAAATTACTCAGAACCAGGGCATTGGGTGGTGTGTTAACATTTTAGGAGATTTGATATTGTTTGACCATCTCATTTTTGAAGTTACATTAAGACAGGAACATGACTCATTACAGATACTGAAATCTGAAATACTTTTTTCCTGGTGTCTTGGAACAAATAAAGATGAAGCAGGCCAAAACATTAATGCACAATAATCGACTACGTCTGTCTGTAAACATGCTCTGTTAGGTTGCTATGAAACTATTCTTGGCAGACAAGAAGATGTCTTTGAGAGTGCCTTAAAGCTGTTGTCTCTTAGACAGAGGGTCAGTGGTAACTTGAACATTTGTGGGGTAGTCTTTGTTCTGAAAATCACAAAAATCAATCTTTTTTTATTTAAGTAAAAATAGATCTGGGCAGGATGAAGTTGTTGTTTGAAAATTGAATCAGGTATTGCTTTTTTTCCTTAGTGTAGTAATTTCAGATTTTCCTTATTAAAGAACACTTCTAGAGTGTTTATTCACTTCCTTAACAGGCATCTAGTCTTACTCCTGAGTTGTTGGGATTGAGAGATGAGAATCATAGAATCAGCTGGGTTGGAAAGGACCTCCAGAATCATCAAGTCCAAACCTTGATCCACTACCGCCATGGTTTCTAGACCATGGCACTAAGTGCCACATCCAGTCTCATCTTAAAAACCTCCAGGGACGGAGAATCCTCCACTTCCCTGGGCAGCCCATTCCAATGCCTGATTACCCTCTCTGTAAAGAATTTCCGTCTAATATCCAACCTAAACCTCCCCTGGCACAGCTTAAGACCATGCCCTCTTGTCTTGCTGATAGTTGCCTGGGAGAAGAAACCAACCCCCACCTGGCTACAACCTCCTTTCAGGGAGTTGTAGAGAGTGATGAGGTCTCCCCTGAGCCTCCTCTTCTCCAGGCTGAACAACCCCAACTCCCTCAGCCTCTCCTCATAGGACTTGTGCTTGAGCCCCTTCACCAGCCTTGTTGCTCTTCTCTGGACCTGCTCCAGCACCTCAGTATCCTTCCTGAAGAATCATCATCTTCTTTTTTCACATAGCCCTGTTTGCCATATTGCTTCCTTCACTACTTGGCAAATGGCACTGACCTGTTCAGGTGGCTGAAACGAGGGATGTTTATAGAGCTAGGCAGGTTAATTGAAATGGACACCAGCATAATGTCTTTCTTCAGAGGCTGATGCACCTGGCTCGGATAATGTAGAGGTACTGCTTTACCTGGAATGATAAGAGCTTGCAGAGTTTGTGCTAGCTTGTTTTGAGCTGTGTAGCTGACACAAATCATAGGAGAAGAGTACATTTTAGGAAATGTTTCTTCATTGGTAAGGAAATGAAATATGGAAAGACAACATATCTCTGGGTTATTTGTCTTCTTCAGTCATATTTCAGCTGAAATCTGACTCAGCTGGTTTGCAAAAGATGGTGTAAATGGCTGTTTATCAAAGTCACTTCCTTTTCACGTTTAAAAAAAATGTGAAAAATAAAAACCGGTGAAATAAAATAGATAAAAATACATAGGCTTAATGCATTTAAATGTTAAGAGTTGAAATATTTTGTGTTAGTTTTTAGTAATGATTTTCATACTACATCAATAAAAGTAGGAGGTTAAAGCTATACCATACAATTTTTAATATTCAGGTAAATAAATTGAATTTGTTTTATCCTAATGATGTGTATATCTTTTTGTCTTAAAAGGCTAGATTTTATAAAGAAAACCTTACCCCTTGAAACTCTACCCAAGCTTGTTTTCCCATCTAATGAACAGTAAAGTACTTTAGGATTTACTTTTAAGGGATCAGTATTATTGTTTTAATGGAACAGTCAAAACCATTCCTGAGTAATAAATCTCATTAATTGAATTCCCTCGCTCAGTCTTTACTGTTTTAAGCCTTGGTACTTCAGAATTGTGCCTTTAGTCCTGAAAGTCCAAATTAGGTGCTTCAGGCTGATCACATTACAGCTGTCATGTTACATTTCACTTTTGCTTCATTAATTTTCACTTCATTTATTTCATCATACTCCATTGATGGCAGCATGTTGCCTCTAATTTAATATCTCAATGGTATTTCAGCAGTTTTAATAGGATGTATTTTATATTTTGAATTATAGAGTGACATACTAGTGTGGTAGAGCTAACACACTTTTAAATTCGTTCACCTACCCCAAATTGATATTAAAGAACTAACTTTCAAGTGTGTAGCAATTATTATTTAAAAGCTCATTTTACAGGGTTGTTCAAATACATTTCAATTTTTGTGTGATGATATAAAATTATTTGTGGAACCTGTGCATTAGGCTATTTCGGTGTACTCTGAAAAAATCTGTTAATAAAGAATACGGTTAGGTAAGCTATAAGTCTTGTATCAAAATATCCTGTAAGCAAGTGAAGTGAAATATATTGATCTGCCAGTGGACTTTTAAGAAGTAGGAAAGAAAATTACCAACATTACCATATTCCTTCATAAAGTTAATAAATTTTTAAAATGAGATCTGTTTTAAATTAAAATTTTATATGCATCATTGAAAGAGAAGGGAAACAAGATGTCTTACTCATGGTACGCTAGATAAATAAAAAGGAGGGAAGATGTTTGCTAAGTGTTGGTAGTGTTGCAAATGGATACGAGTACAGGGACAGCTCTTGTGGTTGTATCTAAAGCAGGGCTTCCACACTATCACAATTGGCAATAAGACCTGGGGCAACTACAAGTTTGCATGGGGAGTTTATGTTCCTCTTTCTTTGACCATGATGCCTGTCAGGGGAGAGTGCACCAGAGGATGCTATATAGGAATGGAGATTATAACTATCTCAGAAATGAGAACAATTTACACAGTATACAGTCTCTTTAGGTGAAAAAATAATCTTTCATTCTTTGTTTCCACTGTCTTGTATGAAAAATTGTGGAGTGTCCTGCAATTGTGGTAGCTCTTTGTAGTTGGTGTTGGCTTGTGTAGCCTCACTGACATCACCAACATTGAAGTATCATTTGATGGCATGTTTTTTTTACTTGCTTTAAATGAATGGTGTCTTAGTCTTGTTCCTAGTGGAGGGAGAAAAAAAAGGAAAGGAGAGAGGAGAGCCAAAAATTTATATATATATAAAATATGTCCCCCCCAATAAACAAACAAAACCCCCAAAACAAATCAACCGTTGAAGTAGAAAACTGAAAACACCAGGTAAAGCACAAAGACAGGGTACAAGGAGTGACAATGCTGTGCAGGGTGATGTGTGAAGATGAAAGATATGTACTTTAAAGATCTGTAAAACTTGCCTCCCTTTCGTGTATGGTAAATACAGCCTTGGGTAATGGTTTCTCCCTAATCATCCGTTTCTGAAAACTTACGTTAGCTTTCCTGTTTCTAATTTAACTTACAGCTATTGAAATTAGGAATCTTCATAGTAACAACTTTCTGACTTATTGGTTTAGTCTCTTTTTTTTTGGTTAGTTATTTCATGATTAGTTATTGTTTAATTTATTTCATAGCCACTGGTGTGCACGTTTTTTTCCATCCAGTTTGAAGTCTTGGCATTTTCCTGCATGATGGACTCTTATACAGTCTATTTCCCAACGTTCTAAAGGGAATATTTAATAGCATACGGAGATTCTTCTATTGTACTCCCTTGGCAGAAAAGTACTGCTGGCAAATATTGTAAACATATCTTAGAGGATATTGTAGTGGTGTTTCATCTCTCTCCCACTCCTTTTTTATAATTTCATGAACTGAACAATTTTGTCTTTAACCATCTATTAGATTTATGCATATTTGGGATCTGAAATTACTGTAGCACAGAAATATGTCAGGCCTAATATAACCTTTTGCATTTCCACATGGAAGATACAAAATCAAATATTTTAGGTTTGCAACATTTTTTTCTCTTGCCTTGGAGACAAGGCAAATTCTTTAAATGTGGCTTTACCTTGTGAGAGAAGACTGATAAGAATGGGCACTGCTGATGGGGAGTGTGGCAAGAGGCAGTATGCTTTCATACAGACTTGTAGAACTGTGTGCCTTTGGGTAGGGGCACTTATTTTTGACTGCCTGGAAAAAATGGAAGAAACAACACTTATCTTTATTGTAAGCTTTTTAAAATGCTTATAAGTATTCTTTGCTCCCAGGTAACCATGAAGGCTATGCATGCTTAACTGTATATACATCAGAAAAGATTATTTTCCTTGAAGTGTTAAGAACACTGTAAATTACAGAAATTGTTCTTATCTTTCATTTAGTTTCTCCTTCTCTTCCTCTGAGTTGTTACAAGTTAGATTGAAAGTATCTGTACCTGCAATGGATGGTTATTGTTTCTATACCTAAAAAAAAGCACATCTAAAGCACAATATGTTTAATTGCATGTGACTTGTTTATAAGTCAAATATTTCTGGGGCAATATTTTCCACTTAGAACTAGTGTATTAAAGAAATTGTGTGTTGAAGTCTTTTTGTCCTTTTCATTTTTTTTTTAAATACATAGGTAAAGATAGAGTTTTCAACACCCCTTTGTGTGAACAAGGAATCGTTGGCTTTGGTATTGGAATTGCTGTTGCAGGTGCTACAGCCATTGCAGAAATTCAGTTTGCAGATTACATTTTTCCAGCTTTTGATCAGGTTAGTATAAATAAATTTGAAAGAGGTTAAAAGAAATCTTATGACTGTTTAAATTATTCTTCTGTTAGCATTAGTACTTGGTTTGATTATGTAATTTTTGCAAATATATCCACAGTTGCATTACTAATGTTTATGCATGCTTTAAGTAAACAGGAGTAAACTGCAAACAGTATCAGTACTGTACTGTAAACAGTAAACTGTACCAAGACCAGTTTGAAGGCTTAATAAGTAATGGAAATTAAAGATGTTGTTTGAAGCAAATGCCTCTCTGTTTGTTTTGATTTTTGGTTTTGTGACTGTGTTGGCTTCAGCAGCCTTAAATTCATCAGCTGTGTCTTCCCAACACAATTTCTCATTTCTACATTCAGCTGCAGCTGGCCATGTATCCACAGGACAAACTACAGATTTGAACTGGGGTGACTGACAGTATGCAATGAGGAAACAATAAGGCTACCCTTAGGAAACAATAAGGCTTAGACATCTAACTTGAATGCAGTAAATTATTGTTTCATTTGCCTTGAAAAATTTTTGTCTTTGCACTGGCTTACACTATTTCTTTGCTTCTAATTTGGTCCTCTGAATCCCGTGTGTGGTGCAGATGATGTGGTTACATCCCATGTATTGAAGTGACTTAATGATGCATAACTAAAGGTATTGGACTGAATGTTACTTTTGTATATAAATCTTCCCAGATTGTTAATGAAGCAGCAAAATACCGTTACCGCTCTGGAGATCTATTTAATTGTGGAAACCTCACCATCAGAGCACCCTGGGGCTGTGTGGGTCATGGTGCACTATATCACTCTCAAAGTCCAGAAGCCTTTTTTGCTCACTGTCCAGGAATAAAGGTACAGTAACTCTTATTTTATGAAGATGAATTTTATTTGTTTGTTTTGTAATGGACTGGACTAACAAAGAGTCTAGATGCAGGCAGGGGAAGAAAGGATGTCAACAAAATATCTGAATATGTTAATTAAAAACTATTAGAAGTTTTCAGTTTATAAAACTTAAACTGTGTTAAGTGTTTGAGAATTTTTAGCCATTATTGAAGCAATCTTAGGTAGACATAGCGTTTTTTACTTGTCTGCTTTTTGCACTAAAAACATACATTTTACACTGTTGTGTGTCCAGTATAGTACAGAACCTAAGAACTTTAATAAGTAGTACTTTCTTTTTTTTTTCCTTTCTGTATCTATCTTAAGTGCATTATTGAATTAATTTATATAAATGACAGTGCCAGGCAGTGGGCACAAACTGAAACACAGGAGGTTCTGTCTGAACATGAGGAAGCAGTAGCACAACTTGCCCAGAGAGATTGAGGAGTCTCCATTCTTGGAGGCATTCAGAAGTTGTCTGCACATGGTTCTAGGCAACTGGCTCTGGATGGCTCTGCTTGAGCAAGGGTGTTGAACCAAATGATCTCTGGAAGTCCCTGCCAACCTCAACTGGTTGGTGATTCTCTGGGTGATAACTTTAGGCAAGCTTTCCACATGAGGTGGTGGCATTCCTTGAAGCTAAATTTGCTAATGATTAGAGAAGAGGGAGCTGCAGGATCTAGTCATCTCAGATTAAGAGAGCACTTTTTGCCAGCTCTCCATTTTTTTCTGAGTAAACTTTTGTCTATAAACTTGTACTTCTGGGTTAGCTGGCATCCAGACCATTGAGCAATGACTCATAGCTGATTAATGTGGAAGACTTAAGCAGAACTGGTTTTTGCATGCTAAAGACACATGTTCATTGTTTATCTGTTGTTTAAACTGTTGACCATGTATGATTTTGGTATTCTAAATCTTCAGATATAACTCATCAACAGAGAGACCATAGCCATTTCTCCTTCTTGTTTGTCTTTACTTAAATACAATCCTTTATATTGTTCACATTTTATTTCATGATATTTGAGGAATGAGGATACATTTTTGTCTCTGGGTGTTCTTTATGATATTTGAGGTGTTCCTATTCTGAACTTGAAAGTATTTCCTAATACAGGCAAAAGCAATCTCCAAAATCTTTTGCGAGGTAATTGAATCAAATGGTTTCTTGATCTTGTTTATAAACTAAAGTAGTTTCTTATCATATGAAAGCACAAGATGACTTACATGATTAAAATACTGATGCCAGGTCTATATTTCTACTGATCTTGTTGGTCGATCTCAAATTTTTATATACTGAACCAAGTGCTGAAGTTTAGTGGTCCACTCAGGTGATTAAAGCTCTTTCTAATTCTGGTACTACCTAGACCGGTGCATAGTCTTCTCAATAAGTTAGTAAGTCAAAATTTTATTTAGTCATGCTCCCACCTCTGATATTTCTTCTTATTGGTTTTTCACTTCCTTTCACTTCCTTTCACTTTTCCTTGGGTAAAGTGCTAAAATAGATTGCTACCACTAAGAGCTGTCATCTCAGTTGAAGATAAAGGGCACATTAATTGGGTGGAACTGATGGAACAATATACTAGTTTCTGGTGCACAGAGAAGTATTTTAGACTCCATCTTTTGAATATTGTTGCTTTGTGAAAACAGTGTTGTCCCTTTAATATTTTTTGCAAAGCTGTTTGTAAATGCAATTATAATATTTCAAGATTGCAGATATTTTTGAATGAAACCAAACCTAGCCTTTAACATGGGAATCAAGAAGTGCACATGAACTTGTGGTTCAGATGCATTCTCAAACATCCTGTGTCTATGCGTATTTTCTCCATTATTACAGAAGGAAAGGCGATGTCTTACAAGCTGAGAAGGGTAGGATTTGACCTTTGGGAGAGTAGTCTTCATAACCATCCTCTTACTGAACTCTGTGGAAGGTTTTTGCCCTTCTATTTTGTGTTTTTCTTAAGTGGTAGGTGAGATTTGGATTTCTCAAGCCAACGGGAGTTTGTACAACTTTGGCTATTCAGGGGAAGAACTGCAGTCATTGGTACTTAGCGCAAGTCTTATTGAGGCGACAGGACACTACTGAATGGTTGTATCTTTTGTCTGCTGTTGTGAGGATGTACTTCTTAATGGATGGAAGATAATATTGATTCTCTGCATTCCATTGTAAGAATATTTGCTGTCGTGGCTAGAAGCTTTCTTTTAATTTCCAGCCTAAATTTGTTCCTGACTAACTTATAAGTTTAACGTATCTCTTCTTCACCTTCCGTTTCGTATACTAAAACAGTTGTATTCTCTTTAGTCTTCCTTTTGTTAGACTAAACAAATCAAACTACTGAAGTAATGTTAACAATTTCTGGAGCTCTTTTGACATCTGTTTCATTAATTTTTTTTTCCAAAGGGTTAATATAGTTTAAAGTATTCCAGTCATAAAGTATTCCAGTTAAGTTTCTAGCACTGATTTTTGCAATAGCAAGAAAAGTTCCTTGGCTATGTTATTATGTACTGCATAGTGTCCTCGTTATGCTTTGAGCAGATAATAAATTCAGATCTGAATTTCTGCTGCTGAGTTCTAAATTTATAACAAAAATGTGGTCGTTAAACATGACTTTTCAGTATGTATTTTTCTGTTTGCTATTGTCAGTCATGTCCTCAATGTGAACTGGGTCTTTTTGGTATCATCCTCTGTAGTGGTAGTGACTCCCAGCTTTGGAATAGTTTTCACTACTATGTTCTGACTTAACATCATTAGTGAATAAGGTAAATAAAGTCTGTCCTAAAAATGATCCCTAATGAGCTGTACTAGTAACATCCATGGTTAATTTCCCATGTGTCTGTTACCAAATGCTTTGGTGAAATATGATAGACTGCTTCTCCCTTGTTTAGAAAAATCACTTATCAAGTTAATTTGATGTAATAACAGATTTAGATTGTGTTTTGACTCTTTTCTATTACTTTAATATAAATAAATGTTATTACTCTCAAAACATATTTGAAGCCTTGGAAACTCCTGTAGGCAGTAAGTTAACATGACTAGTAAACATGGATTACTTTTTTTTTTTTAACAAGTGCTACAACTAATGTTTTCAGTCAGAGGGGGCCACTTCTGACTCCACAGCTATAAAAATGTAGACTTCATGCAGCATGTGCCAGTTCTTTGAAGTCTCTGGGATGTAAATTAGTTGGTTCTTCTGATTTGAGGGAGTTGAACTCTTGAGTTCTACTTTTGTTTAAACTGTGATAATTTGCTAATTTTCTCTTCGTAACTAGCATTCTCTTAGATCATCCAAAATTAACTCTTCTGTTGGCAAATATGTTATACTTTTTTCTTCTGAATATTCAGATTACATTTGGAGACTTTGCTTAGTTTTCTGTGCTTGATATTTAAGGTATGTATTAGTGTTTGTTCATTTCCAAAACGAACACATTTCAGGCTTCCATCATAAACAAAGAAAGTCAACTTTAAATAGCTGTTTCCTTTTTCAGTCTTCAAAACTTACTGGACTAAGTCTGAAAATCTTCTAGGTCTGTTCTGATCAATCTTTGCCCAAGAAACCGAGGATCACTCAGCTGAATTTTTTTAAACATCTACATTAATTTTACTAAGTTTATATATATGTGAATATATATATGAAGTATTATATATATTTTATATATATTTTAATCTGACTGACTTTCTTCCGTTCCTTTTACCCCAAATGTTGTTGTTAAGATGTTAGTTCTACCTTATCTGAGAGGAGTCCCTTAGTGTTTAAATCAAGATCTAGAGGGGAGCTTTTAAAGCCTCATCAATGAAAAAAATGAAATTAAAAATTTAGAATGTGTGTTAACATCAGTGCTGCATTACTAATTCGGTTTGTAAGAACTGCTCAATCTGTACATAGATTCATTTAAAGCAAATAATTGCTTAGTTTTAAGTGGTATTGAGGAAGTTTCTAGCAGAATTTCAATATAAATAAATTATATAAAAATGTTTTTACAGGTTGTTATTCCAAGGAGTCCTCTTCAGGCCAAAGGATTGCTGCTGTCATGCATAGAGGACAAAAATCCATGCATATTTTTTGAACCTAAAATACTTTACAGAGCTGCAGGTAAAGTTTTGTGTATTTTCCAATAAAACTACTTTTTTTTTTTTGCACATATATGTTGATAGTCACTGCTAAAACAATATTTCAGCAGAAGTCTTAACTTGTTTGGTCTCTAGCTATGTTGGGCCTTGGGTTTTTAGAGGAATTGTGAAAATCGGATGAGATATCTAAATCTGACTGCAAGGATAAGTGAACATTTACAGTCTGATTCATGCTCAATTAACTTTGGAAGTGGAATGCTTTATACAGTCTTGGGTTAAAAAAAAGAAGAAATAGAACTAAGTGGCATTATTCCTTATCAAACTGCAGTATAAATTTGACAGAAATTAAAGTACTTTCTTGTGATAACTCTAGATACTAAAATAAGTTTCCAGATCAAAGTTTGTTTCCAAAAGAACTGAACCCCACCATCACCATTTTCGCAAAGTATAGAATTTCTTTGAAATGTGTAATTTCTAAAAATCTTGAAAATCTTCCCACATAGATTTTAATCTTATTTGAAAGGAAATGAGATTGCCATTTCTTTTTTCATTTGTTTTAGTCATAGTGAACGTTTTGGTTCAAAGAAGCTTTCACAGCTGTCTTATGTGTAACTTATTGGAACATAGTAAGTTGAAGATGATGGTGTTTGAGTTGGTTCTAAAAATTAGCTGGTATTTCTTTAGATCAGAGAAATTGGACTGAGAACAGAAGATGGATGAAAAATTTTGCATGTGGCAGGGTAATTGGGTGAGCAACCGAGAAAATAGAACTCAAGCCATCACTTTAGTGTTTCTGTGTCCTATAACTTTATATGCAAAGTATGCTGGGATCCATCTATCTAATTTATAAGTTGACTCTGTGTGGCCTGAAGTTGAGTGAAGGACAAAGTGTTTGTATTTTTCTTTTAGCAGCACTTTTCTGTCAGTACATCCATTTTGTTAGTAAATTTATCCTCTTCTTAGAGAAGAGAGACAAAGGATACCAAGGGAAAGATTTAGAAAGCAAACATCAAAGCTACAAAAAAATAGCAATATAGCTTGGGAACAAATAGGATATTTACTGGTGAAACTGCTTATTTGCTTTATATTTTAAAAAAAGACTCAGAAATCTGATTAGCAATATAAATTTAAAAGTGCAGCTATTTTTAGTGTGGTGGGGTGTGATACACTCAAAGGGTGTTGCATTCCTTAAGTTCGGTGTGTTTTGAGAGCTTACTAAAATTTAGCAGAAAGATTTCTGCCCATTCAATTTAGAGTATTTAATTTGAAAAATGAACTTGAGTCTGAGTTCTGTTAAGCAAAGAAAAAAAATTGTCTTTAAAACAACCCTTTATTTCTTCCCCTTTCTACCAGTATTTACAAGTCAAAAATACAGACTGTAGAGTTAATAAAATACTTGCTTTCATACTGGCATGAATGGCTGCACATCAATATCACGCAGCTTTTGAGAATAGAGGGAGGTTTTTCTGTTTGAGGAAATGACTTGTAAAGCAATTGCTGGATCATCTAGTGAACATAAATCAGTCTTGTGATTGAAATCTTGAGTAAAGAATGTGGTGAAATACTGGTTAATGTGATTTATGTGCTGGTCAATAACCAACTGCAGCGTTGGTGTTGTGGTAGTTTTCTGAAAGACTGTGATTTCTTCCTAAATTCTGGCCTGATTTTCAGAGACATTACCTACGTATTTTTTGTCTTAAAATTTCTAAGAACATCAGTTTAACTATGTAGGCTGAAATTTATAGTACACTTGTGTCAACATGTGACAGGGATGATTTTAAGAGGTAACTTCTTTTGTATACATGGACATTTTATTGTTTCTACAATGTAAAGTATGAACATTTTATTACGTGAAATGGTTTTTATGTTCCTTTTATTTTCATTGCGAACCTCTCCCTCGGTTTCATAAGTTCATCATCCCAACTGTTAAGCTCTCCTTTTTGGGTCAGCTTGAACTGGAAGGTGACTGGATCTTAAACTTTGCCTGGGTATCTGTTAACAGTAAATTTTAGAAGTTACAGAAGAGCACTATTTTGTTTGAATGAAATACAATTGATAAGTTTCATATTATGCATTAGCTCTAGTGTGCAAACAAGTTGAAATAGTCCCCATATACAGATGCATGATTTTATGTATAGGTGTATATATATTGTTATCTATGTGAGTATATGTATAAGTAGCTATATGTGTATGTAAGACTTATATCACAAAGCAGTAGCTAGATCAGAAAAGAAAAAGAAGTATATTTACCTTGCATAGTTTTAGCTAGTAACTGCAGATTTGTACTTCCCATACTGTGAAGCAGGACAGTGCTGCATTTGTGGTTAAACCCATATGCCTATTTCTCTAACACAGTCACCCACTTTGCTAGCAGTTTGTTTAGCAGAGGACTTGCTGTTCCTCAGTGTCCCTGGGCTCTTTGGAGTGCTCATTGTTACTCTTTGTTGACTTCCCTGGACAGATATGGCAGTGTCTTTAGCTTTCAAAACTCTTGAGTGAAGGATCTTAGCCAGTCTAGCAGCCCTTTGTGGTTCCCACAGGACCTGGTAACTCGTGTTTGGGCCACATGTTATTCCCAGCAGCTGGTGGCCAGGGCCCCTACTGGCTCCTGTTGGTCACACCACAGGCTCAGGGTTTCTGCACCCTGGTTTGTTTCCACTTGCTGGCCCAGTGTCTTGTCTTCTCATATTTGTCTCACCAGCAGCTGCTACTTAGTCCTTGCAGCACACTGTCCTTGCACTGGACAGGATTTCCAAAGAAGCTGGGACTGACCACCATGATGAGGCACAGGGCTCAGTCAGGCAAATGTGCTGACCAGCCCTGTTTTATGTGCAATTGACCCCTTCTATAACCCTTTCTGTTTCTTCCCCATTTTGCTCCTTGTCAACCCCATTCACCTTCTTATGCCCTCATCAGCTGGTCTAGTTCCACACTTGCTCCAATTCCCTGGACCCTCAGGTTTGCATGCTTATCAGTTGCAAGTTCCTGGTATGCCCATTGTTTCTCGATAGTCCTTCACTGAGTGTTCCTGACCAAATTTATTTCTTGTCTTTGCTGTGTTTATTTTCAAGTTTGTGTCTTTATATTTTGTTTAGAGCTTCTTCTTTTTCTTTATCATCCTGTTTGGCAAGGTCCTCATAAGATAGTTTTACTGAAAGAAACACTCCCATATTCCTCATACCCTTATCAGTAAGTGGGACTGAGCAGGTTTGGCTCTCCTAACTGCCACCCTCATCCTTTGGTGGTTAGGTTTGTGTCCCTGTGTGTTCTTCCTTATGGCTTCTTCCTCTTCCTCTATACCCTTTTGCATTAAAAAGTTCCTTGTCCAGACACCCTTAAAGGAGCAGATGCTATCTTCTTCCACATCACCATACAAGTGTTCTTCAGAAGTTTTGTGTATGTTAGTTGTCCTTCAATAATATTAGAAAGGAGAAAAGAAACGTAAGCCTTTCTGGGTAAAAATAGAGAGTTAAGTATGCAAGTACACATATATAGAGAGAATTCTGTTGCTATTTAACTTACGACATAATGATGTTATTGAAAGTGCTGTAGTGACGTCCCCGTAAATGTCAGAGATACTAAGAAAATATCTGAATTAAAAAGAAAAAGGAGGCTTTGATTTATGAAAAGTAGTTAACAGCCTGTGCAGTGTCAAGAGCACATAATGGTTGTGAATCAAAGGAGAAGATGAGTCACCTTGACATTATCAGGTTTAGACATCTTGTGGAGAACCTACTCTAATGTTTTTTGACCTTTTCAGTTTCATTTAATTGTACTATATATGACATTGGTGGTGTAGAAATAAATACGACTTGCATCACTGGTTGTTATAGAGACAAGACAGGTAAGATGAGAAAATGTGTTTTCTTTTGCTGTTCAGACTGCTCCTTTAGAAAAACCAACAGATGTTGGAGCCTCTTAAAATTAATGTGATGGCCCTTTTTTGCTGATAATTACAACTTTTTATTAGTTGCTCTATTTGAAACATGACTTAAAATACTTTATTTCTTCAGTAATAGGTGATTGGACTGCTTTGTATGTAAACATTGTCATCCTGGTTTAGATAGTTATTATGAAAGAATATTCATAGAATAGTTTCATATGCTACTTTTCATCATTATTAGTGGGGAGAGGAGTTTTTGCAAAGGCATATAAAGAAAATCCTGCCAAATCTGGACCTCCCTATAAATTTTTGACTAAGCTGAATTTTGCATTTAAAATTGTCAGGAATTATAGGTGAGCTCATCTAATGGACATCTTGTTGCAGAACGGTTTAGCTATCATAAGAAACTCGTTAATTTGTGTAATTTTATGTTATATTTAATTTTCCTGAGTGGGTAGAACCATTACACAGAGAAAAAGCTCTTTTTTGTATCATGTACACCTTCCAATTCTTCCTCTTGTGCATCCCACTGACTTCAAAACCTTCTCCTTCATGTCAGTTGCCTGGGTTTCCATTCGAGGGTCCCATCGCATATTTTTAAGTTTCTTGTTCTCCAGGTTTCATGTAGATGACCATCTCATGACAAAGACAGTTATGCAAAGCCAATTAGTACAGTTGTGGGTTTTGTTATCTTTCAGAACCTCTTTCTTTTGCCTGGGGTTTTACCATGTGCAAAATCCATAGAAACCTGGTTTGCTTTACTGTCAACCAGTAAAATGCAGTGAGCAAGGGCTTCTCTTTCTTTCCCAGCCCTATATTCATTTAACCACTTGTTATTCAAAGAAATTAATGCAGAAAGACACTGATATTTTAGTACATTAAAATTGTTTGCAAATAGATCTGTTTTTTTGCTATATTGAAAAGCACCTTGTGTTTAAAATACATTTTAAATTTTTTTTTCTTTGATTAAATGAACATATGTTGTTGAATTATGCTGAAAAAGAATTTCCTGTTATATTTTTAGAAAGATTGATTTAGTTAGTATGTATGTCCCTTCTGTGCCTGTTCAGGTAAAGTGAGATATCTCTAACGTAAGCATAGACAAAAACATTTTTACTGTGAGGGTGATCAAATACAGGACCAGGCTGCCCAGAGAAGATGTGGAGTCTCTGACCATGGAAATACTCAAAACCTAACTGGACATGGCCCTGAATGACCGGTGCCGTTGCTCTGAGCAGAGGGCTTGGCCTAGGTGATCTCCAGAGGTCACTTGGTACCTCAGCCCTTCTGTGCTTCTCTGAAATATGTGATATTTATATATCATTACTGACAAGGAAAAAAAAATCATCTGCTGTAATTAAAAAAAAAAATAATTCCTATTTCATAGAGAAGACAAGATGCCTAATTTTTGTCTACTCTCTCTAATTTTGGTCTATTTTTGGTGAATAGATAACCTGTTTTTAAAGCAAAAATGTTTTGACTAATTTAAAATTGCTATAATGAGAAGTTTTTGCTGACCCTTTATGTGTAGGTTCTGAAAATTTTTCCCTAAATTTAAACTTAAAAATGTGGAGCATTGTTCTTGGCAGATATCAGAAGGGTGCTGGCACAGCTGTTCCTTTGTTCCTCCTTGTCTGAGTATTGAAGCATAATTTCAAGACTGTCTTGATGATTATTAGAATTTACCACACTGGTTATTTGACATTTTTTTATCAAAAGTAGCAGTGTCCATCTCCAAATCTGATGCTGATATTTTGACTTGTTATACACCAGGACTTATTACTGTCTTTTGTATGTGTATATATGCGTCTTATTGTGGTATATAACATGAATTAAACTCTACAGTGAATGTATTTTTAACAGTGTAATTAAAAATTATTTGAATTACAGCTAAACCTTTGAAATGAATGCTAATACTTAATGTTATTTTGATCTATTTTTTTAGATGGCAGTAACACTGAAGAAAATTTTTAGTGTATGTTTTTATGGGGTAATATTGAACACTAGAGGAATCTAATGCTTATTTTCCTCTTCTTTAAAAAATTTATTCAGTGGAACAAGTTCCTGTGGAGCCCTACAACATTCCACTGTCTCAAGCTGAGGTGCTGCAGACGGGCAGTGATGTGACAATGGTTGCTTGGGGCACACAGGTTGGTAACGCTCTTACAAGCTATTTGTCACCCAGCAAAGCCTAGGCCATGGGTCAGGTGATGTTTGAATTCAAGCTCACCTGCCAGCTAATAAACTGCATGCGTCTTCCATCACTATATGCTTGAATAAACGTTTATCAGTGTTTGTAGTTATATGAAACCTGCTTTTTATTGTGCAAGTTATTAGTCATTTTTGCTTGAAGATGCCTCTGGAAATGTGGAAGAGAGCCTGTGCAGGAGGTTAATGATTTGTCTATGATTATGAAAGTGACAGATCTAAGAATGGGGCAGTGAGATGTGACTCTGAGGAAGGTGGTGGGAAAGGAAAGTTCAAAATAGTATGCCGAAAGAAAAGTATAGATTTTTACTGCAAGATTGAAAAAAGTGCAGTCTGGGGTTCCCTTTACACAGAGTTAAAAATTCACTGAACCTGTAATACAAATAGGGATTGCTATAGTTTTGATTCTAACAGTTACATTTCAAAGCTGTTCAGGAACATGATTGGACTCATACAAACATTGCCAAATTAAGATGTGCAAATATTGAAAAATCTGGTAAGAAAATACACCTTCATTTTCCAGAAATATAGAAAAGAGAAACTTCAGTATAGTTTGGAATTTCTAGAATTTGCTGTTTTCTTGGCCTGATTGTATTTGAGAAGCTTTTAGAGGTGAGAGCGTTAAACTTTCATCACAAGAATATTGAATTGATCTCTGGGGTTGTGCCTCCTTGTTGTCAGTTTCTTTGTTGTTTGGTTTTTGTTTGACTTTTGTTTGAAATTTGTAATCTTCCGTGCTTTTCTGTGGTAGTTTCCTTGTCCTCAGACTACTTGATCTTCTTTATATCTGTGGTTATTCCTATTAGCTTCTGATACTTTGCACTAGTATTAAATTGTGGACTTCTTAAATATCTTTACTTGTAGCATTTCTCTCAATTGGATATTGATGAAGTAGTGGTTTGGAAGCTGGCTGTGGAGATTTAATAATATCCTTGATTTACACCATAGGCAGTAGTGCAGAGAGGACTTGGAATAACACCCTTCAAGAAACCTCTGTACTTTGGTGCTTGGAAAAAGATAAGACAGGCATTTCTTTTGATGTGAATAGTAATAGGGCAGATGTGCAGCCCTAATACAGATTTAGGAGCTGACCAAACCATGGGTGTGGCTGTGTAATACAGCTTGGGGACAGAGGTTTCACACATATGCAGTAAATCCATCTTGTTCTGGATGTGCCAGGGTTATGCAGGTCAAATATGTTCAGTGAGTTTGTGCAGAGAATGTTTGTGGGTTGTGTACCTAAACTTTGATTGCTAATTGTGCTACCAATCCTACACTTACAGTCAGTAGGCAGAGTGATTGCACATACTCACTGGTAACTTCTCGTATGTTTTTGAACATAAGGGTGTTGCTTGGCTGCTGCTCCAGTGGGGTTCCCTTATGCAAACTTTCCTGGGTGATGCTAATGAAGGACAGCAAAGGCTTTTAGTTCCTCTCCAGTTATGCTCAGTCTTTTATTGTCTTTAGCTAATCCTTATCCTCTGTGAGCTAGGTGTTTTCCCTTTTACATCAGAAAAATGGCAAAAATATCCATCCCATGTGCCATATTGAACATTCTCAAACATTCTTCTTACAGCTACAGATGTATTAGAAGTTTAAACAAAAATACTGCAAGCTATATTTCCTTTCTATTATTACAATACTTCTATTGATATACCTTTTAAAACGGTTCTTTGGTGTTTAGCTGTTCATATTTGCATGATGTAGTTGTGTGTTTAAATCCTTAATCATCTTGTTTCTGTGTATATTTTTTACCCCGTGTAGAATTTATTAATGCTCTCTGACCCTCAGGCAACTGACATGGCCTGACCATGTCGATGTTGTTAAATTCTGTTGCCTTCAAGATCAAGATGACCTTATCCAAATTGCTTGTTGGGGATGGTGTTTGGCCTCCAACCCCTTACTATGTCTAGAAATTGCTTGATCGAGGTCATCTGCCACAGTCCAAAACCTATATTATGAAATGTTCGAACAATAAAGAGAGCCCCAGAGTTTATTGGCAGCATCGTATCTAGAAATATTTTATCTTCATATCTCATAAGTAAATACTTCGTGCTGAGGTATTTGTGGAGGATTATCTGAGTTATTGTCGTAACAGTTGTTATTTTCCATGTTGGAGCATTTGCTTGCAAATATTTGTTTTAGGGAAGCCAGTGCTTGAAACACATTTTATTTAAGTGTTTTATAACATAATGTCAAGATACAATTTTGAAGGTATGTAGTATTGCTTTCATTTCCACTCTTTTATACCTTATGAAAAGGATGGTAATAGATGTGGATTGTTTGACATTTACTGTGACGCAGTTACATATGCTACTGAATAGATTCCTTGACTGGAGGAGGGTGAATAATCTGTATTCTGGTTCAGTAATAGCCTCTTGCTAGAGGGGAATACTTTTTTGTTTTAGTAAAGTGTTAATTACAGTAATCAGATAATGCAATGTTTGTTATGGTGGTATTAAACTATTTGCTGGAAGACCAGTAAATTGTTGTATTATCATACTAATGCTCATAGCCTGTGATTGTGGGGGTCAGGACTGGATATTTACAGGTAACTTTATGTGGTGTTTACTTTCTCTCCTAGCCGTTTGTAAGATAATGCTTTGGAGATGATCAGTCAGTTATCTGTTTCAGTGTTGTAATAAGTGTAGTTACTGGGACTACTGGAACCGTCTCTCGGCTTTGTGGCTGAGATCAAATATAGTGCAGTGTAGAATTTTTGAATGTACGTAATGCTTCCTGGAGGATTGCTTGTGACTGCTACATCAAAATGCATTACTCTGAAGTATTTGGGTCTTAGCTTAGTTACAGTCCTAATAAAAAACTTCTAAAACTTATTCAAACTAACTACAAATATAAAACAGTGAGGCCTGATACTCTTCACTGAAAGATACTTTTCTAGAAAGCAAGAATTTTGTTCTCAGTGATTCTTTGGTGAAGTTAGTTTTTGAAGTGATGCTAAAATGCTAGGAATAATGTAAGTAGTAAATAAGAATGAACTGAGTAATAAATGGTTTTTACTGAAGAGAAAGGTCTCTGCTCAACATGCAGATGATATAATCACTGCTTAAATATGCATAATTTAGAACAACTTAAACAGAATTTACATGTGTATTTGGTGATAATACATTGCTTTTTCAGGTACATGTGATCAAAGAGGTGGCAACAATGGCTCAAGAAAAACTTGGTGTGTCCTGTGAAGTTATTGATCTGAGGACCATCTTACCCTGGGATACAGAGACCATTTGCAAGGTAAGAAAATGGTGCACGTTAATTAAACCACAACAAACCTAAGCTTTTTTTTAAAGACCTACATTTTTTTGCTTTGTATTACATGTATTGTTCTGTATCATATATGCAGTGTAAATGCACGTTACATGGACCAAACATTGTTTCAGGATTCAAAATATTGTCAGAATTCATGTTCTTTGCATTGAAACAGAGGGCAGGATTTAATCAGACTTCTACTTGAAAACTTCTTTTCCATGATTTCTGACTCTCTGTATTACCTTTGCCGTCTTTAGGTCTGAAAAGATCAGGAGAAATCTTTATCTTTTTTTCCTGCTGTTTTAGTCTAAGACCTTTATCTAGTTTTAGGTGTGCAATAATGTACCTTGGTTTTGTTTGTCTGTATTTCTAGAAATAAATGTTTTGATTTAAGATATGTGAATACTTGGGTTTGGGAGAAAAGGCAGCATTCTCAGACTATCTAGTTTGAAATTCATGGGTACTGTGAAGTCCTTGTCTTCTTGTGGAAGTCTTTGATTTTGCAAAGCATTTCTTTCAAAACACTGGGCAGCTGAAACTGGAATTTGAATTCCCGTATACTGCGAAACCATGGGAAATGGTTATTGTACTTACACATACCTTGGTCTGCTTACCTCTTTCTTCCCTCCTCCATACTGTTTTCTCTTCAGTAGCTAAGAACTTTTGGGATGAAAGACCTTGAATTAAATGGAAGGGAAAGTATTTTCCGAAGGTTTTTGTAAATGTAAGTAAGAATCCAAAGGCACACTTTTAAAAGTGTCATTTGTCAAAATGAAAAAAAACCAAACCCACACTAAAACCTACCAAAGAAATTTGAGGCCATTAGAACAGAACTTTATTAGGGAAAACTTGATTTCTCCTCTCCCAATGATTATCTTTTTTCACATTGTCCTGATTTAGCAATTTGGACATTATTTTCAGTTTCTGTAATCTTTTTCCTTCATTTTTCACCTAACTGTTTGGTGAGGTACTTTTAACATTACAAATGCATTAATAAACTTAGATTCTGCAAATTAAATGTTAGTATTGTTAGTCATGAAAATTAGTCTTATGTCTCTTCCATGAAACCATGTTTTGTCAAGCTACTTGAGAAATCAGAGAACTACTACCTGAGTGCCATCCAGCAGTACCAATGCTGATGAATGTGCTTTTGGACTGTAATGCTCTGAAAGGTTCTGCAGGTGCTTTTCTTTCTGCATTATTTACAGCATTAACAATTAAAGCATAGCCAAAGGTTTATGCCTCAGCTTGCAGTAATGGCTCCCTTGGTGTAAACTTGGACAAGGTGTGTGGTTAGCACGCTAGAACTGTGAGCTTCCTACAGGACCCTGGCTATCAACTTGTTGGGTCCTTATTCAGTCTCTGTACACTAGCTCATTTGGTGCTGCTGAACAAATCACTCAGAAAACTGACAGATGTCTGCAGCTTTGTTAACTCAGGCTTAGTAACTGTAGTGTACCGAGTTAAGATAACCATAGGGATGAGAAGAGCCATGGGATTGAAAAAGGTGTGTGATTCCATCAAGTACTTTCTCTGCCTGCAGTTTCTAATTTAAGGCATAATGGTATCATATCTACAACTAACTCAGATTGTAGAGATATTTAAATGGGACAGGTCACGAACACCTCCTCATCTGACTCTCTCTATGTACTTGGGATGCCTTAATTGTGTAGACAAGTGTTTTGTTATTCTGTGGTTGCGCAGTAAGGGCCTTGCTTTTGGTCAGGTAAAGCATAAACATATCAAGTGTGAAAAAGGGAAAGATGAGCCATTGATCTGCTACTCTGTGGCAAACCTTGTATTTCTCCACAGTTATAATTACCTGAGGGACTGGGAGGAGCAGATTATGGGAGGAAAGATCCATGTTGGAAATCTGCGATCAACAGTGTCCTGCTGCCCGGTTGTGGATGTGTAACAAGTTGTGTACTTGCATGTATAGCTATGAGTTGCTTCATATAAATTTCCTCTTCTCAGTTGAAGTGTTTTCCGTGTTTGTTTGAAGTGTGTTTCATGTTACCTGGATGTACTTTCTAGCTGTAAAAAATGAGATGTGTTGATTTAGTCATCAATATGAAGAGAAACTTTGGCTGTAATAAATCCTTTACAACCTCTTCTGGAAAAGTAAAATAATTCAATTTTTTTAGCTTTTTTTTTTCCTTCTTTAAAGATTTGAGTTGTCATTCTTTGAAAACAAAGCATCTCTTTGAATTAGCAGTTAAGTCTGTTTTGTTTGGTTAAAACTGCACTGAAATGCTGTCAGGAAAAAATGGAGCTGTGCATAGGAAGTACAGAGCTTTAACTGTACAATATTTTGCAAATATGTTCTTTAAAAATAGATGCTTCATGAAGATTTTCAGCTCCTGTTCCATTCTAGACATCTTTTAAGGTAACTGTAGCGTAAGTAAAAAGATCACAGAGTCATAGAGTGGTTTGGGTCAGAATGGACTTTAAAGATATGTAGTTTCAACCCCTCTGCCGTGGACAGGGACACCTTTCGCTAGACCAGGTTGCTCAGAGCCCCATCCAGCATGGCTTTGAACACTTCCAGGGATGGGACATCCACAACATCTCTGTGCAACCTCTTCCAGTGACTCACCACTCTCACAGTAAAGATTTTTTTCTGTTATCTAATCTAAATCTACTCTCTTTCAGCGTGAAGCCATTCCCCCTTGTCCTATCAGTACATGCCCTTGTAAAAAGTCTCTCTCCATCTTTCTTGTACACTCCCTTTAGGTACTGAAAGGCCACAATTTGGTCACCCCGAAGCCTTCTCTTTCTCAGACTTGAACAATCCCAGTTCTCTTAGTCTATCCTCGTGGGAGAGGTGCTCTATCCCTTTAAAAGATGGAACAGATGGACCTGTGGCTTTAAATCTGTTTACCATTAAGAGGGTTGTTTCAAGAAAAGTACAGTACACATTGGCTAGGCAGTTCAGCTGTTTATTATAATGAATACCAAATAGTAAATGTTTTTAGCATTGCTCTTATGTTAGTTTGGCTGCAGACTGGTCAGTCCGATGGGAGAAATGTTAAATTCTCTTCTTCTGTAGATCTTGTCTGTTTTGCTCAGCTGAAAATAATTAGTGGTTTGCATTTGTGCATTAGTTGGTTACATTATGCAACACTGAAAACTTTTTAACTTAATTTGCATTCTGGACAACTTTTAAGGTAATTGCCAATGTAAACAGAAGGTTGGAAACTACAGTTCTAGGTGCTTGTTGTTGCCTCATCCCAAGAGGAATTGCTTGTGTCAGCTCTTGCAGTTGACAGTGGCTTACAAGGGTCAGTTTGTGTGATGGGATTTGTTATTCCCTTCCTGAGATGCCAGTGTCAGGGGCCAAGAGAGCAGTTGAAAAGTTGGCTGTGCCAGAGGAAGTCCTCAGCTGTCCGTTGGTCTGCTTATGTTCTCTTTGCGGGCTCTTAAATGAAAATGGAATTGCTTTTACTCCAGCCCAACCTATAGGCAAATTATAACCTGTTACAGGCTGCCCTTTGCCTCAGGCTATTACTTACATCAGCCTCCATAAACATTTTTGTTTTATCTTGTATGTCTGTATTTGAAATACGTCCAATGTCTCTTTGTTGTGTTGGATGCAGAGGAAAAGGATGGTGCATGTGTTACACTGCAACCTTATTGCTCTTCTGCTGGTGTGGGATGCATGGTCCTTGGCTGATGGGAGTCTGTGTGGTGTTGGAGAGCAGGACTTTGGGTTTTGCTATAAAAACACGTCTCTCTGTTTTACTGCTGAGAGGGGTTGTCCTTTATGATCAGTAAAGGCTGTTATTTTAGTCTTAGCTGGAAATATATGCAGCTTTAAGACTAATTTGACATCTGCTGTAGACGTGCAGAAGGGTAGGTTGAAATTGTTAGTGCCTTGGAGGTGAGGAGTCATATGTCAGAATTTTCATGACAAACCTAACTGCTTAATCTGTTTTCTGTAGCTTTTTCTATAAAATCCATATTTCCTAGAACTATGAACTGTACTTCACAACTGCCACCAGAGGCCTCTTCTCATCAAGTTAAGCATCTGCTTTGACTTTGCATTGCTCCTATGAGCATGTTTATGAATATATAGCTCTGAGTGAAACATAGATAAACATAAAGAATAAATATAGTGAATATAGATAAAATTGCTACCTAACTTAACTGATATTTTATTTGCATTTTTAAGATTTTGAGATTATATTCAGTTTTGAAATGGCTTAGCATTTGTCTTCTGCATAAGGAGATGAGGTTGCACCTGCCTGGAGCAGACTACTATGGGCTTTGAATGGATCCCAGGAATAATTGTAACTTTCTTTTTGGTACAATTCCTGAGATTGGTGAATGTGCAAACAGGGGCTAGATTTTTCTTTTGTCAATCTTCAAATGTCTAAGGATGAGTAATAAAGTTTGAGTTAGTTACAGTAGCTCATAGAGCTGTTCTAGAGAATGGATATCTCCTGAGGGTCATTCTTCCCAGCTGTTTCAGCAGTCTGGTTTTGGATGAGATAAATTGGCCTCTGGAAATGTCATGGTTTACAAGTTTGATCTTAAAAAAAAAAAAAAAAAAAAGGAAGCCCTGACTGAGTGTAATGTAAAGTTAGGTGAGATAACTTGTACCCTCATTGTATAGCTCATAGATGACATCTACTGCTGACGTGAGTGGTTGACCTGTTTAAAAAACATATCTGAAATCTCTTTGCTTGGATAAAAAGAAAGAATCTGTGTGTGTGTTTTATATATATTTTTATACATTAAAACACATGCTGATCTGTAATCTTTCTAAAGTCTGTTGCAAGAAAAATGGAGTAGATTCTACAGGTTGTATATGCTCAGAGCTCTGGTGTATTGCTTCTGAATGAGACATGATGCAATTTCTTGTGCTTTACCCCTAGAGGATTGAAAGCATCAACTCCAAATATGTAGCTGTATAGATCAACATAAAAAGTTGTGTTATGTGTCAGAAAGTGACACAAGCTTGTTGAGTATGTGCTGCCTTTGGTGCTTCCTTAGGACATGCAACAGTTCTTAGATTACTGAGCCTCTTGTCTATATATACATTTTCAGAGCATGATGTCATTTCATGGGCCAGTGAAAAATTTGGTAGGTCTCGTTTATTTTGACAATCTTCACTGATTTTTGACTAAAGCTCTTGCTTTTTTCCCTAGGGCTGGAGTGATGCAGTGGTTATGATTCAAAGAGAGAGGAGTTAGCTGTCCATGGAGTTGATTTTTTTTTTTTTCCTGAGGGAGAGAATGCATTCCTTGTGCTTATTCTAACATCAACATCCTACATCTGTGTGTTTTATTCATGTATGAGTGGACTGGGATCAAGAGAGATTTCTCTCTGTTATACCTTCACCTGTAAACAGGAACACATGAAATTAATGTGTTTCTCAACATACCCTGCTGATAATGAAACCTCTGCCTTGACTATACAGTGCTGACTGCCAGCTGTTGCTTGTGCGTGCAGACATCTGCATTTAGTGCAGGAAAGATGTCAGTTCCTAATCCAGACATTTTCACACTACATAATTGATTAGCTGTGTTATTATTGAAAGACTAAGCTACCATGAAGGGTGCTGCTCAAGAAAATGAAACATGAGATGTATAGATAATATCTATAAAATTTTTTTCTTTATAACGTCTGAAACTGTTTAAAGATACTTTTTCTCCCTTTCAGAAATAAAGTTTTCGAACAAGGTTTTATTCTCTTCTGTACACTTAACAGATTAGCTTGGAAGCTTTAAATAGATTAGGCTGTGTGGATTTTTCTGTGTATGAACTGTTGGATGATGTGGTATTGATTAAAAAGCCAGTGGCACACTTCCCAGTGCTTCACTGGTCACATTCGGGGTAAAATTCTGTAGTTGTGGTTTTTATATTGAAAAATATGCTTGTGTTGCTGGAAGTGGGAAATCTAGCTCAGGATTAAGTATTCTAAAGGGATTCTGCAAGTTACTGTTTTTTTTTTTCACCCTGAATCGAGCCAAGCGTGTTATTTAAACTTTAAACTGATTAGTATCCATCTGCCATTTTTACTTTTGCAGTTGAAAATTTGCGAATGCACATTTCTATGCTTTTGTATTATTTAAAAGACAAGTATTTGCCACACATAATGATAAAAATTTGGTTTTATTACCTAATTAGTCATCTTAACCTCCTCTGAACTGTTGCTGCTGTAGTGCAAAGAAATGTGGAAAATTATTCCTTCATAACTTAGTAATAAAAACACTGTAATCTGAACTGCAACATTAAGGGCTTGTGGATTACTGTGAGCCTGGATAGCTTGGAATTTTGCGGAGAAATAGCGGTGCCTTTGCAGGAGTGTAGTTTATGGATTGACATTGTTAAGGATAGTAATTCTGAAGTTGCTTCTTTAGGACACTATTACAGACAGGGGAAGGGGTGTATGTAGTTCTAGGGACTTGGTGTTGCTTTGCTCTTCTTTAGGCAGGGTTCTGCAGACCTCCCCATTGAGGTCAGCACAAATTCTTGTCAAGCTGCAAAACCATCTGCTGCTCATTGGAAGAGCAAATCTGAGCAAAAGAGAAAGCAGAGTTCCACAGAGGGAACAGCACTGGGGAGCAGATCAGGGGCAAACTCTGAGTCTGTTTTCCATCAAGGCTTTTTGATGGGAGCCATTTTTACAGCATGTATTAGAGCATTCTCCTTAATGCACAAGTGGCATTTTAGTCAGACATCATCAGCAATTGAATAATTTTCAATAGTAGATCATTGGTGTCATATACTTAAGAGCCAGCATGTCCTAGCAGACCTATTGGTCTACCAGCTTGTTGTTCCCATTCCTTTAAGTTTACTTCATCTATTTGGACTGTGAATAAAGGAAAATCAAGATCAGCAGGCCTGATGTGGTTTTTTTACGCATTGAATGCACTCACCAGGCATCAAACTGTATAGTTGTAGCACAGGTATCCTGGGATCAGATTTATGTTTCTTGGCTATCTGTTCTTGAACTTTTGCCATTTTACATGTTGCTCCTTGGATTTCTTACTGAACGGATCTTGTACCTATAAAATATGATTAAAGTTGTACTGCTTACATGATGACAGTTTGTCACTGTTTCCATAAGAAACTTGTGTCTTTTGGTCTTGTAGTTTCAGGTTGCTAGAGTGTGCTGTGGACTGTTCGTTGGCTTCCAGAAGCAGAACACTGGAGCCATGCTTGCAAGCAGTCATTTTTAAAGTTATGAGAATATATACATAACCATTTTAGAAACTAATTATTCATATCTTTACTCATCTATATTGCAAGAAAACTTTGAATGGAACCCTTGTTTTTTGTTCCTATGCATCTTGTTTCAGGAAAGTACTTCAGTGCTGAGGTGTTCGTGTATATACAGTTCTGTTTTCTCCTTTCTCCCTCCCAATATAAAAGTAGTTTTCAGTCTTTTTACATATGTATTCATAAGTGATACTTGAGAAAGAATCTGATTATAGAAAACCTTGAATAGAGAAAAGGCATTTGTGTATAGTTTCTGTTAACATTGAGTATAGTGCTGATGATACCATCCATGAATTCTTCATTTCCTTTTTGCTCACATTCCATATTACAAGCTTCAAATCTAAAGGCACTTGTGCAAGTAAATGAGTAGTGGTACATAGTCTATAGTTAAATGTAGCTCCAATTTTTTTTTTTTTTTTTTTTTTTTTTTTTTTTTGCAACTGATGCTGATTGAATGCTAATGGTAGTTGAGATGAAGCTCCGTGATGGTAATCATATATGAATCATTATTCCATAGAGATAATTATTGCTTCCCTACAGTATTGCCCTGTAGCTATTTATCCTGCTATTATCACTTAGTTGAGCCAGCTGCTCTTTTAAACTGTTTTGTTTGTTTGTTTGTTTTTGTTTACTTTTTTTTTTTTAGAATTTGGATGCTGTAGATTCTTATTATTTGTGCTTTATTAACCTTTACCTCATGGGAATGTAGTTTTAAGTATTTCTGCAATGATTTTAAAGATAGTGTTGAAATTTGTGATGCCAATATTTAACCTGCTTTTTAGTGAATTATTGTCTAACAGCATATATATTTATTAATAGCAGAATGCATTGTATTTGGCTTCTTGTAAGTATTTTTCTATTCACAGTGAGCTTTCCGTGAAGGCAATCTGAAATGCTTGTAATACAAGCATAGACTATATTGACTGCAGAGATTTCCAAGTGGAAACATTGTTAGATTTTTTTATGGTAAAATTTTTTTTTCATTAAGATGTTTTCCAAAGGTCTTAGAACTATACCTGGTAGGATGACATCTTAAACGCTGACGTGATAGATACATTGATTAGACTTAGTTTTCATTATGCTCTTGTCTTCTCTGATGCTACTAATGTGGGACTAGATAAACCATTTACCATCCCTCTTATCTTTGTTTTGTGCTCAAGAGTCCATACTTACAGGCTGCTTTAATTTTTGGTCTACCATGCAACAATGCTCACTACAGTTGAAGGGTTTCTTCTAAATAAACTCAGTATATTCTATAGTAACTTCTTCTGGCAATCTACTATGGACTATTCCTAAAATCCCCCAAATCTCTTGAAATTCTTTAGCCTGTTTGACTGATCCCCCTGCAAATTTGGTGAGCTGAATTAATGCATAAAATCCTGAATGTCTAATTACTTTCTTGACTCATTATGATAGAAAACAGCAATTTTCTTGTTATATGTATTATATCTTCTTGTTATGCAATTTTTGTTGTCTCTGACACACGTTAAGAACTTTACCATATTGATATATAATTGTTTTGCTAGTTTATTTTATTTAAAAATAGGTAAGATTTTTATTTATAAAATTATAAAAAGTCTTTAGGGGGAATTAGTTCAAACTGTTTTTTCTTCTCGAAATGAAAAATGATGTATAAGAAAAGCAGCCAGAAATTAAGTTAATAAAGTATGGAAAGGTCTTAATCTGAAACAATCTAAAATAACCATGCTAAACATTAGAATAATCTTAAGCATTTTTTAAAATAATGTGGTGTGAGGGGAATTGTTCATTCAACCTAAATTTTTTGAAGAAGCTGACAGTATTAGAAATGCTTACCATGATATAATTTTAAGATCAAGCAATTCATTCTTTTTTCCCATTTGATACATGTGTGAAATATTTGTCCACTTGCCTGAGCAATATTCTGTTTGAACGGTAGTCGCATTACTTGGATCAGCAGTGCAGTGTGCTGTAAGTTGGAACTGTACTTTGGTTTGTGTCTTGTAGCTTAAGACTTGCAATTGTTTACAGAGAATGCTAATCAAACTTTCCGGGTGAGAAAAACAGTAAGTGGTAATTTAAAATCACTTGGTTACAGTATAATGCTTGTGTTGTAGGTGTGCATTTTGATTTCTCCATCCAGCTAAAAAACCCCATATTGCCAGTTTCATGAATTTAGTTTGTTCTGCATATGACAAAACTATAAAACCACTCTTTTGACATGTGGTCAAACCTTACCACTAAGTATTAATCTATACTACATTATCATATTTGGCACTTCTGATGCTTTTACTGACACGCTACCTAGACTTAGATGTTCAAAACAGTGCTGCGATTTAAGGCTACAAATTTCTTAAGGAGGAAGGGCTTAGAAGGCTCTATTGCAAAAGGGGAATCTATTTTGTATTTAAAGAGTATATGGCATCTATTGATCATTTGACATTAAACTGGTACACTATTTTAGCACTAAAGGCAAAAGTTGATTTATTATTTTTTCAAAGTTTTGAAAGCTTTCTTTTAGAAATTTCAGTTTCTTTATTAAATTTAGAATGTGTGTGTTTTCTGTCTGCTTCTCCTTACAGGGAAAATGGAGTTAGCGTTGAGAAGAAAAAAGTAAATTTGGATTATTAAGCACAGTAATGTGATTTTTGTTTTCCACTTGTTTGTGTTGAAGTATTTGCAGTATGATGGCAACAAATGTTGTACTTTAAAAAGCCTGTGGAAACAATTAATTTCTGATTACCAGCTATGTTTTTTTGTTCATGTTAAAGAAATCTCTTGATGCTGTCATTTTTTTTTGGCTAAGAGCTTAATGGTGTTTTAAATAGTGGATTGACTAGAGGAAAATATGATTTTTAGATCTTAAAAACTATGTCAGCAGTTTATTTTAATATAGTTTTATTTTCCTGTGAAAGAAAATAAATCTTTCAAAGGAGTTGGACTTGATCCTTGTGGGTCCCTTCCAACTCAGCAGATTCTGTGATTCTGTGAATCAGTCTACATAGTCATTTGTAAATTGTGTTTTCTACTGGACAATCAAAATGTATTTGGAGTAGTTAATGCATATGTTACTGGGTATGTATGCATCTGGATTTAAAGGATCATCTACGTCATTTAGGTTTTTAAGTACCATCATGATTGATATATCTATTTTGAAGTTAAGCCTGTGAAAGATATTGGTTGTTAGACCTAATTACACTTACTTGCACTGGTGAAATGTTGCAAAATGTAGAGGTTTTCTAGGGGCAATTACTTGGAGTGATTTAAAAGCTAATATATGGACCTTTGCTTATTTCAGAAATGACTTAGTAGCACAGTGGAATTTGCCCAATACAGAAGATAAATTTAGATATATATTTTTTTTTCTCAGTGACTTCAATAGTTGTTAAATATTTAATAAGATTGTAACCTTTTTTGCCTAAAGCAACATAGTGTTAACTAGTTTTCTGACCTGTAGTAGTCTATAATAAAATACCTTTTTTTTTTCAGTATTGGGAAAAGATCATTATAAAGGTCGCTGTGAAGCAGAAGACTCATATTCTCCCTCCCTCCTGTATTCTTTATTAATTTAGTATTAATTTCATTATCATCTAAAGTAATGTCAGAACCAACATGATTGTACAGCTGGATTTGACAAAGTACTGAGGAAATTGCTGATGTGATGAAGTTTTAAGCTTTCTCCATGTGTTCTCAAAATATTGAGCTGTATACACTGGCAAACTTCTAAAGAAATAAAATATTTACTGATAATACAGAAATGATCGTCTTTAAATAAATAGGAGACTTTGAGCAATCTAAAATTACATAATTTAGAGGCCCAATGCTTTTATAAGTAAACATAATTAGAAATGTGAAAGTATAAAGGAAGAGATTGTGATTTGCATTAGTCAGTGCTTTACAGTTCCTTCTATCACGTGCTACTTAAGATATTTGTCAAATTACTCAATTTCTTTGTGGCATGGTCTTGCCATCTATAAAACTTGTATTAATCTCTCCTTTTTCTGGTGTTGTCTAATGTAAATACATTGATTTGTTTGGGCTTCCAGTAAATTTTAAAGCCTTAGATATTTTGTCTAATTTTCTTCAAGGCATGACAATACAGCCCCTTAGTCCCATTTTGCAATTTTCTGAATTCTGCGTGCCAACCATTTAGTATGTGCTTAACCAATTCCCCTTTGAGGAAAATAAGTGACAACAAAAGCTAAGCAACAGTCTCTCTCTAAAATGAATACATTCCACTCAATAAAATTTTACCTGAGAAATCTAGAAACTGTGATAAACCTGCTCCTGAATAGCTTTTTGCAAAGAGTATCAGAGAACACAGAATTTGTTATGGAGCAGTAAGCTGTAGAGCTTCTGTAAGATGGGGTGGTTTTCTGTAAGCAAATGTTGCTCAGAGTAGGAAAATGGAGAGAACTAGTAAACAACCACATTTTGTTTACTACTTACGGTGCTGGGTAATTGGTCTTCCCTCTGGCCTTTCCACTAGCAAACCAAATTTTTTAGAGATCTGTAACAGATCTACAGCTCTGCTAGTTATTGCTGTCCAAAAATGAAGTGACACTCTGGTCAAATATAGTTTTGCTCCATTGACAAGTTTGGTTATGCTTCTTCCATTGTCATGCTCTGAGATGTACAAAGCTCCTTGGTATTTCCATGGATCTGTGTTTAACGTCTTTCCTCTCTGTTCCTTGCTTATGTAGAGGATGTAACTGAGGAGATCTCTACAGGCATTTTAATGAACTCAGTGGTGTAGAATTAATTCCTGACTTGGAATGAGTGTTATTCAAAAGCATTACATTAGGAAATCAAAGCTTCAGACAAGAAGGGCTCATTTGTGCCTTGTATGGTTCTTATGCCGACTTTGTGATTTTCTGTCTGCATCCTATCTGCTGCATCATAACTGCCTTAGTGATTTGGGAGAAAAATATTCATGTGACACATAGTCTAGGACTATCACATTTCAAAGTGTTTAGAGTAAACACTGTGTCTCAGATATGTTAACAGTATGAAATAAGCAGAAATAAGGGAACAAAGACTATTCAGCAATATTCAGAACTCTGCAGTGAATGAATTACAGGCTTTGCGTATTTATTCTGTCATGGATGAAGATGACTGCTGTCTTGTTGATAAGCATGTAAAGGGTTCAGCATGTCTTTTAAGCTGCTAATCTAAGTGAGAAATGCAAATGTCTGTGTATCATGTTGAACAGAAGAAGCCAGATAGTTAATTCTTTTAGGAGTATACACTAAATAGATAAGGAATATTTATAAACTCTTATTGCTCACAGTGCTGACTCATTTTGATGCTATGGTGATCAGTACAATAAAAAAAATCTATATCAGTTAATGGAAGCAGGCTGTTTTTTTCGCAGCTTACTTTCACAGTTTTTCAGCTCATCAGGAGAGGCTATTTAAAAATAAAGTGTATTTCTTGGTCTATAGATAGACTTTCTTTTGTGTACATTTTGAAACTGCTATAATTAGTGATTTTTGGGCTAATGTGTGTTTAAGAGTTCAATGATGATGTGTTTAAGAGTTCAATGTAGCAATGAAATGTAGTTCTTGTGTGTCAAAAAATATCTGTCTCAAATCTGAGGCTTGATTTGGTGTTTGAAGAGTTTTCTATTGACATCAGTGACAAATGCATGTATTTTGTGACAGTTTTTATGTATATTAATGCTTTATTGTCCTGTGCTAACCCAGCAAATGTCATTGTCTTACTATAGCTCTAAGAAGCGTGTCACTTTTGCACAAAGGCTGTTAAAATTAATGGAAATGGATAATTGGAGAATGAATTTGATCGAATAATGTAGAACTAAAAGGCATATGATTGACCTTTTTAATGTCTTTGAGCATTGGAAGAGGTTCTTATTTTAGTGTAATTTAATCTTTTTATTAGTTTTATCTTGGCTATGGAAGACTTCGATGGAACATGCTGGAAGATTGTAATAGTGGCATTTGTCAGAAAATAAAGTCATAGATTATAAAAGTCAAATTTACAACAAAGGAAAGATTGCTGAATATCAACCTCTGTTTACATCATAGAGTTTCAGACTTCTTGTCACATACAATTAGTCCAGAAAACAGGAATAGTAGCAACTGCAAATTTATATAGACTGAGTCATCATGTAATCTTAATCAGTTGATATCAAGAGGTAGTGTTTTACCTTTATTCCAAGGATTGTACCTGTAGTAACTCTTCTGGGGAAAAAGAAGTTATATCAAAATTACTGGATTGAGAGACACACATCAAAAAGATCAAACTAATTGTTGCAGAAACAACAGGGTTACTACTTAAATAGAAAATAATTATTTCTCATGTTTGACGGTATTTTTGTGGAAACTGAAATTAAGAAGTTACAGGCAAATTACTGAGGATGCTGTGTTAATGATTTAAAAATCCCAACAGCATAGTAGGAATGTTCCATTAAATGAAGGTCTGGAAAAAAAACCCGAACAGAACTCTCAGATATATGTTCCATGGATTTTGGATTTGGCCTTACCATCTCTTCTCTTCCCATGCAATGCTATGAAGGGATAGAAATTAATTGATTGCTTTACTTTGGATAACAACATTGTGATAAAAAATGAAAAATAATTACTGTGTGAGTAGTAAAGCTTAGTTTTATATGGATTCATGTTCCTGCCTTCCACCATTCCATATTCTCCATTTATCTATATTAGGATGCTCAACTCTTCTCTGAAATGGCTGGCTAAACAAAAAAGAGAATTTATTGATGCATACTGGTTGCTGAAAGAGCTGTGGGAAAGATAGTGTTAAGTGCAGATTGTCTTTTGTTAGTTTACTAAGTAGGAGTACTAATGTCCCTCAGAGAGGCTGATTTTTACCAAGCTTGAAGGAACTCAATACTTTAAGTCTTGCTGCAAAATGACTATTGGGACACTGACAAATGGACAGAAAAATTAGGTCAGGTCACAAACCCTCATTTTCTTGGCTGACAGGCTGAAAATTAATATATACCTTGTAAATGACTATTCATTCTTCCATAGGTTGAAATAGGTCAAATACAGAGAGTGTGTAATGTAGAAAAAATTGAAGATTGTTGAAGAAATGACACAAGGATTGCTTAGATGGTTTTGATGAAGAGGGCACAAGAGATAGAGGGAGAGTAGGACAAAATATAACAGTGAATGAGTGAGAAGAATTGGTTGTTGCTTTAGAAAAATTAAGTTGTAAGTAATACAGAAAAAATATATTAAGAACATAAACAAGGGATACAGTAATTTTTAAGGCATAAGCTTGCAAGGTACTTGGCACAAAATTCTGTAAACAATCTGTATCCTTCAAATAGTTATCACATCTATTAGATACCTACTAAAGTTTGTTTTTTAAGGGGTCAGAGATGGCACAGCTCTCATTTTCAGACGTCTCCCTGACCATCCTGGTCTTCTTCATATTTTTCTTAAATTATTTAGTGATTATTTTGCTCAGATCTTTCCACTGTATTGCCTCTTGCTTTCCCATAGTTTTAGTAATTCAGATTCTAAGTCCAATAAGTCCTAGGCATAAGCGGGTTCAACAGCTGCAGTGAAAACGATTCAGCTGTCTGTGAAGCTGTATTTTTGCTATCAAAATTGGAAGTAAGTTCAGGAAACTGGAATGAAGCAGATGCTGGATTCAGAGGTGCTGAAGCTCCTGCTTCTTTGGGAGTTTGGGTGAATTTTTTTTAGAAGTCTAGTGTAAATTTTCAAAATGGTTTTTCAGATTAGAAAATGCACAAGCTTTCAGATTTAGCATATATGCTCTGGTCTTCCTCAATATGATTCTTGTGGTGTTACTTGAAAAAGACAGTTGCTGACATGAAATCTGTCAACAAAGTGGTTCTTTCCCCACCACACACTTAAAAGACATCTTCACAGGTGTTTACTGGTGGCTAGAAACTTCCTGATGTTCCCTTCTTCTGTGTCTAAAACGTTTTGTGAACGTGTGGCAACTGGAGGACACTGAGTTAGTACTGAGTACATTATTTTAGATAAACTGTATCTGTGAAAGTTTGACCATTTAGAACATTCTTTTTAAACATCTATTTTCATGCCATGCCAACATCTTGGTAAGGATTAGGACAGAATTTCTCTATTTCTGTTTGTGGTTTTAAAAAAACCCAAACCCTGTTACCCAGTTCTGAAATGTTACACTTGATTAGTTGTGTTATCAGATGTTCTGGCTGGCATGATTAGCCTACAGATAGATGATGTTTTATTAGAGTTCAGATACTATTTATACTAGTCTTACAACTTGATATTCAATCTTTTTCTGTTGAAAGTTTGGTCAGATCAGTTCAATATAGTAGCCTGAGGAGGCTTTATGTCTTAGAAGGGAATCTTCGAGCATTGTGCATGGTTAGTTTTGGTGTTTTTCCTCCTGAAAGGGAAAAGTAAACAATTATATTTGTGGTTTGGAAGACTCTCAGGGATCCTAAGTCTTAGAATGGGGCAGAAATAGATGAGAGTCTTTGAAGGCACTGTATAGGGATAAAGAGCAAATTGCACAGATCAGGCTAATAGTGAACTGTCATGGCCTGAACAAAGTCTCACTGCTGTCCTGGTCATGCTAGAATGCCCAATATAAACCAGAGTGAAAAACAGACAAGGAGTATGCCACAATTGGTATTACCAGCACTTTTCTCAGTTCCTTTTTTCATATCTTCTAGAATCTAGGTATTTTCTTTCAAAAACTTGGCATCCCTCCTGCCATGGCCTTTTCTTTTTTCTTGTTGTTCTTTTCTTCATTGACATTCCTGCACTTCTCATTTTTCAGCATTCATGTTTTTCTTCTGTCCCGCCCTCAAGTTCTTACATTCATTTCACAGTCTTTTTATTCATCTACAGCTTTAAGAAACATCACTTTCATTTTAATCTTTCTTTTCAGATCAAGGCAGGATTTTTGCTGGGTGACTCTACTTTTTGTCTTACATAGTTATTTGAATTGTGTTAGAAGCTACTGAGTAATTCAATAGGAGAAAATAAAAGTATTGTTGTGTTCAGCAATAAAATTTCAGGCTGTTTTACTTATTTTCCTGGTGACCTGATGCGATTTTGTTTCTTTTAAGAACAGTTGTTAGTTTTTTTCAACTTCTCTAAACCTATAGTTAGCCTCAATAAAATTATTCTGAGGAGGCCTATTATGTGGGTCCTATCTGGCAACACAGTGTTTTGCTTCTGGTGAATAATGCTAAAATTTGTTCCAGACAGTGTTTTTATGTGTATAATGGGGTGTGAGTATGGCAGTGAATTAGTTGTCCCATTCTTAGATCCTCCAAAATAACTGGAGAGGTGTTCAGAAGATTTGCGAATCTTACAAATAACTGAATTATCTGTGGGAGCTCTTTAAGAACTGGCCAAGATCCCATCTGTTTTTCAAGAATAAAAGAATAAATTAGGAATTTACCTGAGGCACTGTTCATCCTCTTAAAGTTTTATGACTCGTCTTTGCTGTCTGACTTTTCCATGTGACTCTACATGAGAATCAGAGCACCTGAAAGAGTGAGGGTGCTGAGCTAGGTGGTTATGAGGATGGGTGATAAAGCTAGCTAGATGCTCTTAGTGTCTCAGGGGTTTAGGTACTTTGATAGTCCTGAGGTAGATGCCTTAGTGTCATGGTCTACTAACCACGGCGGTGTTGGATCAAGGGTTGGACTTGATGATCTCAGAGGTCCTGTCCAATCTGGCTGATTCTATGATTCTATGATCTTATGGAAAGTGGGTGTTTTCCCTGCCTTTTTGATTTTAGAAGACTGCAGTTTTTCCTTAAAAGATTAGCTTGGAGGAACCTCAACAAACACTCAAACTTAAAAGCTTGGATTTTATTTTATTTTTAATAAAGAATTGTTATAGTGAAGAGGAGATGTACTATTACAGCCTGATTATTCCAGGAATTTGAGTGAGAGATGAAATTTTCACAACCTGTGACTTTTAATAAGCACTATGCACATAATTTCTGAAAGGCCAAAGGGCTAAATAATCCTAAATTTTAACTTACTAATAGACTTATAACTTCTAAGACCTAAAATAAGTGTTAGTTCTAAACATGAGTATGGAAAAACTGAAGAGGCAAATTAATTTATGAATACTCTAATTTGTGTTCCTTAGTTTATTTTTAGGTTAAGCAGGAGAATCCATCTGCACAAAACATAACTTTACTCCATTGTCCCTACATTCTATGACCGTTGTTAGCAGCTGCTGCTTTTTTAGCAATTAACTGTTTTAGGGTACATAAAATGGTGTTACAAAGGTATTATGAGAGGGTTTGTAGCAGTATTGTTTTACAAGACTAAGTTTACTGAAAGGCATTAGAGGGTTAGTCACTACTTGATAGAATATCAATCCTTTTAATCTGCTTTAACACTCTTCTATTAAAACTGAAGCATCCCAAGCTGTATTGAGATGCACCCTGCTGTGTGTTATACCTCTTTTCTCTTTTTACAGTCTCAGCTATTTAAATTGCAAGCTGCTGCTCTGTATTTTTATGGTACCTAACACATTGGAAATCTGTTCTTGGGTCTTGACTTTGCAGGAAACTTATAAATCTCTCTGTTGATCATCTCAGCCATACCCTGACAGTGTTGTGTTGGATCTAAAGGGCATAACTCTTTTATTATTGTCTCTTCATTGCTTCTTCGGATGCTCTACCTAGTCCTGTAGCCAGCCCTTTTGGTTTTGACTGTAATTTTTAAAATTTTTCATGTTACTTTGCATTATTCCTGTGCTTGTTTTCATTTTTCATTATCTCAGCACCACCATTTTCATGCTACAGCATTATATTTTTGGTGCTATGCAGAATTATGCAGGAATAATTTCAGAATTATTTTTGGCATTTATAGTGTAAAATGATACATACTGGAATATTAAAATCCTGGTGTGTCGAGTCAGTAAGTTTTATGGTTGTGTTAACATTTCTCTGCAAGATGTTCCATATGTGCATCCCTGCTGTGGTCACATTAGTTCTTTATGAACTGTTCCTGCCATGCATACATTTTAAACTGGGGAAAAGATTCATCCTGATGAGGATTTCAAAGTGGTGAGGCTTAGCCAGTGTGTTATACAACATCAGCATAATAACAAACTATGCAGTGCAGTCACTGGACACCACTGAGAAGAGCCTTGCTCTGTCTGGTTTGCACCCTCCCTTTGGGTATGTATATACATCGATGAGGTCCCTTTATCCCAGACCCTTAATCATCTTTGTGTCCCTTTGTTGGACTCTCCAATATGTTCATGTGTCTCTTACTGAGTGCAGAACCAGACGCAGCACTCCCGGTATGGCCGTATATACCAATGGTGAGTAGAGGGGCAGCATCACCTCCCTCATCTGGCTGCAACAGTCCTAATGCAGCTCAGGATACCATTTGCCTTCTTTGCTGCAGGGGCACATTTCTGGCTCATGGTCAGTGTGGGGTCCATCAGGGCATCTGTCTGCCTTTCCTGCCAAGCTGCTTTCCAGCAGTGCAGCCCCAGCATACACTGGTGCCTGGAGTTGTTCCTACCCAGGGACAGGACTTTGCGCTTCCCTTTTTGAGCTTTGTGAGGTTCCTGTCCGCCTGCCCAGGTCTCTCCGAATGGCAGCATAGCTCATCTGGCCTATCAGCTGCTCCTCCCAGTTTTGTGTCATCTGCAACTCTGCTGAGGATATATAGTCTACCCCAGATGCAACTGCAGAGTTGCTCGAGGAGAAAACAACAATATTTTCTAAATAATGTTCTGCAAATGTGTATTGAGATTGCTGAAGTGCTCCCAGCTGTGGGTCACCTCACTGTCAGCACTCAGACTGCTCACAGATGCATGTCTTCTACTTCTGTGACCACTCAGTTGCCTTTTTGTGATCAAATTTAAGAAAATGTTATATATTTCATGAAAGAATTATCAGTAAATGCTTTGAGGCTGTTTTTAATAATTAAAACTAGTGTTCTTCAGACTGACTGCAAATTTCACATAATTTCTGAATGTATTAAGGAGAAGATGACGAAAAGTAAGCATGACCTTGCTGAGGCTAAATCTGTGATAAGTGTCTGGATCTGTGACAAGGGATGAGCAATGAATGACACTTAACTGCAACTAAGCTTTTGAAACTCTCTCTCAGAATACTCTTGTATCCAAGTTAGTGTGTTATGCTGTGCTCCAATGGACAGCTGGATAGGTAGAATGGTGTTTGTGTGGTCAGGCCTAGATGGTCATGGTTAGTGGGTAGAGTACGGTATTCTGCCAGGAAGGCAGTGACGAGAAGGTTCTGTGCGGGTCTGTACTAGAGCCTGTCTTTCCTCTTTTATTCTGCTGGTAGCATCCTCTTCTGCTTCTGCCTTTGCCATTGTCAAAAATGTAGTCCAGCTTTTCCCTGTGCTCTAAATTGTTTGCTTGTTCCTTCTCCTTCCTCTGGGCTCTCATTAGGATTTACATCCAGCTATATTTTGCTAATACTATGGAGATGGTAAAAGTAGTAATCAGGTGGAAGTACAGCTGGACTGATTGCTTAGGGAGAACAGATTTAAAGTGGCCATGTAACATCAACTTAAGTTCCTATTTTTGGAGCTTTACTCCTTGTTAGAAATCAATATACAAATGCACAGTAGTAACTTTGAAAGAGCTGAATGGACAGTATGGCAGCTGTCTACAACATGCTGCAGCTTAGTACATGGTTTGATAATTTATTTGATGAAACATTAATCATTTGATTTCAGGTAAACATCTCATTGGGCAGCAAATACATTTCTAATACTTCTCTTAATTTTCCCATGTTTTTCTCCATTACTGTGATAGAGTTGTAATGCATTTTACTTTTAGATCTTTTTTTATTTTCTGTAATATCTGGTCTTTTACTGTGATTTGAAGTTAACTGGAAGGGAGGTTAGACAAAATTTCTAGGTGGTGGGTGGTTTTTTTTGTTTGTTTGTTTGTTTTGTTTTGTTTTGTGTTTTTTTGTGTGTGCGTGTGTGTGTATTCTGTCTGTTTTCATTTTTTGCTGCAGAGAAGGCAGGTAAAGTTATAGGAACAGTGTCATAGGGTGTTTGTGCAGCAGGACAGCCTGTCTTACCACCCTGATATGCGAAGATTGCTCTAGTTCAACATCAGCAGATGGCTGTTCTCTGTCTTTCTCTTGTCCCTGATTCCTGTTAGTTTTGTTTCTTATGTTTTACTTCTCCTTGACAGAAGCCAGAATCAAAGCCTCTTCATCTTTGTGTTCTTTCCAGTCTCGGAGCCCTAAAGGATCTGCTCATCCTTGCCATGTAAATTTATTATCACAGATCTTTTTGCTTTGGGGAAACTCATTCTGAGCTTCCAAAGCTGGCAGTAGGTCCAAGCCTGCCCCAGCAGCCTCGGCTATGCCATCTGCAGTCAATGAATTCTAGACTTGTAGGTCAGAAAGCACAAACCTCAGCTGCATCAGATGAACGAGCAGGCAGGAGTGGATTAGAAGCCACCGTTTTGATTAACTACTAAGAGCAAGACTAAGATTTGTGCTCTGCTAATGTGGATTAGTTAAAATTGGCAACTTTTTAGCTCTTTGTGTCAAGTTAGAAACATGTTGGACCTATTTTCCATTCCCTGCTGTTAATCAGCATACTCAGCTGTTACAGAATTGCCTGTTTTTTCATTTTATTGTTTGAAAAGTTTTGGTTAGAGATTTTTGTCCAATGGCCCTCATAAGTGATGAAATAAAAATGACATCTTTTCCAAGTAGCTTATCTTTGATCTATGTAGATTGTTGCCAGTGTTCAGCTAGGATTGCCTGCTATACAGTTGCAATGCTGTGATATGTTTGTTATACTTAACAGGATATTAGCAGAAGGAGCGTAAGGCTGACTGTCTTGTCAGTAGTTGAGAAATCTCATTCATGCTTTGGGCTGTTGACCTGTATGTTCTGAAATAATGGTTTTTCATGTCATTTGTTTATTTCTGAATTGTCTTGATTTTACTGACAAATGAGTAAATGAATTTCAGTCAACTTTTGGAAGTGATAGAGTGATAGAGTACATTTGAAGCCTCTCTCGTTTTCCTTCTCTGAGAATTTAGTTCAGTTGAAATCCACACCAGATGTTATTTTATTTTCTTTTAAGTAATTTTTTCTTCAGTGTGAAGAATTGGGTTTTTTTGGTTGGTTTGAGCTTAAAAAAATACTATTTCTAGCTTTTCTTGCTTCTAGGACAAGGCAGTCATGGGCAACTGGTGGCTAGAATTTGCAAACTAGAACATGATCGTTTGAAAGCTACAGCTTTCTTGTGTCCAGGCCAATAGGATACAACTTATTCCCCATTCCTTCTCTTAGGACCCTAGTAAAAAAAAAAAGGTGCTTGAGGATCTGGTTTTCCAGAGATCCCACAATGGGATATCTGCAAACTGGGGATGGAATAACTGCATTCGTTAAGATTGTCAGTATATGGGATGTGTCATCCTATGGATCTGTGTGTGCTAAGTAAATGTAATCCTCAGTGATACATCTGGCAGGTTATGTTACATATTTCTCTGTGGGAAGTGCTGAATAGAAATTTGGGCTCTTATTTCTATTCCTGTGGTTATGGTGTTCAGTACCAAGAATGCTGCTATGCAATTTAATTTGTTATTGAAACATTAAAGGAAAAGTAGAACTAATGGGTTAAGGAAAGTAGCCTCCCTCAGGTTTTATATTTTTCAAGTAAAGATTCATTAAAGCTGATCTAAAAATGAAAATGAAAAATGTTTTTCAAGGCATTTAATGAAACTTTACTGTCCTTTTTTTTTTTTTTTTTTAATGGCTTCCATATTCTGATTTGTTTTTGGTAAAAGCACATATCTATTAATATTCATTTTTATACGTTTTTATAATTGCTTCATACATGTTTAGTGCAAAATAGGATACAATACAAATGCAATTTCAGTACTTTTGCTGGCTTTTAAAAAATTATTGTGGGAAGCTAGTTTTTCAATTATGCAGAAAGTTTTTATAGTCTTTAAAGAAAACAATCAAAAGTATGGAAAAATTTAAATGGGAAAGCGAACATCAAAATAATTCCTTTTCTGTAAGAGATGGAAAATCTTTCTGTTCTGAGAACAAGATTTTCTTCTTAAAGAAAATAGGCAACTTGCCATTGTGACAAAATAACAGCCATTTATAATAAAATTTTGACTTTGATAATTTCTTTAAAGGCAGTTGCTGTGTTAGTGAAGCAACTGGTTACGCTGGCAGTAGTAGTGTTGCTATGTGTGGAGAGTAGTAGTGTTAAATGCAGTTTACCATCAAACTCATTTTGGTTTGACTGCTTTCTCCTAAGTAAGGGCAGAGAATGTTATTGGTAGTGTCAGCACTTAGGTTTCAAAGTGCTTGGAAGTGCCACGCTTGTGTTGGTTTTTTTCTGTCATTGATGCCTGTAGGAAGGGAGAAAACAACTAATGTGATGAACTGAGAGTTGAACAGAAAAGTGATTATAGAAACACTTGGATTAAGAGTGCGGTCAGGGAAGTTGAAAATGATTTGCTGAGCTGCTTCACTGCAAAAATGCTGGGTTGCAGTTCAGAAAACCTTCAGAGTGCACCTCAAAAGTATTTGTTTTGCAGAGGTGTTAGGTTTTTTTTTTTACATATCCTTATCAGAGTGATCATTAGCCTTTTGCTCTGATGCAATGTCAGTTGTTGTCCTTGTGAATGACACCAAGGTAAAACAGTCATGGCAATTAAATTGAGGTGGAAAAGTATAGTCAATATTGGTGTCTGGTTCTGTTTTAGGGTTGATTTAATAGTATAAAGGTATAGAGTCTCTTCTCTAATGACTGGATATAGCAGAGATGAGTGATGTGCCATAACCTGGGTCTCTGTTGCCTCCTGGAGTGAGAGAGCACTACTGAAGGTTTCTGTGAGTGAATCCTGATCTACCTCCCATCTCTACATCTGTCTCTGAGGTGGTGTTTGCTGCTTTGTGCTAACTGTACAGCACAAATCAGCTGGCTTTCCCGATAGCCACTTGGGTGTTGAGCAGATGTGAGGGATGGGCTGGGAACAGGAGGTTCTGAGCAGGGTAGGACCTTTCCCTTTTGAAAACCCAAAGTTGCATCATCTGAACTTGTCTCTGAAAGCGCAGAGTGGCCATGACACAAAGGGGAGCTGTGCTCTCCAAATGCCTGAATGTTGCCTCTGACTTCCCTTTATGGTATGTTACTAAAGATGGCCAAAAAAAATTTGTTTTCATTTAATTTGAGACAATAATATACCTACAGAATCTCTTAGTGCCCTCAGAAGTATATCTGGACTTCAAAGATCAGAAAGCAACAACTTCTGGTTGTGGATGTACGGAAGGAACATTTTTATCAGTGCCAGTCTTAAGCCATACCATATTCTTTGAAAATACATTTTCAAAAGCACTCTACATGAGCTGCAGAATTTCAAAATCTTAATGTATTTCAAAATTTTCATCTTTTACTTAGGTAAGAAAAAGTGTAAAGACTGGGGTTTTGGAAGACAGAGGGGAGATGCTGATGAAATGGAGAATCAAGCCCTTACAGAAATGCAAGTGTCTGGTTGTAAGGGGACAAAATACATTGTTCTTTGAAAGGCTGTCCTTTTCTCTTGGTAATCCAAACAAAAGATTACACTCCTTTTTAAAAGAGGATAAAGCAGTAGGATTCTATGCTGGCCAATTTGTTACACTGTGCTGATTTAGCACTGTTTTGTCCAGTTTTATTGCAGTGATATTTCCCATTAACTCTGAAAGTTGAGGACACCATTACCTGATGATGCGACTGAGCTACAATTATTTGGACTGTAAATAGTTTTCTGAACATTGGGCTTTGGTTATCCTGGAGGTTGAATTATGGCTTCATTTGAACTAACAGGGACTAATGTTTTGCAATAGAGTTTAAAAATGAAATTAATTCTTTATATAAGAGCATTGATATCTGCAAATAATCATTAACCATGTCTGCTGTACTGTATAGAATGCATAGCAGCTAGTTTTGAAATTTTCACTTTCAACTGATTAACTATTTTGCTTCCAGGAAATAATTTTCATTTGAAGATACAGAAATTGAATAAGTTAGCCATTCTAGAACACTACCAGTGTATGAAAATGTTGGTTTTTTTCATCAGGCTTTCTTCTAAGTTGTATGGACTGAAACGCTTTTAAATGGTAATATATATTTTTAAAATTGTAATGTATATTTTAAAATTGTGTTTAAAAAAAACACATCTGTTGCTATTGTCTGCTGTTATTAATGTATAGTACTTTCATTTTTAAGATAGAAAAAAACAATAACATAATTAAAATTAACAGGTCATACAAAGACCCAATGTTTGCTAAATGAAAGTACCTCTTGGCCAGGAATTTATTAGTCTGATACCTTATGGAACAGTTTTGCCACAAAAGAAAAACCTGTACCAGATTAGTTAGGAAGAATGATCCATTAGGAAGAAGAAGTTATCAAAGAAGAAGGAACTATTCAAAAATAATTAGAAATACATGACCTACAGTTCATGATCTACAGTTGTTTGAGCACTGACAAAACAAATTAACGTAGTTTGAGAAGTAGGGCATTAGTGCTGTGCTGGCTTCAACTCTATGGCATAGAAGGGCAGTGTTTGTGAATGGAAATAGTAAACTCCCGAGGTCCTACAAAGTTGGATTTTGAACCTGTTTTTTTAATATTTCCATCACATATATGGAAAACATTTAAAACTGTTACTGATAAAAGATTAGAGACAACAAACAGCTGAATAAACAGATAAAATAGTCACTCAGTTACTGATAAAGAGAAGATAAGCTCATTAACTGAGCGAGGCTCAGACACACAATGTATTTTTCAGCACATCCGAATATAATGGTGTGTCTTGAAATAATAAATGCACACTATATTTCCATCTTTATTCCAGGAAACAATTATCCTTTAAGGAGAAAACCCTCTGTCCCAAGAACAGGGAATCGCAGTTGTTAGTTAAAGCTGGACTTGTGTTATTATGCTTTGGCCGAAAGGCCTCATACATCTAAGAGCTGCAATACTGAGGCTGTATTATCTCTGTATTTGGTGGTGATCTGAGAAAATCTGGAATGCTGGTTCCAGATGGGTGTGCTTCAAGAAGGACATAGGAAACTGGAGATGATTCAGGGTAGAGTAAGAATGATGAAGGAATTGGAAATGTGCTGTTTGCTGAAAGATTTAGAGCTCAGGCTGTTAAGCCGATCAAAATTGTGGTTGACACCATATGATCATAGTCTTAACATGTTCATGTGGGAGCAGAAATGTGATCATAGATAGGGTCTCCTTCTAGCAAACAGATATAATAAGAATCAGCAGCTTTGTAGTTGATGTCAGCCAAATTAGTTTGAAAATAAGGTGCAAAATTGTACAGGGAAGGGAGTTAGAACTTACCAAGAGGTGTGATGCATTTACAAACACTGGAAATACTGTAATTAAGATTGCATGTCTTTCTGAAAGACTCACTGTAGTTTAGGAACACGGTGTTAATGCAAAGTAGAAATTGATGTGGGGAGCTTGTAAATTTAGTAATCACAATACTCACATCCTTACTTAAAGTCCGCAGCGCTATTTGCAGTGCAGCATAGTGGTTCATTTCTGCTCACTTTGAATCTGGTTTAACCATTAGAAGAATTTTTTTTTTCAGTATTGTGCAATGTGATGCAGGTACCTATGCTGTCCCTGAACAAGCTGGGGTGGATACTAAAAGCACTGAAGCTATGATAGCATGGTTTTGTATCAGGAGTCATATATATATATACTGTGTTCTAGCAGGGCTGAGCTATTTGTATGCATGGCTTGGTGATCACAGCTGCTTGCTCTCTCTTAACAACCTCCTGCAGGCAAGAGGTCCTTGAAGACCTTGGGAATCGTATATAAACCCCAGGATTTATCTTGTAGTAGAGGCAGGTTTCCAAAAAGAGATTATTTTTTTACTCTTTTGTTGTTGTTGTTGTTGTTGTGTGGTGTTTGGTTTTTTGCTATGTTTGTTTTTTTGTTTTGATTGTACACGGCTCCAGTTTGAGAACAGTTGAAATAAAAGTTACAAGTTATTTACTGCAAGAGACCATGTTGGATTCAGGAAACTGGTGGTGTGAAAATAATTGGAGGCAGAGACATAGTGAAGGAACACACTGAAGGCCCTATTCTTACTTTTCCCTAAACACTGAGTTATCTCCAGAGATAAGATGCTGGACTGCTGGATTACTGGTGTGATCACATGCGAATTTTCCTATATGCTTTCTAAGAGTGTCTGTTTCATACTACTGTATTCTGAAAAATGAAATCCGTAACTTTAAAGACAGTTTGTAACATATCAAAATGTGAACCTCTTGGAATAAATACATGCAACAGAATCTTTCTTTAAAATGATAGTAGGAGGATTTAAAAACAAACAAACAAAAACAACCCCCCTGAACTTTTACACTGATTAGTTGTATCAGTTTTACCATAGCAACTTGTACTTGATTGTATCAGTTTTATCATATCAACTTAAAACTGGAGCATAAGTTTTGTTCGTTGAAGTGTTTTGATGTATTGGACAGATTTACAGTGCAGGTAATGCCTCTGCTCTTTCGGTTTGAGTTTCCAGTGCTGGCAAAAGAAAGAAATCAGCCTGTGTAACTGGATTACTTTCCAAGTGTTGAAATGCCTTTTTCTGTCTTGTTTAGCTCTGAATGTTGTCAAACCACTTCATAGTACAGTATATGGATCATGTTTGTAGCCTGTGAGTTGCCAGCACATCTGTGGATGAGCTGCTCTGAGCCACTGATTGAGTCATTGTTAGAAGAGCAAAAGAATTAGAAAAATATTGAATCAGAGGGAAAGCTGCATTATTAAGGCATTGTCTTTATGTATTCTGTTACACATATAACACAGGGCTGCCCAACTGGAGACTGTGCTGGGGTAGACATTAAACTGAAGATCACAGTATTCAGAAAATCTAAGATAGTGCTGTCTTGGGCTTTTCCACTTGATGACTAATGGTGCACCAGCAGTACACTATGTACTTATCTTAAATATCAGACTGTAACTGTTCTTGAAAGATTAACATACACATTAATCTGATTTTTTCTGATGTGCATGTCTAAAAGTTTATGAAAATTTTTAATGCACCTTATTAGTATATTAATTTTAAAATACATATTATGGAATTGGAGACTTTGCTGCCGTATTTCTGACCAAAGGTATCTGATACTGTTTGATTCTAGGCAATTTAGTGTGTAATTGCAATAACCATCAAGATATTTGAGTGTGGTGAAGCTTTATATTCCCATCAGATTAAAAATATTTTGCTTTCATTGTTATGTTGCATAATGGACGCAGATTTGTTTTTTGATTAAAGATGCTTAGATCACCTTCTATATGCTATATATTTATTTGTAAATTATATCACGTAAAGATTGTACAAACATTGAGATGTAAAATTAGAAAATGTTGCTTCTAATTGCCACGTAAAACTTAAATAAGGAGCAGTAATCCATATATTTTCTTGCTGAATTTTTTATTTAACAGTTTTACTTTCTGAATAGCTACAATTCATAGGAATATAGGAACTGATTGTGCAGAGATATCAGTGAAGGATTTCTTTGTATGTGCATCTTTCAGTATTTTCAGGATTCAAGTTTTTATGGACTACTTGTTAAAATTCTTTATTTCAGGAATGTTACAGTTTGCATTAATAGTGTAAATTTATATACAGTGGATTCAATTTTTGGTTTTGATATTTGCTTAAAATTGAATGGAAATTGTAAACATTTTTTGTAGTAAATATGAAACCATCCTATTAATTACTCAATTTAGTCTTTTAGGATAATTTTTCTTTCACTGGAAATGCAAGAGTGGAAAAGTAGCTATGTTCTAACACTGCTAATAATGGACCATATTTCATATGTTCCACAAATAGAACAAGTAAGAAATCATAAGAGTTATAATTTGATGACATTCGGGGGGTTTGTTTTTCTATTTCAGTCAGTGGCGAAGACTGGGAGATTGCTGATTAGCCATGAGGCTCCCTTGACAGGAGGATTTGCATCTGAAATCAGTTCCACAGTTCAGGTACAGAGGTTATTTGTTTTTAAGTGTTCTGCATGGCTGAATGTGTTTACCTATAGAAGAAATGCTTATTATTACATTAAAAGTTTTGCATTTTTATTAAATTTCAGTTTTGTGGATGCCTACCTTGCTTTATCTGAACAGCTGAGAAATCATCTACCTACCAGGCACTGTGCACAGTGCCTGCTAAGCTACAAATTTAACTTTCATTACAAAGCAGGGAGAATGCACTGTCAGATGTGGAGGAAAAATCTTTATGTATAATCTGGTTTTAATTTACTTTTCTTTTCCTGATACGCTTATCCCTAAAGCTTCTTAAAAATACATTCTAGCAGTGTTGAAATCAGACACAGAAAAAGCACTCAGATCCAGTACAGTATAACGTGGGGTTACATCGTGTTCAGAGACCCGATTAAAAGAAAGGAGTCTGCAGAAGTTGTTCATGTGTAGTTGAGGTGCTGACACACGTGTCGAGCTTGTATGGTCCGAACAGGTTTGAAAGGCTGTACATCAGTACCAGTTACATCTGGAGCATTAGGCTTCCTTAAAAGTCCTTTTAAACTTTCTGTTGTGTTTTATATTTGTACCAGCATACAGATTTTCTCCTTACCTTGATTTTTTTTCTGTGCACACCAGTGACACTGGGTTATAGAAACATTAAACTAAATGTGCCCGTCACCACCTGATAACTATTTTCTGAGTATTCTCTATAGGACTAGAGAGACATGAGATTCTAAAATTCATAAAATATAAACTGTATGGTCAGTAATTAAAGCTTAGGAATCAGCCTTTTTGTAGGAAGGAATAGCGTTAATAATTTCAGCAATGTAATTTTAAATTAAATGTGCATAAGGAATCAGAAAACTATGTTTCTTGAGCTTTGTGGTACAACTTTTTTTAAAGAGTAGTTGTACTAATTTTAACATCATTATATTAAGGTAATTAATTTTTTCTATCAAAATGTTTTTCTCTGTTAAGAACCAAATATTGTTTGCATGGAGACCTCATAGCAGCCTTCCAGTAGCTGAGAGGGACTCTTCATCAGGAACTGTAGTGACAGGACAAGGAGTAAAGGGTTCAAACTGAAAGAGGAGAAGTTCAGGGGAAGAGGGGAAAATAAGTTAGATATATGGAAGAAATTTTTTACTGTGACGCTGGTGAGGCACTGGCACAGATTGCCCAGAGAAGTTGTGGATGCCCCATCCCTGGAAATGTTCAAGGCCAGGCTGGATGGGGCTTTGAGCAACCTGGTCTAGTGGAGTTGTCCCTGCCCATGACCTTTTGACCTTCTTTCTTTAGTACTTATTCTCTTCGATTAAACTGTGATTAATAAAATCCCAAGGTACTGCCAAATGTGAGTGTAGAAAGTGATAATATTTTAAAAATTCTTACAAAAATGTGAAATAACCGAAAGAGGCTGTCTTTTAGTGTCTTATGTTATTATTTACACTTGAGGAGAAAACTATTCTAAGCCCTTTAGTGATGTCATAATTTACTGATATAACAAAAGAAAGCATGTATTCAAGAAAAAAGTGAGCTGAAAAGAAAAAAAGCTTATCAGTAAATATAATTGGAAGAGCATGGGATGCCCAATATATTGCTAAACTACAACATGAGTTTTTAATCTCCTCACACCTCCACTGACAAAGCTGCTTACCCAGTTGATCCATCTTGGTGTTGTTTTTCATATCAGAGATATATCTTGGCAATTATCTCTCATTTAGAAAACAAAGTTTAAAATGCTTTAGTAAAGAGCTATTTATTTCTGTCAATATTGAAAGAAAATATTTGTTTTATTACAGTTGCTCATAATTTTATATTCATATTTCTTAGCAAACTAGACTTTCTGTCTTGAGAAATATTAGTTAATCTATCACATGTGCTCAGAATAAACTGGAATATAACTCGTTGGGATTGAATTTATCCATGACAAGTTTCTGTCATACAAATGGGTTGACTTGAGTCTGTGTTTTGGTTGCATTCTCGTTACTCTGTATATCCATTCTTGAAGATTCTATCATCCGTACTAAAATTTTGATATGAATTACTTTAAAGACAATACTGCAAAAGATATTAGAATAATATTTACAAAGCATTACAACATTTTAAAGAACAGTATTGCTTTAGGCATAATAAAGACCTTGCCTTTCCTGCTCAGTTAGAAAACTTGATCTCTAAATGGTCAAGTCCATATGTCTAATATCACTGTGCTGTAAAAATAAAAACAAAAAGTGAAATTCTCTTTTGCTGGATACAATCTATACTGGGAATGCCAAAAATTGGCGACTGCACTTGGCTTTAGTTTCCTCTTACACATGGAAGTAATAGTACTTCAATAAAGTGTGTCCAGTTGGATTAGATGGTTAGTTTCCATATTGTTATTCCATCCTTGCTGTGAGGTCTCTTGTCGTAGAAATAAGGTGAATAAAAGTACATAGGTTATTTTAGAAGTTAATAGTCACAAACACTTCATGGTGATGTACACTTCAAGGAAAAGAGTACAAATGGAAATGATGGCTTTCACTCATGAACTGTAGGAAAAAACTACATGGAATAGTTTTCTTTTTTCTTGTGTGAGATTAAAAGCAGTGTTTGGAGAGCATATTAAATCAGATTTGTTTTGTGTTGAATACAGAATATTTTAAAGGGGCATATTATTGCACTAAGTAGTCTTTACTATGCTCAAACACATGAAACTAAGAACAAGATGAGGTGGTGTGGTTAAAACTCTACATGATATGACTTTGCCCTTTGTTCCGGTGTTTTGTATGTGATCTCAGCAAGTAGTCTGAAGTGAGCAACAAATGTTAGGATAAATTCAATACAGCCACAGTTAATATTCCAAATTGATTGTATTCTGTATAAAAGCTTGCAAAAATGTCATGTTCAACAGAGAAGCCATTAAACTTTTGCTTAAGGCATATGGTTGGAGCACAGTTTGAGAAGCCTTGGGAGAAAGGCCCACTGACATGTTGCTTACAAAATAATGAAGAATCGGGTGTGGAATTCATCGGTACATTAATCACTTGTAATACAAAGGAGCATAAATCCAGTAATTGTGTCCGTTTTAAAAAAAACAAAAATAAAAAAAAGGAGGGGGAAAAAAGAAACAGGATGTTTTCGGAGAGGGATAAGTGGGTGGAAAAAGGGAAGCAGGAGTAGACTGTGTTGTGTGATAAAAAGCTCAGCTGCCCGTGCAGATACACACAAAGGAGCCCAGTGGCTCAGTAGGCAGGGGAACCCAAATAACTCAGTCTGGGAAATGGAGCCCCCAGCTCAACTCCTTCAAAGCCTGTCACCAGCCTCAGCCCCATGGGCCAGGGTGGAGACAGCCAGCACCAGGAGTAAGGGACGCTTTGATGACTCTGCAGTCTGAGTAGGGTTGCTGCCTGCCAGCATTTGACACTTGATATGGGGTGCAGGGGAAGAGTTTTGGAATCATGCAAGACTTCTGGGATTTTTAGAGGAGGAACCAAAACTGGGGAGAGGTGGAGAATCGAGGTGGTTTGGAGAGGCATAGATATGGGAAAATTGAGATATAAAGGGATAAAAGGGAAAGTTGTGTTATGGTTACAATAATTTGTTGGTTACTATTTTCTGTTAGGGCTGAGATAAATGTAGGGAATTAGCACATACCCTTTAGCATTGATCTTGCAAATACAGAAAATATATGTCACAGAAAGGTCTTGGTGGTTTCTAGCCATTCTCTACAAATAATGGATAAAATATTGAAAGATAGAAAATGCTTTAATAATTTTTAATGTTTTCATCTAAGGAATTAAAAATTTCATTGAGGAATTTTGATTTTTGTGTACATCGATGACATAATAGCAGAATGCACCATGGAAATATATGCTGTTATTAAAATACAAGAAATGCACATGATATAAAGTTGATAGCTGACCTGGTAAAGGTCATGGCTGCCTATAAATTAGCTAGTCAACACATTGTTTTTTGTAGAGGGTTGCACAGATGTGAAAAGGAACATTTTGTCATTCTTGCAGGAACAAAGCAATTTTGATTTAGTTGTGGGTTTCTGTCTTAGTGGTGTAGTTTCTTTTCTTATTGCCTGGTAATTACTTTGTCCCTTTGAGCCCTTCCAGAGGACTCAGTGTGCTTCTCAGAATTATGCAGGGGTATCAGTCTTCCAAAAGATTGGTATGAATCAGATGATAGGACCAAGAAAATTCAATAAAATAACCTGTGTCTGAGGCTGAGTTACATGATCTTATTTTTTCAAATCTTGGGTTCTGTATCTAAAAATTGAGTATAATAATATTGGACTGTTTGATCAGTGGTGCTTTAGATTTCCTCCTCCTGCAGCAAAATAAGGCCTAGTTTCCAATAAGTGGTGTAATTTTCTGCTGGATTGTGACATTAGGGGAAACTATTAGATGAGCTGGTTTTGTGAGAAGCATTTCAGGAAGAGGAAAAGTAAGTGTATCTAGGAATACCTTTCAAAGACATAAGAGTTTCACAGCAGTTTTATTACTACAGGGCAAAAAGTACCAAAACAAAAACAACAACAGTAACAAAATTCAGTAATTTCATCAGTATGAACATTTAAAATAAAATTATATTGGACTGGTATTGGCTGAAACTGTCTTAAATAACTATTATTTTATGGAGTTCTAGTGAAAAAATTTCACTTTTCCATCAAAGCACTTTCAGAATGTTTGTCCTGAATCGTTTTTCATATGTCCATGAAAAATTATTTCTTTAAAGGCATTATATGTCTTTAGAATTTGGGATGTTGAGATATTCCAAATAGTTCCATTATTTCAGTTTTCTTGTGAGCAGAAATTAAGGTGGAATTTCCCAATGAACCTGTGACAGTCCTCCATGGCTCTCTGCAGTGTTTTGAGGAAGTGAATGCAATGCAATACTCCAAAATATTTGTGAGACCAGGTTTGTGTTTCAGTTTGTCTAGCAGAGGTGGCATTTTTCTCAATCTGTGTCACTTTTAAAAGGAAATAAAAATCTAACAATCAATGCCTTTCACAGGATGGTGCCTGGACTTTCTCCACACTAACTCATTGAAGCCAAAATTGGTTTGGATGTTACACAAAAGTCTCTTATTATAGTTTGACTCACTGCACAGAAGTATATTAATTTTCATTTATCTCATGTTCTGATACTATGACCCATACTGATGTCTTGGTTTTTAACTGCAAAAAATGCAGCACAGGATGAATGGACTTTTAAGACATTTTGTTTGATGTTATCATGTCATAAAGTCTGATTTACCCATGAGGCTTTCTGCATGCTTATTTAATTTTTGTGAACATAAGGAGGAACAAATTTCTCTAAAATGCAAACAGAAAATTATTATAATACTGGCATATGTCATCAGTTCAGTCTACAAGGGAATGTTGTGTTCCTCTATTTTGGAATAAATTCAGTACTGAGCAGAGAAAAATGATTTAATGAATTCAATATAGCCAAATATTAAACGGGACACACAGTATTCTGTACTGTGTAAAACCCCCAAATACATTTATTTAAACAAGCAAACAACCCCCAAATCCTAAAACAACATTCAAGTTGGAAAATGAAGTGCTCAAAAATTGTGGTGGATTTTCATAAAATCAGCCCCAGAACACACTCTCTAAAGTTGTAAACACTGAATGTTTACATGTCCAATTAGTCCAGTCTCTAGACATAACAAAAATCAAAATGTCCTATTCATCTGCAGCTCAACTTGAAGTCTTTTCAGCTTCTGTGAAACAGTTAATGAAGAGGTCCATGCAAGAGTGGGCATGTGGGCTAAGACATGTCCCAGCCATGGGGCTGCTCATGCACATTTGCTCCTCTTGTTTTTGGGGACAGTCTCATCCTCTGGTTGAGAGGGAACACGAACCAATGCCCTGCCTGCAGGTGATGTTTCAGTCAGCTACTTGTGGCATGTGCTTCTGGTAGCAGATTATTAACCCACACATGAATCCCAGTGGCACTGATTTGGACATGGGTTTCTGCACAATGAGAGTGTGCCTTATCTACTTGTCTTTGGGTGTGTTCTTTCTAAAAATTATTGGAGTTGGAGTAAGCTTTTCCCATGTGCTATGAGAGCTAAAGCTGTTTCTTTTTTATCACTAGAGAGGTAGAGGCAAAAATGAGACAGGAGCTTGGCAGTTTCCATAGGCACTGAAAGGAGAGGGACACGGTAAGTACTGTCTCATTAGCAGTCTTTAATAAGTGAGAGAACAAGGCAAGCAGTAAGGTCTTGAGGGGCTGTTCCCACTGTATGGAAATAAATGCTGGCTCTTATGGAGTGTGCTACACTTGCCAGCTTTGCTGCTACGGGATCAGAGTTCACTGATGGAAAGGGTGGTAGGATGACAGGTGTGTGCCAGTGAATACCTCACCATGGATGGAGCAGTGAAAACTCAAGGCAGTGATCAGCTTGAGACTGCGTGCTTCTCCAGGAAGACATTTCTGATAGGCAATGACCAGCAAGATAGACACCTTTTAGGAAAGCATTCAACTGAGAAAAGAACATTTTTAAAGCTAATGGTTAATTTACATGCTTTCTATAGAGCTGCTTATTTTCAGGTAATGTATTGAAAAATAGCTTTTGGCACTGAAGCAAAATAACCCTTTCCTGTCCCACTTTCAGCTGTACTGTGTGTTAGGCAGAGGGCAGCATTTCTTTGAGATGCATCCAACCCTGTTTGTCTTCTCCTGTCTGAACTGCTTTTCCTTACATTGGTGGGGTACACAAGTATGCAGCCAAGTACTTTTTAATTGCTTTTAATGCAAATTCTTGAAGAGGCACAAGTTTATCCCAGGGCAATACAAAGTGGTAAAGTGGCAGAATATGCTGAGAGTCATTGTGGTTCGGTGAAATCAAAAGTTTTAACTACTGAACAAGCTCAGCATTTGATTCACCTTAATCAGTCAAGTGTATAGTGTTAAGTATGCTCTTAGTGTATTCACTGATGACATTTTTTCCATGTTGTGATATTCAATTTGGCATACAAATGTTCACATGCCTGAGGCTGGACCTCCAGCATCATTGTCCTGCTGATGCACCCCTGTTCATTCGTTGTAATTTATAACTTTGAACAATGTGTTTGGTCTTCCAAATGCTAATTCTGAAAAAGACCAAAAACATGGTCACTGAGGCAGAATTAAAATTTTCTCTTTACTGTACACTCTCCCCCATTTGCATTTTCATCTTTCTAGCTGTTAGGAGTTGTTCTTCTAATGGAAGGAACTTTTTTGTGTTTATACTTACTCTAAGGTACAGTATACATTTACAATTGTAATTCAAACTGCTTTAATTAGAATAATGTTGAGATTCTAACATTTACATTTCTGATAGCCCATGGAGCTGATAGAAATGAGATGGTTTTATTCCACATTGTGAGGAGAGCAAAAAAAACCTTCTGTGGACTGTATATCCAGTGTTTGTTTTCTGGTCTGTGAATGCAGTGATTTGTTATGTAAACATAACAAATGATGATTTAGGAGGACGTCAAAACTATGAACTTTCCTACAGCAACTTTGGGTTCATGTTAAAGTTGTTACCCAGCAGGCCTTTTTATTATACCATGTCAAATCACCAGCTCATTGCTTAATGAAAATTAGTAAAAAAAAATACCTTTACAGTTCTTTGAAATTCTCACTCTAGTCTGATAAAAGATGATCTGTGGTAGGACTCTAGAGTAAGGCAACTCTGCAAAGCAACTACTAACTCAAGGATATTTAACCTCTCTTCGGCTTGAAAACTGAACAATACTATGTTTAGCTTGCTTTATTTTGTTTGGCGTTATCTGTTCCTCCCAATAAATTATGAGTTGCTTTAGAACTCCAAGTAAGTGTTTTGAACAGCAGTTTAGCAGGAGTCCCCTGTAAAAGTGTGGTAATGACATTTCTTCTATTTTCCAGTGCTTTAGAGCTATAAAAACCTCCTTGGGTGGTTGAATTCACTCGGCCTTTGGCATCGTTTCTCAAAATGCTTCAATGGCATGCTAGAATCCTTATTAGCCACAGGTATAGCAACTTAATATGTGCCAAGGCACCCTGGCAAGCCAGGGTAAAGAATAATGTGGAGGTTTTTATTTGCACTTTGTGTCAGGTTTACTTCTTTGGAGCAGACAGTCAGTAACTTGTCTTATTTACTTAAAAATTTGTTTTAGTGGGTTGGTTTGGGGTTGTAGAGTGCTGATTCATGCACATTGTTCTGTATTTTCCCTGGCCTGTCATATTTTGATATGGCCATTGGAAATGGTCTGGCTAGACCATTAGTTTAGAGAAAGAGACATAGTTCAGAGTAGTGTGACTGGAGAGGAGTGGTCTGTGGCATATAAAAATCTATGAGGAAAAAGGGAAATTTACAGTATGAAACAGAAAAATCTATCCTTGCATGGTAATGGCTCAGTGAAGTTTTCAAAATACTGTATATAAGGAACATTGCTTTTTAAATTTTCTTGAAGGTTTAATTAAGACATAAAAGGCCTGTAAAACAGTGTGTATTTATTGATGTTTTATGTATGCACGCAGGATCAAATTATTTCAGTTCTGTGGTGAATGTATTTGTAGGAGGGAATGTGAAAAGAGCCTCTTGAACTCTTGTGTGGTTCTGTGCACTTCCAGAGCACTGTGAATTTTATACTGTTGCTGTTGGCTACCTTAAGATCTTTAATAAAGAAGAGAAAATGGAGAGTGCAGTTTTACTACCTAGAAGAAGAACTACTCTAGGAGCTTCCACTGCTTCCTTGAGAAGGGAACTGCCTGCTCTCCCTGGGGAGAGGCACAGCTAGTCAGTGCCCACTCTGGCTTAAAGCCTCAAGTCTGGACATATGACTGTAGCATAAGTTATGATGATGATGAGTTTTGTTATGATATTTTAGGTAGGCACAGATTAAATAATTGTTGAATAGTCTTTTTTGTCTGATAGTCCTTTTGAATGTAAATGGACACATATTCAGTGCTATCATATAGGGATCTAGCAGTTAAAACACTACAATTAGAAAGCTACAAAGGTGATTAAAGTAATTTAAGAATTCCTGATTAGTAGATATAAGCCTGGAATTAGTTCCTGAGAAAAAGAAAGTTGCAGTCAGTTACATGAGACAAATGACAACACTAGGACAGAACCTTCCATGTCCCTCTGTTCCCATGGCCTTATCTGAAACAAGGCTTTAGACTGATAGAGAAAGGTCTATTATATATGTAACACCAGCATAAGAGAATGAACATGAGATACTCCTAGTTGTACATATAATTAATATGCTGTATATTGGCAGTGCCTGTGATGCTTTATGTAGTTGTGCTGTTTGCTACCACAGTGGGATGTTGAACAGCAGCTTTATTCCAAGAGCAGTGGCAGTACTGGCATCTCTCTACATCCCACTGGAAATGTTTGTTACTCCTACCATGTTTAACAGCGAACATCTAAGCAAAAAAAAAGTTCTAGGCACACATAGTGCAAATCATTCTACAGACAGTTGTCTCACAAGGAGAGAAAGCTAGTGAGGATTTAATGCTGGACATGACTGAGTGAGGAAGGAAGGGCTGCTTCCTCTGTACCAAACACTGAAGCAATCATTTTATAAAACAACATTCAAAATGGTGAAAAAATTGCTCTACAAAGAGCCAAACCCATCTTTTATGAATCTTCATATGGAAGTTTCTGACTGTGGAAAAGTTGGTCTGTGTAGCTGTAGCTGAAATTCTTCCTAAGATACATTTGCTTGGAAATAATATTTTGTTCCTTATCGTCGCTGAAGAAGTGCCTTTTGTCCATGTTACAGCAAGTGCTGTGCTCATCACCCAGCTGTGTTTTGCAGAAGGAATAAGCATGCACAAATGACTAACACTTTGTCTGATCTCGGATGCGTATTTGAAGCAGGCGGCACAGAAGTGTTTCACTCTTTCCCATCATCTGGTGAAAAGATACCGTTTCTTCTGTACTTTTTAAAGAAACTGCTGTCCTACATTTGGATTAATGGAGATTAGGAAGGAATATAGATAAAATGTGGGTTTTTACTCAAAGGAATATTTAAAAAACCCCCTAACTTGTCATCTGGGAGGTGATAGGAAATGCAAGTTGCAGAGATTTCAGAGTCGTTATCTGGATACCATATCCCCCACTTCCCATGTGTCTCTGGTGTTATCAACTTGGCTCTAAGTCACCCATGGTGAAAATAAAGGCCCTGGTGATGAAATCTGTGGAATTAAGATTTCATTCTGAATACGTCTTTTTTTTGTATTCCACTTCTTTTAGATGACAGTGTGTGGAGAGGATAGTTGGCCCTAAGAGGCACCTTTTTTTGTTTAACTGATTGCACATGTGTAGAATTGGAAACCTCGAGTTCTTTACCTTCTTTTGTTCAGGCAACAGCATTAGTTGTCCTGTGCATTGATGAATAACCTTGCAATGAATAAAAATAAAAAGTTCAGCATCTTTAAGGAAAGAAAATGCCAAGACTGTATTCTAATATTACAGTGTTAGGAATAATATTATCGATAGATTATATATAAAAAAATGTCACTGCGTGTTCTAGAGAGGGAACTTTTCTCTAATTTTGTTGATTTCAGCAATATTATATCAGAATTCTATATGGCTTTGTACTTCATATTACATGAATATCCAGTGGTTATTCGGAGACCTAAATGAAGCTATTTAGCAGCCAAGTATTAGAGTAAATTTGTAACTTGGACACACTTATTTTAAGCTCTAGTAGTCAAATGCAGTGCATTTTTTGAGAGGACTCAAGGTTCCTCAGCACAATAATTCAGTTCAAAACTGCACCCATGCCTCATGAAAGGATAAAAGCTGCAGTAAAGATGGAATCTTCATTATCATTAGCAAAAATACAAATTAACAATTAGAGGTGTGTCTTGCATTACTAGAGGTTATGAAAGGCAATGCAATGCATTTCTGGACATTGCATAACCCTCTGAAAAATATGCCACAATTATGATGGGTCTGTCATGAAGAGTCAGAAAATATAATTTTATTTTTTTAACCTTTGGTTTTAAAGGCTATTCGTGAGACTCTGCAGTCTCCCTTTTTCAGTCCTTTTTCTATGAGCTTCCTTATTAAAGTTGTCTGGTTTGGGGATTTTTTTCTTTATAAGGTACATGTAGTTAGACTGAGAAGTCTGTATTTGGTTACCTAAATATATGGACTGACTTAAAAAAAAAAAATCCACATCTGTCCTGAAGCTTAATGAAATGTTCCTGCTGGCTTCTTTCTCTTAGAACTTCTCATTAATGAAAAACAGAGTGATTATGAAAAAGTTAACCTAAATATCTCCTTGTTCTTCCTTTTAAAGTTGATGCTCCATAAATCATCTGCTTAAGAAATAAAGAGAAAAATGCCATAATCACAGCAATACTTTTTCTTAAGAAAGTACTGAAAGAAAAAGGACGGGTATTGAAGTTTTTGCGTCAAGGGTGATTGAACCACTGAGATCAACAAATCCTTAGTTAACTTCGGCAGAGCCAGCATTTCAAAACTCTATAAAGAAGCTTTTCTATGTTTTGAGAGAGATCTGGATTTTACACAGCAGCTTTGCCCTCATAACTGTGTGACTGAAAAGGAGTAAGGTTTTCTGTGCATATCTGCCCGTTAATTTACTGGTTTGAGAACATCTTTAAACTTAGAGTGCTTTAAAAATAAGAAAATATGAAATTGTGTGGTTTAAAGGGTTCTCTTAATATGGGTTGTAGATTTGGGAGTATCTTATTTCTTGAGGCAGCAGCATTTTCATGATTAACAGTGGTGTGTATCATGGTTTATAAATTTAAGTGACAGAATTCGGCTCCCCAGGGACAGAGATTGATACTTGTCTTGCACATGTATAATGCTAATAGATGCAGAAATCTATTATGGTAATGTATTGAGAATTTATTTTGAAATAAGGATAAAATTAACATTTGGAATAAAAATTACTTTTCATGTCCTTCCGTCTGATTTATTTCCTTATCTGTGGGCTGAACTTACCACAGAGCAAGTATTATTGATGGGTAGGATGCCTTGCAAAAAAAGATAGCTGAGAATTATTGCAGACTATGTTTCAGTCATCTTTTGATGCTGAGTTCAGAGTTTTCATGTGTCAGAGATGTGCACCTTTTAATTGCTTAACTTGCAGAAAGTTGTCTGACTTCTGTGATGATGTGAGTACATAATTTGGGCCTCCTGTGGTTAAAAACATTGCTTTTTCAGCAATTGATTGAATTAAAAGATGCAGATGTAATAATCTCTACCATGCACATAACATTTTTTGGATGGAGGAATATCCACTGTGATAAAATAACAGACTTCTTTTTTTTTTGTTAAACTGTTCATATATTTTGTATTTAATGTGTGCAGACAGTCTAACAAAAAGTAAGCAGAAATAATTGAATTATAATTGGTGAGGCTGTTACTCATTATTGCTTTTGCTGAACATCACAGGTAAATACATTCTAGATGACATAATAAAATTAGCTGATATTAATTTCAAAGAAAATACTACATATCACTTTTAAATACAGGATTATACTGATACATACAAGAATTGTGCTATGAAAACTGTTGAAACTCTTGCAGCCAAGTGACTTCATATTGCAGAAATGTATTTCTGGTCTGAGTTGTGGTAGTACATGCTACTACTTGAATTAAAGATGAAAGAAAATTCTGCTACTGAAATTTGCATTCCAGTGCTAGTACTATGATCAGAATAAATTGTATTTCTAAGCATACAAATATGTATTGCAAAAGAAAATATCTTCTCTAATCTGACTGAAGCCTGGTAGTTAAATAAAAATGTAGAATATCTTAAATAAAATAATTTTAAAATGTTAAATAAAATGGAATTTTGGTTTGTGGTTGAAGCTTTATAGGCTACACAGTTTTATAATTACGGGGGTAGTTTTCCTTTAATCAGCCCTTAAGTATTTATTGTGCTTATATTTTATATTATTACAAACAAGTCCTCCTCACTGACACTTTAAAATATTTTCTGCAAAAAAGAAAAAAAAACCTGCTTGTTTACATATGTTCTAGTGCTTTGCAGTGGGATGTGGTTCTGCGTAAGTTAGTCCTGCTCTGAGTCATGAGCTGGGTCTGTTGCTAAAAATACGATGAAGATCACTTACACCTGTGGAAGTAAATCAGAGTAACCTGACTTGAAAAGCCTTTTGCAACATTTGAAATGTATTGCAAGTGTGAGATCCCAGTCCTTTATTAGCATGCTAACAGGTATCGTGTCGGCTTCAGTCGGGAGCGCAGCGCTCTCTGCCTTGCCAGTTACCTGGCACTTCAGAAAACAAGAGGTATGAGTGCTAATTATCAGCACTTGCACAATCTGTATCTTAATGTGGTCCTGCTTTGCAGTAGTTAAGGTTGAGTAGCATTGAGGCATATAAATAGAGCCGGTGACTGGCAGCGTTTCAAAACAAGGCTGAAATAAATTATGAAACACATAAGGGCCAATGTATAGGTGACTTCTATTCCTGACTGAATGTGACAACATTACTATCACAGCCGGTATCACGGTGAAAGTAAACACTTAAAACGCTGATTGAAACCATCAGGAAGAAAGACTGAAAATCTCTGACTGTGGGATAACGTTAGGAAAGGCCGTGTTTCATGGTTTACTGGATGCACAGATCTGACAAGCTATTTGGTTGTGGTGACTGAGTTAAACACATGTATGTTTCCTTTACTTTCCCCTTCATCACAAGCAAAGGGAGGAAAGCATCTTAAAAATGCTGTAAGTTTATTCAATCCATAGGGAATGATATGAAGCATGTTGTCCCTGAGAGGGGAAAGTACAACCTGAGCAGCCACAGATGCCAGGACAAAGAAGGTTGTTCAAAGTATAAAACCACCCCAAACCCTTCTGTCAGAACTAAAATCTCTTCTGGTACAAATTTATTGGCTAGAGTGGAGTCTTACTGGATATTACAAATGTGTTAAATATGCTCTTGAATAGAGCATAACAGCATCATTTTGGACAAAACCCAAACGTAGTATCTTTTCCCTCTCCCCCTTGATATCTGTTGAGGGCTTGAAGGAAACCCCGTTTCTCTTTCAGAACTGTCATTTACACCACTTCAATTGCTGGAGCCTTACAATTTGCTTGGAAATAGCTGCACTGTGCAATAGTTTTATTCCTTGAAACTGACAGTTTCTGCAAAGGCACAGAGACAAATTCCTGGCTGTATTCCAGGCAGCCTCACTGCTTTCTCCAGTCAGTTGCAAAATATTCTAATCTGTGTTTGCTTTTAATTCTTTTACAATTTACTAACAGTAGATATGTTAAAAACACAAAACAGTTGAGGAAGAGGGCTGAGATAAGGTTTTCAAATTACTATTAATTTTGGTTTTGCAACTGAAGGGATTAAAATCGATTATATTGTAACATGCCTTTTTATCTCCTCTGAATGAAGAGGCAATGTTTATTCTTTCTGAAACCTTAAGGTACACAAATCAGAAGGAGAAAAGAATGGAGAAATATGGGTGCAGATTTTACTGACAATTTTCAAGTTTGAAAATCAACAATGAAATAAATATTGTTTTGATATGCTTCCAAAATGGAAGAGTAACTCCTAATTTTTTTTTTAACTGTAAAATTTTTCTCTTGTTTTTTGGGGGAGGTTTTGTTCTTCCTTAGATTTCAACTGGACTAAGTTACATGAATGATGCTGAACTGCTGGTGTACATCAATCATAAATAATTATGGCAAGTCATCACATTAAGTTTCCTATATAAATGATTTTTTTTTCCTGTCCATTTCAACAAAATATTTTTTTAGATAGTAAAAAATTATAGGGAAAACTAATTTTTGGAAGATGTGTGCCAACATGCTGCTTTCATACTCTTCTCTTACCGTGCTTACAAAAACCACAGGGTTAGGGTAGCCTGCTAAACTGTCATATCGGTGCTTGCAAAAACCACAAGTTTAGGGTAGCTATTCTGCTAAAGAACCTGTGTTTGGTGCTAAAAATCAATATGAATTGGATATTATTGCTTCATAGCTTCTTTTGGGCTGAAAAGGGTGTGTTCATGCTGTTGTTCTTCTGGGCCATTTTCACTGCTTTCTCATTTGTACTTGATAATGTGAGCTGTAGCTCTCTAGAAGATCATTAGCAGATCTTGGGGATATTTTCGCAGCTGTGGCCACTCTTCCTTCTAGTTTTGTGTGCCTTGCCGATGGGCATGGGAGAGAAATAATGGCTTTTGATTAACAAAGGAATGCATAATCTTGTACTCTGCATTTATGGGGTTTAAAGTATCGTATCTTGAAATTCAAGAGTATTATGTTAGCAGAAGGCATGAATGTTTGGTGCCTCTGTCATGCAATGCCTGGGACTGTGCCCATCATAGCAAAGAATGTTAATTAGAGAAAGCAGGGCAGCGAGGGCTTAGATTTGTCTCAGTTCTCACAATAAACCCATATCTGTTATTTTAGAAAGTTTTCAAATCATAAAAGCTTTTTGCAAAAGGTTGTCCAGTGTCTAATAACCCTACAGTCCTGATGTCAGTGACTACGCAAGCAGGCTTTCTGGTTTACTTTGCACTTCCCCATATACAATGCAAACAGATAGCTAATGACTGGGTAAATACAATGGGAATGTACTTTGTGCACTGTGTGTTCTGAGCTTGAGTGTTTTGGTCTTTATTTTGTTTGCCTATTTTTATATTCTTTCACAAGCACATTTTGTAATGATGGAATATTACAGAGTTCCTAGTACAGTACAGAGGCATAACACAAGGAATATATTGTGCTCACTCTCTTTAAATCCAAAATCTTTGCCGATGCCAATTATTTTTGGCTTTTATTCTTTTGAACTAATATAGATGAACAGGGGTTATGTGTTATGATTCATTAGCACAAGAGTGTTCATTTAAAGCAGAAAAAAAAACCAGACAAAAATGTATCTGTCAGACTTTAGCCTATCTGTTTTCTTTTCCTAACCTTCTAAGCTATTTTTTAAATGAAAATCCATGAAGAGTCTAAATATGTGAAAGAAAAGACAGTGAGAGCTGAGGAAGAAGTCATTAGATGAAAACTACTACCAGTTGTAGTATTAACCCACAAGGATTATATTTGTGTCATGTAAGAAATATGATTTACAAAGCCACAAGAAAAAAGACATTGAAAGCAAAGTCTTTAAAACCAGTATGATCCTGGACTTTTTAGCACTGTGCAGCTCATTGCCCAGCAGGATTTTTAGCTTCTTTTGTGCAGGGCTGCTTTCTAGCCAACTGCACCCAGCTTGCAGTGGTGGTCAGGGTGCTTGGGTCCTGGGTGCAGCACTTGTTGTGCTTCATGAAGTGCTTGTCGTTCTGTTTCTCTGTCATTCTCTGCTCCTGTCAATCTCACGAGGTGCCTCTGAGTAGCTGTTCCATGTCCCAGCTTATCAGTCCTTTCTCCCCCTAGTTTGGCATCACGTGTAATCTTGCTGTGTGCGCTCCATCCCGTCGTGAAGGTTGGTAATAAAGCTGTTTGTGAACACTGATCCCCGAGGAATATGTCTACTAATCAGCTGCCAATTGGATTTTGTCCCTCTAATCCAGGTTCACTTTGAACCTGACTGATCCAGACAGTTTTCAACCCATGCTCACTTTTTCAACATGTTCCTTTATAGGAACTTGATGTTAGGCTGACTGGCTTGCACTTGCAGAATCACGTTTCTGTAGATTTGCCTTCTTGCCCTGCCTAAAAGTGCTTACATTGCTATGCAGATCATATACCTGCTGTGCCTTATTCCTGCAATCATACAGGTTTTAAGGAAGAAATAAGCTTTTATAGAACTTTCTGTGGTACTAGGGAGTCCCTCTAAGCAAAAAAAATCAACCCTGTGTTAGCCATTTCATTTAGTTTAAAGGTCGTGCTGGCTTTTTTTTTATACAGTACTCAGTGGCCTGAATGAAATGTATTGGCAGAAGTGCATAGGCTAGTCTGTTCTTACGTAACTAATTTTCCTAATTAATTTAGAATATTATGGTGGAAAGAAAGGAAAACTAGTGATAGCATTTCTGAAAAAAACCCCACCCAAATCCAACTCAGTGCCTACCAGTTATTGTGTCAATATGAAAAGCTACAGTGACCATATGAGACTGGAATGCTTTTGCTATGTATTGTGTTAACATCTTTCACTACCTAAATTAACTCTCAACTGGTCTGTCAAGGCCAGTCATCATCAAACAAGTCAATTTGGATTTTGTTTGAATATTCTTCTGACATACTTATCTTTAAGGTTCAAACAGTGACACTTTGATATATTTGGAAAAGATAAGCTAAATGACTATTGTATTATTTTTGAGGGAAGGAAGGTATTTATTTTGGAAGTTTGGTAGGCTTTTTATCCTGCAGGGATGCATGGTTTTCAGCATCAGATTTCTCTGAAGGTTTTTTTTTACATTGCATTCCTTTGCAACAGCTGGAATTGGTCTCAGAAAGTGGACAAAGCGAACAGTTCTCTGAAGAAAATTTGGAAAAATTTCTCTCCTAGATTCCTGGTTTGTATGTTGTTGGCTGATTTAGATAAAATAGAACTTTAGTTTGGAAAGTTTGGGAGCCCATGATGTGTTTGTATGGGAATAATTATCATAAAAAGCACAGTGTTGTAGCAAGGGTGACCATCTGGTATCTGGGATTATTTGAACATATTTCTCCTGATCAGTTCCTTGATGCTGGATAAACCTTGGCTGCCACTGACAAACAGCTTTCACTTTGTCCCTTTCTTTCTAGTGTCAAATAGTTTCTATGGAGTTTTAGTATATGAATCTATTTTATCTTTGGGATAACTGGAAGCTATCTGTGTGAAACATAGTTGTTCTGTATGGGGCAATGGATTAGATGTTCTGGAGAGCACTTCAGATCTCCACGCTATCAAGTTATATGGTTGTGTGACATAATTAATGATTAGATTTTATTTTGTTTTCTTACTTTCTGTTTTGAATGTGCCTTTCTTATTTTCATTTTTGCCTTTCCTCAAATTCATCACTATTCAGTTATTTTAGAAGCTCTTTCAAATATTCTTGGAAGGAAAGCAATCGTATGGTCTCATTTACAAGAAAATATTTTAAAATGATCTAAGAAAAATCTGTAATGATAAACTGATTTGTTTTTAACTCAGGCTATAAAAAATAATTAGAGAATTATTTTGAAGAGGCAAGTAAAACTGTTACTGTCTTAAGATGAATTGCAGACTAAGGAAGTGCACTTTGTAAGGGATTTTGCAAAATGCAGCCCAAAATCTTTATGGAAGTTGCACAGGTTCTGTGACTTAGAATGCAGGCTACACCCCCTAAACCTTGGCAGTATTGGCAAGCAGCTAATTGGTCTTGCTGAGACTTCTGCTCTGGGTGGGTGCTCATCAACAATTATTGTGTAGTTGTATTGAATTAGTGCATAACTGAGCTTCACTGCTCATGTAATTTACCTCCACTTGACATCAATGCAATCAATAAAAATGTCAACAATTGAAAACAAGTTCTTTAAACTCTGAGTTGTTATAGAAAGCTTACAAATGCTAGCGATATATGTTCTTTATAGCTCGGCATAACAGATGTGTTATGATTGGTGTATTTACTTATTTTGCTTTACTTAAAAAATGGAAATAAAATTGTTTAATAACAGTCAAAGCAAATGTTGAATTTTTTACATTTGTGACTATTTAATACTCTTATGCTTACATATATCTATGCTTGAATGGGAATGTTCACCAAAGGCAAATGTGCTGCTTCTGTAATTGAATATTAGTCAATAGTTTACAGTTGTATTGTGGATAGACAGTTTCTTAATGCAAGCTACTTCATCAGACAGAGTTTGAGTCAATTAACATCAGATTTGTCTCATCTAATTTTTTTAATAGCAGATGAAACAGAATTTTACAGAGAAGAGCTGACCCTTTTCTAAAACCCATTGACATATGCAGAAGGTGTTTAATCTCTGATGTGTCTTATATTTCCTTTCTAGAGTACTTTGATGCTAGGTTAGTTAGGATGCCTGACTTAAGCTGAAGTTAGGGAGAAGTTCTACCCTTAGAGGGAAGAAGAAACTGCATAATTTACAAAAGACGATTTATGAGTTCCATGTCTGATAAGAATTACATGTTGAAAATCCCTAATTTTGAGTAAGGAGTGCTAATGTTATCTATTCAGACAGTTCATAAACATTTTAAAGACAGCACCTTGTTTTCAAGAGTATTTTGCTTGGTTTTACTGTTGAAAGGAGACATTAATAATAAATTATTTGTGACTAGCACTTGAAGACACTCAGATTTGTCTATTCAGAGTCAAACAATTTGTCTTCAGAGTAGACATTCATTGCCCAATAAAGGACTATTACACTATTTCAAAGAACAGTTGTATATTTAGGATAATCTCAATGTTTTTAACAAGATAAAGAATGCATTTAGAACCGTGATTAACATGTTTATCTCTGAAGACCAGGTGTGGAGGAGATTAGCTTTAAAATGCAGAGGAGGTTAAGAATTTTGCACTGGGGGCAATATTTATTAGTAGTATGATATGAGCTATAACCTGAGAAACAGCATTTGTGAGCACAGCAGTGGGAGGTGCACCCAGATAGAGGAACTGCTCTGCTCCATGACAGAGCTCCAGGAGAAGGTGAATGGTTAAAGAATGTCAGGGAGTCAAGAGAAAGAGTAGACTACTGAAACTGCACCCTGCTCTTCCCTGAGCTGTGCCCAACAGGCAGACAGGACTCATGACATGGAGGATTCCCTGTCCTCTCTTTACCTGGCTGAACGTGATGACTCAAGGACAGGAGACAGTGGTGAGAAGTTCCTGCCTGATGCAGCAGCTGTGTCTCCTCTGTGACTGCCCAACCTCCCCAGGTGCTCTGACATAACAGATGTGGGGCTCTGCAAGTGGAACTGATGAATAATGAGGATGATGGTTTGTCTAGAACGGAGGTGTCACAGAGATTAGTCAGTCTATGCTCCATGTCAAAACTGCTTTCATAAAGAAAAAAAGGTGGGTCATTGTCATAGGAGACTCCCCTATGAAGGGAACAGAATACCCCATATGCAGACCAGATACACTTCTTAGAGAAGTCTGCTGCCTCCCTGGAGCCTGGGTTAAAAATGTGATGAGAAAACTTCTTGCCCTAGCACAGCCCTCAGATTTTTTGTCCACTGTTGGTTTTTCAAGTAGGCAGCAATGGAGTTGGAACAAGAAGACCAAGTGCAATCAGGAGAGACTTCAGGACCTTGGGACAACTGGTTAAGGGATCAAGAGCAGAAGTAGTGTTCACCTCCATCCTTCTAGTTGCAGGGAATGATGAAGGAAGAAAAAGGAAGAGCCAACTCTGAGCCTGGAGTCACTGGCAGAATTTCAGTGGTTTTTTTTTGATCATGGGTTGGTCATGTGACCTGTCTCTGAATAGAGAAGGACTGTAGGTGATATGATGAGTGGAGGCTGTTTTGGGCACAGTGATCACAAAATAATCATGAAGTTTTGGTTCTTGAAGAAGTAAATAGGGGGAGTCAGCAGAATGGCTACCTTGGACTTCCAGAGGGCAGGTTTTGACCTGTTTAGGAGATGGGTTGAGAGAGTCCTTTGGGAAGCAGTCCTGAAGGTCAGAGGGGTCCAGAAAAGCTGGATATTCTTCAAGAGGGAAACCTTAAAGGTGCAGGGGCAGGCTGTCTTCATGTGCTGAAAGATGAATTGGTGGGGAAGAAGGCTGGCCTGGCTGAACAGGGAGCTTTGCCTGGAACTTAGAGGGCAAAAAAAAGTGTTTATGACCTTTGAAAGAAGGGGCAACAGCTCAGGAGGACTACAAGGATGTAATGAAATTACGCAGGAAGAAAATTAGAAGGGTCAAAGCCCAGTTTGACCTTAATCTGGCTACTGCCATAAAGGACAATAAAAAACGTTTCTCTAAATACATTAGCAACAAAAGGAGGGCTAAGGAGAATCTCCATCTTTTATTGGATGTGATGTGAAACAGTGACAAGGGTTGAGGAAAAGACTGAGGAACTTAATACCTTTTTTTCCTAAGACTTTAATAGTAACACCAGTTGTTCTCTGTGTACCCCTGAGGTGGAATATGGGGATGGGTAGCAGAATGAAACTCCCATAATCCAAGAGAAAATGGTCAGTGATCTGCTACACCACTTAGACACACACAGAGGTTTATGGGGCTGGATGGGATCCACCCAAGGGTATTGAGGGAGCTGTTGAGGTGATCACTGAGCTCTCTGAAACCTTATTGCTCTCTACAAATGCCTGAAAGGAGGTTGTAGCCAGGCGAGGGTTGGTCTCCTCTCTCAAAGTAACAAGTGATAGGACAAGAGAAAATGGCCTCAAGTTGCGGCAGGGAAGGTTTAGGTTGGATATTAGGACACATTTTTTCATGGAAAAGGTTGTCAAGCATTGGAACAGGCTGCCCAGGGAAGTGGTAAAATCACCATCCCTGGAGGTATTTAAAAGATGTGTAGATGTGGTACCTGGGGACATATTTTGTGGTGAACCTGGCAATGTTAGGCTAATGGTTGGACTCAATGATCTTAGAGGTCCTTTCCAACCTTAAATATTCTGTGATTCTATGAGCCTATTAATAAAATGTAAGCAAAGCAGAAGGAGGAACTACCCTTTAAATATATATACCTTTTAATATATCTATGTAGCTATAGTTTGATATAAAATAAGGACTCACAATTATAAATCTCAATGAGGGGAAAATGCTCTCATGTGTGATTGGTGTGTGAATAGGTATTTATGGTACCAAACCCTATTTAATCTACCATAGTGTCTTTAACAAAGTTACATCCTGCATGACCTAGCAAGATACAGTTTCCCAAGTATCTAGAAGCGATAATTTTATATGCCTAAAGCTCACTGGATTGTAGGAGGACCTTGTATGTGCCTGTGAAAAGGAGGAATTAAAGGCTAAATATGTACTTCTTTTCCTGAAGACAATTGCAAAAACAGCCTCTTACCTTATAGTAGGAAATGTTCAGTGGGACATTTGTAGGTGATATCAAACTAAATTTTTAAATCCCAACCTTAAATTATTCTCAAAAAAAGGGATAGTGTACCCTCTCAAACATTACTTGCTTGATGAATGACGGTTTTGAAATCACACATAAAGAGTAAGCAGTAGTGTTTTACACAATGCAGCTGAGAAATGTGAGGATTATCATGGCTGGGCTTCGCGAACGAAGATTTGGGAAGGGCACTACCCATGTTTATTACAAGCGCGCTTGTGGCTAAAAAGGCCAATACGAGACAGGCACGTCCGGTTGCAAAAGGCACAGCAGAAAGACTCCTTGGATGGTATATTCTGCAGGGCATGATTCTTTCTGCGTTATCTTTTCTTCTTGAGAGTGATCCTGTGTGCTTTCTCAAAGGCATCAGCAGCATTATAGATGGTGTGTCTCCAGGCCTCCCAATTGGAGGCCAGAGTAGACCAGTTATGTTGATCAATATGGCCAAGGCTGAGATGTTGTTTCAGGGAGTCCTTGTATCTTCTCTTTGGGGCTCCTCTCTTGCAGCAGCCGGTGACAAGTTCACCATAAAGCAAGATCTTAGGGAGGCGGTGGTCCTTCATCCTGGAGACGTGCCTGCCCAGCGCAGCTGTGTTCTCAATAACATGACCTCAATACTTGTGACTGCTGCTTGTTCTAGAACAGATGTATTGGTCACATAATCTGACCAGTGGATGTTTAGGATTGTAAGAAGGTAGCATTGATGGAAGCATTCTAGGAGTCGCAGGTGGTGGCGGTAGATGACCCATGATTCGGATCCGTATAAGAGAGTAGACAGCACAATGGCTCTGTAAACACTGATCTTGGTACTTTTCTTCAGGTGTTTATTTCACCAAACTCTTTTATGAAGCTTTCTGAAAGCACTATATGCCTTTGCCAACCTCTTGTCTAATCTCTCTGTCAGTCTTACCATGCGAGGAGATGAGGCTACCTGGGTAATTAAACTGCTGGACTGATTTGAGCTCTGATTGGCCAATGGTGATATGGGGATGATGGAAGACTTCCTAAGGTGCAGGTTGATAGAGAATTTCTGTCTTCTTTAAACTGACTTCCAACCCAAAATGCTGAGCAGCGTCTGCAAAGCAGGATGTTAAACGCTGCAGAACTGCTTCTGTGTGGGCAACAAGGGTGACATCATCAGCATAAAGCAGCTCCCGGACAAGATGGTTTAAGGTCTTAGTGTGGGTCTTCAGTCACCTTAGGTTGAAAAGGCTTCCATCAGTATGGTATCGAATGTAGATACCGTCCTGATCCTCGAGGTCTGCCGTGGCCCTTTGGAGCATCCTGCTGAAAAAGACTGTGAATAGAGTTGGTGCGAGAACGCAACCTTGTTTCACACCATTCGTTATTAGAAAGGGCTCAGAAAGTGCATTGTCATATCTGACTTGACTGTGCTGGTCCTCATGGAGTGAGATGATCATTTTGAGGAACTTGGGGGGACAACCTACATGTTCCAAAATCTGCCATAGACCTTTCCTGCTCACAGTATTGAAAGCCTTGGTGAGGTCAACAAAGGTTGCATAGAGACTTTTGTTCTGTTCCCTACACTTCTCTTGCAGTTGTCAGAGAACAAACACTATGTCTGTGGTATTCCTGTTGGCTCTGAAACCGCATTGACTTTCAGGTAGAATTCCTTCTCCTATAGCGGGTATTAGTCTGTTCAAGAGTATTCTTGCCAGGATTTTGCCAGCAATGGAGAGCAGAGTAATACCATGGTAATTTGAGCAGTCTGATTTAATTGCTTTCTTCTTATACAAAGTGATGATGACTGCATCATGAAGATCTGATGGTAGTTCGCCTAGTTCCCAACAGCGCAGTACGAACTTGTGAAATTTAACATGGAGTGCAAGACCCCCATGTTTCCAGACTTCAGGTGGAATTCCATCAACCCCAGCTGCCTTGCTGATTTTCACCTGCTGTATGGCCTTGAGGGTTTCTCCTAAAGTGGAGGCAGTATCCAATTCATACTTCACCAGTTGTTGTGTGATGGACTGAATGGCTGAGTCTTGGACTACACGGCTAGTACTGAAAAGGATCTGAAAGTGTTCAGAGCATCGATTCAGAATGGAGGTTTTATCTTTCAGAAGCGTTTGACCATCAACGCTGAGTAGAGGACTTTGAGCTTGGTATGTAGGCCCGTAAGCTGTTTTCAGGGCTTCATAGAATCCTCTGTGATCACCCGTGTCTGCGCATAATTGTGTTTTTTTCACTAGATCGATCCACCACTTGTTCTGGATGTCACGGAGTTTCTGTTGGAGCTTGCTGCATGCAAGACAAAAGGCTGTTTTTCTTACGTGACGGGAAGGCAGTGCAAGGTGTGCTTGGTGGACGGTTCTCTTCTTCCTCAACAATTCCTGGATCTCTTGATTGTTTTCATTGAACCAGTCCTTGTTCTTCTTGAGGGAGAACCCCAAGGTTTCTACAGAGGACTGCAGGATGCTGTTTTTAATATGGTGCCAAAGTGTTACAGGAGAAGTATCTGTAGAATCTATGGAATGGTTATCAAGCCTAGTTTGAAGATTAACCTGGAATTTGTTTCTCACTGTGGCTGATTGGAGATTGTTAACTTGAAGTCTTCTCCTTGGCATACTGCCCCTTTTAGGTTTGAATTTAAGATTGAGGTTAAGCTTACAGCGCACAAGCCGATGGTCTGTTTGGCATTCTGCGCTGGGCATCACGCGGGTATGGTGGACATCGTGGACATCTCTCCGTCACACCAAGACATAATTGATGAGGTGCCAGTGTTTGGATCTGGGATGCATCCAGATTGTCTTCAGACTATTTTTCTGCTGAAAGATAGTATTAGTGATGGTGAGCTGTTGCTCCGCACAGAATTCTAGCAGAAGTCGACCATTATCGTTGCAGGTTCCAACACCATGCTTGCCTAATATTCCTTTCCAGGCTTCAAGGTTCTTTCCTACTCTGGTGTTGAAATCACCAAGGATAATGATCTTATCATCTGCAGGAACCTTCTGGGTAAGACGGCACAGGTCGGTGTAAAATTTATCTTTTTCGGCAAGATCAACTTGGAGAGTTGGGGCATATATACTAAAGAGGACAATGTGTTGCTTGTTGTTTAGTGGAAGGCATAGGGAGATAATGTGGTCAGAGCGACCTGTCAGCAGATTTTCGAGTTTAGGAAGAACAGAGTTTTTAATCATGAAGCCAACTCCTGAGAGATACTTTTCGGTTCTGGGCTTACCTGACCAAAAGAGGGTGTAACCGGCACTGTGTTCTCTGAGGCTGCCTTCCTCGTGAAGGTGAACTTCACTGAGAGCAGCAATGTCGATGTTGAGACGTGACAGTTCATGGGCAATCAGTGCAGACCGATGCTTAGGACATCCGCTATCCGCAGAATCGAGCATGGTTCTGATGTTCCAGCATGCTAGAGTTAATTTGGGTATACCTTTGGAGGCAGGTGTATATGCCTTTGTCTTTTGATGTTTGTGTGACTGCATTTGTAGAAGATGTTGCTACAGGGCTTTGCGAATGTGGGTAAGGCCTTCGAGCCTGCACAATGGATTTTTTAGGTGAGATGCAGTGTGCACGGAACTGAACCCACCCTTTAATCCTAAGGTTCATCTACCAGGGCTGAGCGAACTCGGACGGTGGCAGCGAGGTCCTCAGGACGTAGGTTTAGTTAAAGTGACCTTCTCTTAGATGGATGGCCTTACAGGGCTGAACGAGCTCCATCTGCCCGGGTTTAGAGTTGTCCTCTTCTGTGTGTTCCGGGCTCCTCCTCTCGTCTCCCACGATGGCACAGTCCGCACTGGCAGAGCTCCCCCTCTCTTGCTCCTTTCCATGCCCGAGGCCAAGCCTGAGTGCCCGGGGCCGGGCTGCACCATGCGCACCCGTTCCGGGGCCAGCTGGGCGTGAGGATTAAAAGATTTTGAAAATGACAGATAATAATTCTTTCAGATATTGAAATACAAGAAGCTGAAATAGGTCTGAAATAGTCAAAAGTCTCACTTGTTTAGTGTAATGCTATAGACAAAATGACACTTTACCAAATGAAAGTAAGCAGAAATCACTTGAAATTTTTAAATATTAGTAAGAAATATACTAACAACATGAACTTTATCAATGGTGATGCATTTGCCCAATGCCTGAGTTTTCAAATATCCTGAAACAGTGACAGAAATCTGAATGTCTGTGCAAAGCAATTGCTCTAATTCTAATCCTCTCACTAATATTACTGGAAATAAATAGTATTGGAGTTCAGAATGGAGTCCAAAAGGAGAACTGAGTTCAGGGGATTTCAGGAGTGTTTGCGAAGTTCAGAATTCATAAAGAGAAAAGGAGGGGACATACAATCAAGATGATAGTCCTGAAAAGGACAGATAACATTGATTCTGGAGGACAGGCATATGAAGCACAAGAAAATAACTGTGAGGCAAGCTCTGATATAAAACTGACTCTACCCTTGGTTTACTAGCTTTGGTAATTGTGCAGATTGAGAGGATTACATACATAACAATATTCACAAATTGTATTTAAAAATGCAAGAGGACTATATCAGGAAAATATATTCTGTTGTTGAGAGGTATTATTCCATGTCACTGAGGCTTTTCCACAAATATTTTGTTATGGAAATTTGCTTCATATGGTTTTAATTATGTTGACAGTTTTCTGGACTTTGAAAAGTTTTTGCTTCATTGAAAGCACAATTTCTGGACAATGAGAATAAGATAAAGCATACTTAATTAAAACTTTAAAGGCTGGTCTTCATTTTTTGCTCAGGTTTGTAAGATCTACATTGTTCTGTGGGTGCCGGATTTTACAAATGAGCAGACTTTACAGTTCAGCAGACTTAAGAATGATCTTCTGTATTTGAATTCTTGAAAATCATGATGTTTGCAATAATTTGCTGTGCAAATGCTGTTGGTGCTTTGATTTTATCATGTGCTGTAACCTCTAACTACTCAGCTTGTTGGAAAAGCTGATTCAGACTTAGCAGAGCAAAGCACTTGAGCTTATTGGAACCGCTGATGGTTTTGTTTCTGTGGCTGGGAAATGGTGAGCGACCCATTACTTATGTTCCTCCTCCAAGTCTTCACCCTTAAATATTAAGAAGACACAATTCCTTCTCAACTCAGAGGTGCTCAGTATTTATAAAAAGAGAGCTGAAAAGTAGGATTTTCAGCTGCAAAATATGGGTATTTATGTTTTAAACTGAGAGAGGCCAGAGTTGTTAATCCCAGTCATCTAGGCACTGAGTTGTGTCATAGAATGGGGAAGTCCTGGAGCCAGCATATGACACTAGAGAAGTGGGAAAAGGTTTGATCTTCAATGTAAGACAAGTAGATTAAAGGTGCTGTTGTGCAGATAACCGTGCTGATAGTCAAATGTGTTATAGTGATATAAATTGTTGAGCATTTCCACACCACGAAAGTATTTTTATACTTTCCTTTTCATGCTGTAGCACTTTTTGTCATGTGGGAGATTTTAGTACTGGTTCTTTGCAGTTCTTTGGCTGGACAGTTTTTAGGTATTCCTCCGTGGCACTCTTGATTTAAGACATGCTCTATGGTGACATCTACCAGCATGTATTAATTTATTGCCCTATATGAAAAATAAAGATTTACTTCACTATGTAGGCAACTGTCAGGATGACCAGGGCTCATGTAATTGTATACAGTCTGTATACATTTTTGTATGTCCTTTATGACTCAAGTAACTTAAATTTAGTGTTGGTAACTTTTTATATAAAGGGGACTTAATTTTGATTTGGTTGTTTCTTGACTGTACAATTGCTTGGGAAAGGATAACTGAAGGACTGGGAAGCTTTGGGGCCATAAACTTCCTCTGCAGTCACAAAGCAAAAGTCTCAGTCACGCAGAGCACCCGGGGTCTGCCGTGCCCCCAGGGGGGGCCTGTCTTCTCCCTCAAACTGTGAGGAGGCTTCAGACAACTAGCTTAAACCAGATGCTGGCTCTAAAATAACCAGTTGAGGTTAGAAACTGCCCACTTTGTTGGACAGGTTTCAGACATTTTGTTGACAAAACAGTTTAAAATTAAATATTTTACTGTCCAAAGTGCATTTTGAAATTCTTTCAGGTAATACTCAGCTGCGGTTGCTGCCATTCCCCTCTGGGTAGTACAGTAACACAAATTTATTAATTGGTTTCTGAGTAACAAAACCTGCTTTTAGATGACTTAAAGCTGCCAAAATGGGGGTTCAGTGCTTGCTTTGTGACTTGAGGGACTGAATTGTGCTACCCAAGGCTGGAGGGTGATCACTATGCCATCTCTGCCTGCTCAGTGGAGGGGAACGCTCTGTCCCCTCAAAGAAATGTGAGAGATGCTCCCTGTGGGGTATCCACCCTGAGGAGCTTTGCCAGTAACTGTAGTGGTGCGCTTCTTGAAATGTGTCCCAAGCGAGGTGGAAGTTTTGGGTCTGGAAGTTGCCTGGAGAATTTGAAGAAGGTCTTTGGCTTGAATTCAGAAATAATTTTGGAAGAGGGCCCTCAAAATTGATTTTATTGAAGCAAGCTTTTGATGAGTGGAGCGGATGGCTTTTCTCAGGGGCTCTCTTCCAAACCAGCGGGCGAAGCTAACCTGTCGCTGTATTAGAATGAATTGAATTACAATAAGTGTAAAGCAAAATCTGTTGTCTCAGCTTTTACAGTTTTTGACCAGATTCACAGAAATGTGAATATTTGATGGTGTGTATGTCTGTCTTCTTCGATGGCCAAAATACCCATGGAGCTGAACTGTGTCCTACCCGAGGGCAAAAAAAACCAAACCAGGGAGCTGTTTTACAAATGAAATGTTTCTTGCTTTTTCTTGCAGTTTTATGTGCTGTAACATGTTCGATCAGTAATATAAGTAAGAGAGTTTAGTGCATTAACATGTTTTGTACTGTTTCTTTCACAAAAAAAAATTCAGACCTAACCCTTCCTGTTGTTTGTTGCTGTCATCTCTGACTTAGGTCCGAGAGTTTTAAGAGAACATGGAAAGCATTTTCACGGCTCACAGAGCTGGAGTTTTTCATCTCTGTACAACATTAACTTTTTTTTGACAATTCTGAGCCAGTCCTTTTGTTTACATTGTCGAAAGAATTCAGAATGGTAATTAGTGAAAGTAAGAATGAAAGAATTCAATGTGTTTTTCTGTATGAATATTAATAATAATTACAAAATATATTCTAGAGAAAATGTATGGGTTTGTTATTACCTCATTAATATAGTATATTTCTTTTCATAGTTTGATACTAAAAAATAATAGATTACCTCTAATTCTCTTTATGTATACACCAAGCATATTTGCCAACTATCACCATTTCATATAAGTATTTTTACACCTAATTTTCTATAAGCACAGTGTAAGATGATTGCGATTTCAGTTAATTGCTTCCACGTGCTCTGGTTTGTAGTAACACTACAGCTTTAAAATCTGAAGGCCATTCTCATGCCTATTTCATAGCATGAGATTTTACAGTAAAATATGAAACGTAAATACAGAACTTAAATACAGGACTGTAATGTTAAATATATTCTTTCTATACTACATTGATATGTTTATTATTTATTACTTTTACGAAATTTTTAAATTTCATTCTAAAGATCAGAAAAATGTTGAACATATTAGTATTAGCTCTTTAAAAAAAACCCACATAATTTTTGATTCTAAAAGACCACTGAGCAGAACACTGTAACCTTGAAAATAAGTTTTCCACATCTAAAAATTATGATAATAATTATGGTATTGTATATGGAACTCTGTATGTTTAATTTTTTTATATTTTAACTTTTTTTTTATGAGTAAAGGAAAAATTTTCCTTTTTACAGCTGTTCATAGGTTTTATAGTTAAAAGCATTTTTGAGTAGTACAATGGAAATTTCATGGGGCTACATTTGTACTTTTGCCAAAAAATGTGATTAATTCAGTGTAAAAATACATTAGAGTATAATATAATTATAAAAATACACAAACTTTAAAATTAAGTCCAGTCATCTATTTTAAAACTATTTACTGGGTGTGAATACTCTGTTAGTTGAAGCTGAAACACAGGTGGAGTTCCACGTGCTGCATAATCTGATCTCAGTGTACAAAATCTTTGGAGCAATATAAACATATGTGTAAATGAATTATTTTAACATTCAATTTTTATAATATAATTGCTCTGAATCATGAAACCTCAGACGTAAGATGTTCCATCAGGGAAGCAGAAATACTGTTAACAGTGAAATCCAAAAAGCATACAAGAAACAGTTTATGAGTCCAAAGACAACTCACGTGGTGTTCCTGCAAAAACTTAAGGGGGGAAAAAAAAGGGCAGAAAACCCCATTCCTTAAATCCTGCATTATAATGTGAAAGCTTCATGCTTTTGTTGGACAACTGAGATGGATGAATTGTATTTTAAGATTGGCTGCTGCTCTGAATACAGTCAAACTTATGCTATTCGGTATTGTCATAGAAAAAAGCTATCTGCAGGCCCAAGTTTCAGTAATTAAGTCCTGGAAGGCCCCTTGGGTGGCTAGCATTGACTGGTGTTATTCCAGAGAAACAAGCATTGCATTTCATTTATAAAATACTCAAGTAGAAATATGATGTATCTGTCCCTTGGCCTAACATAGTTTCAGTATTTTCCTTTAAGATGAACTGTAAAAGATATGCAGACTTATGTTTGAGTATGTCTGCAAGTCATGGGTAGATTCAAGACATTAATGGTAGGGAAAGAAGAAGACAGACAAAAATTGCTGAGGACCTGGAGGAGGAATAACCATCCAATTCCATTGTTTGGGGGCTGCTAGTATTCAGTCCCTGCAAATCTATTGTTTCAATCAGGCAGGAAGCTAATTACATGCAACACTTTCATTCTTTAGCAAAAAAGATAAAGTGCCTCTATTTTAGGACTGACTGTGGAGTTTTTGACAAAATACTGTTCTGTCAGAAAATGCCAATGTCTTTTTGCCAGTTTTACCAGGAGGATTTTCAGGGAGTAGTAGTTCTATCTTTACAGGTGGAATTTTTTACAAACTTGGTGTTCTTGGTGTTCTTTCATGGGCTGTTTCTCTGTTTTGCATCCTCAGCCATTGCATAAAATGCCTTTGTGAGAAATAACAGGAGTTGAGGAGCTGCCGTCCCTGAGATGAGCACCCTGGCAATGGGCAGAAGTGCCCCTTCTGTTCACTTGTGCTCCCTTCGTTGCTGTTCAGTAGCACTGTGACTTTTGGGATGCCACAAGAAGGATGCTTCTTGTTATAATTTTACCCCTCTCTGTGTCTGTTTATTAGGGAAGTTCTGTATTCATGTGAGTATGTGAAAAATTAGTCTTTCTTGTTTGTTTGTTTATTTTGTGTTTGATTCTTGCAGATTAGCTGCAGCCATCATACCTGGGGATTAGGTTCCAAATGTCAGATTCTTGCTGGCCTGTGTTGGGAATCCTGTTTGGCTGAGAGTAAGAAATACTGAGTATAAAAAGCTAACATTGAATATTCTTCTGTATGCTGTAGGTGTCAGGTTCAAGTCTGCAGTATATGCATATGTCTGAATCAACCACAATATATATTGATATTGATGGAATTAATGTGATTCTAAGCTAATAAATATATTGAAGGGGTTATTTATGCTCTATTCAGTCCTAAAGGGCAGAAGTGATAGGAGAGAAAATGTCTCCGAAATATAAGCTGTAACACCATATGTTGCTATGTGCTGAGTCAGAAAATTGTTCCCATTTATCCAGAATGCTTCAGGTAAGACATTTATGTTGAGAATGTATTGAGAATGTTTCAGATGAGCACGGAACCTGTTAAATAATACAGAAGAAGCAATCCATTAAAAAATGAAGTTACATCATCAGTGTTGCATTTACAAGACCATTTTAACAACTTCCCTTAAGAGGAATCCTACTTGGTTAAATAAAACCTGATAAATCTAATTTCCTTTGAGGCAAAATCATTTAATTATTGTGTATTTAATCACTATCTGTATTCAGAATACTAAGAAAAGGATTTCTCATATAAGTACACATGATGGAATTAAGTGACTAAATGTGGATGTTGCCATCCTTGCAAAAGTTATGAAGAAATTTTGACTGTTCTTTAAGGATAGAAGTTCTGATGTAGCTTTGAGTAGAAAGATCTGAACTTTTCCCATATTCATATGGAATTTTGAGCTACTGGAAGTAAACATCTGGTTGTAAATACTACATGTAACATTATGGATGGGTTTAGAAGTTTTTAGAGCAAATGGATTAACCCAAAATAAATTATATTTTATATTTTTAATGATATTTTTATATTTTCACCATAAAATAAATTATAGGAGCAACTTCGGAAGTTATTGAATTACCTAATGAATGGCTTTTTTTGGATATTATGCCAACTTTGAATTCCAGCAAGTAGCCAAGAAAGTTGGAAGATCTGAAAGCTTTTCACCATCTGTGTACTGACAGCCTATGTTGTCTTATACTTTATAGCCATAAAGAATTTACCATCCTTGGCAGTGGAATACGAACTGGAAAGAGAGGGAAATGTGGGTGGATTTTTTAAAGTATTGTTGTCTCTTTCACTGTTATGGACACTCGCTAGGTACTGCAGATTTTGTATTGATCCGACTTGGTATTAAATATTTTCCACAGTGATTCCATTTAACTGTGAACATTTGTCTCATATCTGTAACTACCTGTGTAAAGACAGCTGCTGCAATGAGGTGGCATGGATTCAAATTTTTCTTCTTACTTACTCAGGTGGGATTAATCTAAAAATTGCATCTCTAATCTATTCACTCCAGGCCTCCTTCATAGTCAGTAAGAGTAAACATCTTCAAAGGGTGGCACATTTCCTTTTAGGGTAAATCTCCCTATGGAGAGATCTGAAACTTTTTAGCAGTGCCTCAGAATTAAAGATGCTGTTGGTTGTCTCCTAAAATAACTGTCTCCCTTATAAGAATATAAATAGCATTAATTGTCTTTTTAATGGTAACAAACCAATGAATTATACAGAACTGACTGTTTTCCACCTAAGTAATTCTTCAGCTGGGGAGGAAATCAGAAAGAAAGAAGTCTTGAAAACAACTGTTTTCAGATGCAAGTAGTGATCATTTAAAAAATTATACACTGTTTGGAGACAGCTGCTTAAACCTCTGTTTTTCTGGAGCATTCAAAATAATACTGATTTTATGATGGACAGGAGACTATACAGCCAACAAAACCCATAATTTCTGGAGTATCTCTGATTTCATAGCAGCTACAAATCTTGATAATAATGTTACATGTGAACTTTATTTTCTGTTTTTTTTTTTTTTTTTAACCAGCCACAAAAGAAGACATTTGAGAGCATGTTTCTTGTCTTGTTCAAGAAAAAGTACAATGTCAAACACTTAAACTGGACTTTAGCAATATAAACCCATGACTGCAGGATTTATTCTTATAGTTGATAGCAGAATTGTTTGACTGGGTTTCTACTGGCTGGCAAGTGAAAAATCTCACCAAATACAGTGAGAAAAGCTCCATAATAACTTCTGTACCAGTTGGATTTTTCTCAACACTGGTATTCTGTCTTCATAGCTCTGAATTCCCTCCTAAAAGCATGCAGGTCTGATTTTCTTCAGCTCTTGTGTTCTCATAAAAATGTTTGTCAGGCTGATGTTTTTTGAAACTTAGTTTGCCACTGAATTTGCTAGGCTTTATACAGCAAGTGTAGGTTGTGCCAGATTAATTTAACATATTAGATCCTGACATTACAAAATCTTGTCAGTACAAGAACTGCAAGATATATGATGTGGAGATTGCAGTGTGCTGGGCTCTCGAAGTTATGAAGTTGTAAGAGTAGTGTTTCTTAAGACTTGGCTACATGTTAACACTCTTGGAGTTTCTTAGTTGCAAAACCCAGAACTTTTAAGTCATAAAGTCAGTCTATTGTTGATATACTAAAAATTAGAATCCTATAACGAACCTGGATGATGTTGAGGGTCTCAGAAACAGAGTTCAGTCTAAGTTGCTACATGGCTAGGAACTAATAACTTTTTTTAGTATAAGCTTGTAAATGATTATTTGGGCGAAGGAGGAAGACCTGGTGTATCAGTTACCTTTGGCTCAGTTGGGTATTCTGCAGTTGGATAAAAAGACAAATGTGTTTGGAGAGGCCCTTACAGTAGAAACAGTAAGGACTTATTTTGTTGTCGAAGACAGCAGTATGGTCTCATGTGGAATATTGTATGTAAGTGTGGTCAACTAGTTTTTAAAAAGACCATTGAAATCAGACGATGTGAGTGAGGAGCTGCTAGGGTCATCAGAAGCTGTGGAGAGCCTGCTGTATGATAATAACTTAACAGTGCCTGCCTTCTTCCCACTATCAAAATGAAGACTATAGTAATGTAAGTGCTGTTTATAAATTTCCTGGGGAAATGAGGAAAGGTAAACAGCAGAAGTAATTACTAAAGTAATTACGTGGAAGAATTATGTATGAATGACTTTGAAATGAATGGTTTGAAATTAGAAAAAGGGTTTCAAGATGGCCTGTCACACAGGAGTGTGGCTAAAAAAGCCAGTAACTGCATTATCACCACAGCACAGTACAGTACAGTCAAATATAAGCAATTTGTGATAGAAACTGTGATCTTCTGTGATGGCGCTGACAAGACTTCTGTTCTGAGACCTTCCTAAGTGTTGTGTCCTTTATGCTTTCTTAGAAGTCTGTGGAAAAAAAACCCCAACCTTTAGCTGGACATGGCCTAGTGGCCTGATTTATTGAGGGGAAATCGGACACATGGGCTGGTGGGCATAGGAATTTCCATGTCTGGATAACTGTTGTTTAGAAATGTGTTTTGGTTTTGTGGTTGCCCAGGTGGAAGAGCACATTAGTGTCAATGCACCTAAGCCCTGGCTTCTGCCATCAGTAATGACTTCATGTTACAGGAATTCTGGTTTGAACAACGGTGAGTTTGGCCACCAGCAAATGAAATGGACGTAAATAAAAACTCTGACTTCCCAAGAATTCTGCTTTTTGGTTTATTCCTTTGTGCTTCCTCTTGTATTCCATATATCACAGTCTCTGTGATTGCAAGAGGCTAGAGTTTATGCAACTGTACAGTTACAATACTGATACAGGACAAAACAAGAAGCCCAACATGCTTTAAAAAGTATGTTAAATATTGAAAAAAATCATCTGACATAGGGACCATTTATTCTCAAACAATGCTGCTTTACTATAATAGTTGTGGATTTTTTTTTCAGGTAGAGTAGAATTGCTGTTTACTAATTATCTTAATAGAATCAGACCTTGTAAATAATAAATTAATTTCCATTTGTACTGTAATTCTGTTTTATATTTATGATATTGAATGCCATTTTTTAGTGATATCTACTCTTGTAGAGTCCTGATAGATTGAGCTCTGCAAAAATTTTACTTAGTGAATAAACTGAGAAAGAATTTCTTAAAGTATTTACATGAGGGGAACATTTTTACTTTTACTGTTTAGGAGTCATATGGGGGAAAAGAAAATCTCAGCTTGAACTGTATTGCAATTTCCTCTTTGCAATATTACCAATAGCTTATTTTTACATTTCATTCATGGCAAGTGTATGTTGAGTGCTAACTCTGTGACTGAAAAGAAGAAAATTATGCGAGGTGCTTCACAGTAACTAAGGCAGCTGTGTAGGTATTTTGTTTCTTCATTAAGAAATTTTGCTATACAATTGATAAAATTGGTGGAAGACATAGGTTATGTAAAAGATCTATAGTTTTGACTTTAATACAGTAAGTTCATTAGTGGAGTGAAAATTAAAATTGTATAAATGATATAGTGTAAAAGTAAAGTTCACGTAACTATTCCATGTATGAAATTTATTTAAACAGTCAGTTCTAAAACATAGACCAAGTTAAATACTTGGGCTTAATTCAGTTAAAACTTCAGTGAGACTCCTAGAATATGCAGTTAACTTCTATCGTTTTAGTTCTCTGTTCTGTAAAAATAATTAATTCTGTTATCTCTATTTCTGTTTGTAATGTTGCTGGATATATTTCACTTCAAAATCAGGTCAATAATTTTGAATCGTTTGTTCTGGCATAAAGGTAAACTAAAAACTTCATTGCCTCTGAAATATGTTATTCCTCATCTTCGTTTTTAGACCAGTTCTTAAATTAAGAGATGTAATGCTAACTGTTTATGGTTTAAGTAAGCATTTTAAAATGAAAGTGTTTCATTTACAGCACATTCCTTGATCACTTGGTGCAGTGACTACTTATAGCTAAATGCAAAAACTAATGAAGTATTAATTTCTTATTTTCTTAGAGGTCTTGTTTTTGTTTGTTTTGTTGACAACTTTATAGTGGAATAGCAATGTAGCCTGTTTGAATAATAATTTAGGAAATGTAGTAAAAACTGAACAAAATTATAAAAAAATGCATCTCTCTAGGAAAGAAGAAAAGGTAATTATTGTAAAAGAGTTGGTAAAATACTTATTTCATGCTTTTTAAGTCAGCCTGTACCCAACAGTATGATTCTTTTAGTGTTTCTAAGTATTTTTGCATAAACCTTTATACTTTCTCTAAAACCTCATTGCATTTCTTTCCATTCAATTTTTTACACTTTTCCCGTAGAATAAACATTACCTCTCTATTCTCACCAGTCAGCTTTCGTAACTGTTACTTTTGCCTTCATATGAGAGAATATTTATTATAAGAGTTTAAGCTTTGCACTAGAAGTCTTCTACCTGTGGGTTTGAATCATCAAGCAGCTTCCTATAAAATAATTATGTAAGTAAAATGACAGCTTGGTTTAAAGAATACACTATAAAATTCCTTGTACCTTTGTTTCAAGTAATTTAATAATTCCCTCCTGCTCTGAGCCTGTTTTACAAAGAGAGTAATGTTAAAAAATGTTTTGAAAAAATACTAGGTAAGCCCCGACCTTTTCATGGGAGGGCAGGATAGTTCCTTTGTACTTGTCTCTCCCTGGCTACATGACCAAACTTTGAGTTTGCCCTGGTGAAGGATTTGGTGACAGAGTGACAGCATAATTCTCATTGTGCTGCCCAAAGATGAAAATGCTTTGATATAGAAAGGGAAATAGGCTGGTTTAAATTGTTTAGTAACAGCAGCTGAAATTACATTTCCTTTGAATTTCATTAGTGTGTGTTGAGTGAAGTACTTCTATTAGGATTTTACTGAGCCAGATACATAGACTGACAAGGCTGTCTTTGCAAGACTTTCAGCTGTCTCAACAGCTGTAAAAGTAAAAATACCACTCGCTGACTATTAAAACTCTTGGCAGCAAATCCTTCCAGTCACTTCTGGCATGCTGAGCTTAACCAGGAAATGTTTTTACAAAATACTTAAATAATTAGAATGGTGGGTGATAAATGATGATCTAAAAGTATTAAGTCTCATTATATTGGTAGGATATTTCTATCTTTGTTATTAAAAGGTGTAGGATGTAATTAGAAGGATAATCTTCAATGCAAATCTTAAAAAGTGTTTGTTACATTGCTCATTCATGCAGAAAAATGACCTGTGATCTGCAAATGTTTTCGCATAAGAATAATTTTATGCAGGCACTTTAGCTCCATTGGTTTCTCTTGGATTATTCACCCCTGTTAACATATGTGTAGCAGTTTGCAGGACCATTTACTGAACTGATGAGTTAGTAATGCCAAGTAACTAAATAAAGCAAGAATCTTCAGATACTTATGGACCTGGGAAATCATTCTAACTGTGGGGCTTTGGCCATGCTTTTAGAAAATATGTGGGTCCCGGTGCAAATATTCATAATTCTACTTAAGAGAGTGTACGGGAAACTTGGAATATCATATAGAATAACATAATTTGTAGTGGATGTGCTGTAAAGCAGTTTACTGCTATACAGAAGAAATAAATTCTACTTGAATAATTTTGTCATATAATGGGTATATAATGTATAGTATATATAACTTTTAGGAAAGACCTTAGACTATTTCAGCTATGGTGCAGCAGTAATTGCCTAGAAAAAAATAGTATTTCTAGTACTTGGGGTGAAAAGATAGGGAGTGACCATTTAGTGGATTGAAAATAATTATCAAAAACCTGACTTCTGAAAGAGCATTGCTATGGTTCACTTAAGGCAGTAGCATATTCTGTAATCTGGAAATCCTCTTACATCCTCTTCCTGAGCATATTTGTCTTGTGTTATTTATTTTGTGGAGAAGAATTGTGCTGGCTGCTGCATCTCATACCCTAAACAATGCAGATTATATATTTACTGGGAAGAAATGAATTTCTGTCAGTGTGTTATTCTGAATTGAGTATATTTAAATTCTAGACCCCCATCAGAGTGGATTTAAGTTATGTAAAATTTTCATGGAAAATCTTAGCCTTTTTGGATAAAACATAGGGTAGATTGGGAAGAAATAGAAATTACTTTTCATTCGTTTACCTCTTCTTGTGATAAAGATAAGCTATTTGACACAAATTGAATGGTGTTTTTGTTTGTTCTGTGAGTTTGTTTTGTATTGTAAACACCTGGGGAACATGATTTCTTTGTGCGGTTCTAACACCAAGAAAATTAAGCCAAGGCTCTAATCCCAGCAGCTTCTTTCTGTGAATGTTTGTTGGAGTGGTTGTGTTGTTAACTTGATAAAGAAAATTTAGGAAACAATACCAGTCTTACATTGGGTTATTAAAGATTGTTCTGTTAATTTTTGAAGCTGGCTGAAATGAAATCGAAGGCAATCTTCAAACCTGTGTATGAATGAGAATTTTTGTTCATTTTATGTTAAAATACTTTATCTTTTATATAGTAAATTTGACTTCATCTATAAATATTGTTTTATGTGATTTATTACTCTAAAGACAATATTTGCCATTAATTGGTTTTTAATGATAACAAGCCAATGAATTACACAGACCAGACTTTTTCCTCCTAAGTGCTTCCTTATTTTATAATTACTGAAGTATTTTTTAAGTAAAAATATATCTCTTTTTGCAATCATAAGGTAAATAATTTTAGCAGAGAACTATTCTTCTGTATTTGACAAGATATTAATTATGTTAATATCAAAGAACTGGTAACAAATAAAATGAATCATTACTAATCTGTGCTAAGTTATAAAGAGGTAGTTTTAAAGTGATTTATAAAGGAAAACCCTCTTTGATAAAAATAAAATATTTAAAACATATAACTGCAGAGTTCTCAAAGGAAAAATTGTGTCACTGTTGTAACTATCAAGAAAAGATTTATAAAAAATATTTTAAGATGAAAATGGCTAAGCTGTTGGAAAAAAAGTGTTCCTCTAAAAAAAAATAAAAATCTCTCTCTCTCTCTCTCTTTCACTATCTATATCTCCAGACAGAACTTAAAAGTATCTCGTGAGTGTATTGTATAGTACTTACGTAGCCCATAGAAGGAACTGTTCATAAGAGTGTGACATATATATGTTGTCAAAGCAAATTATGTTCGAAATGTGTAGCATTTGGTGCTTGCAACTGTGAAGGAAAGTACTGTACTACAATTGAGAAACATATGAAAACTACAGATGCTTCACTTTTCTGTTATTGAAAGTAAATTGTTCAGAGTAGGCATTCTTTTTAAGCAGAAACCAAAGAAAAAGACCTTTAATCTTTGATCTCAGCTTTATTGCATGAAATCCACCTTTTATAAAATGGGGTTTGATCTACTACCTCTTTGGAAAGCTTCTTTTGAAAATCTTTATCTAAGCTGTGAGATAAAGAATAGATTTTCTTGTAAAAGAGATTCTCATGTTTGTTATTAACCTATAGTAGGTTTCATCTTATTCTTACAATAGTAGGTAATTTGCAGTTAGAAATCCATATGGGGAAGTAATAGATAATTTAGTAGTGGTAATAGATTTCTATAGTAATAGATATTACTATTTAAATAGATATTACTATATAAATAATTTCTATAGTAATACATAACATTCATCAACAAAGTGATCTGGAATAAGTTTTCTTAACTATTTGAGCCCCACACTTTAGTTTATGGCAACAGCTTGAATAAATCAGAACAAAAATACCAGAACAGAAAGTGAAACTCTGATGTGATAAGAGTTTTCTCTCTTGAAAAGTTCTTCAAGCATATATGTGTTTTTTAAAATTTTATAATCAATAGATGAAATTGCAAAATTCAGAGTTCTCATTGACAGAACTGACCACAATTTAATCAAAAATTTGCAACTCGTCATGTGAATTCCTGACTATAAATTTTGTAGTTATTTTCAGCAAAAGAAGAAGTAGTCTTGTATGAAAAATGTTCCTATGGTTTGCCTTTTGTAATGGACTTTAACCTTATGTTTAGTCTTCTTTTTGTTATAATAGCTATAATACCAAAATAAATATTAAAATAGTATCAAACTCTTCCTATTCATATTAGTCTTTAGTATCAACTTTTTGTTTATCATCCTACAGAAAGTAAATTCCTGTACTGAAAAAGGAGTTGTAAAATCAGTGTTCTTATATAGTCGTCATCTGACATTCTTGTAACTGTTAATTTTTTGGGGTACTTGTAGTGTTGCAAAATAAGAATAATATGAGGGAGACCCCTGGGACAAAAAATGCTGCAGAAATAATTTATTTTTAAAGAACTTTTTCACTTACTGAGTATTCTACAGAGCAGTAGAAATAAAAAGAATAAAATATCCATTTTACTGATTTTAATCCATGTCAGTTAGAGGGGAAAAATGGAATAGACTCCAAAAACATGGAAGTAAGGAGGGTAAGACTAAAATAGGGGGAAAATATGAGTTTGAATTTGTCTGACTTGCTAGGTATGCATTAATAGTCTCATTTACCAGTACTTACTTACCAAAGTGTTTGCATTTGAAGATTTGTTTAGTATGACTGTGGAATGCTAGAAATTCCCTTCAGAGGAAGGATGGTCTGGAGCAAGAAACTCTTTAACTATTTTCTTATTGGCCATATGCCTAAAAGCATCTAGACTGTGTACTGGATTGCTTTGTTTTTCTGTACATTGCAGAAGGATGAGTAATGTTTTCTTCCAGTAAGGCCCAATAGTGGATTTGTTTTTCTTACTTTAGCCTTTTTGTACGAATTTATATCTCTATAAATGTCTGCAGTTCTCAGTCGTGAGTTTTACACTCGGAACCCTGATTTAGCAGTGAGTACCTGAATCTCTGATAAGAGGAAAAGATGTACTTAAATAAAGCTAAAAAAGGCTTGAGTAGAGCTTTCTATATTAGCATACTACAATATTATGATTTGGGGAAATACAGGGAGTGTACCCAGTACTGGAGGATCCATTTCACATACGAACATGCAACATCCATCAAGTCCTTGCTTTTAGCATCTATTCTAAAAATCAAGGCATGAGAGTGTTTTGAAGTGGTGTGTGGGATACATTTGAGTGATTGCTATGACTTTTAAGAAGAGATTTTTAGTGGGACTTGTGCGCTTAAGTTGTTTTGAAAGGTCTTCCTAAGTGTGTGTTAAACATCAAATGTTGAGAGGAAATAGTGTGACCAATTAAAATGCCTTTGTAGAATATAATAATGTATATTCCAGGAAGCTTTGGGTGAAAATCAGGCAAATGAAGGTAACTGGCAAAGGTCATATTGAATAACTGAGGCTAGAATTTGGCCTCTGCACTTAGGAAGCAGAGCAAGAAGAACAGCAATTTAATGTTTTGTCTGATCTGTTTTTATTAAGAAAATTTAGATTTATTAGACTAATAACTGTATCTGTTGCCTTGTAAGCATTTAGTTTTCTAACAATATTTTTTTACTTCAGTTGAATTTTGGAAGTTATGGATATCTTACTGAATATAGTGATTTTCATAGTGATATTCAAAACTGAGCTTAAACCATTTTACTCTGAATCAGAAATCCCATGCCTACTACTTTGCTTCCAAAACCATTTAATTTTAAAGTTTTTTTTCTAAGGTCTTTCCTTGAAAGATGTCAGATTGTTTAAACAGTCTCTCTGAAATATGCAGGGACTTAGTGAAGGCTGTAAGTTTCCATTCCTCTCTTGTGCAAGAGTGCTTTGGACTAACACCAGCCCTTATAAGTGCAAGTAATATGGAGTAAATCCGCTTATTTTAAAATTTTGACATTCTATCACTTTTAAATACTGTGATAGGCCTGTTCTAGTAGGCTTGTACAGTGGATATCTGCTAATTAGTCTTAAAAAGAGCTGGGAGTTCTGTATAATATTCTCTGTCACGTTTCTCTACAATGTGGCTGCACAGATGCAAAAAATCTGGCACAGCAGTATGAACAGCAGACGGGGAAGTATCATATTTGGGATGAAGTGGACTCTTGTCTGTTTGGTGGGCTGATCACTTGACTTTAAGCGCTTTTTCAGTGCAAAAAGGAAGATTAGTTAGAAATACGTCCATAGATTATATAATTTTTTCTATATCAAAATATGTATCTTGCTAACACTATGATTTTTCGAAGCATGATGGCATCTAATGAAGAATGTAATTTACTCAAATTACAGTTGTTAAGTTAATGCCATCAAGCAGGCAGTTTCATATTCTGTAGCATTGTGAAAAAGCTTTGTTTGATTTAGATTTAAAGGACACAATTGAATATATTGTCCCATAAATTAGAACTGGTTCCAGAGGTAAATCAAACCCCCATGAACTGATAAGGTTTATTAACTTTATTAGTTGTATTTTAAAAAAGATGGTAGTAATATACTGTGAATATTGCACTTAATATTTTCAGTGAAACTAATGAACTTTCCAACCTTCATCTGGGATGGACTGAGCTGGTTATAATGTAAATCAGAAATCTCTCCTAGGCAGTGGTCTGTGTCGGGTACTTGGAAACAGCAGTGCAGGACTGGGAAGCTGTGGGTCTAGAATACACTTGCATGTTTTGTGGTAATGCAACTTAACTGATGGTCTGGGCAGTCGGTTTTGGGATGGTCCAAAAGCTATTGCCTTGTCTTATTAGTCAGTTGCAGCATGGGAATCAAGGACTGCTTAGTATCAAAAATACCCTTGCCAGCAGGTTAGAGTAGGACATCATGATTTACCTCGTGCACAGGTAAAGGATTTAATACTCTCTACTTCACAGCATTTTGTACTAATGTGAATCTTTCATTTTACAAAGAAAAGAGTGCCTGAAAATGGAGCTCAAAAATATTTGTGTTTGCATATATTTTACCTCAGATCTACTCAGACTCTGAAGTTTTTTAGGTGAATTAGTTCACTAATAAATGTAATGACACTGTATGCAATCACACAACTTCTTTGGCTTTTTTATTTCCATCTGTCTTTCAGAAATATCCACTTCACAATGTACCAAAGTGGTAGCTGTAGTGAAAGGTTACAATCTTAGTGTTTTATGAATACCTCCTATACTGCCAAATGTCGTGATGTGTAGAAAGTACAGTAAGTAGAGTTGGACTGCTATGGACTGCAAGGCAACGTGCATTCAAAACAGTTCATCAGTCTGAGAAAACACTTAACTCTTTTCTGTAGAAAAGCATAGCTCTTTAACTGTTTTCCTTGTGGACTGGTGGAAAAGACCAGTAGATAATACTTCATCTTCCATTTTACTGAGCCAAGTACAGGGGAAGTTGGCCAGGACGTCTCAGTTGCTGCAGTCCATAAAGTGGGGGCCAGGATGAGACATATTTTGTCTCTTGGTTTGTCTGCTTCGGAAAGCGAATACATATACTAAAGATATTAGGAGAATGGGAGTTGATAATTAGCGTCAACATCAGTTTGATCTGGCAAAGTTATTTCTACATCTGCTTCTTGCACATTATTGTGGTCCATGCCATCACTCTGGTACTTGCGAGTAATAAGATTGAAACTCCACTATTTATTTGGTTATTAAGGCTGATAATGTTACAGGTTACTTTCAGATTACTATGGTGTATCTGTAATATTTTGTGCCCTACTAGATCAAATAATGAAACTCTTGCAGTTGTTATCAAATCTGATCTCCAAGTAGAACACAGGCTGTGGGGTTTTGTGTAGAGCATGTGTGTGACTCAAAGGTTGGTGATATGCGAATCCACTGGAGTTCAAATTCATAATTTCCATAACTTCTTATTGCTTAGACAGAGTCTTAATGATTTTAGAGTTCAAAGAAGTTTGAATATGATGTTCATGTATCCAACAAATAATACACACTCTTAGATCATGTAATTTTTCTATATGTTTAAAAGTGACATAGGAAAGAGACTCTTACTCCTTTGTTCCTAAAATATTTGTTTCTTGGCAGCAGGTGTCTGGATGTATAGCAGATGTACTAAATATAACCTGCCTATGATTTAATGCAGCACACATGTAGAAAATGAAAATAACATTAATACAAGTTGTTATTTTAATATGGACCTTTGGGCAAAAGGAAGCACTATTCTGGTCTCGACTACTTATTCAGTGATATAAATAGAAGATTGGAGTTTCCAGGACTGTCAGTCTGGCAGAGTTCATTTGACCTCAATTTGTGAAGCAAGACTCCTGAAAATAATGGCCTCACTAACATTTATTCTGTATTTCTGTTAACAGGAGGAATGCTTTTTGAATTTAGAAGCTCCTATTGCAAGAGTATGTGGCTATGACACTCCCTTCCCTCACATCTTTGAGCCTTTCTACATCCCAGACAAATGGAAATGCTATGATGCTCTTCAAAAGATGATTAACTACTGAGCAGTAGTACAGGTGAGAAATAACATCTTATAACTGACAGCTTACCTGGAAGGTAACAGACAGAATAACTGCAAGGTTTGGGGCTATAGTGCTACTCTTTTATTTATTTATTTATAATAAGAATTGCCTCTTATGGCTTTGGGCCTTCAGTCTTAAAGGTGTCTGAATATTTTTAAGTGCTGCCATTGAAGTCAGTGTTTAAAATTAATTACTTGCTTAATCAATCTTGAAATTAAATGTCTTGAATCCTGAGAAGTGAAAAAAAAATGCAAAGGGAAAGGTGAAAGGAATACTAACGGAGAGAATATATTTTCATCTCTGTTAGAATACTGAGAGTTACTTCATAGGCAAACCATTGTGTTAAATTTTATAATTTTTTACTCTTCAGGGTGGCCTGTAATCCTGCAAGGTACTAATAATGCCCAATTTTCCCTGAATATTGGCTCTGCATTGCAAACATACACAAACCATTGAAAAGACATGAAGTATCTGTAGCATCTTACAGTTCTGCTCAAGTACAATTATAAGACTAATATTCAGTATTTAATCTAAAAATAATTTTTCTTTATAATCTTTTAGGTAATTTGATCATGCCTGAAGATTTGTTTGCAGAGTACCAGGACTGTGGCGTAATATATATTTCTATGACATGTCTGTTAATCACAGTCTGTAACATCTTTCGTCTGTTTCATTGTAATGTAATATTAAGTAGCATTTGACCGTTCAGTGCCCAACCAGGACTTAGTGTTGTGCACCAAAACTTCTGGTGTTTACTGACCAAAGTTTAACAGTGTAGAAAATGTGTCAATACAATTTGTTCTCTACTTCCTTTAGTTGAACCAACTAGCCTAGTTTTTGAGATACAGTCTTGATGGATCTTGTACATCTGAACTAAAAAGAAAAGAAGAAAACAACTGGCCTGTTTTTCTTTGGAATAAGAATCTGTAGTGGGCAGGCAGGGGATTTTTAAGCTATTGACACCAAAGATGGGAGGGCCAAGGTGGACCCTATTTTAGGGGTACCATCTTCTGTCCATTTTACCTGTACATTAAACTGTGAATTAAATTTAGGGCTGGGGATAGAAGGTTGTCAATACCATAATGTTAATATCCTTTATATGCATAGTTACTTTCAGGAGACATTTTTACATTCCACCCTGTTTGTTTTCCCTCAATAGGTGGTAGTGGAATGACTATATGAGAAATGGGAACAGTACCAGTGAGGCAGTGTCTCCAAAAAATACTATAGTTCCACTTTTCTCAAAAATCAGCTGTTACTGACGTATAAGAGCATTTCATAGAATCATAGAATATGCTGAGTTGGAAGGGACCAATCAGTATCATTGAGTCCAACCCCTGGCCCTGCACAGGACACCCCATAAATCACACCATGTGCCTGAAAGCGTTGACCGAACACTTCTTGAACTCTGTCAGGCTTGGTGCTGTGACCACTTCCCTGGGGAGCCTGTTCCAGTGCCCAACCACCCTCAGGGAGAAAAACTGTTTCCTGATATCCAACCTAAACCTACCCTGACTCAGCTTCATGCTGTTTCCTTGAGTCCTGTCACTGGTCACCAGAAGAGAGAAGAGATCAGTGCCTGCCCCTCCACTTGCCCTCATGAGGAAGTTGTAGACTGCAATGAGGTCTCCCCTCAGTCTCCTCTTTTCCAGGTTGAACAGACCAAGTGACCTCAGCAGCTCCTCATACGGCTTCCTCTCAAGGCCCTTCACCATCTTTGTTGCCGTACTTTGGATGCTCTTTCATAGCATAATGTCTTTTTTATATTGTGACACCCAAAACTGCACACAATATTTAAGGTGAGGATGCATCAGCACAGAGTAGAGCTGGACAATCACCTCTTTTTGAGCAGTGCCTAATGCCCCCCCTATTTCCTTAGAATTAAACAAAAGCTCTTTTCTGATCTGTGACCTTTTTTGTAGATTATGTAGTCAATGCTCTCTTATTTCTTTTTTGTTTGGCATCTCTGTAACAAAGGCAGGGAGGCTTTCCTAAAGAGAATGGGTTGGTTGTATCCACTCCTTGAGGCGAGTTACTGGTTGTGCTAGGTAGCCTCTGATCTGTTCCTTTTCAGAGGAAACCAAAGGACCAAATATTCTTACCTCTGTAAGAAAAGGGAAACTAACCAAAGACATTTGGTGGTTCAGAGACTTAGCTAACCCCCTGTTCCTCCATGGGTTGCTGAAGTGAGGGAGTTATGAGGAGAAAAAAGTGGATTCTGAGATTGCATTGAATTTGCATACAATCCAGTTTCCACACTGGAAGTCCACACTAAACCTGGTCTAGATAGTGGAAAAGCCATCTATGGGTTTCCCTCTCCCCATCCACGACGTGGGGGAGCCCAGCTCTAGTTCCTTCTCCGTCTGAAGAACCATTTCCGACGTCTTGTGGGACGGGGAAGGGGAACTCCAGAAACAGGGTTTTTCAGGCCCCGAGCCTGGAGGGGAGAGGTGCCCTCCCCTCCCCCCAGCACCCACGTGGCTCCATGGCAGGCACAGAGACAGCACACCGGGCGTGGAGAGGAGGCACGAGGGAGTTTATTGTTGGGAAGGGGTTTATAAGGCTTTTAGGAGGGTCAAAGGGGAACCAATCACAAGTTCAGGGTCACACAAAAGAAACCATCAGGTAAAGGGTCAACAGCCAATAGGAAGGGGTTAAACAAAGGACCAATGGGACGCCTCGGGACATCTTCCCAGGACACTCCTGCATGGGAGATAACAGTTGCTGTGGGGGGGTATTGGGAAGAAGAAACACGTGTTTGCAAAGGGACCACAAAGAGCCATTTTAAGACATGTTTAAACAAGTTTCTCATCAGGTATAGTGCTACAGCCATCTGCATTCATACTTACATTTCTCTTGTGGGCTGGACCACACACGAATATCGGAGGAGGTTATTGGCCAGCTGAAAATGTGGATTTAGCATATCAAGGAGCAGGTTTATTAGACGTTGTCTGGAAAAGAGTATAAAGACACAGAAAATTCTGCTTTCTGGTTTGTCTAACAAAACATCTAGATGTTGGGGCCCATAGCACCACATCTTTTGATTGGTATGACTAGATATTAGTGTCACAGAATGAGCTGCTCAGAGTTTTTTCTACGAGGGAACCTTAATGTGCCTTTTTGTAAGGCACATTTCAGAGGAGTATTCCTTTATTTTTTTGCGTGCTACACATTGGCCTTATGTGCTTAGCACAGTAGTTGCAGTAGATCTCCATGCTGCTGTCGACTCCACAGTTTACCTATAAGGCAGTACATTTCTGTTTCTGAGAAATTGAAGGATTGCTTTACATTTGCTTCTTTTTGTACTCATGGTAACATTTATGAGTGATATTACTTGCCATTGATACGGAGTGATGAAGTTTATGTGTTCCAAACCACCTCATGTGTAGGGAGAGCATTTCTAAGAAACAGTGTTACAGTTTGTGTGGATTTGAGCACAGTCAGTCTTCTGGATGTTAGAGTAGTTGTGCCCCTTCTTGTCCTACTGCTGGAAAGGCAGAGGAGCTAGCAGTTCCCTGTGGTGAAGAGGGGTGTAGGTTAACTTCTGAGTTACAGACATGGTCAAGCTGGTGTCATGGTTTAACCCCAGCTGGCAACTTAGCCCTGCACAGCCACTCTCTCATTTCCCCCTAGTGGGATGGGGGGGAGAATTGGAAGAGTAAAAGTGAAAAAACTCATGGGTTGAGATAAAGTTTAATAAGGAAAGCAAACGCTGTGCATGCAAGCAAAGCAAAACAAGGAATTTATTCACCATTTTCCGTGAGCAGGCAGGTCTTCAGCCATCCCCAGGAAAGCAGGGCCTCATCATGCATAACAGTGACTTGGGAAGACAAATGCCATCACTCCAAATGTCCCCCCCTTCCTCTTCCCCCCAGCTTTATATGCTGAGCATGATGCCATATGGCATGGAATATCCTTTTGTCGGTTGGGATTAGCTATCCCAGCTATGTCTCTTCTCAACTCCTTATGCACTCCCTGCCCCTCCTCGCTGGTGATGTGGGGTGAGGAACAGAAAAGGCCTTGATGCTCACCAAGCCCTGCTCACCAATAACGAAATCAACACTGTTTCCAGCACAAATCCGAAACACAGCTGTGAAGAAAATTGACTCTATCATAACCAAAACCGACACAGCTCACTAAGGTGTTGCTTGGCCTTCAAGTAATTTCTGTTAGATGCAACCTGGTGGTGTGGCTGGCTGCCTTCCTCTTTTCTCTCTTAATTGACAGCTTACTAAGAATTACTTCATCTGTGGCTTTAAGGTAGGCTGTGGGAAAAAAGACACAAGTGGTAATTGTCAAATATATCAATGGTATATGTCAGATTGTCCTTTCTAACATGTCCTGAAATCTCTGTATTTTGAGTGAGAAGCTACCTGAAATGTCATTTAATGAAATCTGCAGTGATATGATTCCCTCCTCTTGTTACTGGATAGCACCAAGTTTTATTTATGATATTTCATGTTCTACCATTGTTTGAAAGTTGTCTTTAGACCCGGAAACAGTTTTTATATTAAAGCATTGACATGCCAATTCCAAACTTTATTTTACTTATACTTTTAAGGTATTGGTGTATCAAAGTCTTTCTACCGTTACTCACCAAGTAAGAATTTCTCGCTTTACAAAGAAGAGATCTGCATCTTAACAAACAAAATTCTTCCTGAAATGTATTCATCTGTGTACACAAATGTACCTCAACCCAGAAAGGATCTTCTCAGACACCTGAATTAACTTACTACTTCTTGTCTGAGGCTAATGCAGGGTTTCAAGCTGGATGCTGCAGTTAATGATTTCTAAAGTCACCCTTATTATCTTAATGTACATTTGTTTTATTCAACCTGTGTTGACAGCATCTCACACATGGATGGTTGCTTATCTTGAGATTGACAGCACAAATGGATTTCCTGCTTAAAGGCAGCATTTGTCAATTCATCCTGTATACCTTACTGATGAGACAGGCAAGAGCAAAGTCTCTATCTTTCAGCAGCTTCTTAGTTATTAAATTTTGTAGCTATGTTAGCTATAAGAGAAATAGCTTCCAGGTAGACAGCTGTGTTCCAGATAACTCTCTGTAGTTGGAAAACAGATAAAGATAAAAGAAGCAGTGAGATTAAGATGGATATACATTTCCTGTGTAAATGGGATGGTGTCTAGCTGTTCATTTGAGGGAGAGGAAAAACCCTAAAAGAAGAAACAGAAGAAAATAACCACAAATTTTATGAAATATACTATTATGATACACAAATTTGTTGAGGGGTGACTGTAGCTTAGAAATGGCAGATAGCTAAGTGCTTTTCTGTTATCTTTTGCAGCTTTTACTACCACATTTGCATATTTTGTTTTCTTGTCAAATTCTGAATTTTAAAGCTGTTGCTTGGCAGCTTACAGTTTACCTCCATGATGGTGTGTGTGTTTATGGAGAGACATAATTACTGTTACAAATATAGTCTCTTAAAATGCAAAGCTATCACACTGACCGTCATTACGGAACTGTTTTATGGAAAGTTTAATCTTGGTGCTTAGAGGTTAGGTGATGTTAGGGGATGTCAGGTCGTTGATTTAAATGTAGTTTTCTTTCCAACCACGTATTTGAAGTCGGTTGTGCTGGGAAACAGGAAGGGACCTGGCAGGTGCTTTGGTTCATAATTGTATCTTCCTTGTACTCCTGGCTATTCGTCAGGACTTTATTCAGGTTAACTTGAGGTATCGGAAAACTATAATTCCTCTCCCTGTTTGGTAAGTAAGGTATGAGAGACTGTGCAAGATCTTTTTAACCTGAGACTAACAACCAGCTTTTTTTCAACACAGAAATTGCAAATGTGGCAGGCTAGAATGCCTGCCTAATAATGCGCTGTCTGTAACCCAGGCTGTCTGCAGAGGCTTGAGTAGGACACAGCATTTCTGGTTTATAATCTTTTCCTGCTGGATGACAAAAATCATGCAAATAGCCAGTGAATCATGTCTTATTTACAACTAGTGAGTAGTCCAAATATAAGATAACAATCTATTAGAGCTATGAGTTAGTCTTTTAGTATGGCTGTTACAAGTCTATTACTTGCATTCAAACCTTGCTGAGAATTTATGCAAGATCAATAAGGAAATTATCTTAAAAAAACAACCCTGTAAACAGGAAAGGTATTGCCTATAATTTTTTTACAAGACCCCTCTTCATTGTAATAGTAGAATGATAGTATATCTAGTAGAGCTCCAGAAAAAACACATAACACTTTGCTTAACATTCTAGAGTGGTATGGAAGACACTTCATAAAATTTTTGCATACATGGCAATAATTAATGTTGTGTTGACACTAGACATCGGTCACAGCATTTCTAATTTCTGTGGATCTACCTTGGCACCTTTAAAAATAGTAACTAAATAGTATAGAATTAAATAGTATTTAATAAAAAATGAGTAAGTATTTTGTCATAGTTCACAACCTTGATGTTAAGACATTATGAATTTAATAAGTAAGATTACCGTGGAGGGCACTGTGTCTTTAAGGTGTGGATATTACTTTCAGCCTTGAGACTTATAATTTGTTTTGTCATCTTTTTCTGCAGAGATGAGAACAACAGGGATATACAGAAGCTACCTTCAAAACTCTTGACACTTTATTCAGATCTTTCGGGTTTGGAATTTACATAGCAGACTTTTTTCTTTTAACTCGGCTATCCTTAATATTCATCTTGGCTACTCTTCAGAAACTTCAAATTTTCCTTAATTTTGAAATCAGTGATGGGCAGGTGATTGCTATAATAAGTAGTTTCAGATGTATTTAAAGATATTCCAGATGTCATATGTATGTTACACATAGCCATGCTTCACTAGGTTACATCTCTAGACTTCACTGTGTAAATATTAGAAGCAGAATTTTATTCAATAAAACATGTTATGCTCATGTTGTCTCTTAGTTTTGCTATTGTTTTGGAAAAACCCAAAGAAGTGATTTGAATGTGACTGTATTTTCAGCAAAATAAATCTTAGACAGCCAGACCAAATTGTGTGGTGGAGACCTGCTTTAACTACTGGCATTAACTGTCTTTCAGTTGAGTGGCTTCATGCATGATAGTCTGTAATACTTAATTTTCCTTTCTGCAAGGGGAAACTCTATTTTTCTTGAAAAGGGAAGGGAGAGTTTTTTGCTTTGTTGCTATAGGTGAGAGGCTTAATTGGTACACTCTTTCTGCAATATCTTTGTTTAATTATTTTTCCTCCAGATATGTGATGTGTCTGTTACTAAGCAGTTGTGCAAAAAGCACTTCCCAATTTTTTGGTTGCTTTGCTCTCTGCACAAACCAGTGTCATGCTGCATGAGCAAAGGGGTTGGGGAGATGTATGCCAGTAGCCAGATAATCACATTTCCATGATTATACATGGATATTTTCAGGGAGAAAGAAGAATACCTTTGTACACAAAGCTGCTCGGGACAATCCTCAAGGTGTCAGCTGAAACATGCCAGAGAGGAAGCTGAGGGGGATAACTTCACTGTGGATTTTCATCCCATGCCCTTTTATCACCCATTTTGATCACATGGGAGGTTGTTAATTGAGCAGATCCACTGACATCCAAGGGAAATCTGTCCTCAATGGATGCCAAGGTGCACACGCCAACATCTCAGTGGCGTGCGTCTCAGAGCTCCTCGGCAACTCTTATCTCACTCTCCCAAACCTCAAGAGCAATCCCTGTGGCGTACTTAATTTTTTGTAATATGTGGCAGTGCTTGCCCTCAGCAGAACTCTATTCAAAAAGTCATGTTCAAAGGACTTGTATCTATGGAAAGTGCTAAATGATAATCTTTTTGGGTCTTACTACCATTTTGTGCAATATTCTGCATTCGTAGTTTGTGCATTCCCTGAAGAATCGCACAACTGATAGTGAAGCTAGTTGTTAATGTCTCCAATCAAAATGAGATTGTTAGTGAAGTCTTGTAAGTCTCCTGTAAATGCCATGTATAGAACTTGTTTATTGTTTTAAATAAAATAGATGCATTATGTATTTTATATTTTTTTCCTGCTGGATGGAATCTATTTTGGTTGTATGAAGTAAAATGGTTTTAAAAATTATTTCTGTCTTTGTAGAACATCAATAGATATTTTAGTAACTGTCTTCTAAAAACATACTGTTACTGTATTTCAAAGCATATAAAATAGATGCAATTATATTACTGCCATAGTAAAATGTATTTGGTAATTAATAGCCTTAATACAATATACTTTGTATTTACAGTTTTCATAGATAAAAGCAATTTCTAATTTAATACAAAGCTTAAGTTCAATTAACCTGTATGGAAATATGGAATAATATATTTCTTAATAAACACGTAGAAAATATTTGCTCGTAATGTGGACTGTGACAATGTGGTTGAGGGACAGGTTTTGTATTTTTGGTGACTGGCGATGTGTTGGTTTTAATAGTATGAAAAAAACCGTTCCTTTCTCCTCTGTTTTGGATAATAGAATATTTTTCCTAGGCAGAGGTGGATAATGTTGTAGAAATAGGTGCTGCTCCCAAAAGCCTGCCTAGATGGCAGTATTCACTCACATAACCTGTGCTCAAGGATGGAGACTGTTTAAACTGCGTGTTATGGAAAAATGACTTACAGTTCTAAATTGGACAGGAAGGTGTATGCTAGTACATACAAATTTTCATTAAGTTCCTTAATAATAAAATCCAAAGACAAATCATATTTTCTGGTTTTTCACCACTTAGGTCTTTTAATTAGATGAATTAGATTTTGCAAAAAATGTGTGGTGGAATATTCTCAAATTTAACCTGGCTATTGGTTGTTTCACTCTAAGTAACTCCTCAGGGAAAAGTCATGTCACTACCCCTTACTGATAGTCCAGAAAATTATTAACCTGTCTAGCCATGCTCATGTAACACTAATTGCTGGAAATACTTATGGTAGCTAGTTTAGTGCTGGGTTCTGAGATCTTCGCCAAAAGCATTGTCAAGCATGAACAGGCTGCCTAGGGAAGTTGGCAGAGACACTGTCACTGGAGGTATTTAAAAGATGTGTAGATGTGACATTAGGGACATGGTTTAGTGGTGGACTTCGCAATGCTGGGATAATGTTTGGTCTCTTTGAGGCCTTTTCAAACGTAAATTGTTCTGTAATTCTTTAAAAGACATACACAGCCTTCATGGGACCCCAGATTTATTAACTGCAGATGAAAGACTTGTATACTCCTCTGCTGTCATCTAGCTCCATTAAGACTGTAGTGCCATGACAACTGCACTGTAATAAACAGTGCACTGATTAATACAAATTGGATTTAAATCATTAGAGGTATTCCTCCTCGTGGCAGTGCACGTGTTTATAAGAGGATTAGTCAGCAGTACATTCTTACTGCAGTAGCCAGGAGTCTTGACACAATGACCTTCTGCTCCTACAGTCTGATAATCAATTCTGAGCCATTAATCTTTTCTGACAACTTTCTTGCTCCCGAAGCTAAAAACTGATGTTTCTGTTGCACTGGTATACTGCAGAAGCTCTGTTCTAGCCACATAACTTCAGAGGCAGCAACTGAAAGGAATCCATTCAGCAAGCTGGCAGAGATTGTTATCACAGCAGCTCATGGGGTTCAGTGAGCATTATATGTTCATAACAAAATAAGCTGACACAGTCTGTAAGCTCTGCCAGATTTCAGCAGACCCAAAATAAGGATGCAATTCCTTTGTAGCTCTTTTGCTGCTTAGCTACTCTGCAAGATACATGTTTGTTGGATATGGGAGACATACAGCTGACTTCAGTATAAACAGGATTTTTAAAACTTAATTTGGTTGCTTATGCTTTGGCATCAAGTACCATTTGAGACACCCTGGGGTATCCTGCATAGGCTCCATGGCTCCAGCTTCTGCTTCCATAAGTCCTATGTGATATCTGCCAACCCCATGTGTATCTTGGGTGCCTTAGGGCATCTCAAATGGCACTAGATGCTGGCATTCAGGCATCTAAATGGAGCCCTTTGTTTTCTGGAGCTTGGATAGCTGATGTCTGACTATTTTTCTGTGAGCTTGCATAAAATGCCAGCACTGAGATTGGTGCATTCCTTGATTTTCAAAATAAATTGCTCAAATCCCCAGTAAGTATATAAGGTGGGATACATGACGTTGTGTGTGAAAGACAGTATTGTCTCCTGGGTGATGGGCTGATGCTGAACTGGGCTTTTAGTTCCTTGAGGTGAATAATTTAGAGCAAAACCCCAGTCATAAATGTCCCCTGGCTGGCGTTGGTTACCATAACTCACAAGGTTTCTGATGAATATCTGAAGATAACATGTGAACGGGACCTGCTTCAATTTCAGCTAAGCCATGAGCAACAGTGGTGAGTTAATGGGAGATGAAGGAACTACAGACCACTTGCTTCCTGCAGGCTGTGTGTGGGATTCAGCTCAGGATTAAGCCACCTAAAATTTAAGCATTGAGCTATGTGTGTGTATGGCTGAACAGAGCAGTTGAGCTGGTACCAAGTTCCTTTAGGGTAATTTGACTCATTCTACAGGCTGAACTGACTGCCTTAGTTGTCAATGCACAGTGCCACATTAGATCCTGTAAGGTGTCCTGCCTGGCCTTTGACCGCTCGTCAGGAAAGGTTCAGGTCTCCCATCAGCCCTCAGTCATACCTACCAGTCAGGTACATCTTTCATGATGCCCTAAGTTATCTTGGGCATCATTGCTAAATGTGTGGGCAACAGGATTGAATTCTCCCATGGCTGTAGCTGTCATGGGATCACAGTGCACATGTGGACATTAGATACTTAACTTCAGATGAAATTACCTATTTCATGCTTTTGACAGAAGGGAAAAGGAGCAGAGAATAAGCACATGAAGTGTTATGTGGATGCTGGGGCCATGCACTAAGTGGTGCAAGAAGCTGGGAGAAGATGATCTGTCTGTCCCTCAGTTCAGCTGCTACAAGCAGCACTGGCTTCATCCATACTTAACATCACGTTAGTTGTCCCCAGCCCTCTAGCAGGAAGAACTAAGCCTCCTGATGAACGGCTCTGATTAGTTTGATCATTAGCCTATTTCCATATTACAAGTGCAACACTGAAGCAACCCCAGCTTTGGTTTTATGTTACTTGCTTTGAAAGTGCTCTGTGGTCTTTGGTGATGTTTTTAAAGCCTATGTTTGTCTGCCAAAATAATGATGCTACTTTAAGAGCAGAAACTAGGGTCTGGTCTTGCTCATGTAGGTCTGTGGCTAACTGTTCTACAACTGACAGTAATGTGTCACCAGCGTTTGAGAAGGCCCCCCTGTTGCTTCTTGTGTGTAATTAATTACTTTTATATGATAATTAAATCATTCCTGTTTACTCGCACTCTGCTTGCAGTTGAGTACTTGCTGAAAATAAAAATTGTCTGAATTTATGATGCCTGTGGTTGTGCTCTTCTTGCACTGTTTGTGAGCACTGCCATGCCTGTTAGTTCCAGCCCTGAGCGATCTCGGGCAGTTCTGAGGTAAGTGACCTGGGCTTCAGGCAGATGGTTTCTTTCCAGTCTTTCCATCTGTGCTGGTTTTTGCTGGGGTAGCGTTAACTTTCTTCACAGTGGCTCGTATGGGGCTGTGTTTTGGATTTGTGCTGAAAACAGTGCTGCTAATATATAGGTTATATATAGTGACAGCCTTTGCTGCCCCCCCGCCCACTTAGCCTGGGTGATGAAGCAGCGCAAACGAGCACAGTTGTTCCCTCTCCAGGCAAAGCCTCTCTGGTTAGTTCCCATTATGAATTTGGGCTGCTCATGGTGACCTAGACTTGTCCTGTCATTCCCAGGGGGAAACCTGGAGAGCAAGGGAGTTGGTGGAGATGCAGGGCTGCTCCAGTGGCTGGTAGAGGGTGGGCAGGGAGTGCAGTCTGCACTGCCACCTCCATCCATGCACCTGCAGGCCAGCGAGAGGCCCCCGCGTCCAAAGGTGGTTTGCTTGGCTTCTCAGATCTCTGCAATATGCTGCACAGGGTGTAAAGCTTCCCCTGCTGCTCTGCCGGTTTCAGCTGTACTGAGGGCCTTGAGGCAGCCCATGACAAGGGTCTGGCTGGTAGAGGACACTGGGGGTGTGTGGAGCAATGCCAGGATCCCAAGTACCTCTGGTTTGGCCAGGGGCGAGAGCAGAAGAGCTTACAGAACCCTGGCTCTAGTCGAGCTGTGGCAGCGAGACCGCTTATGCCTGCAAGCCAAAGGATGGGGTCTGGCTATGCCTAGAGCAGCACATCCAAACAGTGGGTCTCAGTGGTGGTTGCATAGAGGAGATATTAGAGAGTGACTGTTCTTCAGTGACAACCCAGGACCCAACAGCCACCGTGTGATTCCAAGCCTGCATGCATTTGTGGTGCAGCACTGCAGCTTTCCACATGCAGCTCACACTCTTTATTTTCTAATCCATGGGTTTGCAGGAATGGGAAAACCTAGATAGGTTTAAAATTTTGGGATAGTTTGTGCAGCAGATGCAGGGAAGGTGCCTCCAGCGGGACCCATGGCTGCAATGTAGTACTGTAGACTTTCCTCTGCTACTGCAGAGCAATGCCTCAAGTAAACGCAGAAGGCACTTTAGAGGTGTGTGTTACATATTAGAGTGTTTTTTTGGTAATTATTTATCCAGAAACCCCAGGAAGATCGTGTTTGCAGTGACTACAATGTTCTAATGCCTACTGGCTTGGCCTCAGGGATTTTCAGACGCCGAGAGAGAGGGAGCAGTGAGGCAGAGGAGGAACAAAGTGCAGCCTTGTTCAAGTGCAGCTCTAATGGTTTCATGGCATCTCATGTTGTAACCTACTAGTCTTGTTTTTCATTCACAAAACAGAATTTGGCTTGGGAAGGAAAGTGAGAGCAGGCTGGCATTCAAATGTGAATACATGGACAACAAAAAGGATGAAAGGCAAAGTTAAGAGTAATCATAACTTATTCCTCTCAAATGATTTTTCCATCACTCCCACCACCCATCTCTTCAGTAAAGTTTTCCCCCTCCCATTTTGCCAACAACCTAGCTACTCCTTCAATGCAACAGTTTTAAATTTTTGAAGTGATTTTTGTCACGCTTATAATAAAACCAAAGTATAGGTTATTGAGCTGTTCTTCATTTGGTTTTTGTTACACTTGAGTTAGAGGTGACTGAAAAAGAGGCAAGTGGGCGTTGAACAGCCTTGCCGAGCAGAGGTGGTCTGAAGTCTTGGCCTTCTCCTTCGATCTTTCCCTTCCTGGCTTGACTCTGTGCCACAACCAACCCACAGCTTTCCCGGGTGTAGGGCGACTTTGCTGCCCCCAGGCAGGAGGGGCTGAGCCAGGGGAGGTGGTGGAGTAGTACCACACCAGTGGCAGCTGCTGCTGATGGGTGATGAAGAGTGAGAGGGAGGTGTGAGGTGGGCATTAGGATTTCATTGTGGGGTCATAACCTTGCCTGTCCTCAACCAGTGATCCCAGCTGCCCCAGGCTTCCTGCTGTGCTGCCAATCCCAGCCCTGACCCCTTGGGAGAGGGAGCCAGCCTGGACACCACAGTCTGTGCATCTGTTACCTACCTGTGGTGCCTGCAGCCATTGTGTCTCACCCCCTGCCATCCATTCTTGTTCCATCTCCCCCGGGTGGAGGCAGTTTTGGTGACTTACAGCTGTTCATTGCTCAGGGCCCTCAAGAGGCTGAAACACCTACTCAGGCAATGATAGGGGTGTTGTCACATACAGAGCATGAGCCTTTGGGAGATGGCACTTACTAGCTTTCACCAAAGAACGAAGAATATGTGATTCATCTTGTGTTACGAGCAGTGAAATTGCTAAGCATTTTGCTGTCAGCATCACTAACTGAGCCTTCAGCTACCATAGAGCTGTGGTTTAAGTGAGGCTCTGTGCAAATTTGTCTGGGTTTCTACACCAGCTCACTCTCCTCAGCTTCATCTACCTGTGCTCTTGCATAGCTGTTTTGTGGCAGCACAGGAATTGCCTGCATCCTGCATCCAACCTGACGTTCAAGTTATTAATATGGTTAAAATTATCCCAGTGGAGTATAGCTGCAAAAGCAAACTGCTACTTGTAGTTTCTGTGTCCATATACACACTGAAATGAGGGAGGTTGCTCTTGAATGAATCTGGCTCCCTGAGACTGAAGTTTAAAGTATTTTTCCCAATGAGTTTAATTAATTTTATTTTTAAAGACAGGTAATCCTTAGGGCACATTCAATTCCTTCCACTATGCTGGTGACATCTGTCCATATCCATAGATGAAACCTTGAGATCCTGCAACTTAGGTACAAAATATGGGGCCATTTTCTAAGCCAGTTCTCAGGATTTATTTTCTTGTTTTTGAGCCAGGTGAAATAGTTAAATTCAAGTGAGATTTATTATTTTATTACTTATTTATGAAGCTCTTTAAGCTTTTCATTAATTCTGATGCTATGCTGAGAAATCTGCTACGGAAGTGTCGCTGCAGTCCCTTGCAACGAGGTGAGTTATGGCTGCGAACGCTCCCCCTTCACTGCCAGGGAACACAGAGACCTGATGCTGTTTTTGACTGGGATGGAGTTAATTTCCTTTCTAGTAGCTGGTACATTGCTGTGTTTTGAATTTAATATGAGAATGATGTTTCAATTGTTGCTCAGTAGTGCTTACCCTAAGTCAAGCACTTTTCGGTTTCTCATGCTCTGCTAATGAGGAGACACATGAGAAACTGGTGGAGAGCAAGGCCAGGACAGGTGAATGAACTGGCCAAAGGGATATTCCATACTACAGAACATCATGCCCAGTGTGTAATCGGGGGGCAGTTGGCCAGGAGGGGGAGGTTGCTGCTTGGGGATTGACTGGTCATTGGTCAGAGGGTGGTGAGCAACTGTATTGTGCGTCACTTGTTTCTCTTGGGTTTTCTCCCTCTCTCTCTCTGTCCTTTCTATTACTATTATTATTATTGTAATTATTAAAATTAATATTGTTTTAATGTAATTTTATTTTGCTTAAATTATTAAACTGTCCTTAGCTCAACCTACAAGCTTTACATTTTTTTCCCCTATTCTCTTCCACACTGGGGAGATGGAGAGGAAGAGTGAGTGAATGGCTGCATGGTACTTAGTTGCCGGCTGGGGTTAAACCACAACACTGAGAAATAAAGTCATGACTAATTGTCCTGTATCCCGTACACCTGGAGAACATCAGCGCTTGCTGCCTCATCACCAGGCCCTGGCCATGCCAGTTGGTTGATGTGACTACAGGACTTGTGCAGGACCGACCACGTCTCAGGACAACCCTCCAGCTCAGGCAGGGTGCTGAGGCTGCACACTGGCAGGAACACCAGATCAGAAATGTTCCCATGTGCCTTTGCACGTGAACAAGTTGTTCAGGTCTGGGTCACCACCACCAGCTAAATGTTGTGCTTACTGAGGCTGAACAAAATTATAGTCTCTCCGTCGACATGCTGTGCATCCTTACTGACCTGTGGCTGTAAACTCACTCTCTGCACAATCCTGCAGGCTGAGCCCATCAGACAAGAATATTTCAGGCTCTTATTTGCACATAAACCTTCTTTTATTTCCAGGGCCATTGAACTGTGTGGGTGGCAACCCTTTCAGCTTCACCGATCGGTTGTTTCCTCTGCCCACACTGGAAATGATTAGGTGTCCCTCTGCCTCAAGATGAAGGCTTCTTACTTTGTAATTTGCCAGCCCCACCATGATGAGAGTGCAGCATACAGCTCCTGAGGCAGTGTCCCAAAGCAGGCTCAACTGCGGAGCCCAAGGGGGAGCTCAGTTGGGCCGGTCTGGGGCTATTTATATACCCCTGATTTGTTTGATCAGAAATTATTTGCAAGGAAAATCTGGGGGGTTGGTCCCATCCACCTGTTGTAGAAGTGCATGGATTCTAGGCTGGTGGAGCAATGACTACTGTCCGTGCAAGAGTGTGTTCTATGTACGCTTTGGTGAAGAGCATACTAGAGACACTTGAGTATCTTGGAGGAAAAAGTCAGCAGAACACTGCTCATGTGTTTTTAAGAGGCTATATATAGTGAGGCACTTGAGCTGTGTCCCACTATTTGAAATGTTCAGAAACATCTCAGTCAAGAAACAAGAAAGTGACAAAATGTGGTGAACACTATAAATTGTAAACTACAAAGCAAGCCCACATCTTGCAACAAAAGCTGCTTTATTCAGACAAGGAAGTGCGCTTAGGCATAACTTTAAATAGCATGCATCAGAAAAACTCTCAAATTGTATATAATTTGACATAATTAAATGTAGGTATTTCATTCTACTACAATTTGCTGCCTTGCCCCTTGTGCCTACAATGTTGATATTCATTGTAGATTCGAGCAGTTTATTTCAGTGAGAGCTAACCCACACTTGCAGAGCCCAGATTATAATTATCCTACTCCAAAGTGCCAGTCATAGTTCCTCTGTTGCCCATCTGAGTGCTGCCAGAGCCAGCACCAGGCAGAGAGGCATTCACAGTGACTGCATATCCCTGAGCAAGCTGCTGCCCACTCTGTCCCCTTGTCTTCCTTCTGGACTCCTGTATTGAAGACTGCTTTGATTTCCTCCTTATTTTGCTCCTCTTGTCCCCAGCATAAAGTCAGTCTTTTGACTGCTGAAGTCTGGGGATGTCACATTTCCATGAGAAGAACATTGTTTCAGGCAGTATAAACAGGAGGAGAAAGTTCTGAAAACTTTTCTTTTGTCCTGTGTGTTATCTTCAAACCACTGAGAGCCCAGTGATGGCAGCTGTGAGATGAACATATGGACCATTAGACTGTGTGTCTGACTTCTCCTAGACCAAACCCCAAACTACTGGGGTTTGGTGCAGGCTGGGATGTTATGCACGAATCACAGAATCAGAAAATAGTTTGATTTGGAAGGGGACTTTACAAACCATCTAGTCCAACCCCCCTGTCATATTCAGCTAGATCAGGTTGCTCAGGCCTCTATCCAACTTTGCCTTGAACACTTCCAGGGATGGGGCATCCACCACCTCTCTGGGGCAACCTGTTCCAGTGCCTCATCACCCTCACAGTAAAGAATTTCTTCACAGTATCTAATCTAATCCTACTGTCTTTCAGTTTGAAGCCGTTCCCACTTTGTCCTATCACTACATGCCCTTATTAAAAGTCCCTCTCCATCTTGTAGTCTCCCTTTAGGTACTGGAATGCTGCAATAAGGTATCCCCAGAACCTTCTCTTCTCCAGGCTGAACAACCCCATCTCTTTCAGACTGTTTTCATAGCACGGGTACTCTAGTCCTGTGATTATATTTGTGGCTGTCAGAGACTGAAATGGTTAATGATTTATGCATTTTAGGAGACTTTTGAAGGCTTTTGACTTGCATACCTCTGATGAGCAGTCGGACCCCTCCCTCCCTCCAGTGCTGAAGGTGTGAAGTCCTGAAAAGATAAGAGCTGAGCTTGCAGGCTTTTGACTGTTGGTACATCCGACGAGCAATCAGGCCCCTCCCTCCCTCTGCTAATCTTGAAAGGCGGGAACCAGGCGAGACACAAAAGCTCAGCACACAGACCTAGGAGATGTTGGAGGCTCGAGGCATGGCCCGTGACACTAACCATGGATATAACTCATAATTTCTTGGAGTATGGGGGCTTCCCTCCTTCACCCCCAGCAGATCAAGGCCACCACTTCAACTGACAGACATGGAAGCATCGCTGGACCCCGTGGGCGGTGACTATGGACATCTGTCCACTCTCAGCTTTTCTTTCTCTTACTCTCCCTTGCTCTTATCCTGCCTTTCTCTCCCCTATGCATTTTTCTCCTCCCCAGAAAGGTTATGACAGCACCCAAAAATGTTAACTTACCTATTGATTCAAAATTGTTAAAATAAACCTTGCTAGTATGTTTTTAGACACCGATTATTTAGTGTCGTTTCACTTTAATCCACCCCAAGGGAATTATTGATAAAAACCTGAGTTACCCCCTCTCCCCTTTTCCTGGGGCGGGTCGTAACAGTGGCCCTCCTCTGGACTCGTTCCAACTGGTCCATGTCTTTCCTGTGGTGAGGACCCCAGAGCTGGATGCAGTACTCCAGGTGAGGTCTCACACGAGTGAGGTAGGGGGACGGGGAGAGAACAACCTCTCCCAACCTGCTGGCCACCGCTGCTTTTGATGCAATTCAGGTTACTGTTGTCTTTCTGGGTTGCAAGCACACATGGAAATAAAATGGCCAATGGCATGCCACAGGAGCACAGGGGCCCAAGCTCTGACACACATGGGAGAAGAACTTCCAGCCCATGAAAGAGTGCAAACCTCCAGGAAAGAGGTGGTGGTGTGCTCAGGGGCTTGAAGGGCCGTGACCGAGGTTGTGCCGGTTTGGGCTCAGGTAGAATTAATTTTCTTCATAGTAGCTAGTATAGGGCTGTTTTGGGTTTGTGCTGAATACACAATGATGTGTGATGCATGATCACACAGTGATGATAATATTGAGATGTTTTCATTATTGCTGAGCAGGGCTTACACAGAGCCAAGGCCTTCTCTGCTTTTTGTACTGCCATGCTAAGTTGGAGGTGCATGGGAGGTTGGGAGGAAACATAGCCACAACAGGTGACCCAAACTGACCAAAAGGATATTCCAGACCATATGGTATTGTGCTCAGTATATAAAGTGGGGGGAAGAAGATGAGGGGGGGTGGGAACATTTGGAGTGAGCTGTTTGTCTTCCCAAGTCACCATTGCATGTTACATCTCCCTGTTCTCCTGGGAATGGCTGAACACCTGCCTGCCCATGGGAAGCAGTGAATTAGTTCCTTGTTTTGCTTTGTTTGCATGCACAGCTTTTGCCTTTCCTATTAAACTCTTTATCTCAACCCATAAGTTTTCTGACTTTTACCCTTCTGATTCTCTCCCTGATCCCATTGGTTGGGGAGTGTAGCTACATGGTACTTGTTTGCTGGCTGGGGTGAAACCACGACAGGGGTGCTATTGGCTTGCCCTGAGAGCTGCTGGCACATGGGGAACACCTTTTGTCAGTGGTGACACGAATGTGTCAGTGCCTGCAGCATCTTGTTTATGTGGCTAATGGGTAGGGTCTGGTGCTGAGCAAGCAGGTGATGCCATGCCATGGTGCCAGGAGCAGGAGTAGCCCTGCTTTGCCACAGAGCTGGAAAAAGAAGGCTGTTATCCAGTTCAAACTGCAGCCCCTGTGTTATGTGCTGTTTTCAGTGCAATTCCACTGGAATAGATGCAATGAGCAGGATGCAATCCTCAGCTCCCAGTGGTTCTTTCAGGGGAAAGCACAGGTACACCAGGGAACAGCTGAGGAGCTTCTGCCTCGTCACTGTCAGCATCATCACCTTAAAAACTACCTCGTTACTTGCATTTCTAGTTGAAACTTACTATGGTACTGTCAGTAAACATTGTATGTCAACAGAGGTCTGTATCATATATACTCATCCTGGTATATACTATTAGACTGACTATATTTTTTGCTGGGATAGAATCTGAACATATTACCAAGATTCAGCTTAATTCCTTTGCTTCCCCTTTCCTTGCTTATTATGTCATTGTTGGAATGGGAAAAAAGACCAAGAGGCATCTCAAGTGATTCTTGTGAAGAACATCTAAAACTCTGGCCAACAATGTACTAAATTAGTTCTTTGATGTTGACTTGACTCACAAATCTCTATTTAAAAGAAGGAAAATTGTTTAGTTTCTGCTATATCAGCCCCCCAATCATTTTTTTACTATCATGGGGTTTTTTTTGCTTTTTGTTCTCTTCCTTTTACTTGTGTAAGAAAATACACCTGAGAGAAAAGTGCTGCCAATGTGCTATACACGAGAGATTGACCCAGGTAAACGTATTGGAAGAGAGGGATTATGCTTTACTTTGTTTGCTGGGATTTGGTTTTCGCTCCAGAGACTTAAGGCAGGGCTTGTAGCAATGGTAGCTAAAAATACTTCCATGCAGATGTAAGATTTCCAATTTGACAAGGTCTCTTTAACAGGAAAACCTGCTTAAACAAAGTCCTTGATTTATTTTTTTCTCACCTCTGCGTCTCAGACTTGGCCGCCCTCAGCCTTCAGCACAGGTACAGCTAAAGACGATGAAAAACATTCTAGGAAGTATGATGGGAGTAAGCTTGTGTGTTTAGCCATTCCCTAACCAGCACTGGCTGGGCTTTCAGGGAGGGATAACCACATCCATACATTTCTATTTTTACATTCTGCATCAAACATGTTATTACCACTGAACTGAGCAGCCTGCTGAGAAGTGAAACTTCAGGCATTGCCTCTCACACACCAGAGGAAATCAGTGCCACCAGCCCAGCCAAGGAGGTTTGCAACGTGTTGGCTCTGGAAGCAGTGGTGGGGATGGTATAGAATCTGATGAGGATGCTCAGCCAGGGGAGCTTGGCCCCAAGGGAGCTTCAGCCTTCCTCTGCCCCCGCTGCTGCTCTTGGGGCAGGAAGGGTTCCAGTGTGGAAATCAGAGCTGGTTCCTTTTTCCTGTGTCCTCAAGGGCAAGCCATATGCTGGCCCCTGGACCCAAACCTACTGGCACCTTCAGGGATTTACGAACAGAAATACTTTTATCGAGCCCTTTGTAAGTTCTCTGTTTTTCAAGTAGACGTAGGTCAGTGGTTTGACTGCACACTTCAGCTACCAGGATTAAAGTCAAAAGAGCACTACTGAGCTTCCAAAATAATAATCATAATTAAAAAACCCAAGTCTTCCTTTTGCACAAATATGTCAAAGGATACAGGAAATCCATGGATAGATGGATTTTTTCTTTTGGCAGATCTCGTAAGATTAATACATTTGCTGAAAAGCCCTTTTGCAAGCAATATTTATATCAAGCATTCCCTTCTAAAGCTTGCAAAATATCTGAAAGTATTAAAAAAAAAAAATCTGTGTTCAGTACCTGTATGGCTTCCAGTTGTAATAAAATCAGTCATGTGGCAGATATGATTGACTTGAGCTTTTGAGGCATTCTGGGGGTGTTTATATATTTGAAGTTTTCTAATTCAGACTCCTGTGCCAGAAACATGTAGCAACCTTTTAATGTTGAAATTTTTTCAAGTACTTTTTTCAGTGTGTTCTCCCACAATCCCACTTTCCATTTTGATACAAACTGAGAAATCAATAAATGAAAGGTAAAACTGGTGTTCCAGACATGACCCTTACTGTAAAGGTTTGCTAGGTGAGCTGTCCTGTACAAAACATACCAGGTTGAGCTCTTGAGACCTCTTTTGGGTAAAATTGTTTGTGTGGAAGTGTGGTGCAAATTAACAAGAAAACAACAGTCAGTCCCAGAGGGACATCTTCTGCAGTGGAGATCACTAGGGCCAGGTCAGTCCCAGAGGGACATCTTCTGCAGTGGAGATCACTATTAGCCCATGCCTAATTTATGGAGGCCAGTGATAAGTGACATTCCTCAGGGATCAGTACTGGGACCAGTGCTGTTTAAATCTTTGTCAGGGACATGGACGGTGGGATTGAGTGCACTCTCAGCAAGTTTACTGGCAACACCAAGCTGTGTGGTGCAGTTGACATGCTAGTGGGAAGGGATGCCATCTAGAGGGACCTGTGAACCTCATGAACTTCAACAAAGCCAAGTGCAAGGTCCCACACTTGTGTAAGGACATAAATACAGGCTGGGCAGAGAATGTATTGAGAGCAGCTCTGAGGAAAAGGACTTTTGGGTGTTGATTGATAAGAATCATAAAACTGTTACTGTTGGAAAAGACCTCTAAGATAATCGAGTTTGACCATTAACCCAACACCAACATGTTAGCACTAAAACATACCCCCAAGTGCCACATGCATATTTTTTGAACACTTTCAGGGATGATGGTTTCACTGCTTTCCTGGGCCCTTTTGGGGAAGAAATTTCTCCTAATATCCAACCTAGATCTCCCCTAGGACAACTTGAGGCCATTTCTTTTTGTCTTATTGCTTGTTACTTGGGAGTGGAGACCAACTCTCAACTGGCTATTGCCTCCTTTCAGGTAGTTGTAGAGAATGGTAATATTTCCCCTGAGCCTCTTTTTCTCCAGACTAAGCACCCTCAACTCCCTCAACCACTCCTTGTAACACTTGTGTACCAGACCCTTCACCAACTTTACTGCCCTTCTCTGGACACACTTCAGCATCTCAGTGTCGTTCTTGTAGTGAGGGACCCAAAACTAAGCGCTGGATTTGAGGTGCAGCCTCACCAGTGCCGAATACAGGGGAATGATCTGGTCCTGCTGGCCAATCTTGCTGAAAACAGCCAGGATACCGTTGGCCTTCTTGGCCACCTGGAACACTGAAGCTCAGCATGAGCCAGCAATGTGCACTTGTAGCCCAGAAAGCCAATTGTATTCTGGGGTGCATTAAAAGAAGTGTGGCCAGCAGGTCAAGGGAGGTGATTCTGCCTCTCTACTCTGTTCTGATGAGACCCCACCTGGAGTACTGCATCCAGCTCTGGGAACTCCAACATAAGAAGCACACAGACCTGCTGGATCGAGTCCAAGGAGGACCATGAAGATACTCATAGGACTCATAGGACTGTTTCCTGTGGAAACAGTCTGAGAGAGAGAGGATTGTTCAGCCTGGAGGCTCTGTGGATTACAGCCTTCCAGTACCTAAAGAGAGACTACAAGAAAGATGGAGAGAGACTTTTTATAAGGGCATGTAGTGATAGGACAAGATGGGAACGGCTTCAAACTGAAAGACAGTAGGTTTAGATTAGATATCATGAAGAAATTCTTTACTGTGAAGGTGGTGAAGCACTGGAACAGGTTGCCCCAGAGAGATGGTGGATGTCCCATCCCTGGAATTGTTCAAGGCCAGGTTGATTGGTGCCCTGAGCAATCTGGTCTAGTGGAAGGTGTCCTTGTCCATGGCAGGGGACGTAGAACTAGATGATCTTCAAGGTCCCTTCCAAACTAAGCCATTCTATGATTCAATATTTAATTCCAGTTTGATCTTCAACCAACAAGAAAAACTTGGCTCTATATAAAGGGATGGTGGCTGCTGATGGGGGTAGATGAGAAGGCCCATCTACCCAATGGGAGGTTGTGTACGAGCCAAATGTGGATGCTGACAGAGACTCAAGAAACTGGACTGGAGAGCCTGGGCCAACCATGAACCATAATGCCTTGGCATTGGTCTCCTCCCAGTAGCAGTGTTTTCAGAGAGCCCAGGGAAGATTATATCACCTGAAGATGTCAGAAGAAACAGGAAAAACAGAACTGCAACTCTATGTCAACAGAGAATGTGGTATAAAACACCATCCCCAAACCAGCCAGGCTGCTTTAAGGCAACAGTAGAAATTAGACAAAAGTGATGACAATCACCTCTTCTTTTTTTGTATGTGCTAAGGGAAGCCTCAGACAGCAGCACTGGGATGATGTCACCTTTTGGCAGGAGCCATGGATGTGCAGGTGAGCAGATACCTTGCAGTACCTACTTGTGGCATGCAGGTGAAAAGTGCCAAGCAGCATCCAACATGGGAGTAAGATCTGGATAAGTCTTGTATGTTTTTCAGTGGAGAACAAAAGCAAGTGCAGCTCAACAAGAGGCAGTAAAGGTCGGTAGTGCTGAGGAATTTCATTTCCTTGGTGAGCCCATACTGGTATGGCAACAATGGAAATGCCAAAGGAAAGATCAAGGAGGGAAGTTGGAAAAAACCCTTCAAAATGTAAAACATTGAATCAGTGATGTGCTGTCCTTTCTGTTGGAAATAAATATGGGTGGCAAGAGTTAAAGTCATTCACTTACTCTCATAATGTTGACAGAGGATAAGAGAGGACAAATGGGGTTAGGGGTCTGGAAATGTTGAGAGAGCTGGATCACAGCCAGTATGATGTGGTAGGAAAACTGGTTAGATCAGGAAGATAGTGAAACGGAAAGCTGGCAAGGTCCTGTGGCCAGCAGGAATCAAGAAAATGTTTGGAAAGATGGGTCAAGGATAACCAAGAGCACTGTGTCAACAAAATATTAGTAAAGACCTAAATGAGCTAAAGAACAGCTGGAAAGAAGTAGATGAAAGGACCAATGTCTGTGGTTTTGGAGCAGTCATCTGCTGGGTTTATGAGTCATGGAGACCAAAACCAGATAGAAACAAGAACTGGGCAGACACAGTTAGGCCTGCTGTGTCTGGGGATGAACTACTAATTTATTTTGCATGTACTATATTGCTGATTCCCTCCATATTTGAATTTAAAATTAGGGCATTTTACACCCAGAAAAATGAGTAACGTTTGTGAGTTTAATTCATACCACTTGAATCACTGCTTCTGTGAATCTGGTGGCCAGCAATTTTAAGTGTATGTGGGAACCTCAAGCTGTTCCCTTGCTTTCATTTCATGTGTTTACTATACTTATAGTAAGACACTGGAAGTGGTGACGAGCATTACAAAACCAGGTTGCTTTTGCTAGATGCTGCTGCTTTCAGCTCCAACTACTTTCCTTTCCCATGAAGCCACTGCATGCTGCCATGCAGAACATAATGTCCCAGGGCAATAGCTGGAGAGGTGACAGCTGTCATGCACTCATAGACCAGATGTGTGCCCATGGCTGCATCTGTATCTGTAACAGAATGGGATGCAGCAAATTATGGATTGTGTTTTTTACCATGTGCTGGGTTTGCTTGGAGCGTGGCTGAGGATAAGCTTTTTCTGTCACATTCCTGAGAGTTTGGGGAAAAATTTCTGAGGGCCTTTTACAGTGTGTTACTGAAGGCCACCATGACACAGTAATTAAAGTATGTGACACTGACTGTTTCTCAGTCAGTAACAACTTCATAGTTCCTGCTGGAATGGGATGCCAGCATGACTGTTGGATCTGAGGTTTTCCATTGCTTCTGATGCTCATTGACTCGGAGGGGAAGGTTTCTGATGTGCTAGTTTTTTCCTCCTGTTTGTGTAGGTAGTGGTATATCTCATGTTGTGATTGAAATGTCTAGTAACAGCAATAACCATGGTAAGCCTGTGGTACACTTTGGAAAACCAGTGAAAGAAGATACAGTGATGGTGAACTACCTGAGTTCAGTTTCTACAGCTTTAGTTGACAAATTCAGGATTTCCCCCCAGCAGTCAGAACAGAAACTCTTGCCAAAATTTCTTTTACCTGCAGAAAGAGGCCAGCTCTGTTTTTTTTTTCTAAATGAAACTTTGATGAAGTCAGTCACAGGATGTTCTTGTTTGCTGCAGTCACAGAAATATAAGGCGTGTGGTTCCTTCACAGATAATTTCAAGCAGTTCAACTGAACAGAAGTTTGGCTGTTCACTAGAGGAGGTAGTTTCCTTTTCAATTGTCATTCCAAAGCAATGCTAGGAATGTGGTCAAGAAATGCTATGACATAAAACTTGGACTGACTTCAAGATAAGTTCTAAATTTGTTTTCTACGTAATCATCTTAAACCTAGACCTCTTTTTTCTAAAATGCTGATGGCAGTTTGGAGACCACAATACATCTCTTCATAAGTGCAGTGAGCTTACGGCCCACACCTTTCCAGAATCTGTCCTGTCACTTCCTTGTGCAAATCCCACGAAAGATGCCTGTAGCTCACCAAAGAACTCCATTTTGGTTACATTTCCATAATTATGCAAGAGGCACAGGATATGTCTCTCTCCAAACACACTTATTTTTCTCCATATCAAGGACACTTGTTTCCTTGTTCAGATCAAAGACACTTCTCAGTGTTAAAAGTTTCTTACAGGACGAACTAAGCCAAATAATTACAGTGCACTTGCTTGATACCTCTATCAAACCATACCTAAGTACATACATTACTTTTTACTTTGTGCTCCTTTGTATTTATGTTCATTTTCTTTTAACCCCAGAAGGACAGTAAAGCTGCTACCAGACACTGCAGTAGCTTTCGTACTCCTGTTGTTATACAGCCTTTTTCTTATTTTTTTTTTAAGCTTCATAAAGTGCTTGTGTACATATTCCAGAAGGATATGACAGGTATTTAAAACTGGACTATGAGCTGAATTATACTAGTGATAAAAAAAAAAAAAAGACTAATTGCCCAGCCAGGTGGATGCAGCAGGAATGGGGAGTTCCATGGAACTGTTTCTTATTGCACTCGGGTGTACTCCTTGGAGTAGTTGCTTCTGTGCCCTAGACTGTCAGGCCACATGCATTTCAGAAGCATAAGACTATCCTTTGCTGTTTACTACTTAATCAGAAAGCTCTGATAACAAATGATTAAGAAAAAAACCCAAAAGCAAGTGGGACTGACTGTCTTTGATGTCTTGTCTCCTTCAGTAAATCTGCCTGAAGTATAAAGACACACTGGCACATGCAAGCTAAAGCCTCAGACCTGGGGGAGTCAGGTTTGAGCCTTTTCAGTATTTTGGGCTATTTTTTATTGATAGGTAAGACAGCCAAAAGAGCGGAGGTGGCTTTTTCTTTCCTTCTCATGCCTTTCTACAGCCACTTTTCACAAAAGACCCCTGTGGGTTAAGCCCAAAAGATTAAGTAGGGGTGAAGTTGAGTATATTGATCACTGGACTGCTAAACATACATCAAGTAGAGAGATGTGAGGCAGGTCTGACTCTTGTGCTTCTCGAGCAGTCACAGCAACTGAGCTCAGCTGCAGGGGAGCTGCAGCTGCAGACAAAATGTGAGGTAAAAAGGTCTAGTCAAATTTTCGGATGAGACAGACATCTTCCTATTAGAGAAGGGAAGCATGTGTGAAATCACATGTGAAAATCACAGGGAAAGAAAGTAACTGTTTAGATTAAATGGCAATGCTAATAGTAGGTAAAAAACTGGAGATGATGAAAATTAGGTCAGAAATGAGAAATTGTCCAGTTACTCAAGGAACGGGATCTGGCAGGAACTTTCTGACAAAAGGGAGTGGTAAGGAGTTAGGATGGCTTAAGAAAGACCTTGTTATGTATATGGAAATGTTTATGTGACACTGGGGATGAGCCTCCACATCCCTCAGATGTCCTTGAGCCCTTCCAGTACAGTGAAGTGCCTCCTGCTGTGGCATGTATTGCAGTCCTTGTGGGACACTGAAGGGCAATTGCTTCTTCCTGTACACCCTGAGCCTCCTCAGGTATTGTAAAAACATCTGGCCTCAGGCTGTGCATGCTGCTGGATTCATGTTACATGTCACAGAATCACAGAATCAATTAGGTTGGAAAAGACCTCTGAGGTCATCAAGTCCAACCTATGACCTAACACCACCATGTCAACTAGACCACTAAGTGACACCTCCAGTCTTTCCTCAAATACTTTCAGGGATAATGACTCCACTACCACCCTGTGAAGTCCATTCCAATGTCTAATCACCCTTTCTGTGAAGAAATTCTTCCTAATGTCCAACCTAAACCTCCCCTGGCACAGCATTTCACTATACTGGGCAACACAATGCCTGAGTCCTTTCATGTCTCTATCCTCTGGTCTTTGTAGTGCCATTCCCAGCTTACTGTAAAGCAGAGCTGTTACAGCCAGGCTGCTTAGCAGAGATGCTGGGAAGATTAATGTATGAAAGATGGTAAGGTGCTCGGATGCTGTAGTCATGAAGGTCATGTGAGTACATAAGGCAAGCAAGTTGGGATTTCAGAAACATGGAAGAAACTGCTGAAAGCCAATAATACCTTTATTCCTGTTTCCATGTGGAACTTCTGAAAACCATTTGCTCTGATGGCAAAGAAAACGCATTTGTTTGCAACTGCTCCTCTGAAATTTCAGTTGGGAGGAAGAGACCATGTGACCTGTGATTGGCATGAGCAGTTCTATGTTTCTATAATCCCCTGCTGTATACTCCAGACCCTCACTTTGTCCTTCATCATCCAACCACTGCTGCTCAGATTTTCATTCATTCATGTTCTTACAGAACTACTTGCAGCACATGCTACTTAGAAAGCTGGTGCCTGTTAAAAAAGCACCACTTTCTGTCCTCTGACTCTTATGAGAGTGTTTTAAAGCCTCTTGCCATTGTCAATGGAAGCAACTGAAGCTAAAATTATGATCCTCCAGATGTTTCCTCCCTCTGGCTAGTGGTCAGTTCCACAGTAATCAGCTGGTCTAAGTTTATCTGTACAAATGTATACTTTCCTGTAAACAGGAAGGAAAAGTGACATGATGTTTGTGTAGTTTGGATATCGTTTGCAGGACTTTTGAGGACTACTAATGAATCATGGACAGGCAGGAGTGGAATGACAATTACTTCAACCTGCTGATGGTCTTTAGGATGTCGCATGTTCCGTCAAACACCTATGCGGGGATTGTGCTGATCACAACTCGTATTCAGTGGTGGTTAGGATATATCTGGAAAGGAAAGCAAAGGATCAAAGTTGAATCATTCCTGAATGAAAAACAGAACAAACTACCTGAGATGGGTTTTCAGTCAGTTGAAATGAGCAGCACTGTGCTGCAGCTCTCTTGTCTCTGGGGTGTGAGATGAACAAGCCTAGAAAGAATACCTCTTCCCCTTGGAAGAACACCCACCCTCTTGGGCTTTCTGCTTAAGTTTTCCTCTGAGAGCTAGTTAATGATTTTCACCTCACTTCTGATAGAAGAAAGATAGCCAACTCGTGTGGCTTCGATTCCTGCCTCATTTATCTCTGTGTGTGTTGCATCTATGGCTTTACTGAGGTTATTTCTCAAAGAATAGGTTTCTGCAGTGCTCTAAATGTTACCCAGGCACAGCTCTGAGGAATTAATAGGCTTGGAGGATCTGGTCAATATAACAACAACAACAAAAAGACCAATTTCCTCCCACTCAGCAGCCTAATCAGTTTTATCACAGCTCATGCATTATCAGCACTTGCTCTTTGATCAAGACACATTTGAGCTCGGGGTTTGCTGCTGTAGTTTGTCTGCTTAATTCAATTACTTATTTGATCACTTCTGAGAGAAATACCTATAGATTAAATTTCCATTTAATTTGTATTGGACATGAGCAAAAAACTTATCTTTCCCTCATTTCCTGGAATTGCAGCAGCAACATGAAGTGCGTGTTTATTTGCACAGACATCAACTAAATGTCATTACTCCCTGTTGATGACTTTCAAATGCAAGAACAAGTTGCCTTCTTGCCCCATGGACACCAGCTGTCTGCTGGGAAATACAAGAACCCTTCTCACTCCCTCTGCAATGACACACACCTCTCCCAAAGCCTTAACTTGGACCTCACAACTCTGCTGCGCTATTTTGTTGCAGTTGCGTCAGATATAACACAGACACAGTCTGGACTGACAGAGACCAATGGACAGATTTTATTCTTGACAGAGCAAGCCAGCAAAATAATGGGTCCCCTGAAGGAGCCGCAGGCTCATATTTCAATAAAACTCCATAAAATGAGTAGTTTATGAATATCCAGAAAACAAGTCACATATTCATGCAACAAATAGGCTGCAGAAGATGCAAGCTGCTCTCAGGCATCTCGAGCTTCTTTTCCTCCCAGTGCATTTGACAGCAGACAACCTTCTTGCTTCATTTTGAGGATACTTTAGACTAATATTTGGAGGAGAGAGCTAATAGGTTGTACTTGATTCCCTTCATCAGCTTCTGGGACACTCTGAACTGGGTTGCAAGAATAACAAAGATTTTTTTTTTTAAGTCCAAATGTCAATAGTGCCTCATTAACTATTTTTAGTTAGTTGTGAGACCCAAGACTAATGGTATTACGTATCTCATTGTCTTGGTTATTGTGTCATTGGTGGGAATGATTTTTATAACCAATAAGGACATTATTGTACACACACCATCAATATGGTGAAGAAATGCTTAAAGAATTTGTAAAAATGACAGAAGATATAAAAAACAAGTTTAAAGAGCTAGTTCTTCAATGACTATCCTCAATTGCATTTCTGGATGCCATCTTGCTTTTCATAAGCTGTATGAAAACAAACAAGGCTAACAAGAGCACTGATTTTAGCTATAAGAAGCATTAATATCAATTTTTGATGTACAGTTGAATAAAACTACAGCTTTGTAGGGCAGCTGTGTTGTGTTCAACAGAAAGCAACTGTTAATTAAGTCTCATTTAACCTCAGTCTGACATAACAATCCAGAAGGCCCTTATCATGAAACCAGCCCAGCTGAAGAGTTGTGAGTGCACTCACAACTCATCTGTCTCCCCAGAATTTCTGGTGCTTAGCTAAACTCTTCCCACAGCTACATTTGTAAGGGTCTACTGCTCTGGCCCCTTCTCTGGCCCTGAAATAACACCTGAGAAGCTAGTCTGTGTGGACATGTTAAAAATCCCATGTAGAAGGCTTTTTTTTTGTAGGTTTTTTTATTCCTCTGAGAGGATTTGCAAACCTCATTTTAACTTGACCTCAGGTAAACTCCAGATCTGTAGGCAGGATTTGGCATGGTTGAACATAATACTTTTCTTCTACTTTCAGCCCTCACCATTTCTATGGTAAATTGCTTGTCTATCTATTTTAGTTCATGTTTAATATAGAATATACTTAAGAAATGTGGAAGAGTACCAAGCTGTAAAATAGTCCTTAAGTGAGTCATGAGGCCCAAATAGCTCTGCTGACAAAACAGGAGTAGTTCCCAGACCTTAACTTCTCTGTATCCACCCACACTTCTTGTGCACCACCAGTGCCTACCAACCCCTCAGAGAAGTGGAGCTACTGAAAAGTCCTATTCTGTGAGGTGTGTTGAGGTCATAACCATGAGCTCAGCATGTTTCATACGACCCTTATACATGTGACCCTTATGATTTAAGGGGTATTACACATTACTAAATTCTTTTGTAGATGGAAGGAGTTTATGACCCACTCCTATTCTCTGAAGAACTGGAGTCACAAGTGTACATTGCTGGGTGATGTCCAGCTTTAATCCACCAGTACCCAAAGTCCTTCTCAGCAGCGCTGCTCTCAATTCCTTCATCCCTCAGCCTGTATTGATACGGGAGGTTGCCCTGACCAAAGTGCAGCACCTTGCACTTGGCCTTGTTGAACCTCATGAGATTCACATGGGCCCACTTTTCGAGCTTGTCCAGGTCTCACTGGATGGCATCCCATCCTTCTGGTGTGTCAATCGCACCACTCAGCTTGGGGTCCCTTCGTCTATGTCATTAATGAAGATATTAAATAACACTGGTCCCAGTATGGACACCTAAGGGATACCACTTGTCACTGAAGTCCATCTGGAGTGGGAAAAGATGTTGCCAGTGAACACTGAGACAAAACAGTTGTTGACTATATCAGCCTTCTCCTCATCCACAGCTGCTGGTTTGGCAGCCTTGTTTATCAGGGGCAGTATGTTTCTCTGACCTTCCTTTTCTGGTTAACACATAGAACTACTTAAGCCATTTTTGCTGTTCTTTGTGTCTCTTGCCAGGTTCAGCTCTAGCTGCCTCTTGACCTTTCTCACCCCATCACTATACAACCATGAAACTTCCTTATACTCTTCCCAGGACACCTGTCCCTGCTTCCACTGCTTGTGCATTTCCTTCTCAACTAAACCATGGCAATCTCTTGCCTTCCTTGCCCAGTTTCTTACAACTGGGGATCGAGAACTCTTCTGCTCTGTGAAAAGCATTCTTGAAGATCTGCCAGCTCTGTTCTGGTTCCTTACTGGCAAGGGCAGTTTCCCGGGGGATCCTATTGACTAATGCCTTGCAGAGCTGGAGTTTTGCTTTCCTAAAATTCAGGGTCCTGACTTTACTCTTCGCCTGACTCATATTTCTCATGACTGCAAACTCCACCAATGCATGATCATTGCAGCCCAGGCTGCCTCCAATCTTAATATCTCTGATTAGTTCATTCATGTTGGTGACAAACAGTATTACATCCCATCTTGTAGGGTGTCTATTACCCGGTTCAAGAAGTTATCCTCCATGCATTCCAGGATTCTCCTGGATTGCTTAAAGCTCACTGTGCTACTTGTCTAGTAGATGCTGGGGTGGTTGAAGTTCCCCAGCAGGATGGGAGCCTAGTTTCTTGCAGGTTTATCTAAAAGCAAGGCATGCATTTTTACAAATAATTCAAATCTACAGTTTATAATTAAAATCTACAGTTTACAATTAACTCCGTAGAAACAGGTGTGTAACTAGTATTGTCTAAAAATATAGTTTAGACATGATTCTTATTTAAAAAAATTGGAAAACATATAGCTAAATGAAGAGTTGCAAAATACTATTTATCCTGAAAGCAATTTTTCCTGACATTTATACACGTTCCCGCAATTTATCATTGACCTGTGGCAATTTAGAAGATTGTACTCACATGATAATAAAAGATACTTTATCTTCCATTGACAGATATCATCACAAAATAATACTGACACAGTTATGATTTTCAGATCCAGGTTCAAGTTGTTGAAGTATATGTTTTAAACATGATCAGTATCCTGTTTTCCTTTTCTTTTCCTAAGCTGTCCACTATCCATTAGACTTCATGATGATTTTATATTAATTATATTAAAGGTTGTAATGGCATTGTAAGCATTGTAACTTAGAGGATTTCACAAAAAGAGTTGTGATATTCTTTGTTCTGTGTGTTTAAAAGATAAAGTTACAGTTACTGTGGGCAGCAAGAGAGATCTACCACTTCTGCATCAACAGGAAATCAATAGCAGCAGAATCTGGGTGCTTGATGGTTTAAGGAAGTTTGCTGTGATTTCAGTATGTGCTGGACAGAGCAGCTCCAGTGATGTCTTAGTACTCTCATTGCCATCAGAGAAATAGGCCATCTTGCAGTGGGAGATTTTTCTGTGGTTTAAATGCTGCCAGAATGATGGAAATGGAGCATATTTTGACCCCTGTCCCCATTCCCTGTCCTTCATTCCCTGTCCTTCATTCCCTGTCTCCTGTTCCAGGTCCCAAAGGAGGAACAAAGATTTGGAGCCTGCCTGTCAGTGGGAGGGATGTTGCAAGTGTCAGCTCCAGAGCTGCCTTTCTGGGAAGTGTTTAGCCCAGACAAATTCATCACACATTTACATATCTGGTCTTCATGAGTTCAGAACTTTCTGAAATTGGTGGACTATTTATTGCATTAAATTTTGAAAAGGGGTTGTGTGGGCAATTAACTTTTGTTTCATTTCTTTTTTTGTAAATGAAAGAATCTTGTAGGCATCAGTAGATATTTTGTGAAGATGGTATTATTTTGAGCACAGAGAGTTAAATTAAAACATCTGTCTGGGCAGGTGTTCTGAGGGGCTGCTGCGAGTCTAAGTATTTTTCAGGATGAAAAAAGTGATAGAGGACATGGCAAAGTAATGTATGTATGCGTCACTGTGATTACCGTGGAAGCATTGTCACCTTGGGCTGAATGCCTGGCCCCAGGGGAAACAGTCATTGTTTTCATGATAACTGTGAGGACGTCAGTTCAGGATTGAGATATGTGTTTGTACATTGTCACAAATGGAATCAGACTCTCTGCTGAGTCTGTCATAGCCAAATTCAGTCCATTTTTTCCCCTTCTCTAAACAAGAAAAGAATACCTGAAGTAAGTGTGTTATAAAATCAGCACTGGTAACATTGTGTTGAAAAGTAAAATATCCCATTATTTCCCACTAAAGAATGATGACTATAGTGTTGCAAAATGAAAATGTCATAACCATGCTGGTGTATTTACTAGAATACAATAAGGGAAGTTGTGTGATTGACTGGTGTCATGAATTAGATAAATATCCTTTATAGGCAGATACCATCAACACATGGCCTTGTTTGCTGTTTTTAGTTAAAGCAGAACTATTGGCTATGTAGGAAGGTCTTTATGGAGCCAAATGCCAGAGGTAATGGCTATTTACCTCGTTGTCACTTTTTTAGCTACACACACTCAGCTGCTGTAGCACTTTCTGTATGTTCCTCTTGCTCTTAAATATGTTATTCTTGGTGGTATTTGCATGTACAATCTGGGAAACAGCAGGCTTCTAAACTTTGATTACATTTATGGACATTTTACCGCTGTCAGTGTGATACTCCAGAAATGTTCTTTCTTTCCCCTGATGATTTCATTGTGCTTATACTTCTTGCCAGCACTTCTAATTTTAATTATGTCTTCAACTATAGGAGCGCTTCATATGTTTGCTTGAAAATCTACCCAAAGACAGCATTACTGCTTAGTTAGATGTATAACAACCAAACATCACTATAAAACTAAGCTTTAATTCTAGGTCTGATGAGCCTGAATTCTAATGAACTGGGTTTGGATGTATAAAAGTATATTTATAAACACAGTTTATCTGAAGAAACGTTGACTGCATCCCTGTCCCTGGAGCTGCCGTGGGCTGCACTTTGAGGTGGTGGGGAGGGATGAGTTTGAAGCCAAGCTGAGACGAAGGGCTTGTACAGCATTTGCCCAGTGCCAAAGGATGCAGATACCCCTGTCCAACATCCCTGCCTGTGGCTCCAAGGTGGAGCCAGTCTCACGGGGCGCATCCCAGAGCTGCTATTGCTCCTCAGAGCAGAGCTGCCCAACGGTGTAATGGGAAATTCAGCAATGTAATGGGAATGTAATTCAGAAATGTAATGGGAAGTTCAGCAAAACATGAGGGGATGGCTCTCAGCAGAGCTCTCTCTCAAGACATTTATTTCTGAAGGGTCTCCAAAACTCCCCATCTCTCTTCTTTGAATCCCTGCAATACTTTCAGTTGCAGCCTGGAGTATTTTGAATCTGTAGTTAGGGGAAAAAAGTTTTAATTAGAAAATTCTGAGAATGTGCTCTTTTTAGTATTAATGTTTCGATGTGGGTAGTTGTCTAACCCTTCACGGGAAAATTAGACATTTGTTTTCTCACAGTTTTATTGGAAGAGGAACCCCAGACACAGAAGGGGTAGACTTAGCAATAGCTCCTCTTTAGTACGTCTCTGTCCAGAAGCAATCTGTGTTGCCTGGTGAAGCATTCATGCCTTCAGCAAAAGCTACCTTTCCTAAAATTGCGTGGGGATTGCAACACCATTCATGTGTGTTCATGGAGCTCTAGTGGAGGGGCAGTGGCCATCAGCACAGGCAGCAGAAGGAGACAACAAAAGAGGCATTTAGGTATCTGTGAAATACGTGCAAATGGCTGTAGTGCTCTGATTTAATTTAACTTCCCAATTGCGCTGTGATCAACAACCCCACTCTGTACAGCAACTGTTAAACTAGGAAATAAATTCCTGTTTGAAAGTGGAAAGCAAATCAAAAAAGTGTTGTCTCACACACCCAGTCCCATCAGAGCTCCAGTGAGATGCTAATGGGTGGCAGAGCAAATGTGTTGCTACTGGACTGTGAAGAAAGTTTTATGGCATCAGGGTCCAGGAGCCAGAGTACCTGGGTGGAGATGTGGGTGCTTGGGGGCAGGTGCTTCCTCCTGGCTTTGTGCAGTCCCACTAGCCATGCTCAGTGTGCAATGCAAGCTGTCATTTTCAGGCACAGCAAAAGCAGCAAACAGGCAAAGGGAAAAACCCCAAAGCACTAAAAGTGTCTGCTCTACACTGTCCTAAGCGTCTGTGTAGGCTACAGGGTGACTCAGATGCACAGGTGTAGGATGTTTACAGCAAGCTGATTCACCCTCCAAGCTTCATCTCTAGCGGGATTTCAGTCACTTCACGAGAAGACGTTTTAAATATAGGTGTCTTGACCTTGAATTGCATCCTAAATATTCCCTGTAGGAGAAACACTGGCTTCTTGCAAGTGAGATTTTCTTCCCAGTCTCTTTAAAATGCCTTTGAGCTCACTTAGGGGTGAAATCAAATAACAATTAAATAAAGCCCAAAAGGAATCAAAAATTGTTGTAAACAATGACTTCTTATGACTGCCTGTAACCAAATAATTTAGCCTTTCTGAGCAGAGCAGTTCCTTTCAAACTTTCCACTGTGGCTGTCCAAGGCTCACTTTGCAAGAAGAGAGAAGAGTTTTGAAAAAATACAATGAAGGTTTCTAAGCTACTGTATAACATCAGATTAGACAAAGGGAATGGTGGTTTTCAGGCTATAAGGAGAAAACAAAATACTGGATTTCTGGAAGCACTGAGCTCCTGCACCGATTTTGACTGGAACTTCATGACTGGAGCGTTTGCAGCTCTCCAGGGCTGTTGTTTCTATGCCATGTGAATTCTGGTGGAGAGTGGGCAACAGTCATGCTTTTGCATAGCCTGCTGGCGGATTACTGGAAGTATAACCAATGCTGTGGTGCAGAGTGAGGTAAGTAATGTCATACCATCCCTTTTGTCAGAGCAATAGGTTCTTCATCTGCCATGTGGAATTGGGAAAATTCTGGCTTCTGTTAGATAAACATAAGGTATCCATTGAAATTGCAGAGAAATAGGAGGAAGGGTGAGGAGCATTGAAGTTACAGTGATTAGTTCCTGCAGTTACTTGGTTTAGGCAGGTGTAGGGAGGGCCACTGTCTCTCTCTTCCTGACAATAGTGACTGCTGCTGTGATTAACCCCCTCAATGGAGACCTTCTCCACTGCTCAAGCCCAATAGCCTACCTCCCCACGCACCTTGTACCACCTTCAGAAACTTCTACACCTCTCTGGCAGTGTAGCTTTGTGCCATGCAGGTATCTATTTCACTCACATCACCTGAGTAGTGGAGCTGATGTGAATGTCTAGTTCTGGTCAGCACTGCACAACACTTGCCTTTAACTTGATTTTTGTGAGATGTTGTCAGAAACTGAAATGTTTAATGTCTTAAACGTTGTAAGATTACCAAAAGACTTTTGTCCACTGTAGCAAACCGAAAAGAAACATCTGCTCACTCAGCAAAGCCTACCCCTCCCTAAATATACCTGCTTCAAAAGGACCTTTAGATGAGATAAGTAGGTGCTATTGTCTAGCTATTCCAGGTGCCAAAGGGATATCTGAAGCTACAAACTGGATTGCCAGATCAGGGAAGGGGCAAATCCTGTGAAATGGGATAATCCTTCTTATCATGCCAGTGTCCTCCCTTGCATGATGGCTCTGCTATGAAGACTTCTCTGGGGAGAATGGAAGACCCATGATGTCATCTATTGTAGAACTCCTTGCCCTAGGGGAGGTACTAGGCTTCCCACCTGAGCTTGAAGACTCATGAAGTCTTGAAGTTTGGGGGGGGCTTCTCCCACCCCCAAAAGATCAAGACCATCACTTCAACCAACAGACATGGAAGCTGCAACTACCAAGTTTAATCGCTGTGTCCAGCAGGTGGTGACTATATATATCTTAGGACCTTTATCCTTTCTCTCTCTCTCCTTTATACATGTTCTTAAGTGTTATTTTTATGCTTTAATATTGCTACATTGCTATAGATGCTTTAATATCGCTATGACTTAATATTGCTGCATTGCACCCAAAATAGCAACATACCTGTTTATGTTTGAAACAAAATTGTCCTAAAATAAACCCTACCTGTATATGTTTGCAAACACCAATTATTCAGCGTTGTTTTACTCTAATCCACCCCATGGGACTCACTTACAAGAACCTGGGCTACCCTCCCCTTCAGGGGCAGATCATAACAGATCTTCACTATAACTGTCTGACTTAAGTATATAACCCAAATTGCTTTTTCTTCACTAAACCTTGTCTTATAACTCTTTTTTTTTCCATCAGGAAGAATCTTCATCCCTATGAATAGTGAAACTTTGGGGCTGCATGTTAGCTCTGCTTATGGCTAGTGAAGCACAGCTCTCCCAGGGCAGCTGAATGTGACTGCACACGTCCCTGGCTGCTGGGGACCTCATCAGGCTGGCTCAGGGCCACTGCTCAGTGTGGTGGCAGCTGGAGGCAACAGTGGCATTTATTGTGGCATCATTTCAATTATCTGCCCAGTAAAGCCCAGGCTAAGGCACCCTTCTGGATAGAACCTCACTGTGGTGGTCCTTCCCCTCACCATTACTTCTTTTGTGTACCCAGTGCAATGGCTCCTCTTCACTGCCTGACCTCATATCCCTCACAGCAGGACAAAACCCAGACAAAAATATCACCTTGTTCGTACATAATAAAAAAGTCATTTTCACCCCAAACCAGGACTAGTTTTGCTCTGAAGCTGGCTTACTCTCAATGGAAAATAGGCCTGATACTGCTTTAACAAAATGTGCAGAAGTGAACCCACTTGTTTATACTGAACTAGGAAAATCCCTTCACTTTGCTGTAGTTACAAATGTTTTTCACACTACTGTTCAGGACTTCTGCTTTTTATGTCTGGTCCAAAAGACAGATCTCTCCAGTCATCGAGTACTTGTTAACCCCATTTATGGGAAATGGTTGTGCACTGAGTCAGAGGGAATAATGACACTTACTGAATCACCAGCACCAGCATCCCATGGGTTTTCCTTGGAGGCCTCTCAGCTAAATATTAGCTAGGAAAACACAGGGCCATAGGAACTGCCGAACCAACTGCAGCCAGTGGCTCACCTACCATCCTTCTGTCCACACAGACATGCTTATAATCGATGGAGCCCAGGCTCTGCCTTGGCGCAAAGTCAGGCACCGCAGGTTTGCATCCAAAGCTCGCGTCTCACTGCACATTAATTCTTTCCAAGCGGTGGATAATGTTCTATCCCCAGCAGCAGCCGGTCTGTTGCTCTCTGAGAGCAAATTAGAATGTTTTCAGGCAGTGTCTGCTGCCTCTCCCCCACCACAGCACTGGCTCTGGCAGGCGATGGCAGCAGCAGACAGAGCTTCCCTTCCCCTCACGTCCCAGGCTTTTCCCTTTGGATGTGATGCTAGCCAAAGCTGTCCTTCTAGCACAGGCTTTGTTATGGCACCCCACCATTCCTCTCTCACTCCATCCTTGCTCCCCTCTTCTGAGAAGGTAAGTTATGGCATACCAGAGCCAGGAAGAGGAGGAGGGCAGCTCGGGAGAGCAACGTGCTGCAGGTAAAGCTGGGCTTCTGAGACCTCAGAGGACGTGACTGGTTGCATTGGAGGAGTCATTCGTGCACTGAATAGGTTTCACACCTGACTGATCTGAGCAAGTCATGATCAAGAGAGGATCATGGCATGTCTCTGAGTCCTTTACATGCTCACTTCTTTCTGGACTGCAAGGAATCAGGGTGCTCCAACTGGCTCAGAGTTCAACCTCTGACTCAGGTCTGAAGTAAGAGACATTTCCATGTGCAAACAAGCCCTTTCCACCATCAGGATGGTGAAGCTGCCTAGGTAGGCTGGGTAGCTGCAGAAGTGGGTGCCAAAATAGATATTTATCAATAATTGTGACCAGAAGATACTGTTTTGCTTAATCTGAGACCACAAAGCAGTATTATGTTGATGCTCTACAAAACATTTTTATCCTGAATTTTTAAAGTGAAAAGATTCTTTAAAAAAAATCCTCTTTGCCATTGACTTATGTGTCTAGAAGTTTGTTATTTTCTGCTGTGTAATAAAATGGACTGTCATTGTTATTCTGTTGCACAGATACCTTTTTAAATTTTCCAAGAATGCTGAAAAGATTTGATGCAGAATATATTTTGAGCAGTTTGGATACATCCATTACACAGGAGATGTATTCTGTAGTCTCTTATGTAGACTTTGTTTTATTTGAATGTCTTCTATACATTTAAAACACATTCAGGTGAAACAGAGAAGCAAAGACAGTACTCTTTCTCTGCATGGGTATGTGAAAGCAAAAGAGAAATGGAGAAAAGCCTTCATGACCACACTTAGCAGGTGTGAAAACTGCTCAGATCTTTGCCCAGATCTCAGTTGTCTCCCAAATTAGTTCAAAATATCACCAAGTACATAAGTCAGGAGTGCAGAAAGAGGCTGCAAGACTGAAGGGTGTCATACTCTTATCAGCCAGCAATGAATCAATTCAGTAGCATCTGCAAATCTCAGCAGGAGATATCAATGTATGGTCAATAAAAGCTTGATCCAAGCCATGGTCCCTGATGCAGTTGATCTTCCCCTTGTATCGTGAAAGAGTCCTTGAACCTGGCTCCAGTTATGTCACCAAATTTCTGGTAAGGTCAGACATTACACCCTGCCAAATGAGTTTATCCTGATAGAGCAGTTTCATGTGCAGAAATTATGGTCTTTCTTTGCTTTACAAGCCACTGCATAGTACTGGCAACACAAAATAACTTTCCAGTGCAGCTCAAACCTGGACGCACTTCGGTGGTGTGTGAGGCTCCTTAGTACTCTCTCTTAGAAGGTCCTGTTCATAGGCGCAAATAAATTCGTTAAATTTTAACATTTTGTCTGATATTTTACATGCTGGTAATTGGACTCAAACTTTTTTTTCCTGTTTTTCTGGAAAGTTGATGGAAGAACTGGAAATGTCAAATTTTGACATGATTCCTGAACAATCACTTCTGGAGAGATGATAGAGGAAAATATACTGATTTACCAGAAGGATGGGGGGGCAAAATTTCATACCCTTTCCCCTGATTGAATACCATACCTTTGGGATGGCAGCAGTGGTACAGGCTGAGTGAGAGAGAGTAGAGGAGAGCAAGAGAGAGACAGAGGCTGGGAGGAGGGCTGAGTTCCATTTCTGGGCTGCCATATGGGTCAAGGTCTAAGCACCTTGGCAAACCCTGGTCTTGTGGACCCTGTGAGGCTGGAGAACACAAACTTGTATTTTTCTAGGAGGGTCAGGTCCAGTTATACTGCAGAACTCAGTGCTGTCTGAATTTTACAGCTGTTTTCCCTTATCCCAGGTTTGAATAGCATATTCATAGATGCTAAACTCTCTCAAGCCAACAGCAGTGTTTTCATTGATTTAACATAACCAAGGTTTCAAGCCAGTCCCAAAAATTAAACAAGAGATGATATTTTGTCAGTTCAACAGTGGCTAAACCATACCATTGAGAATATTCCTCTCCCACTCTCTCTCAGGACTGAAGGATTCAGCATATACTGTGCAAAGTTTAATTCAGACAAAATTTATTAAAAAATCTGTTGTGTTGGCTGTTGCTGTACAATGATAACAAGCCTTGGGTATGTAAGCCAGGGTGAGAGAGGGTTTGTCCTTGGCTTCTGAAGTCTAATGTGCCTGTGGTCATAATGCTTGCAAACATTTGTTGCAGGTGGTCAAGCAATAACTGTTTCATAGGGCAAACTTTAGAAGTGCTGAGAAGCAAAGTAGCAGTTTCAGGTCTTCTTGGGCAGGTTAAGGAAGGGCTGTTCACCAAGAAGCCTTTGTTGTGTTGACATGTTCTCTCTTTGTTGAATTTTTGGTATTGTTTTTCTATTTTATGTTTCTCCAGAGTACCAAGGTCTGGCTACCAGGCAGGATTCATGAACCCCCTGAGAATGTGCAGCAAATCCTGTTGTCTTGACTGCCTGATCGATGCATCTCTGTCTTTTCATCACACAAAGCTGACAGGCCATCTTATCTCCTGTCCCTTTCGCCTTCAGCACTTTTGCAGGGATCTTGATGTTATTTTCCATCTCTTTTGTAGGTAAACATATAACATAACTTCTATTGTTAACTGATCTTTTTTGTGGTCAGTTTTTTTCCCTTTGTAGAGGTCTTTGCTATCAGTGGCTCCAAGCTCTTTCCCACTTTCTGCACGCATTTTACCTGTAATTTCTTGAAGAAGGAAATAACTTAATTGAAGTTTCCAGATTTAGTAAAGATAATTGAATGATTTGTGATAACTTGGGTATACAGGAGGTTATACTAAAATCTCATTTGGAGATATATTTCAATGAAAGTGTCCATCCACATAAAAAGGACACTCAGGTCAGCAGAGAAGGGCTACCTAAGAAGGTAAAACCAGATAGATTATGGTCTGACTCTTTTTTCAGGCTGGAGACCCTGCTGGAGACAGGGTACTGCACCATGAAGCCCCTTGGTTTGACCCAGTGTGCCCAAGTTCACGTGTGCTTTAGCATATTGTAGAAGGGACTTTAGTGTAAAGAAACATTTTTATTTATTTAACTTCAGCCTACTACTCCTTTCTCCTCTCAGCTGATGCCCCTCAGTTCACATATTGGAAAAGATGGTGAAAAATTTATCAAGCGTGGAAAAAATAATCGGCAAATATTTTTGTTTAAACATAAAAGAGTTAAAATTCTGCTCTACTAAATTTTTGATAACAATGTCAATTTCAGCAACATTCCTAGGAGCATGAACACACCTTAAGAATGCTCTGTTTTCAAGAAGTCAGTGAGATGACTCCTACTACAGGTACACATTTTAGTTATTTGCCTGTTGAACCTCAATGTGCCTGTGGACTGGGGATCTGCAGACAGCAAATCCCCTTGGCTGTTGTTTGATCCTTTGCTGTGTCACATCTGCTGAAATGCACTGTGTGCAAAGGGGATATAAGAAATGGTAATTTATTTTAAAAAATGATCATGAGCATATATGGGCTGCATTATTTTATTCAATTTAAATTGGTATTTTTGATTTTATTGCTTACATATAATGGAAATTACACTGTTCTACAGGTCTGCCTATGTTTCTTTCTCTATACAGCCTGCTCACTCCGGGGAGGAGATTTGGGAACTGCAACTAAAGGTTAAGCAGGTAATTTTTGCACTATGTAACTACTCTAGAATAGTGCTTCTCTAATTTATTCAAAAGTAAGTCTGCACTTCTTTTCTGTCACTGATAAATATTAATAGCTACTATTTGGCTAAATAAATAATTACAACAACCAATTTCACTTTCACTTTGAAAACAATCTACAACTGCAGTGAATAATCTCTCATCAGCTAATAAATACTGGTCAGCTGTGTTTACCAGTGTCTTAAGAAATACAAGAAATAAAAAATTCATATTTAATGCAGTGCACTTCTATTATTCTGGTTTATTTATTAACTTCCTATGCAAATGTTTCTGTGAGTTGGTGAGAGGAATGCTTATTCTTCTACGTTGCCATTTGGACTAAGGTCTGTCATCCAGAGGTGCTGGTTTCAGGAAATTTATGTGAGTGGGACAGGGAAAAACAGGTTCCTGCATGCTGCAACAGTGAAATAGAGGAAGAGACATAACTTCCTCTCTGGTCAATTACTGATCTTTCAGGGGCTTTCTCTGAACTGCATCAATCCACACAGCTTAAGAGGCAGCATGTGTCCATGGGAATATGGGTGCATTACCCTGGAGTATATGACAGTATGGGAATTAGGTGCACATCAGCTGCTCTCTATCTGTGTATATTTTGCTCTGCCTTCAGTATAAAATAACTGACTCATCTTTACTGGGAAAAAAACTGGGGACCAGTTTCTGTGAAGTATTTTGCCATACATTCCCTTCATCCTCTTATCAGTAATATTCCATCTGTCCTGGATGAGTTGAAAATGCCACAGAATCTTGAAAAATTAGAGTATATTTTTAATAAAAAACTGAAATAAAATCAATAGTCTTTCTGGGTACTTGTTGTCACTAAGAAAGTCTGAAAAAACTATTGACAATACACTTGTTCTGATTTCAGTTGAAGACTTCCTTGAACTGAAACAGAGCAGAATTCTGGTGTTCAGCATGCAGCAGCTCAGCTCTTAGGAAATGCTATTTCTCAGTTTGGCTGCTGTCTTCAAGAAATAAAAAATTCCCCTGCTATTTCAAGAAGTAAAGCAAATATGTATCTTTACTGTTTGCACAGTGCAAACTTTCATTTAGTAGCAAACCAAAAAAAGAAATTGGACAACACCACCTTCCCATTAGACAAACGGAATTTAAATTAAAACCAGCATAATTTGTGCAAGTTATCTTCCAGATCTTTCCACTCTTAAGTCAAATTTTGAAAGATTCAAAAATATAACAACATTTTTCAACCTTTTCTGCCATGGACAAAACCTCCCTAGGGGACATGCTTTGTGTTTCAATGAGTGCAAAATGATATTCTACCTCAGGAATGCATTTTGTAAATAGGGAGGGTTTTACTCTGAGTCATTAGCCAAATAAAATTTCTGTTAGAAGAATGAGTGGTAGGGGTAATTTCCATCGTAATTTGGGGTCAGGGTACTTGAAACCATGTTCTCACCAAAATATAATCAAATAGGAGGTTCTTTGACTTGCTGGAAAGGTGAGGCTTTGGTAGGATGGAACAGGACTCAGATTATTTGGTTTTTTTTAAATTTTTTGGAACAAATCTGAATGGCATGTTAGGAGTTAAAATAAGTGTCCAGAGAGAAAACAAGAAGGAGCAATTGTGTCTGGTCATTCCTTGTGTCTGTCCCCACAGTGGGCTCCAGCAAGAGGTAATAAGTACAATTGCATGTAAAGTCCTGATCAAGCCCCATCAACCCACAATATTGCATGCTCTGTGAAATACTTTTTGGGATATTTTTGCTGCCAAACACTAACGAATATTTGCGTTTGTCTTTTTTTTTCTTCCTTTAGAATCTTAGCCTGATTTGGGCAGCTGTTCTTGGGCATACCATTCATACTTGGTGTTAGTGCAGTCTTTCTGCCAAATTTCAAGCCTTTGATACAAGGATGGGAGACAAAACTAGAGCTTTTCAATGAAGGAGCAAATTTTCACAGAGTAACTCACGTATAGATACCATTTCAAAGACATATATTAGGAATGACCTTAAGTGTTTTTCAAATCTTTGTTGTTGGATTCAATCACAACTTTTTTATTATCCTCTCAGTGCTTAATTGTATACATCTACATCTGAAAACACATAGCTATATCTGTTCCAATATAATTTTTTCAATTTTGGAGGAAACTTAACTTGATTACAAGTGTTTTATTCTGTTCCCTTTACATTTGAAAAGGCAGTGAATGCAGTTTTACATGTAGCGAGGTGACAGACATATATCACTACAGACATAAGCCATCTTCAAATCAATACGAAGGAAATCATTGTCTTCACTGTCAATATAGTGTTGAGACTGATGGTATTTTAATTTGATGTTTACCACATGTGTGTCTCATAAAAAGCACTAAATAACAAACCAGGAGAGAAAGAACAATCCCTGACTTCTTGCCTTGCCATAATAGAGCTGGAGTTATTTCAGGAACAAGCTAGATTGGTTTACCCTGGGACTTAAAAATATACAAGAGACCGTGGTTTCCAGAAAAGAATCGAATTGAATGAAATGCCAGCACTGGAAAAGAGATCCTGCCCAGATGCTGGGTTGTTTTTTACTGGGTTATGCTGGTCCTGACCTCAGGAACATGGTGTTTCACCGACCATGATAGCTCCTCCTGTGGCTAGTCACAAATCCACACCTCCCAGGGAGAAGAAAGCCACAGAGGCTGAGGAAAATTAACTTTTGAGAGAAATATGTTCGTTATGGAAGCACTATATAGTAAAACAGAGCATTCACATTGTCAGTCCTTGCTAACAAGCTTTTCCTCTGGGAAGAGCTGATAACGATATATCAGCACACTAGGTCCAAAGCATGGTCTTTTACCTCCAGTGAGTGTGAAGGACAAACTCAGGATGACTAAAAGTAGCGTAGGGTAGGCTTTCCAACTCATAATAGTGTTTCTGATCAGCTTTTTACTGTAAACAAAAATAATAGAACCTTATCCCTTGAGCTTCATTAGCATTGCTTGAATGCTAAATCCTTTGCTTCAGTGAGTTCTCCTCAATTTTTGCACATTGTATGGGCAAAACCTGGTCTCAGGCTCTCCTTCCCTCTCCCAATGTGGGTAAAATGTTGCTGACAGGGAAAATGGTGGTTCTCTATCTGGAGGTTTTGGGGGCCACTTGTGTTGCAGACCTGCGGATGTAGGTCTTGTTTCACTGACTGTGCCATTGTCTTGTCCCAGCTGACAGCCACCTAAGGTATGCTGGCTGTCTCCATTCATCATGGGTGTGGTGATATTAGAAAAGAGGGGGAACCTCTGTAAAGCAGAATCTGCTAACACAGACAGCCACAACATGGGTGATGACATTGCATTATGCATCTAACAAAATGCATTTTTTTTTTCTGAATGCATAAAAACAGTACAGTAGATCATGC